>NC_134234.1:123845560-125095560 GCF_965152275.1 Natator depressus
TTCTCCAACTGGTTTTTGAATGTTATAATTCTTGACGTCTGATTTGTGTCCATTTATTCTTTTACGTAGAGACTGTCCAGTTTGGCCAATGTAGATAGCAGAGGGGCATTGCTGGCACATGATGGCATATATCACACTGGTAGATGTGCAGGTGAATGAGCCTCTGATAGTGTGGCTGATGTGATTAGGCCCTATGATGGTGTCCCCTGAATAGATATGTGGACACAGTTGGCAACGGGCTTTGTTGCAAGGATAGGTTCCTGGGTTAGTGTTTTTGTTGTGTGGTGTGTGGTTGCTGGTGAGTATTTTCTTCAGGTTGTGGGGCTGTCTGTAAGCAAGGACTGTCCTGTCTCCCAAGATCTGTGAGAGTGATGGGCCATCCTTCAGGATAGGTTGTAGATCCTTGATGATGCATTGGCGAGGTTTTAGTTGGGGGCTGAAGATGATGGCTAGTGGCGTTCTGTTATTTTCTTTGTTGGGCCAGTCCTGTAGTAGGTGACTTCTGGGTACTCTTCTGGCTCTGTCAATCTGTTTCTTCACTTCAGCAGGTGGGTATTGTAGTTGTAAGAATGCTTGATAGAGATCTTGTAGGTGTTTGTCTCTGTCTGAGGGGTTGGAGCAAATGCGGTTGTATCGTAGAGCTTGGCTGTAGACAATGGATCGTGTGGTGTGGTCTGGATGAAAGCTGGAGGCATGTAGGTAAGTATAGCGGTCAGTAGGTTTCCGGTATAGGGTGGTGTTTATGTGACCATCGCTTATTAGCACCGTAGTGTCCAGGAAGTGGATCTCTTGTGTGGACTGGTCCAGGCTGAGTTTGATGGTGGGATGGAAATTGTTGAAATCATGGTGGAATTCCTCAAGGGTTTCTTTTTTATGGGTACAAATGATGAAGATGTCCTCAATGTACCACAAGTAGAGTAGGGGACGAGAGCTAAAGAAGCGTTGTTCTAAGTCAGCTATAAAAATGTTGGCATACTGTGGGGCCATGCAGGTACCCATAGCAGTGCCGCTGATTTGAAGGTATACATTGTCCCCAACTGTGAAATAGTGCATCCAATGAAGTGAGCTGTAGTTTACGAAAACTTATGCGCTAATAAATTTGTTAGTCTCTAAGGTGCCACAAGTACTCCTTTTCTTTTTATGATGTTATACAGGTTATGTTTTATTTCCAGTGTGATAAAAGGACTTCAATAACAGCGAATTGTCTCAGGAGAACTAACACACATTGTTACTGCCTGGAGCTAAAGAGAAAACCAAGCCAATTAAAACATAAGTAAGGAGCAAATCACTTAAAAACCCCAGGAATTATAAAGCTTTTCCCCAGACAAGTAGTTCCACAGACATCAGGAACTAGTTGAATGAATAAAGATAACAGGATTTAACTTATAGTAGCAACATTTTGAAACCTGGAAGTCAGGTTTGCAAGCTTCCCTTCCTGCTAGAAGAGTGCAAGGTGAAATAATTCACAATTATGAATTATGTATCCAAAGAAAGCTAGGCCCTTTAGAAAGCAAAACATAGTCCCAAAATCTAAAACCCAGATTCTACAGCGCTTACTCATGCTGAGCAGAACCTGTGAGAGACTGAAAATATCCTGCCATATCATGGACAAACCTTATGGCATTAAGACAAACTGGATTAAGTTAAACCTTATTGAATTAAGTTTCATACCTGTGGGGTCCATTGTATTAAAAATGCAATTATCATAGAATTGTTAGACTGGAAGGGACCTCAAGAGGTAATCTAGTCCAGTCCCCTGCACTCAAGGCAGAACTAAGTATTCTCTCATCAGGGCTGGCTCTAGGCACCAGCAAACCAAGCACATGCTTGGGGCGGCACTTGTCAAGGGGCGGCACTCTGGCCCTTTTTTTTTTTTTTTTGCTTCGGAAGCACTCCGGCTTTTTTTGGTGTGTGTGCTTGGGGCGGCGAAAAACCTGGAGCCGGCCCTGTCTCTAGTACAGTAGAACCTCAAAGACACAAACTCCAGAGTTACAGACTGACTGATGAGCCAGACACCATGGGGAACCAGAAGTAATCAGGCAGCAGTGGAGACAAAACAAACAAACAGCAAATACAATATAGTAATATACTGCAGGGGTTCTCACCTTTTTCCAGCCATGGACAGTTGGGGTTGCAGCCACAGGGCATCCAGGGGTCATGGCTCTGGACGGGGGTCATGGCAAGGGGCTTCTGACCCTCAGGATGCCGGGGCTCCGGGGTGCGGGGCTTTTTCAGGGTTTCTGCCCCACAAGAGCATTGGGGCTCAGGGCTTTAGACCGGGGACAGTGCTGGGGCTCGGGGCTTTAGCTATGGGGGGAGTGCTGGGGGTCCATGTGGTTCTGCTTCTGGTTTCAGCCCTGACGCTCCCACCCGGAGCTAAAGCCCTGAGCTCCAGCACACACACACTGGCTGAAACAGGGAGCGGAGCTGTGGGGAGCCCTGGCACCCTCTGTGGGGCTGACGCCAGGAAATGAGCCATGGGGCTGAAGCCCTGAGCCCCCCACGAGCCTCAAACCGGGAGTGGAGCAATGGGGAGCCCCGAGCCCTGGCACCCCCCATAAGGCTGAAGCCAGGAAGGGAGCTACTGGGTTGAAACCTGGAGCCCCAGTGCTCCCTCTGGGCCTAAAGCTGGGAAGGAAGCCACAGGGAGCCCTGAGCCTCGGCACCCACTACAGGGCTGAAGCCAGGAAGGGAGCCACCTGGCTCAAGCCCCGAGCCCCAGCTCCCTCCAGGTCTAAAGACCTGAGCCCTGGTTCTCCCATGAGGCAGAATCCCTGAGTCCCGCGCCCAGAGTCTCGCGCCCTGAGGGTTAGAAGCCTGGAGGGGCCCCCCCCCCGGCCTGGAACTCTGGACCCCACCCAGGATTGCAGTCCCAACCCTCCCGTGGCTGAAGTCCATGACATTTTGTTCAGAGTTACAGACCATCTCCATTCCCGAGCTGACCGTAATTCTGAGGTTCTGCTGTATGTGTTATTGTAGCATTCTGTGTAACTCCTCTAGGAGGAAGGGGATGCTAATGTACTATTTCCATTATTAGCCCTTTGAAGCCATGCTGCTGGAGTGGTGCATATAGACTGGTTCAAATTGGATTTTCCTGGGACCAACAGACAACGAAAGGATTTTTGGATAAATAGCCTGGTTTTAAACAGGTTCAGGGCTTTCTTCTTGATCCAGCAAACAAATGGAATCTCTGATCCACAGAACTCTAGGTTTACTTGATCCTGCCTTAGTGCAGGAGGCTGGACTTGATGGCTTCTCAAGGTCCCTTCCATCCTCACATCTCTGTGATATTGAGGCCTGTCATAAATATAAAGGGAAGGGGTTAAGAAGCTCTGATACAGTACTATAAAATCCTCTTACCTGTAAAGGGTTAAGAAGCTCAGGTAACCTGGCTGGCACCTGACCAAGAAATGACCAATGGGGGGACAAGATACTTTCAAATCTGGAGGGGGAAAGGGGGGCTTTGTCTGTCTGTGTGATGCCTCTGCCCAGGGACCGATCAAGGAAACAAGCAATTCAACTCCTATAGAGTTAGTAAGTAATCTAGCTAGAAAAAGTATTAGATTTTCTTTTGTTTTTGGCTTGTGAAATTCACTGTGCTGGAGGGAATGTGTAGTCCTGTTTTTGTGTTTTTTTGTAACTGAAGGTTTTGCCTAGAGGGATTCTCTATGTTTTGAATCTGTTTACCCTGTAAAGTATTTACCATCCTGATTTTACAGAGGTGATTCTTTTACCTTTTCTTTAAATAAAATTCTTCTTTTAAGAATCTGATTTTTCATTGTTCTTAAGATCCAAGGGTTTGGGTCTCTGTTCACCTGTACCAATTGGTGAGGATATTATTATCAAACCTTCCTCAGGAAAGGGGGTGTAGGGCTTGGGAGAATATTTTGGGGGAATAGTACTCCAAGTGGTCCTTTCCCTGTTCTTTGTCTAAATCACTTGGTGGTGCCAGCATATTGTTCAAGGACAAGGTGGAATTTGGGAAAGTTTTTATCCGAAGCTGCTAAAAATAAGCTTAGGGGGTCTTTCATGCGAGTCCTCACATCTGTACCTTAGAGTTCAGAGTGGGGAGGGAACCCTGACAAGGCCCCATACGACTATGTGCTTGAAACCGCAAGGAAACCGCTTGGATGGGGTACTGAAGGATTGCTTCTGCCAGAGCCCGTGTTAGGGTTGGAGTGGTCACCGGTAAGCGTATTACCATGCATGTAGGTTCTTTTATTGATTTTAATATGTTTTCTCTTAAATCCTTTTTATCTTAGGAAGAACTGTGTGGTAATGTACAACTGTGTGTCATTACACTTAACTATCTTTGCAAGAAAGCATACAGATGTGCTTGGGCAGCCTGTTTCTGCTGGGAATAACATAGTGAAGGCAGGGAAGTTCAGCCTGGTCAGAAGAAAGAGAGACACAGGTCTCCACCTAAGAGAGCCAAGGGAGCTGGAAGCCTGGGAGTGAGTGCCTGGCTGGACCACAGAGGGGAAATACAGGTGCAGTTGCCCTGGACTGTAACATTATCTATCTTCACAAACAGTTCAGGGAGACTGCTTGCAGAGTCAGGTACTCATCTGAGTAATAAAAAAGAATCCAGCCCTCGGCAGACAAGGGGTGGGATACAACCAGAGCAAGCAATTGTGAGGTGGTGATATTCCCCTTTATAGGTCCTAACCCCCTCTTTTTTTGTCTGTGTCACTCATGCACATACATCATCACTTCATGAAATCAGGGAGAAAAACCAACAGTTCTTAGGCCTTGTGGAAGGAGAGGAGAACCTCAACCAGCTATGGTTGAGGTGTGGAGTTGAAAGAGGCAGCCATGGAGAGCTGACAGAGAATGAAGAGGATAGTGAGGGGAAGAGGGGTAAATAATGCGCTAAAAGGATTCCTATCCTGTCCGTGTGAAAAATGAAAGTAAGGAAGTAAGAAAGGTTTGACAAACGGGAGTGCTAGTAACAGACTGATGTTTATTTCCAGGCCTCAGTCACGTGACAGGATAACAAAGATTAATATCCCAGTCACAAAGCAAGGGGCTACTGTGAGAGAGGAAAGAAGCTGTGAGAGGGAAAAAAGGTGGAAATTAGAGTCTAATTAAATATATCTTTCAATAAACAATGCTCCAACGGGAAAAAAAGCCTCTGGATAGATGCTTTTGGAAGCTCTCATAAAATGAGTATGGGTAAACCTCTGGGTCTCACATTCTTGGTTCTCCATGACACAGGTTATCTGGGAAGCTCCTTGTTTTATTACTCTTATTTGTACAGTGAACAGTTTTCTCTTTTAAGTTAGCATGTAGCTGACATGTTGATTTCTTCTTAGTTGCTATTGATTTAATTCTTGCAATTTAATTAACAGTAGAAGATTTATAATGTGATTCTCCTACATGCACATTATCTTAGCCATCATCATTAGTAATGGATTCACTGTAATGCCCATTATTAACAGAACGTTGGTAATTATTGGTGTAAGGCAGAAGTTTGCTTGAACTTGTGAGGAATTTGTTCTTTATTTGTATCCTTACTTCTTTCATTCTTCATGTGAAGATGAGTTCCTTTACTCTCATTGTCATTCTGCTCATTGCTCTGCTCTGACTGAAAAATTTTACTTCATTGCAGCACCGAACTGCTTGTTTGTTGTTTTGCTTGCATTAATTGGTTCATGACCCCTAGAGATACTTGCATCATCCCCATCTGTGCAAAGTGAATTATAAACATGTTGTATTTTCCTCAAATTCATAATAATTTAGTTAAAACTTAGAAGTTAACACTGAAAGTTGGAAACTCTAAATGTCTTTTTCATTGCCAGCAAAATGTGTTGCTCAAAAAGCTCTGTGCTCAGAAAAGGAATCTGCATGCTGGATTTTAAATGGCTGCACTGTATGAATTTTCTGAGCTCAGGTAAAGATTGACCCAAGATGCACAGTTAATATCTGGGTATGGATTTCCCCCAACTTCGTAGGTTTTGGGTTCAGGGTTTTGGGTTGTCAACTTTATAGGTTGAGGCTATTTAAATTTTGGACCTGGATTCAGATCCAGAATCCTCCAAACTGGGTAATTTGTTAATCTGGTCCAGCTTCACAGTACAACATTCTGTTGTGGAAGTTCTCCATCTGTTCACTTTGAAAATACTGCCACTGATTTTCTTTTTTGTTCTGCATTTCAGATCATCCCACTTTTATTAACTATGGCCCCTATTATTCTCCCTATGCCAGTCTCCTCTGCACCCTACAGAGGGCATTCTGTGCGACTGCTCAAGAATGAAAGCAATCAGCTTGACTTTCATATCCCTCTTAGGATTTGCAGTACTTCCAGTTAGAAAAAAAATATCATTTTACTTGTAAACTGATCACATTTGATCTGGAAATCATTGAGATGCAATAAGCATGTAATCCCGTGTTACCATTTTTTATTTAATCACTTTTCAGAGGAGACCACAGCAACATTTATGGTTTAATGAAATTTTGGACCTATGAGTCTTATTAATTTCCACTTAAACCCTCACAGATGCATTCAGTTTTCATTATAATTCATATGGATGTGACAACCTATTAACAATATTGTGATTGACAGACAATTTCATCAATGAGTAATGCTATGAATAATACGTACATAATACACTGCATATGAATTGAACCTTTAAAGGCTGAAAAGCCACACACACAAAAACCCAACCTTCACTGCTTCTGTTTGATATATAAAGGTAGCCTCAGAGTTTTTAAAAGCTTCTTTCCACCTACCCCCCATTAGAAATATCTCACACGAGCTCCCCTGTTGTGTTTTAGTGGGGCTTCACTGGAATAATTAAGACCCAATTTTTCCACATTGAAATATCTGAAAATGGCCTTTAAAGGCTCCTGCAGTTCCCATTCATTGAAGTGTTGAGTGAATTTTCCTTTGTTCCACTGTGTCTTTCTGCCAAAATGGCAGCCTCTAAGTGCTTTGATAGGTTTCAGTTATGAAATTAATTATAACTAAATATATAGGATGATGATGTAATTACTTTTAGACACAAAGTTAAATAAACCTGGGAGTTCTGAAAAACACAGGCAAGTTCTAAGACTTTCATCTGCAGTAAAACTGGAGGGTAGTGTTTGCTGTAGTAGCATTTTGAGTGTCGACAAGCCGCAAGTAGCTGTCTTCTGAAATGTTTCAGCACTCCCTTAGTACCTGGCCCATCTTGTAATCACTGAGATAGGGTTCTCTCTATATTTTTCTCCAGTTCTGAATTAGCTGTATGTACAGGGCATGCCATTTTCATGTGGCATAGGGGATTGAGTAGCCTAGTAGCAGTACTGTCTAGTGGATAAAGAACTGGACTGGGACTGAGGCAACTTGGGTTCTGGGCCTCGCTCAACCACTGTCCTGCTGGGAGACTCCTGTGTGCCTCAGTTTTCCCATCTGTAAAATGTGGTGCTGGTACTTACCTCATCTGTAAATTGCTTTGAGATCTACTGATAAAAATCACCATATAAGAGTTAGGTTTTATTATTACTTTATTTACAACACTGAGAGCTTAAAAAGTGTCATCATTGTTAAACTATTACTGCATGTTTCTGAACTACTAATTTCAGACTTTCATAAACTAAAAAAATCAAAACCAGTTTTGATTGTTACACAGAAAGGCACATTTTTCATAGGGTTAGTTCCCATCCAGATTTGAACTTTCTGATTCCACATACTTGGTGCGATACCTCTTCCAAAAACTGTTACAGAAAACTTTTTATATTTGAAGCAGTGCATTTTTTTCCATACTCCTCATTCTCCCAAATGTCTACAATGCTTTTTCCTTAAACTAGAAGGAAAAAAACATGCAGAGACCAAGCCTAGAAAATCTTGCATTAGAAAAAGTGGGATTAAAATTGAAATGTTTAGACAACCTTAACTACAGCTGTCACTTAGGCCCTGTTGTGATAATTGGGCCTACAAATTTACCCCAATTTTAAGTTCAACTTTAAAAAGTACGTGAAAGTTCATAACATGTCATAATAACCTATAATAACAAGTGTTGATGGGGAAAGATACAAAAGGGAGACAGACTGAATTAGTCCAAATAAAAAGGCCTACTGATATAACTCAAGGACTGTGTTAAGATCATGCTTGATAAACAAGAAAAGAGTGGAACTAGAAATCAGTGAACCAAAATTGGCACGTTGGAAACTAGGCCTAAACGGGGGACAAAATTTTGAGGGGATGGGCTATTCCAAGCAATATTCCCTTTTGGGGTCCTTAAAGGAAGAGACTTTGGGGAGAAAAATCGACTACTGGAGCAAACTTCACTATCATGGTTTCCACCTCACCATCTCCTGGGACCCGAGGCCTGTGTTATCCTAATAGTGAGAGATGTCCTCACCAGACCAGGCCAGAGAGAGGGGTCCAGATGACACTGACACTTCCACTGGCTCCACCTGCGTTGAACAGGATTGGACTCTGAAAGCAACAACAGCTCCATTCCATATCAACTAACTTCTTCTCTTTTCCCCAAAACGGACAGTTATTACCACCTTAGATACTGTCAGACAAGGGGTTTTTCCTTCTAAAAACTATCTCCAGCGACAAGGAAAGGTGGAACAAGGGACGTTGTTAAAATGAAAGCCTTATTTAATACTTTACCTTTCAAATGCTTTAACTGTTTTTCCTTCTTTTCTTTAATAGAAGGCTAAAAGGACTTTTAATGATGTGTTTGCCATGGTACTAAGCAGGCTGTATATTAAACCTCTAATCTTGTTTAACACTGTTTAATGTTGGACAATGACTGGGTTATATTAATACCTTTGGCCCTTTTATTTCATCTAAATTAATACAACAGCACTTGCTATAATAAACTGTCCTTTCTTATTTTTTTCTGCAGATGCTGTTTTTTTAAATGAGGGCCTAATTCAGCTGTTTTGTAAGCAGGCACAGCACCTTTCTCTTCAGTAAGAGATACCACCTACTTAGACCAGGGTTGAATTTGGTCCAATGACTGCAATACAGAGGCCAGGATTAAAATTACAGAATGATTTACTTCATTCTATTATTTCACTTTTCAGCTGGAACTCAGCAGACTATTTGTGATGAACTATTCATCCAGTGAATTTGACGTTTTTTTCTAGTTGCTAATTATCCATGCACAGACTTTGATTTTTATTAATGTATTCACTATTTATAATTGCTGGGCAAACATTTTTCAGAATATAGATTATTTGCAAATTATTTGCTTGGATTGTGTAAAACTTGCTCTTTGCACAACTACCTCATCCTCCCCTTCTACCAGACACCTCCCACAGTCTGTGTTTGTTTTGTCCGCCTTGTCCAAACAAAGATTGCAAATTCTTTTAGGTCATTTAGGTCATAGGGATTGACCTAACACAAGGGGACCCTGAGCCCTGATCTTATGCAGGTGATGCACATGAAATATGAAACAGAAGAAATAAGAAACGGATTTATTATAATATTGTAGAATACATCTGTTATAATATTAATCACATTTCTTATATTGTATTAATATTCAATTAAAATTACAAAGGGTAGATAAAAAGCAATTCTGGCTTTCTTAAGTTAACAGTTTTGATCTTATCTTCTTTATTGGAAAATTTCATTCAAAAACATAATGTAATTCCTTTCAAATACCATAGTATTTTCTGTATAATCTTTTAGTGCACTAGTATATATTTCTGTCCTGATTTCATTTCAGCATTTGCCAAAACCACTTTTTTAATGGTCTGAGTTACTGTTAGCTTTCTGTAAGGGCTCATATTGAGCAAGATGCCTTAATCAATAATTTATTACCTCTTGGTATGAATTTTGCTTTTCTTTAGTGCTAGCATGTCTGATTATCCAGAAAGGATGCAGCAAGCAAAAAAGCAAATGTATGGACACAATCATGTTAATTTCAATTAAATTGTGTTGTGCTGACACAGACAAGGGCTCAGACATGCAGCTAAATAGTCCCATGACAGTTCAGAGGGTTATTTTATAAATGAATAAATACCATAGGGTTACATCCTGTGGTGTTAGTGTTCTCTTTGGGATAGTCTTGACATGAGAACTGTGAAACGAAGATTTGTGATTTTTGGCACCTAAATGCACAAAGGGAAGACTCTCTTAGCAGTCTTTTCCACCTTCCATCCATTCATGTAACTTCCACTCTCATTAACGCTAATGGGACTTAGCCAATCCAGGAGAAAATAGCCAAAAACCATGGCTTTGTGAACTCTGGGTATACTGGTTGTGCATCAGGGTGTCCTAATATGAGGAAAGGCAGGTTACCAGGAAAGGTCAAAGATCCTTTAACCCAGTAACACAAAGCTTGGAGAAAGAAAGTTCATGTAAATTAAAACACAAAGTCTAATTGAATTCAAGATCCTTTGGTGGATCAGGGCTGGAGTGCTTAGAACCTTGCAGGAATGATTCCTAAAAGACAATAAGCATGAGAACCCCAAAATGTCATTTTGACAGCTTTTTTTTTCCTGAATAGAATTTAAAGTTCTGCCTTGGTTGACTCTGCATCAGTCATTCAGGAAAATACTTGTTAGTGCTGGGATGTTGAGGGGGATTCATCAAGTATGAATGAGACCTCCAATTTGCTTGCCGTGAGCTAAGAGATTGGCGACAATAACACCAGCTCTTGGAAGGAATAATCTCTCTCTCCCTCCATATATTTTGAGGGCATTTTTTAATAACGAAGAGTCAAGATGTAGTTAAAAATTGAGTTGAAAATGAATATCAATATCCACTCTCTAGGTCAATTCTTGGATTACACTGCTGAAGCCTTCTCTTCTCTGGGCATAATAACAGCACGTACAAATGTGACAGACTGAATATATTTGTCAATAAAGTAATATTTACCAACCAAGAGAAGTGAGCTGGTGAGAGTCAGCTATAGAAATACCCCTCCCAGTCAGGAAAAACTACCTTCCTGAAGTGGGTATGGCCCTCAGAAACCACTTTGCCTGATGTATATGTAATGTTTGAGGCCATGTCTATTCCAGATGCACTTTACCAGTGTAGGAATCCTGATATATGCTGTCAAAGTTCTATGAGTGTGGATGCAGCTCTACTGGTAAAGTTGCACTTTGTACCTGTATAATAAATCCCCTATGAACAAAACAAACTGTACTGGTAAAAGCTCAGCTTTGGCTATATAGCTGCATCTAGAGTAGGGACTTCTGCTGGCACAGCGCTGTTGGTGAGGGATCATGCTTTGTCACTTCCCAACAGACATAGCTATGCCTGCAGAATACATGACCCAAGGGTCTCTGAAATGAAGCCAATAAATCTTTGAAAGGCATCATTTAAAAGTTATGTGTTCAGTGGGTCAACTTGAAGACCTGGACTGGACAAAGCCATAGGCCAGGTCTTTACTACAGACTTCTGCAAGCACAGCTGTGTCATTAGATATGTGAAGAGGTGTGATTCCCTGACCAACTCAGCTGTGCTGGCAGAAGCTCCTAGTCTAGATGCAGTTATAATGACAAAGCTATGCTTTTGCTTATATAGCTTGTTTTGCTGGTGTGGGGTGGTTTTACTTACCAGTGCAAAGCCCAGCGTTAGCAGTATAGCTGTGTCCACACTAGGAGGTCTGTGCAGTTATTGTATATGGTATTCCTACCCTACAAAGCCCTCCTAGTATAGACATTTCTTTAGAGAAAGCAATAAAATCCAAAATATATTTTGTGTGTGTATATATCTGGGGAAACCTTTTTATGAAAATAGGGGAGGATGCATTAAATGATGATGTCTGGACTGGCAAGTGGACCTAAAGTGATGGCTGTGGGGGGAGTGAGAGCTCTGAGGTCTGTGGAGGGAGGCTCCCTGTCTCTGGGAATAGAGTAGAGGTTAGAACTCTAAGGCTGGGGTCAGGGCTACGGATTTTGTTATGGAACATGTAAGCATTTGCATTTCTTTTCTGTAGCAGAGACTGCCTTGTCTTATGCAAAGTGTATATGTAGGTATCTTTAGCAAACTTTCTTTTTGATTTTATTCAGTTTTCTCCTTTCCTCATAAATATAAGAACATAATATAAGAATGGCCCTACTGGGTCAGACCAAAGGGCCATCTAGCCCAGGATCCTGTCTTTCAGTGGTGGCCAGTGCCAGGTGCCCCAGAGGGAGTGAACAAAACATGTAATCAAGTGATCCGTACCCTGTTGCTCATTCCCAGCTTCTGGCAAACAGAGGCTAGGGACACCATTCCTGCCCATCCTGGCTAATAGCCATTGATGGACCTATCCTCCATTAATTTATCTAGTTCTTTTTTGAACCCTGTTATGGTGTTGGCCTTCACAACATCCTCTGGCAAACAGTTCCACAGGCTGACTGTGCATTGTGTGAAGAAATACTTCCTTTAAATTTGTTTTAAACCTGCTGCCTATTAATTTCATTTGGTGACTCCTAATTCTTGTGTTATGAGAAGTAGTAATCAGTACTTCCTAATCTACTTTCTCTATACCAGTCATGATTTATAGACCTCAATCATATCTCCCCTTAGCCATCTCTTTTCCAAGCTGAAAAGTCCCAGTCTTATTAATCTCTCCTCATACAGAAGCCATTCCATACCCCTAGTCATTTTTTTTTGCCCTTTTCTGAACCTTTTCCAATTCTAATATATCTTTTTTGAGATGGAGTGACCACATCTGCACACAGTATTCAAGATGTGAGTGTATCATGGATTTATATAGAGGCAACATGATATATTCTGTCCTATTATCTATCCCTTTCTTAATTATTCCTGGCATTCTGTTTGCTCTTTTGACTGCTGCTGCACATTGAGTGGATGTTTTCAGAGAACTATCCGCAATGACTCCAAGATCTCTTTCTTGAGTGGTAACAGCTAATTTAGACCCCATCATTTTATATATAGAGAGTTAGTATTATGCCTTTCAATGTGCATTACTTTGCATTTATCAACATTAAATTTCATCTGCCATTTTGTTGCCCAGTCACCCAGTTTTGAGAGATCCTTTTGTAGCTCTTCGCAGTCTGCCTGCGTCTTAACTATCTTTAGTAATTCTGTATCATCTGTAAGTTTTGCCACTTCACTGTTTACCCGTTTTTCCAGATCATTTATGAATATGGTAAATAGGACTGGTCCCAGAACAGACCCTCTGGGGGACAGCTCTATTTACCTCTCTCCTTTCTGAAAACTGACCATTTATACCTATCCTTTGTTTCCTATCTTTTAACCAGTTACCAATCCATGAGAGCACCTTCCCTCTTATCCCGTGGCAGCTTACTTTGCATAAGAGCCTTTGGTGAGGGACCTTGTCAAAGGCTTTCTGAAAATCTAAGTACACTACATCCACTGCATCTCCTTAGTCCACATGCTTGTTGACCCCCTCAAAGAATTCTAGTAGATTGGTGAGGCATGATTTCCCTTTACTAAAACTATTTTGACTCTTCCTCAACAAATTATGTTCATCTATATGTCTGACAATATTGTTCTTTATTATAGTTTCAATCAGTTTGCCTGGTACTGAAGTCAGGCTTACAGGCCTGTAATTGCTGGGATCACCTCTGGAGTCCTTTTTAAAAATTGGTATCACATTAGGTATCCTCCAGTCATCTGGTACACAAACTGCTTTAAATGGTAGGTTACAGACTGCAGTTGGTAGTTCTGCAAGTTCACATTTGAGTTCCTTCAGAACTCTTGGGTGAATACCATCTGGTCCTGTTGAGTTATTGCTGTTTAATTTACCAATTTGTTCCAAAACCTCCTCTAATGATACCTCAGTCTGGGACAGTTCCTCATATCTGTCACCTAAAAAGAATGGCTCAGGTTTGAGATTCTCCCTCACATCCTCAGCTGTGAAGACTGATGCAAAGAATTCATTTAGTTTCTCTGCAATGGCCTTATTGTCCTTGAGTGCTCCTTTAGCACCTCAATCATCCAGTGGCCTCACTGGTTGTTTAGCAGGCTTCCTGCTTCTGATGTACTTAAAAAAAAATTTGCTATTACTTTTTGAGTCTTTGGCTAACTGTTCCTCCAAGTCTTTTTTGGCCTTCCTAATTGTATTTTTACACTTCATATGCTCCTTTCATTAACCTTTTTCTTATTAAGAAAAGTGTGTGTTTGCATGAAACAAAACAAACAACCAATCGGTCCCCAGGGAGGAAAAGCATCCTGCAACATCGAAAGAGAGGAACAGGAGGCAAAGGTGGTTCTGGAACCCAGCCCTCATTCTCATCTCAGTCAATAAGTCATGGCTAAAGGACTCCCCTCCCCATCAGATGTGTTGCAAAAGACTGTGATGGGCAAACACTCACGCAAATGCCCGCAGGAACAAGGAGGAGACAAGAGTTAGACGTGCGGGTCAAGCAACAAGTTTTAAAAACCTCACTAATAAATTAATTCACACAAATCTCAGATACATTTTAGTTTCTTTAAATATCACAGTAGTACATTTATATTAAAATACTCATCTGGCAAAGTATCTTCCTAGAACAGGAGCAAAAGAATTTTCTCCCTATGAGCCAATCATTGCTATGAATATTCTACCATTCTGAAAGCAGCAGGAGATGGGTTATGTTCAAATAAGAAAACTTGGGGGAGCCTCAATAAAATAAGAGCAGCTTATCAGTTGGAAAGAAGGCAATAATTCAGCCTATGAATTATGTCTCTGGTTGTTATCTTCCATGTTTGATTTGCTCCTGGGGATAGTGACTGTGTTTGTATGATACAGAGCTCACTGACAGCACTCAAGAAATCAGAAGTAACAATAACAAAATATTGTAATTAAAATATTAGACAGTTAATGCAATTTGAATACAATTTACAAATCCCAGACACACACAAGTGTGACTGTAGAGTAGATATCTCACAGCCCCACAATATCTGAAAATAGAGCCCCTTATCTGAATAAACCATAACATACTTCTAAAGGTCAAGTGCAAAACTTAAGAGGCAAAAATACCCCAAACATATTCACATATTAGCTATTGAGCATTTGTTTGTGTTGCACAGAAGTTGCCTAAGGATATCTTGCAGTCCTTGGAAAGTCAACAAGCAAACAGTCTGAAAATGATTAATATTGATTTTGTGGAAAACTCTGCAGTTCTGTTGGAATTTTTTCAGTCTACAACAGAAAGATATGTTCATTGTTTTGGACACAGGACAATTAATATAGTAAAAGTGACTCCATAAATTTTGACCTACACTGTTTCGCTTTCTGAAATTACTCCAGATATTAGTGCTCAATTGGTATTATGAGTGTAGCTGAGAATAACTATTACACTTGGCAATCTTATTATTGATTCAGTTAGCTACATGAACTCATCAAGGAACAATATGGAGGAAATAACATAGATTCCTTAGGTCGATAGCGAAGATTCCATCTGTACCTTTTGTTAGATTAAGCTTTCCATTGCAGAGATTCAGAACACAGATCAGATTACCTATTAAACTGCTCCAGTTTTTTATACGTTATCAAGAGCTCTTTATCAGAAAATGGGTGTTAACTTAGGTCCAATTGCTCCCTTCTGATTTTGTGGATCCAGATGGATGGACCAGGTCTACAAAATGTTTTCGTTTTCCCGTCAACCTGTCTTTAGGGGATCCTAGCACAAGTTTACTCTGTTGGGGTCAGCACTAATTTGTGCCAGTCTCCCACCTGCAAAGGCAAGCCTCCGCAAAGAGAAATGTGGGAGCACTGGAAAGCAAGGTGGGTTTGGCAGCAAGCCATGCTGATAGGGAAATGAAGTGGAGGCAAGGATGCATTGCATAGGACTCCATTAGATTTCAGGAGAACATAGCTTTTACCAGGCCCAATCCTTATTAGTTGGGGGCTGTGATGGGATGTACAGATCAGTACTGTATTTTGGGACTCCAGTCAGTGGCAGATTAATGATTTTGCAACCCCTAGGCCCAGAAATAATTGCTCCCCCCCCCAGCTCACCTCCGCTCTGACTCCGCCTCCTCCCCTGAGCGTGCCGCTGGGTCCTGCTTCTCCCTGCTCCCTGCCAGTGCTTGTGCGCAAAATAGATTCGTGAAGGAGGGGGGGAAGGAGGAAAACGTGGTGCGCTCAGAAAAGGAGGAGGGGCTGGGGTGGGGATTTGGGGAAGGGGACCAATAGGGGCAGGGAGGGGCGGGGAATGGGGGCGGGGAAGGGGTGGAGTTGGGGCAGGGCCGGGGGCAGAGGGCGCGAACCGGCACCAGGGGAAGCAGCCTCTGGCTGCTATTATAAATTTGCTGCCCCTGCAAATTTGCCACCCTAGGCCTAGGCCTTGTCAGTCTAGGCGTTAATACACCGCTACTCCAGTGCCAAAACATGCTTTTCCCCAGCGATCCTTCTAGTAGGAGGCACCACTGAGCCAGAGAGGAGCCTGAAGTTTGGGGTGATCAGTTCCCTAGCAAGGTTCATATTAGTCCAGGAAGGTGCTCTCAGATGGAATTAATTAGTTGTAGCTCTTCTTACAGTGGATCTCGTGCAGGCTCTTGGTCTTGTTTACTACTGGTGGGGGTCTGATGCAGTGGCCTACTCTGTGGGGCTGGGCTCTTACTAGAGTTGCCACTGTCCAACCTCCTGATCTGCCTGGGACACAACCGTTACGCCTGCCATCTTGATTCTGACAGCAGTCACAGAGTTGTAGTTGCTGGTTCAGTATTGAGGCAGAGGAAAGAGGGCAATCCACTGAATCAATCAAAACCTCTATATGCTGTTTTAACCTTGGAGGTTTCCCATCCAAATTCTGATTTAACCTAAGAGTGCTTAGCTTGTCCTAGCTAACAGGATCACAGCTTAAGGTGTTATGCTTTGAGACAAGCTCAGCCCCATTATACATTTCTCATTAACAATCTTACTTTCTAGGGGGAAAGGTCTCCATCTTTCTTGGCTTCTTCAGTACTTCTATTTCTTTGTATCTATGTTTGAACTGATTTCTACAGGACAGATGCACAGAAGACAATCTCATTAAAATAACTTAAATTATGTTTTCACAGGTGCAACACACAAGGTAACAACTTTTTGAGTTCTTTGCTTGAAATACCAAAAACAAACATTTTCCAGTGATTGACATCATTCTTGCTTGCACACTTCAGTAGAAGTAACATTTTCAATGCTGTTTTGCAAATGTCCAGAGGAACCATGCATGATACTTTGTCATTCATTTTATATATTAGTTATAATTAATTTATAATTAATATATTAATTTTTAATTGCTTGACAGCCCTAATATATATATATATAAATATACACACACACATATATTAGGGCTGTCAAGTGATTAAAACATTAATCACAATTAATTGCACGATTAAAAAAATTCATTGCTATTAATCGCGATGTTAAACAATAATAGAATACCATTTATTTAAATATTTTGGATGTTTTCTATATTTTAAAATATATTGATTTCAGTTACAACACAGAATACAAAGTGTACTGTCATAAATATAAAGGGAAGGGTAACCACCTTTCTGTATACAGTGCTATAAAATCCCTCCTGGCCAGAGGCAAAATCCTTTCACCTGTAAATGGTTAAGAAGCTAAGGTAACCTCGTTGGCACCTGACCCAAAATGACCAATTTGGGGACAAGATACTTTCAAATCTGGAGGGGGGGAAAAAGGCTTTTGTCTGGTGTGTAATACCTTTGCCGGGAACAGGTAAAGGATGCAAGCCCTCCAACTCCTCTAAAGTTAGGAAGTAATCTAGCTAGAAAATGCGTTAGGTTTTCTTTGTTTTGACTTGTAAATTTGCTGTGCTGGAGGGAAAGTGTATTCCTGTTTGTGTCTTTTTGTAACTTAAGGTTTTGCCTAGAGGGATTCTCTACGTTTGGAATCTGACTGCCTGTGAGATTATCTTCTATTCTAATCTTACAGAGTGTTTCTTTTATCTTTGTTTTGTTCTTCTAATAAAGTTCTGTTTTTTAAGAATCTGATTGGGTTTCTAGGGTCCTAAGAAACCCAAACTGGTCTGTGCTCAACTTGTTTATTCTCAAGCCTCCCCAGAAAAGGGGGTGTAAGGGCTTGGGGGGATTGCTGGTGGAAGAAGAACTCCAAGTGGTCCTTTTCCCTGGTTCTTTGTTAAAGCGCTTGGTGGTGGCAGCATACTGTTCAAGAACAAGGCAAAGTTTGTGCCTTGGGAAAGTTTAAAAATAAGTTTAGGAGGTCTTTCATGTGGGTCCCCACATCTGTACCCTAGAGTTCAGAGTGGGGAGGGAACCTTGACATGTACAATGATCACTTTATATTTATTTTTATTATAAGTATTTGCACTGTAAAAAACAAAAGAAATAGTATTTTTCAATTCACCTAATACAAGTGCTGTAGTGCAATCTCTTTATCATGAAAGCTGAACTTACAAATGTAGAATTATGTACAGAAAATAACTGCATTCAAAAATAAAACAATATAAAACTTTAGAGTCTACACATCCACTCAGTCCTACTTCAGCCAATCGCTCAGACAAACAAGTTTCGTTACAGTTTGCAGGAGATAATGCGGCCCACTTCTTGTTTACAATGTCACCTGAAAGTGAGAACGGGCATTCACGTGGCACTCTTGTAGCTGCATTGCAAGATATTTATGTGCCAGATGTGCTTAAGATTCATATGTCTCTTCATGCTTCAACCATGATTCCAGGGGACATGTGTCCATTCTGATGACGGGTTCTGCTCGACAACAATCCAAACCAGAGTGAACCGACGCATGTTCATTTTCATCATCTGAGTCAGATGCCAACAGAAGACGGTTGATTTTCTATTTTGGTGGTTCAGGTTCTGTAGTTTCTGCATCTGAGTGTTGCTCTTTTAAGACTTCTGAAAACATGCTCCACACCTCATCCCTCTCAGATTGTGGACAACACTTCAGAGTCTTAAACCTTGGGTCAAGTGCTGTAGCTATTTTTAGAAATCTCACATTGGTACCTTCTTTGCGTTTTGCCAAATCTGCTGTGAAAGTGTTCTTAAAATGAAAATGTTCTGGGTCGTCATCCGAGAGTGCTGTAACATGAAATATATGGCAGAATGTGGGTAAAACAGAACAAGAGACATACAATTCTCCCGCAAGGAGTTCAGTCACAAATTTAATTAATGTGTTATTTTTTTTAATGAGCATCATCAGCATGGAAGCATGTCCTCTGGAATGGTAGCCGAAGCATGAAGGGGCATATGAATGTTAGTATATCTGGCACATAAATACCTTGCAATGCTGGCTACAAAAGTGCCATGTGAATGTCTGTTGTCAATTTCAGGTGACATTGTAAATAAGAAGCAGACAGCAGTATCTCCCGTAAATGTAAACAAACTTGTTTGTCTTAGCGATTGGCTGAACAAGAAGTAAGACTGAGTGGACTTGTAGGCTCTAAAGTTTTACATTGTTTCGTTTCTGAGTGCAGTTATGTAACAAAAAAAAATCTACATTTGTAAATTCAACTTTCATGATAAAGAGATTGCACTACAGTACTTGTATGAGGTGAACTGAAAAATACTATTTCTTTTATCATTTATACGGTGCAAATATTTATAATCAAAAATAATAAAGTGAGCACTATACACCTTGTATTCTGTGTTGTAATAGAAATCAATATATTTGACAATGTAGAAAAACATCCAAAAATATTTAATAAATTTCAATTGGTATTCTGTTGTTTAACAGTGTGATTAATCGTGATTAATTTTTTTAATTGCAATGATTATTTTTTGTTAATCCAGTGAGTTAACTGTCATAAATTGACAGCCTATATATATATATATATATATATATATATTCTCTCTCTCTCACACACACACACACACACACACACACATTCTCTCTCCCCCTGATTTTTCATCAACTAAACTTGCAATCTCATCAAAAAAATTCCAAGCTTGTTTGACAGGATCTATTTCCCATAAACGAATGTTAATTAGCATCCTAAGATCCCCTCTTAATGTTGCTGCTGTAAGTTAAAATAGAAAGTCATGTGTTAATATTTATTATTTATGTGACCATGTTTTAAGGAAAGGGGAAATAAGCTACTAAGTAATGTTTAAATAATCGCTTTAAAAAAGGCAAACATCAAGAAGTGCTGTGGACTTCTTGCCAAGTGAATTATTTTTGCAGATGGATTACAGTGGAAGTTTGAACATGGGAACATTTAACAACTCAGAGCCCTGCAGCAGCACTTTTGGAACATAATGGTGTGTAGTACTTCAGCTGCTGAGAAAAGGCATTAGAAGTTAAACAGCAATAGGGTATTATTAGAGCAGGTATCATCAGGTGGCACTATTACACATGGTGGTCCAAGTTTTGTTTTGTTTTTTTTCTTAGTGCATGAGCAAATGTTGAGTCTTAGAAATACCTGCTGGGTGGTGGTGGTAGTTTTTACTCTGCAAAAATCTGTATAAAGGAAATGGTCCTTGGACAGGCAGCTGTGTAAGCAGCAGGAGAGTTTGCTCTCCAATTAGAGTCAATTCTTGAGGAAGAGTTTCTCTCTAGGAACCAAGCATTGTGGTAGTGCTGAGATTCCTGAAAGAAGGGATTGCTCTGCATGTTGTTAACCATCTCTGTTCCAATGGTATATATGTGTAAACAAAAAGTTAGAATATATGAAGACTCTGCTTCATGATTTCTCTTCCTCTGGGAAGTCAACATAAAAGTCCCCTGGACAATTGCTCAACAGAGGGGAGATTCAGGTTTCAGAATAGGACGATGGTGTCATAAGAAGGGGCAGCAGTACTTTATCACAAGTATTTCCATGTGCAACTCCCACTAATATTGAGGAGAGCTGCACGCATAAATTCCAACAACCTGAGATGAGGTTATCCTCCCTGGCTTGTGTGATCTCTGTTGTGAAACCGATTTGAAAGTGAATGGGAGTGTTCATCCAATGTCTTCTGTATTTTAAGCCATTACAGCAGAACTGAAACTAGCTTGCAACTGAGAGTAACAACAGTGTGCATTGTTGCATGAGTAAGTGAATAGAACAGCTTCAGTTTTCTGATCATCCAATATGAGCTGTTTATCATTCCTTTCCCTGAGTCTGAGTAATTCATCACTGCAGTAGTAAATGGTTTTATCTGTTCCAAGAAACTCATTTGTTTCCTCATTATTTTGCTATATTTCCAAAAGGAAATCTTCACTATGATACAAAACTTTGCTAATGGCCAATAAGTGATATTGTCTGGAACATAAATTTAGTCTACATTGAGGCTGCCAAGCAGATTTTGCCTAAAGAATAGGGAACGGAAACTCTCCTCTGTAGGTGCTGATCTCTGCTTAGATCATGTATATTTATGATGTAACTGTGGAATGTTACCGTTAAATCCTGTGCATTTTAGGATGATCTTTCCAAGGAATAAGGTGAGGTTTAGTAAATCTAATCTGAGGTAAATATGGCAGTGTAACATGAGTTCTCATCCAGAAAAGAGATGACTTTTTGTAGGTTTTGCAGTTTTCTGTTATCTGTTAACTTTCACTTTGACTCTGTTGGACTTGCTGGGCCTTCAAGAGATGCAGCATGGAACTTGCACTCTAGGGGAGTGATTTAAGACACCTTTGTGCCCTTCCAATCCTGGGCTGCTTCAGGGGCTCGAGAGGCCCCTAGCATAATTTAATTTTAGACAACTCTGGGCGAGGGTCCTATCTAAGTTACAGCAGCCTCCTGGGGCTAGGGCCAGCCCTAGACCAAATGGTGCCCTCGCCTCCATTTGTTAAACTTTTGAATACCTTATTTTTATTGCATTTGTACCCCATTTTATGACTTTGATGCACAATTTGCATGCATGATTTATCTCTGTCATATAAAATGATAAATTTGCATGCTGGGATCTGTAAATCTCTATTTATTCATGCCATATATAAGCAAATGTTTTAATTTTAAGAATAACTGAAATGTACTAAAATCAAGAAATTGAACTGTTCACCAACATTGGGTGGACTAGTATTAAATAATGATACAATAGGTGACAGCCTTAGAATGTTAACCTTAGTCCTTTAGTTCAAAAGGTTGCTTTTCTCGCCTTTGTCCTCGTAAACTGAAGCACAGCTTCAGAAAGATCCAAAGACTGGCCAATGGCATTTTCAAGAAGTAAAATAGCAAGCAATGTCAGTCTCTCATAGGCCATCATCAATCAAAGTTATGTTTTAATAAGCCTGAGCTTTGAAAACCGCTCACGACTGTGACCGGCAGCATAAGCAGAATCCTCAAAGCTAACCACACATTAGGAAAAGTGTCCTTCAGCTCTTCCGCATAAATGAATTGGAGAACTTGGAGTGGAGAGTGTTTCCAATGTTGCAAAGTGTGATTTATGTTGTCCAGTTTGACATAGAGGTCTTTATCATTGATGTCCGAACATTCCCCATGTGTGAGCATCCGGTGCAGATCCATACAATTGTTCAAGAGTGTTTTCCTGTCTGCCAGCTACTTACTAAGGTCATACAAAAAACTCCAGGTTTTTTCATGGTGCTTCATTTGTCTGAACCTTTATTTGATTGAAACTCGAGCAGTGTCAATGAGCGAGCAAAACAAATCCCTCTTGAATTTTAATTCTGAGCGTCCCATCACCTCATCTCTGCCCTTGTAACCAAACTGTCTCTTCTTCCAAGGAATATAAGTTTCCTTGAAGGCAAGCTCAACTCCTGAGTTTTCCGCCTTTTCCTTGGCAGCAGCGATGGCAGCTTCAAATGCATTGTCTCTGTAGGCCACAATGAAATCAAGGCAGCTTCTCATCAGAGTACTAGTTGTCGCGATGTCCATCAACTGAGTTTGTAATGCCTGGCTTACAATGTTTACTTGGAACAGGATATTGATTGCCAAACCACAATTGAGACCAGAAATTTGCAGTCAGTGATCTGGTTTGCCAAGTTTGCGCTTCGTGTAGGATTCCGGCCTCTGCTTTACTCAACTGCACCAGTTCCATCACAGTGTCATAAACCCCAGTCACTTAGTATCTCACTGGTCTAACCCTGTCAATGCGGCTCTCCCAGCAAGTGTCACTTAGTGGCTTCATGGTCAGATTTGTAACATTGACCGTGAGGATCTTCCAGCTGATAGTTGTTGTGGAAAACAGGATGTTTTTCCTTTGCAATATTCTGAAGAGAGATACTGAATCTAGGAAGATGATACTGCATCTGACACAACCAGGTTGAAGGAATGGCAGCCACAAGGCATGAAGAAAACTCTTGGATTCAGCACAAGGATCCTTGCCTGGATACCACTATTTCTTCCCTTCATGTTCGTGCCATTGTCATAGCCTTGGCCGCAGCAGTCCTGAAACTTTGTTTTATTCTCATTCAAAACATTCATAAACACTTCTGTTAGGCCTTTTCCAGTAGAGTCGTCCACAGACCGGAAACAGACAAAATGTTCCTTTACTTGGATACAGCCATCCTCGTCATCAACAAATCTTACTGTAAATAACATCTTTTCACTGTGACTAATGTGGGAGTTCAGTCCATTATTACGGCATAGTACTTCGCTTTGCCAAGATGCATCAATATGTTATCAAGCACCTTCCTTGCCATGAGGTCAATCAATTCATTTTGAATTGTTTTGTTGCAGTAATGGTCCATAGCTTCTTTACGAACTACTCGAAGTAGGTGTCACATGACATCATCGTATTTCCCAAGGAGCTCTACCAAACTGAGGAAATTACCGTTATGTTCAGCGAACAACTTATCCAATAAAAGCCAAATTATTCTTTGCGAGGAAGAGGGTAATTGAGATCAGACACTTAAGCACATTCCTTCAATGCTGGGTTTCTACATTAATAATGCACAGTTTTTCTGCATCTAAGCATATATTCAGCTTGAGCCTGGACTTGACTTCTATCCATTTGGCGGGAGTAGGCCGTAAAATGGCCAGATGACTTTTCATGTTGCTTTAGAGCATCAGCTCAGTTATGCCAATAATTGTACCTGGAAATTACAAGCAATGATTTGGCATTCTTGTCAAATATTTTGAAACAAAAACAGAACACTTTGTCAGTTGATTTCAAATAAACAAGCCAATGTCGATTCAATTTCTCACCATTCTTGAGCCCCTTTTGCAGTATGACTTTGAGAAGTGTCGTTTCTGCTCATTTACTGGAAACGTCATATCCTTGATTTTGCCTGGACCGTTCAAAATTGTACGATCAATATCGTCCGAGTTTAGGATTGCTGGCCATAAAGCAGGATCTGATGTATCCATGTGTGGTGTGCAATTTTTCCTCACTGCTGTTTCTGTCATCATGCGAGGCTGATTCTTCTTTATCATTTCTCTCCTTTTCATGTAAACCAGATTTTATTTTGTCACTACTCCCCTTTTCATGTGAGCCACATTCTTTATCATGACTCTCCTTTATGCCACCAGAAAAACTGGACGATTCTCCACCACTTTCCTCACATTTCCATCCCTTATCTTCACGTAAATCTGTTAATTCCTTAGTAATAGGACTTCCATCATTTACGCTTCACTCCTCAATTTCTTCTGCACTGGGAAGATTGCTATTGCCTAAAGCCCAGGGTATGTTGTTCTGTTTCAGATATTTTCCCATCAAATTTTCCCCTGGCTGCAAACTAGATTGCAATTGGGCTTTTCATTTCCTATACTGAGCTCCTGAAGGCTTCTTTGGGGGTATCTTCTCTTTTCTATGGGGGAAAACAGACAATACTGGGAGAGCAAAAGTGTGTGTTCTGCAGTCTTAGAAAGTCATCGAACATTACGTGTTAAGCATGGCAAGAGAAGTAACAGTATTTTTTTATATTGTTGCATAGATAGGGGTTCAATTGGCGTCTCTGGTGTCTCATTAAATATGTCCTTTATTAGTCGCTACTTACACTCTTCGAGTCTTAAAGCACAAGTACACTTTCGCCATTACACAATGAAACAAGGTTCACAATACACTTCACTTCGTTCTTATATCTCACTGACTGGCGATATCCCTCCTCTCATATGAGGACATGGCTTACAACATTCTAGGAGGTTCAAGGAAAATGTAGTTCTCAGAAAGTCTGGATGATTCCACGACATTCGACAAAGGTCCAGAACATTCTTGGAGGTTAGTGAAAAATGAATCCACATATGGAATACCTGAAACATTTTACTTCAAACATTCTATTTACCCTTTTGTTGCTAACAACAAAAACAGCACCCAGAGCCTCAGGCCCCCCAAACCTGGCACCTCCGGCAGTTGCCTGGGCCACCTGCTCCTCAATCCAGCCCTGCCTGGGGCTGCCCTATGGCCCTGCAGTGCTGCCCAGAATCAGCCTACCTCTGTGTGCTGTGACCTGCTTCTGATGCACACCTCCAAGCCCCAGCCTGCCCCCCGCCAACTCCCTACACCAGGGCTTGCAAGCGGTCTTTGGAAGACAGCCTGAAGGCTTTGTTCCAGAGTACCTGCACTCCCAGATACAATTCTTTTAAGGCCCCTTTATGCTGCTTCAGCCCTTTTACCTGCCATAATGGTCAGTAGTTTGGGGTGAGAATCTCCCCTTTGGTATTTTGAGCCAAAGTGGGATGCATTGGAAGTCACTAGAGAGACCACAGATTGCTTCATAGGTAACTGACTTCATAATCCATTAATGTTCAAGCCTTCTCCATCTTTAGAGGTAGCTGTAACTCCTGTGCTAGGAATGGTGGGAAATTTAAGGTGTTTTGTCCTTAGGAACTCTGTAAACACAGTTTGCTTGTCTATATCTTATTTTCTGTATTCAATCACTCTGAGTCAGTTCTTTTATTTATTTATTTATTTATTTAGTGGCTTCAGCATATTTAACTTGAGACTCTTCCATTTCAAATAGATAATGCTTTAACCTGAGAGACCTGCTATCCCAGGCAGGATATTCTGACCAAAGAAGATTCTGCTTGCTTCACTTACTTTCTGTATTTCTCACCCTATTTTACTTTTTCCTAAGCACACTTACATGAAAAGTATCTTTGATGCTTAGGAGTTCATTCATGATCCTTTGTCTGAAATCCCAATTAATTGCAACTGAGATGGTATGATGTCATTAATCAAGGTTTATGGCTTCATCTCTTTCTGCTGTTTATCCCTTGTTCAAAGTTGTTCTCCTTTGTTTCTGACATTGCAATCATAGCAACTAACTGTGGTCTCAAACAGAGGCTTATTAGTGCCTAAGCAACAAAGTTGCTATTTCATGCAAATTTTCTTTTTAATAAAAAAAAAAATGAAGACAGATGATCAGGATATAATACAGCAGCAGATTTTTTTCAAAATAAAATGTATTCCAAAGTTTCCCATGGGGCACTGGCATAGCAGTAAATGTGGCATGTGTCGTTTTAAGACCCCCATAAATGGCAAAGACTATACAATAGGACAGTAATAAAGTTAGAATCAAATCCTGAGTGCTGCTGAGTGCTGAGACCCTCTCAGGATATGTCTTTTAGCCAACTTCAAATGTGAATCTTGCTGCTTTTTCTATATCATTTTAAGATTCTGCCTAACTCAGTGTTAGTGTGTAAGAAAGAGATCCTGGAGTCATTGTGGCTAGTTCTCTGAAAACATCCACTCAGTGTGCAGTGGCAGTCAAAAAAGCTACCCAAATATTAGGAACCTTTAGGAAGGGATAGATAATAAGACAGAAAATATCATAATACCACTATATCAATCCATGGTACACCCATACTGTGAATACCACATACAGTTCTGGTTGCCCCATCTCAAAAAAGATACATTAGACTTGGAAAAGGTACAGAGAAGGGCAACAAAAATGATTAATGGTAGGAACAGTTTCCATTTGAGAAGAGATTAAAAAGACTGGGACTTTTCATCTTGGAAAAGAAACAACTAAGGGGGAATATGATAGAGAGCTATAAAATCATGAATGGTGTAGAGAAAGTGAATAAGGAAGTGGCACTTCCCCATCACACAACACAAGAACCAGGGGTTCTTGAAATTAATAGGCAGCAGGTTTAAAAGAAACAAAAGGAAGTACTTCTTCACATAACGCATAGTCAACCTGTGGAACTCATTGCTAGGGGATATTGTGAAGACCAAAACTATAAATGAGTTAAAAAAAGAATTAGATTAGTTCATGGAGGATAGGTCCATCAATGGCTATTAGCCAAGATGATCAGGGATGCAATCCTGTGCTCTGAGTGCCCTAAACCTCTCACTGCCAGAAGCTGGGAGTAGATGGCAGAGGATGGATCACTTGATGATTACTTGTTCTGTTCATTCCCTCTGAAGCACCTGGCATTGGCCACTGTTGGAAAACTGGATACTGGGCTAGATGGACCATTAGTCTGACCCACTATGTCTGTTCTTATGATAAGAGGCTGGTCGCTGTTTCATGGCTCATGACATGGGTCGTGGTTATAATAAGCCAATTCCCCTATTAGTATCCACTGACTCCAGTGGGCATCTTTGCTATTTTTATTTCTTCCTATAAATATTGTTGCCCTGTTCTGACACCACTGTTTCACCTTTGCTGAAAGGTGGTAGATGTTCAGGGCCTTGCACGTTGGCTTTCTAGGAGAGAAGAAATCAGTGATTTCATGTTCTGTATGTACTGAGTGCAGCCTGCTTTATTTACACATAAACACCAGTTCTGGAAACAGAGATGGTCATATAGCATGCAGGCAATCCCTTGTGTCAGGAATCTCAGCCCCGCACCAATACCAGATTCCCACAGAGCAACTCTGCCTTGAAAAATTAATGTCATCAGAGACCAAGGCAGAAAGAAAACTCTCCTGCTGCTCGCAGAGCTGCATGTCCAGAAGCTGCTTCTACACAGAACCTTGTACACCAAAAGGTAACAATAAAACAGCATGTCTTCCCAGTACTGAACATTTGCTCACACGCTAAAAATTGTTTTACACATCTATGTGTAACACGATCCAGTGATATCTGCCATAACAATATTATGCAGTAGGAACAGAAATATGATTTTTTAAAAAGATATAGGACTTCTTATTCAAGCAAAACACAACCATCACTGGGAGTTTTAATTGAGTACGCAGAGCAACCTCTTGCCCTTATCATTTATTTATTTATTTATTTACTTACTTACTTATATTACCACAGTATATAGGATCACCTGTCCTGAACGAGCATCCCATTATTATAGGCTTATTACAAACACAGAACAAAAAGATGGTCTCTGCCCCAAGAATCTTTCAATCTAAGTATAAGACAAGAGACAACAACTGGATACAGACAGACCAACGAGCACCAAGTAAACAAGAAGACCAGATAAGTCAGCAACATAGGCAGTGGTCTCTGCACACCAACAGCCTCTTACCAAAACACACATTGCAAAGACAAACGGGTTTATATACAACAGATGTTGTTCGATTATCTGAGATGACTTAAAGAAAATAACTAATTAGAAAAATAGTTTCTTGTCATGAATAGGGCTCTTAAGTCAATTCAGTTAGTTAAATGAAAATCTTAGTTGTATGTAAACCTCTGATACTTAAAACTCAAGTTTTTTTCTCATGTACAGTGACGTGTACAGTCCTTCTGTAGTGGAAAACATGTAGTACATAATGACTTTAGAAAAGATGAACAAACATACAATGGAAAACTCAAACCAAAGGATTCAACAAAAATTGAGTGAGCTGAAAAGGGAGAACTATTAATTGACCCTCATCTGAATTTCAAGCAATGATGGACTTCATCATTCATTTCCATTGCTTTTTGTGCACCTGCTTTTTGGGCCTAACTTCTGTGAGCCAGGGTGAAAATCTGTCACAATGTGTCTAATAACAAGCAAATGTGTTTGCTTTTTAACACTAAAGTAATAGCTTTCTTGTTTTGTAATGAAAACTCCCTTAGACCAAAGTTTCAGTCCTCTTGATTTCATTGTGAATGTTCTGTTTTCCCAGGAAGATATGGCCCAGTTCTGACAGCTGCTCATTTTCATTCCTTCCATTCTGGTATGTTTTTTTTAAATACATGTATCTATTATTTTTGCAAGCTGCTTGTTTAGCAGTAGGAATCTTAATGTTAGATTGATATGTTTCCTTTAAGGATAGATAAAGCAGTTTAGATAAAATAGGAACTTTGTCTGTATCTGAAACCTGAGCCTTTGAGTTTTGAAGAAGTGTGATTTTACCTTTTTATCATTCAATTTTCACATGTTTCAGTGCTTCCAGACATTCCAAAATATAGTGGGGGGGGGGGAAATGAATTTTCTGGAGCTGCACCAGACATGATTTTAGCATATGGTTTTTCTAATTCAGTGAAACCACAAAGTCTAATTACCCTGTAAGGTATTTACCATCCTGATTTTACAGAGGTGATTCTTTTTACTTCTATTAAAATCCTTCTTTTCAGAAACTGAATGTTTTTTCATTGTTCTTAAGATCCAAGGGTTTGGGTCTGTGGTCACCTATGGAAATTGGTGAGGATTTTTACCAAACCTTCCCCAGGAAGTGGGGTGCGCAAGGGTTGGGAGGATTTTGGGGGGAAAGACATTTCCAAACAATGCTTTCCTAATAAAAATAAACCCAGATAAATGTTTGGTGGTGGCAGTGGAAGTCCAAGGGCAAAGGGTAAAATAGTTTGTACCTTGGGGAAGTTTTAACCTAAGCTGGTAAAAGTAAGCTTAGGAGGTTTTCATGCAGGTCCCCACATCTGTACCCTAGAGTTCAGAGTGGGGGAGGAACCTTGACAGAGCTGTTTCCCAAAATTTCCCAGAATTGTTTTCCTAAAGTAGACTTAAGAAAAACATCCCATGGCCTATTGATAGATTTATTCTACAAATAAACTATCTCAAAAATAGTCAAGAAATTCAGACTAAACTATGTATCCTATCCTTATTTATGATTCAGATGTGCTTCCACAGGATGGCTCCACTGAGCCACCACAGCTCACACAGCCAATCCTGTCATAATCCTTTTAAAGTATAAAGCTGTGTATCACACTATCCTTTCATCACTCTTTTGCCTAAAGATTTTTTTCAGTGGAGCAGTTCTAGCCAAATCAAATATAATGCTAACAAATGGAAACATTATATGTCTGTAAACCCCGATATGCAGCAAATATCCAAAAATTTATTCAGGGTTAGTTAATAAATAGAACTAAAACATTTTCAATTTATAATTTGTAAACCTATTCCCCACACTCAGGAAAGAGCATTCTTAAATAACACAATATAATTTTTTTGCCCATACTCGTGATTAAAATCTGCATGTCAATGAGCCACTGCAGTGTCTGTTGAGAATCGAGATGATTTCTCTTAAGAAGCAGGGCAGTTTTTTTGCAGTATTACCATTTCATAGTCACTTTAAAATTCTTGCTGTCAAATCAAATGCTGAGGAGAAAATCAATGTACTCTTCTTCGTAAATACTGCTGGCACCTGAAGTATGACTCACTAAAATGTCCCCACCAAAACTGAGAACATTCTATTTCCAAAGGAAGAGGAAATATGTACAAAGATGATTCACTAACAGTTCCTGAGGGATCAAACAATTGCTTCAGACTATTTCATCCTTGCTCAGTAAATTAAGTAAATTTAAGCAAAAGTAAACTAGGAAATAACTCAGAGCTCACAAGTGACTTTTCCAGAGTAGCAAAAATAAGCATTTGTTATAAAACAGGGATGATTTTATGTTTTGGAGAAGAAAAAGTAAGTTTAGCACTTGTGAAATATCCTGAATTGACAACTCTGGAGAATAAAGAGCTTCGTATAATCACCACATAGGCAAAACATGGACTGGGGCAGTGCAAACTATTCTATTCTGCTCAGCCCTGTCCCTTCAGCTGAGTGACAACAACTAGGAATGACAGCATAGTACGATGTCCATGTTAGGTCTTGGTTTCTGTGCTTAAAGTCTTGGGATGCCAATCGTACTGTTTTTGTGATGCTGATGCCTGCCTGCCTATTCATTAATAATTGATCTGAGACCACCAACCAAATTTCACATTAACTACCAAGTATCAGATAGCAACAACTTTCACTTTGGGCCTACAATGTCTATTAAATCCATCTCTCTTTTTTTAAATTTGGGGGTGGGGAAGCAGTTTGCTAGCTATAACTAAGGAAACTAAACTATTGGAAAACTTCTATTCAAGAAATCATCTCTTGATGTGGGCAGTCTTGTTAATGATGGAGCTGTATTCAAACTCCTGTTGTTATTGGGGGGGGGTTTTGTGGAAAGGAGGAAGAGACAGTTGGAGTACAAAGATTTCCTTGAGCCCACTCAAGTTTTAGTCCTGAGTATGGGACACAAATTGCACTAATATTGATCAATTACCTCGTCATGACAGCTCAGAATAAAGTCTCTAAGCTAATTCTTTTAGACCTGTATGTTGCCTTACCATTGTGTATGAGGTGGTGTTGACATAATCCATGGCCCTGAACAGGTGGAAGAAGTCACTGTTGAGTGGCTCCTTTCCTTTCTTTGTGAGAAACCCTGAGAGTAGTTCTGGGTAACTGCTTCTATAACATTCTAAGTTGTCAAACCTCATGTTCAACGTAGAAAAAGGCTATTATAAAGGTCAGTAAAGAGACGTTGGCTTCAGTGTCTTCAGTATGCTAATCATACCATTTGGTACAGTGGAACAAGTGACCCGGAGTCTGAATGGGACTGAAGCTGGCTAGCTGTCTTCAGTTCATTTTACATAGGCCTGATCATAAATGGAAGGGGAAGGTTTTCAGTTCGAATGATCTTAACTGGGGAGTTCATGTCTGTTGTTTGAATTTTGATATTTTTATTTCTGTTTGCATTTTGTAATTTAAAAATATTTCTAAAGGCATCCATGGCTAGACATCTTTTATAAATAAAACACCTAAATGAATAGATAAAATAAATATATCACTGTTCTTCTTCGAGATGTGTGTCCCTATGGATGCTCCACTTTAGGTGTCTGTGTGCCCCTGCACCTCTAATTGGAGATTTTTGGTAGCAGTGTCCTGTTGAGCCCGTGCATCTGCTCTCCCTCCCTCCTGGTCTGCCTTGCGGCTATTTAGCACTGCACAGGGGAACCTCCCCCCCACTTCCTTCTCTACCGCCTTTGGCCTCTGACTGAAGGAGCAGTTGTCCCTTCCTTATCTGTGTCATTAGCATAAATAGTGTTTGTTTTGTTACCTTTGTTCTCCCTAAAAGTACTCAGGCTAGTGTTTTGTTTTGTTTTATTTTATTTTATTTTATTTTATTTTATTTTATTTTATTCCTTTGGTTTAAAAAGAAAAGAGAAAAAGGAAAAGAACTTCACTTTCCTCCCCTGTCTGGGGGCATTGCCCCCCCTCCCCAGGCACCTAGTAGACTCATAATTATTTTCTTTTTCAGCTTAAAAAAAAATAAAAAAAGTAAAGACGATGTTCTTCTGCATATTCCTCCCCGCTAGAGGATGACAACCCCCTGCCCAGGGGCTTGCCTGGCTCTCTCTGCTCCAAGCGGTGCCTCTCCTGCCAGGAGTCAGTTCCTGTAATGGCCAGACACTCACTGTGCCTGGGAGACCCTCACAGAAGTGCTTTACCTGCCACACCTAAAACTGCAGCCTCAGAGGAGCTAGGAGCTGAAATAAAAATTCTTCTTCGAGTGCTTGTTCATGTCCATTCCACATTAGGTGTGCATGCACTGCGTGCATGAGCGTCGGAAACTTTTTCCGTTAGCGGCTCCTGTTGGGGCCCCCGAGTGGCGCCACTGCGCCGTGCATATATACCCCTGCCGGCCCAACCCCTTCCAGTTCCTTCTTACCGTCCGGGGCGGCGTTGGAACAACCTCTCTTTCTCTCTAGAAGAGCAGTCCCTTAGCCTTTAGAGTAGCTGTTATCAGTTTGTTTACATACAGATTGTAAACACTTAAGTCATTAGGTGCCATCGCTTATTTGTACCGTAGCGTCCAGGAAGTGGATCTCTTGTGTGGACTGGTCCAGGCTGAGGTTGATGATGGGATGGAAATTGTTGAAATCATGGTGGAATTCCTCAAGGGCTTCTTTTCCATGGGTCCAGATGATGAAGATGTCCCCAGTGTAGCACATGTAGAGTAGGGGCATTAGGGGACGAGAGCTGAGGAAGCGTTGTTCTAAGTCAGCCATAAAAATGTTGGCATACTGTGGGGCCATGCGGGTACCCATAGCAGTCCGCTGATTTGAAGGTATACATTGTTCCCAAATGTGAAATAGTTATGGGTGAGGACAAAGTCACAAAGTTCAGCCACCAGGTTTGCCGTGACATTATCGGGGATACTGTTCCTGACAGCTTGTAGTCCATCTTTGCTACTCTGAAACCTGTCTATATGGAGAATGAGCACTTTTGTTTTTAGATTAGTTTGTTACTGATTTTCAAAAACAGACAAAAAAAAGTACAATAAAGTAAATGACTTACAGTTTGTATCTGTTTCCAAGTACCCCATGCTTCACAGGATCTCCAAAAAGATTATGGAATTGCGCAATTTTACAACTTGTCAAAGCTGCAAGACCAGACGGAACAAAAGCAGACAATACTACTGTAATGATGCTGCCTCTGGCGGGACGCAACTGAGAGTATCAATTCAGGACAAATTGCTTAGAGCAGGGCAGTTACAGCCCAAAGCTGGGGTTTCTCCACTTCTAAGCCACACCAAGCCAGCCAAACAGAGAGGACTTTGGTCTCACCCCACCGGCTAACCATAAGTCATATAAGCAATTCCCTTAGACACTCCAGTTTCCCGGTATCACCACCAGTGCCACTCATTATGGGGATGAATGGTTCTGAAAACCAATACCCCAGTAAAAGAAAAAAGGTTCTCCCGATCCCAAAGGACCAAGCCCCAAACCCAGGTCAGTATACAAATCAGATCTTACCCACAAATCACACTGTTGCCAATCCTTTAGAATCTAAAATCTAAAGGTTTATTTAGAAAAAGAAAGAACTATAGATGAGAGCTAAAATTGGTTAAATGGAATCAATTACATACAGTAATGGCAAAGTTCTTGGTTCAGGATTGTAGCAGTTATGGAATAAACTGCAGGTTCAAATCCAGTCTCTGGAGTACATCCACAGCTCGGATGGGTCATTCAGTCCTGTGTTCAGAGCTTCAGTTTATAGCAAGGTTCCTCCAGAAGTAAGAAGCAGGACTGAAGATAAGATGGAGGAGATGCAGCTGCCTTTTATAGTCTCTTGCCATGTGGCCTCTGCTTTCTTTGTTCCAAAGACAAGCTGTCCATCACACGGCACGGAAAAACCTTAGAATTCTGTCCATAGGCAAGTCCCTGCATGCCTTGCTGAGTCACAAGGTGTATCTGCCTTCTCTCAATGGGTCAGTTGTACAGCTGATGGTCCTTAATGGGCCATCAAGCAGGCTAGGCAGTTCTGACGCCAAATTGTCTAGGGTGTCACCCAGAAACATACCACAAGTTTGAAATACAGACAGTACAGAGGCAATACTTGTAACTTTAAATACAAAAATTATACATGCATACAGATAGCATAATCATAACCAGCAAACCATAACCTTGTCTTAGACACCTTATTTGACCCCCTTTATACAAGATTTGGTGCCGCTACAGGACCTTGGTTGCAACAATGATCTATACGGTCCCAGTTCATGTCATTAACGTCAGAACTACATAGACATAACGTCTTAGGCTGAGGGTAATGGTAGGAGAAGGCATACATTAATAGTAAGAGGAGGGGAGGAGGTGGGGAGAGGATGGGAAAAGATGTGGGGTTAGGTGGAAGGAAGGTCTGGCATTCTTTCAGACATCTCAATATTTTTTATCCAAATGTTTCTGGAAATGGGGTTCAAATCTCCAAATCCACACAATTGCTCTCCTCAGCTCTTCTGCTGCTAACTCAGAGAGGTCTGAATACCATTGCTCCATTCTGGGCATAAGCCTACTCTTCCATTGTTGTAAAATCACGCACTTGAGCCTGGATGCACAAAAGGAGTTAGCTGCCTAAATTCCTGTTTTAGGCTCCTAAGTATGATTTTTGGAGCCTCTGTGATCAGGCCTGCTGACAAGAGGGGGCAAAGGGAGCAATTGCCCAGGGGCTCGGGCAATTTAAAAGGGTCCAGGGGCCCCCAGCCGCTGCTGCTGCCGCAGTAGCAGCAGCAGCCAGGAGCTCCGGGCCCTTTTAAATCACCCGGCGGGCCGCAGGGCACCTAGCCATGCGAGAGCACAGCAGGCCCCATGCTTTATGGGGGCCAGCGTGGGCAGTCCCTAGCCCTGAAGCCCAGAATTTCTGTCAGTGGGCCTGACTGTGATGCACAGAACTGCCGCTGGAATCCTGTAGGCTCCTATACTCACTCAGCACCTAAGTTTATGCAGTTAAAGTTCCCTCTGAGCCTATGTCTCTGACACTGAGCACGTGCACTGCGGCCTCCCTGTGCTCCTTTTGATCAGGCAGTCCTTGGCATTCATTGAAGCCCTCAAGAACCAAAGTGGTTGGTAAACCCAGCTGAAACCTGACCACATGTGACCAGCCCACTCTCTGTCAACCACTCAGAAGTGCTCCACAGACTACCAGTGGTCTGTAGATCTCAGTGTGAGAACCTCTGATGGAGAGCATAAAATAGAATAGACAATTTCATTGTAACTTGCATGTCCTCAGATATACATTGTGCAAATGAATTCAGCACAGTCTTCCAAACAATAGCAAGGGCAGGAGTACAAGGGTTAGAGTTTTTTATGGCCGGAGTAAAAAGTTTTGATTCCATAAAAGTGATTCTTGCACAGGCTAATTTTAGAAACAAACAGCTATATTCCAAAACCTTTAAAATACTTGGAGCAGTATTTGATTTCGGAAATAACTGATGATGACAGTAGCAAAGTGCAAATCCAAATCCACCTTCCAAAATTTAGTCTGCAATCTGTCCCCAAAGATATTTTTAAAGCAAACTGCTCACCATTGGAGGGACTCCCATATATACTTTGCACTAACATAATGATTAGGAAGGTAGAGCTGCCAACATCACCAGTTTGGCTATTCCAATCCTGGGTTTTGAAATTTATTCTTGTTCAGTCCTTATGAGTTTCGAATTTTTAGCAAGTTCCACATTTGAATTTCTAAGGACAAATCCATCCCTCGTGTGTGTTTTTACAGACCTAATAGTCACAAAAGAGCTCCATGTGATTTCTCTTCTACCTACTAATCTAGAAAATCAGTTTTTAATCAAGACCAGAGAGTGCCCAAGTAGCTCCTTCTGCCTAAGATAGTTAATGTCAGAAGTTAATGTAACACCAGTGGTACTCTGTGGTCCTTGGTGTCTAGCGTAACATGAAATATGCAGAGGGTAGAATGCTGGATCAAAAAAGCCTGAGACTTTTTCCAGCATGTTGATTAAAAGGAAAATTTAATCATTCCAAAGTCAAATTTATCAGGACTCAATACATACAAGATTTTACTTAGCTTTTCATTTACACCCATTTTCTTGGTGCTTAGAAGGAAATTTCTCATCAGTTTCTTAGCTCAGATTCCCATTACTGAGTATTAGAAACTTTGCATATCTGTCTTTCAGAACATCTGACAGAATCCTGAGCTCAATACAATTAAAGTGCATGCAGAAAAGTTAAATTAGTTTTAGACTGTACATTGGTGCATATTGAATTACATGACTTTGATTTCTTCTTCTTTATTAATTATGTTTTGTTATATGTTAATGCCTAGTTACTTATTTTTAATTATATTTCCTATCCGTACTTTTCATACTCAAAACACATTAGTACATAATATTCTATAATACATATAAATATTTGTATTAGCCAGTCTGTGAGAGACCTATTGCAATTAATTTCCATGTTTCTATGGAGCTAGCATCTTGAAATTTGGAATTATCATTCACCATTGAGGTTTTTATTAAAATGCCATGTGGGAAACTTGACTTTTCTTGGTTTTTATCAGATACTTGAAGTATCCTTATATGTATATTAAGGGTTTATGAATTACATACTTTTTTTTTTGGTATGCAGTGGTCTTGTTGGGTATGAGGCCTCGAATACAGGGAAATAAAAGTTGTCTGAGCTCACCTATTCTTATTGACTTGTTGGCTTAGAGGGCTGTGTTATGGGAATCAGCACCATGTGAAGGGCTGGTGGAGGAGGCTACTCCATTAGTCCAATGTCTCTGTTGTTTATGGGCTCCCGCATGCTTCTACTTCAGTTAACCTGGCAATGCTGTTCAATGAAGCAGCAGTGATATGGTAGCAGTGCTATGGGGAGCGTCTCAAGCACTGATACGCAAGGCAGCATGCAGCCTTGGAGCCTTTAAAGAGGACTGACAACTGAGCCAAGGAATCTTTGTGTCCAGTCCACTGACTCATAACAATCAACAGAAGTGTTACATGCAAATTAGCTGCAGGTAGCTGGTGATTGTTTGAGTTACCTCTGAAATCACATTGGTCCAACTTCAGACTTACCTGACCTGTTCACATGATCTTTCCTGTTGCCTACATTATCAATACAATTGGATGCAACAATTGTTAATAACTTCCTTAATTACAACCTATTGTTGTCAAATATAGCATATGCACAAAATGTCAATTAACTTTAATTATAGGGAAAGTTAGAGTCTGTGTTATTCCATTGTTAAGATCATTCAGGGCAAAGAAAATACTTGACACAAACATGACATTTCTGAAAGGACCAATTTTTAAATTTTAATTCATAAACTGGCTTTAAAGTACCAGAAAATTTATTTCATACACAGAGAATAAGTTCTCTAATTTGGGGAGATATGTGGTATTTTTCATACATAATTAAGGGACTGAATCTATGCTTTAAGTGCAAAACAGAACTCTGCCTTAATTATGAGACCAAGACTGGTGCCTTCATAATATATATGTGTATGTAAGATCAATAAGCCATGAAACAAGTACACCAGACCCAGTAGTTTTTCATTATTTTCTAATATTTCAAACTAAATGTGAATTTCTCCTCCTGGAGAGAACACAAGCTTTTGTTTGCTTGTTTGTTTTTTGTTTTTGCTTTGTTTTAAATTGAACTCTGTTGCATGATTATCAGTCCTTGAAACCTAAGACTTGTTTTATTTGTTTGTCTATTGTTGTGACCATTAATTTCCCTAAATATCCTTTTACAACTTTGCAATTCAAATGACTTGTAACTAGTTCTATTTGCAGACAACTTTGGTAGTTCAGTTTAATGAGGCTTCAGATTTATAATGGATTATTTTCAAGCAATAAAATTTTAATGATTGGGTTCATTACACTGAATATTGAAATATGGCATGTTCCTAGGCCCTGCGGCCTAGCCAGAGTGCTTCAGCTTCATCTCTCACTTTCCAGAAGCAGACATGATTGATCTTTTGATGTGAAACCAGAGGGAAATGACTATCTAGGTCACTTGAAAAACTTAAGTGGGCCGTATACACAAGGGATATCAATACTTACAGTTAAACCAGGAGTTCACATAAGACAGTTTACTGGAAAAAATTTACTTCATACTACTAAAAGCTATAATGCACTCTTTGCATCATGCTATCTAATTACAGCCATACATTCCTTATGCTGGCACAGAATAAAAAGTCCATTTGTTTCAGAGATGTGCAGCATAGCGTATTCAGTATCTGCAACTTGCATGTAGCACACACACACAGACAGCAAAGCCCTTTGTTTCCACTCTTCTCACCTCTCATTCTTATGGCTTTCTGCCTGGAAAAGGACCATATAAAGTGATACTTTTAAAAATCACTTTGCACAGGCAGTGAGTCATAATTTGTATTGCTGTATTATTTCTACAAGGAACATAGCAACTATGTATGTTGTTGGCAGGCAGGATCGGATTGTTGGCAGGCAGGATCGAACCTGCGGCCTCTAGAGCTTAGTGTGTGAGTTTCTACTGCATGAGTTAAAAGCCAATAGGCTCGTAGCTAAGGCTGTAGCGCAGACTCATTTAACTATCTCTAAGTGGTCTCGGTGCCACTAGATGGGTCAGAGCACCACACCCAGAAGGTATGTGGGTTACGTATGCATATGGTGCTATAGTTCCAAAAATGGCAGTCAGAGTAGTGAGATGCATGCTGTTGCTTCTTCAGTAAGGTAAATAGAAACATTTCCCCCCAACTTACAGATCAATGGGCACCCCCTATATTAAGGGTTGCTCTGCACACAGTGTTTTTACAGGTTAGGGGTGTGATTTTTGGGGGGTTGTTTAACCAATATAATAATACTAGTACAAGTGCTAGTATGGATGCAGTTATAAAAGATATATAAAGGTGTTCGTATACTGGTCTGTCTTAAACCCATATGGGAATAAGTTTTACCGATATAAGCATAGTTATACAGATATAACAACATGCTTACTGGGGGGTGGGGTAGTGCTTTGACCATACCAGTATAGTTAAAGCAGTAAAGTCTGTATGAGTAGACAAGGCCTTTGTCTGTCTGTAAGACTCTAAATACTGGTGGTGAGAAAGACAAGCGCTTCTTGTCTGAGCTGTAGAAGAGCTCTATGTAGCTCGAAAGCTTGTCTCTTTCACCAACAGAAGCTGGTCCAATAAAAGATATTACCTCACTCACCTTATCTTGCTAATATCCTGGGACCAACATGGCTACAGCAATACTAAGACCCTAACACATTTTTAATTGCTCCAGCAGTATAATGATCATTTAAGCTGCTTCACAGCTGTCCCCAAATCACTGAGAAAACCTGGTGCAATGCATAAAATTATCTTGTAAGTAACTGACAGAAGCATATGATTAATACTTCATGATTAATTTTCTAAGCTGTAAGATATACTTTCAAGAATCCTTAAATTCAGCTCTAATTAATTATAAATTGGAATATGGGTGCCTTATAGTTGCCAAGTATTGGACATATTCCATTCTCTTCATCATATGGAGTAATATACTGCAATTAGGTCACAATGCAAGCTTGGGATAGATTTTGAACTTTTTTTAAAATTATGGGTTAGGAAAATTGTCTGACAAATATGAAAATCTGAGGTTCTAGAAAACAACGTGAGTTAGTCAGTAATCAAATGGAAACAAGTACTGTAGGAAGATTAGTAGCATGAGAAGGAGTGGGAGAGAAAATGGTGACCAAGCATCAATGCAGTGATATGTCAGGACCTCCTGTGAGTGTGTGTTTGAGCTCTGGTCATGTTGGGAGATCTTTTGAGTGGCTTTTTTGAACGGTGATGTTGAACACCATTGAGTGGTAATGATTAGTGAGGTGAAATGAGCTCTGGAGTTGAGAAATGGTCTTATAAGGAAGTGAGGTAAGGTAAACAGAAACATTTCCCCCCAACTTACAGATCAATGGGCACCCCCTATATTAAGGGTTGCTCTGCACACAGTGTTTTTACAAGTTAGGGGTGTGATTTTTGGGGGGGTTGTTTAACCAATATAATAATACTAGTACAAGTGCTAGTATGGATGCAGTTATAAAAGATATATAAAGGTGTTCGTATACTGGTCTGTCTTACAGACCAGTAACATTGAGGAAGAGGTTTGAGGAGAAAAGATGATGATGCTGTGAAGAGAGAGGAGTACTTCAACTTAAAGTGGCTTGGCGGAGGACTAGATGGCTCTAGGGACTGAGATACAAACCACTTCATTTCTATGGTACTAGTTCAGATTTGACCCTAATCAGTGCTAGTGACAGAAAGTTGTTACCATCTGACAGGTGTTCATGATTTGTGTGAAATGAGCCAGTGAGTACAGTACTTAATGTGCCCACATCACAAAAATCATCACTGCTACAGTTAGCACCAATTGGTAGCACTTTTGCCAGCAGTCTTTGCAAAGAAGTCAAGCACTGAATGTATCTGGAGACTGCATATGTCCTCTCTCCCAAAAGATGGTTCTTTCAGTTTAGAACAGAGGCAGGTTGGTGGGGAAGCTTGCATAGTACTTGTTATGTGGATCAAAAGAGCACCTCATTTTTAGTGCTGTTAGATTGACACCTTTGTGGACCCTTAAAAATTAAAATGAGGTAATAAACATAAAGGCCTGGTGCTGAAAGAGTTGCTCAGAACACACAATAACAGGACTATGAAGTGGAGGAGCAATAAGACATTATTGCTGGAAGTTGACAGAGAAGAGTCCCAATGTTTAATATTAATGAAAGGATGGAATTGAGAAAGTCCAGTTAGTGACTGGACAGGGTATCTCAAGTTAGTTTAATCATTTGAGCTGTTCAAGGATGGGTTTTTATGACCACTAGAGATGGTCAAAAATTGGAAAAAACAATTTTATAAAAAATATTCCCCATTTCTCCTGGCTTCAAAATATAACAATTTTCCTTGCTTTTGATGTTCTCATTAAATACTGTTTTGAAAATTTTTGAATTTTCTCCACCCCCATCTTGACATTTTTTATTCCCTCCCCCCCCTTTTTAGCCTCTGAGTGCAATAAAATGAATGATGCCTAGGCTTTCCCCTCCCGACTTTTCCTTTGGCTACTCTGCTACTTTCAAACACTTATCCAACATTGAAAAAGTTGCAGAGTGGCAAAGGGAATAATAATTTTGCCAAATTTTAATTGATCGAGCAGAAAATTTCCAAATTTAGTCTAAGCCTTAGACTGGAAAATTTAGAACGTTTCTGTGCAAATGGTTTAGCCACTTCCAAGAATGAGCCTAATGAAAACTAGGTGGTTTTCAAATGTTAATTTCCTCCAACTGTTTCTTCAAGAACTCTAGTATCTTCATGCTTTGACATAAGAACTTGAAATGTGGAAGGGGGAGTGCTCCTGGAGTCAGATAGGTGTCTATTGCTGTCCCCATGAAAGTGCACTGAGATCTGACTGAGTTATAAACCTCTGAAAATTGCCATTTGAACGTGCTCAGTAGTACTTGTCAGAGTACTGCTGAGCTAACTGAACATGTTCAAGACCTACAAATCTTCCTATAGGCAACCCCACTGAGCATGTGCCCAGCCCCTGCTGAGCTTCCTATAAGCTAGGCCTCAGGACACCAGGCATGTAGCAACAGCTGCTGCCACCTCCATTTCTCTCCCCCTTTGGCCTGTAGTATTGATTTCCAGTGCCTGGATATGAAGAACCAGACAGAGGAGGCACGGTCAGACCTTTGAATTGTTCTCCAGAGTCTCAGATTTCATTTTTTTAAGGAAGTCCCTAGCTTATGGTTGTGAAAAAACCTTTCCAAATGTTGAGTTTAACCAGTGCAGAACATCTGCCTGAGTTCGCAGAGTTTGAAATAATAATATCTAACTCTCATATAGCACTTTTAACCAGTAAATTTCAAAGCGCTTTACAAAGGAGGTTGCTAGCATTATCTCTATTTTACAGATATGGAAAATGAGGGATAGAAAAGGGAAGTGAGTTGCCCAAGGTCACCGACCCAGGTCTCCAGAGTCCTAGTAAGTTGTGAATTGCCCTATTCATTTCCATTTCATTGGGTACTAACTCAGGTGCCAATGATCACATTTTAAATTTTAACATGAGTGTTGCCAACTTTCATAATATTTGGTAGCCTCTTATAGCCTCAGCTCCTGGAATCAAGAGATTGTATGACATTGCTCATCACAGTATGCAAGAAAGGGCAAAGAAGATATGTAAATTAAGATGGCTGGGCTTTTAATAACACATGACTGGGCTGTTGGGGTGATATGATTAGTTTCTTTTTTTCTTGACGGAGGGGTCACTTTCAAATGTTTGGGAAACCATGGCCTAAGGTTTCACCCTAAGTAGTGCAAACAGATAGCAGGGGGACATCATGACCATTCTACCCTTCCCATATTGCTAACTGGCAGGAGGTCTCAGATATATGGAACAGGTTCTGGAGGAAGATCTTAGTGTAGAAAAGAGGGTACCAATACAGTAAGGTTGAGAACCAAACCACTCGTCTAAGATTAGATCCATAGTGTTGGAATCTAGGTGGAGACTGAGTTATAGTCACCAGTCAGTGGAAGTGATAGCCTGCACAAGAGCACTTCTGATAGAGTTGAGAATAGAACCCAGGTCTGTCACTGGGAAGGTCTCATCTTCTTGGCTATTCTGGCTTTGGGGATGAGTGCGTCAGGGCTACAGGCTTGGCTGTGCTGTATGTAACTACCAGGCTACATTCCCTTCTAGAGATTCATGGTTGTCATTAGTCTTCTCCTGTCTAACAAACAGTTGTGTAAGCCGTTGACAAAAAGTGTAGCATCTCCTTCTGTTGGCTGGTCCATGGAGGAAGTCAGCATAATTCTGATACCAGTTACTCCTTTATCTCAAGTGGCAGAGGTGCTATGGGTTTAAAAGTCTGGGATTTCACACCTGCTGATCATCCATGTGGGGGATATATGAGTCCACACAGTGGGATTTTGATTATTTTTGTTTGTTTGCTTTACAAAACACCTGGGAAATTAGTTTACAAAGTCAAAAATTCAAAAGTTAAGGAACTTCAGTATTAAGGTAGCCTTTCCAGCCTTAATTAAACCCAGTTTTGATTTTTTTATTCTAATAAAGTTTTTTTAATTACATGAGCACATGCTATTTATTCAGTGCAAAATATGGACAATGAATGGATATCATTCATGCGTTACCTAGGGAGGTGGTAGAATCTCCTTCCTTGGAAGTTTTTTAAGGTCAGGCTTGACAAAGCCCTGGCTGGGATGATTTGATTGGGGATTGGTCCTGCTTTGAGCAGGGGGTTGGACTAGATGACCTCCTGAGGTCCCTTCCAACTCTGATATTCTATGATTCTATGATTCTATGATCATGAATCAGGACTAGCAGCAGAGCTAGTCTCCAAGTAGACTCATCAGTACAGCAGGCCTGCAGCAGGCTGCCTGATTAGCCACACAACCTGATTGGCTGCAGGGGCCAGCAGGCCAGCTCTCAAGCCAGCAGCAGTTCCATGGTTGCTCCACGCTCATGCCCATCAGTGTGCTTGCTCCTGTGTTACTCTGTGCCTGTGCTTTTGCTTTGCACCCAGCCTTATCTCTGCGCTCCTCATGCTTTGAATCCCTCCTTGCCTGCTATCCTGCTTGCTCTCGTTCCTGACCTCTGGCTTGGTCCGTGGCTTTTGGCTCCGGCTTCCCCCTCAGCTCAAGTGTCCAGTCCTACTCTCTGGTTTTACCCTGGGATCCAGTTTCTAACTACTAACACTGGTTTTGACCCCAGTCCGTGGTACCTGATGCCTGCTCTGCTGCCCACTCCAACCATTGGGCTAGACCACCCTCCTCCCAGTCAGCTGAAAATGGGGCTGAGACTTGCAAGAAGAGAGAGGATGTTGTGTTTATGGCCCTGAAATGGATTCTGTCTCTGTCTCTGCCATAGACTTTCTATTTGATGTTGAGCAAGATTTCATAATGCATACACAAAAGTGGGCCAAATTAGCACTACAAGGGCAAATTTAATTCTGGAATTTCCTAACTTTTAGAATCATAGAATATCAGGGTTGGAAGGGACCTCAGGAGATCATCTAGTCCAACCCCCTGCTCAAATCAGGACCAATCCCCAATTTTTGCCCCAGATCCCTAAATGGCCCCTCAAGGATTGAACTCACAATCCTGTGTTTAGCAGGCCAATGCTCAAACCACTGAGCTATCCCTCCCCCTTTTATGCTTGACTTTGCAACCTTAATGTTCTTTTATCATAGGGGTTTTTGCAGGTAATCTTTTATACAAGAGATTATACGGTATTATTTAATAAAGCTGCAGCTTTTCAAGTTTGGGAATGTTTCTATTTTTGATATAACTGAGTTTATAATAATAACTTTCTATGTAGAATTTATTTTATTTTTTCACATACACTTTATGATGTAGTTATGCTTGCAGAGTCTGATACACAGTTGTTATGTGATAGAGAAGTATTTTCAAGGCTCAGATTAGAAATTGAAAGATTCCATGTCTTTCATAGGGCTGTTTTGTTCTCATCTGTTGGAAAAGAACAAGATCATTTTCAATCTCTGGTAACAAGTGACGAGTGCATCCCATTTGTGTCAAGATTATGCCATGGGAACTGACAGTCTGCATCCCAACTTAACCTTACTGTCTTGTGATGTCCCTGCCCCATTGTGTCAAAGGCTCAATGTATGCGTTCCTTTTTATAGTTCAAGTACACCTTGATGGAGAAGAGTAATTTTTTTTAAATTACAGGGGAGGTTTATGTTATAGATTACCTGGATTTTATAAAATGCTAAACTGCAGTTTCAATACTCAGAATGTGAATTTGTTTCAGTATAAAACAAACTATTTATAAAGCATAAATCAAGACTGTTAGCTACATTAATTTCATATGCCACAGAACAGAACAGAAGTATTCCACATGCCATGTGAATTTTATTTTCCTGGGTAGTACCGGAAAATATTGCCCTATTTTTATGGTGACACTAGAGTTAATGCTTACATTTGCCATTGTTTAAATATTGGATTTAGTTCATTGTAGGCCATTGTGGCTTGGAATGGAAAATCATTATACTATCTTGATAAAACTTGTCACCATAATAGGAAGTGGTAGTTACTCTTCAGTAATCTCAAGGTGTTAACAAGATGTCTGCCAGGGCTGTGATAAGATGTTCACATCCAATAAAGCCTCACATCTGGGGTGTAAGGATTATATGGGCTACACAGTGTTCCACTAACAGTTTTTGCTGTGATTGCAGATGCATCACCTTTATTGTGGCTAGGAGTATGGCTGATAAACTTAGTCACCAAAAGTTGTTCTGACTGACACCTTGTAGCATAAATTACCTTGGAAGTTTCAGAATGTTCTGGTGTGTGAAAAACAGGACACCATACATAACTTCCCTTCCTTCTGAAATCATATCACTTCTGCAAAGCATTTGCACCCAATTGTAATTTCCACTAAGATCCCTTTACACCACTCTGACCTTGTTAATTACAGTAATGCACACTTTAAAGCCCTCTATGCTGACAGAGTGGAGTAAAGGGCCTTTTGTGTCAGATCTATTTTATCATCTGCCTGAGGCCTAAGACAACAGATATGGTTATAGTCTTAGTGTGATACTAAAATTGTTCAGATGTGCAAGATCCCACTGTTTGTCAGTGAGGGGGAGGGGAGAAGAAAGGGATGATGCAAGGAGCCTTCTGCTCTGCTACTTCTCTCTCCATTCCCCTGCGTGATCATGATTCTGGTGCTACCTTGACTCTTGAGCACAATGTCAATAGTAGTTTAGTGGCAATGAACTTTCAGAACAAAGTATTGCTCTGCCTCCTCCCCCATTCATCAGCAGGATAGGGCAGGGAGTTAGAGTACGTGTCGCTTCTCTTCAAAGTTGGTGCAACTGCCTGCTCCCTCAGCCTATCTCCCTACTGTTTCTTACCTCAGTCTGTAGCTTAATGTCACAATCAAACCCAAAGAGTTCCACTAGCGAACAGGATTCAGAAAAGATGCTGTCTCAGGCTTGGCAGTTCAATGGTGAAAGCTTATTAGTACTCCTCAGGGGTCTCCCAACCATAAGTGCTGGAACTAGCGGTGCGGGGGGGCTGCAGCACTCCCTGGCTTGAACTGGTTTCCATTATATACAGGATTTACAGTTTGGTTCAGTGGCTCTCAGCACCTCCACTACACACACTGTTCCACCACCGCTGTTCCTAACAACTACCATACTGCATGACTGGCAATTGTTTGCACACTTACAACTTTTTAAAAACAATTTCTCTAAGCTAATTAAACAATATCTGTGAAATTCCCCAATAGCCTTTCTTTATTGTACTGAGAGTTGATTCCATATCCTCTTCTCTCAATGGAGCTACACAGATGTACACCAGCTGTGATCTAGCAACATAAAACAAAAGGTTGACAACTTGTGATCATGAACAATTCTATGCACTTAATTTTTTGCAGAAGTTTCAGTGTTGGCCTCAGAGTATTAGAATATGTGATGAGAGCGCTCTATATTTCTCTTCTATACAAAAAGCTGCATTCTGTGAATGTTAAGACTGCAAAGTCAAGCACTCAGAAGTTAGGAAAGCTCAGAATAAATGCTGTACAACCTTAATTCAGCCCAGTTGTGGATATGCATTATAATACAGTCTTCAATTACATGATGACATTCAATTTTTTCTAGGCACTCCCTGTTTCATTCAGTGCATCAGACTGTATCACAGGGATCGGCAACCTTTGGCACACGACCCGTCAGGGAAATCCACTGTCAGGCCCGGATGGTTTGTTTACCTGCAGCATCTGCAGGTTCAGCCAATCGCAGCTCCCATGGGCCGTGGTTTGCCACTCTAGGCCACTGGGAGCTGCGGGAATTGGCGCGGGCTGAGAGATGTGCTGGCCACCACTTCCCACAGCCCCCATTGGCCTGGAACAGTGAACTGCAGCCAGTGGGAGCTGCGATAGGCCGAACCTGCGGACATTGCAGGTAAACAAACCAGCATGGCCCGCCAGCGGATTTCCCTGACTGGCCGTGTGCCAAAGGTTGCCGATCCCTGCTGTATCATTATGTATATACACAAGGAGGCTAAAGTGAGATTGCACGAGCAACTTTAAATTTGGCATTTCCTAACTTTTGAGCACTTGAATTTACAAACAAAAATGTCATAAAAAGAACGTTCAGGTTGCAATTTTCTAGGTTTTTAAACAAAACTGAAGAAAAAAAAAAGCTAATTTCAGCATGTGGAACCATATGGGTTCCCACAATGGTTCAGTGGCAGGTATAGAACGATAGCACAGACCTCTGCGATTTGAGGTAACAGTAACTGATAAAGGATGACAACCTACTTTGGCTGTGTAGACCAACCACTAGAGGGAGACACAGCACACATTTTGTCAGTGAGTTTCACTGCTGTTTGTTGATGGCAGAGGCATGCTGAAATTCAGGCATCCTGAATTCTACTACAGTTTCCGAGGTGGGAGTTCACCTTAGTGGTACAGACCTAGTCTCCACCTCCACCAGCATCCCTGAGCCATTCTGCCCCAGACTTTCTAGACTGTCCTCATCTCAGTCCTAGTCCTCTACCCTTGGCTCCATGTCTCAGTTCCAGTTTTCCCAGTGCTCAGCCTCCTTGTTTCTTTGTCCCAGTCTTCCACTCACCCCCTCCAAGCCCAGCTTCTCACCAGTCTCCCTTCAAGCCATCTCCTCCTGCACCCTACCTAGGCACCAGCCAGGGAATCATTGAGAGTACAGGAGATTCAGTCTCCCGGTGCACAGTTCCTGTGGGTGGCACCACAGCCACCTCTTGCTGCTGAGAGCAGCAATTCAAGAGAAAGTCCTGCTCACATCCCCTGCAGAGCCAAACTGGAGCATGCTTAGTATAGATGGAATCTTCAGAAAATTTAGCTTCTAAACTCTAGGAAAAAGGGAAGAGTCAATGGAGACTACACCAAATATGAGCCCCAGGAGGATACAGGATGGGTTGAAGAGGATTACAAGGGAGAATAGAAATGGAAAGAACTTGCAGCCAGAGGGAATAGGGGATAGACCGGAGAATCGCACTGTCACCAGTTTCTACATGATCGGGGACTCCTTATTGAGAAGAATAGACAGGCATGTAACCAGAGCTGATCCAGAGAATGGAAGGGTGTGCTGTCTTCCAGGTGCTAAGATATGGGATGTGGACCTGAGGTTGAAAAGGATCCTAAAGGAGGCGGGAAAGAATCCACTGATTATCCTTCATGTGGGAACAAATGATACCGGTAGATTCTCACTGGAACGTATCAAGGGAGACTATGCCAGGATGGGGAAGATGCTTAAGGAAATCAAGGCTCAGGTGATCTTCAGTGGGATTCTTCCCTTTCCTAGAGATGGGCAACAAAGGTGAGACAAGATTATGACTATCAACAAATGTCTCAGGCAGTGGTGCTATAAGGAGGGCTTTGGGATGTATGGCCACTGGGCGGCATTCATGGACAGAGGACAGTTCTCTTGGGATGGACTTCATCTGAGTAGGGAAGGAAATAGACTTCTAGGATGGAGGCTGGCACAACTGATTAAGAGAGCTTTAAACTAGGAATTTGGGGGAAATGGTTGGGAGATATCGAGGTAATCTCCACGTCAGATTTTAGCATTGAGAGGGAAGAAAACAAAGTAAGAAAGGATACAGCCATGGGTAGGAGAATGGACATAAGGAGAAAGGGCAATGTGGATACCAGTCTAATAGGTCATACTGGCTGTAGAATGTCCATGCATAATTGGGTAAAGAATGTGAGCGAGGCCAAACAGCAAAAATTAAGATATTTGTACACCAATGCGAGGAGCCTAGGTAACAGAATGGAGGAACTAAAGCTACTGGTGCAGGAAGTGAAACCAGATATTATAGGGATAACAGAAACATGGTGGAATAGTAGCCATGACTGGATTACAGGTATTGAAGGGTATGTGCTGTTTAGGAAAGACAGAAATAAAGGTAAAGGTGGTGGAGTAGCATTGTATATTAATGATGAGGTAGAATGTAAAGAAATAAGAAGCGATGGAATGGATAAGACAGAGTCTGTCTGGGCAAAAATCACACTGGGGAAGAAAACTACTAGAGCCTCCCCTGGGATAGTGCTTGGGGTGTGCTATAGACCGCCGGGATCTAATTTGGATATGGATAGAGCCCGCTTTAATGTTTTTAATGAAGTAAATACTAATGGAAATTGAATGATCATGGGAGATTTTAACTTCCCAGATATAGACTGGAGGACGAGTGCTAGTAATAATAATAGGGCTCAGATTTTCCTAGATGCGATAGCTGATGGATTCCTTCATCAACTAGTTGCTGAACCAACTAGAGGGGATGCCATTTTAGATTTGGTTTTGGTGAGTAGTGAGGACCTCATAGAAGAAATGGTTGTAGGGGACAATCTTGGTTCAAGTGATCATGAGCTAATTCAGTTCAAACTGAATGGAAGGATAAACAAAAATAAATCTACGACTAGGGTTTTTGATTTCAAAAGGACTGACTTTCAAAAATTAAGGAAATTAGTTAGGGAAGTGGATTGGACTGAAGAACTTATGGATCTAAAGGCAGAGGAGGCCTGGGATTACTTTAAATCAAAGCTGAAGAAGCTACCGGAAGCCTGCATCCCAAGAAAGGGGGAAAAATTCATAGGCAGGAGTTGTAGACCAAGCTGGATGAGCAAGCATCTCAGAGAGGTGATTAAGAAAAAGCAGAAAGCATACAGGGAGTGGAAGATGGGAGGGATCAGCAAGGAAAGCTACCTTATTGAGGCCAGAACATGTAGGGATAAAGTGAGACAGGCTAAAAGTCAAGTAGAGTTTGACCTTGCAAAGGGAATTAAAACCAATAGTCAAAGGTTCTATAGCCATATAAATAAGAAGAAAACAAAGAAAGAAGAAGTGGGACTGCTAAACACTGAGGATGGAGTGGAGGTTAAGGATAATCTAGGCATGGCCCAATATCTAAACAAATACTTTGCCTCAGTCTTTAATAAGGCTAATGAGGATCTTAGGGATAATGGTAGCATGACAAATGGGAATGAGGATATGGAGGTAGATATTACCATATCTAAGGTAGAAGCAAAACTCGAACAGCTTAATGGGACTAAATCGGGGGGCCCAGATAATCTTCATCCAAGAATATTAAAGGAATTGGCACATGAAATTGCAAGCCCATTAGCAAGAATTTTTAATGAATCTGTAAACTCAGGGGTTGTACCATATGACTGGAGAATTGCTAACATAGTTCCTATTTTTAAGAAAGGAAAAAAAAGTGATCCGGGTAACTACAGGCCTGTTAGTTTGACATCTGCAGTATGCAAGGTCTTGGAAAAAATTTTGAAGGAGAAAGTAGTTAAGGACATTGAGGTCAATGGTAAACGGGACAAAATATAACATGATTTTACAAAAGGTAGATCATGCCAAACCAACCTGATCTCCTTCTTTGAGAAAGTAACAGATTTTTTAGACAAAGGAAACGCAGTGCATCTAATTTACCTAGATTTCAGTAAGGCATTTGATACAGTGCCACATGGGGAATTATTAGTTAAATTGGAAAAGATGGGGATCAATATGAAAATTGAAAGGTGGATAAGGAATTGATTAAAAGGGAGACTACAGCAGGTCATACTGAAAGGTGAACTGTCAGACTGGAGGGAGGTTACCAGTGGAGTTCCTCTGGTCCCAAAACTGATCCCTATCTTATTTAATCTTTTTATTACTGACCTCGGCACAAAAAGTGGGAGTGTGCTAATAAAGTTTGCGGATGATACAAAGCTGGGAGGTATTGCCAATTTAGAAAAGGACTGGGATATCATACAGGAGGATCTGGATGACCTTGTAAACTGGAGTAATAGTAATAGGATGAAATTTAATAGTGAGAAGTGTAAGGTCATGCATTTAGGGATTAATAACAAGAATTTTAGTTATAAGCTGGGGACGCATCAATTAGAAGTAGTGGAGGAGGAGAAGGACCTTTGAGTATTGGTTGATCACAGGATGACTATGAGCCGCCAATGTGATATGGCCATGGAAAAAGCTAATGCGGTCTTGGGATGCATCAGGTGAGGTATTTGCAGTAGAGATAAGGAGGTGTTAGTACCGTTATACAAGGCACTGGTGAGACCTCATCTGGAATACTGTGTGCAGTTCTGGTCTCCCATGTTTAGGAAGGATGAATTCAAACTTGAACAGGTAGAGAGAAGGGCTACTAGGATGATCCGAGGAATGGAAAACCTGTCTTATGAAAGGACACTCAAGGAGCTTGGCTTGTTTAGCCTAACCAAAAGAAGGTTGAGGGGAGATATGATTGCTCTCTATAAATATATCAGAGGGATAAATACCGGAGAGGGAGAGGAATTATTTAAGCTCAGTACCAGTGTGGACACAAGAACAAATGGATATAAACTGGCCATCGGGAAGTTTAGACTTGAAATTAGAGGAAGCTTTCTAACCATCAGAGGAGTGAAGTTCTGTAATAGCCTTTCAAGGGAAGCAGTAGGGGCAAAAGACCTATCTGGCTTCAAGATTAAACTCGATAAGTTTATGAAGGAGACGGTATGATGGGATAACATGATTTTGGCAATTAATTTATCTTTAACTATTCATGGTAAATAGGCCCAATGGCCTGTGATGGGATGTTAGGTGGGGTGGGATCTGAGTTACTACAGAGAATTCTTTCCTGGGTATCTGGCTAGTGAATCTTGCCCACGTGCTCAGGGTTCAGCTGATTGCCATATTTGGGGTCGGGAAGGAATTTTCCTCCAGGGCAGATTGGAAGAGGCCCCGGGGGTTTTTCGCCTTCCTCTGTAGCATGGGGCATGGGTCACTTGCTGGAGGATTCTCTGCACCTTGAAGTCTTTAAACCATGATTTGAGGACTTCAATAGCTCAGATATAGGTGAGAGGTTTATTGCAGGAGTGGGTGGGTGAGATTCTGTGGCCTGCATTGTGCAGGAGGTCAGACTAGATGATCATTATGGTCCTATCTGACCTTAATATCTGTGAGTCTATGAGTAAGTCTCTGTTGAGCATTCACAAACTGGGTTTTTTCATAGGTTTATAACTTAATCAAATTAGGGTGTGGTTTTTTACCCTCACAAAAATAGCAAAAGACACATCCCTGATGGCATAGAGGCCCTCTCTCCCCAAGCCAAATTTCAAGTCCCTGCTCCAATCACACAGGCACAAGAACTTTTCAACCATACAGTTTTAAGGACAAACTAATGCATTTTCCCAGCCTCATTCTGAGGAATGTGAACCATTTTTGGTTAGTCTCTAAGGTGCCACAAGTACTCCTTTTCTTTTTGCGAATACAGACTAACACGGCTGTTACTCTGAAACCTCTCATTTTTGTTAAAAATTTCTAAAAACCTGAGTCAGACACCAGCATGGGAAATTTCAGATGAAATGCTTAAAGTTTTGCAAAGTTGTAAACAACTGAAAGCCGGGTTTTTATAATGGAAAATGTCAGGCAACCTTAACTATAGGTGTTGCTATCTGCACCATCATAATTATTTGATAGATCAGATGTTGGTAATATGGAATCAGTACAACTTGCTGAAATGGCTTCCTCTTTGCAGCTCTTAGAAGTGGATTACCTTATCAACATGGGTAATTAAATTCTGCCGGCCCACTGCAGTTTCTAATGATTTTGGAAAGCTAACTTCAGATACTGGTTGGTTGATAAAATTAATAGTATTGACATAAATACTTAGATTTCTGCAAGGCATTTGACCTGGTCACATGACATTTTGATTACAAAGCTAGAATAATAGAAAATTAACCTGGCACACATTAAATGGATTCAAAGCTTACTAACTGATAGGTCTCAAAATGTAACTGCAAAGGGGGAAATCATCATTGAGTGGGTCTTTTTCCAGTCGGGTCCCACAGGGATCAGTTCTTGGGCCTATGCTATTTAACATTTATATCACTGACCTGGAAGAAACCATAAAATATCACTGATGAAGCTTTCAAATGACACAAAAATTGGGGAAGTATAAATAATGAAGAGGACAGCTCACGGATTCAGAGCAATTTGCATTGTTTGGTAAACTGGGTGCACGCAAACAGTATGCATTTTAATATGGCTAAATACAAATGTATACAAATAAGAAAAAAGAATGTAGGTCACACTTACACAATGGGGGACTCTATCCTGGGAAGCAATGACTCTGAAAAAAGTTGGGAGTCATGGTAGATAATCAGCTGAGCAAGAGCTCCCACTGTGACACTGTGGCCAAAACAGCTAATGTAATCCTGGATGCACAAACAGGGGAATCTCACAGAGACATAGAAAGGTTATTTTACCTCTGTATTTGACACCTGTGGATATACTGGAATACTATGCCCAGTTCTGGTGCCCACAATTCAAGAAGTATGTTGAGAAATTGGAGAGGCTTCAGAGAAGAGCTGTGAGAATGATTAAAGGATTAGAAAACAGGCTTTATAGTGATAGATTCCAGGAGCCCAGTCTATGTGTCTTAACAAAGAGAAGGTTAAGAGGTTACTTGATTACAGTCCATAAGTGTATACATGAGGAACAAATATTTAACAATGGGCTCTTTAGTTTAGCAGAGAAAGGTATAAGATGATCCAATGGAAGCTGAAGCTAGACAAGTTCAGACTGGAAATAAGGTGTGCATTTTTTAAACAATAAGAGTAAGTAACCATTGGCACAATTTACCAAGAGTTATGGCGAATTCTCTATCACTGACAATTTTTAAATCAAGACTGGATTTGTTAAAAAAAGACATCCTCTAGGAATTATTTTCGAGAAGTTCTGTGGTCTGTGTTATACAGGAGGCCAGACTTGGTGATCACGGTGCTCCCTTCTGACTTGAAATCTCTGAATCCTACACAGTTGTGTAACAGTTATTGCTTTTCACCCCAGAGTTTGTAGTGCCATGGGGAGGGTAAGAGTCTCTCCAGTGTCCACTGAGGCATGCTGTGGCCCACCAGCTAATTGTCCCTTCAGTCTTGTCCTCTTCTGAGTGGGATTGAAGGGCTCAGCTCCAAAATGTTCTATAACAAAACATAGAAACATAAATCAATATTAAGACATCCCCCAGTCTTCCAGAGGACATTCCTGCCCTTTCCTTCAGGTTATTGCTTGGATCCCCAACAGTCTCTGATTCATGCATTGCTCACTCTTTGAGGTCAGTGTAATTGTCTTTTTTCAACTGAATGTTGCATAATATTTATAGAACAATCTCAGTTGTGCAATAGGCCTGATTGTGCCTTGTCCCAGTCACAGGAAAAAGAGCATGCCTGAGGGCATTGCAATAACCATTCTTAGTATTCTGCCAAATCCATCACTTTAAATACAAGTGTGTTTCCCTTGTATTTCATTTACATTGTGTTTACAAGATGTACATTTAACTAGCATTGGGTTCAAAATGGAGCATTGAATCAAGTGATTATGTAAAGGAGGAGGGAACAACTATGCTAGCTAGACTACAGAAGTAACTGTGGGGCAGGGATCATCTCTTCCTTTGGTTTTGTACTGCACCTAGCACAAAAACATTCCAATCCTGACCAGGGCCTCCAGGAACTACTGTAATATAATGATTAACTAATACCTGTCTTAAGCACTGGGTATGCTTGGTGTGACCTAGAAGTGTCCAGGAGCCAGGGCTGATTCAGATTGAGCCAGGTGGTTAGGCCATTGAAGTGCCTTCTGACATACCTGACACCTGAGTGCTCATTAGACATTTCAGGGTCTTTCACTGGTTTTGTTAAGTTGTACATGTTGGTCAACTAAAGACAACTAAAAGAGTACAGTACAATACTGGCACCATATTCTGCCATGAAGATGCAGATGAAACTCAATGACTTCAGTGGGGATCTTGCATGTATAATGATTTCAGGTTTGGACCTTGGAACAATAATGGAAAAATATACCTTCCTTTTAATTCTCATCTTTCTTCCTCTGGCACTGATGTCAGGAGCACTCAGACAAAAACATAGGCCACAGGTGACTCTTTGTCTGAATGTTTGTCATCTCGCAGTTTTTCTTTCAGTGCTGCCATCTGGATCCTTTAGCAGTTCCACAGGCAATCATGTTGTTGGCTCTAGGGCTGCCTCTGGGACTCTCAAGTGGCTAAGATGCCTTGTCATCTCAGATGTCATTTATCTCTTGACTTTACTTTGATCTTCAGGAGTTTGTGCAAAATTATCTGCTGGAGGAAAAAATGTTTTTGTAACTTTCCACTCTGATATGTGCATGAAGGATTTTTAAAGGAAGAAAATGGGGCTCAGTCCCTCTATCTACACTTTGTTATATTGTAACAATTATTATAAATATTATTTATTTTAACATATAAATAAGACAACACATCCGTCCCCAATCTCTGTGTACATATTTGTAACCCCTTATTTGTTGTATGATACAGAATCTTTATGTTGTTTTGACATTGTCTAACAGGTGCCCGGACTGGCACCATCCAGAAATACTGAAATGTTACTCCACTCCCATTTGTTTTTAATAGGGCATTCACATTTTTCCAATAAGGAGAAAATTGTATCATTGCCACTGGCAAACATCTGTGTTCCTGATATGTCTAATGCTATCTCTAATTTGTTCTGTGAAACAAACTCAAGTTTTCCCCTTTATATCTTCAAAGTCATGTGTGAGGTTTTAGCATGCTATTCCCTTACAGTTAAAGGAAATCATATAGCTAAACACTGGCTTAGTACTTTAAGTATTTGAAAGGCAAAATTAGAAAGTAAGTTGAGGTTAGGACAAACAAAATGGCATGATTCTCTGTAAACCAATGTTTAAACCAAAATATTTGTATGTATTAATTTTCTTGACACTTTAGCTTACGTGTGTGTGCATGTGTGTGTGTGTTGAGCCCATTTTGGGTTTACACCATGGAGTTTCTGGGGGTTATGGTTCACTGGACCTTTCTGCTTACCACTCCCAATGGATGATCCTACCTGTAACAAAGATGATACTGGAAAAGGAGGTACTGTGAGTTTTCCCCAAGTTAAACTTGTTCCTTTTCTTGAGAGAAGGAAATGCAAGTGATAGAAACATGCTGAATTTCGAGCTGGTATAAAGGAATGGTTTCTAACCTAAGTTCAAAAGCAGATCCTCAGCCAGTGGCATTGAAACAATTTGTATATTGGGGTTGCTGAAAGCCATTGAACAAAACTATAAATTCTGTATATGATGGAAACTACTTCAAGTCAGCACCCTTAGTTCCAGCACCCCTTTCCTCAGCTGATGTACATTGTCATAATTCCATTGACTTCAATGAAGGTATGACAATTTACATCTCCTGAGGATCTGCCTCATTTTTAGAGAGACAAGCGGGGTGAGGTAATACATTTTATTTGACCAACTTCTGTTGGCGAGAGGAGACAAGCTTTCGAGCTTTCACAGAGCTCTTCTTCAGGTCTGGCAAATGTACTCATTATTTTGTAGATTAATCATATTTTTTATTTTTCTACTGTAATGCAGCTACTATAGTGCAAAAGGGCAGTCAAGCTGTCTTAAATGGCTTCAACAGACGCATGATGTCAGCTAGCCAGAGTTGGGTTATATAGTCATTGATTTGGCATCAGATCTTGGTTATTCCCAGGACATCTTCACAGGTAGCCATGGCCTCCTGTAGAATTCTGGGATCCACAGGATTCTAAAGGTGGAGCTACTGCTCATTCCAAGCCAGGCCCAAGCAAAATATTTTAGGGAGACTGTCCATGGGATCTAAACAGATTTTTTTTCCTTTCATGTGTATGATAAGGGTAAGATGAGGTCCACTGAAATAAAGGTAATTTTATCTACCCAATAAACATATTTATTGAAAATTCTGCAAAATACAATGGATAAAACTGTTGATGTCTGATGATCCTTTCTACCATTGGAGGTTTCATACCTAACATGACCACCACACAGAACAAATTAATATATTTTTGTAAATTTTAACCCTCTCATGCATTATCAAGGCACTTTAGTGGTTGAAATCTGATAAAAACAAAGAGAGAGGTCAAATTTAGACCACATTTAAAATTATTTTTTTATTCAGTGGCTCTTTAACAAGGTTTTGTCTGATCTGGCATCTGACTTCACTGCCTCCTCAATTTCCCCAAGCTGGTTGACTCTTGTGTTTTTAAACAATTTAGCCTTTCAGCCCTTTCGGGGGTGTAGATAAAAAGTCTAACAAAACAAACCAGATATCCAGCAGCCTCATACTATGTCTTCCCCTGTTTGAGCAGAGTGTTCACTTCCAGGGACACACAATATTTTCATTCCTGCTGGTCCATAATTCCTCTTCTTACCCCTCCTGGACTGAACAATCTATTTGCATATTGGTGCAGGCATCACAGAAGGGGGATTTCCTTCCCCCCTTGCTGGAAGTCCCAGCCTAGACCATTCCTTGACTTTAGCAAAGGTTTTGATACGGTCTCCCACAGTATTCTTGCCAGCAAGTTAAAGAAGTATGGGCTGGATGAATGGACTATAAGGTGGATAGAAAGCTGGCTAGATCGTTGGGCTCAATGGGTAGTGATCAATGGCTCCATGTCTAGTTGGCAGCTGGTATCAAGCGGAGTGCCCCAAGCGTTGGTCCTGGGGCCAGTTTTGTTCAATATCTTCATCAATAATCTGGAGGATGGCGTGGACTGCACTCTCAGCAAGTTTGCAGACAACACTAAACTGGGAGGAGTGGTACATACGCTGAAAGATAGGGATAAGGTACAGAGGGACTTAGATAAATTAGAGGATTGGGCCAAAAGAAATCTGAGGTTCAACAAAGACAAGTGCAGAGTCCTGCACTTAGGACGGAAGAATCCCATGCACTGCTACAGACTAGGAACTGGATGGCTAGGCAGCAATTCTGCAGAAACAGACCTAAGAGTTACAGTGAATGAGAAGCTGGATTTGAGTCAACATTGTGCCCTTGTTGCCAAGAAGGCTAATGGCATTTGGGGCTGTATAAGTAGGGGCATTGCCAGCAGATCGAGGGACGTGATCGTTCCCCTCTATTCGACATTGGTGTGGCCTCATCTGGAGTCCTGTGTCCAGTTTTGGGCCCGACACTACAAGAAGGATGTGGAAAAATTGGAAAGCGTCCAACAAAAATGATTAGGGGACTGGAACACATGACTTATGAGGAGAGGCTGAGGGAACTGGGATTGTTTAGTCTGCAGAAGAGAAGAAGGAGGGGGGATTTGATAGCTGCTTTCAACTATCTGAAAGGAGGTTCCAAAGAGGATATATCTAGACTGTTCTCAGGGGTAGCAGATGACAGAACGAGGAGTAATGGTCTCAAGTTTCAGTGAGGGAGGTTTAGGTTGGATATTAGGAAAAACTTTTTCACTAGGAGGGTGGTGAAGCACTGGAATGCGATACCTAGGGAGGTGGTGGAATCTCCTTCCTTTGAGGTTTTTAAAGTCAGTCTTGACAAAACCCTGGATGGGATGATTTAGTTGGGGATTGGTCCTGCTTTGAGCAGGGGGTTGGGCTAGATGACCTCCTGAGGTCCCTTCCAACCCTAATATTCTGTGATTCTATGATTAGCAACTGTGAGTGTCAATTCCCTTCAATACCCATCAGCACTATCCTGTTCAGGCTACTTTCTTCTAGAAATACCCTTCTAATTTCTTTTGTATCAGTGCTCTTTCAACTACCCTTGTATCACTCTTGGTGTGGGGGAGGTGATGTATCATGGGGGATGGAGTCCAACTGGGGAGTCTGGCACATGGAGCAGAATGGGGATATGAGACAAATGAACTACAACTCCCAGGATGCACCATGATGGCTTCTTGACCAACATATTTCTGTTTGCACCTGGAAAAAAAAAAGACTTTGGGGTGTTTGGTTTATTGATAAAAAATTAAAAATTTCCACAGAGAGCAGATGTTTAGTTGCAAATCCAATTTTCATTTGAAAAACAGTTTTAATGGTAAATGTTCAACCAGCCCTAATTCTAACTCAGAAGGAACATATAGATCAGTTGCCAGTCATTGAAAAGTGGAAAGAAACTCTATAATATAGATTTGCTATCTACACACACACATATTCACCCACCCAAGTGAGTGTATTCTTGTGCATGTATATGTAAACTACATATATAAAATACAAAGATTAAAGTTATGACAACCTTGCTATATTTTTTATGCTTTATTATTTACATACAAAATAAGCCTGGTCCATTTGGATTGGGATCTGTATTGAGAAATCTTTTTTATCCTAGGTACTTTGTACACTTTCTAATTAAACATAGTAAAAACTTTAATACAAAACAAAGAACAAAAGAAAATCTTCCATGATGTTTGAATTGAATAATGGCGATACTAATATATCATACCAAAGTGAACTAATGATTTCTATGGGGGAAGGGGAAGACCCTCATTTAGAGGAGTAATTTGCAAGTCATATGGGAGTATTTCATCGCTTCATGTGAAAAGGTTAGGACTGTGTTAATTTCAAGCAGAGACAATCACATAATTAATTTTCCCAGAAGGAAAACAAGGTTCATAGTACAGTGTTAGTGCCATACAATGACCTCTCACATCTGAATTTACACATAATTGTTATAATTACAGGGTCAGCTCAGAAACTCTCTGCCATTGCTAAGTAAAACTTAACAAGATAGCACTTCTTCATTTTTCCAAGTGCTATTCAATACAATGTTTCCTGATCTTAGGTTCTGTTCTTTCCATCTAGACAATATTTGCATCTAGCACTGCTCATACATCCTTTGTTAGAGCATAAGTGCTAAAATTTTACAAAAAAATTTACAGAATTATCCCAGAAGCTGGGGTTCTGAGGGCTGCCCAGGAAGAGGGAGGTGTTTGCGTAGGGAATTTTAGAGGATTATAAAAAGCTATCTCCATTCTCAGGGTTACAAAATGTTGATGGCTCAGCTAAAAATTTGAACTAATTGAAGGGGGACAACCATTCCTTTCCGAATAGCCTCACCCCCAAATAATGAATCCCACTTATCTGCAGTTGCCTTCTTTTGGGAGACCCGGATGCCGGCAGTTCCCACACATATGCACACACATTGGGGAGAAGCAGCAGGCCTATTATCCTTTGTTCCTTCATTTCCCCTCATTTTCTCCTTTTGTGTTCCCTATTAATGAGAAATCACTTCCCCAAAATTAATTCTGTCCCCATCCTCCCTTCTCCCCAGAGTCCCCATTTATTTAGTATAATAACTGTCCTGGTACAGGCAGGAATTCTGAGTATTAATAAAGCTGCTCCCCTCCACTGTAATTCCCACCAACTTCTTAGGACCCTGCCACAGCCATTGCTGACTGCACAGTACCCCCAGGGACAGAGAATCAGTTGGTCTCTCTCTTTCTCATGCCCTTGGATGTCAGGTCCATTTGTGAAAAGCTGGGACTGTTTGCAGCTGTGCCCTAGCTGTGGCAATGTTAGATTGGCCATGTTGAATTTCTAGCTATACTTTTTTCAGTTATCAGTTTCAAGGTGGTTCACATGATCCACAGCCGTAGACTCACCAACGTCACATTATTTTTGTATGTGCTGTTTTCTTAACAAGAGTTCTTTTTTGCATTTTCAAAAATGTACGTCTGAGACTTCTTTGAAGACTGAATCCTTTCCTCAAATCCCCAGACTGGCCTAAATGAAACAACTTGCAAAGTGTAAACAGAGAGATAAGTAAAGATGCTCGTCTTCTGAGGAACAAAGCTGTGAGGCAATTCAAGCTGAAGGATATTACAATTTGAGAGTCATTCTGTATTCTCTCTCTTGTGCAGACAGATTAATATTTGTTCTTCTTCATTAGTTTTGCCATAATCTAAACCGCAAGGGAAAGCCCTGTTTTTCTGTGGGGAACAAATAAAAGTTCAGAACAGATACCGTTGTACAGCTCTGACTGGCCAGACTTTCAAAAGAGCTCCTCTGCCATTTCGGTACTTAAATGAAATGGGCAGATTTTAACAAGTGTTTAGTGCTCAGCATCCCCCACTGAGAACAATAGCCACTTTGGGGTGCTGAGCACTTGTGAAAATCTGGCCACTTCTTTCAAGTATCTAAGGGTACATCTACAATGGGGAAAAAAAACCGGTGGCAGTGAGTCTGAGCCTCGATCAATGGACTTGGGCTCACGCTGTGGGGCGAAAAATAGCTGTATATCTATTCCCACTCAGGCTGGTGCCTGGCCTCAGAGACCTGACAAGGCAGGAGGATCGCAGAGACCAGGCTGCAGCCCCAGCAGGGACATCTACACTGCTATTTTTCACCCCGATAGCACAAGCCCCACAAGTCTGAGTCAGTTGACCTGGGCTCTGAGTCTTTCTATTGACTTCAATGAGCTTTGGACCAGGCCTGTAATTGAACCTGAGCTCTTCTTGCCCAGTTTTTACATCTGTCAGCTGACCATCAGCAATTGGATACTGGGAGGATTCCTCCCAGATGCTGCACCAACAGACACAGAAAGAGCAACTCACCCTTCTCGCTAAGATTACTTATTGTCTCCCTTCTACCAAACACTGAGTGACCACAGGCCTAATGCAAACCCAGTTCAAGTAATTGAAAATATTCCCAATGCCTTCAATAGGCTTTGGACCAGCTGAGATATTTAGCCTTATCCCCTACTCTGTGTTATTTACAATGGTACCGACACATAGAAAGAAAAGAAGGAAAAGAAGGAAGGCTAAAGATGTTTAGCTTGGAATTTGATTGGAAAATCAGATGGCATAATGCTGAGTGACTTCTACACGTTATAAGAGACTTGGTTCTTCGTTCTATCTACATCAAGTCTAATGACAGTCAGGTTTAGTGGAAGTTGAGAAGAATGAAGAAAGGGCCCTTTGTTCTATTCTATATCTTCATGCAGTAGGGTGCTCTTTCGCCGGAGAGTACCAGTAGTTAACAGTAACAGCAGACAGTGAGTAGGGGCAAAAGCATGCCCCTTTAACTCAGCCCTGGGTGAAGTTACACAGCCTGAAGGAACAGGATCCATGTCAATGCTCATTAACTTTGTCCTTTATGATCGCACCTTTTCCCATATGTATTAGTCGGGTATATCAGTGGGTTGGGAAGATAAGACTTCACTGAGATAGCAGCCACATAAAAAGGATGACAAACTGCAATGACAAGACAGTACTGGTAACTTGGGAAAGAGTCAAATAAAATCTGTGCAGAAAACAGTTCAGAGAGCAGTTCTGCTTAGAGCTGTTAGCACCGCAAAACGACCTCACGCATCAGATTTTTATACCAGCAAATGCCGACAGGGCTATGTTATGTGCTGTAGGCATTGGGCAGGTTCCCATGCTGAATCAAGAAGGGGGCAGAGGGGAAAGAGGGAAGACTGAGGCGGAGTATCTGCCACAGCTACATCTGCTGTCTGATCTCAGGCTCCCAAATAACTGACCCATTTTATGAAAAAAAGGTATAATCAAAATGGAAATGGGAAACATGACAGTATTTGACAAATTAATGGTGCTGTAGCTTTGGAATGGTTGAGAAAAGGAAAAACTCACAAGTGACAGAGCTAGTGTTGGCCTGTGCTTGCAATGGTGTGGCGCAACACATGACTGTAAAAATTATAATTGGCATCCAACAACCAACCAGCTGCCATTCCCTAAAACCCCCCATAACTCAACTGCTGTGTTAGTGGAATTGCTTTTAATTTCTCTTTCTTCTTCCCCACCTAATACACTTTGAAACGATCATTTTAGTCAAATTTAAAAATAAATGACATCACAGTAATACTTCTCTCTCCATCAGAGAAAATAAAATAGAAAATGGCATAGACAAACTGTGGAGGAACTGGAGTGGTTGACTGCAGTGCTGCTTTAATTAATAAATGCCTTGCCTTGCCAGGCACAATGTGATAGATATTGATCCTGGAAAGAAATAGAACGGTCCTGTGAAAAATACAGTGCTAATTAATGCTGCAGACATGTCTAAGATAGCACTTAGCTGGGGGAGGTAAGGGGGAGGTTTGGAAGAGGACAGGTGGTTGTGTTTTGTTTACTGCTTTTATTTTGGTCATTGTTTACTGTGAATTTTACTGTCTAAAATGGAAGGCTGGGGGGAGGTTTCTGTGTCTGTTACAGCGATGCAGGGGTTACAATAATTCTGCCCTATCTACAGTACATTCAGCAACCAGGCTCACTCACTTTGAGTAAAGGTCAGCCTAGTATAGAAGGTCCACATAAGGCCGTGTGTGCCACTTGAGCAAGTCTAAAGCCTGAGTAAAGGTTTTAGGGAGCTTCAAGTGGTGCATTGGGCCTTGCACATACTCTTTACTTTAGAATGAATTTCATTATTACATGGGGCTTAACTGGTATGTATTATGGTCTTGTGCAGCCCTCTCTATACTGAGGGTTAAATTGGGCCCTCACAAGGTCCTATACACCTCAGTTCTTTTCTAGTCCACACCATATAGGTCTTCAGATAACACCGTAAGGAGGGCAGTATGAACATCTTCCAATAGTGCATTAACTGATCTGACTCGAGCTGGGCGGGAAACAGGTTTCTCATCTCACGAATATTTTTGAGAGTTTGACATTTTTTCCATTTACAATCAGGATGAAAAATCAAAATCTTGAAAATATTTGCAAACAGAAAACTGGACAAAAAATAGTTTGGGTCAAACAAAACATATTTAATCATTTAAAAACATTTCAGGTCAATTTCAGCCTTTTTCCTGTAACCTTTTTTTTGTTGGTCTAATTGGCTTAAATTGCTAAATGAAAAGTGATTTTGAACTGGCAAGCCAGAATTTTCCATTTTGAACATATTAAAACAAAACATTTTGAAAATTTCAAAAAAAATTTCTCAATATTTTTTTGAGTTGGGAAATTTGTTGAACCCCGCCCAGTTTGGCGAACAGTTTTGGTTTTGACAAATTGGCATTTTTCAATGAAGAAACAATTAATCAAAAATTCCCAACTGGCTCTAGCTGTAACTAATATCTGTCAGTATTGGTTTGTTCTCTCTCATGTGGAAGGCAAGTGGTGCATAGGGCCTCAAGCAGGACTTATGTTCTGAGGTGAGTTGCACCCTTTCCTGGTGTATAATCATTCCCTTCCTTTTTCTCATTTTTTATTTTATCTACTGTTGCTTTATAAAAGCAAATTGTTTTATTAAAAAATTAAGGATTCAGTTGTGCATCCCTTAATCACAACTCGTGTGAAGAGTGCTATTTGTGAGGGTTAAGGTCACAGAACTAAGACCCAGATTCCAAAGGTCCCATTGATTTCACTGGGAATTAAGCACCTAAATCCCTATGAAGCTCTGGACCTACATCCTTAAAATCTGCATTACTGAAACCTTAAAGTTGCACAATTTTAGCCACATAGTGGGGTGGGGGAGTAAATATTTTCCTGGTGTAATTTCACTGAAATCATCAACATGGATGAATTTGGACCAAGAACTGCAAAAACTGAAGTGCAGTTCTGCCCTAAAAATTAACTCTGTTAAGTGGTGTTGTGGTTTTCCATAATCAATGTGTCATTGATTTTTCCATATTGCATTTGGTCTTTTTTGCAAGTAAAAAGATGCGCTCTAACTCCCGGCCCCATAAACTCACCTTGGCCTCCAACAGTTATGCTGGGTTCTTTCCAGTTCACACATCTGTTGAGGTCAAATTTTGAGAGAGACCAAATTTCACCCTTCACCAGCCCTGACAACCACCCACTGCCTGTAGATTGTGTCATAACTCCTGTGAAAATCCTCACACAGCTAGCAGGAGGGGAGGTCTACACAGGGATCACCGGGGTTATAATGGGAAGACAATGTTTGCATATGTGTAATAAGACAGAATTTGACCTACAGATGATGCATGAGATGGAAAGAAACCAGCTCGACTATCAGAGCCCAGGATGAGGCTGTGGAGCTGTGAGGTAGAAAAAAGCATCTTTTTACCCCCAAACTGAGCAAGCTGGATAGGGAAATCAGTGAGACACACAACGGTGAAGTCTGTGTTATGGAAATTTTCCACTGGATACACTCAGTACCCCATTTTCAAACATTCATAATATTGTTCATTTTCAATCACATTTCCCTAACTTGCCTATAGACATTCCCTTCATTGAGCAATATCATTTTGTCTAATTCTGAGGTTCAACTGTTGTTGAGCTATCGAGGCTGAACAAAAAATGTATTTCTTTCCACAATTAAAACAGTAAATGACTACACAAAATTTTCCTCAAACTTAAAATTGTTTGGAAAATTAGGAGTGATTACAAACAGGGAGATTGAATCCAATTTGCTACCTGAGTACTAAGCAAATGTTAGCGTAATATTTCAGCAAACACTTGACTACTGCTGATTGTACTAGGCATCTTGATGTTTCTTAGATATCAATGGAAGGCAGCAATAGTTAGAGTAGAGGGTCAGCAGCAAAACAGTTAATTGTAACATTGACTCTTAGCAAAAACACCATAAATCAAACTTTATTCCCTAGACAAAAGCATGTCAAACAATGAGAACAAACAAACAATTTTAATACTTGCACAAATTAACAGTTAATTAGTAATTGTCATGCCAATGAGCCACATTCTCATCATAGAGGCTGCCATCTGTGTCATGCCTCCCTTTGGTTTTAGTAGGAATGTCTGCTGAGAAAAAACAATTTGCTTGAAGGCTGGCATACTGATTTCCAAACGACAGATTACTTGATACACATTTCCATCCAAATCCCTGCAACGGATCTCAAATGGGAGGAGGTGTCCAAAGCCCTGTCCACTCCCACAGGAAGCTGGTGCCTGGGTGCCTTCCTGACCGAGAAAAGATACCTTTCAATCTGGGTTTCAAGTATGTAGTGGGGGGCATGGATCAGCTTTCATGTCACGCTGCCCATCAGTACCCAGCCCATGCCGGGAAAACTAATGATCCAACCAGCTGACCAAATTCAGTGATGAATCCTGGTCATATGCCCCTTGAGGCACGTTACACATCTGCTAAGAAGAAGTATGTAGTAAGATATGTTCTTCCTTGTGGAAGGGAGGAAAGGAAAGTACTTGAAGTGTCCAAAATTTCCTAAGTCAGCTTTACTCCAGCTTTGTCTAAAATACGACCCAATTCTCCCAAATCAGAATCAAAACTCCAATGATTTCTTTTGGAGCCTCCTGTTTATAAAAGTTAGAAAATCTAATCAGAGAACAGAAACAATACCATGTGACATAGGTGGCCATTCATAAAGTCAGTATATAAATTCCAAATAGACTAATAGATAAATAACATGAACAAAGTATCCATATATTTTTTTTAATAACAGACTAATTTATAAACTGCAATCTGTTTGCAGACAATTTGAGAGCAGGAAAAAAGGTAAAAGTTGATGGATAAATTGCAAGCAATTAATACTTCAACCATCTCTAAGTAAAAATGTGTATTTAACCTACATTTGCAATTGCACATGAGGAAGTATGTTTAAATCCTATTGGAACCAATGTTTATTCTGAATTGGTGATGGCATTAGTAGCAGCTGTAGAATGGAAAGTGGTTTTTTACCCCTTGTGATTGTAGATATAGTAGATTCAGTGTAACATTACACTTTGGGTTTTGGCAGAAATAATAGCAGAGCAGGTCATTTAATAGTTCAAGCAAAATATGTTTCTGTGAGGATGGACCTACAATTGCCAAGCTGTATGAAAACTCTGCTTCGTGTTACCAATTAAGAAAGGCTGGGTATTGCAGGGAGGTGGCGAGGTAGTCAGGGCAGGAAAGAACAAAATGAAACGGAAAATAATGTAAGAAGCAGAAAGAAGGCAACAGAGAGAGAGGAAAGAGAAGAGGCATTAAAGCGGGAAAGAGTTGAACGTAGAATCAATGACACCAGGGCAATTCTCCTCAATGACTGGGAGGGAAATGCTAAAACATAGTGTAGTTACGATAGGGAGGCAGAAGACTTGGGATTTATTCCTGATTTTGCCACTCCAATCCAAAAAAACACTTAAGCATGTAGTGAACTTTACACATGTAAATTGGCCCATTGATGTCAGGGAAACTACTTGTGTACTTAAAGGTAAGCATGTGCTTAAGTCCTGTTCTGGGTAGGCGTCTGTGTGACCTTGGGCAAATTATTAAGTGTTAGATTAGTAAATTTAAGGCACAGTCCTTAAGACAGGACTGTGAAAACCCACACAGCTCCAGAAGGAGCTCAGGAAGGCTCAATCCTTCCTTAAACTTGCAGTGCATAGAGACTGTAGTCCGCACCATCTAATTCCCTTTGGTGCACTAGGCCTGGTCTGTGGCCTGATACAATATGGGCCATGCTCACTTTTTCCCTACTCTTAACCCCCAAACCCTTTTTAACGCACTGTGTGCCCCTCAGAAATGCAAAAGTATTGAGCAGTCCCTGTGCCGCTGTTTATTTAGTGGTTGTTTTGTGACTGGCCCTTGCAAAAGAGTTAAAGGTTTCTAATGCCCTATCATACTTGCTGTGCATTCAGGCAAGGACCAGTCACAATCTGTACTAAACCTGGTTAAACAATTTTTTTAGACAGAATTGTTTTCTATCAGAAAATGCTGTTTTGTCAAAAACAAAACTCTTTGACGGAACATGTCAATTTCAATATTTTTGGTTGAAAAATATCAAACATTTTCTTTTGACTTGTCATTTCAATTAATTCTATTTACTTTTATATTACAATATAAATGTTAATATATTACATTTATATGTGCTGTTTAATATATATTTAGTATTATAATGTTTGGATATTATCAAAATAAAAAAATTTACTCAGGGAAATTAAAAAGGTCAATGTTTCCAAATGTTGTTGATGTTTTTATTAATGTATGTTCTATTAAAAAATTTGAAATTTGGAGTTTTCATTCTGATTGAGTATGACATTTCAATATGTCGGAATTTTTCCGCTGGCCAGAAATTCAATTTTCTGAACAGGTGTATGCTATAAATAAGTTCATAAGTTATAACAATCCATTAAGTTTTCCTACCTGTGAAATGTGGATAACAGAATTTTTCTATCTTTGTAAAGTGTTTTCAGATCCAAAGTATATTACAATCTGTCCCATTGTGTGGTATCCATCCCTCATTCCTTTAGCTGTACATTGTCTGAATTTGAACCTGATCCTGCATCCACCAAAGTCAACAGTGAAATGCCTGTTAACTTCAGCGGGAGCAAGATCAAGGTCTAAGGCCCCAGTACTACAGCTGACAACATGTGAGCTGGCTTTGTACCTATGGAATACTTCACTAGCTTCAAGGGCTCTCCACTCACACATATCAGTCCACCTGTGTGGTATCAATTGCAGAATCATGACTGTAAAGCTCTCTGTGAGTTCCTTGTGGCAGGGACTTATCTTCCTGTATTTGTCTGTAAAGCAGCATAAACACCTATGATTGTATAGAAATAAAATCATAATAATGTTGGATTTTAACCTGTGTGCACACACTTAGTTTTTCCCGATGTATTATTTATCACATTTTTCAACTGCGTTATGTATAGTTGAGTTCAAGACTCTAAGATATGCACCAAGGAAGGTCTGTGAATTACATGCCTCATCTGATGTAAATTACCTGTGCAAAGTACGTACCATAAAGCTATCATATTTTTAAAGCATTCAAATCCCAATGTACAACTCAATAACAATGCACTTGCTGTTAAAGTATTGGCTTCTTTCATTCTGTCATTGTACAATATTGACCAGAAATTGATTTGAGAGTGCTGAGCAATTGCTGTTATTACATGGTTATTTACACCTTCAGATTATAGTACATGATAATTTATTTTAAAATTGGCAATAAAATGACTGCCTTGCTCCAAAATCGAAGAATTTATCCAGAACACAACTTGGCTGTGCAATCAGACTCTACTAGCACCATTTGAATTCACAATAAAGCTTTCCTGCCCTCTCTACAGACCACGTAGATGCAGCCACTTTAAGAGGGATTGAATTATTGAAACAATCCCCAAATCGCTTTCATGCTTGGTCTGAGCCCACACCCACACATTTTCAGATCCTGACTAATAGAAGAATCAGGATTTGGGCTATTCAGTCAGGCATGCAGATACTAAAATGCACTAGGGTCCATTTTACTCAGCATAAATTGCCGAACTGTATCTTAATCTCTATACAGCAAAAATGGTATCCAGCGATCATTCCACATCTTGGGAAAAGTGCATAGGTGCCGACTCCATGGATGCTCCAGGGTTGGAGCATCCACGGGGAAAAATTATTGGGTGCTCTGCACCCACCAGCAGCCAAGCTCCCCTCATCCCCCACCCCACCTCCTCCCGCCCCAAGTGCACCGCGTCCCCGCTACTCCACCTGCCTCCCAGCGCTTTCTGCCATCAAACAGCTGTTTGGCGGCGCTTAGGACTTTCCAGGAGGGACGGGGGAGAAGCAGGGATGCGGCGTGCTCGGAGGAGGAGGCGGAGAAGAGGTGGGGAGGGAACTCAGGGGGAGGAGTGGAATGGGGGTGGGCTGAGGGCAGGGATGGGGCGGGGCCAGGGGCGGGGATGGTGTCAAGCACCTACCAGGAACAGTGAAAGTTGGCGCCTATGGAAAAGTGGTCTCTTAAGGAAGCTGCTCTTTCAATATAGATTGCTCAGTGTTTTACCTGAAAACTAAAGATTGTCATAATTGTCTGATACCAAAAAATTGTTGTTGTTTAATACAGAATGTTTTTATTTTAATTCTTGCATAAACACTTAAATACTTAATAGATTTTATTGTATTCTTAAGAATTACTTGTAGATGAAACATTTGTCTTACATTAGACATAGGTGAAATAAAAGTGCAACATTTATTATCTGTCATTGCTGGCTTGTGTTTCAGTATATAAATTTAAAACACAGAACTATGCAGAAAGTACAGGGTTTCTGTGTATATGTGTACTGTATTTGGGACTAACTTTGAACAATCTTTTCTCATGTTGGAAAGGTTGTTTCTTAATATATATATAATGTAACATTATAAGTGCTTGGGATGATCATACATGTGATCACTTAAGTCATAATTCTAAAACTCTTACTCACCTTGAGTCATACTTACTCATGTGAGCACTCCACATTTACATGAGTAAGTATTACTGCAACCCATACACACTTTGAGTATCAGGCCCCGGATAAATATGTGCTTTAGTGCAGATGATGTTTTCATGTGGTCTTCTTACTGGACATTAGATTTTGACAGGTTTCAGAGTAACAGCCGTGTTAGTCTGTATTCACAAAAAGAAAAGGAGTACTTGTGGCACCTTAGAGACTAACCAATTTATTTGAGCATAAGCTTTCGTGAGCTCACGAAAGCTTATGCTCAAATAAATTGGTTAGTCTCTATTAGATTTTGAGTGAATTGCACTCATAATCAAGAAGATAACCCCATAAAGAAAGAGTAAAGAAATAAATAATGGGTGGTGCCTATTCAGCTACATAAGTAGGCTCACTTTTCACTTATCTTTCTCTGACATGATTTTGCTAAGAAGATCTTTTGGGATATAGTCTTGATTCCTAAAACTAAATTATGATTAAAATGTTTGGCTTCCTATAGTATCCACAATGCAAGTGTTAAAGTTGACACTGTCTATGTGCAGTTTAATTTTATATTGTATCTAGTTATACTGTATATCTAAGTACTATTATTACTTATGCATGGGGAAAATAATACTGAAAGAGTTTCCAGAAATATTTGTTTTAATTTTTAAATGAATTCACTTTGGCTGTGTTCTCATCTCTTTTGTATGAGGTTAGGGGTGGGAATCTTGGCCAAAAGAGCAAACTGGAAACAAATTTTACAAAATAGGGACAGAAAATGAATACACATTTTAATCAAGGGAATTCACACTGGAAACCTGATTCTATGAGTTATACTCATCCAGTTATGGATCAGAAACATAGTCTGTGACCAACAGAGCCAAACAAAACAGCCCAAATTTTGAATAGTGAATACTAGTATTGAGCTATAAACCAAGAATCATTCCCAGAAATTAATCCATGAAAAACTTCAAATAGCAAATATATTTGGTAAAATTGTGATCACTTAATGGAGAATTCATGAAAGAAAGACAAGTTAAATAAGCGGTTTGATATGAATTATTTTTCCAGATCTGACAATTGCTTTTTTATTCTTGTACTTGTTCACCATGCAGGTGCTTCAATGGTAGAACGAAAGAGACCCGAATTGAGACACTGGTCCACTCCCCGGGCAATAGGAAGTACAGGACATTGCAGGGGAGATATGGAAGGGAGTAAGACACTTCTGGAAGCTGAAATAGATGGGAATAGCACTACAGAAGATTGCTGATTTCGGCCCCTAGGTGAATAAACCCACCATTCCTTCACATGGATCTGACTTCTGGAGGGAGCCCATTTCTTCAGCTGTAGAAAACCAGAAATGATGGGATCAATATGTTCTGCCATGGGGATAAGTCTACAAAATTAAGGCTTTGGGAACCTGCATATTCTTTCACTGTTTAGACATGGCTTCTGTTGCCCCCATCTGGGAGGATGCAGTGGTGGTAGTGGGAAGTCTATGACATAGAGACCCATTGGTGGTTCACTACCGTGTATCAGCAACTCTTGTCAGGCCTGGCGTACTCAGTGTACCCCAACATTGTTGTCATGATATGTACCCAAAAGGTGGAAAATTAATAATTCACCAATCATTAATATTTTTGCATGAAGTATGTATGGTAAACAGACAAAAGACATGTGTTGGGCCCTTAAAATGTACTTTGCAAACAGTGCCTAAGCCATGCCTGTTCCAGTTAAAGGAACATGGTTGCACCTGCTTCAGTGTGTCTCCAACGTAAATTAGACAAGATGTGACCAAACAAAGCTAAACAAAGCCTCCAGGAGAGCAAGTGGGAAAAAATGAACACTTAACAATCTTCACAAGGAATGGAGACTGCACCCCCAGGGAGCCTTCCAGCCTCTTGAAGCAAGGTCAATGAACTTTGGGAAGACAGCATGGCATCCACAACTTAGCAGGAGAAAGAAGGTTGGTCTGGGCGTACCTTTCAAAGAATACATTTCGAATGTTTACTGAGTTATAAAGATCGGTGTGGAGGGGTCTGAACTTCAAATGATAAGTAATTGAATCAACTGGTTTTATACAATATTACCATATTATAAAAGTACATCGAGTAAGGTCTTTTACGAAAGCCCGTGACACACTGGTGATTAACAGCATTATGAAATGTATGTATTAACTCTGTATAAGGAACTATGGATACTCACTGATATTGTGCTTTAAAATCTGTTAAAACAGACTTTTTCTGTTAAAACAGGTTTTCTCCCAGTCAGGAGGGAAGGTAGTTCTATCTACCTGTCTACAATGTAAATGGACAATTATGGAATCAAAACAATGGAAACCCCATTTACATACGAACCAGCAGGGAGATGGGAACTCCAAAGAAGAGAAGAAAAGTAGGAAGCCTTCCTGACTCTTGAAAAAGAGACAATGGATTTTGGGGTGAGATAAGGGGGCAATAAGGCATTTGAGTTGTCTATCACTTGGGGAGTTCCAGAGGCCACAGCTTTTGAAATCACACAACATTGGATCCTTCATCCAAGGGGGTAGATGCCTCAGGGAACTGAATATAAGTGAAAACCCTGCTTAGGCAAAGATTGTAACTTGCTGAAGTCAAGATTTAGCCTTAGACATGTAATTTTACTTTTGCTTGTTTGTTACCATTTCTACCATTACGCCTTTTAGTTGGTGTCATTTAGACCTATGACTTTTTGTTTAATACACTTGTTTTACTTTTACTGTAAATCAATTCAGTGCTGTGATTGAAATGAGTGTTTGTCAAATTAATGAGCTGCAGAGTATTGTCTCTCTAAAGGAGCGATGACCTTAATATCCTCTGTGCGTGTTCCAGGAGAGGGCTGGACACTGCAGGGAGACATCTCTGGGGAACTTGGGAGTTGGGGGTTCACTTTTTGTTCCCGGTAAGGCGCGAAGGTTTGGACTGGCAGAATCCTGAAGCAAGGCAAACAAGCTGGTGTGTCAGGGAGTTGAGCAGCAGCAAAACTCTCAGTTGCTGAAGCTGAGAGGGGTTACACAGGAACTCGCACTTCTGAAAACCTCAGCAAATTGTGACAAAGACAGGTGATTTGGGGGGAGATTCAGGACTGGGAGGGTGTTGGAATCACTGTGCAGGAAGTAACAAAGTCTGGTGGAAGCCAGGGTGTGAGTTGAATGCTTGTATGCTGGCTGGTGGTGTCAGGGATGTGAACCAGAGCTGCATAGCATTTAAGGCACAGACTTGCAGGGCAGGCAGTAACACAACCCCTTACTGATCTGGGCTGAACCCAAAAACATTACAGCATCTCACAAGGAAATAAGATGGCAACTATATGGAGTCAGAAAGGCTTGCAGGCAAAGAAGTGTTCCTTGAGGTGCTTCTTAAGGACCCTTCATCATTGAAGTCAATGGAAGCTTTTACCATTGACTTTAGTGGTTTCAGGATCAGGCCCTAAATGCTTTATTGCAATATACATTTCTGGAAAGGTTATGTAAAAAAACAGTGCTAATTTTCCAGGACTTAATTCATTGATTCATCATGAATCCTCAAGAGACTATTTCCCCAGCTGCTCCATTTTCCCTCTCAGTCCTGAACCCCCCTCAGTGTTTGCAATGGTTCTTTGTACTTTTGAAATGTTTATTAGTGATGATTTCAAAAAGATGTCATTTATCCCTCCAATTGCCTTTGACCTGTTCTACATTCTCATTAGCACCAATTATTTGTATTATAACATACAAAATGTCAAAGGCATTTGTGTTGCTTTGTACTTTTAAAAGCAGATTTTACTCTGTGTTCTTTCAGAAATGTTCAGTAGATTACCACTTGCTCCCTCAGATCTTCCAAATTCACCCTATTCTGACATTCTCTTGCAAGCAAGCAACAAAGTTGCTTCAAACAGCCCAAAGATTTGTCATCCTTAATTATTGTAAGCACTTAGCTGCTGAATATTTCATTTGCCCTCTATAAGCAATATGAACACTGATCCTTCCTAGCACTTCAAAGGATTATTTTGGACTGGAATCACAACCCCAAAATAAAGTATATACATGGTTGAAGGCAGACTGGCAGTCAAGAAGCTGCTTGTATTTGAGCAGGAAAGCTGGGATCAATCAGTCAATGAGCATAGAAAAATCCCCATACTCGATAATCACTGTCATTATATTACTGAATGCAAGTTGCTCTCAGTTACAAAATCAAAGCATGAGGAAGTAATATTTTTCTTGTATGCAATGTATTTATCAAATGTATCATTTTACCAAAATAAGGAAGCATTAACAATAGGAATTGCCATATAGACAGTGATCCACCTAATCCAGTATGATGTCTATGACAGTGGCCAGTAATAGATGCTTCACAGAAAGGTGCAACAACCCGACGGTGGACATTTAGGGAATATCTTACCCAGAGGGGAAGTTTCTTCTTAACACCCATCAGTTAGTGTTTCGCTTTTGCTCTGAAGCATGAGAATTTATATGATTTGAAAGTTTTGGTTAAATACTTAGCATGTATGACATGTAGCTGTTTACACCTTCACAGTACTGCACAAATTCATAAAGCCAAATCCCTCTCATGTTAGCTTTCCTAGTGACTTCAGTGGGAATTAGGCAAAAAGCAGAGATGATGAATGCACCCCCCCCCCACCCCAGATTTCTGCCAGGGAGGGTTCATATCAGAACGTGGCCAGCAGCAGCCTTTTGGCACTGTGCGGGCAGGCAGGAATGGGAGCTACTTCCAGCCACAGAGGGAATCCCCTCCTCCCTCCTGCGGTTGGAAGCAGCTCCTGTCCCTTCCTGCCTGCATAGCCCCAAAAGGCTGCTGCTGGCCACCGACATAACCCAGTCTCCTCTTGTCCCCCAGCTGCAGAGCAGGCAGGAAAGGGTTAAGCCCTAAGGAGTCATTGTGCACTGGAGCCCTAGGAAACCTGACTGCAGGGACTCGAGGGCCGGGAAGCCTTGCCAGAGGTGGCTCAACAGGGAAGGTTTCCTAGGGGACTGAGCAGCCCTGTACTCCCTGGAGCCAACAGGACCCAGAACGGCCGGGGGAGGAGGTGTGAAGAGGACAAAAAACAAAGTATGATGAAGTAACATTTTTCTTGTAGTACTTCATGCAATGTATTTGTCAAATGTATCATTTTACCAAAATAAGGAAGTATAAAAATAGGAATTGCCTTACAGGTTCAGACCAGTGCTCCACCTAATCCAGTATCATGTCTCTGACAGTGGGGCTGTCAACCCGGGCGGGCTGCTGAGGAGCCTGCAGGTTGGGCTGAAAATCACTTCCCCTCCATACTCCAGCGCTTATCTGAGGGGAGGAGAGGCTCCCCGGTGCCGGTGTAGTGTCCACCTGGTGCTGCACAGGGTTACGGGCGGCTTTGGCACATGCAGGACTTGGCATCTTTTGGGCAGTGCCCTGTGCAGGAGAGTCTTGGGCTTTCCCGGGGACATGCCCTGTGGGAGGGTTATGGAGGAGCAGCAGGGCTGGTGGTGGGTGAAGGGGTAAAGTGGGGAGAGGACAGTGAGGAGGGGAGCATGTATAGGTCTGATAGGTAGGCAGCAGAGGCGCCATGTCACATGACCTCCAACCTTTAAATTGTGCCCCTCCTCCCATTATTGACAATTACAATATAAGCACTTAGGGCTAGATAATCCTTAGGACTAATTCAGAGCCCTGAACTGAGGGTAGTGCAGAGTCACACCACATGAAAGGGGATTTAAGGTGGGGATTGTACCTAAAGGATGCTACCAAATGCTGTTTCTGGCGTGCATAGTTCACTCCACAGACCACTGTAGGACATCATGGTTCTGCCTCCTCCCTATCCACTTATATTCCCTTTGGGGAATGTGTGCTCTGGTTGGTGCTTGGAGGAGAAGTCCCTGTGCTCCACTGAGGGTAAGGATTGTGATTGTCCTTGGCCCTTGGGCTGGCTGCATGAAGAGAGTGACATTCCCTTCTCCCCACCTTCCCTACACAAGGGCTAGGACCAATCTGGACATTGCTGTAGCAGTAATATTTTCATCTAGTTCACTTAAGGATGAATAGATTCCCTTCTTAATGCTGGGCATCCACCCCTGAACACACACAAGTTCAGCTCCTGCACCCACAGGACCAAAGCACCGTTAACATCTAGTCACTCTTGTCCTATAACAGCAATCATATGGGGCTGATTCTATTACTCACCTTGAGTAGCACCTCACTCTGCAAGTAGTCCCTTTGCATGTCCATAATACATTGCAAGCATATTGATATTGAGTCTATGAACAACCTGGTTAAATCAATCACAGTTAGGATCTGGGGTTTGTCATAAATGTATCCAGCAAACAGGTCGATAATTTAGCTTTAGTCCCTTCATGACAATTAGCAACAGAGGAGCAAAAGCAGCATTTGAGTAATCCCAGATGATACAATGTGCATAGAGATAATGAGTTGCAGTATTCATTGAAGTACTGTGAACTGTCACACAGCTTTTTTCATTAACTACTTGGCAGTTTTATTGGAAGCAATGATATCTTCATGCTAACTCATGGTAACTTGACAAATACTTTGTCACCACTGTAAGTCAGGTTTCTGCTTAGTTTTCATTCAAGAAACAGAGCAGAAACATCATTATAAACTTCACCAAGCCATTCATCTCCATTACTTCATTAATATGCTGCACCATTGCCACTTCTCCAATCAACCAAAAAATACCTTGAACAGTAATAAGAGGATCAGCCTTTTAAAAAATAATTGTTTGATCAGGTCTGGAGCATCTTTTTCACCAAATGTTGTTAAATTAGTTATTGGGTGTAATTAGACTGATTAGAAGTCAGAAAGAAGCAAAGCATTCCCAGAATAATACCCTGCTAATTACCAAGTGGAAAAATAAGTGGATAAATAAGAGTTTTGGTTCTAAAAGACATAACAGAGCAACCTTTATTCCTCCCCAGTGTCCTGCATTTATAGAAACCAATTGCAGGACTCTTTTTTTCAGGCCTTATTGCATTCTGTATTTCATTTATACAACTATGAAGTTAGTGAACAATTTTAGTGTCACCAGTGCCACTTCCTTTACCGTGATTGCATAGGGTAACTTTAAACAAGCATATTATGACCTGAATTTACAGACCTAGTACAGAAATATTAGACACATATAAACCATATTGTCACCTACAAGTTTTCTACTTTGCCCTTAGCATGAGTTCTGATTCCCGTGGGAAAGCTGGGAATGCTGATCTAATCTATCAAATACTTTGTGAGCTGAGCTGTAAGCATAGTTTATGATTTCTTCCTGCTTACCCATTCCGAGCTGCAAACTTCAGCGATAAAACCCTGACCCTATAGAAATCAGTGGGAGTGTTTCCACTGACTTCAACAGGGCAAGGATTTTACCCCAAAGATTTAAAGAATGTGCCTGGAATTAGAGCAGAACTGAGGGCTTGTAAAGTTTTGGGTCTAGAATCCTGGAACAGAAGGACATGCATACTTTCCCCCAGTAGTTTTGAAATGTGTTTTGTCAGCTTGTTGCAGGACATGTGATCTCTCAGTGTTGATCTGTGGATGGTTTGGATGTGGATCTTATGAAGAAGAAAGTTACTTCAATTAGGAACCCTTTTTTCTTTCCCAGTTCACACTCTGCCACTGAGTTTCTGCTCACAGTGAGGTATGACTGCCCTGTAGTAGTTCTGAGTGCCTTCCCTAACAAAATTTCCTGCCACTTACCGTGAGGAGGTGAAATCTTAGACTCTCCTCTTGGGAAAGGGTTGTGCTTAGGTGGCCAGTTCTGAGAGGAAAGACTTCACAGATTCCAAGGCTACGGTGCTCATCTGGTTTGAACGCCCTGTAAAACAAAGTCCACAGAGAACTTCCCCAAAATAATTCCTAGAGCAGATCCTCCAGAAAAACATCCAATCTTGATTTAAAATGGTCAGAGATGGAGAACCTATCATGACCCTTGTTGAGATGTTCCAACAGTAAACTGTTCCATGACTTCATGGGCCATCCTTTTTTGGCATAGAGAATATGTGATAGGGTGTGTTGCATCTCAGAGCTTCTTCAGGCTCTGTAGCTGTACAGATTCTTATAGATTAGATGAAGCGTCAGTTGGGTAGTATGTTTAAAATCCTGAATGCTGAAAAACACTTTTCAAAAATGGAAATATTATTTAAAAAAAAAAGTTTTGCTAAAAAAAAAAAGTGACAACATATCCAGCACAGAAAACCCCAAAGGAGGCAATATATGGAAACCATAGTTTTTAAATTAATTCATCGCATTTGCAGGATAAATTCTAGACCATATACCTCTTACGATCTCAGCATTTGATTGGGCATGTTACTGAAAACCATGACTTCCATTGGAAAGAATAGTGTGTGGCCATAGATAAATGCAGTTAGAGGTATTCATCAAGTCACATATTTTCATGCTAAAAGCCTCATGAATGCCTGTTCATTCTATATTTTTTCTTTTTTTCCCCCAGGTACCCATGCACATTACAATGAGTTTGACCCATACCACAAATACAAGACTTTGAAATATCTATCCACTCAAAAAAGCATGATGGGTGTAGAAGCACTATTGCTTTTTTCACTAGCTTAGATTAATTACTTTGTTCCTGCTGATTGTTTGCCTAGGAGTTCAGGTAAAAGGCACCTCTAGAGTGTGCCAGATAAATACATCACTTTGGAAAACCCATTATTAATGCTGGCACAGAAAGAAACAAAATTTGAGTTGCAAAGAACTTTACATAAAGGCCCCATCTTCAGTCCTGTCAAAGCTACGCTCAGAACACTGGGGAGGGAGAAGGGCTCAGACGTGGCTTTAAAGACACTTTTTGCCATCACGTGATTCTAGGGCCTGGTAGAACCCCTAGCATGAATTAGAGCAGCCTCAGGGTCAGTCTAACTTTTACTGGCTTGTGCAGATAACTTAGATTGTCAGGATCACCAGAGTTATGACATGCCCTGCCACAATTTCTCCTTCCTCCAACCTGTTCCTTATTCCAAGGGAAGTGTCTTAAGGGGGATATTTCTCCTAAGGAAGGGGAATCCCCAGCTGTCCCTTTAAGGGCAAGTTTATGGTCCATTTACACCACGGCACCAGCACCAAGAAGCAGCATCTGGCCCATATATTTTTCTCAACTTTCGCTCTCCAGATTTTTACATATTCTTGCTGAGGAATCATTTTGACGACTAAAACATCCACGTCTATAAATGACAATGCTTTGTGTCCACTTGAATCCTTGGCATTGAATTTTACTGAATTTTTTTCTGTGCACAGTAGTTTAGAGTTCATCATTTGCTCCCACCATCTAATTCATATTTGAAATGGTTGAAGAGTGGAAGATATGAAATACAATTCAGTCAGGAATTTCCAGATTGAACAGGTCTTGTTTACAAACTACTTTCATCATTTTGGCTTTATTAGTGTACTATGTTATTAAAAATGTAGCATATTTGGTTCAGCTGTCAGTACTCTAGGGACAACAGCAAAACCAAACTATAAACAAACCCTCCTGGCAACTAGTTTTGTTTGTTCCCAGTGACACATAGTATATGGTCACAAAGGAACTCCATAAGCAAATTGCAGGGTATATATGCCTGTCTTCCACACGCCACGTTACAACATCTGGCACTTTGTGGCTTGAAGCAACAATTAGCAAGGCCTAGGATGAAGAACAAGATGGCACTGAAGACTAGGAAAAATGCAAATCATATGGATGTTGACCAGGTGCATGCAAAAGCTTTACTGCCCATAGCAACCTACTGACACCATCCACAAGCTGTCGTGGTATTGCTCCTCCTGGAGCGGTACCAAATCACCACCACAACAAATAGGATACTTATTTTTAACTCTCTTGCGTTTGGATTCTGACATGGAAAGCCATTTTCCGTGTAAATAGGCAAGCCCTCATACCACTGAATACGTAGATAAGAGCAAAGAGTAAGAGCAAGTGTTCAGAGTGCACTATGGAGAAACCCCTGGGCAAGCCAACAGATGTTATGCCATCTAGCTCGGGAGCCTTACTAGTTACACTGGTCAAAGCAGGGATGTTGAAATCATAAAACATTCTGCTTCGCTCAAATGTAACCAGATGTTCACTTGCTGTACAAACTTTAGAACAATAAATAACAGATTTGGCAGGTCTCAGAGAATTGGTTTTGACTCAGAACAGGCACCACATAATGTGTAGTGGTGAAACAACAAATGCTGCACATGTACAGTATTTCTCACTGAACCAGCTGTTCAGATAATAATAAATAAACGTAATAGTAATAATAATATATGCTTTTCACTTCACTGGCCAAATAATGGAGTTGTGCCCATTTTTTGCTAGAGGGAAATTTAGTCCTACCTCTTCAAAGCACAGCATAGATATAACTAATGAATCCTTCACTACATTCCTGTCATAGCTACTACCCAGCTCCTCCATCAGCTCCAATAGCATTGTCACTGGGTAGAGGAAAGTTGGCAGCAAAGATCAAGAGAGAATGTTGCTAAAGTCTTGCGCCACCATAGGCTGGTGAAGGTTCTAAATGCACTTCTTGACAGTCAGACTACCACGTCTGACCGGTTTTACTTATGGACAGTGTGTAGATGCAGTGACACTGTGTGGGCTACATTGGCCAGATTCGTTAAAGGGTGAGCAGACAGATCTTTTTTATATATACATATTTATTTTTATTTCAGTTTATTCCTTGGATTAAATATCTCTTTAAAATATTATGTTAAGATTGTGAGGTGATACTGTTCTGAGCCTGCCCTAAAACAAAGTCCATGCGCACACTGTGTCTAGTCTTTTCTAGGGTTTAGCTTTGTGAAGTAAGAAATTTACACTAAAATTCAGCTCAAGCTTTCTCCACATACTTGGCTCCTCATAGAGTTCCTGCTGCAGGATTGCTCAGCCCACACCCTAGAGCCTTTCTCTCTCTAAAACAGTGGTTCTCAAACATTTTGTATTGGTGACCCCTTTCGCACAGCAAGCCCCTGTGTGCAACCCCCCCTTGTAAATTAAAAACATTTTTAAAAATATTTAATACTATTTTAATTCTGGAGGCAAAGCAGGATCAGGGGTGGAGCTGGGGGCTCAAGCTAACAGCCCCGCCATGCCCAGGGCTGACAGCTAGTGACCTTCTCAGGGTCATGTATATATGATATAGATATTCAGGCCTGTCTGTAAAGGCCTATACTCTAAGAATTTAGGTGTATTCTTATCACTTAGCTAGTTATAGAGGTATAAAAGAGAGAATCAAAATCTGTATAAGGCCTTTTCTCACTGTGACAGTCTGAGGCCCTGTGCTTAGGCTAAGGCCTTTGGCTAAGCAGCAGAGGCAGCCATAAACTGGGAAGCGACTGGTCACCTCCTCACATTCCAAACTAGTCACATTGAAATAAGGTGCTATTGGGCTGTTAGGAATACAATCCTGTCCTGATAGTGCCTATCACCTCCAGAGAAAGGAAAGAGCCTAGAAGATGTAAAAGGAAACTTAGTTTGATAGCATCCTGTCTGGCAAGAACTCACCTATCAATAGCTGGGATGTGAAATCCTCATTTCTTTGTTGTTCTATCACTCTAGTCCCCATTTCTCTGTTGTTTGTCTGTATAATCTCTGTCTGGTTCTGTGATTGTTCCTGTCTGCTGCATAATTAATTTTGCTGCGTGTAAGCTAATTAAGGTGGTGGGATATAATTGGTTAAATAATCATGTTACAATATGTTGGGATTGGTTAGTTAAATTTCAGGAAAATGATTGGTTAAGGTATAGCTAAGCAGAACTCAAGTTTTACTATATAGTCTGCAGTCAATCAGGAAGTAACGGGGGGGGGAATGGGAATAGAGAATGGGGGGGGGGAATTGGAATCATGTTTTGCTAAGGGGGGGAATGGGAATAGGGACACAGGTAATGCTCTGTGGTGTCAGAGCTGGGAAGGGGGACACTAAGGAAGGAAACTGGAATCATGCTTGCTGGCAGTTCACCCCAATAAACATTGAATTGTTTGCACCTTTGGACTTCGGGTATTGTTGCTTTCTGTTCATGCGAGAAGGACCAGGGAACTAAGTGGGTGAAGGAATAAGCTCCCTAACAGTGACCCCCAGTTTGAGAACCCGTGCTCTAGAAAGTCACAACAACCTCCCTCACAGCTGGGTGGGACATAAGCCACCTGTCATCATGAGTCAGCAGAATCAATACCTCTTACCAGACTGGTTTGTTCCAAGCAAACATTGCCAAATCTGTAACATCTTATAAAATATAAAAAAAAAAAACCCAAAGTTTATTTCATTGGTCTTTGGTTCATGAACAATATGCACTGTACTTTATCAAAATATAAAAATGTTTGTTACTGAAGTAAGCAGGGTCTGAATGAGCTCTGTTCTGACATTTAGTGATGAGCTGGGGGAGAAGGCTTCAGAAACTGACCTTGTTTGCATAGACACACCCACTCTGCCTAGGTGCGCAGCATGATGGAGCTGCTTTGCCCATATGAGCACTTTTGGCTGGTATTGGATTGCAAGTCACTTTGTTATTGGGTGCAAGGGTAATAAAGTGCCATCCTTGTGTGAACAGAGGGCAACAGAACTGTGCTTGGCATGCCCTGATTGAGGACAGTCACCCTCAACTGAAGTGCACTCGCTAAGCAGGGGCTAGGGGTGTCAAAGCCCACTGGGGATGGGGATATAGACATAGTGTTTGTTTAGTGACATGGGCTCTGCTTAAGGACCCTAAAGACCATTTGACCCTTCCCTCTCCACTGTTTAAGACTCAATTAAGAGTCTTTTTTTGTAGATCAATAGAGCTGAAATCACTGATAACCAAGTCTAAGTGCTAAGAGTTAGACCTCCTTATGGAACAGTGTCTCCAATGAAAGACACTGCCCAGTCTGCACTAGTAGCGAGGCTTCCTCACTAACAGCTGAAATCAATGGGGGGCTGTGTAAAGTATGGGGGATCTCAAGACATCCGAGAGGCTGTAGTAGAGGCAAGTGGAGTGAGTGATGCTGAGAGAATGGTGCAGTAGCTGAGGCCTTTCTTCCCCTCTCCCCCCATTCCCCCCTGCCCCACTAGATGGGAGGTGAACTCATGCAAAAACACCTCTGAACTCTGGGACAACAACTGGGCAACAACTGTGAGTGGGGTGCAGTGGAGGGAGAGGGCAATGGTGTGTTAAAGGGACATTTGTTTATCAGACTTTCGTACCACAAGGTGAGAGCCCGAGGAAAAGGACACTGCTCAATGTACTCTGGGGTGGGTGTTTTGCTCATGGTCATAAGTTGTTGAATCATGATTGTGGTGTTTTCACAAGTTAATGCTGGGTTCCTTTCCCCTTTTATTAAAAGTTTTCTTTTCCATACACAGACTCTGTGCTTGTGGGTGGGGAAGTATTACCTCTTGGAGGTGTCCAGGGTGGTGTGTAGTTTTTCCAAATTACTGGGTGTGGGCTCAAGCCAATTTTGGGTTGTATTGTCAAAAGAATCCCCTAAATAATGAATCTGGCCCTTGTTGCTGATGACTCCACCTGGCAGAAAGGTTATATTAATTATATGGTGTAGAAATAATCAAAAATATGACTGATAATTATATTTATTATGAACTAGACACAGAGTAGACAACATCTAGAATGAGACAAACAAAACAGGCAGGAAAGTACATGCCAGAGAAATTACTACATTTGCCAAATTCCACCGTATGCAAGAGACACAGGGTGGGTGAGGTAATATCTTTCATTGGACCAACTTCAGTTGGAGAGAGAGACAAGCTTTTAAGCCACACAGAGCTCTTCCTCAGGTAGAGGAAGAGCTCATAACTGCTTTGGCTCAGCACCAGCAAGCAGACTGTGTCACATCTTTCCAACCCTTCTCAGACATCCCATCTGGTTTTTGGATCAGGAAGAAGGCCCTAAGTCAGTTTCAACTTAAAGTCCTTTCCTTGTCTATTGGTGAATGAATTTGCTAACCGGCCCCTACTGATCTTAGTTCCTGGAGGGCTGTGGTTCCCCTTTCCCCATAGAATTACATAAAATCCCTGGCCCATAGTGATACATAAATGTTAACTTAATTCAATAAGGTTCATCTAGGATATTGCAGGAAATTGACGTATCTGTCATGAATACCACACATTTTCAATTTGCCACATCACTTGATACTGTTAGTCTTTCCATTGACCTGAATGGGCTTTGGATCAGGCTCTTTGTCCTGGGAAGACAAAGGCTGCATTTTTGGCCAGCCCTTAATCAGAAACTGACAGCAATCTGGCCCACAGTGTGATGTTCTCCCAAACTGGCTGTTACTGTTTTCATTTAAATTGTTTTGCATTAGAGACATGTTTAATGTTGTATACCCTAGTTACTCTAGTTGAAAATTTGTTGAACACAGTATGAGGCTTATTATTTTAATCATGTTAGGCTCCATTCAGAAGCTAAATTGTGCACAGTTATCATGGGCTATTTATCTCTGAGATTCAATTCCCCCACCCTATAGGACGATGAAAAGTTTTAATGGAACACACTGTGAGGCGTATGCTGCAATGGGAACTAGCTGAATGTAATTGTTTCCTTTTATTGTAAACGCCAGGTAATAATCTGATTTTCATCTCAAGAAGCACAATTATGGACCTGATTTATAGGACTTTTGGACACAGGCAACCATCTAATTTGAAATATGAGGTCTAATCAAATCACCTTTAAACAGCATTCAAAATGCTTGTGTTCCAGAATGGTGTAGTGATGAGGGCTGGTTGGGAAAACCTAGTTAGACTTTCAGACCCCAGGCTGAGGTTACAGGGGTGGCAGTTAGCAAAATAAAATCTTGATTTGAAAATCAGATTTAGAAAATATTCATGAAATCCCACATTGCCATTTTAGGGTAACTTTCTTCAGAAATGCACTTTAAACAACATATAATTACTGTTTATCATGCTGACCAGTATCTCCTCTTGTGGTCCCCCTCCAATCTGTTTATTGCATCCATTAGGGTCTCTTATCTTATAATTAGATTAGACTGTAAAATAATTAGACTATAAACTCTTTGGTTCAGGGACTGTCTCTTTGTTATGCTTCTTTACAGTGCCTATCACAGTGGGCCCCTGATCCATGACTGGGACTTCTACTGTGCTCCCAAGATACAAATAATAACACGTCATTCACATGCCTAAATAACTAGAGCTCTTTAACTATGTTTTCCACCATTCTGTTAGATGACAAATAGGAAAGTGAACACACAGTCTTTGACATCAGTGTCTAATCATGATATAAATTTACTCCTAATCTGAATAAATATTACCTTAAGCAACTAATTAAAAAACTAAAGAAAGGTGAACTCGATTTGCAAGATTTCAGTTTTAAGTTTCTAAGGTGACAGTAGTAGTAAAATTAGGTAGAACAATGGCCTGACAGTCACAAGATTAGATCATTTTAGTGGCAGGATATAGAATGTATTTAAGCCAGAATTTTAATGGAAATATTTATAAATATAGCAAACTTGCATGGCAAAGATATTTAATGCAAAACAATAACGCAAGAGACTAGCTAATTGTAAGATTCAAGGTGGCTTTGGCAAATGTTCAATAACAAATATTTAATATTTGACTATTTATTATTTTATTTTGCTGTTGCTGTTGTTATGATATCCACACCCCTTTGCTATGTTTTTAAGATGATATTTATAACAAAATTGGTCACAACCTGCCATGGCTCTCCCAAATAGGGATTTTAAAACATTGCATTCAAAACAGCAGAATGAGGATCCCCAGTAGCTTTAAAAACTAGGGTACTTTGGTCTCTTAATGGCTGTCATTAGGAAACCAGGACACTCATTAAAAACTAGGATGCTTAGCCACCTTTCCCAAGACTGTTGTCAAATAAATCAATGTGAAAAGGCAAACAGGCAATCTTAAATACAATGCATATTAAGATTATCACAGGCATTGATAATTCAGCAAATTCTAGCTTCTCTGGGTCAGATTTTCAAAGTCAGGCACACACATTTCTATTTGTGTAATATAAGCATGCAAATATCTGAAAGCATACACATAGATCAGATGTTTATGCCAGCACATGTCCAGTAGGGCATCATGCCCATGGTAACTTAGGCACTTGGTGGCAAAACAGAAACTTCTAGGTTAAGAGACTTTAGAGAACAGGTTCCTTGGTACAGGTGATTTTGTTAATCCTGATTGGGTGGATTTCTTGAGTCTGGCTGTGATAAGAAAGTTTGGTCTACCTTTGGTCAAGCTGAACTATACCTCTAGCCAGTGATGAGCTGCCAAAATCTTAACAACGGGTTCCCTCCTTACCCCATGAGGGGGTCGTTGCCCACCCCCGCCCCTGGGACTCCTGCCCCATCCACACCCCTCCCCTGTCCCCTGACTGCCCCCAGAACCGGGCAGAAGGGTCTCATGGGCCATCGTAGTGGGTGCCCACCCCACCCCTAAGAGCCAGAGAGACCTGCCGGGGGGGGCGAGGTGGGAAGTCCTGGCGGTGCTTACCTGGGGCAGCTCCCAGGAAGCATCCGGCAGGTCCCTCTGGCTCCTTGGGGCAGGGGAGCATAGTTGGGGGGGAGCAGGGGGAGCGGCCGCTCCTCCACTGATCACATCAAAAGTGGAGCCCCTATGGGGAAAATTGGTTGGTGCAGAGTCCCCACCGGCAGCTCCCCGCCCCACCCCGCGCCCGGCCCCAGCTCACCTCCGCTCTGCCTCCGCCTCCTCCCCTGAACGCACTGCCCCGCTCTGCTTCTCTGCCCCCCCCCGCCGGCTTCCCGCGAATCAGCTGTTCAGCGGGAAGCCAGGGACGGCGGAGAAGCAGGCCGCGGCTTCCCACTCAGGCCGAGGGTGGCGGAGGTGAGCTGGGGTGGGGAGCGGTTCCCCTGCGTGCCCCTCCCCCTGGGTTACCTGCTGTGGCGCAGGCGGCCCTTCTCGTGCCTCCCTCCCCCCCGTCCGAGCTCACCTCCGCCTCCCTGGGCCTGAGCAGGAAGCCGCCACTTGCTTCTCAGCCCGCCCCGGCTTCCCGCGCGAACAGCTGATTCGCGGGAAGCCTGGGGGGGGGTGGAGAAGCAGAGCGGGGCGGTGCGTTCAGGGGAGGAGGCGGAGGCAGAGCGGAGGTGAGCTGGGTTCGGGGGTGGGGCGAGGAGCTGCCGGTGGGTGCTCTGCACCCACCAGATTTTCTCCTTGGGTGCTCCAGGGCTGGACACCCATGGAGTTGGCGCCTAAGGCGCCACTTTTGGCCGGTTAAATTTAGAAGCCCTTTTAGAACCAGTTGTCCCTCGAGGAACAACCAGTTCTAACAGGGCTTCTAAATTTAACAGCCGGTTCTAGTGAACCAGTGCGAACCGGCTCCAGCTCACCACTGCCTCTAGCCTCATGGGAAGAATGATATTTAAGTCAGAGAAGAGCTATTTTTGAATGGCCTTCATCAGAGTTTTCTTTTCTAGGTGCTTGTTATTGAAGAGCTAACTGTGAGAGCCAGAGGAAAGCTGCATCCAGAAAGGCAAGATTAGGCTTTTGAGATGGAGATTTACATTTCAGCTCAGGAATGATGGCAGTCATAAATCACACCTAAAAATAAAATATAACTACTGTGCTGTACATAAAGGAGCATAACACTGATTCATGATGCACTACGTGAGCTACAGCCACACAAAGGTGTCTGTGCTTGTCCATATATGTACCCAAGCAGCTGACCCGAAGTCAGTTAGAGAGGCTGGAATGTGACTTAGGTGACCAGTCACACACTGCATATAGCAAGTAGCCAAAATGAACAGTTTGTGTGTAAGACACAGAGGCTGAAAATTGTCCAGAAAGTTTAGATCTTTGTCACTCCTTATGTCTCAAATTTGGGGCTTGGCAGGTTGTGGTCTGGTGGGACAGCATCAGTTAGCGATGGGATTAGGACTCCGAGAAAATACAAATGATTGTCTGTTTCACATATTAGCTTGAAAAGCACATACTAGGTTTCATATTTCCAGACAGTCCCTGGTCTTTGTACAGTAATTTACCACCTCCCTCTGGTTTTTAATGCCATGAATACCAAGCAGAGTGCCATGTATTTTAAATAAATATTTCATATCAATCCCTAAATTATTCTCCATAATATTAGCTCCTAGTTTATATGATAGATTATAAGCAACCTTCTGTCTCTATTTTTGACTTTCCTCCATATTTCAAGAGATTAATATCTTGACATTTCTCTGTTCTCCACAACTAAAACCTGCAATTAAAGAAGAGGCAGCGGTTTCTTTCTTAGGTATTTTACAATCCTGGGAACTTTTTGAGAAAGTCCTGCGTTCTCAAAGCAGGAGTAGCTCCTGATTTTGCTCTGTGAGAAGATTTGGCACCAAGGATAAAGCGATTGTGATTTAGTGCTCACAACGTTAAGGAAAATCTTTTTTTAAAAGGGAGAGTAGAGGAATGTGTCACGCTTCCAACCTGGTAATGAAAAGGCCTTTATTGCTCATTTAATTTAAGGACAAGATTATGGGACAGCACAGAGTGGCTTGAACCGGCATGTGTTCTAATGCCACTGGAGCATGACATTTCTAATTAAAAGACACTGGCTCTGATAAGACAATGCAATGGAACATTAGTCGGTGCACTTTGCAAAAATGAGGCTCTGTTGCTGGAGTGCTTATTAATTTTCTTTTTTGTCTGCTTAACATGTACGTCTAAGAAGAGAAGACTCTAGAAAAGAGCCAAAAGTCTTCTGTAAATTATCAGGAGTAAACCGTGGGAGGGTTACAATGATTTGAAAAAAAAAAAAAACCTAACACAAAAAACCCCAGGAGTTTACATAGAAGATATGGGCTTTTTAGGCAAAACTTTAACCTGGATTTTATGTAAGCATCAATTGTGTCAGTTCCAGGCTACTGCTCATCACTGTCTGCTGCAAATTCTGTCGAGCACAGAGCTTGGAGTGAAGAGCAGTTAGTGCTGCTTCACCAGCTCCTGGCAGCTGTTCACAGTCTGACTTCAGCAGGATGCATTTTAAGGGGCAAAAACCAATCTTTTAATTTTTGTTGTTGATTGCAAGTGCAGGTTAGCCCAATGTCCAGATTAATTTTAATCACCTAGGGACAATCAAATCTTCATGTTTTGACATAAAAAAATGTATTTCGTTGGCTTTTTGTCTGACCCTCTATTTTTGTTCCCACTTATCTTCACACAGCAACATTGTCACAAAGGGTATACTAATGTTCATCTTTTATATTTGTCCACTAGAACAATTTGTTCTTGTCTATTGTACGAAAATCAGACTCCGTTCTCCCTGAAGAGCTTCTTCTACACCATACTCCTGAGTAATACCTACTGTTGGTTTCAACTTATGTCCTATTTAAAAATATAGACATGGTCTAATAACCTATATCTTACTAACCTGGCTGAGGACACTGAGGAATAAAGGTCATGGAGAACTGATACATTCTTTACATGATAGCAATTCTGAGTAGACCAGAGAAGATAGTACTCTTGGAGCAGATCCTCAGCTGGTGTAAATTGTCTAATGAAAATTTACACCACCTGAGGATCTGGAAGAAGAAGGCAAGTTTTACAAAGGGGAAAGGATGTAATTTACTGACCCATCAGCTATCTATTAAAGTACAAATAGTAAAAAGGGCCGTGTTTTGGCAACCACCCAAAGTATCCTCAAGAGAGAAAATTCAGCTTCAGTAAAAGATTTACGTTGGCAACATATAATGCAGGAACTAATGTGATAATTTTCTTCAAAATGTCAAGAAACGGAGTCTTCTACTTAGTTTGGAAATGATGCCAAAGCATAAATATGCATGAGTTGTGTCCTTTCATGCCCTTAATGGAGCTCAAGGCAATAAGCAAGGATAATACTATTCCTCAGGTCCTTTTGCCCTAACAGAAGCACTATAGTGCCTTTGTGCTGTAATACACAAGGCACTGACTTCACTATTCAAACACCTATATATTAGAAATCCAACAGTTTTTCTTAATTTATCTATATGTTTATCAAAAAGAAGATTCAGCCTATGTACTGTATGTGTCCCAGATTTCACAGGGCAAATAGTGATCCGCGCCTGTGTATCTCAGATCAGGACTGAGTTTCAACTGCCAAAGAAAGTTATGTCCCTACCTATCATATTTGTCCTCTTCTCTTCTTGCTTCAGTTCCTTCCCCAAACTAGATATATTCTCGTGTTTCTTTAGTGCTCTTGCATGGTCAGAACAGATACTCCAGCCAATTTGCCACTGGAAAATAAGATCCACTGCAAACTACTCAGTTAGAATGAACAACAAGGAGTACTTGTGGCACCTTAGAGACTAACAAATTTATTTGGGCACAAGCTTTTGTGGGCTAAAACCCATTTCATCAGATGCTCTAAAGCTTATACCCAAATAAATGTGTTAGTTTCTAAGCTGCCACAGGTACTCCTCGTTGTTTTTGCTGATACAGATTAACATGGCTACCACACTGAAACCTGTCAGTTAGAATAGTTTTCTTAAAGGAAAAAAGAAAATTAACAGCAGTTGGAGGCCCATTGAAAGGTTTGAGGTTGGTGTTGGTTAAGGAGTCTTAATCAGTGAGAAAAATAAATCTTGGCCAAAAAACAAAAACCAACCCACTACAAATCCCCACCAATGAAAAATCCAGAAAAACTAATATATATTACATAACATCTGTAAGTGATTTTATCATGTATTTTGAATGAGCAATTTTTATTTAAAAATATTTCTGGCTTAAAAGTACTTTTAAATGATTTGATGTTTGCAGTAACAGATGTTAATCTTGCAGCAGTGCAGATTAAAATGCACACAGATAAACTGGAAGAATTCTGATTTGCCTACCTCTTCACTCTCCACCTGCAAAAGGCATTAATCAGCATTACTCTAATTTACAGGACTACACAGTCTGATGTATTCATTGCTTAAAATTGATTGCTACCCATCAAGGAACTCACTCTAGTCTTCCGCCTGGTTAGCTCCAGAGGAGTAATAGGGAATCATTATGGACAGACAAAATGTGTCTTTAGTCCATCAAGCCACTCCGTCTTTTTCTGAATGAAGTCCCTTTGCCAGCCTTTAATTTTCCACATCCACTCCTTTTAATTACCATCTGCACAACCAATGCAGAACTCACAAATAATGTCATCTGATTCTTTCTGACGCAGACTGGCCAGGATTTATGTGTCGTGACCAAGTCTTTCAAAAATGACTAGTGATTTTAGGTGCCTTAGTTTTGGGAGGCTCAAATTGAGGCACCATACAGGGGCCTGATTTTAAGAATACACCTCCTCAGAATTTTCTGAAAATCAGGTACCTTTTTGGTGTCCAGAAATTAAAGCAACTAAGTGATAGCTAGTCACTTTTAAAAAGCTTAGCCAGGATATGTTTGGCTTCCCAAGAATGCCCCAAAAGCATTCTCTTCCTATGTATAAGGTAATCTTTCAACAGCCACCCATGCTTTTTGGTGACTCCTAACAAAATTAAGTGCTACATCTGGTAGCAATATCATGCACTCTTGTCCCATGTACGGGGCAGCATGTAGTTTTGTGGCCCCCAGGAGCATACAGGGAAGCATACTGTGACTCAAAGTCATTACCTGCCTTTCAATTCCTCCTGTTTTGGGGGAGGAAGGGATGTACCCTTTGCCAGCTCTATGCCTCATGCTGCATACTTCCTGGGCAATGCAGCTGCATTGGCAGCAACTGGGGGCAGTTCCCAGGAGCCACCCGTTCCCCACATCCTCCCTATCCACATGTGAGGAGAGGACATAGTGGACCCACTGAAGGTTCTGCCCTCCATGCTCATAAGGGTAGCTATCGAATTGGTTTAATCAGGGCACATTATGCCCTCTCATTGGAGCTTCACAGGAACTGGAATTTTTGCTTTAGGGAAATTTCAGGATTTCAACATTTCTTCCTCTCCGAAATGGAACCAAAAATGAAATTTCCAATAAAAAAAAAATTCCAAACAAAGTTTAGTTGGATTGAAATGTTTCATTTTGACAAAGTTTCAATGTTTCATTCAGATTTTGACATTTTTATTTTATATTATATAATATTAGATAACAACATCTAAAACACTGAAATAATAAATTGTTTTGAAATAGATAATCAAAACATTCCATTCCAAAAATTCAAACAGAAGATTTTGACCTTATCAGAATGCTTTTTAAAATTTTTCTTTTTAATAAAATTTTTGCTGAGGATGACGTGTTTCCACAAAATATTTCACTATTGACGCATCAGCATTTTCTGATGGAAAAATGTTCCACAATCTGGCTTGCAACTTGGAGATGGTGCTGAACAGTGGTTCAGTCAAGTAGGAAAAATACCCAGTTAATATCACAGTGTCCAAATAGTACCCAAAATTGAACCAAAATAGCTGAGTTCAACTGCACTTTGTTTAAAATGTGTAAAATGTTATGGCCAAAATTTTCCAAAGTGGGTGCCTTTATTTTTGGATGATAACTGGAGACATTAAAGATATTTTTCAGAGTATAATCTCTAGTATTTTCTGAAAAGCTGGCCCACAGATGACACCCAAAAACTGAGGCACCCCAAACCACTAGTCACTTTTGAAAATTTAGCTTGTATGTTTTGTAATGAATCTATCAACTCTGCACTAAAATCTTGTGGTGGAAAACCTGCAACAAAGCCAGTGTACAGTATAGCAATTAATTAACAAGTCAACATGTAATTACAACTCCCCTGCTTTTCTGGCCTTGTTTTCAGCTACTGTGATGCAATCTAGTAATATACTGATTAAGCAATTAATGTTGGAAGGAAGAGAAATACTGAGAGATGTGCTGAGAAACTAAACTGCAGAAGAACCTCCTGGAGTTTTATTTCTAGCATGACTCACTGCTCAGTCATTCTTACAGCAAAAGTTGCCTAACCAAAAGATGACTGCAAGGGCCTGGCACCCTATCTGTTCTCTGATTCCAAAGTTCTTATTCTCTTTTTTAACATGCATTATAAAAACCAGGACACCGTGCATGATTTATGTGGAGAATATTGTATGATGACACATTGTGAGCGCTCTGGGCCAGATCCCAACCACTGGCTCTGTCCTATTTGTGCCACTCTAGCAGTCAAAAAGGGTTAGAGAGCTGAGCCAATGGGACAATGGGGAATTCTGTTGATATGAGGGGAGTCTCTGGTTGGCCACTCATCTCATGTCACCGATGCCATAGGAAATTTGGTGGGCATAGGAGAGGGCTTGTTGGGGGCATGGGGAATGAAGCCAAAATGTAATGTGCTCCAGTGATCCCCAATTCAGGCAGGACTGTATGGAGAAAGCAGTTTTCAATCCCAAAATTGACTTTAATCATTGAAACAATTTGGGCAAAGGGCCAAACATTTTACACTCAATTTGCCAGTTATGCTTTGGGTGTGAATAACTAAGCCTAGTTCTGCTGTGTGGTTTGTTTGTGGTTTCTGCCTATATTCATTGTCAGTGGTAACTTTCTGGTAATTGTGGCCCTAATCCACCAAAGCACTTAAGTACAACCTTAATGTTAAGCATCAGAAGTGCTGTTGACTTCAATAGGACTTTAGTGGGACTTCTCAAATACTTAAAGTTAAGGATGCACTTAAGTGAATTGCTGCTTTTGGAATAGGGGTCACAAAACCTGTTTTCTCAGTTTTTTAGTTTGCCCAAGAAATCTGGTCTTTGCGTCATTCTGACAAACAAAATATGGTATATCACAAGAGATGGACTTTTCCTGCAAGCCAAAATAGTAATGAGAAAGCTACTTGAGCAGCTCGAGATGATCTAGGGGATTTTGCATCTGGACCCTCAAGTGGAATAATTGAAATAACAGTAAAACATAGCAAAAAATGTGTTTGTTTCAATGTCAGATACAATATGGTTCAGAGTCTTCACTGTATCGCACTGCATCAGCTTCCCAGGGCCAGTGCAGACACCTCTTTATGGTACATGAGGGATACATGGAATTCTCTGCATGCAGCCCACCACACACATCCCCCCTTCAGGCTGAAGTTACTTGAAGGGTCCAATTTGTAGATTTGGTCCAAAAAAATCTGTGGGAGTTTTTTTGGAGGGAGCAGGGGGAAGAGAGGATGAACAGAAGTTTTTGTTGGAAAATTATTTTGGAAAAAAATCTGGTTTTTTTGTCAAAAATATCCATTTTTTTTTCAAAACAATGGAAACACAAAACCCATGATTTTGCAGTCCTTGAAAATCATAAAACTGAAACATATTTTTGATTTTGGAGGTTTGGGGTTTTTGCCAAAAAAAATCCTCAAAATAACCCCTTAAGCCAGACCTAACTAAGAGCTCTGCAAAGCTCTGTGAAGCTTGTACCTTCCACCAACAGAAGCTGGTCCAATAAAAGTTATTCCCTCTCCCCCATCTCAAAAAAAAAAACCCAAAAGAACACATACTGATACATTTTTATTTCATTTTTGTTGAAAAATGTCATGGGGAGGGAAAAAAAAGAGTGGGTGAATTTCCCGTAAGGCAAATGAAGTGCTGCAACTTTCTTTTTTTCCTTTTTTCTTCTTTTGTTTTTAACTAAGACTCATTTGACAGCCATAGTCCTCAGCTGCAGCACTAAATATATAAAGCCTTAATGATGGCCACATTACTTTCAAAGCCACGGGAAATTTTCGATTACCTTGTAAATGTAAGTGTCTCCTGCTGATTAAATGTTCTTTAAACATTCTTAGACAGTTACTCATGCAGACTGATTGTTTTTCTTAGTCCCCCCTGTACACCTGCTTGGCTCAGTAAGACATTTTGAAAACAATTTGAAAATAATGTAGCCATTGGGATCTGTAGTAATATTAATGACAAACAACAGTTCATTTGATAGTGGCCAATTTGTACTCTATCTACCAGCAGGGAATTCAAAGATCATTCCTGTCCAGCCTCACAGAGGTTAAGCAGATCCTCCCAGCCTGAACACCACTGGTACAGGGGCATGAATCTCAAGACTGATCTCAAACCGGAATCTCTGGTCTGGAGCCTCCAATAAGCTTAGAATAATCTTCTAAAAATTCCAACTTTTTGATCATAAACAATTGCACTGTTCACCCAGAGCTTCTTTTGGTCACTTACTCTCACTCTGCCACCATTTCCCCCTTGTCCTCAAGCTATCCTCAGGGTGCTACACAGCTAGACTTTTGCATAGATTAGAGCACTTTGTTCTTTTATGATTCATGAAGATGTACTGGCCCATTAACATCAGTGAGGAGAAAATCCACTTTTCTTTAATTTAAATAAATCTCTCATATCTGTATGACTGCATCAGTCTGACAACCTTAATGTGGATGTACTTTACCTAAGTACATGCAATACCAAGGCCAAGGAATATTCACAAGGACAAAATGTACAGTATAAATAGGGAACTCTATAATTCCCCTGATTACAGACTAGCAAAATAATAATAATTAATAATAATCATCTGGGTCCACTTGAGATTCCAAGTTTGAAATTCCAAATCTGAAGTTTAGTTGATAAAAGTAATAGTTGATGTAATATACTGAGACTGTTGTAAGGCATGTCAGTTGATACTATACAACATTTTGATTTAGAAATTAGAACGATACAAAATAACCACAGCACACATTAAATGGATTAATACTTGTCTAACTGTTAGGTCCCAAAATGTAATTGTAAATCGGGAGTAATGATTGCGGGGGTGTGTTTCTAATGGAGTCTCACAGTGACTGGTTCTTGGCCCTATACTATTTCACATTTTTATCAATGATCGGGAAGAAAACAAAATCATTATGGATAACCTTTGGAGGCTGGAAAAGATCAGGAATACTTGTAAATAACAAAGGAGACTGATCACTGATAAAGAGCTACCTGGATTGCTTGTTAAGCTGAGCACAAACAATATACTTTTTGGTCATACAACTAGTAGCTTGTCCACACGGCATGACCAAGCACTCTAGAGAGATGTGATTTGTAAAGCACTCCAACTTGTTATGCTCCTGGTGGACCGTGCTGGGCTTTGCATTAATATAGTCCATGCAAAGTAGGTACCTTTTAGGACAGTTCTCCGAGGGACAGTAACAGTGCAACGTTACAGCACTTTACAAATAACAACCCTTTAGTGCTTTATTTTGGTGCTGTGTAGACAAACCCTAGGAAGAAAGAATACAGGCCATCATTACAGGATGGGGGGACACTCTATCCTGGGAACCAATAACTCTGAAAAAGACATGGGGGGTCATGATGGATAATTAGCTTAACATGAGCTCCCAGTGCAATGCTGTGGCCAAAAGGGCAAATACTTGGCTGTATAAACAGCAGAATATCAAGTGGGAGTTATATTACTTCTGTATTTGGCACTAATATGACCATATTAGAATAGTGTGTCCAGCTCTGGTGTCCACAATTCAAGAAGGACGTTGAAAAATTAGGCCATGGCTACACTACAGAGTTAAGACTACTTAAGATATGTCAACGATCATAACCCGCTGTAATTACCGGTACATTGCTTGTGCATGTTCACACAATGCATCTTGTGTAAACAGAGCACGTCCACAGCTGGTGCTCTGGCACCGAAAAGGAGAGCAACATTAGCAAATGCAGTGTCTACACTGACACTTCTGCACTCTAACTTCGTCACAAAAAGCTCTATGCCACTCGTCGAGGTGGTTTTATTATGTTGAGGTAGCAGGAGAGTTAAATTGGTCGGGGGAGCATTGCACTGTGTACAGCGCCACTATTTGGTCATCGAAATATATTTAATAATATAAGTGTATATTGATGTATACACTACAAAGTTTTGTCGACAAAACTGTGTAGGGTATATAATGCCCTAGAGAAGGTTGAGAGAAAAACCACAAGAATGATTAAAGGGTTAGAAAAAATGCCTGATAGTGAAAGACTCAAGGAGCCATTTAGTTTACCAAAGAGGTGGATAAAGAGTGATTTGATCATAGTCTATAAGTACCTATACTGGGAACAGAAATTTGTGACATATATGACAATATCTGGACAAACCTGATGGAATTAAGTTAAACTTTATTGGATTAAGGCTAAATATTTTGGGAGTCCATTGTATTGAAAATACAAATGTTTATGTACTATTGTGGGACTGTATGGAACTTCTTTAAGTGGAAGAACATGACTAATGCAATGTCTGGAAAATATTAGATACTGCAAAGGACTTTTTGGACAATATGTGTGAAGGGGATTTCCTAGGAAATACTTGGGGGGAGGGGGAGAGGGATATGCAAATCACCCAACTTGAATCCATCCTTTTGAATCTGCACTTTGAGCAGAGACCCATTGACTAGCTGATTATGTAACCCTGGAAACTCTAGATCAAAGACCTCCAAACTGTATAAAGGATGGACTAAACTTCTCATGAAGATGCAAAAGTGATTCCTTGGTGGGGGCGTGTGAAGTACTCATTTGCCAGAGCGCATGTTGGAGACAGTTGGGTGTGATTCCTGGTAAGCTTATTACTGTGCGTGTAGGTTCTTTTATTGTTTTAATATGTTTTTTTCCGCAATGAGTTTACCATGAGAAAAAATATGCTCACATAGCAAGTGCTGTATAATCATTTATAATTTTTGGTAATTACTGTGTTATCCGTCTCTGAAGAGAAAGCAAGCAGGCCTGCTTAGGCAGTCTGTCTTTTGCTGGGAATAACATAATGAAGGCAGGTAACTGGTCAGCCTGGAAATACCCTGGTCACAAAGGAGAGAGATGTAGGTCTCCCCCCAAGAAAGGTAACAGCTGGAGATCTGGAAACCTGCCAGTGGTTGGCCTGTCTGAACCACTGAGGGGAAACACAAGTGCAGTTGCCCTGAAGTGTGCCAGTTCAGGGCAACTCTTCTGTTTACTGACAAAGGTCTATACTAGAAGTAAGGTTCATATTTTTAACAGTGAGGGTAATTAAGCATTGGAACAACTTAACAAGGCTTCTGGTGGATTGTTCACTGGAAACTTTTAAATCAAATTTGGATGTTTTCCTAAAATGTATGCAACAATTCAAACAGGAATTAATTTGGGAAAGTTCTAAGGGCTCCTATACAGGGGGTCGGACTAGATGATCACAGTAGTGGTCCCTCCCGTCCTTTTAAAGTATGAATTTATTCTATTATGTATGAAAAGAGCCGGAGAAGCAAAGTTTAGATCAGGATCCAACCTTCTCCAAATGGGGAGGAGATATTCAGTTCTGGGATTTATGAGCTTATCTCTTTGTAGAGCTAAAAGCCAGTTACAATGTACAAATCCAAATATGAACATCCACTAAATTCAAGGAATTAGGGGGTTGACTTGGGCCTATATCTAGTTGTGCAAAGAAAGAAAAAACAATTCCTTATAATCAGGAAAATATAGTATTTCTGCATTTACCAGGTACTGAGACCTGGTTTGGAGTATTCAGATTTTGCCAATGGCTTCAAGAATCTCCCAAACAACTCTGGGTGTTTTAAGGACTTTTTTATTTTTTTACTTTGTGGGTAAATTCGATTCTACAATAAATGAAAAGTCCAGGTTTGCACACAAAGGTCAGGTTCATACTATCGTCTTCTTCCACAGGCATCACCAGCTGACTCCTTGAAATTAATTAAAATAAGAACATACATAAGAACATAAGAACGGCCACAGTGGGTCAGACCAAAGGTCCATCTAGTCCAGTATCCTGTCTTCCGAAAGTGGCCAATGCCAGGCGCTCAAGAGGGAATGAACAGAACAGGTAATCTTCAAGTGATCCATCCTGTCGCCCATTCCCAGCTTCTGTTAGGGACCCCATCCCTGCCCATCCTGGCCATTAATGGACCTATCCTCCTTGAGCTTATCTAGTTCTTTTTTTAACCCTGATATAGTCTTGGCCTTCACAACATCCTCTGGCAGGGAGTTCTACAGGTTGACTGTGCATTGTGTGAAAAAATACTTCCTTCTGTTTGTTTTAAACCTGCTGCCTATTAATTTCATTTGGTGATCCCTACTTCAAATGGTAACCCCTAGTTTTATGAGAAGGAGTAAAAAACACTTTCTTATTTACTTTCTCCACACCAGTCATGATTTCATAGACCTCTATCATATCCCCTTTAGTCGTCTCTTTTCTAAGCCGAAAAATCCCAGTCTTATTAATCTCTCCCCATACCCTAATCATTTTGTTGCCCTTTTCTGAACCTTTTCCAAGTTCACTATATCTTTTTTTGAGATGGGGTAACCACATCTGCACACAGTATTCAAGATGTGGGAGTACCATGGATTTATATAGAGGCAATATATTTGCTGTCTTATTATCTATCCCTTTCTTAATGATTTCCAACATTCTGTTTGCTTTTTTCACTGCTGCTGCACATTGAGTGGATGTTTACAAAGACCTATTCACAATGACTCCAAGATCTCTTTCTTGAGTGGTAAAAGCTAATTTAGACCCCATCATTTTATATGTATAGTTGGGATTATGTTTTCCAATGTGCATTACTTTGCATTTATCAACATTGAATTTCATCTGCCATTTTGTTGCCCAGTCACCCAGTTTTGAGAGATCCTTTTGTAGCTCTTCGCAGCCTGCTTGGGACTATCTAAAATTCACTCTTGAGGTGAGATCTTGTGTACCTAGTTTCAAACTGAAATTAATGTTTACTGCTGAATTGTGGGCCTCTTAAAGAACATACTCTCACTTTGAAGAACTAGAAATGAGGTCAAAGAGTACCTAATGCCTATTCTTAAAATTGATTCCAAGGAGGTGAGGTTTAGGAGAATTCCATGAACAGGAGAATTTAAAGAAATGATAACAAAACCATTTTTTCATAGTTTAAACTGTTGCTAGTACTTCTGACCTTTCTCTCATCATTGAACTTTCAAGAGAATAAAATAGAGAATCAGTCCTTGGAGAACTCCAGCCAAGTAGAAAATATTTAGAGGGCAGAATCTATTTGTGGACAACACTTTATATAGGCAGATTGACTTATTCTTAGCACAAAGCTAAAGTTTGTGGGTTATGTAAACGATGATTCACTGTTCTTGAGATTTGCAGTCGTTGTGAATAGGTCTCTGTAAACATCCACTCAATGTGCAGCAACAGTGAAAAAAGCAAACAGAACGTTGGGAATCATTAAGAAAGGGATAGATAATAAGACAGCAAATATATTGCCTCTATAGAAATCCATGGTACTCCCACATCTTGAATACTATGTGCAGATGTGGTTGCCCCATCTCCAAAAAAGTTATATAACCCATATCTGGCTGGGTTATATACTGGTTAGTGCCGTCGCTGTGAAATTGCTCTATGATAGCCACAGGTAAATGAAAGGTAGACTTAGCTGTACCTGATGTGAGGAAAGGCAGACTACATAAATGGCCTGCCTGGTTACTTGAGCATGCAGTCAAAAATACCCATAAGTAGCAAGGTGACCTGCTTTGCCTGGTACTTGGAAAAGTGAACGGTGGATGTTTAATAATTAATACCTACCTTACATGAAAATGAGTTCCTTAAGAAAATGCCATTTTGATATAACTTATCAGTACCCTACTTCTCCCACAAAGAACACACACAAAAAAAATACCACAGACACGTGAAGGGACTAATTGTACCTCAAGGGAGAATGCTTACATGAGTAAATGTTCACTGTGGCGTGAGCAGAGATGGAACAAGCAGGTTGAGAGGCAGAAGAGATGAAATGGCACCAGTAAGAAGAATATATTTCTTGATCACAGTGCTGTGGACTCTCTCCTTGATCTCCTTTCCGGACTTCCTTACTAAGTATATTTTTAATTTTCTTTCTTTTAACTTTTCTGTGCATTTGCTACTTAGGGAAGGTGCCCAACATTGGAGACATTTATTCGCAGAAGAAAGCAGCCTTAGTGCAGACTTCCTCGCACCACCAGGTTTCTTCCCGAGCTGCACGTTGAAAGAACAACATCTAAGGGTGGGGGGAGATTCATTCTCCATTCCACTCAACCTCCAGCTCTCTGCTGAGACTTCCAACAAGGGTCCTAATTAGTTTGCATTGGGGTGTGCTTGACGTTTGTATGCTAGAAACTTGGATGAAACTTTCAGGCTTGTTTTAAATTGATCACTGAGCATCCATTAGATAGTAGCAAACTTTCAATTGCTACCAACCAGGGCTAGATTTGAACTAATAACTTAGAGATCAAAGACCCTGCCCCAGGTCAACCAAGTAAGATTTCTTACTATGCACATGGATCACCGAGGGTGACAGACATGCAGCATGGCTATTCATATCTGGGATACAACTGTTCTATTAAAAATTATTTAACTACTAAGCCAGCACAAAGATATTTTCATTGGGGTCTTGGGGAAAGAGCTCCGATGTTTCACAGGAAGGGAGGGAGAAAGAACTTCATAACCAATGAATCAGTGTCATCAACTCAACTGCCCCTGCCCCCATCTCATCAGCTTCATCCTCTGAGGTGTAAATTAGGGATGTGTGAGTGGTTTGGATAAAATAAGAATGAATGGATCCAACCCTTTGCATACGATTCACAGCAACCAAAAAAAATTAGGGGTTTTAAAAAAAGCTGTATAATATTTTTGTTGTGTTAATTTTCTCACACCTGCATTTTGCATGATTTTAGGAGGACTTAAGCTTAATTGTTTACATATTGAAATTTTTTTGTTTTCTGGCCCAGTCAGTGACAGATCAGCATTCAAACATTTGGATTTTCACAAGAGATGACTAACATTTGGATGCTGATCTGAACCACTGAAGAGTCTAGGTTTAGCCATCTCTTGTGAAAATTGGAGGGACAGATGTTTAAACCTGAAAAAACATATCTAGCTACATCATTTTAAAAAGGGAGAGATTTTTCCTAGATAGTCTTGCCACCCACTGAAGAAATCAGAAGCATCATACTATTCAGAAATGGCTTACTTGCTGCTCCTGCTGTCCACCACTGGCTGGACTTTCTTCTTGTGGTGTCAGTATCAGCAATGCTATTTTAGTCCTGTCTTTTCAACTCCCTATTCTTCACGGAGCATGGCTCATATGATGAGATGTTTCAGGCTTGGAAGTTAGAAAATAGATTAAAGGAGGAGGATGATATTAAACTGAGCCTCTATGGGAAAAAACTCTGGTGTCAGTCCTGCCCACGTGATTGATTAACCCATGGATTAATATATATACTGGATTTTCATATATTCCACTGATTCATCTCCAGTATAAAGCAACATAGGTTGCCCTTATAATATATAAAAGAATAACTAATAATAACCAAACAGCTTCTATTTATTACTATTATACTTCTGTCATCCTTTTATTAGAAAACAAACTGAAAACATAGCACTTTTGTTTTACATTTGCGTACTTCTCATTTCAATTGAAATTAAGCTTGTAAAAGAGTTTCACAGCAAGAAAACAAATGCTGAAAGATAAAATTACTAGATTTATAACTAGGCCATTGTTTCTTATTTTTACTTCGCTAAAACAAGGGAACAGACTTGTATAAATTAAATCTGTTACGTTACATGTAATAATTAACTACCCTTTCAGAAGACAGTGTGGGGTTTGGGCTGCTGTCACTTAGGATAAGATTTTTGATATTTTATTTTTTGTATATCATTCTATTGTAAATTGATGTTTCATTTTTCTATAGGAATTTTTATTAAATGAGCACTACAAACTAAAGTCTCTGTCTACAAGGGAAATACTTTATATACAAAGTTAAATGAACTAATACCAGAATGATGGCGTTTGCATATCATATATGGGATTATGTAAACTTTATGTGGATTATAGCACATATAAGGCCTCAGTTCTGCAAATGCTTACACAGCTACTTAACCTTAAACACATGAGGAATCCCATATCTACCTTCTGAATTATGTCTGTTTCAATACTAACCTTTTGTTAGATGAACAGGCTCAACCTTTAATCTCAGCTTCTTCAGTTTTACATCTCTAGAGTTGTCTTTGTGTAAAACAATTGGTGCACACAAATATTTATATAAGGTCAGACTACAGGTATGTAGAGCAAAAATAATCTTCAGCTGTTTGATCAGCTCCAGTCATATATTGATTTGTTAAGCTTTCCTGCTTCTGTTATGTACTGAGATCTGACTGACTTGTCCATACCAAAATTGTTGTAGTGCTGTACTGATTCCTTTTACAAGGAAAACGTATATTCCATGATCTTAGCTCCATTCCTAATTGACAGAGGTCCACATCATAAAAATAACCACTACAACCGGTAGCAATTTTGACAACCTCAGCAGGGACACTAAAGATTGAACTGAATAGGCATTGAGACTAACTACTCTCTCACCCTTAGCCTATGACTACACTTGCATGTGTACCCGAGTAGTGGTTTGTGTAATGCTCTCACGTGTTTCCCATACCCATGCCTAAGAGTCCACATACGCTGTGGTAGACATGGATATAGGACTGTGTACACACGCATATCCCCACCCACACTGATGCAGTAGGTACGTGATGTTAGTGCTACCATTTGTTAGTACTGTCGCATGCCTTCACACATTGGCTGAAGGCAGTTCCTGATCATTTTGCCTTTCACTGCTACTTCCTGCAAAACAGGGTTATTTAAAAAATGAAATTTTCCTCTGGGACTGATACACTGCACAGCATGCACTGCATGTATCTCAGATGAAAACTGGGGAAAACAAGGGAGACGAAAAGGAGAAATGAATTTTCTCCTGGAGGCCTCATGTAATGTCAGAGGAGACACTCTTCAGAGTTTACTCCAGTGCAGTGGCTTGGAGAAGTCTCCACACATAGCCTTAGAACCTGTGATGATTTGAGAATCTGTACAATTTGTTGTTTTTGTGGCAGATTATGAACTCACTCTACCAGAGGCAACCCATGCCTGCCATGGGGGGGGTGGGGGTGGATTGAGGGCCGGGGGGGAGGACAACCCTGCCTCCCCACCCCCATGCATCTCCTCGGTACTCTACCAGACTGAAAACTCCATTTTGAATGTGGTGGCCGGTAGCCTTTCCTGTGGTTTCTTTGCTTCCATGTTGGACTCAAATTCCAAGATGTGGGCTGACAATAGAGGGTCGTTAACTTGGGAAGGTCCTCTATTCAAATGCAAACATCCTGGACAATAGAGAGGCTCCCATCCAGAAGAAATGGTTTGGCAGGGGAGTGGTCACCTGCCAACAAAGTCACCTGGTAGGAGTTGGGGATCACCTGAAGAGGCTGGGAATCACCTGGCAGAGGAATTGGGCTGGCTGGAGGCTTAAAAAACATGCAGGATCTAGTGGCTGGGTCATCTCACGGCAGTCTCAGTGGTTAAGTGGGAGCACCTGACTGGACCTGTGACAGAGCCTGCACCTCCATGTGATAAATATCTGCAGGCATTAGCTTAATAAAAATACACACGCAGTTGTTTACACCCACAAAGCAGCCTGCACACTAATGGAGGCTGAGGTCTGATAATTAGGTCTCTAGGTCCACATTAACTTCCCTCCTAGCTAATCATTAAGCTCTTCTTGAGATATTACCACAGAAAGCATAATTACTTCATTATATTATCTTGTTACATCCTGATTCATTGACATCCAATAGACTTCACCTTCTGCCCTTGATAACTCTTTCTTTCTACTGGGATCTTTAATGCTGTTCACATGAGCTAGAACAGCAATATATTATAAGAGTAATCATTGGAAACCCATCTTCCCTTAGCACAATTATTCCACAGATACATATATGGAAGTGCATGTTTCTCACCAAAGCCTTGGTACTAATCAAAGTTTGAGTACTAAGGACAACTCTTCTGCAAAAACTGTCCTTCCTCAGAGATAGTGATGCTTTATTAGTGACACATATGCCTCCTCACACTTGATTATACCTCTGCCATATCAGAACTGCTGAATGTTGGAGGAAAGGATGACGCAGCATTTGTGATCACCAGAATGTCAGGTTGTATTGCAGTGGGTGCCTCGGAAATTTGTTCAGACTGCACTGAATGTTGAAACATATTGTATCTGACATAGAAATACTGCCTGGAGGCATTGTGCAGGCAAGCCCAGGGTGATCACAGCAGCAGGGGACCAGCTCATTCTGAAAGGAGTCAAGGTGCAGACGCTGCACCAGCCCTGAGAAGTGGACAAACAACAAAAGGTGAGGAGCCCCAACTGGTCTTGACTGATATTGACTCTGCTTACCTATGATGAGGGGAGTGGGAGAGGCAAAATATAAGAACTGGCATTGGTTCTGCATGAAACAGTGGATCATCTTCTCTAGGCTACAGACATCCAAAAATCTCCTGTTGAAATCAATGGGAGTTAGGTACCTAAAGACCTTGGAGGATCTAGGCCTGTTGTTCCTACTCTTTGGCTGGCTGTAGCCAAAAGAAGAGGTGGTTTTAGTGGGAGTTAGGCACCAAATACCTTTGAGGATCTGAACTAAAGAGACTAGCAACTATTGAAACTACAGGATCCAAAGTCTGGAACTGCTTGTTCCCATAGGAAGGTTGGATTTGTCAGGCCCCTGTACCATTAAATGTGATATCCTACAGCTAATACTTGAAGCTTCAGAGGCAGGGAAGAAAAACAATGATCTCAGCTATTATTGTAGATTGGGGAAAAATATGGGAGCAAGTATTCCTGCCTAACCTCTGTGATGATGAACTTGCCTCCTGAAGCACTGACTTAAGTGGAGTTATGGAGATGTACACTAGCTGCAGGTTTGGGCCTTGATACATAACTATTAATGTTATTATTTGTAATAAATTATCTACCAGATGTATTTGAATCAAAGACTATTTACTACGTGAAGATATATTTCAGTTTAGTTCTAAATTTAATGGCCAGTAATTTAATTTGAGTGTCCCCTTTCTTCTCATTTTGGGACAGTGTGAAAAATATACCATTTAAATTCTTTATGATTCTGAATATCTCAGTTAAATCTCCTTTAAGTCATCTCCTTTCAGGTCTAAATTTAATCAGTAAATTCCAACATACATGTAGAAAAGTGAATGATATTGCAGTGATGGTGGGAGGGTCTAGCGTGCAGATCCTCAAAGGAATTTATGTGCTCAACTCATAGAATATAAGAAAGGCCATACTGGGTCAGACCAAAGGTCCATCTAGCCCAGTATCCTCTTTTCCGACAGTGGCCAATGCCAGGTGCCCCAGAGGGAATGAACAGAACAGGTAATGTGATCCATTCCCTGTCACCCATTCCCAGCTTCTGGCAAACAGAGGCTAGGGACATCATCCCTGTCCATCCTGGCTAATAGCCATTGATGGACCTATCTTCCATGAATTTATCTAGCTCTTTTTTTAACCCTGTTATAGTCTTGCCCTTCACAACATCCTCTGGCAAGGAGTCCCACAAGTTGACTGTGCGTTGTGTGAAAAATACTTCCTTCTGTTTGTTTTAAACCTGCTACCTATTAATTTCATTGGGTGACCTAGTTCTTGTGTTATGAGAAGGAGTAAATAACACTTCCTTATTTACTTTCTTCCCACCAGTCATGATTTTATAGACCTCTGTCATATCCCCCCTTAGTCGTCTCTTTTCCAAGCTGAACAGTCCCAGTCTTATTAATCTCTCCTCATATGGCAGCCATTCCATACTCCTAATCTTTTTTGTTGCCCTTTCCTGAACCTTTCCAAGTCCAATATATCTTTTTTGAGATAGGGCGACCACATCTGCACACAGTATTCAAGATGTGGGCGTACCATGGATTTATATAGAGGCGATATGGTATTTTCTGTCTTATTATCTATCCCTTTCTTAATGATTCCCAAACATTCTGTTCACTTTTTTGATTGCCACTACACATTGAGCGGATGTTTTCAGAGAACTATCCACAATGACTCCAAGATCTCTTTCTTGAGTGGTAACAGCTAATTTAGACCCGATCATTTTAAATGTATAGTTGGGATTATTTTTCCAATTTGCATTACTTTACATTTATCAACATTGAATTTCATCTGCCATTTTGTTGCCCAGTCACCCAGTTTTGAGAGATCCTTTTGTAGCTCTTCGCAGTCTGCCTGAGACTTAACTATCTTGAGTAGTTTGGTATCATCCGCAAATTTTGCCACCTCACTGTTTACCCGTTTTTCCAGATCATTGATGAATATGTTGAATAGGACTGGTCCCAGTACAGACCCCTGGGAGACACCACTATTTTCCTCTCTCCACTCTGAAAACTGGCCATTTATTCCTACCCTTTGTTTTCTATCTTTTAACCAGTTACCAATCCATGAGAGAACCTTCCCTCTTATCCCATGTCTGCTTACTTTGCTTAAGAGCCTTGTCAAAGGCTTTCTGAAAATCTAAATACACTGCATCCACTGGATCCCCCTTGTCCACATGCTTGTTGACCCCGTCAAAGAATTCTAGTAGATTGGTGAGACATGATTTCCCTTTACAAAAAACATGTTGACTATTCCCCAACAAATTATGTTCATCTATGTGTCTGACTATTTCGTTCTTTACTACAGTCTCAACCAGTTTTCCTGGTATTGAAGTCAAGCTTACTGCCTTACTGCCGGGGTCTCCTCTGGAGCCCTTTTTAAAAATTGGTGTCACATTAGCTATCCTCCCAGTCATTTGGTACAGAAGCTGATTTAAATGATAGGTTACAGATGACAATTAGTAGTCCTGCAATTTCACGTTTGAGTTCCTTCAGAACTCTTGGGTGAATACCATCTGGTCCTGGTGACTTGTTATTGTTTAGTTTATCAATTTGTTCCAAAATGATACCTCTAATGATACCTCAATCTGGGACAGTTCCTCAGGTTTGTCACCTTAAAAGAATGGCTCAGGTTTGGGAATCTCCCTCACATCTTCAACCATGAAGACTGATGCAAAGAATTCATTTAGTTTCTCCAGAATGACCTTATCGTCCTTGAGTGCTCCTTTATCATCACCATCGTCCAGTGGCCCCACTGGATATTTAGCAGGCTTCCTGCTTCTGATGTACTTAAAAAAAAATTTGCTATTACTTTTTGAGTCTTTGGCTAGCTATTCTTCAAATTCCTTTTTGGTCTTCCTCATTATGTTTTTACACTTTATTTGCCAGAGTTTATGCTCCTTTCTATTTTCCTCATTAGGACTTAACTTCCACTTTTTAAAGGATGCCTTTTTGCCTCTCACTGCTTCTCTTACTTTGTTGTTTAGCCACAGTGGCTCCTTTTTGGTTCTCTTAATATGTTCTTTTAATTTGGCATATACATTTAAGTTGAGCCTCTATTATGGTGTCTTTAAAAAGTTTCCACACAGCTTGCAGGGATTTTACTTTTGGTGCTGTACTTTTTAATGTCTGTTTAACTAACCTCCTCATTTTTGTGTAATTCCCCTTTCTGAAATTAAATGCTACAGTGTTTGGGCCGCTGTGGTGTTTTCCCCACCACAGGGATGTTAAATTTAATTATATTATGGTCGCTATTACCAAGTGCTCCAGCTCTATTCACCTCTTGGACCTGATCCTGTGCTCCACTTAGGACTAAATCAAGTATTGCCTCTCCTCTTGTGGGTTCCAGGACTCGCTGCTCCAAGAAGCAGTCATTTTAGGTGTCAAGAAATTTTATCTCTGCATCCCTTCCTGAGGCGATATCTACCCAGTCAATATGGGGATAATTGAAATCCCCCATTATTATTGTGTTTTTTATTTTTATAGCCTCCCTAATATCCCTGATCATTTCACAGTCTCTTTCACCATCCTAGTCAGGTGGTCGGTAATATATTCCTACTGCTATAGTCTTATTATTCAAGCATGGAATTACTATCCATAGAGATTCTTAGGTACAGTTTGGTTCATTTAAGATTTTTACTTCATTTGATTCTATGCTTTCTTTTACATATAGTGCCACTCCCCCACCAACACATCCTGTTCTGTCCTTCCGATATATTTTGTACCCTGATATTTCTATGACCCATTGATTATCCTCATTCCACCAAGTTTCTGAGAGGCACTCTAGTTCACCCATCTTATTATTTAGACTTCTAGCATTGGTATATAAGCTCTTAAAAAACTTGTCACTTTTTAGCTGCCTGCCATTACATGATGTAATTGAATGGGACTTTTTTTCATTTGACTGTTTCTCATCAGATCCTACCTGTATTTTATCATCTTCCATCCTGTCCTCCTTATTAGGACATAGGGAATCTCAATTTATAGATCCTCCCCTAAGGGATGTGTCTCTCCGAACCACGTGCTCCTCCGCACCTGTCGGCTTTCCCCCAGCCCTTAGTTTAAAAACTGCTCTATGACCTTTTTAATGTTAAATGCAGCAATCTGGTTCCATTTTGGTTTAGGTGGACCCATCCTTCCTATATAGGCTCCCCCTTTCCCAGAATTTTCCCCAGTTCCTAATAAATCGAAACCCCTCCTCCTTACACCATCGTCTCATCCACACACTGAGACTCTGCCGTTCTGCCTGAATAACTGGCCCTGCACGTGGAACTGGGAGCATTTCAGAGAATGCTGCCATGGAGGTCCTGGACTTCAATCTCTTACCTAGCAGCCTAAATTTGGCCTCCGGGACCTCTCTTCTATCCTTCCCTATGTCACTGGTACCAACATGCACCATGACCGCTGGCTCCTCCCGCGCATACACATAAGTCTATCTAGATGTCTCAAGAGATTCACAACCTTCGCAGCAGGCAGGCAAGTCACCATGCGGTTCTCCCGGTCATCGCAAACCCAGCTATCTATGTTTCTAATAATCAAATCACCCATTAGTAATACCTATATCTTCCTAATAACTGAAGTTCCCTCCCCGGAGTGATAGAATCATAGAATATCAGGGTTGGAAGGGACCTCAGGAGGTCATCTAGTCCAACCCCCTGCTCAAAGCAGGACCAATCCCCAACTAAATCATCAGTGCGAGAGGATACCACAACATCATCTGGAAGGAGGGTCCCAACTATGGGATTGTTTCCCTCTGCTCCAGTTGGATGTTCTTCCCTGAGACTTTCATCCTCCTCAACAGCACAGAGGCTGTCAGATCAGGGGTGGGACCGTTCTACTGTGTCCCAGAAAGTCTCATCTATGTATCTCTCTGTCTCCCTCAGCTCCTCCAGTTCAGCCACTCTGGTCTCCAAAGCCCATACACGATCTCTGAGGGCCAGGAACTCCTTGCACTGAATGCACTTATACACTACCCGCCCATAGGACAGGTAATCACACATGCTGCACTGAGTGCAACAAACTGGGTAGCCCCCACCCTGTTGCTGGACTTCTGCCTGCATTCTCTTTTTACCCCTGAAGCTCGTTCCTTTATTGATTTTTTGTTTTTATCAGGAGGTGGTTTTGGCTTTAAGTTTAAGGAATGGTAAGTGTATGTAGCACCCCCCGCCCCCCTCACACTACCCTTGTAAACTCCCTCGCAAAACTCCCCTGTTAGCTGCTCCTGTTCACTAGCTCCTCTGGTCGCTTAGGAACAGGCTTTTTAAAGCCCTGGTCTTCCTGAGTAGCCTGGCCCCTGGTGTTAGCCGATGGCCAAGGATGTTTGGTGAGGTGCCAGCTATGCCCGTTTTATACCATCCGTGACTTTAACCGCTAGGACGCACTGTCCCTTTGCGGCGGGCAGCCCGGGCTAGGCTGACGGATGCCCCAAGGTCCTAACCACCCGTGACTTTAACTGCTAGAGCTCAGAGCTCCTTCGCAGCGGGCAGTCAACACTGACTGACAGGTGCCCCAATGGCAGCACTAAGAGCCTCTCCACACCCGTGACTTTAACTGCTAGAGCTCAGAGCTCCTTCGCAGCGGGCAGTCAGGATTGACTGACAGGTGCCCCAAGAGTTTGCCCCGTGGAGGCGGCACAACTCAACGCTAGGCTCTTAGTACTCTCACCTAATGGCCAGGCTTTATAGCCAAAATGGCTGAGGTTCTTTAATTGTGTTGGCTGCTTTACAGTAAACCAGAGAAACAAGTCAGGCTTATGCACAATGGTTACCAAAATTTATTAAACTAGATTCTAATCATGTGGTTACAAAATTGCTAGTGCCTACTTATTTAAATGTAGAGATGTTACACACACAAACAAGTTACAAACTGAAGCCACAATCCCAAAGAAAGAAAACAAAGTATAGAGCTCTATTTCAAAATATGTGTACACTAAAGATAGGAGATCAGGTGTGGGTGCTTCTTACCCTCCTTGCATCTCTCGATTCCAGCGGTGCCAAGCCAGGATCGGTCACTCAATTCCGCGGAAAGACGAATAAGGGACAAGGCTTAGGGACCCTCTTAGCTGCAGAAGCCTTGGGAGGCTGTCACTTATCTGACCAGCAGATAGATAGTGAAAAGCACTCAAAAATCATGGTGCTGTAGGTCCCCTACTTATACCTCTGTACTCCTTTATTCTCTTTCTCCTTTCTTATGCCAAATTGGGGCTGGTCTGTCTGGGCGACGCCAGCTCTCGCAAGAGTAGTTCACACTTGCAAGGGAGAGAAACAATAAGTTTCGACTACCAGACATTCCTTTTATTAGGGTAAATATTTTCCCACCTAGGATGTTGGTGTGTGTGCATCATGCTATTTAGTAGGGGCTAAGAGCCATGTCTGTCACAGCGCCTCTGCCTGCTGTGAGCCTAATCGTTGTATATGTTCCCAGAGGCACATTGTAGCAGCACACCTGTGCTTTTCTCAGCTTCAAAGGCTGTGCTGGAATTTATGTTAAGTGCCCTGTTTTGGCTTCTGCAATGCTGGTCTGAGAGGGGGGGGCTGGCTGTCTGGCTACACCTGGTTAAGGGTTGACGGGTGCTAAAGGACTTAGGGATCAAAGCCTCATTAAGAAGCTCTCAGCGCTCAGCCTTGCCTATCAGGCCGGTAGGCTCAGCACTCACACGGTCCCGCAAAGAAACAGACCACATGGTATAGTTCAGTCCACTCCCATTGGGACCAGTGGAAGTTAGGCACTCGAAATACCTTTGAGGATCCTCTAGGCCTTAAGTGAGTTATGGCTTTGTCCTTCCTTTGTTGTGTGGTTTGGGGAAGGAGAGTCACTCACCTGAAATGAGGCAGTGCTGTTCCTCCTCCTCAAGTGAGTGAGGTAAACAGGAGTAACTGTTTTACTGCCCATAGGTGGCCTGCACCTGAGTACAGAGAATACAATAATAATATGTCAGCTTCTTTCCTGTCGTCCGCATGCTCACTCTCTAGGCCCTTAGGGTAGAGCTCTAGGCCACGGCCATGATGCGGGTCTTTTAGCCCAGTGTAGATGTACCCTTTGTGTATGACCAGACAGCACACTAATCCCAGACTGAGACTCAGATTTGAGCCAAAGCCTCCTACTGTCCACACAGAAATTAGTCCGACGAGCTAATAACTCTTCTTGAGTTTGGCCCCCCAGACCCTCCAAGCGGGGTGGGTTGGAGCCCAAGTCCCACTATGACATGGGTCAGAGCCCAGGCATTTTGCAGTGTGGATGCAGATCAAGTCCGAGTTGTCAGACACGGGTCTGGAGAATCCATCAGTGCTATCCCACAATCCCCTGGGGCTACGCTTCCCAGCCCTTCAATTCCAAAGTTTGCCACTCACTTCCCAGGAACCAGAAGCAACCTCCTAGTTTGAACACAGCTGCTCAACGTTTAACCCTTCATTTCCATATGGACTGCTCAACTGGAAACAACAAACACAAGTATATTCAGTGCTAATATGGATTAGGTATGGCCAGCAAGTAATAAGATGAAGTCCTGCATCAAGCGCACTGCTGGCGGGCCAGAGAAAAACAGCCACATTCTGGTTAACCTCTGACGAGGCATTGACTCAAGAGCACAAGAAATGAGCAGGTGTATAAAATGATATCCGAGCAGCTGGCGGCATTGAGGATTGACAGGACAGCAGATCAATGCAGAGAGCAGATCAAGTGACTGAAGACAAACTACCAAAAAATCAAAGATTCTAATCTCTGGGAACTCCCTGTAGTCCTCCCTCTTATATGAGAAAGTCAGTCGGATAATGGGAACTGCACTGAACACTGTGCCTGGTGCATGATCCTCGGCTGAGTGAGGATGGCAACAGTATAACCCCCTGTCACAAGCACCCCTGGAAGAGAGCCTGCCAGCAGAAGATATGTCCTTGAATTAAAGCAGCCCCTTTCATAAACTGTGAAATGTCTTTTTTTTAACCAGGCTCAGACAATAATGTTCTCTGTCTCTCTCTCTGTTCAAGGCCCTTTCACCTCCATCGGAGCAACACAAGGCACCAGGAGGAACACATGGCAACTGGAGCCTGCATGTTCCTACTGCAGGGGAAGAGAAAGAGCATCTGAAATGAGCTGATGGGAACCCTGCATGTTCCTACTGCAGGGGAAGAGAAAGAGCATCTGAAATGAGCTGATGGGAACCCTGCTTGATCAAATGCACCAGCAGATCCAGGTCCAACAGGCTCAACTCAATAAGGATGCTTGCAGGGTGGAAAGAGAGACAGAGGCTGCGCAACATGAAGAGAGATTAGGCAGACAGATTTATGGAGCAGAACTGGTGGTTAAAGGAGAAAGATAGAGTGCAGAGGAAGGAGCTGTTGGAACACTTACTGGAGCTGGCTACCAGAATGCAGGCTCCCAATGCAACCTTCAGCTCTTGCTCCCCTGACTGCTATCAAGTACTGCAGAACATCCATCCTTTGGACAATTCAGGGAGTGGCTGGACTATGTCACAGGCAAACATTGACACCTGGAATGGATAAATGAACCCTGCGCAGTGATTCATTCCAATCCAGGTGCATCCTGCAGGTTCAAAAGGTGCTGGAAAGACCAAGGAGAACGTGGACCTATGACTGTTGGGGTTTGGTGCGGGGGGTTGGACCACGTTGAGTTTTATTCTTGTACTGCATGCCATTGCAGCATGGGGCCTGGGTCACTCGTAGGTTTAAACTAGTGTAAATGGTGGATTCTCTATAATGTGAAGTCTTTAAATCATGATTTGAGGACTTCAGTAACTCAGCCAGAGTTTGGGGTCTATTACAGAAGTGAGTGGGCAAGGTTCTGTGGCCTGCAATGTGCAGGAGGTCAGACTAAATGATCATGATGGTCCCTTCTGGCCTTAAAGTCTATGAGGCTGGAGACCTTAGGAGTTGGAGACCCTTATTATCCAAGATCAATCCAAGCAGTGACAGAGTAAACATACATCCCACTGATTTATTGTTCTGAGTCCTGGCTCCTACAGGTTTAGAACTTGGATCCCAGCTGAATCTGAGGGAGACCAGACTGCTGGACAAGAGTGAGAGAAAATATTGATCCTGCGCACTAGATGTCACAAAGTTAGATTCCTCCAGCTTTCTAATTTTTCAACTAGAATTGGTCATTTTTTTAAAAAAAATTGACATTTCAACATTTGGTGAAAAGTATTGGTATTTTCATAGTCAATGTCAATGGTATTTTCATATTTTTTCTCCATTCTTGCTATTTTTCAACCAAGTCTAGAACTGGTGAAATGTTTCTAATTTTGAAATTTCACACTTCCAAATTTGAAAAAAAAAATTGGAAATTTGATTTTCAGAAAACATCACAATTCTCTCCCCTCTCCCTTATTTTCCCCCCTCAACAAGCTGTATTGGCTTGAAAGTGGCCAAAAAAGGTGTGCCATTATTCCACTTCATTGAGTGGCATAAGGATTCCAGCACTACCATGTGTGCAAAAGGATTTACCTGGTGGTTGATATGTGGTTACTTCATGCGTAATGTAACTGTAAGAATCTGAAAAATCACCTGCTTGCCCTAATATTATGTTATTAGATACACACCAGGCAATTTGAACATGTAAATAGTCCTCACTGTTTGCTGTAAGTAGAACTGGTTGAAAATTTTTCATCTGAATGATTTTCCAATGAAAAAATACTCTAGTTGCAAAACCATCATTTCTGTGCAAAGGGATTTCCATTTTCTGGGCAGCTCTATGTTTCAGTTTTGGACTAAGTGGTTTACAAGGACAACAAAGGGTTGTTTAAAAAAAAGGGAATTTTGCTGTTTTGACTGGCATAATTCAGTCAAAAACTGTAAGAGGATTTACTGAAATTGTGAACTCTATCTAGACTAAAGGTTAGAGATAGTTTAGAATTTGTTTTAATTCACTCTATTGAATTGTCATTCTTGTCTCTTCTATGCTATTTTCCATGATCTGGGTAAAAACAATGACTCCAACTGACACAGCTTACTGTTTAGCTGGTTTTCCCCTGAGAGCTGATTGAAGATGCAAGCATTCCTCTGTCAGTTTTTTTTATCAGGAAATGGAAGTTATGTGCCTCGGTACTGGGCAAGGGCATTTGTTTGATGGATCTGGTTTCTCATTCCGCGATGAAGTGGTTAACAGGGGTAAAATCTGAAAAGCTTAAACTGTTAGACTCCCATTCCTGTAAATTGCAAAACTCCTATTGGCTTTTAGGGGACCAGCAGCAGGCCCTTGATCATTAGTTTCCTAGTTAACATTCCTTCAAGGTGAGTGTGGGAAATTAACTCTTTTTTTTAGTATTCTTGGTTAATTCTGTCAGGATGCAGACTCAACAGAAATGCTTACAGTTTGCATTGTCAAGGTGACCTTTGAATATGGAAGGGCTAAACACTTTACTTTGCAAATTTTGAGAACACAAAAAGCTATGCAGACATATGGGAAGACCTCAGCTCTATGGCTTCCATGGCTTTTTGTTCAGCACAGATTTCTTCTTTATCTGTCTGTGAGCGGAGAATGCAGTTTCCCATCTGCAAACTCGATGTTCAAAAAAACTCTACATACACTTTTTTTTTAGTATTTTTGTAGTGTCATTTCAATAAAATCAATTTGAAGAGGTGAGATTAGTTCTGAAATGAAATATTAAAATCTAATCTGAGTTCTGCAGTGCAAAAATGTTTTCCCTGCATTCATTAGCTGTGCAGCACAAAAGCCGTCTTGCCCCTAATATAGGACAGACAAAATGAAGACATACTATCAAAGGGTTGGTATAAAGCAGCTGTCTCAGAGCTAAACCATTTGTTTAATTTGTCATTAAAATCCACTGTTTACTTCTTTTATGTTAGATCAGTTTAATAAGAGCAATTTCAAAACCCTTCTTTAATCTCAGCCACCATAAGCAGTTGATTACATCCATCCCTGCATTGTTCTAGAGATTTGTGTGCTGGGAACAATCCCTTAGCCTAGAGGTTTTTATTTTTCTTTTTTTAATTAAACAATTTAAAAATCATTTTTGCCATGTGAACTCATGATGAAACTTTAGGCTTTTGTTTTTTTATTGAATTGTACTGTACTTTTCAGAATTGGCAGGGAGCTTCCACCGATGAGTACTTTTAATTGGAGTACGATCAAAGCACCAGAATAGCATTAAATGTGCAAGATCACCCTCTTTGTGACATGGACCAAATATTCCAATGTGTTAGTACAGTGCCGAGCACAGTAGGTTCCTGCTTGTAACTGAAGCCTTTGGGTGCTATTGCAATATTAATACTAAATAGTTATTCCTAATTCTGAAGGGCTTGTCTTTTGATGGGATTCAAAAGAGCTCAAAATACTCTGATGAACTGTAGTTGGGTATAAATATTGATTTCAAAAGTATGTATACTTGGTCCAATATCATGTGACTCCTTGTGTACAATCACCTTGGTTGATAAAATTCATAGCCATGTATGTCAGTCTAAACCCCACAAAGCCAAGCAAATGCCAATACACATTAATGTAAATGAACAATCAAGAAGTGTACATGCCTTAAATGAGGAGCTGCATGATTTTATTATCGTGAACTTTGTCTACTTCTCTCTTACTTTATTGATTACCCTGTTTTGGTACATCTGTATGTAGACCCTGGTTCTACAAATGCACACACATGTTTAACTTTACACCTTTGAGTCATTCCATTGACACAATGTATAGGCCTAAAGTTAAGAATGTGCATAAGTGTTTAAAAGATAAGGGCCTAAGCCTGGAAGCTCTTTGGGGACATGGTCCGTCCATCTTTGTGTGTTTGTGAAGCATCTTGCACATTTGGAGGAGCATAATAATAAATAAAAGGCCAAAATCAAGGGATGGCCAAATTGAATAAAAAATGTTCCCCATAACATGAATATCAGCAGTTTTGAGCTAGCCAAATATGTGCAGACAATTAGCAGAAAAGATTCTTGTTAGGATATAGATATCCGGGCCTGTCTGTAAAGGCTTATACTCTAAGAATTTAGGTGTATTCCTATCACTTAGCTAGTTATAGAGGTATAAAAGAAAGAATCAAAATCACTGTCTGCTGGTGTAAGGGCCTTCTCTTACTGTGACAGTCTGAGGCCCTGTGCTTAGGCTAAGATCTTTGGCTAAGCAGCAGAGGCAGCCATAAGCTGGGAAGCGACCGGTCACATCCTCACATTCCAAACTAGTCACATTGAAATAAGGTGCTATTGGGCTGTTAGGAATACAATCCTGTCCTGATAATGCCTATCGCCTTCAGAGAAAGGGAAGTGCCAAGAAGATGTAAAAGGAAATTTAGTTTGCTAGCATCCTGTCTGGCAAGAACTCACTTATCAATAGCTGGGATGTGAAATCCTCATTCCTGTGTTTGTTCTATCACTGTAGTCCCCATTTCCCCATTGTTTGTCTGTATAATCTCTGTCTGGTTCTGTGATTGTTTCTGTCTGCTGTATAGTTAATTTTGCTGGGTGTAAACTAATTAAGGTGGTGGGATATAATTGGTTAAATAATCATGTTACAATATATTAGGATTGGTTAGTTTCAGGAAAATGATTGGTTAAGGTATAGTTAAGCAGAACTCAAGTTTTACTATATAGTCTGCAGTCAATCAGGGAGAGAGGGGGTGGGTGGGGGAAATGGGAACACGGAATGGGGGTGAGGAAATTGGAATCATGTTTTGCTAAAGGAGGAAATGGGAACAGGGAATGGGGTGGGGAAATTGGAATCATGTTTTGCTAAGGTGGGGAATGGGAACAGGGACACAGGTATAAGGCTCTGTGGTGTCAGAGCTGGGAAGGGGGACACTAAGGAAGGAAACTAGAATCATGCTTGCTGGAAGTTCACCCCAATAAACATTGGATTGTTTGCACCTTTGGACTTCGGGTATTGTTGCTCTCTGTTCATGTGAGAAGGACCAGGGAAGTAAGTGGGTGAAGGAATAAGCCCCCTAACATATTAGCAACATTGTAATTTTAATTTTTCCACTTGCAAGCCATGGGCGGGAGGGAGGACTGCTTATTACTTATTTGATTCATAGCATCCTAGTTATTAGTACTCTAGCATTAGCCTAGCATTCTGTTCCTTACCATTGCTGTTCATAAATATCTTTGTTGCTTTTCAGATCTAGGACATGAAGGGGGTTGGAAGCATCTCCCAGAATATAATGGCTTGGGTTTTTTTATTACAGTATTGTTATCACATTATTCATTTAGTACCATCAACATGCATATGAAAGCTTTTCTGCAGGCTGTTTGGATCCTGGGCAGTCTTTACGTTCTGTGTTGGTGCAGCACCTAGCACAATGATATCCTGGCTCATGATTGGGGCTCCCAGGCATTATCACAATATAAATAAGAGGAATAATATGTATGTGTGGCCATGTATGTTTGGGTCTGTGGGTTGGCCCAGGAAAATATATGCATGGTGACCTCTCCAGCAGAGGTTGGGGCTGACTGAGTTCATTTTGCTGCCGATTACTGGGGTGTAGAAAAAAATGTATGAGTATATGAGTCTGTTCAAATTCCTTTCAACTCAGATTCTCTTTTTGCTGGCAAGGAAGTGGTACTGTGTGCATTCTGTCTGCACAGGAATTGTTACCCCTAGTGCTCTGAAATTCTGCTTTTCCACCTCTCTTTTTTTAACTGGGCTGTGACTTCTCTATTTCAGGGATGCAAAGGGAATGGCAATACGAAACGCCTTTCTGAGGGTGCAGGATGACTGAAGGCCAACATGTAAACTGAACCCAGCCTTCAAAACCAACACCACCCACTCCACCCATTTACCAAAATCACTCAGCAAAGTATCAATAAATAGATGGGCTTCGCCAGTCAGGCTCTATCATATCAATGGGGGTAACAAATGCCAGTGTCAATGCCCTTCCACTGACAATGTCCTGCTGCCAGTTCCCAGCTGAATGCAACTGAGAGCTGTCAGCTCATCCATACTGCTCATCTCAACAGCTGGGGTAATATAGGAGAGACCAGCTCGCTAAGATCTCACCTATAGTGGGAGGTTGTTGTTTGGATTTTCTGGGGGGGGGGGTTGGTCACTCGTGTAATTGCACCAATGCAAGTCCCCACTGTAAATTGTCTCTTGTGCCAGTGCAGTTTACTGCTGCTACATTGGTGTAACTACACCAATGATTAAAAAGCTCAGGGTAAATAAGATCTAAGACACATAATATCCAAATGACAAAAGCCCAGATCCAGAAATTATCCAGTGCATAACAGGGAACTACACATTGCAGTTATTTTGGACCTAGTGGTGACAAAGGCATGGATAGGTAAGGTAAGGTAAGGTCAAATTCCCTGTCTTCCACTACCCTTCAGCTTCATCCCACAGCTAGTGCAGCCTCCTTTTTCCAGTTGATCGGCTCCCCATCTGTAGGGAGGGGAAAAGAAGGTCCCCATGTCCTGATCCCACTAAGTCAGAAGACATCCCAGCAACTCAAATGACTGTCTCCTAAGGAAATGGAAGAGGAGAGCACAAACTTTTGCTCCTGCTAGGAGTGGAGAAGAGACTCTTGCCTGCTCTCTTTGGCCTCTCTCTAAAGACAGTGACCCCAAAAACACTCCTGGTTTTGATTCTTGATTTTTCACTATAAACTTTAAACTCAACCATGTCTGTTTAATGATTAATTAAGATTCACAAATCTTCAGGGTGAATGTGGGCTACTTTGCCAAATCTCAGAGCCGCTACTCAATCTTTATCCTCCTTGACCTGTCAGCCACCTTTGGCACCGTTGACCCCCCTCTTCTTGTAGTCCTCCCTTGGCTTCTGTGATTCTGTCCCCTCTTGATTTTCCTTTTACCTCTTTAATCTCTCAAGTGCGTCTTTCAGAAGATCCTGGAAAAAAGCTGGACGTGCACAAGTCCATGGGGCCGGACGAGTTACATCCGAGAGTGCTGAAGGAATTGGTGGCTGTGATTGCAGAGCCCTTGGCCATTATCTTTGAAAACTCATGGCGAACGGGGGAAGTCCCGGATGACTGGAAAAAGGCTAATGTAGTGCCAATCTTTAAAAAAGGGAAGAAGGAGGATCCTGGGAACTACAGGCCAGTCAGCCTCACCTCAGTCCCTGGAAAAATCATGGAGCAGGTCCTCAAAGAATCAATCCTGAAGCACTTACATGAGAGGAAAGTGATCAGGAACAGTCAGCATGGATTCACCAAGGGAAGGTCATGCCTGACTAATCTAATCGCCTTTTATGATGAGATTACTGGTTCTGTAGATGAAGGGAAAGCAGTGGATGTATTGTTTCTTGACTTTAGCAAAGCTTTTGACACGGTCTCCCACAGTATTCTTGTCAGCAAGTTAAGGAAGTATGGGCTGGATGAATGCACTATAAGGTGGGTAGAAAGCTGGCTAGATTGTCAGGCTCAACGGGTAGTGATAAATGGCTCCATGTCTCGTTGGCAGCCGGTGTCAAGTGGAGTGCCCCAGGGGTCGGTCCTGGGGCCGGTTTGGTTCAATATCTTCATAAATGATCTGGAGGATGGTGTGGATTGCACTCTCAGCAAATTTGCAGATGATACTAAACTGGGAGGAGTGGTAGATACGCTGGAGGGGAGGGATAGGATACAGAAGGACCTAGACAAATTGGAGGATTGGGCCAAAAGAAATCTGATGAGGTTCAATAAGGATAAGTGCAGGGTCCTGCACTTAGGATGGAAGAATCCAATGCACCGCTACAGACTAGGGACCGAATGGCTAGGCAGCAGTTCTGCGGAAAAGGACCTAGGGGTGACAGTGGACGAGAAGCTGGATATGAGTCAACAGTGTGCCCTTGTTGCCAAGAAGGCCAATGGCATTTTGGGATGTATAAGTAGGGGCATAGCGAGCAGATCGAGGGATGTGATCGTTCCCCTCTATTCGACACTGGTGAGGCCTCATCTGGAGTACTGTGTCCAGTTTTGGGCCCCCCACTACAAGAAGGATGTGGATAAATTGGAGAGAGTCCAGCGAAGGGCAACAAAAATGATTAGGGGTCTAGAGCACATGACTTATGAAGAGAGGCTGAGGGAGCTGGGATTGTTTAGTCTGCAGAAGAGAAGAATGAGGGGGGATTTGATAGCTGCTTTCAACTACCTGAAAGGGGGTTCCAAAGAGGATGGCTCTAGACTGTTCTCAATGGTAGCAGATGACAGAACGAGGAGTAATGGTCTCAAGTTGCAATGGGGGAGGTTTAGATTGGATATTAGGAAAAACTTTTTCACTAAGAGGGTGGTGAAACACTGGAATGCGTTACCTAGGGAGGTGGTAGAATCTCCTTCCTTAGAGGTTTTTAAGGTCAGGCTTGACAAAGCCCTGACTGGGATGATTTAACTGGGAATTGGTCCTGCTTCGAGCAGGGGGTTGGACTAGATGACCTTCTGGGGTCCCTTCCAACCCTGATATTCTATGATTCTATGATTCTATGATTGATCCTCCACACCCATCCTCCAATTTTCTGTGGGGATTCCACAGGGCTCTGTTCTTCTCTTCTCCCTCTACATCTTCTCTCTCGGTAATCTCAGCCATAAACACAAATGCAACTACCATCATTATACTGACAACTCACAGATCTACCTCTGTACTCCAGGCCTGCCTCCTTCTGTTCAAACTAAAATCTCAGCCTGTCCATGTGACATCTCCTTGTGGATGTCTAGTCATCAGCTCAAGCTCAACATGGCTAAAACAGAGCTTTTAATATTCCCCCACCAAGACCTACCCACTAGTTCCTGTCTTGATCACAGCTAATAGCACCACCATCCTGCCTTTCAGGTCCATAACCTAGGCATCATCTTTGACCCAGCCATATGTCTAGGCTCCCCACATTCAGACTGTCTAAATTTTGCCAATTCTTTCCTCATAATCTCTCTCAGATACAGCCTTTCCTATCCATCCACACAGCTAAAACTCATCCAGAGTCTCATCATCTTGCCATCTCAGCTACCGTAACACCCTTTTCTCTAGCTTTGACCAGTGCAGTCATGCCCCTCTCATGTCTATTTGGAATGCTGCTGCAAAGATAACTTTTCTAGCCTGTCACTTTGACCATGCCAGCCCACTCTTTGAATCCCTCCCGACTCCCCCCTTCTCTATAGTATTAAACATGAGTTTCTTTGTTTCACTTTCAAGGCATTTCACAGCTGATCATCTCTTATTCACCATTAAGAGGTTGACTCCCACATTCAACTGGCTCATGACACCAGCCTCCATCACCCACTGGTTAAATGTTTCCAAAAATCACGTTGTGCTTTCTCTCGTGCTTCCTGCCACATTTGGGAGGAGCTGCCTGTAACTGTCCACAAACCTACCTCATTAACATCCTTCAAATCCCCCATAAAACTCTCCTTTGCTGGGAAGGCTACAAAAAACTTGACAACAATTAGGCGGCTGGTGTACTGCCTCTCATGCTAGCCAATAATGGCTCATTGTTTCCTTGTATTCCTCCATCTGTCTTTCATTTCCGTCTGTTGCCTCCTGTCGTATCCTTTGACTGTAAACTCTCTGGGACAGAGGCTGTCTCTTTGTTCTGTCTTTGTACAGCACCTAGCCTGTTAGTGTCCTGGCCCATGACTAGGACTTGAAGGTAATGCAATCTATAATAAAAATAATTATTATTAATTAAAATCACCTGGAAGCAATGATTTTACATTGTTCTGATGTGACACCACTTGGTGGAACTTGATGGCTTTTCACAAAGAATGGCAGTTCCTTTATGAAGTGGCAGGAGGAAAATGGTGTCACTAGAGCTTTTAGAGTAAGGTAAAACCGATATTGTGGGAATAGCCAAGAACAGTTTGGCTGGTCATGATTTTGAATCATAGCCCATATCTGGCATTGAATTCACAATACATTTTGAAGTCTCAAAGCAATCTGAATCATTCTATCATTCATAAATTAAACTTGTAGTTATCTTTAACATTACCAAGTACTGGGGGGAGGGATAGTTCAGTGGTTTGAGCATTGGCCCAGAGTTGTGAGTTCAATCCTTGAGGGGGCCATTTGGGATCTGGGGCAAAAATTGGGGATTGGTCCTGCTTTGAGCAGGGGGTTGGACTAGATGACCTCCTGAGGTCCCTTCCAACCCTGAGATTCTATGATTCTAGCTAATTAAGAGTTCTTCATGTGCTTTTGAAAATATCCTTGGATTTTTCTTTTGTCTTGCAGTGCAGAAACTTGTATCAGGATAAGATCTGTGCAACAATAAACCTTTGCCACTGGCAGGAATCTAGCAGTCACAAACAATTAGTTCCTTCTGTGAATGGTCCAAGGTTAATTTTAGCCGCCTAAACTGTCTACTGCCAGTTCTGATAAGGTTTCTCCTTTAGCTCCAGCTGTCTGGTCCCTGATGGGTTTTGGCTACAAGGAAGATGGCCCATTAACCATTACTAGCAGTGGAATTGTGAGGCTGATGAATATTGATCACCTGTTCCAAGGGGTTATCGGATGATGCTGAGTGAATCTGATGCTTGGTTGTTTTTGTGGGCAGCTTTTATTTTTACTAGCTGAGAGCACTTTGCTCTAGAGTTCTGCCCAGAGGGGAGGGGAGAGAGAGAGAGAGAGAGAGAGAGAGAGAGAGAGAGAGAGTTGTGGGAGAATCTCTCAATGGTGCCATCAATGGGTATCAGAATGAGAGAAAGAATTTCACGTGGATTCTTTGCCCTCTCTGCGGCCAAACTCTAAATATGTATTATGCAGTTTTCTGTCCTCTCTGTTACATGGCTTTAGAAATATTTTAATTAGTGAAAAGAAAAGGAGTACTTGTGGCACCTTAGAGACTAACCAATTTATCTGAGCATAAGCTTTCGTGAGCTACAGCTCACTTCATCGGATGCATACTGTGGAAAATACAGAAGATGCTTTTATACATACAAACCATGAAAAAATGGGTGTCTACCACTACAAAAGGTTTTCTCTCCCCCCACCCCACTCTCCTGCTGGTAATAGCTTATCTAAAGTGATCACTCTCCTTACAATGTGTATGATAATCAAGGTGGGCCATTTCCAGCACAAATCCAGGTTTTCTCCCCCCCCCCCCCTTTTTTTTCCCCACACACACAAACCCACTCTCCTGTTGGTAATAGCTTATCCAAAGTGATCACTCTCCTTACAATGTGTATGATAATCAAGGTGGGCCATTTCCAGCACAAATCCAGGGTTTAACAAGAACGTCTGAGGGGAGGGGGGAAGAGGGTAGGAAAAAACAAGGGGAAACAGGTTACCTTGCATAATGACTTAGCCACTCCCAGTCTCTATTCAAGCCTAAGTTAATTGTATCCAATTTGCCAATGAATTCTAATTCAACAGTCTCTCACTGGAGTCTGGTTTAGAAGTTTTTCTGTTGTAATATCGCAACTTTTATGTCTGTACTTGCATGACCAGAGAGATTGAAGTGTTCTCCGACTGGTTTATGAATGTTATAATTCTTGACATCTGATTTGTGTCCATTTATTCTTTTATGTAGAGACTGTCCAGTTTGACCAATGTACATGGCAGAGGGGCATTGCTGGCACATGATGGCATATATCACATTCGTAGATGTGCAGGTGAATGAGCCTCTGATAGTGTGGCTGATGTTATTAGGCCCTGTGATAGTGTCCCCTGAATAGATATGTGGGCACAGTTGGCAACGGGCTTTGTTGCAAGGATAGGTTCCTGGGTTAGTGGTTCTGTTGTGTGGTATGTGGTTGCTGGTGAGTATTCGCTTCAGGTTGGGGGGCTGTCTGTAGGCAAGGACTGGCCTGTCTCCTAAGATAAACCCTGGATTTGTGCTGGAAATGGCCCACCTTGATTATCATACACATTGTAAGGAGAGTGATCACTTTAGATAAGCTATTACCAGCAGGAGAGTGGGGTGGGGGGAGAGAAAACCTTTTGTAGTGGTAAACACCCATTTTTTCATGATTTCTATGTATAAAAGCATCTTCTGTATTTTCCACAGTATGCATCCGATGAAGTGAGCTGTAGCTCACGAAAGCTTATGCTCAAATAAATTGGTTAGTCTCTAAGGTGCCACAAGTACTCCTTTTCTTTTTGCGAATACAGACTAACACGGCTGTTACTCTGAAACCTGTCATTATGCAAGGCACTGCATTTAGCCATACGGAGTGGAAATCTATCAACTGCATGAAAAAACTTGTACAGATACAGACAGACATCATCTTCCTTTCCAAATGCAAACAGATGGACATCGTACCAAAAGAACTGAAGGTAAAAAATCCATAACAATCTACATACCACACAGACTATGCTGACAGCTTGTGCCACACGCTCTCAAAGAAACTGCGGAACCACCTGATCAACATCCTCTACAGCAAACAGGGAAAGATAAAGAATGAGCTCTCAAAAATGGATACTCTCATAAAAAACCAGCCTTCCACACAAACTTCCTCGTGGCTGGACTTTACTAAAACTAGACAAGCCATTTACAACACACACTTTCTTTCTCTACAAAAGAAAAAGGACAATAAACTTTCTAAACTACTACATGCCACAAGGATGCCTACTACATCCCCCCCACCCCCCTGTTCCTCAGACGTTCTTGTTAAACCCTGGATTTGTGCTGGAAATGGCCCACCTTGATTATCATACACATTGTAAGGAGAGTGATCACTTTAGATAAGCTATTGCCTTTTTAATTGTAAATTCACGTGACCACTGGATTTAGTATTCTAAAAACAATGTGTCCGTCTCTGCTTATTTGTGGTACTGTAGATTAGAGAATGGGTGATTATTGAAAAATTCCTAAAACTTCCTGTTTTATTTCAATATGTAATTACTGTTTGTTTTTTCACAGCTGCTCGTCACAAGGGAAACTATATTCTCCACAGTCAGGATGAATGTTCGAGAAGCTGTGTTTTGGTGCAATTGAGCTAATTTTGACCTCTTTCTGCTCTTCACTAGAAAGGCAGCTAATTATAAGGACTAGGGGAGCCCGTGGAGCAGAAGTTTGTTTTCAAGCAAATGCTCCGTTGAGCGCTTTTGAATGGTGTGTTTGGAGGGGTCTCCAAGACTCTTGCAGGAGCCGGGGTGGCGGCCCAGACTGACTTTTCCTCCTGTGAAATCTTCTTACATTTCACAGCTACTGAAGGTTTTCAAAAGCTTCCCGATAGCCCAGGAGGCACAACAGCTCAGGGCGTAGCCCTAGAACGGTGTTCATCAACACTGCACGGCACTTCGAAAAGCAATGATAGCTCAGTGCTACAAAAATAATACCAGCGGGTGCAGTAGAAGCACAGTTATAAAGTAGCACTACACTTCAGACTGACCCCCAAATGTCCCTGAAGTTCCCTGTTCAGGTCAGGATTAAAAGAAGTGTGAAACAGAGTGATGTATGTAAAGAAAAACAACAACAACAACAATTCTATTTCATGAAAAATGTTTCGGTTTTGGAATCTGTTTTTGTTCTGATGGGGAAACCTGGGTTTCCAGTGTCTCAAGAACGTGCCCCTAACCACCAGGCTATGGAATCACTCTCTCACTTCATGGTCCAATGAATATTTAATACAAATTCAGCTCCCATAGGAGAGACTGACTGTATAGCCCAGTGGTTGGGGCATAGAGTTGAAAAATGGGAGAGCCAAATCCCTGATCTGGAGCAGTGACTTGAATTTGGGTCTCCTTAATCAGTGTCCTTGGCTGTTCTCTCTCTCTCATATGCACAACTGTATCCTAGACCCAAGAAATCTTCCTGACAGAAATTTTGTTGAAATCAGCATGTTTCCATGAAACATTTCTGTTTTCACAGAATGGCATTTTTTACAAGTTTTGTCAAAAACATTTCCCCCAGCTCTAATATGCAAGTGAAGGCTGGTGAACCCCCACAGAGTTACTGGTTTTGCAAAACTCTCCAAGTATTTTGCAGAACTAGCTCACGCTCACAAAGACCTTTTTCTGTAAAACTCTATTCACACCTGCTACGCGAGTGGTGGATGCAGCACTGGACGGGAGAGTGCAGGCCAGAGGCTACCACTGGAATGGGATGAAATACTATTCCCCAGACCACCTCCCCGTGTAGCTATTATGACTTATTTGGGTTATGGTAATACTGGGAGGCCCCAAGCAGACATGAAGGCCCCACTGTACTAGATGCTGTACATACAACACATTAAGAAAAGACTTCTCCTGCTCCCCCAAACTGCAAGCCTTGGACAGGTGCAGAATTCCCCACCCCCACTTCCCATGGCCCCGTTGGTCTGACTGGAGCTGCCTCCCTTCCTCCCCCCCAACAAAAATATAGAAATCAAACTACGCCTATGAATTCTGACCATTAATGGTAATTATTTTTCACTCCCCATGTATATGTGGGAAGCAGCGCGGGCCGAGGGATGTGCTGGCTGCTGCTTCCCACAGCCCCCATTTGCCTGGGACGGCAAACCGCAGCCAGTGGGAGCTGCGATTGGCAGAACTTGTGGACGCTGAAGGTAAACAAGCCGGGGATTTCCCTGATGGGCTGCGTGCCAAAGGTTGCCAATCCCTGACCTAGCACAATGGGGTCCCAATCTCAGCTCAGGCTTCTAAGCACTACTGCAATATAAATGTCAAATTGTTATAATCATATATGTATTTCATTTTGGAAACACTCAAAACAGAATAGCTGAATAAGGTCAAAATGCTTGGTTGAAATGGTGACGTCTAAATAAAACATTTTCAATGATCTCCCATTGAAAATTGCAATGAAATTGATAAGTTCCCACAAAACAGATTAATGTTGTCAAATCAGCATTTTCCAACATAAACCTGTTCAGTTGGAAAAATTTCAGCCAGCTCTACTGACTGTTAAGATTTAATATCCAAATTATATTGAGTGAGTGAATTTAAAAATAAACTTGAGGTAGCAGATGGCAGCAAGAGAACTGTCAAGTTCCATTGTCTCCGTGTTTATTCATTAATGCTTTGCTCTCTTGTTCCTCTCTCTGACTGACATATGGGAGGCAATTAGAACTTGCATCTAGCAGCTCTGACCCCGAGATGTTTCGCCATGGCAGGGTTCAGCTGTCAGTAACTCTCTTGTGTGTGCACCAGTGTTTCACTCTTGCCACAAAGCTGAGATTTTTCTGGTCCTCAAAAAGCTTTGCTTTGAATTTGTGGCTTATTATGTGGCCATTTCTATTTTTAGCTGTTACGCAGTATGGTAATAAAGGTGAAGTTCATTCAGCCACCAGTGTAAGTTTATTACCCAGTCCACCACTTCTACAAAGGAAAGTGGACATGCACCAGCTTTTGTACACTGAGCAGATTCCCCAAGCATTTCAAACAAAACACACTGTTTTAGGTAAAATATAAAACAGTTTTATTAACTACAGAAAGAGAGATTTAAAGTGATTATAAGCAGTAAGTGTAGAGATTAACATTGATTACCTAAGAAATAAAAGTAAAATTCCAATCTGAGTTCTATAAACTAGACAGGATTTTAATCAAACAGTGTTTCACCCTGATGGTATCATTCCTTGATATACAGGCTGGGATTTTCCTTCCCAGCCTTGGACCACCTCCCCACTTCGGTCTTTGTCTTCCAGACATGTTTCCAGGTGTTGAGTTATGGGGGAAGTAGGGCCAAATGATGATGTCACTTCCCCTCCTTTATAGGTTCCTCCAGCTTGCTGGAAAGATCTTTTGCTATGACATGAGTCAAACAGTCTCCATTGTTTATGTGCTCTCTCTAAGATGCTGTCATTGTATACAATTCTTGGTATAGTCCTTGTGAGTGTGTATTCCCCTTAATGGGCCACCATCAGTGTCTGGCTGTCATCGTTGTACCTGAAAGGCTGGTTGTGGGCGTTTCCAACTTCCCAACATGATTCAGTAACACACACATAGCAAAACTCCATAACTCCACATACAATGATAGCACATACACTCCAGCAGGATACTAATATTCAACAGATCAAGACTTTTAAAATGATACCTCACAAGGCATACTTTGTACAAAGCATGTCATAATTATATGACAGGTGTGAATATGGGGATACCAGGGTGTTGCTTTGGGGTACCGAGTGACACACCAGGGTCTCCCACCTCCCAGGTGGATGCCCGTACCACCAGGCTATAGAGTCATTTCTTCCATTCTCTCTCTCTCACTAAGTATTTATGCGAAGTGGAATAGCTTCAACAGGAGAGACTGATTGAGGCCCCCCTCCCTGGACTATCCCATAAATCAGTGATTAGAGCACTCTCCTGAGAAGTAGAAGACTTCTGTTCAAATCCCCTCCTGCCCTCTCCTTGAGGGGGGAATTGAACCTGGATCTCCCACATCCGCGGTGGGTGCTCTATTGCCACCACTAGGCACCATTAAATCCGCTCCCAGATCAGCTCCTGCAGATAAGATAGACATCCTCCACCTATGCTGCCCTGGTTTGTGGATCATGCTGGGGCATAGGTGTGAGATAGGTGCTCAGATGCCTAGAGTGGAATAGCAGTGTGCATGTCAGAGGCAGAAAAATAGGTACCTAGGGAACTTTTACCCTGAAAACGTAGGGGCTGAGTGAGTTTAGGTGCCTAAATCCAGTGTTTTAGGCAGCTAAGTATCTTTGTGAATCTGAGCCTTGCAGTCTGTTTTCGCCTTTGGTGTCTGGCTGTTACATCTTTCACCACATTTGATTCTACCTCAAGAAGTCTGCAAAGCAAATTCCTTCCCCTGAAGCAAATCATTTTGGCAGAGAAGTTGACTTCTACCAATCACCACCAAAGCAGTTCTGGGTCAAATTCCGATCTCAATTACACCCATGCAGCCCCATGGAGGTCAAAGGAACAATCAGCTAAATTATTTGATGGTTTTGGAGGAGATACGACGGTTTACACGGATAAGGATGTGGCCCAGGATATTAATGTTAAATACAAAATAAGGAAAGCTGAAATCTTCATCAAGGAAGATTAAAATTGTTGCAAAAGTAATTACAGTGCAACAACAGGGTTACATAAGTCTACTGCTGGGTATCACACTTCAGCTATGATCTGTTAGTACTGCTTTTTCAGAGACCCTCCGTTGTGCCCTCTAAGATTCATGCAGTGCAAGTCTGCAATGGTGAGAAAACAGAATATGATTTGTTAGCTGAGTGATTTCAATTTTAAATTACAATAGTGGGACTGACAAAGCTGTTCCTGGAACCTATACACATTACCCGCTCAAGTGATTATAAATCTGCTCTGCTTCTACATTTTCTTCACAACCCCCATTAAAATTTATAAGTAAATGATCAGTAAATTATCTCCTGTATAGGTCTTGTCTTGTTATTAACTTGAAAACAACGTTTTCCTCTAGGAGCAAGGTAGAAAAGACAAAGAAAATGCAAGATGATTGACTTGCTTTCCATTCCACTCAGGCCTCTTTCTTCTCCCCCTATGTGCACATTTTAAACTATGCTTTTCTAATGAAAGGAGGGAGATGTGCTATCCTTTCATGTTAATGGGCTTTTGTTTTGTTTTGCTGGGATGGCAAGCAAAGCCACTTTCTCATTAGATAGCTTCTCCCAATTAAAATTAGTTTCTGTGCAAAAGGCTTGCAGTGGCATCATAAAATGAACAAAGGAAAAAAAATAATAAAACCAAGTGAAATAATCACCCTTAGTGTTGTTGTGCATGCATCAAGGTGACAGGACAGTGATTGTTAAAAACTGTAGTTATGGTGTTAAAGAACTAAAGTAATGTGAATGGATGCTGCATGGGGTGGGATGGGTTTAATGCATGGAAGACAGTGTTAGACAGAAGGGGCTAGGGGTGGAGCAGTGAAAAGGTAGGTTGAGCATTCAGTTGACCAAAGTAGGGGGCAGCAAAGAACAAAAGGAGGCAGAGATGCAAGGAGAGCAGAAAGGGGATAATAAAAGTACCAAGGCCTGTGAACAGGTGAGAGTGAGAAAGGGCAGCAGATGCATTGTGTTACAGGCAGATGCAATGACCCCTAAAAGAGAAAAGTGGTGAGGCTTTCTTTGAACTTGGAGGCTCTCTCCCTCTCTGCTTCTTAGTGGTGGCTGGAACTGGGTTGGTCTCAGGGTGAGGTACGAGTGGTGACATTAAGTTTTTGCTGGAATACCAGTGCATTCTGCTTTACTCCCTATGGAGAGCCACTGCCCCAAAGCAGTTGCTGCCTAGTTTGGTGAAGGGAGTAGTAGGTAGACAGGCAGCCCCTTCTATCCCCCTCTGCTTTCAGCTGCTGGGTTGTAGTCAGAGTCTCTTGGAGGACCTTTATGGTGATGTGGGTAAGGATGGCCTATGTGCTTTACAGATGTCTCCAGTTCCTACCGCTGTGGAGGATGTGCTTACTATTATCATGCTTCCAAGTGGTGTATGGTAGTCTGAAGTAATCAAGGTGACCAAGGCTGAAGGAAACAGAACCACTGACACTGAAGTGCGCAGTGAGGTCTTAAATGGGAGTACAGAATCTGAGAAAAACTGAGAAAACTGAGACAAACTCTAGAAAAGGAGGAATAATTGTCATTAATATTAATTGAATATCAGTTAAACAAGACAATACCACTCAAGTCACAGAGACGTGTAGGTACTTTATCACAGAGATGTAGTGTTCCTCAGCAGTGTTCTCAGACAGAAACTTCTTCTGTCATGAGAAGTTACCCTCATGACAGGAGAAGTTATGAAAATACGTATACAGATGGAAAAAAGCAAATGAAAATACAAGAAAATCTCTTCCACGGCTGCCACAGTTTTGGGGTCTTTCATTAGAAATTGCCTTAGTCTCTCATGATATCAAAGAAGGCAAAGCCCCTTAAACTAATCGAAACATTTCCTTAGCTACAAAAAAAATCTACTCAAAATTCATGGCAATGTTGCATACAGGATCAGACATTTCCTTTCCCATTAGAAAACCACTGTAGAGTCCCAGGTTGGGAATTTGTAATGGGCAAAATATGCCCCACGGCACTGCGTCAAACTCTGGCAGTTAGTAAATTAAATATTTAATGAAGATATGTGCAAACAGGTTGTATGAAGACAGCTGAAAAGCATGTATTATTTCATATCTTACTTGGGGATAATAAGACCATGCTCACTTAATGGCTTTGCCATTCACTTGTATTCGTAATAATCTACTTTGGCCGGAATGGGACTGCTCATGAAGTTAGTCTCTATACAGGGCAGTAAGCGTTTGCAGGATTAGGACTATAGATTATAACCTCAATATTTTGGCTTCAGTTTATTGGCTTCTTTTATGTTCTTCTTTTCAGGCTTCTGAAGAAATGGGAGAACAGGGATGAGTTCATTTCACAGACCAGCTTGAATGTCAAAGTAATTCCATTTACAACTAACCTTCACAGACTATAAAAGACAATGAAACTGTCATTTTACATTCTCTTAGCGACAACTGTAATAAGCATAGGAACCAAAGGATTCTTCAGAGTATAAAGTGTCATACTCCTATATAAAAGTAGACTATTAAAAAAACCAAAATGATTATCTGCAAAAGCACAGTGGGTGAAATTTCCCCAGAAGGGGCTTACGTGGGACTTAAATTCTACATAGGCCTCAAACTGGCTTCTCTACACAGTAGTGAATTTTGCCTGGTGGTTTTGAAGCCCAGCATACGGTTGTGTTTTTGTTCTGCACATTTTATTCCTTAACTAAGTGTGAGAACTAAAATGCTACAGAAATATCTTACAGTACAGTGGTTCTCAAGCAGGGGTCCAGGGTCCCCCGCGGGGCCACAAGCAGGTTTCAGAGGGTCCGCCAAGCAGGACCAGTGTTAGACTTGCTGGGGCTCAGGGCAGAAAGCCAGAGTCCCACTGTGTGGGGCTGAAACCTGGGGCCCTGAGCCCCACCACTTGAGGCTGAAGCAGAAGCCTGAGCAACTTAGCTTCACGGTGCCCCCTGTGGCATGAGGCCCTGGGCAATAGCCCAGCTTGCGACCCCTTAATGCCATCCCTGGCTTTTATATGCAGAAAACCAGTTATTAACTCCACAGCTGGGCCGTGGAGTTTTTACAGCACGGTTGCTGGGGGCCTCAGAAAGAAAAAGGTTGAGAACCCCTGTTATAGTAGATGTTTGTAACAGGTTTTCCTATAAGAACCAGAAGTAAATAGAAATCGTAGACTCTGTTCTGCTACCTTGACTCACTCCAAGGCCTGGCCTACACTTAAAAATTAGATTGACAAAGCTACGTCACGCAGGGCTGTGAAAAATTTTTCACCCTGAGCACAGTAGCTGGTCAGCCTAACCTCCGGTGTCGACACAGCTAGGTTGACAGAATTTTGGCGGGATGGATTAACTACACTGAATGAAAAAAACCCTTCCGTCAGTGTAGGAAATGAGTCAAATGGCTACGCTATGGCACTAGAATAGCACAGCTACTGTACCAGCTGTAGTGTCGACATGCCCTAAGTATTTAGTATCTCACTCCTCAGGAACTCCCATTGATAATGAAAGGTAATAGCTGTGGTTTAAGACCGTATCCCCCTGGGCATATTTAGCCCATTATAAATTCCTGAGCGCTGACACTCTCCTTTGTGGTTTACAACTGATTAACTCTGTATTTGCTCCTGCAGACTAATCAGACTGTGTGGTTAATGTTAAGCCCAGCAGTAAGTTTTTGCAGGATGGAGATCTAGGTTTTTAATTTAATAAATGTGTATAGTGTTTCATAGGCTACACTGGTTATTGAAACTCCACTGGGTGGTTCTTTTTGATACAGACCCTAAAGTGATCTCAAAGAAATGCTAAGGTTGTATCTTGTAACAAAATGTTAAGGCTCACATGGCATATTTAGACACAGAAGGTGATTCCTTTCGGTATGGAAAAGTGTTTGTTAACTGTAGGCAGTAGAGGTGAAATGGACCTAGTTTGCCACTCTCCATCAACCCGGAAGTGTGCCAGTTCCTTGACTAGCAAGTTCCAGGATTGCACAGCCTACAATTTCAAAAATAAAATAAATGTACATGTCTGATTTCCAACTAAATGTGTATACAAAATCCAATCCAAACCAAAAGGTAGATTACAGCCTTATTGCCATTAGTAAGATGCCCCGAAAAGAGCAGGAAGGTTACTCACACTCCCATGTGTGTTCATTACTCACTTCCTTGCTCCCATCCTCCCCATGTTACAAAAGTTACTTCCACGGTGCCCAGAGGGTGCTTGGAGATATGTTCCCGAGCAAAGAAACACCACATCAATTATGGAGGGTTTGTTTTGTGTTGAATACACAGAGTCACAAAGCCAGGTGGAAGATGAATAGGTAGTTGCCTATTTAAACAGTGGCTGTAGAGAGCCACAGCTTGCACACCCATGCAGGTTCTCTGATATTTGTCCCAATGACATAACCATCAAGGGGTCAATAGGAGCTGCACACATCTATGGCTAAGATAACAGAACCCAAATGTTGATGATTCCTTATGGAAAACACTGTAACGTACCCTAGCCCAACACACTGCAGTCTCACTACTGTAAGCTATAGTTTTTCAAACCACTCCATAAAGTACTACCAACCTTTGTATAACATATGGCATCAAATGAATTCATCTCCTTCCTGTTTAGTCTCTTAACATAGAATAGAATCATAGAATATCAGTGTTGGAAGTGACCTCAGGAGGTCATCTAGTCCAACCCCCTGCTCAAAGTAGGGCCAATCCCCAATTTTTGTCCCAGATCCCTAAATGGCCCCCTCAGGGATTGAACTCACAACCCTGGGTTTAGCAGGCCAATGCTCAAACCACTGAGCAACCCCCTGCTACCTCTCAATACTGAACTAATTCAGTTTAATGGTTCTGATTATAACAAAGGTAGAAAATGGTACAAATACAATCCAATAAAAGTAGACTGTAATCTTGTGCTTTTCCCTGAGTGCTGTAGACTGTTCCTAGGATGCAGAATCATTTGTGCTTCTAAAAGGCCTAAAATTATTTTGTGAGACACAAATCAAAATAATTTTCTCTCTCCTTCTTTCTTGGGCATAATATGTTTTATGCTTCCATGCAATATTAATATAATTTTATTTATGACTCTCCTGCCATACTACTAAACCCTGCTAACGAATTCTGGGGACTGTGCAAAACAAAATAGCCATATAAAACCACAATTGCAAGCCAACCTCGGCAAACTCGAAGAAATGGACGATATAGCTGCTGTAAAGCTGTGCAGTTCCATTGAAATCAATTGAGCTTTGGCGATTTACACCAGCTGAGTGTGCGGCCCCCAGTGGTTTAGAACAATAAAAGTGAAAACCTGAAATGGGAGGGAAAGGACAGAAATTTGGGGCCCAACAGTAGTAATTTTTATAGGTGCTTTTTAAAAGAGGGAGAGGGGGACTGAGATTAATTTCAGTGGCAACTTTTCTACAAAGGGTCTACCACGAAAAAAAAAAGGGGGGAGGTGAACACTGCCACATAAGGCATAAGGTGTAAGGCTGGGATCCGTGAATGGTGGAACTACAGATGGTCAAAATATTTCCATCCGAACTTTTGTTTATGTGACAGAAAATAGCTGGATTATCATTCTGTTTAGGGAAAAAGCCAACATTTCTTCAGGATTGTCTTTTTGCGTCCCCCCTCCCCCACTTACGCTTTCACATTTTTATTCTCCTTTTCCAGTTCTGGGGAGGGGGAAAAAAAGGAGTACAAGTGTGTGGGCAGGAAACAACCCCAAAAACAAAAATGATTTTTTTTTTTTTAGAAAAAAGTCCCCCCCAAAAATCTAAAATCAAAATGTCTGTTTCCAATATTTTTTTAATCCAAAATTTAAAATGTCTGAAAAATTTTGAATGAAAAGAAAAATGTTCATTTTTTGTGATTTTTCCCGACCAAATATACTTTACTGTGGGGGAGACCAACTCTAGATGGATGTTTTTTCAGTGAAGACGCTCATCTGGGGTGCGAAGCAATTTCTGTTGGTATTTGCATTGCAGTTTTGCCTAGAGTCCCCAATCAGAGATCAAGGCCCTATTGGGCTAGGTGCTGTACATAAAATTATAAAGTTGTTTAATTTGCAAAATCGAACAGTAAAACAAAAAGTTCATTCTCGACTAGAGAGAAAGGACATAAGGGCAAAGCAGAAGTCTGCAGACAGAGAACCTTGGAAAATAATTCAAGGACAACTTGTTCACAGGCTAATCTAATCATTTAACATCAATCCAATTTAAGCTCTGTTGAGTATTAGGGAGCAGCAGTCATTTATAGTACATTGAGACAGAAGACTTCCATCAAAGTCAATATCAACATTTTAAAACAAGAGGGATAATCTTATGAGATGTCATTTTCTAAAAGATCCTATCATGCAGCAACAACTTATTGAACTAAGAGATCCTGGCAACAGGTTATTTGTTCTAATCTTGCATCTATTGCAAACGGTTAAGTGTAGCAGTCTTCGAAAAGAGATTTCATTTATTTTCTCTGTCCATTTACTTGCATTAAGCCTATAGCCTACCTTACACAGTTTTATGGTATCTACTTGTTGTGTTCTTGTGCAGGAAATATTCATTAACATAAAGAACTGATATGAATTAGTTGAATGTCATCATACGCTGTCCACCTATCTGCAATTGGGTTGTTTTTTTGTTGTTGGCATTCTCTGGGTGTTCTCCTTTCATGTGTACTAACTTTATGACTAAGAGTTGAATAAAACAGTAAGGGTACGTCTACAGTACGAAATTATTTCGAAATTATTATATTTGAATTTTCGGAAGCTATTTTATACATTCGGTCTTCTGTCCCCCCCCAAAGCACGTTAATTCAGCAGATTGCATCCATAGTACCAAGGCTAGCATCGAATGTCAGAGCATTGCACTGTGGGTAGCTATCCCACAGTTCCCACAGTCCCCACCGCCCATTGGAATTCTGGGTTAAGCTCCCAGTGCATGATGGGGCAAAAACATTCTCGTGCGTGTTTCTGGGTGTGTGTCGTCAGACAGCTACGGCAGACAATCGTTTTGTGCTTTTTTGGCGTGCAGATGCCATACTGCTTTCAGCAGATGGTGCACCGCTGCTCTCCTGCTACTGTGAATCCACCTCTCCAACTCAACTGTGCTCGGCCATCATGAACCGAGCAGCACAGCTTCCACCGCCAACTCTGCTCTCCCGCTATTGCCACGCTTCCGAGCTTCTCCATGTTGTCTGTCCTGGGCTCCCAACCTCTGTGAAAGTCACAGAAGAAAACCATTTTCAGCTGTTGTTCGGCTACTGTGAACTGAACAGCACAGCTTCCGCTGCCACTCTGCTCTCCTACATTTCGTGCCCTTTTTCCAGGATTACCCGTGCAGGCGCCATAGCCATGGAGCCCGATCAGATCTCCGCTGCAGTTTTGACCATTGTAAATACCTCGCGCATTATCCAGCAGTATGTGCAGTACCTGCAAAACTGGGCGAGGAAGCGACGACAGCGTGATTACTATACTGATGAGGACATGGACACAGACGTTCCAAGAAGCACAGCATGTGGCGATTGGGAGATCATGGTGCTGTTGGGCCAGGTTCATGCTGTGGAATGCCCATTCTGGGCCCAGGAAACAAGCACAGACCGGTGGGCCCGCATAGTGTTGCAGGTATGGGATGATTCCCAGTGGCTGAGAAACTTTTGTATGCGTAGGGTCACTTTCATGGAACTTTGTGACTTGCTTTCCCCTGCCCTGAAGCACAAAGACACCACAACGAGAGCAGCCCTCACAGTTCACAAGCGAGTGGCCATAGCCCTGTGGAAGCTTGCAATTCCCGACAGCTATTTGTCAGTCGGGAATCAGTTTGGAGTGGGGAAATCTAATGTGGGGGCTGCTGTGCTGCAAGTAGCCAATGCAATCATTGACCAGCTGCTATCAAGGGTAGTGACTTTGGGAAATGTGCAGACCACGGTGGATGGCTTTAATGTGCTGGGGTTCCCTAACTGCAGCGGGGTGATAGACAGAACGCATATCCCTATCTTGGCCCCGGAACACTGAGGCAGCCAGTACATACACCGCAAGGGGTACTTTTCCATGGTGCAGCAAGCACTGGTGGATCACAAGGGACGTTTCACCAACATCAACGTGGGATGGCTGGGAAAGGTGGATAACGCTCGCATCTTTAGGAACTCTGGTCTGTTTGAACAGCTGCAGGAAGGAACTTACTTCCCAGACCAGAAAATTACTGTCGGGGATGTTGAAATGCCTGTAGTTATCCTCGGGGACCCAGCCTACACCTTAATGCCATGGCTCACGAAGCCGTACACAGGCACCCTAGACAGTAGTCAGGAGCAGTTCAACTATAGGCTGAGCAAGTGCAGAATGGTGGTAGAATGTGCGTTTGGACGTTTGAAAGCACACTGGCGCAGTTTACTGACTTGGTTAGATCTCAGCACAATCAATATTCCAATTGTAATTGCTGCTTGTTGTGTGCTCCACAATATCTGTGAGAGTAAGGGGGAGACGTTTATGGTGAGGTGGGAGGTTGAGGCAACTAGCCTGGGGGCCAGTTTCACACAGCCAGACAACAGGGCAATTAGAAGAGCGCAGCAGGGTGCTCTGCACATCAGAGAAGCTTTGAAAGCCAGTTTCATGACTGGCCAGGTTACGGTGTGAGAGTTGTGTTTGTTTCTCTTAAAGTTACCCGCCCCCTATATATATATTAAAGGAAATAAAGTCACAATTGTTTAAAAAACATTCTTTATTATTTGTTGCACAAAACATTGAGAGAAACCAGAAGCTAGATGGGGGAGGGGGGGTATTGGGTTAGCGGGGTGGAGGAGGAGGGAAGGACAAGTCCAGAAACCAAATCAAAATTTAGGATATGCCAGATTTCTGCTGCTTGTGCAATCCTCTGGGGTTGACTGTGTGGGTCCCTGTAGCCTCTCCCCTCCCCCTCCCCCCCCCCATGTTCTTGGGCGTCTGGGTGAGGAGGCTCTGGAACTTGGGGAGGAGGGAGGGTGGTTATTCAGGGGCTGCAGCGGCAGTCTGCGGTCTTGCTGCCTTTCCCGCATTAGATCCACCATACAGCAGAGCATGTCAGTTTGCTCCCCCATGAGCTTGATCATAGCATCCTGCCTGCTCTCATTGTGCACGTCTCTCCTCTCTTCGTATTCATGTAACGCTTTACGCGACTCCGCAATTGTTTGCCTCCACGCATTCAACTGGGCCCTATCAGCGCGGGAGGACTGCATGAGGTCGGCGAACATGTCGTCCCAAGTTCGTTTTTTCTGCCTGCTAATCTGGACCTCTGGGACGGAGTAGATAGGGGCCGCATTGAAACATTTGCACCTGTTGCAGGAGGAGAAAAAGGGAGAGCTTGATCGGAGCCACGCGGCAGGGGGTGGGGGGAAACCCAGCCACCCTGGGCTGTTCACGTTTAGTTTAAAGGGCTCATCCCTTCTCAGAGCCTCATCGGAGCCCCGCGGGGTGTGTGTGTGTGTGTGTGTGTGTGGCGGGGGAGAGGGTGTTGTGTGCAGCGATCATCCCAGAGAGCCCGCAGGCTGCCTGCAAGCTGAATTCTGTTGCCTGGCCGCATGTGATGGCTTACTCACACCAAAGTTGCAGGCACTTCAGTATAGGAGGCAAAATGAGACCTTGTACAGAAAGAATATGTGCTGTGTACTATGAATTGCCTGTTTCACTGAGAAAGAGTGTCCCCTTTGTTCTCTAAAATGTATCTTTTAAAATTGCATCCACAGTACCTGTAACCTGGAACTGCGATCTCGATTTTAGCGCTACTCCACTTGCCGAGGTGGAGTACAGAAATCGGAGTAAAGAGCCCTTTAAATCGAAAAAACTGGTTTGGTCATGTGGACGGAACCAGTTTTATTTTGAGGTAACTCGGCTAATTCCAAAATAACCGCGTACTGTAGACCAGGCCTAATTTAAAGGAGATTTTCTCTATGCCTTTTCTGAGGGTGAAATTCACTTGTATGCAGAAAGCCAGTACATCTATATACTACTTTAGTCCCACTTAAACCTTATTTTGAGGATTCACATGCAATTTAAATGGTGCATGGGCCTTGTGCTGGCCCTCGGCACAAGGCCCATTTTACACTGAGTATGGCTTTTAAAATCACTGATCTTAGTCTCAGGAATCTTAGACAATTCTAAATCGTACAGCTACTGTAAATCCGGATATGCTGCATAACTATACTGAAGATCCAGCTGTTCACTCCAAGCAATAATTACTTGATGAAGAGCCTCACGCACAAGTCACAACTTTACAAAACACTCCAGTATCATATATGTCGATGTTATGAATACTTTGCTTCTTTAAGACCATACAAAATTATGCATTTTTTGAACCACAAGAAAGAAGTGTTCAGGCAAATAAACTGCACGTAACAGCTACTGTATCACAGAGAAACCCTAAAGAAAATATACAGATCTGATAGACACAGACGGCAGGCACTGGTTATGCAGAAGTTCTGATGAATAAAATCTGGCAGGGTCAGAAATAGATGTGCCAGCTTCTCTTTCTGAATATGCTCTTTACGTGTGAGTGTGTGTTTCTATATATATAAGTCATTAGCATGCCTGCCTCAAGTCTCAAGGAAGTGATACAGGTGGCACCTCAATAATCCTCACAAATGATTTTCCGCCACTGCAAGGGTCTGGGGTTTTTTGGCACCAGAATACTGCAATGAGACCAGCGATTTGCCTTTTCCCTCGGTGATTCACAGTGACAGACTTTTAAACAGAATTAAATCCCCCTAGTTTCCTGTGCGCTGATGATGGGCAGAACAGCATAGATGATAAAGGGACATGACTGGAATACAGACACAGCTGTACTTGTCTGACAACAGTACAGAGATAGGTATTCAGCGTTCTCAACAATGAAAGAGCATAATGTGGTCCATGAACTCCCAGTACACTCTATTTTCGAGGCAAAAACAGTAGGCTTGAGAACGCCCACATAAAAGGGGAAATAGGTTTACAAAAGAAACTCTGAATACCCCACTATATCTCAAAGGCTACACTTGCTATTCTTCTGAGCTTTAAGGCAGCTCAACTCTTTCACAAGGCTATTGTTGCTAAGTGAGAATGCCCCCATTGTCGGAAGTATTTTATCCAGTAGCAGCTCTTACACCTGTGCTATGAATTCATGATAGAGTGACAGAATATAGAAATGTACCTTTATAAAGAACTTTAAAATAGCAGGACCTAGTGTCACACAGCTCCCACAGAATAACACCAAGTGACTATCTGACAGCTGAGCCAGAGGCTGCTCTTGTTCAAGCACCCATGGGATAAAGGATGGCTCAGATGCTGACACACCACAGATATTGTGTAGATATCTTCATCCAAAATCATTATGTCCATAGGTAAGAATAACGGTGCGGCTTTCATGTCATGCACGTATATAAACATTTTTTTCCCACAGCTGTGAAGGGGAAGAAAAAGCTGGGCTGACAGACATATGGAAAAGCCTCCGACATTTTATTATTTATGGGGTATTGAGGCTGTTGTGTCACATACTCCTTAGCATCCCACATCGTTTGTGTATATTAAGCACAGAGTGAAAAAAAATAGGATTTCAGTAACACTGGTTTTACACCAATGTAGCTCCATATATTTCAGAGGAGCATCTCTTCGTTTACACAGGTGTAAGCAAGGTCAGAATCAAGCCTTAGATCTCTTTCCTCTGAGGTGAAAAACCTTCTCCATATCCTGGACTAGGATGGGACAAACTTTCTCTGATCCCTGCTAGCTAAATTTCAAAGAGAACAGTGAGAAATGCAACATATAGAATTCAAAATCAGCCTCCAGGATTTACCAGGTTTTCTTATGATTATCCCTTTAGTCATCAAAGAGTCTCTCTGAAGAAATTTGGATTGTGCCCTGGGGTACATGCAGGGAAAGGTCTGCTGTTGCTCAGCAGATTCATAATTCTGTGTGTGATTAATTTATTTTCTCTTCTTTTAAGATCTTCAGATTGCAGCAGCAAAAGATTCAGTATGTGACCTTGTTTGCTTTATCACTGTATTTAAACACAGAGTATGTGCTGTATTGGCAGAGGGTGGAGACATCCCATAGGAATAACAGCAGGTAGGCAGTTAGATGCCTACTGAGATCTCCCACAGGTGTACAGGATGAAGTAGTGAATCAGAACTTAGTATGCACTCAGATGAAAGCTAGCTAGCATTGAATAAGCAGCTTCTTTAGGGACAGAAAAGAAAGGACCCTCAGAGTAGGGTGAGCCTCACACATGCTAGGGCCACATTCTCAAACGGAGCACCTAAAATTAGGCACCTAAATATCCACACTGAACACCTTACAGCTGATTTAAGTCCCTAAATATCTATGTAGGTACCTCACTTTAGTTCCCAAGTTCAAAAATGTGGCCCTAGTAGTTGCTACAGTGTCGGGGTGTAGTTTGGTTTGCTGTTTATGCAAAGTAAAACAATGTTGTTTTTTCAGTAAAACCCGTGTGGTCCCAAAACCTCTGAGCTATCGTTGTGGGGAGTAAAACTCACTTCGTATCTCTGCTTTCAAGCTGATGCCTAGACATCCTCATGGTGGTCATCTTTACTTAACACATTTAAACAGAATGAACCCAAAAAGCTTAGGAGTTATATTTCCAAGACAAAGAATAAAGGAAGGAACAATCAGAACCTTTTGCTTCTGCTTCTTGAAAATTACAATAGGCAAAATACATCTCTCTCCAGCTAGTGATAGATACCAGTTTGCTGAGCTTTTTAAATTTGGTTTGTGCTTTTTATTTACACCACCTTCTTCCAGTTTGTTTTTTGTTTAATCTTTGTTTGTTTCTTCAGCTGTCTTTTCTATCCTAACTCACTGCAGATTTCCTTTCTCCCATCTCCCATGAGCCTTGTTTCATATATTTTTCACTCTCTTACATTCTCTGTTTGGCACTGGTGTATCCTTTCTGCAGCTATCCCCTGTTGCATTCCTTAGTTTGTTAGTGTCATTCATACTTATTTTCTGGGCTGTATTTCTCCGTCTTCCTGCTGCGTTCTCCCTCTGTTTCCCATCCTCCTCTATTTTCTTTTATTTCTTCTCTTCCTTATTTTTAAACCATTTTCCTCCATTCCAACCCTCTCCCATTTTTTTCTTTCCAGACCCCCTATCTCTTTATTTTTATCTTCTCTTCCTCCTATTGTAATCAGCCTCCATTTCATTTATCTCCCGCTATGGAAACAGCTGTCAAGGATAGTGGAATTGCTGTCACTAAATACACTCAAAGCTAGATCCAAACCCCATCGCTTAAGGATTGTGTAGGGATAAGCTAAATCAATACTACCACAATGTAATGGAAAGAAATAGATTTGAGAATAAGTCTTTAACACGCCAGAGAACTGATTCACCAGGGAATAGAGTAAGACATACACAAAGTTACAGAGTGATATCCTACCGTGCTTATAATCACAACAGATTATCATCACTGTTTCATATGTCGAGTGCTAGGTTAAAATGATTGGATTCCATGCTTGTAAAACTAAACTGGCAGTTTATTAAGATAACTGTTTACAGAGATAATGCAACTACAGCTAGCATTCTAGCCATGTGCACACAGATTGACTTCTTGGTGACTCCTCCAAACTCTTCCTTCCTACAACCTGTGCTCCTCCCTACAAGCTCCAGTTGCTTCTATCACGTCTGGATGCAAAGCTCCAAGACAAACATAGCACTGTAATTTAAGGATACCATGCTAGGATTATACTGTGGCTCTTTTCCATTACAATTTACACACTGGGCTAGATTCTCCCCTGCTCAGTGCAGAGAATGGGGAGTGGGTTGGAAGCACCAGAGAATCTTATTAACGGTCTCTCATACACTGTTGGAAAATAATGAGAGATAAGATTGGAAATTTTCACATTAGAAGCTTATATGATTTGAAATGACTCCTTATCACAGTAACATGATCTTGACCTGGATCTCATGGGTATTCATGAAAGATTTTTTTTCCACTAACATGCTTACTGTGGCAAACAGGATGGCAGTTCCGTTGTATTTTCTTCATGACAAGATTTTGGCAGAGCCAACACTGTTGCCAGTGGAATAGCCAGCACATAAGGCCTGTATAGAGCGGTCAAACTTAAAACTTTTTTCCATTGTCTTTGTAACTACATATCCTTACCTGCATGAATACCTACAATATTATCTAAGCACCCTCACAGAAAGCATAGGGTCTACTGCAAAGACTGTGGTAACATTATCTAGTTGCAAAGAAAAAACTGAATGTTTTTAAGGGCAACCACTGTACCATGCCTGCAGGAAACATTCAAGCATTTAACATCTGGGTATTGCAGCAGTTCCATCCAACAGGTGCCATCTGTAATTACAGTTGTCTAGTATGCCTTTGGAGGAAGAGGAGGAGCAAAGGCTGCCAAAAAAAGAGCTAGATTAACATTGTCAGCAACAGCAGAGACACTAATGCCTAGTCAGTCTTTCATATTACTCCCCTGTGGCTCTTTGCTTGATGATAATATTTGCAGTGTTCGGTGTGTGTTCAGCACCCTCTCCTGTGCTGCCTGTGTGTTTAGGGAATATTTTTGATGTACTGGGATTGTAATGAAGATATTTCTCAATCAGACCCTTCAACTACAAATTGAGCAGTGCCACCTTGATTTTCTATAGCGTATGGCAAAATTGACTAAGGTCCAAATTCTGGCTTCCCCTACACAGGGATGTGCGCAGCAGGGACAGGCATAACCACGGTGCTGGCATGTGCACTGAACGGCTTGTGACTACCTTAACGGTTCATCGTGCTCACCACAAGCAATAAAGAATACTCGGAGCTTGTGGGGGGTTTTAAACTATATTTTTATTGTTTTTATATAAAATATAAATACATCATGAAACAAAACATGCATAAATACTTGCACAAGATGGACATAAAATTCAGAGTTCAGTATTTGTAAAGGCTGGAAACAAACCAACCAACAAACAAAAAAAAGCCCTGTACCCATAGCAGTCATGCAAGGCATCAATTGTTAAAGTGACTAAATAGATAAATAAGTGAGACCATAACCTCTGAACATCAGAGCCTAATAGATACTAAACTGCAAAAGTATGAAATAGTTTCATATGTGACCAGCTGTCCTCATATTTTTTCCAAATGTTTCTATTAGACAGTGTCATTTTTTCCCCATTTATGCAGTAGTAGACAGTTCACTAAGCCAGTCTGTGTATGAGGAAGGAATTGCAGATATCCATTTTCTCACAATAACTCTTTTGGCCACTAAAACACTTACTGCAATCCATTTCTCAATGTTAACTGGTAATACCAACTGATCCTCACCCCTAAAATACACAAGCTTAGAGAAGCAAAAAAAAGCAAAACAAAGGTTTTGAGAGAGCACTGAATATGGTGATCCAGATTTATACATGTATTTTTGACAGGTATAGAGAGGTTGTGTGAAAGGATGGCATGGGGCTATGTGCATCTCTAACATTCACTGTGTGTTGACAATCTAGCCTTAAACAAATGTTCTGGAGTCCAAGAATACCTGGTTAATATCTTGCTCTGGAAGAATCATAAGGATGAAGAACTAGAAATATCTTTCCCATTAAGCCAGCTATCCTCCCAGGTTTCTGTTGTGATAGGAAAAATATCTTAGCCTTACTATTTTTCTTTGAGGCTGAGATTGAGAGGGTAATGCAAAGCATTAAGCCACTTATTAGTAATTCCTACAAAGTGACTTGTGTTTCCATATATTTCTTAACATGTTTTTCTAGAGCGTGAGAGTTGAAACAGACCAGTTGTCCCCTATCCTTGCATGAATCCTTGAGCACAACCATTGAAAGAAGGAACTATGAGACAGTGGTAGCTGATATTTGTTACACATGTAATTGAAGGAGGCCAGTCTATCATCTTGTATTATATCTTTAATGTTTGTTAATCCTTTTTTCTGTCCAAGTTGTCTTAAGCGTGGAGTTGTCTTCTGCATTATTAGTGCCTTAAGTGTGTGTAGAAGGTCAAACAACCAACAACTACAAAAAAGCCATGTCTGTAGAGTCCTTTCAAAAGCTGATGAACTTTTCCTGAATGAATGAAATAAACCTTCCAGGCCGTTCTTTTCCCCAGCAAAAGCCAGGGCCCAAACCAGACATATTTCCCTGTCTCTAGGAAAGACTTTCAGCAGCTACAATTCCTCCTATCGTCTCTTTCCTGAAAGGAAGGAAGCTTCTTTTATACCCTGCCTCCACGCCAGTATGTCTTGTCAGAGTAGCGTACAAATCCCAGCGGCAGTGGGACTGACTTCCAGGAGTTTCCCATTTACTGGCAGGGAGCGGAGCCCCAGGTCACTCTACTCTTAGGTGAGCTAGTGCTGGGGCCCTAAAGAAAGACAGCAATTTGAGTCTGACTTTCTAAATCCTCTACTCCTTGCCTTTCTGACACCACTTCCTTCATTGTCTTCCAAAACAGGATAATGGAGCCCCAGAGGCTTCCCTCACATTCTTAAATGGATTGGTACAAACTGTGACAGTGTGTGCATGGAGCTATACCCAGAGAATGAAGATCTGTGTTCCTGCCCAGTCCAAACAAAAGGTGGAAGCAATCTGTATCTGCAAACTGAATCTACTATTAACTTCTGTTAGGAGCATAACCTCTGGAGAGCATCCACTAAGGAAGAATCTCTGAATAGCATACATTAAGGACAGTACCTTCCAGGGGGAGCAGAGAAACTCGTTATTAATTATTACTTATCAGCTGTGTGACAGGAATGCCTTTAGGTCTCAAGTAACTGCAGGACCTCTTTGTGCTAGGCCAGGGGTCGGCAAACTTCAGCACACGGCCCATCAGGGTAATCCGCCTGTGGGCCGCGAGACATTTTGTTTATGTTGACCCTCAGCAGGCACAGCCCCCCGCAGCTCCCATTGGCCAGGAATGCCGAACTGCGGCCACTGGGAGCTGTGGGGAGCTGTGCCTGCAGACAGTCAACGTAAACAAAATGTCTTGCGGACCACCAGCAGATTACTAAGCACAGTGTTTGCAGGATCAGTGCCTTAATATTTACATCCTTATGGGTGATTAAGGAAAGAATTAGTGTTACTGAACTTTAGAAGAGTCTCTTGTCAGATTAGGAAGGTATTACTGACATCCAAGAATTCATATAAATAACTATAAATGAACACCCTCTATTATAGGTAGGGCCCTACCGAATTCACAATCCATTTTGGACAATTTCATGGTCATAGGATTTTTAAAATAATAAATTTCATGATTTTAGCCATTTAAATCTGAAATTTAATGGAGTTGTAGGGGTCCTGACCCAAAAAGGAGTTGTGGGGGGCTCGCAAGATTATTGCAGAGGTGGTTGTGGTACCGCTACCCTTACTTCTGCTCTGCTGCTAGTGGCTGCTAGTGGCGGCCCTGCCTTCAGAGCTGGGCAGCCGGAGAGCAGCGACTGCTGGCCGAGAGCCCAGCTCTGAAGGCAGCGCAGCTGCCAGCAGCAGCGCAGAAGTAAGGATGGCACGGTACGGTATGGCCACCCTTACTTCTGTGCTGCTGCCTGCAGAACTGGGCCCGCAGTCAGCAGCCACCGCTCTCTGGCCTCCCAGGTCTGAAGGCAGCACAGAAATCATAGAATCATAGAACATCAGGGTTGGAAGGGACCTCAGGAGGTCATCTAGTCCAACCCCCTGCTCACAGCAGGACCAATCCCCAACTAAATCATCCCAGCCAGGGCTTTGTCAAGCCTGACCTTAAAAATATCTAAGGAGGGAGATTCCACCACCTCCCTAGGTAACGCATTGCAGTGTTTCACCACCCTCCTAGTGAAAAAGTTTTTCCTAATATCCAACCTAAACCTCCCCCACTGCAACTTGAGACCATTACTCCTTGTCCTGTCCTCTTCTACCACTGAGAATAGTCTAGAACCATCCTCTTTGGAACCCCCTTTCAGGTAGTTGAAAGCAGCTATCAAATCCCCCCTCATTCTTCTCTTCCGCAGACTAAACAACCCCAGTTCCCTCAGCCTCTCCTCATAACTCATGTGTTCCAGACCCCTAATCATTTTTGTTGCCCTCCGCTGGACTCTTTCCAATTTTTCCACATCCTTCTTGTAGTGTGAGGCCCAAAACTGGACACAGTACTCCAGATGAGGCCCCACCAATGTTGAATAGAGGGGAACGATCACGTCCCTCGATCTGCTGGCAATGCCCCTACGTATATATCCCAAAATGCCATTGACCTTCTTGGCAACAAGGGCACACTGTTGACTCATATTCAGCTTCTCGTCCACTGTAACCCCTAGGTCCTTTTCTGCAGAACTGCTGCTGAGCCATTCAGTCCCTAGTCTGTAGCGGTGCATTGGATTCTTCCGTCCTAAGTGCAGGACTCTGCACTTGTCCTTGTTGAACCTCATCAGATTTCTTTTGGCCCAATCCTCCAATTTGTCTAGGTCCCTCTGTATCCTATACCTACCCTCCAGCGTATCTACCTCTCCTCCCAGTTTAGTGTCATCTGCAAATTTGCTGAGGGTGCAATCCACGCCATCCTCCAGATCATTTATGAAGATATTGAACAAAACCGGCCCCAGGACCGACCCTTGGGACACTCCACTTGATACCGGCTGCCAACTAGACATGGAGCCATTGATCACTACCCGTTGAGTCCGACAATCTAGCCAACTTTCTATCCACCTTATAGTCCATTCATCCAGCCCATACTTCTTTAACTTACTGGCAAGAATACTGTGGGAGACCGTGTCAAAAGCTTTGCTAAAGTCAAGGAACAACACGTCCACTGCTTTCCCCTCATCCACAGAGCCAGTTATCTCATCATAGAAGGCAATTAGATTAGTCAGGCATGACTTGCCCTTGGTGAATCCATGCTGACTGTTCCTGATCACTTTCCTCTCCTCTAAGTGCTTCAGAATTGATTCCTTGAGGACCTGTTCCATGATTTTTCCAGGGACTGAGGTGAGGCTCACTGGCCTGTACTTTCCAGGATCCTCCTTCTTCCTTTTTTTAAAGATGGGCACTACATTAGCCTTTTTCCAGTCGTCCGGGACTTTCCCGGATCGCCATGAGTTTTCAAAGATAATGGCCAATGGCTCTGCAATCACATCCGGCAACTCCTTTAGCACTCTCGGATGCAGCGCATCCGGCCCCATGGACTTGTGCTCGTCCAGCTTTTCTAAATAGTCCCGAACCACTTCTTTCTCCACAGAGGGCTGGTCACCTCCTCCCCATGCTGTGCTGCCCAGTGCAGCAGCCTGGGAGCTGACCTTGTTCGTGAAGACAGAGGCAAAAAAAGCATTGAGTACATTAGCTTTTTCCACATCCTCTGTCACTAGGTTGCCTCCCTAATTCAGTAAGGGGCCCACACTTTCCTTGACTTTCGTCTTGTTGCTAACATACCTGAAGAAACCCTTCTTGTTACTCTTAACATCTCTTGCTAGCTGCAACTCCAGGTGTGATTTGGCCTTCCTGATTTCACTCCTGCATCCCTGAGCAATATTTGTATACTCCTTCCTGGTGAAATAAGGGTGGCAATACTGCGACACCACCCTAAAATAAACTTGTGACCCCCCCCTTTCAATTCCCTTTTGGGTCAGGACCCCCAATTTGAGAAACGCTGGTCTCTCCCCATGAAATCTGTATAGTATAGGGTAAAAGCACACAAAATACCAGATTTCACGGGGCGGGGGAGACCAGATTTCATGGTCCATGATGCGTTTTCATGGGCATGAATTTGGTAGGGCCCCAAATGATAGGGTAAAGGAAAAAAACAGCCGTAGGACTCTATCACGCAGGATGCTGTGCACTCTAGCCCACTCCAATAATACACATAATCCATTGTCAGTGGGACTACTCATTCCATTGTCAGTGGGACTACTCACATGTTTAATTTTATGCATTTATGCATATATGCTTAAGTGTTTTTTTCTGGATCAGGCTACATTGCTTAGTATATTGCAGCATCAAGTCCATAGTGCATTTGGGCCAACATAAAAGGGGCTTTTTGAATTTTGCTTGGCCTCAAGAAATAGCAAGACGCCTCAATTCTCCCTAAAATACACATGCAACTAACATATATGTCTAATAATTTGCATTCAGTATTGGAAAAGCTATATTGGAAATATAACAGTATGAATGTAGTGTTATTTTAATAAAAAGTGAAAGTTAAAAGCCAGGCCAGCTGTAAGCAATTAGTATTGAACACCACTTCTATGGCATTTTAACAGTGGCAATTTGCAATCAGGAGAGAAAAATGTTTCTATTCTGCCAGCTGGGGATTTTTGGCAAAGCAGTTATGTTTTTAGAAGGAAAACAAATCCCTTTAAAGAAATAATAAAAACAATAAATTAGGATTTTACCTCAAGAGGTGTATTCTAAAGCTTCGGTCACTTCAGTGCTGAGCATTCAGTGAAATATATCATATCTAGTTAACAAAAATCTTATTAAAAATGGAAGAAGAAATAAGAAAAAATTGGAAGAAAATCTATTCATTCATCTGCATTCAGAAAATGAGCTCCATTTCTAACATCTGAAGTCCAAACAGCCCTGAATTTATTTTCCATTCATGAAAATAAACAATTTTCTATTGACATACAGTAATTACTCTCTAATCTTCATTCTTGTACAGTAAATGGGCGTAGATCTTTCAGTTTTCTTGTAATACTGTATATAATCAAGTACATGCAAATAACAATAATCAATTTATAATACTTTGCCAACAGAAGGCCTTCTCACCACACTCTGTGATCTCTATCCCTAGTAAGCTTTTGTGGTGGTAACACGTTTACTAGTGGAGCAGTGTGATTTTTTAAAAATATGTAAGTGTCCCTGGTGTTTTCATCTGCAAATGTTATGCAGACAGCAAGATTTACTGAGTACACTGCACTAGTGAAGTAAATGGCTGAGGGATAATGTTAAGAAAAACATCTTTTGGCATTTGTGGCAGCCTCTTTCAAGCACGGAGTGGATGTGCGTCCCTCCCAATTGTATATGGATATTGGATGCATCTATTCCTATTTCTGCTGCATGTCCTGCCTTCTTGAATGTGATTCAATCCTCTGTCAACCTTTCCCTGACTCCAGTGATATGCACTAAGGTCCTGATTCAGCAAAGAACTTAAGAATGCACTTAACTTTAAGAATGTCCTTAAAAGTGTTTTGCTGAATAGGAATGGGTTCATTAAATTTGTATCCTTAAAGATACGCACATGGTTCAGTACTTTGCTGAACTGGGGCCTTTAGGAAGAATCAGTGTCTGAATGAAATGACCCAACACATCTAATACAGTCACTAGAATTAAGTCATGTCATTTTAAAGAATTTTCAGGAAATGCAAAATTACAGAAGTCGAGTTAATTTAATTTGACAAATGAACCAAATCTGCTTTTTGATTTGTGAGAACACAATATCTGCACAGTTTTGCAGCCTCGCAATGTGCATAAAGCCACAGAGTACATTATCCGGCTGGAGAGTTTTTGAAATAAAACCTAAACGATGTTCCCTGTATTTGCAAATGAATTAAGCTGATGAAGTTTCAAAAGTGCCATCACTAAGAATCTGACCTTTTCAGCTATGATGAAGATTGCAATCACTTTGTGTTACCATCTATTGGGAAATTATGGTTAGAAGAGTGTAGAAAATGAAAAAAAAAAGTATAAAAGAAAGAGTCATTTAAGGCACATCCCCTAATAGCTGGAACTTAAATTATCTCTCACTTTGCAGACAGCAGGTTTTGTGACCTTCGGAGTTACCAAAGGAGGGCATTAGACAGAGTTTCACAGAACTCTGAAGACCGAACACAGCAGGGATGAGACATGCTTGGTCTGGTTAAGATTTGGATCACTGCTTTGGTTTTTCTCTATACATTGTATGTACCATTTCCCCTCACAGTAGCCTCTGGAGTCCCCCATCTTGTTTTCTTTCTATGTTTTGGATGTAGACTTTATAGCAGGAACAAGAGAAAAATATATATGTGGTTACGAGAAAAACATTTTCCTCATCCTTATCCTTACTGTGTCTCGGATAGGTTTCAGCAACAGCAGCAGAAGAGATGAGGCCATGGAATCAACTGTATTGTAGGACTTCTGTGTAATTAATCCTTCCCTCTGTTGATGGAAAAATCTCCTCCAACCAAGAATTAAAGGTGAAGATTTTTATTTTCAGAACAGGTATGAAGGACATAGCATTGCCTTTCCTTAAAGGCTTCAAGTTAGAGCTGCTACATTTTGTTTCAATACAACAGTTTTCCAGGCTGTTTCATCTAGATCTCAGTGTTTCATGGGACTGCATCAATTCTGAACAATTTGAATTGAAGTGGAATGTTGTTTTGACTTTCACAATTTGTTTTTATGTTTAATTTTCAAAACCTTTTTTAAAGCTTGTAATCAATGTTAATATACAACTATTATAATGTAAAATATTAAATGTATAACATTATATTGTCTAATGTTTTGACATTATCAAAATGAAACATTATCAAACCAAATCAAGATATTTCAGAACTTCTGTTCCATGGTAACTTTCAGATTTTCAACTTGTCATCCTGCTTTCAGATGAAAGGAAGTTTCAGAATGTTGGAATTTCCCTCAGGATGGCCGCTCTACTTTCAGTGCTCTCTAGAGAATAAGGAGGAGCTGAAATATCAGCAATGCAACTTTCTGCTGTGTTACCATAATATGGCAAGGCTTGAATTAAGGAGTTCTGTATTACCTAGATACTGTGGGAAATACGGTACAGAATTGTGTAAAAAATAATTCTCTTCCAAAAAGGAAAGGTGGTACCCTTTCAGCCAGAATTTAGTCTCTGAGGAAGAGGACTCAACACAGCAAAGACGGAATTCTAGGCTCATGCTGAGTGTTGTCATGCCAGGCTGATGTACAGTATAAAACCTTGTTTCTGTCAATCAGGTGCCACAGGTCTCAAACGCAACCCTGAAAGATTGCAAAGCAAGACCCTTGCCTGCTGCATCACCACACTGCAAGGTCAGATGAAGAAACCGCAGCTAATGCCCCACCACCAGAGGCCACACCTGCTGACTCAGAAAAGTCAGTGGCTAGAAGCAGACTGCTGATTGGACCCTACCTAGGGTTCCCACCTGTCTGGGTTTTACACGGACAATCCGGTTTTTGGCTTCTATGTCCAGGTGCCATTTAGGGTTGCCAAGTGCCCGGTTTTCAGGGAGCTGGCAACCCTAAACGGCAACTGAACCAAAAGCCCAGTTACTATGAGGAGAGAGAGGCACCAGATCATTAGCCCAGGTCAGCCCCTGCTCAGCAGGCTGTAGGCAGGTTCCTTGAGAGGATCCAGCGAGCGACAGTGGGGAGCGGGGCAGAGGAGCGAGCAATGGGGGCGGGGCCTTAGAGGAGAGACAGAACAGGGGGCGGAGCCTCGGGGAAGAGGCAGAGCAGGGGGAGAGTCTTGGGGGGAATAGGTGGGGCAGGGCTAGGGCCTCGGGGTTCAGTTACCAGCAATTAGAAAGGTGGCAACCCTAACACCACAGGGTATAAAGCTTCCTGTTTCATCCCCATCTGAACAATTAATTGGTAGGCCTACTGCTGTCTAGACTTCCGATACCAAATCCGTGTTCCTGGCTCCTGCTGACTCGCCTTGTTCCTGTTACCATGCCTCATCCCCACTGCTGCTAACACACCCTGCTCCTTGTTCCTCATCTTGATCCCCTGCTGACTCTATCTTTAACTGTTAGCATGACTTCTGACTCCAGCTTAATCCTTGGCGTGGCTCTGAGTCCAACTCTTGGCATGGTTTCCGACTCTGACTCTGGCTTTCACTTTTGGTGTGACTCCCGAACACAACCCTGACTCCACCCCGACCACTAGATAAGACTGCCCCCTTATGGGCCTCGACAGTCACCTTTGGAAGAAATCATTTACCTGCACACCAGCCCAGACAAGCTGCAAAGGGTGGGGAGGAAGGAGAGAAACAAGAAAAGTTATAAAGTTATAAACAAAGCAATTGTGGGTGAAGTATTAGACTCCAGGGAATTTTTAATGTATTTGTTTTCCCAAGTCACTAATTCTCCATGTGGACCCTGCTGATGCACGTAACCGTTTGTTAATGTGCTTTGATCTAGTCCTCTTTGAAATGGGACTCAATCAAAACGCATTCACAAACTGTTAATGTGCATCAGCAGGGTCCACATGAACAGCTAGCCTGTGGCATGCTAGAGTGGGGTAGATTCACATTCCAGCTTGCCAGGATGTAAATGTTCACATAGACACGCCCTTTGATTGTAGATCTTTCAGATTATAATATCTTTGGAGCAAAGGCAATCATTTAATATATGCGTGTATAGTGCCAAATACCATGGAGCCTTATGTCACGGAGGTGTCTAGGTATTACTAAACTATGAATCAGACATATTTTCATGGCTTTTTATGCTACTCCAGTAAGGGACTCACTATTCTAGTTCAGAATTTGTGCTATCTCATTGACTTCAGCAGAGGGTATAGAGGGCAGAGGGCAGAACTTCACAAAAAATATCATAATCTAACCTTATAGAACCCAATCTTCCATTCCTTTCTCAGACCAAGCTGTCATTGCCTTGGATGGGAGCTTTGCCTGAATGGTGAATCTAGGACATGGCCCATAGGTATCTCAAGAGTTTAGACACAGTTTTCTTCTTCAGAATTGTTAACCCACACCTTAGGGTGACCAGATAATGTGTGAAAAATTGGGACACTTTCTTTGGGCTGGGGTACAGTTGCTTATATAAGACAAAACCCCTAATATTGGGATGGTCCCAATAATATTAAGATGTCTGGTCACCCTACCACACCTTAAGGAGTTGATATAGTCACGGCCCTTGAAGTTACACAGACTAGCACCGCAGAGATCATCACATCGATAAAAGTGGACATCCAGAGATATTACAGATGTCACTAATAGGCAGACTAAGGCGAGTCAAAAATGAATCAGGCATTGTTGTGACACCCTCTGCACATGATGCTGCCCAAGGCCAAGCATTTAAGCCAAGGAATAAAACACTATTAAGCAGCTTTTTATGGCAGGAGGAAAATGCCATGCTTCTGAGTCTATATACTTAGAAAGGGAGGTATAAGTACCCTGGCCATCTTTCTACTACTTGCAGTTTATCTTTGAAGAAGTGGGCTTTCGACAAACACCCACGTCTATGAAGGCCTGGTAATTAAATTTAAAAGGACTCAAGTGGCTGTATAACTTGCAGTCTGGGTTTTGGGATATGGAGACTTTCACCTCTAGGTCACTGGTTTCTATGCAGCCTAGGTTTATATAAATGACTGAAAGTCATTACCATCTAGAGGCTGTAAATGACCTGTGTTAAATGAATTGTTGGCTTCAGTCCATTTCCTAAAGGCCAGATGTCAACACATGTTGAAAGTCTCAGGAGAGAGATTAAAGACTGCATTGACTTGGACACTACATTACCCTCTTACTCCTTGAGGTGCCCCCTCCTTGGCAATGTTGCGGGCACATGTGCAGGAAATGAGGGGAAGTTTGCAATGGCCCAAGCTTTATCTGCTTTGTGGATACATGGGAGACATTAGTCTTCAAGGATATTATTCCGAGACCTTTCGGGAGCACTACATTCACCTAAAAATATTAAAAATGTACAGCACCCATTCTGCTCCTTTCACTCATCACCTTAAAATTAATCTATCTCCTTTGCCTAGAAGAAATCTGCTGAGTATTCTTCTGTGAACAATACTTAAAAAGACTTAACAGGTGACATGGAAAAGTATGTGCTAGAGCCCTCAATATGGCAGGCTGAGAAGGCCATTCAACACAAACCTGGGACTTCATTTTTTTTTCTGATAGGGTCTATGGTGGTCAGCACATTACAAGTGGTCTTATGTGGTGTCCACCAGGCACCAGGCTATGTGTTCGTTCACCAGAGAGTCCTACTGCAGCATGGAGCTACTTTGTTTTTTTTTTTTTTAAAGTGTAAATAAATTATAGTTGGAAAATCAAATAATACTGATTTTTTTAAAAAGTGACTTACCTGCCTCTGTGAGATGGTACCATGCAACGTGCTTCAGTTCTGCAATGACCATGTAGGGTAGCCTCAGAAATGTCAATGTGCTGATGCTCTTATTTCGTCCACCTGTGTCCTTTTTAAAATTATTTATTGGAAATCTCAGACTTTTCTATCCCACGTGAGTTGAAGAGCTCATGCAGCAAAGAAATGCTAACTTTTCTGTGTCTCCCATGTAGCTGCTGGAGCATAAGTAATGTCATGTAATGAGCAGGAACAATCTAAGGCCAGAAGGGTACAAGAGTCATTCCTTGCTTGAAGATGACTGCCTTTTCAGTATGGGGATTTGTGAAGTGTTAGTGTGTTTACGGCTAGCTGTGCTGTACATTAGTACCAGACCTCTATAAACCTGGTGCTCAGTCCTAAAGACTATCTTTTGTGACTGTAGCATACGTAGTTCTGGTCATCTATGAAAGCAATTTGATAGATGTGCAAAATAATTGAAGTATAAAGTACATTCATTAGTTATATATATAAAGTTAGTTCAGTACTTACACACTCTCTCTTCATTAATGAACAGCAAAAAGGTCAGTTATGTATAAAATTACATTATGGAAATGCTGCTTGAGTTTATAGAGCTACGGCTGACATGAGTTTTGCAATTAAGCAGGGATTAAAACATTTTGTTATATATGAACCACTTCATTGTGCATGAAGAACACAGTGTAGCCTCTGAAATGACAGCACTAATTCTTTGAGTATAGAATTATTTTTCTGAGAATTTACAAAAGAATTAGTTAGTTTCAGAGTTAAAATGTTTATAAAAAGGTCTGTTAAGAAATTTAGCACCCTGCGTCAGACCCGTTTTCTTTTGTCCTGAATAATCTCAGTAATTAAATAATAATTCCGACGCTTCAAATTTAAACCTAGTTAAAATTCACTGAAAGCTTGTGCAGATGGTAATTTTTTTTCCTTATAAAAATTCCTTATAAAAATCATTTTTTGCTGTTATTCTTTATAATTGAAAGTTGCTTATTCAATGGGAGCTGACAAATAACAATCTTTTATAGAGAATTCCATGAAGAAATTGTTTACTTTAAAAAGGGCTGCCATCTCCTATTGTTTTCAATGGGACTGAAGACACAGTTGCCCTCTTCCAAATGGCATCTGCCTCCCATTATCCTTAATAGGCATGAAGCCAAATTGCCCTCAGTTAATATAGGTGCCCCTAACAGCATAGAGAATATGACACCATGAGGAAGAAAAAGAAAAGAAAATAACCTAATGTGACTTTAAAAATCAGTTTAATTAATCTAGAACTATAAACACTACTATAAACTAATTATAATTGTATATTTATGGCATGATGTCATTACAGGGCACAGGTTACATTACAGGGTTAAGGTTATTTGAGTACCTTAGCTGTGCATTTCTGTTCCTTAATATGTTTAATTTTTTTTTAAAATGTATGCTTAGGTTTGTAATGACCGTTTGCCGCTGGTGTGCTGAGACCACTGCCTATCATGTTGACCAGTACTGGCTCATTTTTGACTTGTACTCCCCCAACTGTCTATCTGGATTGTAAGCACTTTGGGGTATGGACTGTCTTTTTGTTCTATATTTGTACAGTTCATGTCACAATGGGGTCCTGGTCCATGGCTGGGACTCCCAGGTTCTACAATACTACTACTTCTAATAACGATAGATGGTTCTGGAGATTACATCAGTGCTATGTTTTTACCCTTCAATTACTTATCTGTGATCGCAACCTTAACTTCAGTTTAACAAAATTTTATTTGTAAAAACAGCTTAAAGTACTGCTCAATCAAACCTCTTGACTGGAGTGAGCTCCTTCAGTTGAGCCTGAGGACTAGCGAGCCCAGCCTCCAAGCAGATTAAAGGGCTCTGCTGAGTTGTGGTAGGACCGACTGATTGGCTAGCCCACCTGACTGGCTGACAGAAGTCAAGCAGGCGTGCTTTTAAACTCAACATCAGCAGATTGCTGACTGCTCCGTGTGCATGCCCATAGTTGTGATCACTTCTGTGCCTGCCTTGATCCCAGTCTCATCCCTGTTCTGCTTCAGCCCTGGTTTGCTGTCTGCTCCTGTCTCCAGCTTTAAGTTAAGCATGACTCTTGGCTTGACTGCTAGTTCCCAACTCTTCCTCTGACCGCTGGCTCTGGTTCCTGGCTCCCAACTCCTCCTTCAACCACTAGGCCTGACTCCTGCTCCAGCCATTATCTGTGACCACCTATGCCCCAGACACGACACCTCTGAGCAAAGTTACAGTTTTGGAGGATGTATATTACAGCTACTGAGGCTGATGCAATACTGTATTACGCTAAATGGAGTCACAGTCACATAAAACGGAAGTAATACAAGTGTTGTATCAGATCCACTTTGTTCTAGTCCATCCTCAATTTCTTTTGATCTAGTTTCTTTATTGGTGCCCATCATTGTGGTATTTGGGTGCCTTATTTAGACATGTCAAGGTAAAGTCACTGCCTTTTTCAATTAGGCACTGGTAGAAATGGACCAAATATAAACTGATGTAGTGATACATGCCTGAACCTGCAGACAAGCAGAAACAATAGCTCTAAGAGGTGTGAACTGAATTATTCATCTAAATCAATGCCCTGTGGATTTTGCAATTCTGTGCCCATGGAATCTGAGTTTTTTCATGATACCATGAAATGGAGAATTTTGCCAAGGGATTTACCATTTTGCTGCAGCCAGAGATTCAACATAATTTTTCTGTCTCCTTGCCTGGCTGGGACTTGCCTGCGATGGTTTCTTGTTCCCCAGCTTTCTCTTCAAGAGAAGGGCCACTAGGATGATCAGAGGAATGGAGAACCTACCTTATGAGAGGAAACTTTAGGAGCTTGGATTGTTTAGCCTAACAAAATGAAGGCTGAGGGGAGATACGAATGCCCCTCCTATATATATCAGAACAATAAACACCAAGGAGGGAGATGACCAATGTTAAGGGCCAATGTTGGCAGAAGAGCAAATGGATATAAACTGGCCCATCATCAAGTTTATAGGTGAAATCAGACAAAGGTCTGTAACCATCAGAGAAGTGTAGTTCTAGAACAGCCTTCCAAGAGGAGCAGTGGGGGCAAAAAACCTAACTGGCTTCAAGACTGAGCTTGGTAAGTTTACGGAGTGGATGGTATGATGAGGTTGTCTAGAATGGCATATGGCCCATCCATGACTGCTATTAGCAAATACCTCCAATGGCTGGAGCTGGGACACTAGGTGGTGAGTCCTCTGAGTTACTACAGAGAATTCTTTCCCTGGTGTCTGGCTCATGGGACCATCAGGATCTAACTGATCACCATATTTGGGGTCAGGAAGAAACAAAATTTCCCATCAGGCCAGATTGACAGTGATCCTAGGGTTGGTTGGTTTGTTTTTGGATTCCTCTGCAGCATGGGGCACGTGTCACTTGCTGGTTTGAATTAGAGTAAATGGTAGATTCTTTGTAACTGGAAGGTTTAAAATCATGATTGGAGGACTTCAGTAACTCAGCCAGAGGTCAGGGGTCCATTACAGGAGTGGGTGGGTGAGGTTCCGTGGCCTGGAATGTGCAGGAGGTCAGAGTAGATGATCACGGTCCCTTCTGGCCTTAAAGTCGATGAGATATACTGCATTGCTCTCCAGAGTCAGGCAGCAGGACACCTCCCTTTCTTCTCTCTTGTTGGTCCATCACTTATACCCTGACTTTTCTCTCTGGGAGACTCAGACCAAAATATAGGTGCTGGAACTAGGGGTGCTGCAGCACCCCTGGCTTGAAATGATTTCCATCATATCCAGGGTTTACAGTTTAGTTCAATGGCTCTCAGCACCCTCACAGTAAAAATGGCTCCATCACCCCGGACCAAAATATACCCCAGAGTGTCAGCTACCATGATACTTCCAAGGCGTTGTCACAGGAGCTGGAAAAGGATTCTAAGGCATGTATAAAAGGAGGGATCACAGCTCTATTTGGAAACTAACCATCCATCTTTATGAAAGAAAACCATTGAACTCTTCAATTGAAAGCTTATGGGTTTACACAATCAGAAGACTGTTTTATCAAAGGCAATGTTGTAAATGTGAAAGGTTGTACTGCCAATAACAAAAGCTGCCAAGCTCTTTATTTTTGGGGAAACAGTCATTGCACCCTGTGTCTAAAATAGCATCAGTGTAATGTCCAGATCTGCTGCTACCAGTCAAGTGAAAGCAATCCCATCTCTAATGATGCCGTCACCTGATGAAGATGGGGAAGTAGCACCAGAGCACCTCCCAAAGTCCTCAGCTATTCTCTTGCCCAAAGGCACACAGTGGCAAGAAGTGTTTGGGGAAATATGAAGCTGCCAGTACCATGAGGAAGAGAAAGCGCAAAAATCTGGACTGGGGAAGGAGCTGGGCTACGGAAGAGCTGAAAATCCTCCTGCTCCACCTCCCCAAAAATCACTTATCTTGAGATTGACTGTTCCACTACGGGTATGTCTACACTGGCAAGTTTCTGCGCCACAAGTTATACCACTTTTATTAAAATGCTGGAATTAAACCGCTGTTGTGTGTCCACACTGTGCTCCTTGGGACGCTAGAGCGCATCCACATTAGCAGTTCTTGCAACGGCAAAGAGAGCAGTGCACTGTGGGTAGCTATCCCACTGTGCAACTGGCTGCAGGATGCTTTGGGAAGGGTTTGCAGTGCCTCATGGGGCAGGTACAGCGTCACATGATGCAGGTTTCCCAAACCCATTGTTCCATGGGCATCCTACTACATTGCCAGCTGCTTTCCAACTGAAGTGTGTGTGGGGGGGAGGGGGAGAGTGTGTGACAGGGAGTGTGTGTGTGTATGGAGAGGGGGAGAGTGTGTGTGTGTGTTTTGAGGGACAGAGAGTGTGTCAGCATGCTGTCTTGTAAGTTCAGACAGCAGCATGAAGCAACCTGTCCTGAGGCAGGGGGAGGGGGAAACCCTACCAGCCCCCGCCTCCCTCTCTGGGCTCTCTCTCTCTCACACACACACACACACACCTCCCTCTGTGTTCAACAGCGCGAGCATTCCACATTCATGGTTTGTTTTGTGTCGCGGAGCAGATCAGCACAGCACGCAAGGGCTGTCAAAAACGGTGCTTTGAAAGGGGAGGGGCGCATGTCTCTGCAGCAGCTGAGTTCAAAACAATGAACAGAGCGGTCCCTTGAGGCATTATGGGACAGCTCCAAAGGCCGATTACAGGGCAGAAAGCAATCAAGTGTCCACACTGGCAATAGAGCGCTGGAGCCTCTGCGCAAATGGCCTTACGACTCTCGGCGAGGTGGGTTTTTTGCAGCACTGCAACTGAAGAGTTTCTGCGCACAAAGTGGCTTGGCAGTGCGTCTGCAGTCGGAGCGCAAAAAGCTGCTTCACTGTGCAGAAACTTGCCAGTGTAGACAAGTCCCAAATACTTAGTCACTGGGTGAGAGACGAAGAGAATGACTTTATTCAGGCAATTGTCAGATCAGCTTGTGTCCGTGCCCCCACCTTTCCTGTTTGCAGCTGGAAGTCTGCCAGGTCCATCAGCCTATGAAATTTGGGAATCCTCTACAGCAGGCCGTAGAAAGAGAAGCACGAAGAAACAGTCCTATACTACAGGCAAAGTACCTGCCAATCAGCAAGGACTCTGCCCATCATAGCCCTCTAGGAGCTCCTCTAATCGGAGAAGCCTTCTCCCATCTGAAAGAGCAAGAGGAAGCAGGAGCTAGAGATTCCAAGTACAATATAAACCAAACTTTGAAATTATTTGAGACCAACAATCCCAACTGAAGTTCTATTATTTTAAAGCATCTTAAAATAACTTTTAAAATTTGATATGGGGAAAGAATTCCCCTTGAAGATAAATATTTTGCAGTCTCCTGGTCACCATGTGGAAAACTCATCTGGCTTCAGTGGAGTTACAACGGGGATTCATATGGTCCCTTCTGTTATATGTAAATTCAGCAAGTACTTCTGCCAACAATGAGAACAATTATGGGAACAATATTGCAATATGAAATGCTGGCTAGCTAACACCCTCCACTGCATCCTGTGCCTGATCTGTGAATAAAGAGAGGAATTTAGTTCCCAACGTGTCAGTCTGTGACATTTCACAAGCACTACATTCCCTTCCAAAAAAAATCAGCCAGTGACACAGGGAAAGTGCTACAGTGACTGGATAATAAATTGCCTGCTGCTAACCCTTGCAAATAATAAATGAAAACACCCAGGGCTAAATCACACCTCTCACAGCCCAGAGGGAAAATATGATCCTCTTTGGGACCAGACATTTCTGCCCTCTGACAGTTTTCTTTTCCCATTCTCCTTTCTCTCTCTTACTTGTTCTTGTGACTCCCCTTTCTTTTTTCTGTAGTTCATTTCCTGCAGCAACTCCCAATCCCCCAGTGTGACCTTCACGCCCACCCCCTTCTCATCCCAGCCACTAAAAAATGAGTAATGAAATATTGCTGATATTTGAAGTATCATCATTTTGCTTTTGAGATATGATTCATGAGGTGGGAGTAGGGTGAAGTACACACCACTAAAAGAGTCAGGGTTCAGGCTGTCTGGAGACAACACTCAGTTCACATTGGAAAGGTTTTCTTTGTAACCATAAGGGATAAAACTTTCTTAAAACAAAACAAACAAAAAACCCCATCCCTTTGAGATTCTGCTCAGCGGATGTATCAGACAGGCAACATAAATACACCAGGCATTTACCAACCTCTTTTTAAACAAAAATCACGTACCCTGAGGTTGACTGTTCCACTAAATACTCAATCACTGGGTGAGAGACAGAGAGAATGACTCTATAGTTCAGTGGTTAGTCCACCCACTTGGGAGGTAGGAAACCCTGGGTCCAGTCCCTCTGCTTTAATCAGTCATCTATCATTATTTATCCACAGTGGAGCAGCTTCAACAGGGGAGATTGAGGGCATCCCACATCAGAATATCCCATAGCCCCATGTTTAGAGCACCACTGAGAATTTGAACGGAGGTCTTCCACCTCTTTCTCCCCTTCAGGCAGAGCGGGGGGAATTGAACCAGGGCCTCCCACATCCCAGGCAAGTGTTCTAACCATAGGGCTAAAAGGTAGAAGATGGGCACCACTGGTGGCACCAACACCCATCAGAGCACCTATCTTTCCTGGGTTTGTGGATTACTCTGGGGCTTGGGTGGGCAATAGTCCCCCAGATACCAAGAGTGAGACAGCAGGGCACATGCTGAGATGCAGAAACATAGGTGTGGGGGACTTTTACCCTGAAAACTTAGGCACTGAGTGAGTTTAGGCGCCTACAGGGTTCAGGAGAAGTTTTGTGGATTGCAGTGGAGCCTAAAACTGGGACTTCGGTTCCTCAGTCTGGGGCTTAGGTGCCTAATTTCCTTTGTGTCTCAGGGCCCTTGAGTCTATCACTATAAGGCATATTGTCTAATCCTTTAAGTATTCTTGTGGCTCTTCTCTGAACCCTCTCCAATTTTTCAACAATTTTTCTAAGCCTTCCGACCCACCCTCCTATCTTAAAGTCCTTTTCTTTAAATGCATCTGGTTTCTGCTGAAACATCTGGGTAAAGGGTGTTGTACTATACTGTAGTTCCTGTGATGGATACAGTGTGATTATCATGAAGGCCAAAAGAATGAATTATAATAATCTGTTACTTATTATAAAGTGTTGGCAGGATTTAAGAAGTTTAAGGAAAGAAACCCTAAATTTCCAGAACTGATAAAAAGTGGATTAAGTTATATTTGCAAGATTTGCAGAGCTGGTTTTAAGACATAACAATCCCACAAGGGACAGTCTCCTCTTGTTACATAAAAAGGGAAAAACACAATTCTGCACAAGGTTAAAGACTTTTTTAATCACAGACCGAAACATCATGATTACAAAACTGATGGTTAGATTTAAAACCACCCTATACACATTTCTGTGGGAATATTTCCCCTTGACTCCCTAGCAGACTATGGGTTCAAGTGAAAAGCAGCACTGTTCACATTTGCCTTTGGGATTGAACTGTGAATTCCAGGATGCTGGTTCATGCTGCAAGAAGTCAGGTAAGGATGCTTGTTGGACACATTTCATTCACCCCGTTTGAAGTGGCTACTTTTAGAGATCTCTGCTACCTACATCAGAAATCCTAGTCATCTTGCAGCTTTCAGTCCAGAGCCTTCGCTGCAGCTCCTCATCATATGATACATCAGTAGATTTTGTCCTTTGCTCATTGTAAAGATAGATGCCACCAACTCCTTCCAGCTCTGGTGAGACAGCTGCATAGATGGACGTGGAGGCTCCTTCCTCTGGAGTCTGCAGACAGTAGAAAACAAAGCTAAATGAGACAGGTGCATATACATAAAGACATTGGTTCATCACTATACACTACCAATATCAAAGAGCTTCCCTTGTCCTGTACCCAGTTTTGTGGTTTTATTCACACTCTGATGAGGAAGGGGAGGAAAACAGCCACATATCCAGACAGCCCAGTATAGCATTTTACTAACATTCTATTTAGAGACAGCTTCAAGCCACAAAACTCCCACATGCACATGGAAAACTTTGAGATATTCAGAGACAGGATTTTAGTCCAGGCCCATCCTTTCCAGCAATAATCCAAAAAGAAGTTTGTTTCTCAGGGAGGTAGTTAATTCATTTCTAAAAGCAAACAAAAATATTAAAATCGCTAGTGTAATTATTCATTTTATAAGGATATGTTTTTTAATCTGCTCTAAGCAGATGAAGGTGTAGTCTGTGTGTATAAACCACACTTTTTAATAATGTGGCATGAGCAAAAGACCATGACAACTATGATAGCAAATGAAAATTCTGCTGTTTAATCCAACCAGGAAAGGTAAACCAGAATACTATATTTTGCATAGAACATAATTATCAGAGTTCGCTGCTGTCAAAAAATAAAATGGAAGAAGCTTTGTAACATTTAGCATGAAACGAATGTTTAAATAAAATTAATACCTTATTTCATGAAACACCTTTCATCCTGAGGGAACCCAAAACACTTTCCAGACTGCTTACAGAGGGATCACACATCCACCACTGAAATGATGCCCATTTTTGTCGTTTTTAAACATGCACTGAAGTACAGATTTTGAATGTTTGCATTTATTAGTGATACAGATTATGATCAAGGCCTCATACATGATCATTTTAAGCTTCACAATTTTGCTTCTGTAAGTAATTAACACTACAGTGGTTATTCACAGTATTGCCTAAAGCTGCTTGAATAGTATTTCTCAAAGACTTTTTGACAAATTTGATAGTATTTTTATGGCTATCTAGTGATTAACAAAATTAATCGCAATTAATCGCACTGTTAACAGTGGAATACCATTTATTTTAAACATTTTTGGATGTTTACTACATTTTCAAATACATTAATTTCAATTACAACACAGAATACCAAGTGTACAGTGCTCAGTTTATTTTTGATTACAAATACTTGCACTGCAAAAAACAACAACAAAAATATTTTTCAATTCACCTCGTACAAGTACTGTAGTGCAATCTCTATCATGAAAGTTGAACTTACAAATGTAGAATTATGTACAAAAACACTGCATTCAAAAATAAAACAATGTAAAACTTTAGAGCCTACAAGTCCACTCAGTCCTACTTCCTGGTCAGCCAATCACTCAGACAAACAAGGTTAGTTACAATTTGCAGGAGATAATGCTGCCCACTTCTTGTTTACAATGTCACCTGAAAGTGAGAACAGGCATTTGCATGGCACTGTTGTAGCCGGCATTGCAAGATACTGACATGCCAGATGCACTAAAGATTCATATGTCCCTTCATGCTTCAACCACCATTCCAGAGGACATGTGTCCATGCTGATGATGGGTTCTGCTTGATAACAATTCAAAGCAGTGTGGACTGACACATGTTCATTTTCATCATCTGAGTCAGATGCTGTCAGGGTTCCCTCCCCACTCTGAACTCTAGGGTACAGATGTGGGGACCCGCATGAAAGCCCTCTAAGCTTATTTCTACCAGCTTAGGTTACAAACTTCCCCAAGGCACAAATCCTTTGTCCTTGGATGGTACGCTGCCACCACCAAATGATTTAGACAAAGAATCAGGGATCACTTGGAATTCCTATTCCCCCAAAATATGCCCTCAAGCCCCAAACCCCCTTCCTGGGAAGGCTTGAGAATAATATACCAACCAAACAGGTAAACCAGATTCTTAAAAAACAGAATTTTATTATAAAGAAAAAAAAAGTAAAAGAAGCACCTCTGTAAAATCAGGATGGAAGGTAACTTTACAGGGGTAATCAGATTCAAAACACAGAGGATTCCCCTCTAGGCAAAACTTTAAAGTTACAAAAAACAGGGATAAACCTGCCTCTTAGCACAGGGAAAATTCACAAGTTGAAAACAAAAGGTAATCTAACATGCCCTGCCTTATTTACTTACTCTTTTTGCAATATTGAGACTCACTTTAGGATGGTTTATAGGAGAAGGAGTTTTCTGACCTGGTGCTTCTCTGCTTCCCAAGAGAACTCCAAAACAAAGACCCCCAGATTTGAAAGTATCTTCTTTCCCCATTGGTCCTTTTGGTCAGGTGCCAACCAGGTTATTGGAGCTTCTTAACCCCTTATAGGTAAGGAGGAATTCTAGGCTACTCTTAGCTGTATGGTTATGACCGATGCCACCAGCAGAAGGTTGATTTTCTTTTTTGACAGTTCGAGTTCTGTAGTTTCCGCATCAGAGTGTTGCTCTTTTAAGACTTCTAAAAGCATGCTCCATACCTTGTCCCTCTCAGATTTTGGGTGGCACTTCAGATTCTTAAACCTTGGGTCAAGTGCAGCAGCTATTTTTAGAAATCTCGCTTCGGTACCTTCTTTGCGTTTTGTCACATCTACTGTGAAAGTGTCCTTAAAACGAACATGTGCTCGGTCCTCATCCGAGACTGCTGTAACATGAAATATAGGACAGAATGCGGGTAAAACAGAGCAGGAGACATACAATACTCCCCTCAAGGAGTACAGTCACAAATTTAATTGACACATTATTTTTTTAATGGGCATCATCAGCATGGAAGCATGTCCTCTGGAATGATGGCTGAAGCATGAAGGGGCACACGAATGTTTAGCCTATCTGGCATGTAAATAGCTTGCAAAGCTGGCTACAAAAGTGCCATGCGAATGCCTGTTCTCACTTTCAGGTGGCACTGTGAATAAGACGCAGGCAGCATTATCTCCCGTCAATATAAACAAACTTGTTTGTCTTAGTGATTGGCAGAATAAGTAGTAGAACTGAGTGGACTTGTAGGCTCTAAAGTTTTACACTGTTTTGTTTTTGAGTGCAGTTATGTAACCAAAAAAAATCTGCATTTGTAAGTTACACTTTCACGATGAAGAGATTGCATTTCAGTACTTGTATGAGGTGAACTGAAAAATCCTATTTCTTTTGTTTATCATTTTTACAGTACATATATTTGTAATAAAAAATAATAATATAAAGTGAGCACTGTGCACTCTGTAGTCTGTGTTATAATTGAAATCAATATTGAAAATGGACAAAAGCATCCAAAAGTATTTAATAAATTTCAATTGGTATTTTATTGTTATAATTGCAATTAATCGCAATTAATTTTTTGAGTTAATCGCGTGAGGTAACTGCGATTAATTGACAGCCCTAGTATTTTTAAGATCTTATTCAATGACTATTTTAAAGATAAATCAAAATGCTATAGAGCAGAGTGGTTGATTTGTACAAATATATTCACACCTAATTTATTTGATTTTTTTGTGATTTTTGGTAATAAATAGACACTTTTAAAATGATATTCATTGAACAGCATTCCCACTGTAGCACAAATTCTGCAGTAATGTTATCTACTTGCTGTGGCAATACTTGTAAAGGTTTAAATAGCAACCATTATACTTTTTGATTCATTGGGCATAAATTAGGTGCTGGGGCCCCGTTCCCCCAATAGATGTGTCAGAGCCATGCTGAATAATGTAGCAAATTGAGATCTATGTGACAGTGATAAATGAGCTTGGCAGCTGGCTGGCTATCATACCTGCACAGCTCCCTAATGCAGAGCTGGCAGTAGCACCAGGGCACCTGTGGACAAAGCACTATCTTGGGAAGGAGGTGGGAGAAGCCTTAAAAGCAGATGGCTGCCATTAGGACTGAAGCTAAGCTTTGTAGAACAAACTGTGTGACGTAGGAGCTGTGCAGGACAGGCTGTGCAACCTTTAAGTGTGTTCCAGGCGCTTTCCTCATAATGTGAACAATTGTGAACAGTATACTTTCATTGGAACAAAGCTCAGCAACGAAATCATTCACCTACTTGAAGAAGAAATTTAAGTTAATGTTAGAATCTTACCTTGTTGAGGATTCTACATATGTGTTACTATGAACATACTGCCCAATTTCTCCACTTCAAACCTGATTCAAAATACATTGAACTCAACAAGAAAACTCCCATGGACTTTGGATCAGGCCCTTAGTATACAACACTGCACTGATCACAACTAAAATGTCAACAGTTATTATCAGTTACCCCGCAAAGATTTGGTATTTAAGGCACCACAGTCCAGTGGAGGGCAACAAAAATGATTAAGGGGCTGGAGCACATGACTTATGAGGAGAGGCTGAGGGAACTGGGAGTGTTTAGTCTGCAGAAGAGAAGAATGAGGGGGGATTTGATAGGGTTTTTTTTTTTTTTGTACAAAGAGGATGGATCTAGACTGTTCTCAGTGGTAGCAGATGACAGAACGAGGAGTCATGGTCTCAGGTTGCAGTGGGGGAGGTTTAGATTTGATGTTAGGAAAAACTTTTTCACTAGGAGGCTGGTGAAGCACTGGAATGGGTTACCTAGGGAGGTGGTGGAATCTCCTTCCCTGGAGGTTTTCAAGGTCAGTCTTGACAAAGCCCTGGCTGGGATGATTTAGTTGGGGGATTGGTCCTGGTTTGAGCAGGGGGTTGGACTAGATGACCTCCTGAGGTCCCTTCCAACCCTGATATGCTATGATTCTATGATTTCCTAGTCCAAAGATAGCATAGTGAAATATTATGATAATCATATAACAAAGAGACTATTCACAGGGTAAGATATTACTCAACATGAGTAAAAAAATCTGGCCCAGGCAAGTACAGTAATGGTAAATGTTGATTTTTCAATAAAAAACACTCTACACTGGGAAGGCATTGGGAACAGTAAAACCAAATAAGGCCCTGATATTTCAAAGATTAATGGGCATGCTGAACTTTACATACTGGGAGTAGTTCCACTGGCTTCAAAGATACTACTTACACTGCTTTAAGTTAAGCATGTACATAATTCTTTGCCAAATAAGGGCTTAATTCTTAACCAGGACTGCCTTGTAAAAGAGGCTTGTATCTCAATTAAATTTCTGAACCTTGTATAAATAATAAATCATCATCACTAACAGCAACAAATTAAATTTCTTAATAGCAGAAGGATAGCAATTAGTAGTAAACATTAATATTTTATTAATATATTACATCTGTCAGAAGGAAAGCATTGAGTCTTAAGGTATTGTCTGTATTTTAATTATAAATCTAGTGATACAGTAAGCCTATTACTCATGTGATGGTTCATTGGACACTGTGTTACTGAATTCAACAGCTCTTTGGGACACACAAGTCTCAGCCCTGGTCTACACTAGGAGTTTAGGTCAAATTTAGCAGCGTTAAATTGATGTAAACCTGCACCCGTCCACATGAAAAAGCCCTTTTTTTTTACTTAAAGGGCTCTTAAAATCGATTTCCTTACTCCACCCCTGACAAGTGGATTAGCACTTAAATCGGCCTTGCCGGGTCGAATTTGGGGTACTGTGGATGCAATTAGACGGTATTGGCCTCCGGGACCTATCCCAGAGTGCTCTATTGTGACCGCTCTGGACTGCACTCTCAACTCAGATGCACTGGCCAGGTAGACAGGAAAAGGCCTGCAAACTTTTGAATTTCAATTTCCTGTTTGCATGGTCACCTGCAGCTTGCCACGCTGGCCAGAGCTCATCAGCAGAGGTGACCATGCAGAGCTCATCAGCAGAGGTGACCATGATGGAGTCCCAGAATCACAAAAGAGCTCCAGCATGGACCGAACGGGAGGTACGGGATCTGATCGCTGTATGGGGAGAGGAATCCGTGCTATCAGAACTCCGTTCCAGTTTTTGAAATGCCAAAACATTTGTCAAAATCTCCCAGGGCATGAAGCACAGAGGCCATAACAGGGACCCGAAGCAATGCCGCGTGAAACTTAAGGAGCTGAGGCAAGCATACCAGAAAACCAGAGAGGCAAACGGCCGCTCCGGGTCAGAGCCCCAAACATGGCGCTTCTATGATGAGCTGCATGCCATTTTAGGCGGTTCAGCCACCACTACCCCAGCCGTGTTTTTTGACTCCTTCAATGGAGATGGAGGCAACACAGAAGCAGATTTTGGGGACGAGGAAGATGATGATGATGATGAAGTTGTAGATAGCTCACAGCAAGCAAGAGGAGAAACCGGTTTTCCCGACAGCCAGGAACAGTTTCTCACCATGGACCTGGAGCCAGTACCCCCCGAACATACCCAAGGCTGCCTCCCGGACCCGCCAGGCGGAGAAGGGACCTCTGGTGAGTGTACCTTTTAAAATATTATACATGGCTTAAAAGCAATCATGTTTAATGATTCATTTGCCCTGGCATTTCCAGCTCTCCTGGATGTACTCCCAAAGCCTTTGCAAAAGGTTTCTGGGGAGGGCAGCCTTATTCCGTCCACCATGGTAGGACACTTTACCACACCAGGCCAGTAGCACGTACTCGGGAATCACTGTAGAACAAAGCATTGCAGTGTATGTTTGCTGCCATTCAAACTACATCCGTTCTTTATCTCTCTGTGTTATCCTCAGGAGCATGATATCATTCATGGTCACCTGGTTGAAATAGGGTGCTTTTCTTAAGGGGACATTCAGAGGTGCCCGTTCCTGCTGGGCTGTTTGCCTGTGGCTGAACAGAATTGTTCCCCGCTGTTAGCCATGGGGAGGGGGGAGGGGCTAGCCACGTGGTGGGGGGAGGCAAAATGTGACCTTGGAACAAAAGCACATGTGCTGTGTATATAATGATAACAGCAAGGTTTACCATGAAAGAGTGTAGCCATTGTTCTAGAAAATGTGTCTTTCTAAATACCAGTCTCTCTTTTTTTTCTCCACCAGCTGCATGTGTTTCAAGGATCACAGGATCTTCTCCTTCCCAGAAGCTAGTAAAGATTAGAAGGCGAAAAAAATGCACTCATGATGAAATGTTCTCTGAGCTCATGCTGTCCTCCCACTGACATAGAACAGACGAATGCATGGAGGCAGACAATGCCAGAGTGGAGGAAAGCACAAAATGACCAGGAGGAGAGGTGGCGGGCTGAAGAGAGTAAGTGGCGGGCTGAAGAGAGGGCTGAAGCTGAAAGGTGGCGGCAGCGTGATGAGAGGAGGCAGGATTCAATGCTGAGGCTGCTGGAGGAACAAACCAATATGCTCCAGCGTATGGTTGAGCTGAAAGGAAAGACAGCTGGAGCACAGACCACCACTATAGCCCCTGTGTAACCAACCGCCCTCCTCCCCAAGTTCCATAGCCTCCTCACCCAGACACCCAAGAACGTGGTGGGGGGGCCCTCTGGCCACCCGGCCACTCCATCCCAGAGGATTGCCCAAGCAAGAGAAGGCTGGCATTCAATAAGTTTTAAAGTTTTAAACTTTTAAAATGCTGTGTGGTCTTGTCCTTCCCTCCTCCACCACCCCTCCTGGTGCTTCTCTCCTCCACCACCCCTCCTGGGCTACCTTGGTAGTTATCCCCCTATTTGTGTGATGAATGAATAAAGAATGCATGAATGTGAAGCAACAATGACTTTATTGCCTCTGCAAGTGGTGATCGAAGGGAGGATGGGAGGGTGGTTAGCTTACAAGGAAGTAGAGTGAACCAAGGGGCGGGGGGTTTCATCAAGGAGAAACAAACAGAACTTTCACACCGTAGCCTGGCCAGTCATGAAACTGGCTTTCAAAGCTTCTCTGATGCGCACCGCGCCCTCCTGTGCTCTTCTAACCGCCCTGGTGTCTGGCTGTGCGAAACCAGCAGCCAGGCGATTTGCCTCAACCTCCCACCCCACCATAAACGTCTCCCCCTTACTCTCACAGATATTGTGGAGCGCACAGCAAGCAGTAATAACAGTGGGAATATTGGTTTCGCTGAGGTCTAACCGAGTCAGTAAACTGCGCCAGCGCGCTTTTAAATGTCCAAATGCACATTCTACCACCATTCTGCACTTGCTCAGCCTGTAGTTGAACAGCTCCTGACTACTGTCCAGGCTGCCTGTGTATGGCTTCATGAGCCATGGCATTAAGGGGTAGGCTGGGTCCCCAAGGATAACTATAGGCATTTCAACATCCCCAACGGTTATTTTTTGGTCTGGGAATAAAGTCCCTTCTTGCAGCTTTTGAAACAGACCAGAGTTCCTGAAGATGCGAGCGTCATGTACCTTTCCCGGCCATCCCACATTGATGTTGGTGAAACGTCCCTTGTGATCCACCAGTGCTGCTGCACCATGGAAAAGTACCCCTTGTGGTTTATGTACTCGCAGGCTCGGTGCTCCGGTGCCAAGATAGGGATATGGGTTCCGTCTATGGCCCCACCACAGTTAGGGAATCCCATTGCAGCAAAGCCATCCACTATGACCTGCACATTTCCCAGGGTCACTACCCTTGATATCAGCAGATCTTTGATTGCGTGGGCTACTTGCATCACAGCAGCCCCCACAGTAGATTTGCCCACTCCAAATTGATTCCCGACTGACTGGTAGCTGTCTGGTGTTGCAAGCTTCCACAGGGTTATTGCCACTCGCTTGTCAACTGTGAGGGCTGCTCTCATCTTGGTATTCTTGTGCCTCAGGGCAGGGGAAAGCAAGTCACAAAGTTTCATGAAAGTGCCCTTACGCATGCAAAAGTTTCGCAGCCACTGGGAATCATCCCAGACCTGCAACACTATGCAGTCCCACCAGTCTGTGCTTGTTTCCCGAGCCCAGAATCGGCGTTTCACCTCATGAACCTGTCCCATTAGCACCATGATGCATACATGGGCAGGGCCTGTGCTTTGAGAGAAGTCTGTGTCCATGTCCTCATCACTCACGTCACCGCGCTGACGTCGCCCACTCGCCTGGTATCGCTTTGCCAGGTTCTGGTGCTGCATATACTGCTGGATAATGCGTGTGGTGTTTAATGTGCTCCTAATTGCCAAAGTGATCTGAGCGGGCTCCATGCTTACCGTGGTATGGCGTCTGCACAGAAGAAAGGCACGGGATGACTGTCTGCCGTTGCCCTGACGGAGGGAGGGGCGACTGACGACAAGGCTTACAGGGTTGGCTTACAGGGAATTAAAATCAACAAAGGGGGTGGCTTTGCGAGAAATTGAATGGCCCCCTCAAGGATAGAACTCAAAACCTCAAGGATAGAACTCAAAACTGGGTTTAGCAGGCTGTTGATTTCACAGAGGGAAGGAGGGAGGGAGGAGAAAATGAATACAAAACAAATCTGGTCTATTTCTTGTTTTGAGCCACTTCATCTATCTGTATACATCTTGCTGGCAGCAGACTGTGCAGTACGACCGCTAGCCATCGTCATCTCCTGGGTGCTCAGCAGAAGACGGTGCAGTATGACTGATGGCCATCATCTTCTGCTGGCTGCAGATTAAAAGACAGTGCACTGCCGGTAGGACTCAATCGCCACGAGACGAAACAAGGGAAATGACCTGGCTGAGTCACTCCCATGTTTGCCCAGGCGCCCGGTGAAAAGAGCACCCAGGACTACGTCGATGACAGCTACCAGTCATACTGCACTGTCTGCTGCCAAAAGGCAATTAACTGCTGTTGTGTAGCAATGCAGTACCACGTCTGCCAGCACCCAGGAGACATATGGTGACGGTTAGCTGAGCGGGCTCCATGCTTGCCGTGGTATGGCATCTGCACAGGTAACTCAAGAAAAAAGGTGCAAAACGATTGTCTGCCCTTGCTTTCGTGGAGGGAGGGAGGGAATGGGGGCCTGACAATATGTACCCAGAACCACCTGTGACAATGTTTTAGCCCCATCATGCACTGGGATTTCTACCCAGAATTCAAATGGGCGGCGGAGACTGCGGGAACTGTGGGATAGCCACCCACAGTGCAACGCTCCGGAAGTGTGGACACACTCCGCCGACTCAGTACTGTGGACACACTCCGCCGACTACATGCACTTCGAGCATTTGTGTGGGGACGCACACAATCAACTGTATAAAAACACTTTCTACAAAACCGACTTCTATAAATTCGACCTAATTTCGTAGTGTAGACATACCCTTACGGAAAAATGTCAGTGACTCATAAATCCCTGATAGTTCATCACTAAAATAATATGGATTTTTTAAAAATAACCCAAAATAAAGAGTTGCACTGGAATTCTAAATGAAAGGCCTAATCCTGAAAGGTGCTGGCCCCAGTCCTGCAATGGAGCTACATGTGCTTGTACCCTTGCACTTGTGTAGAATCTGCCTGCATGAATCTTTAAAATCCCCACCAGGCCTTGTTCTGCAGGACCTGCTTTGCAGTTTTCCCCGTGTGGCTACAGTGCTCCTTATGTACATCAAAGCCTGGAAAGTTTTAGTCCCAAAAGTGAGCATTTCAGAAAATTATGAGTGATTGAAAACACTCATTTGAAAATTTGAATGGAAACTATTATGTAGCCATAATTACATGTACAGTGGTCACTGAGTAAATAGCTGGGCTCATAACAATGACAACATCTATGGTCAATACAAAATGTCAGATACCACAAATAGACAGGACAAGAATCTGTGATACAGCTTTCAAGACCAGAGACTTCATCCTTGACTTAAAAAGCCTTATTCTACCCTTCTCTTCCATGCATCCCTCTCTCCCTCCTCCCATTTTCTCTACTCTAATCCACTATTCCTCTATTTCTACCCTTCTCTTTGCTCTGCCTCAATTAGGGGCCAAGAAAGATCTGGAGATGTTTCATTGACTATACTATAGTGTTCTCCATAAAGACTTAGCCAGCACCACCAAATTAATTTCAGACTACTTGAACTGCTAACCCTGAGCAAAGTGAGGACTTTAATAGGTTCATGCAATATTAAAATGGTTTACATTTCACTTTTTAAAAAGAGAGACAATTAGAAACAGAGGAGATAGAGCTGAAAAGTGCTGCTCTTTCCAGGACAATGCTGTGGCGGAGGACAATTTATTCTGGAATCAGAGATATTAATATTAATATATAGTAAAAGATGCAGTACTGGGTTGAACGAATTGTGAATCCAGTTTCAAAGAAAAAAATTGAAGTATGGAAGGCTCAGCAAGAAAGACACATGTTTTAACTTGGATAATTGATACCTACTGCCGGCTTTTTCCTGGAAATTTTAGTACAAGAAAATTGGGAAAGCTTCTGAAGCCTTCTGTCAGACTCTAGGTGTGTCACTTAAAACAGAAACAAAGCTGAACTATTAAATGAGCAAACATTGACTTAGGAGGAGTATGGCCACTGTTCTGAACCCTACTGAAATCAGTAGGAGATCTATAGGTGCTCAGAGCCTCTGAAAAATCAAGCCATTTTCATTTAAGAGCCTAAATATGGATTGAGGAGGCTAACCTTAAACGGTCATGTTTGAAAATTCTGGCCTTAGAGACAGGTTTTCAGAAGTATTTAGGGACCAAAAAATGTCAAAAGTTAGGTAGTGGGAGTTTTGAAAGCGCCAAGGTGCCTAACTCCCACTGATTTAAATAAACTATTAAAAGGATGTATGATGCAATGGTGGCAAATATGTTTTCAACATAGTGCAATGCTGGCTGTCACACCAAAGAGCTATGTATATTTATTAGAATATATAGAACTTTTATCTGAGGCCAGGAATTTATTAGAATATATAGAACTTTTATCTGAGGCCAGGAATAGTAACATGTTTTGTATCTCACACATATGATCTGATGCTGGATCTAGTCTTCTGCACAACAAATTTAGCAAATTCAGCAACCACAGCATTACAACTTGCTGAGGTATGAGCACTCATTTGATCAGACACGTACTGAGTGGAAGCCTGTCAAAGCCAACAATTTGTACTACCAATGCGTGTATTTCATATGGTTGCATGCAGTGCAAAGGGGACTTAAAGATGTCCTAATCATGTAGTTGGGCCCTGAATGATCACAGTGGTCCCTTCTGGCCTTGGAATCTATGAATGGCATCAAGCCAGCATAGCCAGTTCTGCTCCACATCCTTCTAACCTCCCAGTGTAGGGAGGAAGACTGGAGGGAGGAAGACTGGAGAATGCTGCACTCTAGAGATTCCTGTCAAAATAACAGCCTCTAGAGAGTGTTATAAACTGGGATAAGGTAGGGCAGCCCTGAGGCTATTCTAAATTACACTGGGAGCTAACATGGCTCCCCAACTGCCCCCAGGATAGCAGGCCTATGTAAAGTATAAATTTATTACTGTTAACCTTATCCTCTCCCATCCCTCTTCCCTCTTATTGTTTATCATGTTTTGATTTAAATTAGATTGTAAATTCTTCAGGGAAGGAAAAGTGTATTCTTATGTATTAATACAGCATCTCGCGCAATGGGGCCTCAATCCTAATTGGAGTTTTAGGGTGTTAGAGAAACACAAATAATAAATAATACTAATAGTCTCATGGTGAATGTGTCTATTTGGACTATGAGTCTCCCTTCATAGTGATACCATTAGAAGGTATATGAATTGTTTCATCATGGCCCGTTTCTATTAGTTTGCTCCTTCCACAACACTATATAGACTGAACCATCATGGTTGATGTTTTGCAACCATATCTGTTCTAGGCACTAGTCAAACAGGAGCTTAAACTGCTCGCTATGGCAAACTGTATCTTCCGAACTCCATGGGCCTGTTTGGCAGCATCCCAGCCTATACAGAACTTATTGGACAGCAGCCAATATGGTTAGAATTATACATCTTTCATTAGCAATTTTTCTCATAGGGACACAAGGCCATCCAATGAGAAGTCCTGATGCAGATGACTCTCAACATAACCGGGGGCGGCTCTACCAATTTTGCCAATTACGCCGAATTGCTGCCGCGGGACACGGACTGCTGCCCCATTCTGAATGCCGCCCCAAGCACCTGCTTGGAAAGCTGGTGCCTGGAGCCGGCCCTGAACATAACAACGTTAACCATAAAGTCAAAGGGCCTATTGCTAAGAAAAGGCCTACTGGTAAGTGAACCAAACCCCCATGAAGTTTTAAGAATAATTTTCAATAATAATATTAAGTAGTGTAACTTTTATGGAGAGGGAAATTTAGTTTAATAAGAATGGAAAGTTTATTTGCTTAATGTTTAATATAATATTCCTTTTTTAACCACAAAACATACTAACCACATGAGGATGTAAAGTCTGGATATTGCAATATGTACTTAGAAATTTGCAAACATGTTCCAGACAAAAGGGGATGTCTATAACTGTCATTCTTAAAAAAAGGAAGTTATGGCTTGTCAACAACCTATCTATAAAAGATTGCAAGTTTGAGTCATTGGTCGGATCAGACAGGACTGGGATCAGACTGGCATTGGCTGCAAACTTTGGATTGGGTATTGTATATCTATTCTTATTATGTGCTACTCTTAAATAATAAAGGCAACTTTATTAATAAAGACAATCAAGCCTGACTACTCCTGTCTCCCTATTTCATTGTTACCATCTCAGACCGAATCACTAACAATGAAAATGTAATCAATATATATGTAAAGGTAACACAAATTCCTCCATATTACAATAGTGCCTAGAGGCCCCAGCCACAAGAACTGCATTGTCCTAAGTACTGGACAAAGGTATAGTTAGAGCCAGTCCTTTCCCAGAAGAGATTACAATCTAAGCATACAAGGGTGGTAGGGGAAACAGAGGCACAGTCAGTCAGTGATTTGCTTAGGTCACAGATCGAAGATAGGAGTAGAACCCAGTTCTCCGGAGTCCCAGTCCAGTAACTTAGCCATCAAGTCCATGCTTGTCCTTCTTCTCTGAGTTTGTAATATAATATGTCATTCATTTATTTATAGTCATTTCTATGGCTTTCATTACCATAGCATGCAAGCACTTAATTATAAGAGAAAAAGTACAGATCTTTTTTATCCCTCTCCTCAATCCTAAATGTAGACTGATCTATCATTAACTAAGAATACTTAACCATAGTTTAGTATTCACACTAGAGACTTGTTATGTTAAAGAGCAATACTGTTATTCCTATTAATCATGCTATGCCTTAATTCTACCAAGAGTTTTCAGCTATCATTGTTACTATCTGAGACATATAACTGACAACATAAGTCAGCTCCTCCTTCAGTAAACACAACAAAGCTACTTGGAGAGAGATCCTCTTTGATTTCTAATGCTAGAACATCTGCTCCATCTAATGACTTACATTCCCTTCCCTTTGTTGGGAAACCAATTTAAATATGAAGCAAAGAGTGAATGGATCAAAATTAAAAGAGGAATCAAAACAACAAACCCCTCCTGACAGCTTTTAATTAATAATTCTACCATGCATAGTCTCATGCCAATTTATAGTTCATCCCCACTTCAGTGAATTCTTTCAAAGAATGCCAGGTTCTGGGTAACCACAATGATACACCACAGCAAATCAGTAGTGTTTAACTTACACGGATTGCTATATTACCAAGCCAAGATGTTATGAGAACAAGCAATGTCCTAACTAATAAAAATGTTTCCCAGTGGATTTGGAATTTATTTTCTTCTTAATTAAATGCACACCTATGTAATGTACAATGACTCTTCACATCACACGCAATGATGTAAAATACTTTTCACAAAGCAATCACTCTAAACTGACCTATCTGTAGTGAAGACACCACTATACCAATGGGAGAGCTTCACCCATAGGTGTAGTTAATCCACCGCCCTGAGAGGCAGTAGATATGTTGATGGGAGAAGTTCGCCTGTTGACAGAGCACTGTCTACACAAAGGGGTTAGGTCTGTATAACTACATCGCTCAGGAGTGTGGATTTTTCACATCCCTGAGTGACATAGCTATACCAATATAGATCTGTAGCGTAGACCTGGCCTTAGGCAAGTCAGTTTACCTTTCTGTCTCAGTTTCCCCATCTATAAAATTGGATAATGATACTTTCTCACTTACTTTACAGGGTAGTTTGAGGATGAATTATCTATAGGATGCTCCAAACATACAAAGCACTCTAATGTTTTGATAGTATTAGTGTAGGAAACCTTTTTGTCAACCGTCACAGGTTGATAAAGCATAACACAAAAAACATTCAGAGTAATTTATTAAATACTCCAAAGATATAGAGCACCAGGTATTTCAAGAGCATTACCATTTTCAAGTAAACACCTAGTGGTGTCAGTACTGGAAGCCTTCAGTCCTAAATACCCAGAGAGTAAACAGATAAACTATCCTCTGAGGTGCCTGGTAAAGGACCTGATCCTGGCACCCCAGTCCCACTGAAGTTAGTCAGTCAACTCACTTGGACAAGAAAGAACTGGGCCCAAAGTGCATGTGTGGATAATGTTCAGTAAGATAAGCAAACTACATAGCTATTTTTAGCCCTGCAGCCTGAGCCCCGTGAGCCCAAGTCAATTGATCTGGGCTCTGAGACTCAGGGCTGCAGATTTTTAGTTTGTAGTGTAGACTAACCTTGCGTCTTTTGACGAAGGAGAAGGGTAAGGAGGAAGAAGGATTATATTGCTTGATTTCTGAGCTTGAGATTCAACTTCAGAATCATGGTGATGACTTCTCCAACTGGTCTTTGGGCATATTATTATATTGTGATAGACCTATGAATGAAAAGCACTATATGGCCCCAATCCAGCAAAGCACTAAAGTACATGCATAATTGTAAGCACATGGGGAGTTCCACTGACTTCAGTGGTACTATTCATGTTCTTAAAATTATGTACGCGCTCAAGAACTTTACCAAGTCTGGGGCAACAGGAGCTAATTAGGGCACAGCTTGTCAGTCAACTAAAAAAAAATCGCTCTAGTTAGTCATAAGGCCCTTGTTGCCATGGCACATGAGCATCTCTTTCATAGGCATACCCTGGGAAGTCTTCCCTCTACCTGTGCTCTCACATTTAAGAAAAGTCTGAATTTTTGATCACATACATCACAGCTCTGGTTAATTCCATTAATATGGTGCCACTCCAGAAAGGCGTTTCCACGGGAGAAGATTTATTACATTGTGCCATGCTTCTCAGTCACTCCCAGGGTGAAGTCCTGGCTCCACTGAAGTCAATGAGAGTTTTGCCATGGACTTAAATGGGGCCAGGATTCCACATTAGAGTATATAAGCCTATAGCAGAGACCTCAAAAATGTTTAACTCAGATCCAAAATACATAGCGGTGATATTATGCTATACATAGCAAAAAATGCATGGTTATCCCAAAGGTTCCATGTAGAGCCAACTGAAAAGCAGAATTTCCATCTCATGGGAAATTCTGGTATTTTGACATTTTTATCCTGAATTAGAACAGAGGGTCAAAATATCAACATTTTCATGGAATGAAAAGTACTGAAAATTTTCAATTCAGAAACATTTTGTTTTGATTTTCTTGAAGGCAAAGTCAACCAACAATCAAGCTTTTCCAGTGAAAACATTTTATTATGGGAAAATGTTTCATTTTATATTTTTCAGCCAGCCTACTTCCCATGCGTAATGAAATTTTGTGGCGACATTAATGGCACCTTAACGTATATGTTTTGCAAATATACCACACAAATAGTTATCTTTGCTCTATAAAATCTATTAAAAAATTCATTCCTCCAACTAGCCACACAATCTGAAAGGTCTCCTCTCCTGTGTAGCTCCTAAAGCCTGGAGGAACGGTAGTCCTTTGTTTCAGTGCTAATAAATAAAACACATTTGTGTTTGTATATTTTCTCCCTGTAGTGCATTTTTAGAATAATTTTAGCAAATTGGGGGACATTGCTGCATAACTTGCTACATGACACTGGGCCGCTGAAAAGGTTGTACATTTTGCAAGTTTCTTCTACCTGATTCATTTCCCCCTGATTTCTATCATTATTGATAGATTTATACATTCATACGTTTTAAGGCCTAAAGAATCCATCGATCTAGTCTGATCTTCTGTACAATGCAAGCCATAGAATTTCACCCAGCAATTCCTGCATTAATCCCATAACTGGTTGGGCTACAGTGCATCTTTTAGAAAGACATCCAAAAATGCTTTAAGTAATAGAGAATCCACCACATTCTTTGGTAAGTTGTTCCAATGGTTAATTACCATCACTATTAAAAATCTGTGCCTTATTTTTTTGCCTGAATTGAGCTTTTTCTGCCTTTTTTCTGCTTGATTAAAGAGTTCATTACCATCAGAGATCTTCTGCACATCTAGGTACTCGTAGACTGTGATCAAGTCACGTCTTAGCCTTCTTTTTGGTAAGCTAAGTAGATTGGGCTTCTTACGCTTCTGACAACAAGCAGCTTTTCAAGCCTTCCAGTCGTTTGTGTAGCTCTTTTCGGAACCTCCAATTTATTCCCTTTTATATGTATAACACAGGAAGCATGTTTCTAACTGGTAGTAACATTTTAAGGGCAACCATTGTAGTTGTTTTTGTTTTCTTATCAATTAAAATAAAATAAAATACTGACTGTTCATTAATTTCAAAATCATTATCAGCCAAATCATCAACTAGCTAAAAGCCGGAATAATGAAACATTTACCCCAGGACTTTTTCTTCCCACTACTTGGCTGCTTTCCTCAGTCTCTTCTGCGGTACTTCCTCCCTTCTCTCCCCTCCGCCCACCCGCACACACACTCCTTGCTACTTCTGTGTGCTAAGGATGAGAAAAACGGTACTGCCATGTTGGGGCAGGCTGCAGTCTTCTCCACAGGACTGACTAGTAGGCAGATGGGGGAGCAGCAAATGCAGAGCAAGAACATGGGAGAGGAACAATTTCAATTTTCCTGCCCAAACGCAGAGTGCTCCACAAAATGTGGTCTGCACAGAGTTGTTTTTCAGAAGTCCTGTTTTTGAATAGTGACAGGAGTCATAGCTGAAGTGGTATACTGATGTGGAGGCTGGTACAGTATGTGCACGTCCTGTGGAAAACCTGTGGGAAAGAGTGGGTTATCAGGCCCAGGATATACAATAATGGCTCAGAGCTAATTCAGGCATTGAGAAGAACAAGAGCAATGGCAAAGGGCCAAACCCCATGATTTAAGGTAGGAAAATGAAAAGAAACTGAAAATAGAAGGAGAAGAAGCGGAGAAACACCTCCTATTTCATTTGGCACCAAAATCCTTCAAGAGTGCAACAAATTTTCAGAAATATTTCTGAGAGGAAAATCTTCTCATAAATCCAACCAGCTTCCTCAGTACCTCACTAGCTCCTCCTCATTTTGTTCTCACTCAGCTCCCCTACCTATCTTACCCAGGCCTTGCTGCTCCACCCCTTCAGGGCATAAGCAGCTTCTGCCCTCATCCCGTAGGGTGCCATTCAGAATAAACAGGTGCTTCCGAGTTTCCAGAATTATCACTGGCCACAATAACGGCTGTAAGAATTAACCTTTTCATTGTATTAAGTGCCCCAGGAAGTATTTTGTTGTGCTTTTATTTGTAGGGGTCTTTAACGAAAAGGTTAGCGTGCTTGTTTAGAATGGGAAATGATACCGTGAGGTTTATGTGGGGCAATAAACACACATTGTGAGCTCATCAGGTGATGAGATAATGTGCTTCATTGGGGGGATATATTGAACTTTGCCCTTTAATAATTCACTTTGGCTCTCTTATGCCATGCGTACTTTTTATTGTGACTGAAGTTAAAGAGTGAGCCTGTTTCCTCATTTTAACGTTGTATAAACAGAGATGGTCCTGGATTAAGCCTTTGTTTGCTGGGGAAGTTTCCAACTGAATTCACTAAGGAAAATCGTTGTGTGTTGTGATGCAGTAAATGTTTTTAACACATAAAAATAAATGCAGGGACTTGAACTCTGATTCTGAATCAGCTGGCACTGTGCTTCAAATCCCTCCACTGTCTCCCCTGCACTTACTGAATCATGCTTAAAATTCTGGTCCTCACCTTCAAGTCTCTGCACAATTCTGCATCCATTTATTATTTAGTATGTACTGTACAGCAGAACCCAGGGGCTTCAATCAGGGCTCTACTGTAATACCATGCAAACAAGTTCACACACTAAACTTTCATCTCTTTCTCAGCTCACTCTTTTTTATGACCCCCCATCACTCTTTTGTTTCACCAGAGATGCCACCCTCACCCCTCCCTTCATTTCCTTTTCATGCCTCCTTCCATGCTGCCACCTGACCCTCACCCATGCCTGGAATAATGTTCCTACCCCAGTGTGCCAAGCACCCACCCTCCCTTCCCTCATATCCCTCTGGAAAGCCCAGTCTTTCCACAAGGCCCACAAATGTTAACTCACTGCCATATAGCTCCATCACCACCCTGATTGTAAAACAAACAACACATTTAAAGTTATCACTCTCTTCTGGGTCTCCCAGGACATGCTCATTTGATAAATATGCTCAATTCACCCCGATGCTGCAGTGGGATGGAACTTGAGGTCTTTTCAGTGCTTGAGGAGCCAGGGGGCTTCAATGCCATCCTAGCAACCCCCTTCCTCAGAACACCACTCTCACTACTGCAACCCCTCCATCAGCTTGCGCAGGATATGTGGAAGTCTGCAGTGGATCAGCTGTTCTGGCAGACTCCCTTCTCCCACTTGCTGGAGCAGACATGAGTGGTAGCCAACATGCGTGGTGGTGGGGTGTGATAGCAGCATTTTGGTGGGAAGGAATAAGTTCAACAGAAGGAGGAACAGACCTACATCAAGTGAATGCATGTCAGCACCTTGACCCAGCCAGCCCTGCAAAGTACAGGGAAAGGTGTTCACTGCTGGACGGGAAGGTGGCGAGAGTGCACTAGCTGTCATGCATACAGGCTGGGGCAGAAAGTGCAGGTCATCCTGTGAAAAGCACAAGCCAGCAAGACTGGAGGTGAAAGTGATTCTAACATGTTGTGCTTTTTGTATTCTTGGACTGCTGGGAGCTACCTTGGCTCAGCCCCAAGGGCTGCTCTAACTTCCGGCCTGGCTGCAGCAACCCCAAATTACTGTCTGGTGTCCGAGCATAGCCGGAGGGCAAAGTGCATGAGCCACAAACACTCTAGGACACCCTGTTCTTCCCTCAGGCCTGCTCCTGTGTGGGGGCTACATTGAGAGGCAGCAGAGGGTCATTCTATTGGCCTACACAGCTCTGGGGATTGCTGGTGAGGCAATCTGGCTGGTTTTCAGTCCCCAAGTGGCATAAAGGGGCCAAAATACAGCTCAGAATCGAGAGTCAGGCAGTTTTGTGATCAGCACATTTTCATAATAAAATATTCGCTTTTCACTAATCTAAGACTATCCTTAATGAATGAAAGATAACCAACCTTTTACTTTTAAGTCTGTACTCAGTAAAATAGGATTACAATTGTTTGTGAACTTTGCAGAGACTGTAACACAGGCAGGAAAAAAAAGTTAATTTTTATTTGTGTAATCCCTAAGAGCCTCTGACAGTCTGCAAGACAAACAGTTTTAATTAATCCTCCTTGCTAACTCACTATTCTCATAATTTCATCAGAAAAAGTAATGTATTGTCTACTACACAGAAATCAGCACAACTGGGATTAAAAGGAGAGCCATGTACCCGGAGTACCTGCAAATTATATCAGCATCAAACTGACAAATTCATCTTTTTGCAGCTCTGTCCTGAGATAACATGACATTTAAAGAACAAAGACTGTTCTAGTCATTCTGGGATTTGTGGTAATTTAAAAGGTTGATGATTTCTTTTCAATAGTAATTAAAAAGAAATCCAAAGAACCCGTCAGCTATTAATAAATACTATACAGCTGTTACAGGTTGCTGTAAAATAAGTTACTTATTTTTCTTAATCTGAACCACTGGTGCATGAAAATAACTTTAAAGCTAATCATTGATAATGACTGTGCTTAACGAGTAGGAGCTCCATTCTGAGAAAAAAAATGGCTCTAATTCATAAATAATTCCTGAAGCCATGAAGCATGTGAAGCTACACCCACAAGCAATATGCACGCTATTTAAGAGTTCTACAGTAATATTTGCTTTCCTTCTTAGATTGAGGTGCATTTTTTTCTTTGCTGTGATGCTGCAAATATATAACAACTCAACATTAGTTTGAAACATAAATGAACCTATGTGATTTGCAGCTGATCAATCTCAGTGGCAGGACTGCTTAGAAGTGTCACTGTGATACTGTGGATTTGGCACTCTGTGTTGCACTGTTTATTCCGAGGGATGTTTAATGACCACGAAATGGACTTCAATTTTTATAGGCCTGGCTCATCACTGCATTACTTGAGTCCAGTCCCAGCTGCGCTCCCGCTGTAGGAATTACGATACCTTTGGGCAGATATCAAGGGACATTATGGAAAGGGGCCATGACCGGGACGCTCTGCAGTGCAGGGTTAAAGGGAAGGAGCTGCAAAATGCCTACTGTAAAGCCCGCAAAGCAAACAGCCGCTCCAGTGCTGCCCCTGCGACCTGCCGTTTCTACAAAGAGCTGGACGCAATACTTTGGAGCGACCCCACTTCCACTCCAAGTACCACCATGGACACTTTAGAGCCCAGTTCAACAAGGCAGGAGGAGGAGGAGGAGGAGGAGCAAAGTGGGAGTGAGGGTGCTGAGGCAGAGGAAGACGCCCCGGAATCCCTAGATGCATACAGCCAGGAGCTGTTCTCAAGCCAGGAGGAAGGTAGCCAGTCACGGCGGCCGGTGCTTGGGGAAACACCAAAAGAGGTTCCCAGTAAGTGGCTTTTATTTTGGGAAGGAAGTTATTCGGTCCGGGCTCTTGGGGCGAGGAGGGTTAGGGCTGCATGCATACCTAGATGCGGAATAGGGTGTTGATGTGCTCTCTCACATCGGGGTAATCGGCCTCAGTGATCTCTTCAAAGGTCTCATCCAGAACTTGGGCAATGTGCTTGAGCAGGTTTCTCGGGAGAGCCACTGTGGTCCTTGTCCCAGCAAGGCTAACTTGTCCGCGCCACTGAGCCATGCAGGGCGGGGGGGACCATTGCTGCACACATGCAAGCTGCATATGTGTCAGGGCGGAAGCCGCATTGCAGTAGAAGACCCTCCCTTGCTTCCCAGGTCACCCTCAGCAGCGAGATATCTTCCAGGACGAACTCCTGTGGAAAATGTGGGGACAGTGTTCAGTATAGGGGGCCCCCTGCCGGTGTTGGCTCTCCCCAAGGCACAGAAACCCAGAGGACAGTACAGCTGTGAAAATCAGTCATGCTTGACCCTGTGCTTACTCATCATTTTGGGGCTCCTGTGGGTTATGTGCGCTCACTTTGGGATGGGCAAATTATGCTGTTGTGTAGACTGTGCTTGCCCTTAAGTATGGGGGAATCATTGCTCTGTCTGGTGTGAACAATGCTGTCTCTGTTTAGTGTTGCATTTTTGCCTTTACAGATGCAACCTTGAGATCTCAGCCATCCGTGTTATCACTGGCCGAAAGACTCCAAAGAATCAGAAAGAGGCCACGTAGAAGCAAGGAAGACATGTTGCATGAAATAATGCAGCATTCAAGTAATGAAAATCAAAAAGTGCAGGAGTGGCGGGATAGTAAAAGGAGGATCCGCCAGCAGAATGAGGAGCACCGACACAAAAGCGGGGTGCTCCAGCAGCAAAGCACGGATCGGCTGATAAGCATAATGGAGTGCCAAGCGGACTCTATCCAGGCTCTCGTAGCCATGCAGGTGGAGCATTACCGTGCCTGCCCCCCCCCCCGCAGCCCTTGTCCCAAAACGCTTTCCCTTGTGCCCCCATGTCACCTCCAACCCACTTTCCCCAACATCCGGGTTCTTACCGCCACCAGCTGCCTCCAACACCTGTAGCTTCCCCACCGAGCCCTGAAAACTACGACCCTTACCCACTGCACTCAACCCCCATCACCATGCAGAACAGCCATCCTGAAGTGCAGCACTCATTGCACAGCACTCCAGACAGGAAGGCTGAGTATGACAACAGGACATTCACAAATCTGTGATTGTACCGTGCCCCACCCCACCCCCTTCCCCTTTCTGTTTCCCAAGCAGTTGTGTTTCATAGAATCATAGAATATCAGGTTTGGAAGGGACCTCAGGAGGTCATCTTGTCCAACCCCCTGCTCACAGCAGGACCAATCTCCAACATTTCTTTTCAATAAATGAATTTTCTTTTCAATAAATGTATTTTTTGGCTTTGAAAATATTCTTTATTATTGCATAAAGTAAAAGATACCTTAGCCCAGGAAAGAAACAGGCACTGCAAGTCAGCGTAGCAAACATAGATTCCTACTAATATTGGAACCACTGCATTTCACTCCCGTGCAGGGCAGACATTTCACTCCCGTGCAGACATTACTGGTGGCTTTCAGCCTCAAATTGCTCCCCTAAGGCATCCCTAATCCTTGCAGCCCTGCGCTGGGCCCCTCTAATAGCCCTGCTGACTCTCCGAGTTCCATGCCTGAGTGAATCGTTCATCCTTCCCTTCACAAATGTTACGGAGGGTACAGCATACAGATTTAACTGAATCATGCACCTTTCCGGTTCAGCCTGCATTAATGTCAATGAAATGCCCACGGTGATCCACAAGCGCCTGGAGAACCATAGAGAAATACCCCTTCCGATTAATGTACTCTGAGGCTAGGTGGGCTGGTGCCAGAATTGGAATATGTGTGCCATCTATCGCCCCTCCCAAGTTAGGGAAACCCATTTGTGCAAAGCCATCCACAACGTCCTGCACGTTACCCAGAGTCAGGTTCTTCTGAGCAGGATGCGATTAATAGCCCTGCAAACTTGTATTAACAGTATTCCAACGGTTGACTTTCCCACTCCAAACTGGTTAACAACAAATCGGTAGCTGTCTGGAGTTGCCAACTTCCAGATTGCAATAGCCACCCGCTTCTCCACCGTCAGGGCAGCTCTCAATCTCGTGCCCTTGCGCCGCAGGGTGGGGGCGAGCTCCTCACACAGTCCCATGAAAGTGGCTTTTCTCATCCGAAAGTTCTGCAGCCACTGCTCCTCATCCCAGACGTGCATCACGATGTGATCCCACCACTCAGTGCTTGTTTCCCGAGCCCAAAAGCACCGTTCCACGGCGGTGAGCATGTCCATGAATGCCACAAGCAAACTCATGTCATATGCGTTACTCGAGTCGATATCATTGTCGGAGCCCTCACTGTCACTTTGGATCACAAGGAATAACTCGACTGCCAAACGTGACGTGCTGGCGAGACTTGTCAGCATATTCCTCAGCAGTTCGGGCTCCATTCCCGCAGGGAAGGACAAAAGGGAAGACAGAGCGAGCAGTACAAAAAATGTTGAAAGATGGGGCCAAATGTGGATGGAAGCACAGGGATTGCTGGGATGTGAACCGATGCATCATGGGGTGTTGGGACAGGACCCAGAATGCCCCGCCCCCTTCCCACAAGCCACAGCGTCAGAATGGGAAGAGGTGCTCTGTGGGATAGCTGCCCATAATGCACCGCTCCCAATGCCGCTGCAAGTGCCGCAAATGTGGCCACGCCAGTGCGCTTGCAGCTGTCGGGTGGACAGACTGCAACGCTTTCCCTACTGTGCTCTCCGAAGGCGGGTTTAACTCAAAGCGCTCTACATCTGCAAGTGTAGCCATGCCCTAAGAGTATCCTGGAACAGACGTTTATCACTGACTTAGTAGGTGCTCTGCTACTTTCTGAATCATCACCACCACTTCTTAAAGTATAATAGGCCTAATTCTCTAATACGGCCTTCCATCTTGGGTGGTCATTTACACCTATGTGAATCCAGTGCAAAGCGGTCATAAAACTAAAAAAGCTTCCAAATTAGAATTCTCTGCTCACTTACAACATTAGTAGAATTTTTCACACATAGTTCCCAGTTATAACTGACTCCAGGTTCAAGGCAACATGAGAATCAGGCCTTTCAGGTATTTTCTTGTAGGTCTGCCATCCAAGTACTCACCAGGCCAATCAGGCCTTTATCTATATTATTTAGAACGTTAATATCTGCTAGTGCACAGGCAACTTCTTGGTTAACATCTGCATTGAACTATAATATGGTATCAACATCTGGTCTTAGGGGGAGATTTTCAAAGGTACAAAGGTCAGTTAGGTGCCCAACTCCCACTGGAGGGCAACAGGAGTTGGATACTTAATTTTACATGTGCCCTTGAAAATCTGCCCCTGGATACTTTCCTGATAGTCACAACGTCGACAAGAAAAAATATAACTGTAAATATAAGATAAGAGAGGGAAAAAGCTGTTTGGTCTTTTAAAAAATGACTGCTCTTCTAGTTTAAAGAAATGCTGGGAATACTCTGTAAAAATCCATAAATGATCTAGCACAATGCAGAAACACTGCTCAGAAATTTTAAAATATAATGTTTAAGTACAAATGTTTGTATTAAATTTGTCTTTAATTAGTAAAGAGTCACAGGAATTAGGTGTAACTGTTATGATCTTCTCTGTCAATATAATCAAATTTGAGTTTGAGTTTTAATAATTAGGCAAATATATCAAATGAAAAATGATACCCATGGGTTTGTCAATAACGTACATTTCAAACACAGGTCTTGTCTACACACAAAAGCTGTACTTCTTCACTATTTCCGAATGGTATCAAATGTAGCAGGCTAGTGGGTATTAACCTGAGAGAAGAATATCAATAATACTGCAATGCCTTGTTTTTGGTTCTTTGTTAATTCATTCATAATGTGAAGGGCAGGGCAGGAAGCTACTATACTACCACAAAGCACATATCTGGGCACCTTGCACTGTCTGCTCCCAAGCTTCTGGCTTAGTTTAAAGAAAAAGTTACAGTCATCTTTCTTGTTCTAAGTGTTGTTAGCAGACCTGGCACGACGTATTTCATAATTAAAAAGCCCCACTGAAGAGCTTTTTTTGGTTGCTTGGAATGAAGGTGAGCTGATTGCTTGTCAGATGTACCACAGATCTGCCCTTTCTTTTGATTTGAAAGTACATTAACTGGAGGATAATTGCAAGGTTTCTGCTCCATAATTTGCACTGACAATGACAAATAGTATGTGGAAGTTAAAGGATTGTGTAAGCTGCCAGCATTCTCAAGGCTTTGTCTTCAGTGCAATAACTAAGTTTATACTGGAATATTCTTTAGTTTTGTAGGTGACTTAAATTTAATATATATATATTTGCCACATTAGAATGACGGGTCACATTCCTGTTTAGCATATGGTAAAAAAATATAAATGACTCGGTTCATGGAGAAAATGCAGTATATGGAAAACAACTGAATATAACAGTAATACTTGAACATGAAAACTACCTAGAATCTATTGATAATTGAGAGGGACCACCAGAACACGCAGAATGCCTTAGGCTGCTGAGTTTTAGATTCATATCTTATTCCATGATAATGGCATTGTGTAATGGTTGTATAAAAATGCCTGCAAAGCTCTGTTAATACATATTCACCATCAACCAGAGATACAAGCTGATACCAGGAGTAAGGCAAATAGAGAACTAGAGCTACATGTATTCCACTGTGATATCTCATGGCTACCCTATGTGAAAATAAAGTGATTTTTTTTACGCAGCAGAGAAATGTACAGGAACAAATTTCCTGGTGCAAATGAGTCTGCAATGCAGTGATGTTTGCCAGAGGAACTGTGCCTATTTATCTCATACCTTGGAGAACCAATAAGGAAGATGCATATCTCAGTGACATGATTCGTAAACAGATGTTTCCATCACAAATATAAGAGAAACCCTACATGCTGCCAAGAGCAATGAAAAGTGCATGAGGGATTAGTGAATTGCATCTAAATTTAGGGCCGTTTAAGAGACCTATGCCTCAGTCTAGTGCAGCATTTATTTCTTGACCGTTCAAATTTTCAATATAATCCAAAGGATTTATCATTTTTAAATCTAGACATGGATTTACATTGGAGGACAAACATATAGCTCAGGTAAGTCTGTGGACTGTTAATACATCTTACCTGTCATAAGGGATCAGTAGCCAGGGGTTTACCACAGGCCTATAACTTGGAGTCCAAGGGCCCACGAAAGGCTATAAACTCACCCTGCCCTGTTTAAATTACAGTATCATGTTTTTAAAAACCACCCTAAAAACCACTGAAGCAGCACATTTATTTTTCAGTTTTTTAAACGTGTCCATCACCAATTCTCTGTGTGTATATAAAAACAACTCAAGATTTAGTGTTACAAGCATCAGTTCAAATGAAGCAGACTCACCGTACTAAAACAAGAACATAAAAATACCTCTCCCAGCCTCTCATACAAAAGCCTGAACATAATGATGGTGTTTTCTCGGTGCTCTGGAGGTTAACAAATGCAGGCTTATTCAGCCCACCGAGAGACGTGATTCCAGAGTTAAGGATACTGGACAAACACCTCCCTTTAACCCTCAGGCAGTCCACTCTAGCAACGCTTAGCCAGAGTTCATGAGCTGACCTCAAGTGTCACAGCAGGGTACTAGAAGAGCTACAGTCTTTCAGGGAGCCACAAATCAAACTACCTGAGTCTTGGAAGATCAAGATCAGCACTTGACCTACACCTGGTAATGAACAGCAAACCAGGGAAGCTTATGGGAGCACTAATGTATTTCAATCAACCTGCAATCAACCCCTCCACACAGCTTGGCCTCTGAATTATGCGCTAGCTGAAGTTTCTAAGGAACCTCCAAGGACTGCCCAATCTCCAGGAGCACATTATGGTAATCCAAATAGGAAGTGAAAAAGGCAAAAGTACGTACTGCTGCCACGCATCCCAGTTTACTGAGACAAATTTGTTCTATGTAATGTCCACAGCTTTCTTTACACCTGAAAATGAACAATAAAAGTTCCTACTTTGGTTGAAAGCTGCTCAACTCAGATCTCTGTTCACATAGCCCAGTACTTTCCACTATGGTTCTATATCAGTACTGTGGGAACCAGCTCTTCTTGTCAATTGCCAACAGGAAGAACTATTATTCCGAAAAGCACAACAGAGAGAGATGAGATAGGCCAATAAGCAGGACATTTGGCTGAGGTTTTCAAAAGGAGGAGCTGATTGGTTTGAAAATCAGGGTACTTATTTAGGTGCCTAAATATTTACTTGGGACCTTACTAAAAGCATCCGTCCCCCCTTTTTGGTCAAAAAGGCAATGAAAGAATGGCAGAGAAAACAATGTGATCATAAAGAGAAGGATTCCCAGCATGAGAGAAGAAAACAAAACTTACCCCTATTTATTTTGGTTTATGACAAGTCAATAAACACCTCTGTGCTTGTCAGTTCCCCCATTTATGATATATGCTGGCAGTAGATACTGTTAAAATGTCAGCCTTTGCCAACAACTATCAAAGAATGGCTCTCAGAATAGGAAGTGACTTGCACAGGATTCCACTGGTAAATGCTGGCTTTTTATGGCAACCACTGTAGCACTGCCACAATCCTGCTATATCCCAGCCTCTAAATTCTGACGCTTCAGATGCCTTTCATTTTCGTGTTGAGAGTATGAGTATAAGCAGAAAACCACAGCTACATCATCACACATGCTAGTACAGTGTGGGAGCACTGACGGTACCACATCTCCTTTAGATCCTCTTCTTGAAGTATATTTAGTGACCCAGAGATGACAAATCTAAACATCTTGCCATAAACACATTTTATAGTCTATTACTTTTTAAAAAGTTGGAAATCTATGACCCATTCAACAGTTCATATTTGACTTAATGCAGTGCAGACCTTTCAGAAAGAGGTTACACAGCCAAAGCACTGGGAGAAGGACACATTTACAGTATGTAGGCCGTTACAGTAGCTGAAAAAGAGGCTCGGCCTGAATGAAAACTGACTGAGGACTGAATGTATGGTTGCAACTGCATTTACAGTGAAAATTATTCAGAAAAGTGATTAGATAAAACTGCCACCTTCTGACTTACCAGATCTACTTTCAGCATCAACAGTGGCAAAAATACATTTTTCCCCTTTTTAACTTCTGTTACTCTGTAGAGCTGTCAAAGGGAGAGGTGGCCCTTTAAGGGGGTTGGGGCTCAGCTGCACTGGTGCCAGGGTAGAACAGATACATAAAAGGGTCACATGATGCATTGCATAGAGACATACACGTTAGTTCCCAGGGGACAGCCTGGGAAGTGCAAGTCTGTAGAGAGAGGAGCCGGCTAGGAAGGTTTGGTGAAACTTTTGTGTTATTTTGAACTTTACGCTAATAAACCAGACTCCCAAAAGTGGAGAGTTACTGAGAAAACACCCACAGTGCAAAGTTTTCTTAATTAGAGAAACCAAGGCAGTGGCAAGCCCAAGAGCCAGACTGGGTAAACACTGCTTCTACAAGAGTCAAAAGAAAGATGATTGTGAGCTGAATTCTATTCTGTTTTGTGCATCATCAGCCTGATTGTTTACTTTACTATGGACTTGTCTACATGGGGAAGTTAACTGCAGGCTAAGTTTACAGGTCTGGCATGTTTGTAAAGTGAATACATTGGATATGGACAGTAAACATGGCATTCCACAATGCCATCTTTACAGCCACTCTTCAGAGCAAAGCTACTCTTTAAAACTTACTTTGAATGGCTCATCTTATTTTCAACAGATTAAATTCCAAAACTGAGAGTCTCTCTCTTTCTGCCTTTAATCATCTGAACACAATACGCTGCAAGTAATATCACAGAGTTATTTCGGAAAGCAATGCTTCCTAAAAGCTCAGCAGACAAAGATATTGAATAAGGTTACATTAGAATCAGAATAATATCATGTATCAAAACATATGCACCACCCTTGGCTAAACCATTAGTAAAATGAAGAAAGGATTTTAGGTCAAAGGTTACAAGCTCCATAGCTCAAGACAGCAAACCAAAAATACCCCAAACATTTTGGACAACTCTTAATTTTTAAAAGCATGTCTAGACACTGCACTAGGAGAGAAATCTCCATCTCATTCAGTGACAGAGAACTAGCTCAGTCTGAAAGAGCCACAACCAGCACCATTGTAAATTCCATCCCTGGGAAGCTGTGCAAGCACATTGTGGTTTTATTGTATGTTGTTTAGGACTCATGCAAATCCTCTGTCATTTGTGACCTGCATTTCCTCCCACACAGCTGGAACATGTTAATGCAGCTCATTTGTGAGCTTACGCTTTCCAACACTAAAACTGGGACTGCCAAATGTAACTATGTGCCCTCTGAAGACTTACAGACCCTGATATATTTTGAAGGAAATATTTGAACAGTGTAATAATGCATATAAACTGACAAGCTAACACTCACCTGCCAATATGTGTATTGACTACTTGTAACTATGGGATGCCCAGGATTATGGTACTCTTGGAACACACAGCTAGAGATATTGGGCCAAATTTTGTACTCAATTACACCCGTGAAACTCCATGAGCTTCAGTGAGTTTAACTGAGAACAGAATTTGGCTTATTATTTGCCATTTCTTACAATATATTTAACTCAGCCACCTATCTGATCTTTCAATACTTTAGTAGCCTTTTTTGTTTTCACATGGTCACAATGTAAATGCTTTTGTTTGGGGCTTGCAATAAATCTTCTGTGCAAGTAATTTCTATTATCTTTACTCCAGGGAAAGCTGGTCAAATCACCTCTTGTTAATTTAGCTTTTTTTCCTGTTCACAAATCATGTGCAAACTGAGCCTAATTTTTACAAATGTATCTGTTATACGTAAGTATTCACTGAATAGTTTATGCATAAGTTTTCAAGGATGACCAGTGTAATATCTCCTTGTGATCAATTTATTGATATTCACCTTTGATTGCCTCACCGGCAGCAACCTACAAATTAAGTCCAAGGATAGCTGAATCTGGCATTCCAAGCCCCAACAGAGCTTCAAAAAGCCACTATTTAAAAAAACAAACAACAACTTGGCCTGAAAATCATAGAATCATAGAACTGAAAGGGACCTTGAGAGGTCATCTAGTCCAGTCCTCTGTACTCATGGCAGGATTAAGTATTATCTAGATTTAAATGTTTACTCCTTCCTCTGCAAGTGTGGAAGTTACCCCCACCCCACCCTGAATTATACCTGCCTCGTGCCCAGAATGGACTAGATTCAGTCCTGTACCAATATTTCTATTTCAACAAAAGCGATAGGGCTAATGTCTAGCGCTGTAGGACCAGACATGGAAACTTGGAATCAATGGAAAAGGGAATTTCTCTACTTTCCAGTGGAACCCAGCAATTGCTGCTTCTCCGTGAAGGCCTGAGATAAAGATTCAGAGTTTTGTCTGTTTATCTATAGAAACGCTATTTTAGATTACATACAGAGTTTTTTTTCTGTCATGCTTTGAGCCCTGTACACTTGGATTCATGGTAACTAAGGCACCAGGCTTTACAGGCACAGAGACACGGGGCGGGAGGTGAGAAACGGTGCCAGTAACTCTCCAAAACATTCCAAAAATATTTTTTCTGTCAAATAAGTGGCATGCGCAGATGGAATACGTTTTATCAGCATCAATTTGGCCTGGCTGCACTATTTGTAAGTGGCAACACAGTAGGTGAGTTATGCAAGTCGTGCCCAAACGAATGCTAGCAAACCTGTAGCTCTGTGTAAGCTGGCAGGCTTATCTCTCTCACCAACAGAAGTTGGCCCAATGAAAGATATTACCTCACCTACTTGTCTCAGCAAACCTGTAGATCACACCACACCTTCATGTAGTTTCTATCTGCACACACCCCATCCAAACTATTCCTCTGCATCTTCCCTACTTTTGATGATGTTGTCCCAGAACTGCTCCTCCACTCAGGGTAGCATGACAGGATTTTTTAGTGAGAGGCCAATGGCTTTTTCCCCTGCCTCACAGTTGTGCCTCCTGATGGAGTGCAGTGAAGACTCGCTGATACTCTCCCTCTTCTCTGTGGCTGGATGTTTCAATTAGAGGAATACTGGGTGGCTCGCTCTCCATCTCCACAGGTGGTGTCCTGGCAGCTGTCCTAATGGGAGAGCCTAGTAGCAACCACTCTCTGCCCTTTGGCCAATGGATTAAAATGTAAAACACCTTCTATTACCTCTGGAGCTGGAGGCCAGCACTATCTGCAGCTTCCCTGCCTGAGTTAGACTAGGAAACTCCTGCTTTGGAGTATGTAGTATGATGTTGAGTTCCTGTTGGGATGGTTATTTTAATGTTGCTGGGATTTTATTGCATTGTATAATTAACTGAAGATGTAAGGGCACGTTGCAAGGTCCTAGGTGTCTTTTTCTAACATTTTAAATAAAAATTAAAATATGAATACTGCCACTAGGCCACTGAGACAGCATTCTAATAAAGTCTTAATGAAATGAAACTTGCCTGAAAAAGATGGTAGCTCTTTACCAGAGCACACTGCATTGCAAAGCGTTAGACACACACAACTATGAGAACATGTAATTATAGTATTGTTGCCACAACACCTATTGCACTGTAAATGTCGTTTGAATGAATAATGTCACAGATCTCTAAAAACTAAGCTGTCCTGGTGGTGGAGCAGAAGCATGATCCTGGAGGAGGCTTGAAGTCAGGGATAGCCTTGCATTTTGTTTTGGGGGCTACCTAGCAGAGACCAGACATATTACAGAAAAGATAACACTTTCTATCTGGAGAATGGAGAGAGGAAGTAACACAACAGCAACTGGAAATCCTCTGTTTCACAAAGTGACCCAGAGAAGGGCACTCTGTGTACAGATACACACAAAGAGGCAGTTAGAAGCTAAAACTTAGTTTTTTGAGCCACTTGCTACCAGAAGGGGAAAGCATGAGGAGATGCATTCCTCAGGGAAAAAATAATTAACTTGCTATATAGACACTCATTTAGATTTAGTAATAGCCATGGATATTCCTTATTTGTTTTTAAAACTCTGTTCCATAGAGTCTTGTTTGTGGCTAGATCTTATCCAGATTTACCCCAAACCCTGTTCTTTTATCCATGTTCCTAAAATGCTATATTTGAATTGACATTTCCAATACAGCATTTCTACACAATCCTTCTTCAGAGAAACAAAGGAACGTTTAGAGTAGTCTCTTCTAAATGCTTATCGCCCGTAAGTTTCATTAAATGATCGTTTTGAGTTCAGTTGCTAAGTTGAAACTCTGTTTGATCCATTCCAAATGATCTTGTTCCATTAGCTATAGTTCCACTTTCATCATCAACTCTGGCAGAAGCCCCACTGATTGGAACTAGACTGAACACTCACTAGAAAATGTGTGATTGAAAACAATCCCACATTGGCAGGAGGGTGGACTAAATGATCGAGTAAGTCTTCCCCATCTCTAACTTCTATAATTCTGAATATGAAAATGTTTTCACCATCAGAAGAACTTCATGTGTCTTCTCTTCAAAGAGATAATAATCTTTGGCACCTGCTGTAATGTTTTAAATGTTCTCTGTGCCATATCCTGTCAACTATTGCCCATCCATTAGGGCACTACAAAGAGCATTTCTTCATTGATTTCTGTGGGAATTGTATCTTTTCAAGTATGTTGAAAAACCTGCATTGGTAAAAATCAAATGAATTTGAGAGTTTATCCTTTACCACACAAAAGTTAACAATAAAAATCTTTTATAAAAGACTAAAGCTTTGTCAATACACTCCTCACTTGTTTATAACTTTCATCCATTTATCCTTGCAAACTTTTAACCAGAAGCCATTTTACATTGTACAAAAAATGTAGATTTATCTTGGGTTTCCTTAGGCCATATTTCAGGGTAAAAAGAGTCATGATATTGTAGGGACAGACACTCCTAGAGAGTGGGTTTTGATGCTGATGTATTGTTACTTTCAGCTGTAGAATTTAATTATTCTAATTCTGTACAGCTGCTATTAATATGTGGTGATTTGCTTGTCTTCTAACACCTCAAGCAGGAAGCTGAAATGCATTTGCTACATTCAGAGTGCCAAAAGGAAAAAGTGCCTCATTCTGAATAGCAAATGTGATTCTAAGTCTTGTGCAAAAATTCTGATGGCATGAAAGATAAATCCAGTTTTTTTGGATTTTGTTTTCCAGCATCACTTGAGCATTTGTAAGATTTCTTAACAATAATTTAGAAACAAGTGAAGAAAACAAAGAAAACAAACAAACCCCTAAAATTAAGTTTATTTCAAGTTTTGGAAGAAATGGGGTAGCTCACGCTGACTGACTGCTATAGTCCCTATGCCTGACTACACTCTCCTCAATAACCCAAATCGATACAGGTCATGAAAGCTTATGTTCAGCCTCTTCTTTGCTTTGGATTTAATAGTCAGTAATTCTTATTTATATGGGACAAAAATCTGTGACGGACAATCAACTGAGGGGCAACCTCTTCCTCAGTTTCATCCTTACAGGATACCTTGGAATATACAGGTGGTCTGAGACAGATGAAGCATGAGAGAAGGCAGCTAGAGCTCTAGTGGCAAGGAATCTGAGTCCAACCAAATGCACCATACGGAGTTTTGGGAATCTTACAGCTGTGCAGAAAGCAATGAAATTAGTTCCTTTCTTCCACCATAGCACAATGAAATCCCATGCAGTGGAACTGTTTTTGAAAGTGGATATTATGGAGACTCTTCAGTGATTCCATACAGTGGTAGAGTCAAATATTTCTTTCTGTAAGGAGTTATTAGATTGGTAATTTGGATTTAGAAACAACTTTCAAATTCTAAAGGGGAAGAGGCAGTTCTGGAGAGGACAAAATGCATCACCCTCTCTGCTTGAGTTTCAGCCAGTATCCTTCACTGAAGTTGTTGTGTTTGACCACAGAATTGATTATATTTTAGTTGTGGGTTTGATGAGAGTCCTGTTAACTAGTCAATTATTGTCCTATTAATTTGTTATCTTTTACAGTTTGGGGCTGTGTTCCTTTAAACTGAAGTCCATTATCCATTACGGATTCTTAAGGGATAACATCTGATTGAACTCTAGAGAGAGTTCTATCAGGCTTTGTCTACTAGCAAGTCATAAGGCTGAAAATCAATTTACATTTTAAAAAAGGAATACTTGGTTTCTCTCACACAGTGACAGGGGTAATGACCATGTATTGAAACCTCCTGCAGGGGGAAAAGAAAAAAAAAATCTATAAACTGTATTGGAAATAGGATACTTAAAGAAGAAATTTTACAGTGGGGACTGGCATCCTTGACAGAAAATATAAGAGCGGCAGATGATCAGCACTTCTCAGGATCAGCCCCTCAGTCACTACCTGAGAGTGGACATTAATGTAGCATTTTTTATAAGATTAAAGGAGCTGGTAATACTCACTGATCCATGCTTTTACAGTGGTGCACATCACTGCAGTATGTTGGAGAGCAATTTTTAATAATGTTAGGGAGATTTTTTCTGAGCTTTATTCAGTAATCAGAAGAAAACATTTCATATGCTGTAAGCAGCTTAAGTTGTCAATACTTAAAGAAAAGTAAATGAATGTGCAGTGGCATATTTTTAAACTTGGCTGCTTAAGAGTTAAAATCAGGCACATAAATACCTGTTTTAGGCAGGTCAGGGACTGTAGCTGCAAAGTGCTGAGGGTCTCCTGGGAGGTGATGAGCTGAGTGTGGCTGGCACCTCATAGGAGATATTTGTCTCTTCAGAAGTTTGGGCTCATAGATGTAAAAGAAGTGGATTTAATGCTAGTGAAGATAGTAATACAGTAAGCTGGATGTTTTCTATTTAACCTTCTGGGCCCCTAAATGGAATCAAACAAAATGGCGACAAACAAAAGGAGAGAATGTAAGAGGGGACAAAACCATTCCATAATTCCTGTCTGGGAGCTGTTTGGGCTGGGTGTACATCCATCAGTGCCAGGTTACAGTGGATGACGGAATTCCTGTATATGTTTACAAAGTGCTTTGAGAGCCTTTAGGATGAAAGGCTCACCCCGATATTAATATTAATAACAACCTCCCCATGTTCAATGTGTTGTTGCCACGTAACCCTAAAAACCAGACTCACACTTACCAACTCAGAAATGAAATTCTGGGGGAGGGAAGAAAAAACCCACAAAGAAATAAATAATATCCACTCTCGTTGGGTGTAACTAAGGGATCCAGTTCTGCCATCATTACTCATGTACTGTTCTGGGGGAAATTCACCCCTAATCAGAAGACTATCACGTATCATTTATTTTGAAGGCTTAAGTGGTATGTTGCCCTTGTCTTGGCTCTCTGCATGGAGGTACATACAGTCCCACTGCAGTGAATTGGACCATATGTGGAATAAGCAGCAACTCAATGTGGGAAGGAGTGGCAGAATTTGGCCCCAAATAAGTAAGCATGTTGTCAAAAATTAAGCAATAAAAAGGAGAAGGTAAAGTAAGGTACAGTACAGACAGCTAATGAAGGGGGAGAGACAAAATTCATAGAGACAACTTTTATTATTCTGATCTCCCTCTGCCCCCACTACTTTACAGGAAAAGTGCAGCATTGCTACAAACAAAGAAAGTACATTCTGACTCAAAAAGCAACCCCTCAATTGCTGGATTCTCATTTCAGACTCTGTGAGTACGGCACTTCAAAGCAACTCACTATCTCTCCTTCATCCATTGATACAAGACAGCTTTGCCTTTTTTTTTTTTTTTCAAATGTACATAGTGTAGTTGTATCCGTGTTGGTCTCAGGATATTAGAGGAACAAGGTGGGTGAGGTAATATATTTTATTGGACCAACTTCTGTAGGTGAAAGAGAGAAGCTTTGGAGCTTACACAGAACTCTTCTTCAGATCTGGGAAACTAACTCAGAATGCACTGCTAAATACAAGAAGGAGCAGATTTTTTTTAGACTGGCATTTCATATAAGGAATAAGAGGGGATGAGGGACTGCAGGAAGCATTACTATTACAGCTGTAAGTACTCAGTTCCCTTTTGTGATAAATCCAAACTCACTTTATGTGTTCAGTGACATCCTATTTAGTTTCTAAATATCGTCAATATAGTACCAAAATGAGTCCCTTGACACAACAATAAAGATGAGTGGCACTGAGTGCTGCAAACAATAAGATATCTTATTTCCTTTCTGAGAAAGAGAATTTTTGCTGTGACTCTGCACGGAACGCTGAGCTGTACTTAAACACCTTAAAGAAAATGAATGTTAGCAAGTGAGGTAGGAAGGAAACAAACAACAAAACTGGAGTCTGGCACTTTGAAAAGAAATGGCAGACAAGACATGAAATGTAGCAAAATGAAATTGTTTTAGAATGTTGTGTTGCATTTCATACAAGTGTTCCCCTTACAATTTTGCTAGCAGTATGCAAGTGAAAAAATAAACACTATACTTAAAAAACACTATAAAGTGTTTCTAAAACATGGTTTTATTTGTTTATATTTTGTTTCTACTGCTGTTCCTTCAGACTCCAGGCCCTTTATAAAACATTAAAATTAACACTATTTCCATATCAAAGTTTTAAACTATTTTATTTTGTGGGACTGAGGATCTGTTCCTAGATCATCTAAAGTGGTTCATTTTAATTTGGAAAACAAACTTTTCCATTGGAATCAGGCTTAGTTCACTTAACCCAATCCTACCTGCAAAGCCGTGGGATGAGTCACAAGCAGAAAATTCTCTCTTCACAGCTCTTTTGTTTAGAAAATTAGAAAATTTGTACCAGTGTAATTAAACCAATTTAAAATTGATGTAGTTACACCAGTGCAAACCCCTAACAAAGATTGGATTTCAGTGACATTTGAACCGGTTTAAGTGCATCTTCATTAGGGGTTTGCACCAGTGTAACAAGATCGATTTTAAATCAACTTAGTCACACAGCTGCAACTTTTCCAGCATAGATCAGGCCTAGAAGACAACATGCAACTGGAAGCATGCATTCAAAAGAGAGCCACATCGTTTTTCATTTGTCCTGCCTCTCTCTTCCTTCCACTCTCCTGTACATAACATAGTGCTTGCATAGTGCCATCCAGTGTGATGGACACCATCACATAAGCAAGTAGAACACACACTGCCATTAGAGCTTGCCTCTTGTTCTCAGAATGTGATTGGATGTGGAAGGTGCTTTATGAGAGCATTTTGCATATTTGGGCCTCCATGTTAGCAAGTGATTCCATAAGCTTACACTAAACTAATTTTTTTCTTTGGGTGTAATGATAATTTGCGTGTGCAAATAATCCGTATTACTCCTGGGGGAATTCTGTACCATTGCGCAATGCAGAATTTGCACAGAATTCCATGTTTTCCCTGCATAATTGGGGCTGCAGAGCTGCTGGCTTCAACTTGGGACTGCTGGACTCTTCAGAGCCCAGCTTGCAGTGAGTGTAGTAAACAGCCTGGGGGGATAGAGGCTGCAAGCTCTGGCTGCCTGGCTGGATCCTCATTCTCCTGGGGACTGGAGAGGGCAAAGGGTGAGGGATGGGCAGGGTCGTACCACACAATGTCCCATGGTGGGATAGTAAAGAAGCTGTGAGGGCGGGGCGTAAAGGCTCTGGAGGTGTAAGTGTCTGGGCCGGGGGGTGAGGGGTGCCCCAAGGCTGGGCTCTGGGGGAAAGAGAAGGAGGTGTGGGTGTCTGGGATCTGGGAGTGCCCCGTGGCTGGGTTCTGAGGGGGGAGAGAGGTGCAGATGTCTGTGCTTTGGGTGCCCCATGCAGCTCCCTCCAGCAAACACCGCCTGGAACTGGGTTGTCTTAGGGGTTTATTTAACTCTCTGCTCCTGGGGGAATCTTTTCTGTTGTTGTGTGTATTGTTGACATACCTGATAAATTATAAGAATAGTTGAAATTGGAGTGATTATATTGTGTTATTTTGACAAATAAAATATGCAGAATTTTAAAATATTGTGTGCAGAATTTTTAATTTTTTGGTGCAGAATTCCCCCAGGAGTATTCATATGTGTAACTACAAACAAAGAGACGGTAATGCCTTCCTCTTGATCTCACGCTGTGTCTCGTCCTTTCTCCATCGTCTAAATAAGTTCTCTGGGGCAGAGACTGACTTTATCTGTTCTGTGCACTTTATCAGCACTGAAACTATCATAATAAATAAAACACATAAATGATAAGCCTGAAAGTCTCTGTAGTCCTGCACAGACTGCAGCTCTAGCAATGCAAAAACTTGACACCGAAATCATTAAAATAATCATGTACCTTGAAACATAGCCAGGCTGTCATCCACTTGACCACTTTTGTAGCCCAACAGACATTTTTGTAGAGCTCAGTGTTCACTACTCCAGGGTCTACTACATTAGCTGTCACATGGCTCCCATCTGCTGTTATGAGATGCTGTAGACGATAGGTAAACAATACAAGGGCAAGTTTGCTTTGGGCATAGGCTCCATGGGGTGAATAAGAACATCTGCATAGAAAAGAGGGAGAGAGGAAAATAACCAGAAGAAAAATGTTATAGCACAGATATCACATGCATTGCCAGTTTGCTAAATTATGCGGTAGACAGCAACACAGTAAGTAGGCACAGGAAAGCCTTATCACTTGAAAGCAGCTTGCTTGTTGTAGTTCTGGTGACTATTTCACTAGATTCAATGACTGCTTTATGGAAAGTATCTTAGATAAACATACATGTGATCAGAATCCGTGCTGCAAACAATTTAGGTATCGTTTTTCCTGGAAATGCTGAAATATCAAGCCACAGAATGCCCCAGTCTCATTCCTCCTATTATTTATTTATTCTTTATACAACTGCAGCACCTATTGGGCCCTGATCACGGATGCATTATGTTGCCCCAGATCACAGTCTAGGATTATGACAAGATACAACAGGTGGATAGGCAGGCAAAAGTGTGTGATGGTTAGTATGGTGACAAGCTAATTAAAAGTTGTACTACAGAAGTCATAAAACCTTTAACATTGGAAGATAACTAGTTAGAACAACGGTTTAAATGGAGCCCATGACAAACGGCATATGTAATGCAAACATAAAACTGATAGACTCTATGTCAAAACATTTATGTTCAGAACCCATGTGCCCCTTCTGTGATTCAGATGTTGGAAGTTCTCAAATTCAAATTCCTCAAAGTCAACCTTCTTAGTTAGTAGTTGCTGATTAGTCATGTTTCACTTCATTTTTTAAAATTCTGTCTGAATAAAGAATGCTACTGTCAAGCAAATTAGTAGGTATGTCACTGAAAATACTCCCCCAGATTGGGGTTTCAACATCACTTCCATGAATTCCACTTCCATGACAACTCTGCTTCTGTAATTACTGCAGACCTTTCATTTAATCTCTCAGCGCTTCACAGAGACAACGGTAATGCCTAGGAAGATTTTCTGTGTTTTGTTATGCACAGAAGAGTATGTGCTGACTGAATGGTAACTGTTTCTCAGAATTCTGTTTACTCTTTATTTCCCATGTCATACCTGGCTTTTAATGTTCTGTACACTTGACTAGTCAGCCTTGAGGTGGAAGAATAGGCCTCTAGCAAGCACTCTCATTTCATGCGGATTTATAAGTCCAGTGAAGCTATCTAACTGTTAGCAGTGCTGGATGCCAACAATGTGAATAATCAGGAACTTTCAGAAGCAACAGTGACTCTAATAGCCAAGTCCCTTTGTTTTCAGTATTTACCGATGTTTCTCGGAAAAATCCCCGGCAATTGAAAAAGCTAGTATTCGGATTTTACAGTTTTCATCTGAATTTTGGCTTTTGCAGGACCTGGGAATTTCTTGGAGAGAGACAGGAAGGGAACCAGGTCCCGGCACCTGAGACCACCAGACCACTGCAGCAACGGGCCCTCAGAGTGGAACGCTACTAGGGTGACCATATTTGAACATTCAAAAAAGAGGACACTCCACGGGGGGGGGGGGGGGGGGGAAATACTTGCTCGCGACCCCTGCCCCCAGCCCTGCCCCAACCCCACCCCTTCCCCACCCCCATTCCAACCTCTTCCCCAAAATCCCTGCCCAGGCCCAGCCTCCTCCCCTGAGCGTGCCGCGTTCCCCCTCCCCCCTCCCCCCAGCCACGCAAAACAGCTGTTTCACAGCGCAAGCGCTGGGAGCTAGGGGGAAAAAGTGAGCACTTTCTCCAGTGATCAACATTCACTTTCTTTCTTGAATGATCAACTCTTCTTTGGGGAAAAATAATAATGGCAAAATCCCGGACGTTTTTAGTTATTTAAAAATTCCTCCCGGACGGCGATTTAAGAACCAAAAAGCTGGACGTGTCTGGGAAAATACAGACGTATGGTAACCCTAAACACTACATCCCATGAGTCCCCTTGCCAGACAGAATGCTCTCCTGATCCCAGGGCCAGGCGGTGAAGGGGGTTCTCTCTGACAGGGATATCAGATTCACAGGGTGCAGCCTTCTTCACTTCTTCTATTTAGAAAAGCTGGATGTGCACAAGTCCATGGGGCTGGATGTGTTGCATCCGAGAGTGCTAAAGGAGTTGGCGGATGTGATTGCAGAGCCATTAGCCATTATCTTTGAAAACTCATGGCGATCGGGGGAAGTCCTGGAAGACTGGAAAAAGGCTAATGTAGTGCCCATCTTTAAAAAAGGGAAGAAGGAGGATCCTGGGAACTACAGGCCTGTCAGCCTCACCTCAGTCCCTGGAAAAATCATGGAGCAGGTCCTCAAGGAATCAATTCTGAAGCACTTAGAGGAGAGGAAAGTGATCAGGAACAGTCAGCATGGATTCACCAAGGGCAAGTCATGCCTGACTAATCTAATTGCCTTCTATGACGAGATAACTGGTTCTGTGGATGAAGGGAAAGCAGTGGATGTGTTGTTTCTTGACTTTAGCAAAGCTTTTGACACGGTATCCCACAGTATTCTTGCCAGTAAGTTAAAGAAGTATGGGCTGGATGAATGGACTATAAGGTGGATAGAAAGCTGGCTAGATTGTTGGACTCAACGGGTAGTGATCAATGGCTCCATGTCTAGTTGGCAGCCGGTATCAAGTGGAGTGCCCCAAGGGTCGGTCCTGGGGCCGGTTTTGTTCAATATCTTCATAAATGATCTGGAGGATGGTGTGGATTGCACCCTCAGCAAATTTGCAGATGACACTAAACTGGGAGGAGAGGTAGATACGCTGGAGGGTAGGTATAGGATACAGAGGGACCTAGACAAATTGGAGGATTGGGCCAAAAGAAATCTGATGAGGTTCAACAAGGACAAGTGCAGAGTCCTGCACTTAGGACGGAAGAATCCAATGCACCGCTACAGAGTAGGGACTGAATAGCTCAGCAGCAGTTCTGCAGAAAAGGACCTAGGGGTTACAGTGGACGAGAAGCTGGATATGAGTCAACAGTGTGCCCTTGTTGCCAAGAAGGCCAATGGCATTTTGGGATGTATACGTAGGGGCATTGCCAGCAGATTGAGGGACGTGATCGTTCCCCTCTATTCAACACTGGTGAGGCCTCATCTGGAGTACTGTGTCCAGTTTTGGGCCCCACACTACAAGAAGGATGTGGAAAAATTGGAAAGAGTCCAGCGGAGGGCAACAAAAATGATTAGGGGACTGGAACACATGAGTTATGAGGAGAGGCTGAGGGAACTGGGGATGTTTAGTCTACGGAAGAAAAGAATGAGGGGGGATTTGATAGCTGCTTTCAACTACCTGAAACGGGGTTCCAAAGAGGATGGATCTAGACTGTTCTCAGTGGTAGCTGATGACAGAACAAGGAGTAATGGTGTCAAGTTGCAGTGGGGGAGATTTAGGTTGGATATTAGGAAAAACTTTTTCGCTAGGAGGGTGGTGAAACACTGGAATGTGTTACCTAGGGAGGTGGTGGAATCTCCTTCCTTAGAAGTTTTTAAGGTCAGGCTTGACAAAGCCCTGGCTGGGATGATTTAATTGGGGATCGGTCCTGCTTTGAGCAGGGGGTTGGGCTAGATGACCTCCTGAGGTCCCTTCCAACCCTGATATTCTATGATTCTCCCTTCCTGATGCTGGCCCTTCAGCATGGTTCCTGTCTGCTTCCTCTGCACAGTGGAGGAGCGAAAAGGGCAGGAAGCCAGGCCCCAGCAGCCAAGACCATCTGACTGCTGCAGGAAGCAGAGGCTTCCTTGACTGTCACATTGTGAGTAACCCTCCCTGTCCTCTCCGCCATGCCCCAGCCACCGGGAATTCCAGACACCCCTGCCCCCACGCCAGCTGCCCTTCATTTTTGTTTTTTATTGATTTTTCACCCTTAAAGAAAAATTAAACAAACACCAATAAATTCCAGGGAAATTTAAGAAAAGAAATAAAAACGGAAAGCAAAGGGCTGTATTTGCATCCCAGCTGCAGGAAGTAAAGAAGTATAATATTAACTTGCCAGTTCATTCTCTTTAATTGTTTCTATCTTTGTCCAAAAGAAAAAGTCAAGTAGCAATAAAAACAAAATGACAGTACAACTTTGAGAGATGAGGTGAGTGAGGTAATATCTTTTATTGGACCAACTTCTGTTGGTGAGAGAGACAAGCTTTTGAGGTACACAGAGCTCTTCTTCAGGTCTAGGAAATGTACTGAAAGTGTTACAGCTAAATACAAGATGGAACAGATTGTTTAGCATAAGCAGTTAACACATATTTCAAGGGACCATTCAAGGTAAAGTGGCCACTTGAAATGGTCCCTTGAAATATGTGTTCACTATTTATGCTAAACAAGCTGTTCCACCATGTATTTAGCTGTGAGATAGTAATAAAGAAGATCATATAAAGTGTCATAACATCAGTCAATTGTCTGAGCTGTAACATAATAGATAAAGTAGCTCAACCATTATAAAGGTATCAGCCGGGTCTAGGAGTGGACTAGGACTTTTTAATAATGAATAAAAACCACTTTTAGTGTTATTGCATTGGAATAAAAGTGACGGAGTTAGTCAAAGTAGTGCAGTTATAGTTTAGGGTGTGTGTGTGTGTGTCTGTGATAGAGAGAGAGAGAGAGAGAGAGAGACCAGTTATAGCGGATGCATATAAGTCCATAGTACAAGTTACCACTGGGCATCAATTAACCTAGGTTCAAAGCAGATCACTTGACGTCACCCTGGGTATGAAAAGGAATCTAACCTTAACACATTATTTCCACAAGGGAAAGTATAAGCTGCTAAATCAACTCCACAGAGACAGAAAGACTAAGTACACTATTCAGTCATTATGTTAACTTTATAATTTGATTACTGAATGTGCTCATGCAATTTTCTGAGCAATTATTGGTCTCAAATTGTTTTCTTTTTAGTTAACCAATTTTAATTTGTATTATTGTTAACTCCTTGATTTGACTAACTTGATTTACATTGTAACCTCAATCTAATTTTCATATTGTTTAGAACTTTAGAGAAATAATAAGTTCGTTACCTCGTAGTTGTTTATGGTCTTGAATAAAAGTAATGAAAACACATTGAATTAGTTTTCTCTGATCAAATGATAATGAGGTAAAAATAACCTTCATTAAAAGGGACTTGAATTAAACATTAATAAAACATTGACACAGGTCCTGAAAACCCAGTTACTACTATTAATTCCATTATTTCTTGTCTTACTTTTCATAGAATCATAGTATATTAGGGTTGGAAGAGACCTCAGGAGGTCATCTAGTCCAATCCCCTGCTCAAAGCAGGACCAACACCAACTAAATCATCCCAGCCAAGGCTTTGCTAACTAATGAAATTCCTCTCCCTCCTCATATAGGCTCACATATCATAATTGTATCCCCTATAATCCAGGTAGTACAATATATATTTAACTCCCTGAATTTAGCCTCAGAGCCTATCAATTTCAATTCAAATCTTTCACCATCCTAGTTGCTCTTCTGTGTACTCTCCACTTTCTCTATGTTCTCTCTGCAGCATCTTTTATAAAACTGTGCAAGAAAACTGACCAAATTTTAAGATCCTTCAACCAGAAGGATCTCAAAATACTTTACAGATCATCTGCAACGCTGACAGACCCTGCTCGTTGATGGGCAGGACTGAACCAGGGACCTCTGGAGCCTAGTGCAGGAACCTCTACTAGATGAGCTAAAAGCCAGAGGCCTCTTAGGTAAGGCTGTAGAGCAGACTCATTAATTTCTAAGTGGTCTCGGGAAGTGTGTGGGTTATTTCTCCCACCAGTGAAAAGAAATTCTCTCTAGAGGGAATTCTGCATCAGCTATACTACATAGTAGTGGAAAGAAAGAATAATTTAGTCTATTGAAACTACAAGGGACAGTAAGGTAGACAGAATCAAATTAGTCAAAGACAACAGAATGTTACTCTTACAAAACACTGTTACTCTTACGAAAATGCTTTGGAATCTCCGGTGACCACAGCTGATCAGGATTAGATCTGGGTGAAAATTTTCTGTTTAAACCGTATTTCACAAGAAAATGTGGTTTTTGACGAAACAGTTTTGTCACAAAAAATCTGTTTTCCATGGAAATTTTTAACTTTTCATTGAAAAACTATTTTGTTTTGTTTTTTAGATGGAAACCCAATTCCCGCCCCCCCCCCATTTTTTCCCCACAAGGTTTGGGGTTATTAATGAAAGATTTTTTTGTTTGGTTTGGTCTAAATTTGCAGAGAAATAAAAAAAATTCCAATCAATTATAATCAGGAAGTTGGTTTTACAAATCACCCATAAGGGGCTATCTCCAACAGCTGTCCCCTAGCATCATGTTAAGGCATTGTTTCTCTACAAATCCAGGTTTCCCTCCACACACCTCTCCAGGTGAACGTCCAAATCACCAGGCTATAGAGTCATAGTCACTCTCTCTCTCTGGTTCAATGAATATTTAATTATTTCATACAAAGTGGAACAACTTCAACAGGAGATGTTAAGAAAGACCCACCACTACCATCACCTCCTCCTCCGCTATGTTTTGTGAGTCTAGCCCTTAATTTACTTTGGTTTTATTAAAAGTACCCAAAGCAAAATGTTTAATTTCAGGTTGAATGAAACGTTTTGTTCAACTCAAACCAATTTTTTTTGAACTACCAGGGAACCGAAAAAATCAGCATTTTGCCCAGTTCTAGTTAGAACAACACATTAAATGTCCTCTCAATGTCATTTCTAAAATCCTGAAGGCTTTCTTCCCCACCCCCTCTTGCTTAAGCAAAAGCCTCAGAGAGCCACCCTGAGTGTGCTGAGATCACAATAAATAGCTATATTTAATCTCATTGGTGCTGTAAGTTCAGATTTTCTGACCCTAACCACTGTATTGTTTTACAGGTCAAAACCCTGATGCCTTCTCCCTCTCCCATCATGCCCCTTCAATTCCCAGTGTGTTTAATTAGCTACAGGGCACAGAGCTCTAAGATCAAACTGCAGTACAGCCAAATAGCTGTGTCTTCCATCAAAACCTGGGGACTGCTGCACAATGTGGGTAACATGCTGGGGCTTTTAATGAAAGACCACAGGCACAACTGCAATGCATGCCTAGGGTAGAATCAGTTTATATAGCAAAAGCTGGCACAATCTATTAAAATGACTGAACTTCTTAAATGATTTATATTTTAACACCATTGTTGCTTAGTCAAGAATCTAAAAGACCATTATTAAACACTGACAGTGCTATCAGATTTCTAGATTTTGTCCCCCCAAAGAATAGCATGCAGGAGTTTAAAGTATTCTCGAAGGGCTTGTGTTCACGGCTGACCTACTGCATTGATGCAGCTATGCTAATGTAGCACATCTGGTGAAGACGGGAGAGCTCTTGCCCGTTGATGTAATTACTCCACCTCCGTGAAGTGTGGACACTGCTTTAAGTCTATGTAACTTATGTTGTTCAGAGGGTGGGTCTTTCACACCCCTGAGCAACGTAAATTACATCGACTTAAGCAACAGTTTAGACAAGCCCTAAGACTTTTAAAAGATTTTACAGTTTGTTTATTTTTTAACAAAGCTACATAGATGCTTTGCAGAACCTAGGTGCATCTTTTCTGGCTATTTGTTATAAATATTTCATTTCCTTTTTTATGATAAACCAAACTCAGAGTTCAAAATATTGCTCATTATATTTATGAAGGTTACTTGTCTGTGCTACATCTCTTTATCCTGTACAATCACTTCTCAGAGACTGAAGAGTCATTTTCCATTGATGTAAGTAAAGGAAACCACAAACCAAGAAAGGGCAGAATGGGAGGATCTGAGAAAATATGTATATTCCTGCTGAAAAAAGTCTTATTAATTGAAAAACAAACATACATATAGGAAAGATGTGAACAAACTGGAGACAGTCCAGGGGAGAATAAAAATGTTAAAAGATTCTGAAAACCTGACCTCTGAGGAAAGGGTTAAAAAAAATTCGCATGTTTAGTCTTGAGAAAAGGAGACTTATGGGGGAAATCTAATAACAGTCTTCTGATATGTCAAGGGTTGTTATATAGACTAGACAACGGTGATCAATTGTTCTCCATGTCCACTGGAGGTAGGATAAGAAGTAATGGACAATCTCCAGCAAGGAAGATTTAGGTTAGATAGTAGGAAAAGCTTTCTACTATAGCGGTAGTTAAGCTCTGGAATAGACTTCTAAGAGAGGTTCTGGAATCTCTGTCATTGGAGGTTTTTAAAAACAGGTTGGACAAACTCCTGTCAGAGGTGGTCTACTTTTACATGGTCCTGCCTCAGGGCAGGGGGCTAGGATTGATGACCTCTTGAGGCCCCCTTCCAGCCCTACATTTCTATGATTCCATGATATACAATAGTGAAATAGAACTAAATTCAAAGGAACTAATACACCAAATTACCTATATTTCATCACAGAGATGTGTACTGTACCTGTCCTGCTACCAATTACATCTACCACACACATGCAATTGCACAGTTATCCATTTTGCATACATGAGCATAATGAGTGCTCAGCCTGCACTTTCTTGTGCAAATGTTACATACACACTTGATATATTATTTTTTGAAAATGTGGTCATAGGTGCCTAAGTTCAGATACCAGAATTTTAAAATATTGATGTTAGTTTGGTTAGAGAAGTTAATGGAGCAACATCCATTTATACCAGCTGAGAACCTAGCCCTGTGTTGCCAGATTTCTTGAACTGCCAGAGGCAGAGTATATTTTCTAAACCAGTCCAGCCAGAGCCCTTGTTCTGATCTGCAGTCGAAAGAAAGAAAGGAATTAATTGATCGAGTCTCAGAGCTTTTGCCAGTCTCTGAAATCCGTGACTCCATGCCTTGTGTGATCATACACAGATTCATTTATAGTATTTGGGAAATGAAGAGTGAATTCCTCTCTCTCTTTTTGTAAACCTGCAGCCTGGAAATAAATGTTAAGGCACCATATTACAAAATATTAATAACAAAATAAATCAGAATGGGCCTTGCCAGCATGGGCACCACTTTCCACGCAGGAAAGGACACATCATTGTAATATGGCCTGGGTCCCCCTTCTAAAGTACCGCTGAGAGGCTTCCTTCCACTCTCCCACTTCCACAGTCATGGGCTGAAGTCTGAAATCTATGCAATGTGACAACAAAGGCCAGATCCCTCAAAGGGACAGCAGAATCCTCACTTTTAAAAAGGCAGTTATGAATGACCGGTATACCCTTTCCTTATCTACTTTTGAACAGTAATGATTTGTTCTAGGAGCAACTACAGGATGTCCATATTCACAGAAAACAAACCCACATATAGATATTGGCACAAGTCAGTATTGACAAAATACCCATTTTCTACAAATACAGAAGCTTAGAAGTAATTACTTGAACAATTTGTTGCCACTTGAAGCAGCTCAATAAGAAACATGAACAGTACTAATTTGTTCAATTCAAAATCCCCACAATCAATAGTATGCTCAGTCATGGCTTTGCCACAAGCCCTTTGTAAGGAGCAGCACATAGCCGCACTGTCCCAGGAGCGGACCAGGACTCTGAAGGTCACAATCTAGTTCCTGGTTTCCCCTTCACCTCAGGGAAAGTAATCTGCATCAGCCCTACGCTTGGTACAGACTACTTCCCCTGGTATACTGCCAAGGTCTGCCCACTCCCCACCCATATGCGTGGAAGGGAGAACAAGGCCTCTGTGGAAGTTCTTCCACACTCCTGCTGTGCTGGTTGTGCACCAGGGAGCAAGGGAGTTCCTTAAAGCCGCTTCATCATAGCCGGGATGTAGGGTTACCACCTGGCCGGTATTTGACCAGCCTGGTCGGATATTTTATGGATTTGCCAGTTGCCAGAAAAATAATTTAAATCGGCCAGTTTCTTTTTATGTGGGTCTAAAGATTTGCATTATCACAATACACTGGGAATCTAATGTTAAAAATGTGTCAAGCTAAAGATGCTGCAGTGTTCCTAATTCCGTAGTTTAAGCGATAACAGATCAAAACTGTTGAAAATACAGCAGTCTGCCCACCCACCACCAAACCTTTGGACGGACGAGAGGAATCGCTCAGGTGTTGAAGTGATCAAAAGTGTGCTTTGCATTATATGCAACCTCAGCTATTCCTGTTTAGAATTCTATGAAGTTGCTGTTAAAAATAAGAAATTGCTGGAAAAGGCAAAATCAAACAGCAAATACAAGAAATAGACTCAATGGATTTTCTTTACGTATAAAGTTCCAAAACATTCACATTCAAGTATATATTTAAAATATAGAATCAAGGCAGTTTGGGAAAAAATAATCTCAATGAAGACGGACACAAACAAAGCAGCTTGGAGAAAAAGGACAAAGGTGAGACAATGATGGTATCAGTCTTACCTCTATGTGTTCTCTCTCTAGATCAGTGGTGGGCAACATGCGGCTCGCGGGCCGCACACAGCCCTTCAGAGTAATCCACTAGAGGGCCACGAGACAGTGTTTACATTGACCGTTCACAGGCATGGCTGCCCGCAGCTTCCAGTGGCCGCGATTCGCCATTCTCAGCCAATGGGAGTTGCGGGAAGCAGCGGGCAGCATGTTCCTGCAGCCCGCACCACTTCTAGCCAGCTTAATAATGACCAAGAGTTATTACCCTTGGATGGCCCATGTGAAATAAGTTGGGCTCAGTCCAGTGCCTTTAGCTGAGGTATCTATATACCATGTTTTCATCCTGGGAGCTGCTCAGCATCCTCAGCGCCCATCGACTTAATCAGGCTGTCTGAGCAGAGAGGTCAAGGCTTGAATGGCATTAAGACTGAATGACCCCCAACCTACAGAGCTATTTCCAAAAAAGCACTGAGGACCATTAGCAGGACTGAGAGGAAACACTTGCACTGTCACTATCTATTATATAGAGTGATAAAAAACTTCAGTCTCTAAGGCTAGCAGTACCAAAAAAAATCTGCTATTTTCTTTTTAATTTTCTCTGCTTTGTCAAAGTTTGTTTTTACATACCCTGGGTAAGAATACAGCTGAGGACTCACAGAGGTACACAGTCATCAAAACCATTAAGTTAACTTAGTAACAGAATGAAGAAGATAATGGCCAGAGAAGAAAATGATTTACTAAAAACACTCAAGACATCTCATGAAAACCCCACTTCCCCTTAGGACACAGATGGCTGAAGGAGGGAATACAGCTGAAACAGGTACAGACACAACTCAAACGCCTGAGATTTTTGGACCTCAAGGATGATCCACTTCCCAGATTCAATGCCTTTATGAAGGCCTTAGTTATATAAAGCTGCATGTCACCAGAGGCCCACATCCAGCTGTCAGAAAAGATGTGGGATTAATAAAAGTATGGAAAATGAAAAATAGCTTGTGCAGAGGGGATTTTTATTTAGCAAGTCTAAAATGGCAAAGTTCAGCAGACAGTAAAAGCAAAAAATAAAATGTTTCCCTTTCCTTCTTACTCAGAATGATATTTGATTTGAGGCTTGTTTGGTGCAGTCTTTTCTATCCTATAATTTTGGTTTGCCTTTAAACTATTTATGGCACACTAAAATTCTCTTCAAACTGTATGAAGCCAATAATCCAACCTCACCAAAATCTTTAAAATGTCATTTATGATTCATGTGTGTGTCTTGAGAACCCGGGCCACGCAATGTGGCTCAAGTGGTCAAGGAAACAGGGGGAAAGAAGTATTATTGTCACCTTCCTCCCATCCAGTAGGTTTTAAATTTCCCAAATACTTTGTCACACTGAATCACAGTAAGCTGATCCCTGCATGATTTGTGATGAAAAACCAATTATTTCCAAAAGCGGCAGCAAGGTGGAAAGTAGAGATAGACTGTGGAAATTACACATGAACATTTCAGTCAAAGCCAGGACCAACAAGGTATGTATGAAGTAGGCAGAGTAACTCATCAAAGCCTAAAAATGCTTCCAAACAATATTTTAAAAGTTTCTTGGCCAAATCTTGAAAATCAACATATAGCACAAGTACCTGGGCTCTGAAGCATGATGCTGTACAAGTGCTGGGGAGAAAAGATCCTTCTCTCAGGCCATGTAGCCACTCCATGGCCGCCGCCACCACTAATGCAAATTTTCGCAGCTTCAGTAGCTCCCATTGCTCGTCTTCCATGAACATGAGCTTACAATGGCTGATCAGGCAACTTAGAGATGGATCCACTGGTCTGGGCCTTACTCCTCCCTCCCTTGTTACCAAACCTCTCCATATTAGAGCACTCAAGGAAACCACTTGGAATCTCTGTGTCCTACTTCCAACATGGTGTCCCCAAATCCAACCCCCTTCACCCTCAGTGTACAAATGCACCTATTCTATTGTGCTTGGGGATCTCACTATCTGGAGGCAGGGTGGGTGGGCAGGATTATTTGTTCCTTTATGGGGAAAAACATTTGAGTACATAATGCATAGTCAACCTGTGGAACTCCTTGCCACAGAATGTTGTGAAGGCCAAGACTATAACAGGGTTCAAAAAGAAAGTAGCTAAATTAATGGAGGATAGGTCCATCAATGGCTATTAGCCAGGATGGGTAAGAAATGGTGTCCCTAGCCTCTGTTTGTCAGAAGCTGGGAATGGGCAACAGGGGATGGATCACTTGATGATAACCTGTTCTGTTCATTCCCTCTGGGGCACCCGGCATTGGCCGCTGTCGGAAGACAGGATACTGGGCTAGATGGACCTTTGGTCTGACTCAGTATGGCCGCTCTTATGTAATACAGCTGGTCAAAAATGGGGCTTTTATCTGTGGAAAATTTTGATTTTCAGTGGTAATTTGAAAACTGAAAAATTTCAGCTGAAAACCAAAACAGATCATCCGAACATGAAAATATTTTGAGTTGGAAATGCTGCTGTAGTGCCTCCTGGGAACTTTAGTTCCAGTGCCTCAAGCTCCCATTCTCTTCTGTAGGCTGGGCTCCCCCGTTGGATTACGTCTCCCATGCTGCACAAAAGTCAACCCCCTTGAAGAGTTGTGGTAGCGCAGTATGGGAGATGCAGTGTGGCCAGGGAGCCCATCCCATGAAGGAGAATAGCGACATGAAGGAACTGAACTTCAATTCACATGAGGCATTGTGGCAGCATTTCCAAATCAAAATATTACAATTTTCAGATAAAATAGCTCATTTTTCGGGCATCTGGGTTTTCAATGAAAATTTGAATTTTTTGTTGTTGAAAACAGACACCTTTTACAAAAAATATTTATTTAGTCAAAAACACAACAAGCTTGGCAGAGAAAATTTTCTACCAGTCTTATATGAGCAATTAAAAATACATAATAGTCCCAGTTATTCAGAGATATATAACCTTAGGTTCCATTTCTGTGGGGATGAGGGGCTATTCCTCACTTCAATTTAAAACTTGAGAGGCAGATGGTTTGGATAAAATAAGAAGTTAGTCCTATCTTCCCCCTATACCTTCACCAAATCTTCACCAGTATTTTAACTGAACTAAAACCAAACTATTTTAAGGTATGAATAAATTGGCACAGTGTGAGTGGTGTCAGGGGCTAGACATCCCAAGTATAACCCCATCTGAGGCACATACTTGAACAGCTGGCCCATTTCACCACTCACACCATCATAGCTACATTATTTTTAGTGTGCTAACTTGATCAGAGCTAGTGTGCGTATGCCTCCTCAAGCTGGGAATTACATCTCCAGCTCCAAGTGTAGATGTACATTGGAACATTTTGACTGACCCAATCTAATGTGTTTTTTTTTTCATATTATGGGCCTGTGATTTATTTAATTTAATTAATTAATTTATTTATTTATTAGATTTCAATTTTTCATCCCATTTGGGATGGGCAAAAATTCAAAATCTCAAAAATTCTCATGGGGCAAGAAAATTGTTTCCCACCCACCTCCAGGCACAACTTTGTTTTCTGACATGCAGAGAATACATTCATGGAATACACTACTCTTTAAAGAGCTATTTTTCAAAATGTGGATGATGGAGTAGGATTCGCCTTAGCTCATGTGAGATCTGTTGAAAATGGACTGGATCTGAAAGACCACAAAGATGTTTGATGTTCTTTAGCATGTTCTTCAGCAAAAGCATTGTGAGAACAGTCATTGCTTTTGTGAGTTTTCCTTTCCAACAGACCTCATGAAATAAGCTATGCTTTGTCCATGTGGAACAAGCTGTGTCTTGTCACAGTGTACCCAGACAGCATGCCCTGTTAGTGGGAAATAAACATCCAGAAGAGAGGAATGGGGTTGGAGGGGTGGAAGGGCAAGCGGATGAGAAGCAGAGAAAGAGGAGGTAAAATGGAGAAGAAAGTGGAAAGGAGAAACAGAACAAGCAGAGCAGGAAAACAAAGGTAAGGATGGAAATAGAGAGGCAAAAGCTAAAAGAACAAGATACAGAAATAAAAATACAAAAGAAAAAGAGAAAAGAAGATGAAAATGTAAAATTAGAAATCAAGTAAACAGACTAAAAAGAGAGAAAATAAAGGAGGAAAAAGGAATTGATACAACAAAGAAATCAAAAGAAAAAAGATGCAAATTAATAGGTATATAAGAGGGGGAAAGGTACAGGAGAAAGACCTGGAGAAGTCAGAGCACTAGAAGCACAAACACGAGAAAGAGAAACATAACAAAGGTCACTGTATATATTTTATGTAACTTTATTCACAGGAAAGAGACCATTTTAAAATCATTTCTCCTTCTGGTGTTTTGTGGCCAGTGTATTCGATGTGGTTTGTGACTTCAAACCAGAATTTTGGGCAGTTGGAGCAAGAGAACAGAGGTGTAGATAAAACAGATTATATCCAACTAGCATGGCCCCTGCACCAGAATGACATTCATATTCGTGAAGTGTTCCATTTAAAAAAAAGAAAGAAACAGAAGAAAAATCCAACAAGGAGTCCACAGAGTATGGAAAAGGTGACAGAGGAAGTCTGGTGGAGCAGAGAATTTAATACAGGGCAGCTCCTTGGCCAGCTCCCTACCTGGTGTTTGTGCACCGAAGTAGTGATGGCCTTCTACCTTTCTCTCTCTGGGGTCTCAGATGGAGGGATGGGTCTCCCTACTGGTGTTACTAATGGGTCATCAGTTTGGGCACCACCAATTTAAAATCCCGGAAGTATCTTTGGATGGATGAGTGCATGATAAGCAGTTATCCCTGCTTTTATCGATATTTCTACCAGACTGCCTCAGAGACAGCACACATAGCAATTTATTCAAAGGGAGGTGATCTACTAACTCTCCTGATAATATGGGGTACGTTCAGCCAATCAGAAAACCGGAACCAATATCACGTGACCAATCAGAACCAACCAAAGGCAGCTCAAAATTACAAAATTTTGTAATTTGTGTAGGTATGTGAAAAATGGTCACACAGATTTTGCAGTCATCTTAACTGCAAAAACAAGGGGTGACTTTGGCATTGTCTCTTAGAAAATGTGGCAGTTCAGCAGAACAAATGGAGAGAGACACACTGTATCGTAAAACTAACTATGTTGGCCTCCCTGGGGCATATTTTATATACACACATGCACACATAGACTTTAAAAAAAAACCACAAAGGATTTGCATCTTTAAAAGCACTATGGGGACTCACTCCTCACCAGGTTAAGTCCAAGACAGTGGTCCTAAGTAGTGTGCTGTGGAGCTTTAAGAGTCCTGTGATGTGAAATCTCCCAAGAGCCATGAATGTTACTGCAACATGTAGGCAGGAAAGGGTGAGATAAGGGTGGTATGACTACTTTAACTTTGATTCTGTTGCTTATGTGGATTTAGGTCCTTATATTACATTAGAAAAGTAGCAATAATCTGTTACATTAGTATTTTAAAAACACTTTTAAAAGAAAGAAATAGGGGGAAATCATTAGGAGTTAGCACAATGAACAACATCCGATGAAGTGAGCTGTAGCTCACGAAAGCTCATGCTCAAATAAACTGGTTAGTCTCTAAGGTGCCACAAGTACTCCTTTTCTTTTTTCTTTTTACGAATACAGACTAACACGGCTGTTACTCTGAAACCTGTCAATACTGTAATGGTTATTCTGGGATTTACTTATTATAGCTGTGAAGTTGTTATATCCTACTCTGAATCAACGCATCTCAAGTCGTGTGGTACAGTCAATTTCTGCGTATTTATGGTACCGTAATAGTTCTCCATGCCGGCATAGGCCAGGTTATTGAACTCCCTTACATTGGTGAGCAGTCAGTCAGTCAGTCAGTCTCTCTCTCTCTCTCACACACACACACACACACACACACAGCTAGGTTCACTGATTTGAGTGGGGTCATTTGTTGAGTAACAATTCATCTGGCACTGAGAAAATAAGTGGAGAGCCTCTCCTATCTGGGGAGAGGGCTGTCTTTTCACAGATGTAGGTCTGGAGTTCAAATTGCAATTCACTTCTTGAAATCATTGGTGGGTGTGTATATATGGTAGGTCAGAACTCTCTATTCAGGCAGAACTCCCACTGGTTAGAAATGCACACAACTAGACAGATTCTGTCCTAATTTACACCTGTGCAACACCAAGACTGCATACTAAACTCACTGGCACTTTTGCTGCAAGATTTTTCCTATACATATTAAGCCACAGCTTTTCTAAATTAAACATTTATGTTTATATCTCCCTGAAAAAAGAGTTAATAACAATGAGCTACTGGTAAAATACATCCTAAACTAAAGATGTACAAGGTTTCTCTGTAATAAAGGAAGCTGTTGTTATCTACAGACATAGCAGAGCTGCATTAAATGGCATCATCCAGTGCAGTAGTTCTCAAAGCCGGACCGCTGCTTGTTCAGGGAAAGCCCCTGGCGCGCCGGACTGGGTTGTTTATCTGCTGAGTCCGCAGGTTCAGCCGATCGCGGCTCCCACTGGCTGCGGTTTGCTGCTTCAGGCCAATGGGCGCTGCAGGGAAGCGGCATGGGCCAAGGGATGTGCTGGCCTCCCTTCCCGCAGCCCCCATTGGCCTGGAGTGGTGAACCAGGCCAATGGCCTGCGGACGCGGCAGGTAAACAAACCGGTCCGGCGCGCCAGGGGCTTTCCCTGAACAAGCGGCGGATCAGCTTTGAGAACCACTGATCCAGTGCATACAGATCATAGACAATGAATATGTACTTTATGTGAAGTATAAGGATAAATTTCCTTGCTTGTTTTACAAGTGAGAGATGAAATTACAACTGCTCTGTGGAGATTATGCAATATACTTGTGATGAAATGGATAGCCTAGAATAAAATCAGAAATCAGATAGAAAGTCTTGACATGTTTAATGTGGTGTTCACATGTGAAATATTTGCAATAAAAGACACAAGCCTTCTGCCTTTAGGTTTCATTCCAAAGTGAAAAGTCAGACCAGGTGCCTCAAAATGTTTGCTAAGGTCCTTGTTGAGGGTCACAGGGACTGAGATATGACTGGGTATGGAAATTATGTGAAATGCTTAGTTTCAGTATGAAACCAGCTGAAACTCTTTGACTTTGACTGCAAGAATAAAGCCATTTGAATTAGTTAGTAAATCGAGCTTAGAAACACAATTCTCTCACTCTCAAATTAATTAAACAAGCAGCCCTGTTTCACTTAGCATAAAGGTTTGTATTTTCTTGCACAAAAGAGAAAACAGAGTCACATGGTCTGTTATTTGGAAAAATGCTGCTACGTAGCACCTTTGCCCAGCTTAAAAAAAGGCATTAATATACTTTTGGATTCTGTTAACCCCTTAATCAGTCAACGTTTTTGGAAAGTTCAGAAGACATGGGGGTGACAAAGCTAGGAGGCGGGCAAAGGGGCATGGCAGGTATGTTGGGGTGTGGGAACATGGTTGCAGTCAGTCAGAGGGGCTGATCAGTAAGGCTGAGAGCCGAACAGGGAAAGCTGGCACAGTGTGTGGAGTGGGAGTACTGTGTAGCTGGAGGACAGTGGAGAGAGAGCAGAGCAGGAGCAGCTGGGCAGCAGCTGTAGGCGTACACTTAGGGAAAAGGCAAATAGGCAGGGTGGACAAAAGGCATAGTAGGGATATAGCATGCTAGCTGTGGAGGGAAGCAGGAGAAGCAGTGAGGGGGTTAGGTTATGGTACTTGAGCAGGAGGAATGCCATCTGCAACATGGTGAAGTGGCAGCCAGCTGGCAGGGTTTCTGAGGAGAAGTTTATACAGCGTGCTTCTGGCTAGTTAGAGTAGACCTGTGTGCCAGCTGGTGGAGCTGCCAAGGAAGAAGAAGCTGACAATGTGTGGGTGGGGGAGAAGCTAAAAGCCAGCCAGCCAGGCAGGAGTGGCTGGCTTTGGCAGATCACAAAGTTTCAGTAGTCCAGAAGCACTGAAACCCTTTAAGCTAAGAACGGCTCTGGCATACCACAACGGTGGTGCGTTACACTGGAGGGGAATTACAATGGGGCTCTGTGCTGGCATCTGCCTGTGGATCTGATTGTAGGACAATTACCTGAGTCCAGAATCCATTTTACATATCCATACGCCATTTTACAAAGCCCCAGTTACATAGAATCCTGAATGCCCTGGTTATGGAGTCAGTCTAATGTTTTTTATACCACATTCATCACAATTATATAAGAACCAAAATGCGCCCAAAGATTTTCAAGGCCAAGTGTAAAACAGACTCAATTTATAAGTGTGTTTATATGCTATTTTTCTTTCCTACCCATGACTGGAAGGGTTGCTCAAGCCAAAAGCTATCACAGCGTTATGAAAGTTAATGGTATCAGCAATTATTTGAGCCGCTGGTTAACGAAAATCACAGCTGACACTGAATGACAATTTATACTGACTTTAATCTATGCAGTTTGTGGCAGTCCAGTGCAAACAGGAAAAAAAATATATTTGTACCTGCTTTGTAAATCATTAAGATGCAATCTCCCTACATAATGGGTGGCTGACGAGACGGTGATGACTCTAGCATTGCGACTGCGAGTTCCTGATTGCTTCAGTGTTTCCAAGAGAAGGTTAGTCAACAGGAAATGTCCCAAGTAGTTCAACCCAAAGTGCTCCTCAAATCCATCCTCTGTTTTCCTTTCAGGGACCAGCATCACCCCCGCTAAGGAAGAAAGTGCAGAAAAAGTGTGATGACTTCAGAGACTGAATGAGGATTCCTGACACACAAGCAACACAAGATTCCTGTTACACATCTTAAACACAACTTTCAGCATGATGGATGATTGGTGATTGCATGTGAACTGTAAAACTGACAATGATGGACTCCCCTGGAGAAAAATGACAAACTCCAGGCCTCAGTTTACCGATCTAGAAAATGGATAGAATCATCCCTCCCTTCCTCTGGCACTGTAAGGATTAATTAGTTAATTTTTGTAAGGTGTTTTGAAAATGATGGGGTCAATTTAACCTTTGGGTTTGCACCAGCTCTCAACACTGTGGGCCCCTGGCAGTGGTAAGTTCATCTGGAGTGGGAATGCAGAAAGCTCCCTGCCACCCTACCAGTGGGCAGGGCCAGGCTAATCAGCAGATGTGCTCTTCCAGGCAACTTTTCTATTGAATTCTGGCTGGAGTTTAAAAAGCTACCCTCCCCCAGGGGCAAACCCCCATCCCCACAGCTGTCTCCATGTGCGGGGAGGGGGAACTGGAGCAGAAATAAATCTACCCTGATAAGTATTAACAAAACAGTGTGTACACACACACAGTTTTATTAGGACTCATTAGGGAAATACATACTGTGTATATCTCTATATACAATTTTCAAACTTGGGTGCCTAAAGTTAGGCTCCTAAATCTGTAGTTAGGCCCCTAAATCCGTAGTTAGGCCCCTATATAAAAGTGGTCTAATTTTCAAGCAGCTGCAGCTCTTATTAACTTCTCTGGAAACAGGTTGTTCAACACCTTGGAAAATCAGCCCAAAGCTTCCATTTAAGTGTCTAATTATGGATTTAGGAGCATAACTTGAAGCACCCAACTTCGAAAATGCTACATGCATCAGGATGATATGGAAGGGGTATGTATAAAAACAAGAAAAAAAACTGAATTAAAAAGTTATGAAATACATTTCATTTTTTTAAAATTGCTGCACAACTGGATTGAGAGAATCAGAGATGCATATTGTTCATGTGGTTAGTAGTTTTGAAGGTTTTCTGCTTTTTCTCTGAAAACTAAGTACCATATGATGGGAAGTTTAACTGTGCTCTCTGACATGGAAGAATATAAGCTTCCTCCCAGTGATGCTTCACATTTCCATTATAAAGTCTTTCACCAAGAGTCAGACTGATGATGGCATACGAACCTCCCAATTTGACTTGCTCTTACTGTGCTTTAGTATTACTGCTTCCTTTTTGGGGTCCAATTGCCAAACAATGTCATCATGCTACAGGGTGCTTGGAAAGAACGGAGTACTTTTTTTGTTTGTATGGCAAGCTCCTGTAGCAATTTTTTCTAATATATATGTAATTCCTACTCCTTAATGGGCCTATACACTGAAAAACAGATGGCGGTGTGTGATGGTCTGGAATGGGGCGTGTGCATTCAGTAAGAGCAGAGATAAATAACTGTACCATTTCTATGTACAGCTCTTTTATACAGTTAGGAAGAGAGAGAGGAGGAGGAAGGGGAGTAGAGCGATGGTGGAAGAAAAAAGAAAGAAAGGGAAAATACAGGGGAGAGGAAAGCAGAAGTGAGGAAGCAAGAGAAAGGTGGAAAGGGGAGTAGAGGGAAGGAATCAAAGAAGACAGAACATGGGTGGGGGGGAAGAAAAAAGTGGAAGGAGTGAGTAGCTCAGAAGCAATGTAACATGCTACTATATGGAAGACATAGCCTGAACCTCAGCAAAGTCCCTCCCACTTTGCAGGCTGGTGGCATAAGGAAACCCTATAGAAGTGATCTGTTTGGGCTCTATGAAGACCCTGTTTGGCAGGTCATTCTGATATTTTTATGAATCTCTGAGATTCCCCTGAAATGGGAGGAGCACTCCATGGCCATTTCATCTGCATGTCAGTTCATATTTTTTATAATTGCGGCGTCCAGACTGCGAGGCTTCTGTTGTACTCTACCATTTCCTCAGCTCCACTGAAGCACTGTTATTCAGGGCTGGTGTCCTCCATGGAGCAGCTGTGGAGTCACCCTGAAGCTGGAGAAGGAAGGAGGATTCCCCCTTCCCTACTCCACAAACCAGTCCCGCCACTTGGGCTGGGCACTGGCAGGAAGGTTACAGAGCAACTTCAAGCTGAGACAAGCTTCCTGCAGAATCCATTGGCTCAGCTGGGGAAGGCTTAGTTTTGGGCCAACCTGGTAACGCTGGGGTCCCAGTCTGAGTCTCAGCTGCAGTAAAGCGTCAGGAATGGCGAGTCCCATCACGTGGGAGCAGTGGAGCTCAGACACATGCTTGGGTTGGAGGAGAGAGAGAAGTGGCAGTCCTGCTAACTTGTGATAGTTTTGTTTCCAGCAATGTTGACAACAGTTTAAGTGCGTCAGAAGGCATGAGGTTGATCACAGAGGGCCTTGCACATCCGAAATAAAGTAAATGTGAAACTCAAGCTCTCCTTCTGAACTGAACTGGATTATTCTGTCCCCCATTCAGCATGTAGGAATCATACACAGCCCACAGGGCCAGGGAAAATTCTCATGGCACAGACACAAGTAGGTTTGCCAGGGGTCCTGTTTTTGACCGGAACGCCCGGTGGAAAAGGGACCCTGGCAGCTCTGGTCAGCACCACTGACAGGGCCATTAAAAGTCTGGTCAGCAGAGCAGTGGGGCTAAGGCAGGCTCCCTGCCTGCCATGGCTCTGCGCGGCTCCCAGAAGCAGTGGCATGTCCCCGCTCCGGCTCCTACGCTGCCCCCGCCCCAAGTGCCAGCTCTGCAGCTCCCACTGGCCTGGCTGTGCCTCTGCGTAGGAGACAGAGGGGGGACATGCTGCTTGAGGTAAGTGCTGGCCAGAGCCTGCACCCCTACCCCCTCCCATGCCCCAACTCCCTGCCCTAGCTTGGAACCCCCTTCTGCACCCAAACTCCCCTGCACCCCACACCCACACCGCAACCACCTGCCCTAGTCCTGATCCCACTCCAGCTCTCTGAACCCCTCAATCCCAGCCCGGACCCCCTACTACACACCAAACCCCTCATCCCCAACCCCACCCTAGAGACTGCACACCCAGCCGGTGCATTCATACACCCCTTGCGCCCCAGACCTCGGCCCCAGCCCTGATCCCCTTCCCGCCCACTGAACCCCTCAGCCCCAACCTGGAGCCCTCTCCTGCACCCGAAATCCCTGAGCCCCAGCCCCACACCCCCAGCCCAGAGTCCGTACCCCTCCACACACACCCCAACCCCCGCCTCAGCCCAGAGCCCCCTCCTGCACCCTGAACTCCTCATTTCTGGCCCACCCCAGAGCCCACACCCTCAGCTGGAGCCCTCATCCTCACACTCTCCCGCACCCCAACCCCCTGAGCCAGTCTGGTAAAAAAGAGCAAGTGAGTAAGGTTGGGGAGAGCGAGCTACAGAGGGAGGGGGGATGGAGTGAGTGGGGATCGGGGCCTCAGAGAAGGGGCATGGCAGGGGTGGCCTCAGAGGAGGGGCAGGGCAGAGGGTGGGACCAGGGTGTTCAGTTTTGTGCACATAGAAAGTTGGCTACCCTAAACAGTGGGCCGCTCTAGGCAGCTGTATGCTCTCCTCTGCCAGCCCAGACATAGGGGGTGTTAAGGTAGAAGAGGACAGAGCTGTGACGCTTGCTTCTATAGACATTCTGGCTTCTGTCACAAGCCATAGGCAGGCCCCGGGAGGCTGTCATAACTTAGAGCTAGAGCTGTGCAAATAATGGATTTTTCAGTTCACCAGCAATTCTGAAAACTCAGGGAAAAAATGTGTTTTGTGTCAACCCAAAACACTACATTTTGTGAAATTTTCAGCAAAATCAAAAGGTCAAAAATATTTGATGCAAAATGAAACTTTTCATTTAGATTCCGAGCATTTAACATTTTTGAATTTTTTAAAATAAATCTGAGGAAATTTCTAAATGAAAACTGGTTGGAACTGAAAAATGGAAATGCTTTCATTAGAAAATGTCAAAATGAAACATTTCGACTTTGTCAGAGGTTTTCTTTTTTCCACACAAACAATTCAGCGAAACCAAAAGGAGTTCACAAAATATTTCAGCATTGCTGAATTTGCATTTTTTGCTGAAAAACGTTTAGGATGAAAAATTTCAACCAGCTCTATTAGAGCAGCTCCAGGGCTGCCCAAAGAGACTTTTGACTTCTGGAGATGCACTGAATTTGGTGAGTGCAAAGGGGACTCAGAGATGCCTTTGCGTTCCATCGTTTGGGCTGCACCTCCAGGAAGCAGAGCACCAAATCTGAGCCTATTCCTGTGATCCAGGTGAGGAGGGAGAGAGCTCACACCCACTCAGGGGTGTAATTTCTAAAGTATAAATTCCATCACACTATTTTGGTCACTGCTTAAGAGCTTCCTCTTTGCAGAAATTCTTGTTCAGTCCTTGAGCAGGCACAGTCATTTCTGCTAGAACGTCTTCCTCCTCCTCCTCTTGTTTAAGAATTTCCTAACTAATATTAATCCAAGAACAAATTTGGCAAACTGAGATTTTTCAGTATTCAACAAATATTTTTCCCCATTCTCCTAAAGGCTTTGAAAAGATTCACATCAAGGTTAGTGAAAAATCTTTCCTGCAATTTGAGGAAGAGCAGTTTTAATGTCCATATCTACAGGAAGACAGAGCATATAAATACAGCAAACAACTGAACCAGGTCGGTTTTCTGACAACAGGGTAAACCTCACCAGTGTAACAAGCTCTCTTTTTTTAAATTATTAATTACCTAACATTCAGCAGGTACTAAAAATGGTACACTATTGATTTTCTTTTGTCCAGACACATCATCAGCTTTACTCATGGGCCCTGAAGGGGTGAAATAAAAGAACAAAAACTATTTCTATTTTTCCAATAGCTCAAAGACTATTTGATGCCAAGAACATGCAGCATTTCCATCTTATATCCTCACTGCAAACTACCTGCAGCTGAGAGGGATATTAGTATTCTTCTGATAGGGAAGCCATATAACAATATCTTTCAGACTTGTTTCATTACAAATTGCCTTGGGATTAGTAATTCTCCCCAGTGTTTTTAGAGTGGCTTTGAAAGTGGATTTAAAGAAGAAATGGCAACATACAGACCATTAGCAGTCACAATCTGTTTTGATTCAACTGTTTTATACGTTATTTTCTCTGATTCAGCTGGATTGACTCCATAAATCTTTGTTTAAACAGACATCACCAGTAGAAACATGACAGAAAATAAATTAATAAGTAAGCTGCTAATAGGGCTTTTGCTTTGCGATTGGTTAACCATTATTACTGAAGTATCCAAGCAGAGGACTGACAGTATGCATACTGAGAACTGCATAAAATGCCATGCTGCCATGAGATTCTGCAAAATACAAATAAATTAGCACAAGCAAGCATATTGTACTTCATTAACTGCTCTGAAAGACCATTCTTGTAAAGATAGTTATATTCTACTGAGCTGCATTTAGTTGTATTGTTGTATACATAAATGTTTTAATTAGCTACACTTAATAAGAAGGCATTTATAATGATTATCTTCTATGAATGGTGAATAATGGAGAGTTTTTGCTAAGTTTTGAGATATACAGTTGCCCAATGAGAAATGGCATTGTGAATTGCCTTTATTTTTTCTAAAGAAACCTCTCTCTTGGTCAGGGGAGAGCAAGCCAATGAAAAAAGCCTTATATTAAACGGCTGGTTTTATCTCATCTAGTCCATAGTGCACATGGCATAGCAAGAAGTTCTGGACTGGCGTAATAAATGTCGCAGGTCAGGACCAAGGAACCTTCACAGAACTGTATGTAGGAACTTGGACAGTACTAGAGTTGATTACAAACATTGCTACTTTGCTTTCATGAGAAATTAAATATTGTACGTAAGTGTATTTTAAAAGCTTTAAAACAAAGGATTTATTAAAGAAAGACTGTTATTTACAAAAAGTTACTTCAATTTGTTTTGTTTTAAAGATATGTATATTTCTCAAATTTTACTTTAAATAAATCAAGCATGGCACAAAAGATTTAAAGTATCTCTCCCATGGAGTAATCAACATGTCCCCCTTGCCTGCCTGTTTTCAACAGGCTCAGGGAACAGCAGTCCCAAGGAGAGCTGTGCAAATAACAGGTGTTTCAGTTTGCTGGCAGATGGGGTGGGGGGATAATTTCTGGTTGAAGTCAAAACAATTATTTTTATTTGCAAATTGAAAAGTAAAATATTTAATTTAGGACTGAACAAAGTTTAAATGCTGGATTTTGATCTCAACCTTTTTAAACATTTGATTGTTTTGGTTATAAAAATAAAAAGGAAATTCTGAAACAAAAAGTTGTTTCAAACTGAAAAAATTAAATGTTTAAATTTAGAAAATGTCAAAATGAAACATTTTGATTTTTTCAGATTTTTTTCTCCCTGACTAAAACAAAACTGACACAAATTCATGAACTGTTTCAGTGTTGCTCAATTTGCATTTGTCATCAAAAAATTTCTGACAGAAAAATGTCACCCAACTCAGAGGGCATTGCTCCTGCACCTAAGTCTCCAGCCATGGCAGCACAAGGCAATGCTAGGCATTGAGAAGGCTCAGTTATACATATTTACATGCAATTCATTTTGCGGAGGAGCTGAATCTCTCTCTCAAAGTATTTTTCACAGGCTTTATATTATTCCCAGATGTGCGTTCCTCTGGTTTACAAAGGAAGAGTGTGTTCTAAAAAAGAAATTCCAGGGGGAACAATGAATAGAAGGCTGTTCCACATGAGAGGACAAGGCATTGTCTACACTCAGTTTTTATACCAGTGTAACTATTTCTGTTAGGGGTGTGATTTTTTTTTTTGCCAACAAGGTCATGCTCACTAAACTGCTACAATTTACATAGTTCCAGTATAGTTATACCAGTACAATCCCTATTGTGGATACAATTATACTGGTAAACAGGTATCTTATACTGGTATAGCTTGTTCCCCCTTCTGTGCAGGAATACCAGCATAAGCACCTTTATGCCAGGATAACGGCATCCACACTATGGGGTTGTACTGCTTTAATTATACTGGCACAGGAATAGTTATACTGGTCTAAAGCATCTTTATACTGATATCCTACACACAAAATCTATGTTAAAAGAACATTAAGGTTACAAAGTCAAGTCACTCCACAGTTGGGAAAAGCCAGAATGAAAGTTATCTGTGGAATCATAATTTGGCCCACTTGTGCCTATACATTATGATACAGTCTTTAATTAAATGATCACAAAATATTTTTTCTACAGGTGGTTGCACAGGCAGCCTTAATTCTGTCATTTCCTAACAATTTTTTGCGTGTTATTTCCTAGGTTTTCAAAAAGCAAACTAAAAATACCAAAATTCCATTGTGTGGCATCATATTGACACCCACATGGGTCATCAGCAAGGTTGGAACATTTAGATCCACCATATAGAACTCTGTCACTTGAGCTAACAGTGTAACTGAAAACAGTAGTAGGCTGTTATCCTCTAGATGGGCCAGTATTAGAGAGTGGTGGGCCACTTTGCCATGGGGTTTCAGAGATATTTGCTCACAGCAGAGGAATGGTGAGTCTCAGGGATCTCTGATTCCATTCCAATGCCTGGAGCAGGAGTGTTCTTTAGTGGGCACAGCCTCTTCTGCCCTTTTACCTCAAGCTCGAACCCTTCCCCTTCCTGATCTGATCTGTATCATTTCCCCCACTCTAACCTCCAGTCACCTTCCCTTCCCCCGCTCATGTTCCCCATCCCAACTGGCTCCCCGTCCCAATCTCTGTTCCTGGGCTCCTCATCCAATCTCATTGTTCCTACAGATCCTTGTCCCTGTTTCTTTGCTCAGCCTCCCACCCCAATACTCCAGCTCCTCAGGGCTGTCTCTCCTCCCCCGCTGCACTGGTTCAGTCCCAGTCTCCTTTGCCCAGCCAGTCCTAGACTCCTCCCATCTCAGCTCCCAGTTTCTCTTACTCCCACTCCAGTTTCTGCCCACCCAGACTCCTTGTCCCAATCTCTTTCCTCCCTCTCTCTTCCCTCAAGTGGTCTAGCTCTTGTTCCCTCTGTATTTGAATGAGGCAGCTTCCTCTTCCACCCTGCTTTCCCTGCATGGGGGTCACTGAAAGCACAGGAGAGACAGGCTCTCTGCTCTCAGTTCAAGTGTCCAGACCTGGACCTGGCACAGCCCACAGCAGACCAGAGCTTCAACTGCAGGAAAGTCCTGCTTAGTCCGGACATGGAGCAAGCACAGTGCAAACTGAATCTTCAGGAAGTTTAGCTGCTAAAATTTAAGATGTCTCTACTGAGCATCTGTGAATTGCCATTTTTCAAAGGCTTATAATTTAGCCAAACTGGGGTGGATTTCCATAGAGATGGCAAAAGGCATATCCCTGACACAAAGGACATCCCCTGCCAAGTTTCAAGTCCCTGCTCCAAAGCTTGGGGATGCTGGAGGTTTTTTTTCTAAAGGTTGCTAGACCTTTTTATCCTGGGCAAAATAACTATTTTTCCCTCACCTCATTGTCAGAACCAGCTGAACAATTTTGGCTCACATTTTCCAAAAAAATCCAGCCTGAGGCAAACACACAACGTGGGAAATTTCAGCCCAAACAGTTGAAGTTTGGCAATATTATAAGCAACTGAAAGCAGGGTCTTAAAACGAGAAGTGTCAGACAACCTTAACAGGCGGTGCTAGAAGTCCTGCCTACAATAACTGCGTCCACACTACAAAGATTAACTGTACCTGTATACTTAAAGTGGTACAACTTTCTAGTGTAGACAAGGCTTAGGTTTATCAGGCGGGGGGAAAAAAAAAGACAGAGCCCAAATGCAACAAACAATAAGTGAAACTCATCAGGTTTTTGACAAAAATGAAAAGCCTATAAACATAGTAAGCTCCTTAAGGGCTGATTAGATTTTTGACACACCTGCATTCTGCCATGGGGCACAAAAGAGTGTTGATTTATGTATTATGTGTATAGTGAAAATACATAAAACCCAACCTGGCTTTCTGGAAAACACAAAAAACAAGTTACAAATTCATATTTAATTTTAATTCATTGTTTTATAATGGATTTTTTTCTCATTAAAACAAAATAGAGCATTCTTAGTTGGGTCTGGATGCAGAAAAACATTTTATTCCTGAAAATACATTCCCTCCAGTGCATTATTATTCAAGACAAGCATTCACAACCTCAATCTTAAAACAGATAAGGCAGCCACACCATCCTACTTCAATAAGAAATGCTGCTTGATGGTGAAATTTCTTATTTTGTGATTTGCACTAAAAATAATTTAACGTGGAACAAAATGAAAGGGTTTGGTAAAAAATAAATTATGGACCCAATCCTGCTCCCACTGAAGCGAATTGCAAAGTCCTATAGACTTCAATCGTTTAAGATTGAGCAATACAGCACATCTGCAGCTGAGTTTTGTATCTATGTTATATTGATAAAGCTGGCATCATTAATTTGCAGCTGAGACATGAAACCAAAGGTGGCGAACTCGCCACCTGTGGAGACTGAGATATTTACAGTTTCATAGAGTGTTTGACATTATGGAATGAGAAAAATCTTTTAAACTAGTTAGGAAAAAACAAGACTGTGCTAAACAAAAGTCAGAATTGCAATGTATGCGATGTGGATTCTCTGACTGCCAGAACTATCCTGAATGAGCAAGTTGCTACTGTAACTGACTCGTTATTACAATAAACATATAGACCTTTTAGAAGAGTTCTGATGTTTATCAGGTGAAGTATGTAGATATTATTTCAGTTGACAACAATACTGCTCAGTAAACCACTGAACAATGCAGCTGCTGGACGCTGATCACTATTGAAAATCTGGACACTTGATTTAGATAACTACATTAGGAGCTGAGTTTGTCTGAAAATCCAACCACTTATGTGGGAGACTAAATGGTAGCTGTTAGATGCTGAGTTTGTCTGAAAATCTGGCTCTCTGTGAATATCTCACATGTATACAACAAATTAGTGTTACACACAAATATCCTTATGCCTCCTTCAGTGCAACCAATAATGCAGGAAGACCCTCTTTGAGCTAATCCATAAAGCTACTATCTTCTCCTCCTTCAAAGTTCTCCCCTAGACCCAGCTCTGCCATGATGCCTGTAAAAAAATCAGCTAATTAATCACAGTATGAAGGGCAAATAGGGATGGTTGGCTCTTAGGAAATGTAGGTGGTAATATAGGGCACAGGAGATGAAGCATGGTCTTGTGATTAAGGCATTAGACTAAGATTCAGAAGATCTGGCTTCAATTCCTGGTTCAACTATAGACTTCTTGTATAATCTGGGGCAAGTCGTGTAGGCAAAATCTGTGCTCCATTGAAGTCAAAGGTAAAACTCCTCACTGACTTTAATGGGGTCAGGATTTCACCTTCAATTTCTTTGGTTTTGTTCTCATTTGTAAAATGGGGATAACAATGCTTCCTTTCTCCCACCCTGTCTATCTTCTTTATTTAGATTGTAAACTGTCTCTATGTATTTGTATAGCACCTCGCACCATGGGGCCAGGATCTTGACTTGGGCTGCTTGGTGCCACCATAATATAAATAATAAATTACAACTTCCTTTAGCTATTAATAATAAATTTTAGGTGTATACAAATTGTATATATATTTGTACCCTACCCATCATATATCAGTTTTCTTCTTAAGGTTCGATCCTGTGAACTATTTAAGCATATGAGTAACGTTATATAAGCGGCAAAGAGTCCTGTGGCACCTTATAGACTAACAGATATATTGGAGCATAAGCTTTCGTGGCTGAATGCCCACTTCGTCGGATGCATCTGACGAAGTGGGTGCATCCGACGAAGTGGGCATTCACCCACGAAAGCTTATGCTCCAATACATCTGTTAGTCTATAAGGTGCCACAGGACTCTTTGCCGCTTTTACAGATCCAGACTAACACGGCTACCCCTCTGATACGTTACATAAGTGATTAGTCCCTTTGACTTCCATGGGACTACTCACATATGTAAAGTTACTCATATGCATACATGTTTGTAGGATCAGGGTCTAAGTGTGTATGCATATATATGTGTTATATTACACACAAGCACACATACATAACTCATACACATAGCTGTCTCTATAATTTTGATTGTACCATACAGCCATACCCCACAAACCAGCATGTTTAGAGAGGGTTGCATACTATAATAAGAATAAATTTCTGCACTCACCTACAAAATGTGCAATCATGAATTTCTGAACCAGTCAATAGTTCAGAATTATTGTCTGATTTTAAAGTGGCTTAGACAGGGTTCAGCCTGAAATTCATTAGCTTTGTCATCTGCCTAAAATGGGCTAATATATTAAAATCTCTCAACTTCAGTGCTACAAAGAAATGTATTCAAGGTCTTATAGATTTCCCTCCCTCCCCAACCCAGTGCCAAAAAGACACTCAGGTACTCTCAAACAGTATTTCATTGTCCTCAAGTCTGGCAATTTGTATTCTAATCACCTTTGGTGGTATGTGTGGATGCTCTGTTTTCCCTAAGGATGTTGTAATGGCCTTGTTAAGTTTACTGATGAGTGGAATCATTCACCATAGCAAAAGAATGAAATAAATAAACAAGTGTATTTAAAATATATTGAAAAGCATTTTCAGCATACAAGGAAAACAACTGTCAATTTGGTATGGAAAAAAAAATCTCTTAAGTGGGAAATAATACCATCAACTTACAGCTCGAGAGATTTACACACCATGTCACTGTCAGCTCCTAAGGTTTTTTAATACATGCCTCTTCTACATGCAATTACTATTAATTTAACATTTATATTGTGGTAGTGCCTATAATGTGCTGCGTGGTTTTCAAACATACAAAGACACAGTCCCAGTCCCAAGAAGAGCATACAGCCTGACAAGAATGTGGTATTGATACCCAAGACTGAATTGTAAGACTAGCTGATAAATTGCACTTATTATGCACCTTTAGTGAGTTAATATTTTATCAGATTTTAAAAAAAATCTGAAATCCTCCTTTTAATGACTTTGTAGACAGGCTATTTGAGCTACATGATGTTTTTCTATGTTAAAGGAAGTGTAGGGGGAAAAAACCACATTAGCTCATGTGTCATATGCCAACCCAAATAATTTTTAGAAACTGAAATTGTTTAAGCAATGCGCCATTTGCATTTTTTAAAAAAATGCTTTCCTTTTGATTCACTTTGAAAAGCAACGGGCTGAGCATGAACGGCATGGATTAGCAAAGAGGGGCCTGGGAAGCAAAGTAAAAAGCCTAGCAATGAAAGGGCTGACCTTTGTTTGCCAAATGAACTCACACATGTTTTCAACCGACTTTTTCCCCCTTAAATTAAACCCCCAAATTATGTTATGATAGCATTCAGGTTCTCATTTAAATCAACTATAGTAAGGAGATAGGTGAGATTGCCTCACTGCCCTTACCTCATCCCATTTTGCTTTGGAATCGCTATACTTTTGGCATGAGATTTCCAAAAGAGCCTAAGGGAGTTAATTGGTCAAATCCTACTGAATTTCAATGGGATTTGGGTACCTAATTCCCTTAGGCTCAGTTGAAACTCCCAGATTTGGTATAATAAATCAAATTTGGATTAGATCCGTGCAATGGGATGAGTTCTAAATGGCAGATAACATTTCTAAAGTACCTAAGTGACTTGGCTAGATCCAGAAAAGAGATGTAGGCTCAACGTTGCAACACAGGTGTTGTAGGTGCTCTGAAGCCTAATGGAATCCATAGCCCAGGTTACATGCGCACAATGCATGGGGAGAGTCAGGTCCCTAAGAATGGGATTCACAGCAGTGACATAGTTAGGAGTGGAAACATAGGTGGCCTCAACTTCTGGTGGACTTGCAATGACCGACGGTCTGACATCACAGCAAACCATTGATATTGTATATTATTATATTATATATTGTTGCATATCTGGCTGTGGTCAGCCCCACCCACCTGGCCGAGACCATGTCGGGGCAGACCGCTGCCAATGGGGAGGCAACAACCAGGGCTGGGTGGCATAACAGCAAAGCCCCTTCCCTACTGACATGATGGGGGTGGCCAAGCCAAATCTGAGTAGTATTGTGACATGGGGAATGGGCTCCTTCTCCCAATCCCAGGCTCCAAATGACATGGCAGATCCTACATCCATGGGGGAGCAGCAGGACCCCATACACCACATCTCAATGCCATTTAAATTTGGCCCATCTGCCTGGAAGGGGCTCCACCAGTACACCACCCAGCTCTAGTTACTACCTCCTGATTGGGAGTGATGCATCCCAGCCTGCCCATGAACAGGGGTGGGGTGTGGGGGGGGGTGGAAGGGTGATTGGCTATAATCAGATTGGCTGTGTGAGCCAATGGGAAGACAATAACCAGAGCCAGGTGGCGTACAGTGGAGCCCCACCTCTGCGTGAGTGATGGAGAGGTGGTTGGGCCAATGAGCAGCGTTGTGACCCAGTGCATGCTCCCAGACCCCAGCTCCATTCCGTTCTCCATTGACAAAGGCGCCAACTCCATCCCATGCCACACAGTTGCTTCCTCCCCACAGTGAGAGGTGTGCCCCGCTCCTGCCCACTGCTGGGGGAGGGGTTGGCCAAAACCTGGTTGTTTGGGAACTAAGAAACAATCAGCCAACAGGGAGGCAGTAACTGGAACGGGGTGGAGGGGTGCAGAGTCTGAGCCTATGTTGATGGGGAAGCGGAGCTAAGTGGAGCAGTTTGAGGCAGCTGCATTAAAAGACTGCTCAGTGGCCTGGCTCAACTTTGACATTTTTTTTTCAGATTTGTGTGGGCTGCTTGGGTGCTAATTGGGTGGGCCAGGGCCCACCGGAGGCTCTGTCCCTGGTTCACAGAAGCCAGCATGTTGAACAAAGATCCGCCTAAACTAGCCAAGAGGAAATGCCAAGGAAAGAGGTATGGTCTAAGCCCCACCCCCTCAAAGGCCATAGGGAGGTACCTCCCTCTGCTCTCCTGGAGTTAGACAGCCAAGCCAGGTCAGCCCTTTCTTGTTAAGAAAGAAAGAAAGAAAGAAAGAGCTGCTTTCCTCCCCGCCCCATACCCCAAAGCTCAGTAGTTAAAGGACTCACCCAGGAAGTGAGAGATCCAGGTTCAATTCCCCCCCTCTGCATGATGTAAAGCAGAGACTTGAACCAAGGTCTTCTCCCTCCCAGATGAATCCCCTAACCAGTGACTTCTGCAGTGGGTCACTCTGAAGCTGTTACATTTTGTATAAAATATGTAAATATTCAGGGACTTGAATTGGACTCTCCCATCTCTCAGGGGAGTGCCTTTACCACTCAGCTATAGAGTCATTTTTACTGTCTTTCTGGCCCAATAAATTATTTACTTTAAATAAAAGTTAAAGTGTGTGTGTGTATAGATAGATATATACACAAACCAAGTATAAATGTATTGCATAATCATACATTTACATCATGTAAATATGAATAATATATAATAAATGAAACTATATCTATATTTTAAATGTTAAATATTTCATTTCAAGCAACTAAAATAACTTTAAGACCTTGTGAGAATGGAATAAATAAACTAAGTAATACTCTGAAGTAACTTATTTTGCATTAAATATAAAAATATTTTTGAGTATTACTCATTTCCCATTTTCATAGAATCATAGAATATCAGGGTTGGAAGGGACCTCAGGAGGTCATCTAGTCTAAAGCAAAGTCCAGCTCAAAGCAGGACCAATCCCCAACTATGATTCACAATGGGTTATTTTAGATCTGCACATTAACAAAGTTTCCCTGGAGAAAATTAATTCCCCCCAAACTGCCTAAAACTGTAAAATGTTTGTGTTTTGACAATCAAATATTTTAACAAAAAACATGCAAACACGCATCTTCGTAATCCAATCAGAACCAGTCCAAAGCAGAATTACAGCAGGCATTGCCCTTGTTCTAGTGACTGGTATTTTTGTGACTGAACATGGGAGGCAGAAGAACAATAACGTCTGAGCGTGGAGGGAGGTCAGAGACTAGGAACATATTGGTCCCTTGTTGCCTTAAAATCTGTGAATGAATCATGTTCCCTAAATACAGTATAAATCACACTGAATGGATTTTCAGTGAAGACACTGGAATGCAAAATTAAAAAGGAAAATAAATATCAATTAACATCAATGGCTCTATGGGCATAATTATGCACTCCACACTAATCCAAGGTCACTGGGAGCCTCTCTTTTGCTGTCAAAGGATCAGACGCTCACTGTGTTGGAACCTACTGACTTTCCCTTTTAATGCCAGCCAAATGCCAGATTATTTACAGGAGCTAAAACAGATGTTGAACAGAATAGGAAACAAGCCCTCAGAAGCGGAAGCCTGGTGATTCACCATGTGATTGTCAGAGGCTAACCTAATTATTAGAAGGGAGCCTTTACAGCGGCTCTGGAGATGATTATTCCTGTGATTCTGTTATGGCCTTAGTAAAAGGCAAAGTTAAGCCATTCATTTCATTACAGCTTCTGAAAGGATTTTCTTAAAGAGCTAATTTATCTGGGCAACAGTAACTGAGCATGAATTAAATAAAATGCCTTTCTTGGGGGTCATGAAAATGTAAACTAGTTCAGGGCACTGTATGTCAAGCCTCTTTAAAATTTATATTTTGGACTTAGAGGCTTTGGTGTCGTATCCCATTTTTTATTAAGTCCATCAAAGAATAACATTTTTAAGATGATTGATTTTGCTGTAACAGTCAGGCTCCGTGTAGTGATACAGCAAAAAACCCAAAAGGGAGCTAGATAGATTCACGGAAGATAGGTCCATCAATGGCTATTAGCCAGGATGGGCAGGAATGGTGTCCCTAGCCTCTGTTTGCCAGAAGCTGGGACTGGGTGATAGGGTATGGATCATTTGATGATAACCTGTCTATTCATTCCCTTTGGGACACCTGCCATTGACCACTGTCAGAGGACAGGATACTGGGCTTGATGGACCTTTGGTCTGACCCAGTATGGCCGTTCTTATGTTCTTAAAAATGTAACATGAAAAACAGCAAAAATGTAGCATTGAAAATCAGATGCTTGCTATCATCTTCCCAAAGCCACTCTTTTAGGGTCTGATCCTTCAAACACAATTATATTACCAAGTGTAGTGTTTCGTACTTCGGTTGACCCATAACTCAATGGGACAAATCAAGGCAGTAATGGAACTACATAATCATAATCATACATTGCAATATGCTCAGTAGTATTTGCAAGATCAAGCACTTATTTCTTACTTCTCTCCCTACCATCATTGTTCCTTTGTCAACCTTGTCTCAGACATCAATGTGGCCTAGTGGTTGTGCTTTGGACTATGACTGTGGCAATCTGGGTAGTCCCAACGTCACTGCTGTTAGTTGGGTGACATGGGACAAGTCACTTCTCTTCCTTGTGACCCAGTTTCCCCACCTACAAAAAAGGAGATAATAATCCTGACCTCCTTGGTAAAGAGCTTTGAAATCTACCGATGAAAAACACTATTGAAGAGCTAGATATTAATATGCCACAGATCAGTTGAATAATTACATAGTTTATGGCTCAAATTTAGGTGTATTATTTAAGCATCTGAGTAAAAGTGGCATGATATTCAGAATTTCTGAGCATCCACAAATCCCATTGACGTCAATGGGAGCTGGACACCCTGAAAAGCACGCCATTTTTATTCTGATGCCTAAATAATTACTTAGATGCTTAACTTTAGGTATCTACATTTGAAAAATTGGGCCTTTAATGCTTTTTATCTGCTCGTATGAGCAAGAATGTACAGTTACAGTATGGGTGTTCATTTTTACTGCTCAGGCTGAAGCTGCGGTGGAAGCTAGCCTTTCAATCAAGAGGTCTGAATAGATGATCTAATGGCCCCTTCTGGCCTACAACTCTATGAATCTATGAAATCCAGAAGTTTTTTTTTCCTTCTCTTAAAAGGACACCAAGATCCATTCCATCTTAAGAATCCCATCCATTGCAGTCAAAATTTTGTTTGTGTAGATGCCGAGCAGGGGGAGAGGGTTGTCTCTATGGATACTTACAGAAAAGAGGAGTTAAGATATGGCAGACATTTCCGTTAACTCCATAGAATAAAACTCTATATTTTCATTTAATAGTGCATGAGCTACAGTTTGAGCTACTATCAAGAGCTCCTATAGTACATAAGTGCATGAAGCAAATCATCTAATGTAATGCAAGTGAAATTATTAGTTTGTTTTGCCCTCAGCAGGGCAGGACAGTTATATGAGTGAAGAAAATAGTATCGGGCCTTTTGGATTTCTCCCTTGTGTCTTCATTGAGAGACGGTTCATGCACAGAATTGGAGGGAAAGAAAAAAACAGTGTGTGAGCGCTGAAGGGCTTAGACAACAGCCCCAAGTGAGTGGGGTGGGGGCATGGGTTTGTTGATGATTTGCTTCCTGTTAAATGAATATACGAAAAGTTCCCTTTATAGGAGAGTGTTTAGTACAGAGGAAGCTTTTAAAACAAAAATGCCAGGAGAAAAAAATCTCTCTCTGGGCTGGATCCTGAAGATACCATGGTTATAAAAAAAAATTAGATAGCTAGAACTGCCAATCCTAATGTTCAAAAACATCAAGAGTCAGTCCCCCAAAATCTTGAGATTTAAAAAAGAAAAAAAGTAAAAAAAAGTTGGGTTTTTTATCTGCCTTTGGATTTTTGAAACTTTAGGGTCACGTTTTCCAGTTTTTCCTCGACAACCATGAGGGCTAGAAACTTTTAAAAAATGAATGCTGGAATTCTCTTGTAATTCCATGACTCCAGGAGCTGGGGCTTTAATTAAAAAAAACCATGAGTATCATGACACTTGCAATACAATCAAAAAGGCTGGCAAACTGAAGATGCCTCCTAAAATGTACTGAAGTGCTGACAAGGCCGTAAGCAGTAATTCAGTCATATTGCTATCTTGTTGTTTGGTTCAAATAAAGTATCTGAAACGTGAAGCATTGTAAAGAACCCAATGTGTCCAAATCTTACAGTAAGCATGTGAAAAGGTGAAAGAGAACTCACCATTATTCACCAGGACGTGGAGTGGACAATTCTTTGCTCTAAACTGTTGCACAAATTCCCGTATGGACTTCATTGAAGCCAAATCACAGTGTAAAAACTCCACTGGAAAGAAACAGAGAAAAAAACATCCCGTGAAGTCAGTTTACAGTGAAATAAAACAAAATACAAATTTATACATCACAATCCCACCCATTATGCTTGAGTGGGACCTACAAAGAAAGGGATATTTTGTTAAAAAATTGGCCTGGGCCCTTTTAAAAATTCTTTATAATGTATAAGGAGAGCCAAAAACGTTCTCTTTTAGTCAGATTCAGAGACTTTAAGGTCAGAAGGGACCATCGTGATCGGGATTGTCCCGAGCTATTCTGGGGCCCTACGCAGCCCCACCATAGGGGGCGGCGGGGGGGCAGGCTTCCATGGGGGGTGGGGGCCTGGCTTGGAGGACGGGGGGAACCACTCCCCAGCACTCACTGGCAGCACGGCTGGGGCCGGGCTGCTGCACTTTCTGCCATCCATGAGTGCAGGCCCAGCCCTCCTGCACTCCTCAGGGGTGGGAAGGGGCAAAGCAGGGGTGGGGAGAGGCAGGGGCTGGAGCAGCACACAGCTGCACAGTGGACCAGGAAATTTGGTACCCCAAACTTCCTGGTGCCCTATGCAGCTGTGTACTTTGCGTATGGGTAAGGACGGCCCTGATCATGATCATCTAGTCTGACTTCCTACACACTGCAGCACACAGAACCTCACCCACCCACTCCTATAATAGACTCATAACCTTTGGCTGAGTTACTGAAGTCCTCAAATAATGGTTTAAGGACTTCAAGTTACAGAGAATCCATCATTTACCCTAGTTTAAACCTGCAAGTGACCCGTGCCAGAGGCTGCAGAGGAAGGCAAAAAAACCCAAAACCCCAGGATCTCTGCCAATCTGAGCTGGGGGGAAATTCCTTCCCAACCCCAAATATGACGATCAGTTAGGCCCTGAGCATGTGGGAAAGACCCACCGGGCAGATACCTGGAAACGAATTCTCTGTAGTAACTCAGAGCCCTCCCCATCTAGTATCCCGTCACCGATCATTGGTGATTTTTGCTACTGGCAGTCCCCGATGGGCCACATGCCATTGTAGGAAGTCCCCTCATACCATTCCCTCCATAAACTTATCAAGCTTAGTCTTGAAGCCAGTTAGGTTTTTTGCCCCCCCTGCTCCCCCTGGAAGGCTGTTCCAGAACTTCACTCCTCTGATAGTGAGAAACCTTCGCCTAATTTCGAACCTAAACTTGTTGATGGCCAGTTTATATCCATTTGTTTTTGTGTTAACATACGCACTTAACTTAAATAACTCCTCTCCCTCCCTGATATTTATCCCTCTGATGTATTTATAGAGAGCAATCATATCTCCCCTCAGCCTCTATTGGTTAGGCTAAACAAGCCAAGCTCTTTGAGTCTCCTCTCATAAGGTAGGTTTTCCATTCCTCGGTCATCTTAGTAGCCCTTCTCTGCACCTGTTCCAGTTTGAATTCATCTTTCTTAAACATGGGAGACTAGCAATGCACACACTATTTCAGATGAGGTCTCACCAGTGCCTTGTATAATACTTCCCTGTCTTTAGTGGAAATACCTCACCTGATGCATCCTGGGACTGCATCAGCCTTTTTCTCAGCCACATTATATTGCCTGCTCATAGTCATACTATGATCAACCAAATATACCCAGGTCTTTCTCCTCCTCTGTAGCTTCCAACTGATAAATCCCCTGCTTATAGCAAAAAATCTTGTTGTTAGTCCCCAAATACATGACCTTGCACTTTACACTATTGAATTTCATCCTATTTCTATTACTCTAGTTTACAAGGTCATCCAGATCTTCTTGTTATAATATTCCGATCCTACTCCGTATTGGCAATACCTCCCAACTTTGTGTCATTCTGCAATTTTTTTTTAGCACACTCCCACTTTTTGTACCAAGGTCAGTAATAAAAATGTTAAATAAGATTGGTCCCAAGACCAGTGCCTGAGGAACTCCACAAGTAACCTCCCTCCAGCCTCACAGGTCACCTTTCAGTGTGACCCATTGTGGTCTCCCCTTTAACCAGTTCCTTATCCACCTTTCAGTTCTGATATTAATCCCCATCTTCTCCAATTTAACTAATAATTTCCCATGTGAAACTGTATCAAATGCCTTACTGAAATCTAGGTAGATTAGATCTGTTTATCCTTTGTCTAAAAAGAATCAGTTATCTTCTCAAAGAAGGAGATCAGGTTGGGTCTGACAAGATCTACCTTTTGTAAAACAATGTTGTATTTTATCCCGCTCACTATTCACCTTTATGTCCTGAACTACTTTCTCTTTCAAAATTTGTTCCAAGACTTTGCATACAATTGAGATCAAACTAACAGGCCTGTAGTTTCCTGGATCACTTTTTTTTCCTTTTCTTAAAATTAGGAACTATATTAGCAATTCTCTTGTCATAAAATATGACCCATGAGTTTACAGATTCCTTGCTATTGGACTTGCAATTTCGTGTGCTAGTTCCTTTAATACTATTGCATGAGATTATCCGGGCCCCCTGATTTAGTCCCTTTAAGCTGTTTGAGCTTAACTTCTACCTCGCCTGTGGTAATATCTACCTCAATATCCTTGTTACCCTAGCCACACTACCGCTACCTCAAAGTTCTTCATTAGACTCATTCAAAACTGAGGCAAAGTATTTGTTTAGGTTTTTCCCCTTCTTTCTTTTCTTTCAGCTTATTTTTTTCAAGTTCTTGGTTTTTCACCTTCCAAATATCAAGAATGTCAAGTATGGTCTTCCCTTGTTTTGCTGGGGTATCTGTTGAATGTTTCAGAGCATATTTATTGTGAAATATCACACCTTAATTGAAGGTGTTGAATCTTTAACAAAAATGTCTTTTATCCAATGTTAATCAGTAATTAAATAGGTGTCAACAAAATTAATAAACATTCAAACACAAAAGAGCCAAAATCCTCCCATGTGTTTTAGACAGTCCGATTAAAAATTACTTCCCCTTTCAGTTGTTCAACTCTTGCTCTCTTGACTTTTTTGATGTCACCACTTCATTAGTTCTCTTGTCTAGAATATAACAGGGCAGACGAGGCCTGGATGTCTTATATGAAAAACTAATAACTCTGCTCCCCCCTTCCTGCTCACCCTATCAAACTTAAATTTATTTATTCATTTCATTTTTAAAGCAAAACTTTCAGATGTTTTTTATATATCAAAAGGAGGCAAGAGAAAAAAATGCAACCTCCCTTTTTTGCAGACTGACTTTAGAAGAGCTATTCAAACCGCATGCCATTTTAAAAAATGTAGACTGACAAACATGAAGAGGGGGGTTCAACTATACTCTCTAAAGTATATGCTCTTTCTTCTGTCTCTTGGTTTGTTACCCATAAAACAACAATTTGTGCTAATGACACAGGAGTATTAGGCTAGCCATGTGGTGATTTGAGATTACTATTTATTGTACTGTAACATATTCAGCTTTACTGCTGTGGTTAGATGTTCAGCTGCATGCATGTGTTTAGTTATTACCTTGTACATGTGGGTCACCAGTGCGGTTAGATGTTCAGTTGTGTGCGTGTGTTCTCCCTGTGTGTCTGCGCAGACAGACAGCACAGCAGACCTCGAGCAAACTGTCCAATGACCACAAGATGCACTAAAGTGCGAAGGCACCAGGCCAGGTTTATTGTTGATAAATCACAGTAATAGCACCTGGTAGATGCTATGAGGATACTAAGACATGTATGCCCATGAGAATGAACACAGCTCAGTGAATGGCGGGACTTTCCATTCCCCCCTTGGCAGGACAAAAGACACTCTACCTGAGACTCCATTTTATACCCTGATACAAACAAGTTACGTACTGCCCCTTTCACATAATTAGTTGCTGCCCCTTGACGTGGCTAGCTATTATCCAGTACATGTTGGTTTAATTAAAACATTTTTATTACTTACTGTTATCCTGATCTTATCTTTTAGGAGGGGTCAGTACATTTCAGTTATCCAGGGGGAATGTTTTTGTATCATCCTTGATATCGGGATGTTCTGGTATCACTTGATATTGGGATGTGTTTGCGTGAGTACTCTGTGCCTAGCACTTCTTAGGAATGTGTATTTCTGCAATATCAGCCCTGTTCTTGCCAGATTCTGTGAGCACGTCCTGCCTCATACCAGGCCTTTGATATAAAGGCTTATGTTTCAGGCTCTCTTCCTACTACAACTGTTATCTCACGGTTCCCTTCCCCACTTATTCATCTAATCCACATGTTTTATATGGTCATAAAATAGATTGTGAGTTCTTTGAGGTATGATTGTGTGTAAAGAGTGCATTACAGCTAAGCCACAAGATCTGCTAAAGTGGGATCCACTAAAGTGGGGCCTCTAGGCACTCCAGCAATCCACATAACAAACAGTAATGATAACACTTATTCAAATTCATTACAGCAAAATACTTTTCCAGTTTAAAAACTGCTTTAGAACTTCAGACAAATGAAGCTTCCAGTTCGTTGTCAATTATGTCAGACTATTCCCCCCCCCCACTGTTACTCACACCTTCTTGTCAACTGTTTGAAATGGGCCATCCTGATTATCACTACAAAAGTTTTTTTTTTCCTCCTGTTGATAATAGTCCACCTTAATTGATTTGTCTTGTTCGAGTTGGTATGGCAACCCCCACCTTATGTGTATACACACACACCTTCCTACTGTATTTTCCACTCCATGCATCTGATGAAGTGGGTTTTAGCCCACGAAAGCTTATGTCCAAATAAATTTGTTAGTCTCTAAGGTGCCACAAGTACTCCTCATTCTTTCTATTCTATATATGGTTAGATCTGGCTGCTTTCCTTGATTTTATTTGTGTATTGCATTTGCAAGTGGCAATGAGACACAACGGAGAGCATATTTCTAGGGGATTACTGCACACAAAGTGGATACATCCATTCCTTCTTTGGCCTTCTTGCTGTATAAGGCCACATGAGCAACGCCGTAATCTCCCAGGTAGTTACTACCTGTTGTGTCTTGTTGCTTAGTAACTAATAATGCATGGTTATAGCTCTGAACAGTATTGACTACCATCTAGATCTTTCCTTTATGTGTGCAAATAGAAATATCAAAAAATACTCTGAATCTACTGTAGCTTTTTATTTCTCCAATCGGCTCTAGCCCCCCAATAGAAGAGAATTAGGAAAAGAATGGTCGCCTCCTCCATGGGAGAGATGCGTTCACCATGAAAGGAGGAGTTCCTTTTAATGCAATATAACAATAGACACAAAGCACTTGTGACTAGAGCTGATAAACATTTTTTCAGTGAATAAACTATACACCAGAAAACCACTGAGTTCACTGAACGTTTCGACCAGACTGAGAAATCGCAATGTTTCTGAAATGTTGAAACAAAACATTTCATTTTGACCCAATTCAAATTTTAACAAAAGCAAAGGGGAACTAGATTCACAAAATGGCTTGAGGGCATTGGGAAGAACGAACAACATCATTCTTGTAGCCTTTAGCCCAGTGGGTAGGGTACCCACCTGGGATATGGGTTTTCTATTTCCCCCTCTTCACAAATGAGGAGAAAGGACTGGAACCCAGGTCTCCCACCTCTCGGGTGAATGTGCTAACCACTGGGTTTTGGAGTATTCTGGCATAGGTTTCTCTCAGTCTCTCCTATTGAAGCTGTTTCGCTTTTTATAAATAATTGGTCATTGGAGCAGGAACTTGAATTTGGGTCTTCCACATCCTCGGTGAGCGCACTAACCATCAAGCTATAGAGCCATTCTCACTCTTTTTCTCTGGCCCAATGACTACTCACAGCCATTCATAGCAGCACTTCATAGTCATTCATAATGACAACAACAAAGTATTTAATACAATGGGGCTCGTATCCACGAATGGGGCCTCTGGGCATTACTGCAAGTACTACTAATATTGTTTTCTTGCTTCAGGCTCATTTCTGGGCAAATGTATAATGATATTTTGTAACTTTGTAATTTTAAAATTCCTTCCACCAAAAGATCTCAACACAGTTCACAAAAATGAATAAACTAATCCTCACAAAGTAGGGAATATTAATCTTAGTTTGCTCAGAAGGCAGAGAGATTAAGGGCCAGAAGCAGACACTCTTACTCACATGTAGCAGTACCTTACTCTGCAAGTAGTTCTACTGAAATAAACAGAACTTTTTGGAGATTAAGGCGCTACTCCACATGAGAATGTCTGAATATGGCCCTAAGTGACTTGCCCAGAGTCTTGCAGTGCATCAGTAGCAGAGCAGAGAATAGAAACCAGATCTCCTTTCTCCTATGGTTTGTTCTTTTAGCCTGAGTAGTAGATTAAAGAATTGCATATTAAGAATCTAAATGATACTGCCAGATTATAACAGTTTTAAGTATAGTCCAATTTTTTAAACTACCCTTTAACCAAACCCAACATTCAGCAATAGAGATGAGACAAATGACTGCAGATTAAGGCCTTCTATGCACAGTGGGGGTAATGGGCTCTAAAGGAGTTGAATTTTCTAAAGTGCATTAATGTGATGCACATTTATTTGTCCATATAGAGAAGCCCTTAACCTGCAGTCATTAGTCTTGTGCATGTCAGTGTGCTCACCCCACTGTGTAGTAAAGCCTTAACTTTGCAATAGCGTTTTACTTGACCAATATAATGAGAAACAACAGCTCATGAAGTTTTTCATGTATAGTAGGTCTGGGCAAAGAAAGCAAACATTAGCTTTGATGGAATACAAACAAACAAAGTCAATACTTTTCCAAATTAAAGCTGATGCCAATATTAGGTATAAATATTAGGCAAAAATTATTTTTAACATTTTCAGTTTATCAGTCCATTAGGCCTCAAATCATTCATGTCCCCAGAATTGTTAACAAATATAATTTGGTTAGTCTCTAAGGTGCCACAAGTACTCCTTTTCTTTTTGCAAATACAGACTAACACGGCTGTTACTCTGAAATGTAATTCTGTTTACGTTCTAAGTTTAGTAGCATAATAGGTCTTTAAAACTAATCAGTCCTTGACTTTGCATGTGGCTTTCAAATTCTCAAAAACAGAGCAAGAACGTAGGATTTGGAATCTAGGAAGAGGAACATTAGCAACTAGTGTTGCTGAATCACCATAATCATTTCAAACACTATTCCATTCAGCTGTTCCTTCTACTATTCTTTCACACACAGACATTCACTTCTAGAATGTGTGCCTGTATTTCTTTCCTCTGTGTGGGTGTGTCTGACATACTGATCTAGGTAATACCTTCACTAAAAGCAAAGCAATTACATCTTTGTCAGATGCTAGCTAAAATATTCACACAGAATGAAAAAAAAAAAAAGATTTGACTATTACTTTGCTGTAATCTGGGGACACCTAATTCAATACTCAGAAAATTATTAGCTAATTACATGCAAATGGAGCATAATGGAGCAAAAAGATGACCAGAATTCATTCTGTGCTTATTCACATCCAAACATGCATGTTTGATATTATCGATATTTCTGCTTTGCCCAATGTGACAAGTTTTTTTAACATATATTTATTCTATTGTAGCATTTTGCTTAAGCAGGTACTGGCTGTACCTCAACATCCTAACAATGTCTGCTTTAAAGCTTTTGTACATAAAAATCAAACAAAATGACTAACAACAAACTGGAGACAGAACGGTCATCACAAACCTGGCAAGCATAATCTCACCTGTATCTGTGGCACACCCACCTTCAAACATCTATCCAGTATACTTGGATGGGAGGTAAATGGCTTTGAACTTCCCCCACCTCAAGCTAAATGGTCCTAAGGAAACTCTTTGCTCTCCCCGCTTTTACAGATCTAACCAGCTAACCAAAGCTGATCTTTGTACAGATTAACTCTCTGTTTAAAACAGGTTTCTGCAATGTGCAAAAAAAAGAATAAAATCCAAACTCACTAAATGTCATAGTGCACCCCTGAGGTGTCATAACACGGGTACCAAAGTGCATGAGTGAAATTGTGAACTTCCAAGACAGCATACTGTAAGTCCTTGGTTAAGATCAGTACTAGTGGCGTTCTCCAGCCTATTCATTGCAATATGACTTTTGTCTGGGGTGTTTAAGGAATACTGTATTTAGAAATTCTTGGTGGATAATTATTTGCACATGCTTTTTTCCAGAACTGTTTGAACATTGTCTGTTCAAAAGAAACAACTGAAAAAGCAGTTTATAGTGCCACTTCTTAACTATGACGCTTTGACTTATTGCACTAAGAGGGAAGGGGGAAAAAAAAAAAAACTTTCAAGAGTTACGTTTCAGGAGTTACTTTAAAAAAAATAAAAAGGTTAAAACTGAAAGGAACTTTTTTTTATTATTATTATTATTTATTTATTTATTTACACAGTGCAGCTTGACTTACCCATTTTCACCTCCTATACAACTTAACCTTCTTGGTGAGTGTATATATGAGTGTAGCAGAATTAAATGGCATAGTCCACTGACCCTCTTGTGTGTCAAATTCAGCCAGTTCTACTGCAACACTTGGTCCTCAAATAAGCAAAATTTAGAACAACAGCTCTGCTTTCAAGTTCCATCACTAGCAACTGCTCCACTTACTGCCAAAATAGTACATTATAACAGAATCTCCAGACTGATTCACAGTTCAGTCACCTTTCCAGAGCACACATCACTGAACCATGGTGCAAAAAGTAGTTCAGATAAAGGTTGAGAACTACTCAAGCATGATTGCCTCAATCTATTTATACCACAAATTGTGTGTTATTTGAAACAAGCTTTCTTTTCTCAAAATGTATACATTACAGGTACAGTATGCATGTGTTTCATAAACACATGTAAATACCCTGCCTTGCTGTATGATTTAGTTGGGGATTGGTCCTGCTTTGAGCAGGGGGTTTGACTAAATGGTCTCCTGAGGTCCCTTCCAACCCTGATATTCTATGATTCTATATTTGTATATGCTTGCAGCTCAACATGGACCGGGCTTGAAAAACTGAACAGCCACCATCTAACTAGAGACCTAAACCTATCTAGCCAAAGGCAGATACAAAAGATGAGAGGAAGGGATGATACCTGCAAGGTCGAGGGGCAGTCCCATGGTGAGAAAGCTGGGTAAGAAGCCTTGCCTCAGCTGCCTACAATGGAGTTGGGTTCCTCTAGGGCAGGAGTTTTTCTCTGATTAGTCATAACAGCCTATGGGTATTAGATATCTGTTACATCTGAAGCTCACTCTTATGGCAGCTGGAAAGCCGGAGCTCTCTGACCCCCGTCCCCACATTCCAGAGCCTCCTGGTTGATGGGTATGTCCACTGCTTTCCTTATACTCAGGTCCCCGGCTGCAGTGAAAGGTGGGGGGGGTCTCTGCTCTCCTGCCAGACACTTGCTTCTTAGGAGGAGTTTTTCTGTAGCTCTGCCCCTTCCCCTGACTGGTTTTTTGGGGGATCCCTCTCTCTCCTGGATGTCTTTAGGATCTGCTGCTGACCTTCCTGTAGCTTTAGCGTGAAATTGACAAAGCTTTGTCAATTTTGTCGCTGTCCACAGGGTTCTGAATGGCACCAGAGTGAAAATGACCAGAGACTTAGCAGTTTCACTCTGCAGATCTGGTTTGGCAAAAGTAGGTGCAGGAGCAGGGGCACTAGAGTTGTCTGTTAGAAGACTCTGGAAGGTAGCTATGCATCAGTTCACATTTGGAATATTTTCTTCACAACCATAAGGGTTAGAAACTGCATGCCAGATCCTTGGTCCAGGTTAAGTCCCATTTGCATCACTGGGATTGTACAAAAGGAATTTATAGGTGATCTAAAGAAGTAGCTGAGGATTCCTCTGCCAAAAGGGAATCTCTTGTTGAAAGAAAGAAACTGCAAAAATGGATTGCTTGGCATCTCCTTGCCCCTATTAGCTGGGGAAGTTTTTCTACTTGACACAGGTGAATAGGTTTTTGAAACAGTGAATATGGACACTTTTCATTCCTATAATTAGCAAGCTTCAAATTGCTTTTCCCCCCTACACAGGTGACATCCCCCCCGGTGCAGAGGCCAGCACAAGACCTACTCTGTGCATTATGCCTACAAAATAGGGCTCAATGTGGGGCATAAGTGGTGCATTGTCCTTGCAGTGCCTCTTCCCCCCCAACAGAGGAGTGAATTTCACTTACATGCAAAAAACTTTGTCCAAGCAATGCATAGGTATTTGCCATCAGATACAATACAAAAGAAAAGAAATAATGATTCCTGCCGATTCTTGTTAGTTTGAATTTTATGCAGCCATGAGAACAAACTAAGTAAAATAACTTAAAAGAAGAACAGGTTATTGTAAATGGAAGATAAATAAGGTATGAGAAATTCTCTTTTGTTCCTTCCCATCAAACATTTAAAGCGATTATAGGTTTCTCCAACAATGTGCTAAAAGTTTTAAAAAATTGTGGGAAAACTAAAGCTTATCTTTACCCCTGAGAGGTTGAATGGAAAATCAGCATCCAGCTCAGATATATATTATTAAAGATGGTAAATATCAGCAGGGCAGAAGCATGACAAAATGAAAATGTACTTCACAGTTAGCTAGGACTGACACAAAGCCAGATTGACCAAACAGTCAAGCATACCCAGACACAGGGCCAAATCCTAAAATAATGTAAATTGCTGAAGTTCAGTGAGTCAATGGAGCTCAGCCCAATGACATCAGGTGAGGTTCTAACTCAAACTTGGGAAACTACAACCTCTATCATCTCTTTCAAATTTCCCAACTCTATAGCTGCAAATTTGCAGTGCATTCTGGGTGCAAAGCCCAAAAGCTAAGACATTTTAGATATGTCAACACTGCCCCTGTAGGTGTAATTTGTAGCATGGGTAGACATACTGCACTAGCTGTGATTGAGCTAGCATGCTATAAATAGTTTAGTTGCAGTGTCACGAGAAACAGGTAGGCTAGGTGCCCTAGCATGATCCCATCTGAAATCACAGGCACGTACTCAGGGCGGCTAGCCAGTCTTGCCGCTGGCACTTCTATTTTTAGCATGCTACCTCAATCAGAGCTAGTGCAGGTATGTCTACACATGCTGGAAATTACACCTACAGCTCAAGTATAGACTTACCCTTTGAATCATATATATATTCTATTGATCAAGATTTCTAAAAAACAGAGATATATGCAGGAACAAGAGAGCTGGGCAGAGAACAAGAGGGCTCAGTTTAAAAGGCAACAATCAGGACTTCAGAACCTTTTATGAAAAGTGCACATACTCCAAATTATGCACCCAGCTCTTCTCACAAAGTGTTCACCTCTAAGACTTACAGAATTTGTGTTTTCTGTATGCACAATGTTCAGTTTGCATGCACTTACTAAATCAAAACCACTTTTTCTGCAAAGCTTCTAGTCCCCAATTAAAGCAATTTACATGCCAGGTTTCAACTTCAGCCATTTTTTCGTATCCCTGCTCCATAGCCCCTTCCTCCCCAAAAAGCATTAGGGTTTTTAAAAAAAAAATAAAGTGATTTCTTTCATAAAAAACATAAGAATGGCCATACTTGGTCAGTCCAAGCTGAAAAGTCCCAGTCTTATTAATCTCTCCTCATATGGAACCTGTTCCATACTCCTGATAATTTTTGTTTCCCTTTTCTGAACCTTTTCCAATTCCAATATACCTTTTTTGAGATGGGACACCCCACCTAACTCAAAAAGAAAGGGCCCAAACTTTCCAGAAGCATTCACTTTTGGACAGAGACTGAAGAGGGGAAGTTAGCTGAAAAGGTGAATTTTTCAGAAAATTATGGATGTGTGCAAACAGGAGTTTACAATGGACATCTTAATTACAAGCATAGCTGTAGTATGCACTATATTAGTACATCAGAACTTCCTTTAGATAAGGGAGCTCCCATGCAGATTAGTGAGGTTTATGGATTGCCAGATGCAGGAATGGGGTCAATGCTAGTGATGTCACAGTGCTCACACATTTCTCAAGGCTTGGCTACATAAGTTCCATTGTTGCCACTGATGATGCTTCTATTATCTTGTCCTGGATGTTACTACAAAGAAGGAGGCTTTACTGAAGTGTGAATTAGATAGATTCTCTTGTAGGTGTAATTCATTGCCCCATGTTCTTGATTTTTTTTAAAATCCACACAAAATGATATTCTTAAATCCAGCAGGTCTGCTTGTTTACACTAATATAAATTAAGCCAAATTGGCTGGTAATGGAACAGAAAACATTAATATATTCTTTTCAAAGGAGCACTCAAACAAATCTTGCTGAACAGAGGTTTCTCTACAGAGACAAATACAGCAAATAAGGTTGGAGAGCTACAATAATTCACTCTTAATAAGACCTGTAGTCAACACTGTGTCTAAATCTCACACTTACGCCTTCAAGATGGTGTTCAGTTTTAAGATAAGAAAACCATTATAAGATGGCAAGATAGTTTTCTCATTGGTTACAGTACTGGAGAAATACAGAAAGGTGCAACTGTTTAACCTTTCAACACCACAGGATAAGAGTAATCTTCTGTGTGTATAGGTATTATTGTAATACAGCTCTGTATCACCAGCAAAACACCTCGGAGTTCTGTGATCTCTGAGCTAATAGAAGTAGGTTGGTTATGTTATACATAATACTTCAAAGATCAAAAATTCTCTTGTGGAGGTCAAATCATTTTAAACAAACAATTAAAAGTCAATATTTTTTCACTCTAGGCAAGGATATCTTAAGGGATATACAGTATGTTCAATATTTCTGTGCCCCATTTGACATTGACAAGACACACAAAGAGACTATTTTCCCTTTCAATTACCTTTTGAGAGTAGAAAGACATGTCAGTGCAAAACACTGCCATACCTGAACAAATGTGGCTTCGGAAAGTGTTTCCTATTCAAGAAAAAATATGCTAGGTGATTACTTCATCAACAATATATATTTTTTCCTGGCTGGAAATATTGGGAATAGCCTCACAACTATGACACATTAGAAACAAGAATATATCATTTAGGGTAAGAATGTGTGGGGGGACCTCTAGATTGTTTAACTACAGATTTTAGATAATGCATTAAAAAGTTCACAAAGTTAAAAAAGAATAATTCCATACAGAGGGTGTAAAACCAGAAAGAGGTCTGGTCTTTCTGGATATGTGTTATGTTACTTATAGAACTGAATTACATGGGGGAAAAAAAATCAAGCTTCTCCACTCATTTGTACCTTAGTTTAAATCAGACAAGGGGCTATCTACGCTCTCTCCCTCTTCCTTAAGAGGTTATCATACATAAAAAAGACAGAACAATGTTGCAACCATGAAACATTTTAACCTAGTTCTAGCTTCTTCCTTCCCATTAACTAAGTCACACATATACATAGATGTTGGCTATACTCAGAATGCCCTTCATTCCGGTCTAGTAAGCAGAAATACTGTGGAACTGATACGCAAACATCCAACCTAATTACTGTTACCTAGAAGATCTGGAATCTAACTTTTTGGGGCGAGGGAGGAAGGAGGGTCTTCAATTTCCTTCCCCCTTCTCCCTGGCTAAGGGAGCATTTCTTTCTCTAAGACAATGACAAAAGAATTTTCTTAGCCAGTTCAAGTAAGAGAAAGACTATCTATCTTGGCCCCCCATTACTGCATCTTTATGTATTTAACCTCACACAACACACTCCTAGGAGGTAGGGCAGTAGTATCTTCCCTGTTTTACAAATGGGGAACTGAAACACAGAATGTATGCAACTTGCCCAACGTTACATGGGAAGCCTGTGCTGGAGCACAGAGAATTGCACCACAGTCTCCCAAGCCCCAGGCTAGGGCCCTAATCATGGGACCATCCTTCCTCTCTCTTTCATTAGGTTATGCCATGTTTACTGCATACATGGCACATACATGTGGCCATTCCACATTTCTGTGCATGAACATCATAGTCAGTCAGTACTGGGAAAGACAGCTGCTTATTTATGAAGCTACCGCAGCTAGCAAATGAAGTAGGAAGAGAGCCTAAGACATAAGCCCTTGTATCAGAAGTCTGATATAAGGCAGAACCTGTTCACACAATCTGGCAAGAACAGGGCTGATATTGCAGAAATACACATTCCTAAAAAGTGCTAAGCACAAACTACTTACGCAAACACATCCCGATATCAAGTGGTACCAGAACATTCCCCAAGGAAAAGAGAAACACACTGACCCCACCTAAAAGATAAGGTCAGAATAACAGTACACAATAAAAATGTTTTAATCAAACCAACATGTACAAGGTAATAAGTAGCCATGTCAGGGGGCAGTAACTATGTCAAAGGCAATACTAACTTGTTTGTATCAGGGTATAAAGATGTATCTCAGAGGGAGTATCTTTGTCCAGCAGAGGAGGGAATGGAGAGCCTAAGACAGCAACCAGTGGGTGGACAAAAATGTTTAAACTAAACTAATCATCCCTCTTGCCTTCTTTGTTCTTATGTTGGAATAAACACAGTGACAGAATTTGCCATCTGGAGCAGTGGGAAGAATGCGATCCCTTCCAAGTACAGGCCAGTTTGATGAGCCACTGCCCCAAGAGGTCAGCAAAGAATATTATTATTTTTTCTTTGGAAATACTGTTGCATTAATTTGGATCAGTGGTTCTCAACCAGGGGTACTCAGAGGCCTTCCTGGGGGGTACGTCAACTCATCTAGATATTTGCCTAGTTTTACAACAGGCTGCATAAAAATATACACTGAAATGTAAGTACAATATTTATATTCCAATTGATTTATTTTATAATCGTATGGTAAAAATGAGAAAGTAAGCAATTTTTCAGTGATAGTGTGCGGTCACATTTTTGTGTTTTTATGTCTGATTTTGTAAGTTTTTAAGTGAGTAAACTTGGGGGTGCACAAGACAAATGAGGCTCTTGAAAGGGGCACAGTAGTCTGGAAAGGTTGAGAGCCACTGATTTAGACAGAATAAATGGGCAAAAGGTTTTAGCATAACCCAATCACTGTGCAACATTAAACAGTGGTAACCAAGGTTTGGTAAACAGAGATCTCAGCCTCTTTGGTACCATGGTGCAAACATTCTAAAAATCCTTTTAACCCTTTATTCAAGATACAGAAAAAAAGAAAAAACAGGTAAAACATTTGAAATGTAAAGTATTAAGTACAGCTTTCATTTTAACAACATCCCTTGTTTCCTTTCCATTTAGCTGGAGAGAGTTCTAGGAGCAAAAATCCCTTTGTTTGATAGTGTCTTAGATGGTAATTACTTCTCTTTTATCCAAAAGGACGGTTATGAGTTTACATGAGCTGGAGCTGTTGTTCAACTCCAATCCCATTTCATCTCAGGTGGTGTTTTGGATTGATCTGGAGCTGATAGAGATGGCAATATCATCCGACTCCCTCTCTCTGACCCAGTTTAGTCAAGACATCTCAGGATCTAGATTATAAAGAAACAGTGGGGGTGCAAGTCATGATGGTGAAGCTTGCTCCAGTAGCTTCTGCTGTTCTTCCTTTCTTGTCCTCCCAAAGTCTCTTCTTTAAGAACCCACAAAGGGAGTGATGCATAGAATAGTCCATCCCCTCATTATTTTGTCCACCAATTTGGCCTAATATCCAGCACATCAATTTCGATTCATTGGTTTCGGATTCCACATCTTCTATTTTTACCAAGCATGATTTCAACATAGTCCTTGAATTATAACAATGTGGCCTTTTTTTCCCCCAAGACTAATTTAGTCTCTCTGGTTCTCTTGCACCCATTTATAACATTCATTACTAAAAGCAACTTGACCCACTTTTCATCAACATCTGTTATTATAGGTTGTTGTAACATCTTATGAACGTTCATACACCTTTTTACAATTAGGGTAAATTTGTAGGCCCAGTTATGACACCACTAAAGGTACGTCTACACTGCATGCTTCTTTCAATGGCATGTAGAGTACATATGTACCTAGCACCCCTAGCACGGGTAAAATAAGTAAAGACACAAGCACATACCCTAGATGGCGCTATACTCTCCTAAGCTATGCCTCCCCGTCTACACGCTATCTTTATCAATGTAGTGTTCTGCTGCTGGAGTCTCACCCTGCCTCAGGAAGAGGCTCCAACAGTGGGGAAAGGCTCCGGCGGGGGGGGGAAGGCAGTAGCGAAAGGCTTTGGCAGCTCTCTGATGCCAGAGACTTCCACACCACAGGAAAAGACTCCAGCAGCAGGGACACAATGGGGAAAGACTCTGTCAGTTCCCCACTGCTGGAGTCTTTCCCCGCATCAGGGAAAGACTCTGACAGCAGGGAAAGGATTCCCCGCTGCCTCTTCCCTGCCAGAGCCTTTCTTCACCACGGTGAAAGGCTCAGGCAGCAGGGAGCTGCTGAAATCTTTCCCCACTGCCTCCCAGCTGCCAGAGTGTTTGACGTGTAACTACATACTGCAGTGTGGACGTGGCCTGCTTTGCACTGCGCCATGTAACCACATGTACACTACACGCCGCTTACACTGGGGTGGTGACTGCCCACTGACCAGATTTCATGGTGGTCTGAGGGCTCTGTATTTAGCTGATGAGGCTGCTGCAAGTTGGCTTGGCAAGCTCCACATTCTATAAGAAGTGTAAGATGTAGCCTACTTTAAATGATGATTGCTTTGGAATGAAAACAACAAATATTTTAATTTTCTTCTTAAAGTACATGACATTTTTCACAAAAAGTTAAAACTATATCAGTCTTTCACCAAAAATATCATTTTAAAATGTTTTGACAAAAAAAATGTTTTGTTTCAAAAATTTCAACCCACTCTAGCGTTGATGTTTGAACTGGACTTATTGGTACTCTGCTGATTCATCAAATTAGATTAATTCATGGAGGATAGGTCCACCAATGGATATTAGACAAGATGGTCAGGGACAAACCCCATGCTCTGGGTGTCCCTAAACCTCTGACTGCCAGAAGCTGGGACTGGACGACGGGATGTATCATTCAATAATTGCCCTGTTCTGTCGATTACCTCTGAAGCATCTCGCACTGGCCACCGTTAGAAGACAGGATACTGGGCTACCCGGACCATTGGTCATACCCAATATGGCTATTCTGACAGTATCGACATGTCCCACTGAGATGTACATGTGAGTCTGGTGAATGTTTGCCCTGGTAAAGACCATTGCCCTGAGTAGCACCGGTATGAAAACTATTTTTTTTCTGAAAAAAAAAAATACTGAAAATGACTTTAATTTTCAACCATTTTTTCCAGGTTTTCACTGAAAAAAAAAACCCAAAAAACAAAAAACCCAAAAGCGTAAAAAATGCAGCTTTTTTTAATAAAATTTCAAAAGTTTTCAACAAAAACTGCATTTTGTGGGAAAATTTCCATTTCATTGGAAAGTGCATTTTCCATCAAAAACAATTTAAAAAAAAACATTGAGGGAAAATTTTTGACCTGCTCTATCTCCGAGTTCCACTTTGTTGATATTGAAGCAGTAATCCCAGGGAGACCATTTTCTTTGTTCTGAATGTGCGCATGTGTCAGAATCCCAAACATACAGTCAGGACCAAGGGTCAGAGTAGGGGCAAACCTGAGATGGGGAGTAGCAGAGGAGTTCGTAGTTAGGTTCCAGGCCAGGGTCGACACCAAGGGTGAGAGTCCGAATCAGAAGGTGAAGTCCAAATCAAGCCAAGGTCGAAGCCAAGAGTTCAGGAGTTGAGCAAGGAATGGCTGTGGCAGCTACTGGAAATCCACACTACTGCCTGGACGCTTCCTGGAACACCCCTTAAGTTTACATAGAGCGGAGAGCCAATCAGGAGTCATAGGACTTCTGCCTGTAGACCCCTTGAGGTGGGACCTCCCGTAGTCTGTGTCAATAGTGGGTCATGGGCAGTGGCATTTTAGTAAGTGTGAAATGCCCATTCTTGCCTAAATCTTCCCCAGATTAAATTGTACCTTTGAACTTGACTACAGCTATTTTTGTAATCATGAGATCAGCTGAAGTCTGGACAAAGGGAGAGTGTCTGTAAAACTTCTAATGAAAGCTGTCAGCATGAGTTGATACTAGACAATACAGACAACGCACAGCCCTGAAAGCAAGAATTACTCAGAAACTCCATGATGCTCAGTAGAACACTTGCCTCTAAGCAGAAACAAAATAACCTCAAAATTAAATAACTAGAGGCAGAAGAGAACAGCATATGAATTCCTGCTCCACTGACCTGACTTACACTGCTTGAATTCATGGCTGACATTAGCAGGGTACTGTTATGAGAGAGAATTCCTTTGAAGCCCCTCACTACAAATGGGCACTGCAGTAAAATGATCTGGTGAAAAGTAACAGAAAAACAGAGCCACGGATGGGAAGAGAAGAAGAAAAGGGGAACAAGTAAAGTAACCGTAGAGGAAAGAGGCAATAAAAAAGTTCTTAAAGCTTTGTTCTTCTAAAACTTTAGATGTAATATTACTAAGAAAAAATGGAAAAGAACATAAAATTAATATACTGTAATGATAACTATTTATTTGTACTGAAGTATAAGCTGAGAGGCAGCATAGTCCAGTGGGAAGGGCACTGAATTAGGAATCAGCAGACCCGGGTTGCATTCCTGGTTCTGACACTGACTCATATGGGCTTGTGCAAGTCACTTCACGTCTACCCCATCTGGCCTGCTCAATGTGTTTGTACAGTGCCAACACAATAGAACCCAAGTCTCACTCAGGGTCTATGGGTGCTACCATAATAACGATAATCAAAGTGTATCTATTGCAAAATTTCCTACAGCTCAGTCACACACACACACACACACACACACACATGAAAAAAGCCCAATACCAAAACCATCATCTTTACCTTTTCTGTCTGCCAGGACACATTAACCAGATGATCTCATGTTGCAGGAGGATGCCTAAAACTTTATCCTGAGAAGTCACAACTAATTCAGAAACCATGATAATATGACAGTAAATTAAATTCTCCCTCCAAAGTGCTTTGCACTTTTCTATGCTTTTCTTCTGTTGCCCAATTACCTGAAGTTTTCTTCTGCATCCCAAATATCTCTCTTTCCTACCCTCAATTATGTTGTCACTTGCAAACATTCCTAACTCACTATTTTGTCCCTCTGCGTTCACTCACAAATACATTGCCCACCATCAGTCCTCCATCTGGTGTGGCATGAAAGAGAAACAGATTAGTAGGTGCCAGGTCTCAATAGGGGAAAAGAAAGGATCTATGCATTCCCCTAATCACTAATGATAGGGCCTGAGATGATTTATGTTGTACCACCGCCGACTAGAGAGAAGTTACTAAGGGCTTGTCTATACTGGCACTTTACAGCGCCGCAACTTTCTCGCTCAGGGGTGTGAAAAAGGAGGTGGGTTTTTTAGAGTGCTGGTAGAGCTCTCTCCCAGTGCTCTGCCACGATGACATAAGCCATGTTAAAGCACCGCTGCCACAGTGCTTTAACATTGCCAGTGTAGACTAGCCCTAAGACTTGGAAGGAGCTGGAGCACATCATTGTCTCCCAGTAACCACGAAAAGTGGGTGCGAACATGTATAAATGGTGGCACAATATGCTTCATCAAGGTCCTCTGATTTCTTCTGTGTCAGACTTGCATTCTTTGATAAGGTGAGAATTCCATAGCATCTTAAAATGCATTGGAAAACATTCAGATAGTATAGTTTACACAATCTATAGTGTTATTCACTTCATTCAAGAAAACTCTTTTATGTGAATTTTTCGGGGCATTTCAGTTGCTGCAGAGCTCTGTACCAACAGACCTGCAGGATCAAGGCTCTCCTGCAGAACTTGGGTTCAGTGTGCTGCAGAACGTACAGGGCTCTGTTAATAAGTTACAGAACCATGCTATTTGTTCTTACCTACTGTAGATGCTTCATCACTATGTTTAGAACTCTATAGTGAGCCCTGCTGTGTACCCATGGCGTTGACTGAGAGGGCCTAAGATAGCTCCTTCCCTGTGGGGTCTACAGCATCACCAGACCTTGTGTGGAATGTGGTGGGGATGGGCTATTACTTCCCCTCTCACACAGCTGAGCAAGAAAGTACAGTTTACCTGATGTGGAGAGGAAAGTAAACTGTGCCCAGAAAGGGCATGTGCAGCTCGCTATCCCATGGAGAAGCAGTGACTGAACTGTGGCTCCATGACAATTCAATCCCTGCTTTGCATATGTGCAATGCATTTGCATGCTGCTCCTTCCTTGCACTGGACTGTAAAGTGATAATCCATCCCTTTATGATTTTCTCAGCTACTATTTCTGGTATTACAGTAAATCTCACTGGATTATAATACTTCCCAGGATCAACATTAGCACATTTTTAAAAGACAGGTAGAAGACACTGGAAAGCTTCCAGTTTAATGATGAATTATATATTTTTGTTAGCAGCTCCATCGCTTGGATCTTCCGAAATGCTTGGATGCCTGCCATCTACTCTTTGTGATTTATTGCAAACTAATTTCTCTACTTATTCCAAACCCCCATTTGTTGACAATTCAATCTCCAACAGCAGCAGACCTACCTTATTGTAAGTAGTGAAGCCTGAGGTAGGGATTTCACCATAATCTTTGGTGGGGAAGACTAATACAAATAATTATTTATTTTCTCTATAATTTCATAATCTTCTTTGATTGCTCTTACACACTTCTGGGTAATAGTATGCAAAGGAGCGAATATTCTAATGGAATTTTGGGGGGGGTTCCTGATATATGAGTGATATCTGGACCCAAGTAGCCACTGAATCCAAGTATCAGCCTCTCAGCAACAAACCTCTCCCACTAGATTCCCTCCTCCATCATGCACCTAGTTCATACACCCCGCATACCTAGGGCTGCGTTCTGAGTGGAAGGAGATGACCAGTTGTTGTTCTACTTTCAACCTCCGAAGTCTTCAAGGTGGGAAGCTAAGTGTCAGCTAATCATCTTACACGCACACACACACACACACACACACACACACACACACACCCTACACCCCCCATGCAGAAAGAAAGAAAAAAAGAACAGAAAAGAAGTCTTCTTTAAGTGGGGGGAAGCATGGCTTGACCCACTTCCTCACTCTAGTTTTCTACCACAAGACCAAGAAATATTCCTCCAGTACCTACGGAAAGAACCCCTTCAATACTCTGGAGACAGTTGTACTATTCCACATTCCACTGTCCAGAATTAAAGGGCCATTATCTGCAGGACTGGTAGGCAGTGTTTCTTGGTCCCACCCCACAGAGATTTGGGGTGCAGGCTACACTCCTCTCAAAGATCTTCAACTAGACTGAGGGGGATTGTTGTCTGCCTACCAGACATCATAAAAAAAAAAAAGTTCTAAAAATCTAGGAAAGGGAGGACCAAGTTACGGACCCTGAAGCTGAGAGAAGGAATAGATGCCACTGGACCATACTATTTCTGGAACATGGTTCCTAGTAAGGGAAATGTCTTGTGCTGGGTGGGTGCTTCATAAATGTATAGATTTTAATGTACTAAGAGACCATTACAATCATCTAGTCTGACCTGCTGCATAACACAGCACAGAACTTTAACCAGTAATTCCCATATTGAACCTATGACTTCTGGTTCAGCTCCATCACATCTTTTAGAGAGACATCCACTCTTTGGGAGGTTTTTATCCTTCCTAATGTACAGGGATTGAGGCAGGATGGCAGGGAAATTGGGCTACTCTCCTTCTCACTCTCTTGGGGTGGGGAGTAACTGGTGAGGGTTGCATTCCCCTTTGCCAGTGAGTAACTTGTGTGGCAACAGAGAGGGTGCACAGTAGTTCATGACATCAGTGGAGAAACTGGTCTGCATTCCTCTCGCTCTTCTTGACCAATGAGATAGCACTACTGGATCAACAATTAGTCTAGAACAGGGGTGGGCAAACTCTGGCCTGGGGGCTGCATCTGGCCATTCAGACATTTTAATGTGGCACTTGAGCTTCCACCAGGGAGCAGGGTCCAGAGCTTGCCCCGCTCCGCATGTACTGTTGCTCTGCGTGGCTCCCAGAAGCAGCGGCATATCCCTCCTCCGGCTCCTACCAGTAGAGGCAGCCAAGGGGTTCAGCACGCTGCCCCCGCCCCTAGCACTGCCCCCGCAGTTCCGATTGGTCGGGAACCATGGCCAATGGGAGCTGCAGGAGCAGTGCCTGTGGACAGGGCAGCGCATAGAGCTGCCTGGCTGCGCCTCCACATAGGATCTGGAGGGGGGACATTCTGCTGCTTCTGAGAACTGCTTGAGGCCCAGAGCCTGCCCCCCCCCCCGCCCCCTGCCCTGATCCCTTTCCTGCCCTCCGAATCCCTCGGTACCAGGCCGGAGCACCCTCCTGTACCCCAAACCCTCATCCCCAGAGCCTGCACCCCCAGCCATAGCCCTCTTCCCCCCCACCCACACACACCCTACCCCATGCCCCAGCTCAGAGTCCCCTCCCACACACTGAGCTCCTCATTTCTGGACCCACCATAGAGCCTGCACCTCCAGCCGGAGCCCTCAACCCCTCCCGCATCCCAACCCCCAATTTCATGAGCATTCATGGCCCATCATACAATTTCCATACCCAGATGTGGCCCTTGGGCCAAAAAGTTTGCCCACCCCTAGTCTAGGATCTACTGTTGCCCCCTGAGAATGAACATACTGATTTTATTCAGGTGATATTCAGATTGCCAGATAGTAAAATGTGTAATATTGATGATGGTGCTATTTGACTGGCCATCCCTTTGGTGGACCTACTGTCTCTCACCTTTGAATCAAGCCTCTAGAGTTAACAGGGGCCTAGCCCAATTAATCCTTCACCTTGTAATATACTGTATTTTAGTCCATTAACTGCAGACGGAGGGTGAAATTCTGGCTTTAAGTCAATGGGAGTTTTGCCATTGACTGCAGTAAATGGCCAGGCTTTTAACCTTAAGGTTTAAATATGTAAGAGGACAGGTCCTTCGATTTCAGTGGTTTTGATATGTTGTCTTTAATATGAATAGCTTACAGCTATGAGTCGGAGGTACTGATCTCTAAACAACTGGTTAAACATATATCCCAACAGTTTCAGCACTTTACAGTGAGCAAATTGTAATTGTAACTGAACAGACACAGTATTGTGCTTCATAAAATACCTTCATCCTGTATATTTTAAGATTGACTTTCAACAGTACCCAGACTTTACATCCATTTCAAAGTAACCTTCCCAGTGAGCCCTGGTCTACACTAGGACTTTAGGTTTAATTTAGCAGCGTTAAATCGATGTAAACCTGCACCCGTCCACACTATGAAGCCCTTTTTTTTTTTACTTAAAGGACTCTTAAAATCGATTTCCTTACTCCACCCCTGACAAGTGGATTAGCGCTTAAATCAGCCTTGCCGGGTCGAATTTGGGTACTGTGGACACAATTCAACGGTATTGGCCTCCGGGAGCTATCCCAGAGTGCTCTATTGTGACCGCTCTGGACAGCTCTCTTAACTCAGATGCACTGGCCAGGTAGACAGGAAAAGAACCGCAAACTTTTGAATCTCATTTCCTGTTTGGCCAGCATGGCAAGCTGCAGGTGACCATGCAGAGCTCATCAGCAGAGGTGACCATGATGGAGTCCCAGAATCGCAAAAGAGCTCCAGCATGGACCGAACAGGAGGTACGGGATCTGATCGCTGTATGGGGAGAGGAATCTGTGCTATCAGAACTCCGTTCCAGTTTTTGAAATGCCAAAACCTTTGTCAAAATCTCCCAGGGCATGAAGGACAGAGGTCATAACAGGGACCCGGAGCAGTGCCGCGTGAAACTTAAGGAGCTAAGGCAAGCCTACCAAAAAAACAGAGAGGCGAACGGCCGCTCCGGGTCAGAGCCCCAAACATGCCGCTTCTATGATGAGCTGCATGCCATTTTAGGGAGTTCAGCCACCACTACCCCAGCCGTGTTGTTTGACTCCTTCAATGGAGATGGAGGCAACACGGAAGCAGGTTTTGGGGACGAAGAAGATGATGAGGAGGAGGTTGTAGATAGCTCACAGCAAGCAAGCGGAGAAACCGGTTTTCCCGACAGCCAGGAACAGTTTCTCACCCTGGACCTGGAGCCAGTACCCCGAACCCACCCAAGGCTGCCTCCTGGACCCGGCAGGCGGAGAAGGGACCTTCGTGAGTGTACCTTTTAAAATACTATACATGGTTTAAAAACAAGCATGTGAAAGGATTAATTTGCTCTGGCATTCGCGGCTCTCCTGGATGTACTCCCAAAGCCTTTGCAAAAGGTTTCTGGAGAGGGCAGCCTTATTGCGTCCTCCATGGTAGGACACTTTACCACTCCAGGCCAGTAACACGTACTCGGGAATCATTGTACAACAAAGCATTGCAGTGTATGTTTACTGGCGTTCAAACAACATCCATTCTTTATCTCTCTGTGTTATCCTCAGGAGAGTGAGATATCATTCATGGTCACCTGGTTGAAATAGGGTGCTTTTCTTCAGGGGACACTCAGAGGTGCCCGTTCCTGCTGGGCTGTTTGCCTGTGGCTGAACAGAAATGTTCCCCGCTGTTAGCCAAGGGAAGTGGGGAGGGTTGAGGGGGTAGCCATGCGGTGGGGGGAGGCAAAATGCGATCTTGTAACGAAAGCATATGTGCTATGTATGTAATGTTAACAGCAAGGTTTACCCTGAAAGAGTATAGCCATTATTTTATAAAATGTGTCTTTTTAAATACCGCTGTCCCTTTTTTTTTTCCTCCACCAGCTACATGTGTTTCAATGATCACAGGATCTTCTCCTTCCCAGAGGCTAGTGAAGATTAGAAGGCGAAAAAAACGCACACTGACAGAGCACAGACGAATGCGTGGAGGCAAATAATGTCAGAGTGCAGGAAAGCACAAAATGACTGGGAGGAGAGGTGGCGGGCTGAAGCCAGGGCTGAAGCTCAGATGTGGCGGCAGCGTGATGAGAGGAGGCAGGATTCAATGCTGAGGCTGCTGGAGGATCAAACCAATATGCTCCAGTGTATGGTTGAGCTGCAGCAAAGGCAGCTGGAGCACAGACTGCCACTACAGCCCCTGTGTAACCAACCACCCTCCTCCCCACGTTCCATAGCCTCCTCACCCAGACGCCCAAGAACGCGGTGGGGGGGGCCTCCAGCCAACCAGCCACTCCACCAGAGGATTGCCCAAAAAACAGAAGGCTGGCATTCAATAAATTTTAAAGTTGTAAACTTTTAAAGTGCTGTGTGGCATTTTCCTTCTCTCCTCCACCACCCTTCCTGGGCTACCTTGGTAGTCATCCCGCTATTTGTGTGATGAATGAATAAAGAATGCATGACTGTGAAGCAACAATGACTTTATTGCCTCTGCAAGTGGTGATCGAAGGGAGGAGGGAAGGGTGGTTAGCTTGCAGGGAAGTAGAGTGAACCAAGGGGCAGGGGGTTTCATCAAGGAGAAACAAACAGAACTTTCACACCGTAGCCTGGCCAGTCATGAAACTGGTTTTCAAAGCTTCTCTGATGCGTACCGCGCCCTCCTGTGCTCTTCTAACCGCCCTGGTGTCTGGCTGCGCGTAACCAGCAGCCAGCCGAGTTGCCTTAACCTCCCAACCCGCCATAATCGTCTCCCCCTTACTCTCACAGATATTGTGGAGCACACAGCAAGCAGTAATAACAGTGGGAATATTGGTTTTGCTGAGGTCTAACCGAGTCAGTAAACTGCGCCAGCGTGCCTTTAAACATCCAAATGCACATTCTACCACCATTCTGCACTTGCTCAGCCAATAGTTGAACAGCTCCTGACTACTGTCCAGGCTGCCTGTGTATGGCTTCGTGAGCCATGGCATTAACTATAGGCATTTCAACATCCCCAACAGTTATTTTCTGGTCTGGGAACAAAGTCCCTTCCTGCAGCTTTTGAAACAGACCAGAGTTCCTGAAGATGCGAGCATCATGTACCTTTCCCAGCCATCCCACATTGATGTTGGTGAAAAATCCCTTGTGATCCACCAGAGCTTGCAGCACTATTGAAAAGTACCCCTTGCGGTTTATGTATTCTCCGGCTTGGTGCTCCGGTGCCAAGATAGGGATATGGGTTCCGTCTATGGCCCCACCACAGTTAGGGAATCCCGTTGCAGCAAAGCCATCCACTATGACCTGCACATTTCTCAGGGTCACTACCCTTGATATCAGCAGATCTTTGATTGCGTGGGCTACTTGCATCACAGCAGCCCCCACAGTAGATTTGCCCACTCCAAATTGATTCCCAACTGACCGGTAGCTGTCTGGCTTCCATCTGGCAAGCTTCCACAGGGCTATCGCCACTCGCTTCTCAACTGTGAGGGCTGCTCTCATCTTGGTATTCATGCGCTTCAGGGCAGGGGAAAGCAAGTCACAAAGTTCCATGAAAGTGCCCTTACGCATGCAAAAGTTTTGCAGCCACTGGGAATCGTCCCAGACCTGCAACACTATGCGGTCCCACCAGTCTGTGCTTGTTTCCTGAGCCCAGAATCTGCATTCCACCGCATGAACCTGCCCCATTAGCACCATGATGCATGCATTGGCAGGGCCCATGCTTTCAGAGAAATCTGTGTCCATGTCCTGATCACTCACGTGACCGCGCTGACATCGCCTTCTCGCCCGCTATCGCTCTGCCAGGTTCTGCATATACTGCTGGATAATGCGTGTGGTGTTTAATGTGCTCCTAATTGCCAAAGTGAGCTGAGCGGCCTCCATGCTTGCCTTGGTATGGCGTCCACACAGAAAAAAGGCATGGAATGATTGTCTGCCGTTGCTCTGACAGAGGGAGGGGCGACTGACGACACGGCTTACAGGGTTGGCTTACAGGGAATTAAAATCAACAAAGGGGGTGGCTTTACATCAAGGAGTATTTCAGGCAGGACTTCACGGAGGGTTCCAATAAGAAATGGTGCACCTAAGTAATTGTTCTTATTGGAACAAGCAGGTTGGTCTGGCCTCTGATTGATACATGGCTCGATTTACCTCACTGCACCTTCTCTGTGAGTGACTGCAGTGTGACCTAGAGGAATGAGTCCCCTAGACGGGGGGCGGGGAGGGGGAGGAAGCAAATGAGTACAAAACAAATCTGGTCCATTTCTTGTTTTGATCCACTCCATCTATCTTTTACATCTTTGGCTGGCAGCAGACGGTGCAGAAGGACTGCAAGCCATCCACATCTCATGGCTGCTCGGCAGAAGATGGTACAATAGGACTGCTAGCAATCTGTATCACCTGCCTGCTCACCATAAGATGGTTCAATAGGACTGACTGCAGGACTAAAGAGAATGACCTGGTCAAGTCACTCCAAATTTAGTCCTTGCGCCCACGTCTGCCCAGGCGCTCCTGATCGACCTCACAGAGGCGACCAGGAGCACCTCGGACACGACAATGATGGCTACCCAGTCCTACTGTACCGTCTGCTGCCACAAGGCAATGGGTTGCTGCTGCTGTGTAGCAATGCCGTACCGCGTCTGCCAGCACCCAGGAGACATACGGTGACGGTTACCTGAGCGGGCTCCATGCTTGCCGTGGTATGGCGTCTGCACAGGTAACTCAAGAAAAAAGGCGTGAAACGATTGTCTGCTGCTGCTTTCACGGAGGGAGGGAGGGAACAGAGACCTGACAATATGTACCCAGAACCACCCGCGACAATGTTTTAGCCCCATCAGGCATTGGGATCTCAACCCAGAATTCCAATGGGCAGCGGAGCGGGAACTGTGGGATAGCTACCCACAGTGCAACACTCCGGAAGTCAACGCTTGCCTCGGTACTGTGGAAGCACTCCGCCGAGTTAATGCACTTAATGCACTTAGAGCATTTTCTGTGGGGACACGCACACACTCGAATATATAAAAACGATTTCTAAAAAACCGACTTCTATAAATTCGACCTAATTTTGTAGTGTAGACATACCCTGAGAAAGGTGAACTGGAATGACTGCAAGCTTAGCAATAGCCATTTCCTGTTAAGCTGTAATGAAGGAGATGGTAAATGATCACAGATACTTTTCAGAGTGGTAGCCGTGTTAGTCTGTATCAGCAAAAAACAACAAGGAATCCTTCTGGCAGCTTAGAGACTAACAAATTTATTTGGGAAAAGGCTTTTGTGCATCTGATGAAGTGGGTTTTAGCCCACGAAAGCTTAGACACTAACAAATTTATTTGGGCGTAAGCTTTCATGGGCTAAAACCCACTTCATCAGATGCACAAAAGCTTATTCCCAAATAAATTTGTTAGTCTCTAAGGTGCCACAAGGACTCCTCATTGTTTTCACAGATACTTTGTTTCCCCATTTTGGAAACAACTGCATTCCTTACCCCTCACAGCAAACCTCCTTGTTCCTAGCCCTCGCTTCTGGCAAACTAACAAAAATGTGAAGCCCAAACTATGGAGGAAGGTTTTAGACATTTGGTCAATGTGGAATATTATTTTGTTTGTGTGCCACATCAGTTTTCTGCACTATTTCATTTTACTGGTAGTAAAAAACTCATTAGGGTTTGGCAATGCTTTTCAGTAACTGTACATCTCTCATCAGAAAACAAACTTTAAAATATTTGGCTTGTTCAGTCCAAATGAGTGTACACTGCACCTCTGAATTAACTTTTTCTGACCGTTGTTCTTTAACCTCTCCCCTCCCCCCCCCCCGGCCCTTTTCCTATTAGGATCACTTCCCTTTGGAAAATGCAGCTTACTCTGTCACACTCCTATATTTTTATAGGTTTCAGAGTAGCAGCCATGTTAGTCTGTATCTGCAAAAAGAAAAAGGAGGACTTGTGGCACCTTAGAGACTAACAAATTGATTTGAGCATAAGCTTTTGTGAGCTACAGCTCACTTCATCGGATGCATTCAGTGCATTCATTTTTTCCACTGAATGCATCCGATGAAGTGAGCTGTAGCTCACAAAAGCTTATGCTCAAATCAATTTGTTAGTCTCTAAGGTGCCACAAGTCCTCCTTTTCTATATTTTTATGTTATTCAAATGTAAGCATGCCTGCAGAGGGCTTCTGAAAAAGTGAGCATTCAAATAAGGATGTCAGCAGAGAAGGAAAAGAGACTTGCTTTAAAAATGAAAGTGAGCCCTTGAATAAAGAAAGAGCAAACTAATGCCCTTGAATAAAGAATAAGGAAAATAAGGAAAGCGCAAACCAACATTCTTCATGGGGCAGCTTGAAGCTGTATGTTAAATATATTGCAGGTTACAGTATAGTCTCTTGGGGGGGGTATATCTACACTGGCTGGCTCCTGGGTCTGAGCACCCGAATTAGCCTAACCTCAGAGCGAGCAGACACACTGAAAAGCCATACTTGAGTTATTGTGTCTTTACTACTGCTGTCCTCCCCTATGTGTGTTGCTAGGATTTCTGGGGACATATTTCATGATCCTTCATGCTCATGATCAATTGCTCTGTGATTCTTTCCCAGTGAATTATGGAAGGACTTGTCTCTTTCTGGGCACCTGAGTGGATTTGTGGGAAGGAATTGGAGGACTATCAACATTCGAGTGAGTTAGCCTGCATTGTCATTACAAAGTGGGTGGGTTACCAGCTTTCACCAACAGCTCCACTGGGCCAGGTTTAAAGCATCATCAAACTCAGGACACAGGATTTTGTGTGTGGATGGGTAGGCAGGTTAGGAGTAACATCCAAGTAAGAGCCTGAAGTAACTCTGCAGTGATGATATCCCTGGGTTTAATAAAAAATAATCTTTTGTCATGCCCTTTCATTATAAATTGAATCACTGTGGGCCAGATTTTGCTTTTGGATGGATGAGTGGATCCTTCTTACACTCTTGTTAGCAGAATTATCGACCTTTGAGAGAACAAATGCTCATAACTTGTTCCCTATTTGCAATTTTAGGTTCCTTAGAAGAGCATCTAGGGATGTAAGAGGTTAAATACAAAATGTGCTCCCTACTTCCCACCTAATATGACGCTGTGTATGTAACAGTAAGAAGCCAACCACAGTTAGGGTGACCAGACAGTATGTATGAAAAATCAGGACAGAGTGTGGGGAGTAATAGGTGCCCATATCAGTAAAAGCTCTGAATATCAGGACTGTCCCTATAAAAAAATCGGGAAATGTGGTCACCCTAATCACAGTTACCAAACTTTGAAAACTACAGATTAGACTTGGCTGACAATTTGATTACCCTTTTAAAAGTAACAATTGCCCACGTCAGCCAGTAAGTGGTTTGTGAGTTTTCAAGAGAACTCTAAGTTATATCTAAAAAAAATTGAAGCTGATCAAAATGAAAGTACAATGCATGGCAACAATTCAGAATACTTCCTCATACTGGCAGGATGTGCAAACTGCAAGGAAAACACTGCTCACTTCTGAATTTCTGGAATAAGCTAATACATGGAATTAGGGACAATGCCACTGCATGCACAATACTCCAATTTCAATTACTAAAAGGAAAGGGAAACTATGATGTTATCATGGAGGATAACACAAAACTTCCCACTGAAATAAAGAAAGACTTATGAAGGTCTCCAGTTACACATGGTTAAGCATATCTTCTGTTTCTCCCAAGAATCATTTGAATGTTCTGCATATTGTAGCAATTTTAGATGAAGAAACTTATTTTTATCAAATGACAGGTTCAGACTCTAAAGATTTTTAGGAATAACTTTACCACCAATAAATGATGAATATCATCAATTTGCAAAAAGAAAAGAAAAGCAGTACTTGTGGCACCTTAGAGACTAACCAATTTATTTGAGCATAAGCTTTCATGAGCTACAGCTCACTTCACTGGATCCATTCAGTGGATCCAGTCTAGACCAGTGGTTCCCAAACTTGTTCCGCCGTTTGTGCAAAGAAAGCACAAGTTTGGGAACCACTGCTCTAGACCATATAGACAATGACTTGTTTATATTGTTCTATATATTATACACTGAAATGTAAGTACAATATTTATATTCTAAATTTATTTATTTTATAAGTATATGGTAAAAATGAGAAAGCAAGCAGTTTTTCAGTAACAGTGTGCTGTGACGCTTCTGTATTTTTATGTCCAATTTTGCAAGCAACTAGTTTTTAAGTGAGGTGAAACTTGGGGTGTGCAAGACAAATAGACTCCTGAAAGGGGTACAGTAGTCTGGAAAGGTTGAGCGCCTCTGTTCTAAACCACTGTCACCTATTGGGAAGGAAAGCATGTATTATAAAGCACTGCAACAGATCAGATTAGCAAAGTCGTGAGATCATTAACAACCCTCACTTCAGTATCTAGATAAGTCAGAAGAGACTACTTGCAACATTTCTCATATAGTAAAAAATATGAGATGATTAGAAAAGGAGAAGAAGAAAAGTGCTTTTCTAAATATACAGACCCCTTAGACTCTTACTGTGAGGTTAATCGTTTAATGGAACTTCTATCAAGCAAGAGGATGAACTGTTATTTGAAAGATAAGTGAAGTGGCTAAAGGACAACAAATGTTTCATCTTTGAGTTATCTGTACATAACTCTGCATTTCTCAGCGTCAATATAGTATACGAACATGCACAAGAAGAGATGAGCTGACAAAGACAAATACTTAGCCTATAAAGATAAAAAACGGTAGGAATATCAGATTCAAAATAGAGCACAAAATTATATGATGATGCACTAGCTTTGGTGAGAAGAATGTTAAAGTGTTTTCAGCAGCCAGACAATACAGTTTTAAATTCTGATAAAATGCATTTTTAAAGTGGCTGAAGACTACCAAATAGTAAGTTAAACAGGCTGGTACCTAACAAACAAATAGGTTAAAAGCAGTGTAAAAGTCGTTCCTGGATCACTGTGCTAAGTACAGTAGACTAGTTCAAATAACAGTTATAGTTCCATACAAAAAATACTACATGAAAAGAACATTGAAGACGGCAAAGTAAAATACTGTACTCAGAAGTCACAAAATAATTAGGTTAATATTGCCCATGCTGCCTTCAGAGAGCCTAAGATTTTAAGGCCAGAAGGAACATGAGCTCCCAATGTGATACTGTGGCCAAAAGAGCTAATGTGATTCTGAGATTCATAAACAGGAGAGACTTGAATAGGAGTAGAGAGGTTATTTTACCTCTGTATTTGGCACCAGTGTAGCCACTGCTTGAATACTATGTCTAGTTCTAGTGCCCACAGTTCAAGAAGGACATTGATATATTGGCGAGAGTTCAGAAAAAAGCCACAAGAATGATTAACGGATTAGAAAACATGCTTTAGTGATAAACTCAAATAGCTCAGTCTATTTAGCCTAACAAAGAGAAGATTAAGGGGTGACTTGATTACTGTCTATAATTGCCTACATGGGACACAAATATTTAATAATTTTCTCTTCAGTGTTGCAAAAAAAAAAAAAAAAAAAAAAAAAAAAAGGTATAAGATCCAATAGCTGGAAGTTGAAGCTAGACAAATTCAGACTGGAAATAAGGCATAGATTTTTAATGGTGAGAGTAATTAACCACTGGAATAATTTACCATGGTTCATGAGGGATTCTCCATCACTGACTATTTTAAATCAAGACTGGATGTTTTGCTAAAATATGTGCTTCTGGAATTATTTGAGGGAAGTTCTATGGCCTGTGTTAGTCAGGAGGTCATACTAGATGATCCCATCTGGCTTTGGAATCTATGAATTAATGAATCAGCCAGCCCTTCATGGACCAGGACTGAGTTATCCATAGACTTCAGTTTGAGAACCTCTGTATCCCACAAAACCTGCCTTATTTTTCCTCCAGTGTGTGACCTGAATGAAGCTGGAAGTCTACAGAAAAAAACAGTACATATTATGTAATAAAATATTGAGCCATAATGTATATACAGAAGGGAAAAGCGTGCAGGGACACATGGGGAAGGGGTGGTGGTGGCTGAGTGTGAGTGCCAAGACACATTGGGATGGGGCAGATGTGCCTGAGAGAGGCTAAGGGTCAGCCAGGGTCTGCATGTGGGAGGCTCCTAACTACCTAACAATCCCTCCCCCCTGCCAAAAAACCTGTTCCATATTTCTCCCACCAACACCCAACAATCCTCCAGGTTCCCTCCCAGGCTTCTTCCCAGCAATTACTTCCTTCTCCCTCAGCTCCTCCCTTACTCCTGACTCCCCCAAGCTTTTGCACTTCTGAGGGGTGCGGGAAATACGTTTCTGTATTGTAGTTTAAATGAAATATTACTCCAAGTTGTGTATTGATTTGCCTAGTAGGAAAGCTATTTGTCAAAAAAATATTTCCTGAGTCTTTTTTGTTGTCTATACTGTTAGAGACATACTTGCTGACAGGTATTTGGAAATAAAATTACCAACATAATTGAAACTGGCATGATTATATTGTGTTATTTTGACAAATAAAATATGCAGAATTTTAAAATATTGTACACAAAATTTTTAATTTTTTGGAGCAGGAGTAATACAGAATCAAAGGCAGAAGTGCTCTAGCCTTATTCCAGGAACACATTTCTATGTTCTATGGAAAAAGTCAGGTCTCCTTACAACTTTACTTCCTTACATACATAATCTCACTTATCCTATGAATTGAAGCTTTCTGAGCTCTGCCGACTTCCAAACTGAAAACCAACTTGCCAAATTTCTGCCAGAAAGATTAAAGAATGTAACAAATAAAAACAGCCCCTTAGAATGGAAATAGGTTGTGCAACTGTAGATATAGGTGTAGCTATATGCTACACCTATAATAAAAATTGTACTAGAAACAATCTGCAACAAATGACTAAAGTGGTCTTATAGGAGTCAGTCATACTACTGTGTCAGTATTAGAATATATTTAATGGATGACGTACTTTGAGGTAGTGACAGATTGCTTCTTTTCTATTTAAATTTGTTGGAGGCAGGAACCATCTACTACTCTGTACAATGCCTAGCACAATGGGTCCCCAGTCTTGGTTGGTCTCTAGACAGTACTGTACTAAACAATAATAATATAAATAATAATAAAATGTTACTCAAAGTTTGTGTGTGCCCAGTGTGCATGGAAAGCAGTGCAAAGAAACTGGAAATTCTAGCATATATAATTTAGTGTACAGGACTATGCACAAACACCACCTATGCAATTATTTATTTTAAATTAAAGTTCCTAAGATGACTTTTTGTGGATCTCATGTCAGCCAAGAGGGGAAAAATCATCTCCACGACTAAGAAAAGGAGTACTTGTGGCACCTTAGAGACTAACCAATTTATCTGAGCATAAGCTTTCGTGAGCTACAGCTCACTTCATCGGATGCATAAGTGAGCTGTAGCTCACGAAAGCTTATGCTCAAATAAATTGGTTAGTCTCTAAGGTGCCACAAGTACTCCTTTTCTTTTTGCAAATACAGACTAACACGGCTGTTACTCTGAAACATCTCCAGGACTTACATTCTGCAGTTTCTTATTAGCAAACCATACCTCTGCTGAATTGATTGCACTAGATGGGACTGGAGTCTATGTGATAAAAAAAAGTTAATACCAAAGCTCCGTCTGAACCAAACTGGAAAAAAATCTACCATTACAATTCTTTAAAGTCTCATCATATCAACATGGGAACAGAAAAATCACCTATGATAGCCTTGAAAAAGTTCACGGTCAAAGCTGCCCTTTTCCTCACGCATGAGGCATAGAGGGGAGTCACCGCTATAAATCATGAAGACATTCTAGCACATTGCCCCCTGACTCTTCCTGGGTATTTGCTGGAAGAGGAGAAAATCTGCAGACAGATGTCACTAAACGTCTCAAACAGAGAAGAATGACTGAAACATGACAAGAATGAAACAAGTAATATAGTCAGAGAAAAAACACACCAGCAGCAGAGGTAACAGAAACTAAGCAGCAGGATGAGTAGAGGGCAGCTAAAATACACAGCAAAGTTCCAAACAAATTTTCTGAAGAATGCCTCCGATGGCACGAAACACCATTAGAACTCAGGATGGATGGTCTTTTTGTTCTGTTTGTACCTGCTCAGCAGAGTGGGGTGCTGGTCCTTGACTGAGGCTGCTAGGCGCTACTGCAATACAGATGAACTACTACGACTACTCTGACTTTGGGCTACCTTGCAGCACCAAACCAATCTCTGTAAATGTTTGTGAAGATAGAGTTTAATATTTACATACTTAAAAACTCACACCACCTAGTCTATAAAAAGCTACAATCCTTTGTCACCTGTATTCTAACCAATGAAACCCAAGTGTACCAGAGAATACGCTAGGTTTACATGGCCCACTGCATTCATATAACTGTCCTGGTTTGGCTGGGACAACAGAAGGCAACTCCTAGACAATATCCTGGGATTGTACAGTGGCCAGGAAAAAGCTTCTCTTCAAATTGAACGCAAGCCTAGTTTTCCAAAGCTATCTTCAGCTATAAACACAGAGATTTGCTATTATCCTTGGTGTCTTAATATTAAATGTGTAATTATCTTTATTACCTATTATTAGTCGAGTGCAGACAGTGTTCTCAGCCCTCTACAGACATATCCTATACTTTGAATAAAATCTTCCCTGTATTTCCTGCCTTGCCACAATCGCACACTGTCTTCTGGTTGCGTTTGTCGCATCACTAACTCTACACTGATCCATTATGATCTCTTCTGATTTGTGTTTCATTCCTCTCATTTCCACATCCCACCATTCTATTGGCTCTCTGTGATAGAGAGCAAGCTGGTGATTGTAAGTTTCTCTCCACTATCATGTCATAGGTTGCAGTGTCTGATTAAAGGCAAAATCCTCTTGCCCATTTTTGAACCCTGTATCTATAACAGACTTTTCCCCACTGAGCATCCTGCAGAGACGTACACGTTTTACTTTATGCACCACGTATAGTTCTGACTAGTCTTTACATGATTGGAGCCTAAATTTGCACAAGCTATTCGCCAGCCCATACCCTCATTTTTCCCAGTTACCTTTACATTCAGATTGCCTCATGTTCGGCACCGGTCTGCCCTGTAGTTTCATGTCATCTATAAATCTGCACATCTTGCTGCATGTTCTTGCCACTGGGTCTTTCAGATACAGTGTGAAAAGGAGTAGCCACATGAACCTGCACCATATTCTGCTGGTTATCTGGGCTGTTTTTTTCCGAAGCAACATTTTCTTACAGCTAATGGGCCCAATTTTGACTTTTTTTTCCAGGATAGGATATTGGAATGTGAATCTCCTGGGGGGTGTCTTTACTCTGATAAAAAAGTCTCATTGACTTTAATGAAAAATATGTGACATGTTTAAACTCATAAATAGGATGCTGTACATTTGTTTTCTCCTTAATGAAATTCCATTATGTTTGAAAGCACTTTAATGAAATGCATAGAGGAAAGAAGCATGAGTTATTTGAAAATGAGAGATAATTATACATTACCTGTAAGTGCTGAGTGCATTACACTAGAAGTTTATCACGAAAAGTCTGAACAACAAAAGTAGCTAACTAAAGGTCTTCCTTATGGCCTACTAAAAACTGGATTAATTACATCATTAGTTAGGCTGTAGTGTGTCTACACTACACAGCTTCTAGCGACATGCTGTGTCGCTACAGCCGTGCCGCCAAAAGTCGTACAGTGTAGCTGCTGTTCCCCGGCTCTCCTGCCAACAAAGAAACATCCAACCCCAATGAGCGGTGTTTGCGTTGCCTTTCAGGGGAGGAGGGGATGGTTAACACCTCTGAAAGACAAAAATTGTGTCGTTCAATTGTCCATGTAGACTGTGGCAGAGCTCTGACCTTGTCCCCATGGGTCCCGCACTTCCAGGCGGTTTATGGTAGCTTCAGAGGCTCACTGCAATCCTCCATGTAGTCCTTCTCTCTCTAGGGCCTGGGTTACAGTCTACTGAGCCCTTTTCATCATAAGCCCGCAATGGAGGTTGGTGAGAGAATTCCCACAGTCTGTTGCTCCTGTGGCCTCATGCCAAAACAGTTTAGCCTCCTGTCCTGACAGGGGCCTGTTTTCCCTTCCCAGGAGGTGTTTCTGTAGTGGTGGGTTGGGGGGAACCCGGGCCCTCTACTCCGGGTTCCGGCCCAGGGATCCTAATGGTAGCAGCTGTTGGCAACCAACCTTTCACTGCCAGAGTTGCTACATTTCCCTGGGCCACTTCCCCACAGCTCTCCTACTTCTCCCTTCTTCACCCTTACCTTAGGGCTCTCTTACCAACGACTTGAGGATGTCTTCATTAACCAGCCCTTCAGCCGCACTTCCTCTCCTCTGGCTCCTCTCTGCCTGACTGGAGTGAGCCCTTTTATATTATCAGACTGCCTTAGAGTCAGGTAGTCACATTAGCTTAATGGCCTCACCTGACTCTTTGCAGGTTAATTGGAGTTAGGTGTTCTCATTAGCCTGGAGCAGCTTCTGCTCTGGTCAGTCAGGGAACAGAAAACTGTTAATCCAGTGGCCAGTATATCTGCCTTCTGCTACTCCGCTGTACCCAATTGGCCTGGGTTTATCACAAGACATATGTATTGACCTTTCTTCGGCTAACGCGTAACTGTTTAGTGTTGGATTATTCCTTCCCTATTCCCCTAATCACTTAAGCACATTGGTGAAATTTTCAAAAATGCTCTATCTTTGCCTAACTGATCCTATTCAAGTAAACAGGCGAAGCATTACTGAGAGTGAAATACTAGTTTACCACAAGAGGTGTCATCACCTGCCCAACAAACGAAAGCCTATAGGAACCAGACAAACCACTGTGGAATATCAGTGGACAAAAGACTTCGTTAATCGTTTTCCCCACACCTACGAGGAGGGGATGTGCACAACTGCTCATACCATCACAGCTTGAAGTCGGGGGGGGGGGGGGAGAAGGGAGTAAAAACCCCTGTCAAGAAGGAATTGTGATCACTATGCTGCTTGCAGTTTGGAAAGGGCAATATTTCTCTTGGTCATGGGAGTTTTTAGTTTCACATCAAACACTTTTATAGTTACAGAGTTAAATATTACCTTATAACACCGGATACAGATATTATAAGTGAGATTAATGCATGCAGCAACTCTCAACCATTTCATAAAGTCCAAAGGCTAAACACATCTCTATAAATGTAATACTTATTTTAACAATACTAGTACACAGGTGAGCCAGACTGGTTTCCAGCTATGCATTTGTCAGTGTTTAGTGAGGCCTACAGGCCCTGGCATGAGCTGTACCTGGTCTTCCAGCATCACAGTGCCTATCCATCTAGTTCTCCAGGTATGCATATGGCCCTCATCATATCAAATGGCCAGCAATCATAATCCTTGTGGGTGGGGAGGCCTTCCCCCAAGTCCCCTCTATACCACCCCTTCAAGTAATTTATAATGTCCTTCCTCCCCAGCTCCTATCAGACGAGGGGGTTCTCTGAGCAAATCAAACACACAAAAGAAAGGTCCTTTCCTCTCTCTTTTTCCATTAAGAGAGAGGGGAATCCAAGTGAAAGCAAAGAAAGACAAAGGTGACCTGGCCCTTCGGCAATCTTTCTGGATTCAGCTCTTTGGCCTTGGCCTATCAGCAGATCTTTCTTTTGGGGCATGCTGTTTGCAGCTGGTCTGTGCAGCTTCAGGGTCAGCAAGGTCCACAACTGTCTCCCTCTGGCTGACCTGTCTCTGTCAGCAGTCTCTGAGGTGGAGCAGTCTTTCTCCTGTTCACCACCCCTTCCTGTGATAGGTTCCCTTTTTAAGCTCCCTTGCCTTCAGGCAAGCCTTCTGGGTACCTTGGGTGTACCTTGTTAGTGCTGAACAGGCCCAGAAGAGTTTGTTAGTCTCCCCTTCACAATCAGACATTTCAAAGCCTTACGACTAGATCGTCTAGTCTGACCTCCAGTATAAAAACTAGCCACAGAATTTCTTCCTATAACTCCTGTGTTGAACCCAATAACTGGTGTTTGACAAAATAGTTCAGAAAGGGATCCAGTCTTGATTTCATCTCAATCTCCATTGGTGCCATTTCCCTTGGCAGTTTGGTGAATAGTTAATCCCCTCACTGATGAAAATATGTACCTTATTTCTAATTTGAATTTGTCTGTCTAACTTCTAGCCATTGCTCTTGCTATGCTGTTTTCCACTGGATTAAAGAGCCCTTTGGTACCTAATATTTTCTCCTCTGAAATTACTCGTACACTGTAATCAAGTAACATTAATCTTCTTTTTTTGCTTCCTTAATAATGACTATTAAAATGGCCAAACGTGAAGTTGCTGCCTAGAGTCATTCTGAGCCCCGTGAACCCAAGCATTTCAATTAAAACAACTTGGGAGAGTAAATTCCCCCCTTCCTCCCAGTTGTGTAACTCATAAATGGCTGCATAGCCATTTGCTTGAACTTTTCTGAATAAATTTACCTTGGGATGAGATCAAACATGCAAATTTCAGCCGCAAAGCTCAAGCAAGTTGTTTGAGAAAGATATAAGCAACTGAAAAGGGGAGGTGGAGAATGGAGGGTTAGAATGCAAAAACAGAAATCTGCCTTAGCCGCAGTGGGAGCAGCATGGGCAAGCTGCAATATATTTCCATTACTGGAAAGACTGGATGTAGCAACCTAGATATAAAATTGGTATAATATACCTGGATCTGCTCTTGTTAACGGTACAGCAGTAGACATAATTTATTGATGTTTTTTCTCCCCACTGGTGTAGGTGCATGTGTTTGCATGCATACAAAGCATGCATCCAAATTGCCTTTGCTGAGCTACACTCAAGTAGCCCCTGCAATCAATGCTGGGCTCTGTGGTGCACGGGGAATGCACAGACTGTGCAAGGGCTTTCTAAATCCTGTCCCACTTTTTGCACAGCAGAAATATACTGGTTCTGCTGCAACAGGATCCTTTTGCTTCTACAGAGGTGGCAGAAGCAACTATTTATTTCTGAACGTCTAAAACTAAGGAAGTGCTGTAAGGACTACTGTAGGATTCCAAATATGGTAAGATTTTGTCTCTTTAAAAGGAATTCTGAAAGATTATAAAATTAAACAGGAACTAAATTGTGTACTATATTCCCTAGTTTCTCAAACAGTAATCATCATCATTACATGGAAGCTACAAGAAATATTGTTAAATCAACCACAGCTATGAAAAAATGTCAGCTGTATTGTAGGGTTTTAGTAGCATATTCCTGGCATTCATTATTGAAATTAATTCATAAGACTTGCCACAATATGCTGATAACTGTAATACTTTAAGCTGTTAAGAATTGAAAACATGACAATCAAAACAGCGGCTTCCTTATATATAACTAGAACATTTATTTGCTTGTTCCATACAAAATTAAGTTGTACAAGCAACCAGCAACTGGGAAGACAGCCAAGCAATAAAACTGACTGATTGCCAAAGTACATATAAATCATACCCACAGCTTTCAAACATTTTATCAAAAGAAAAAAATGTCTCTTCAAGGTTACCAAAGAACCTGGTTAGACTGGATGGAGAACCTGCTATTAAACAGATTTAAATCCTGTCTGTTAAGTGTAGCTAGTACAATCAGTGGCTTGCGCAAATCAGCATAAACAACTGACAAATTTATGGATGTGTAAGTTAATTAACAGAAATTATTAAGCAACATCTTCCCTTTATTCTTAGATTGTATCAGATACATAGACTTTTGCTAAGGAAAGTATTCAATTATATAGCCTGTTTTATTTTCTGAAAAAAATGCATCCTTAGACTCTCAGATTTCATTTTACCACGCTATTGTTTGTTATTGTTCCTGCTCTCTGATTACACATCAGTTCAGAACCACAGGTGTTGTTTTTTTGTAGACAGATTAAAAATCTAGTTATGTATTTGTGGTGCTAAATTATTTGCATTTCCCATGCATTACAATTATTCTGTATATACTTCAGAGTTAGTTACATTGTATGTTATGAATATTTGTTTATCAAAATTAAAAAGATCCTGTGTGTAAAAATATAATCAGTTTGGTACATTCATGGATAAACTTTACACTGAACACTCAGTATTTTCGTATTTTAAATGGATAACTGACGGAACAAGCAGCATAATTTAACAAGATTGTCTGTGTGTTTGTGAAAAGAAAGCCTTGAAAAAGAAAATATTTTAACTGAAAAAATGAGCTACTCTTTCACTGAGAGAAACCATTACTGAGAGAGCTGAAGAAAACTTCTATAGGAGTTTGAAAAGGCACAGAGAATATTATTCCAGTTGTGATCTTGCCAGAACTATGCCAGGGCAGGAGTCTCCTCCTTGACTTGATGCAACAGTGTGGGCAGCCCAAAGTAACATTTGGGTTGTTTATAACTACAGTATCACATTACAAACTCATCTCTCATTTGTGGTCTTATATTGCACTAAAATCTTGTCTCGCATTACTCCTTTCCAGGATTTTCCTGCCCACTGAAGATCAAGCATTTCGGATTGTTTTTCCCCAGATGTATTAGCCTGCATTTGGCCATTTGGTATAACATTTTGCTATTTTCCACCCTTATTTATAATTTTTCTAGGTCTCTATTTTTTGTCTGCTCTCACTGCTGTTCCTGAAGCAGGGCCTCAGTTAGGAAGTGTTATGAAGATACTTCATTATGTGCTTATCTTTAAGTGTATGCGTAAGTCCTTTTCTGAACAGGTTTCAGAGTAGCAGCCATGTTAGTCTGTATTCGCAAAAAGAAAAGGAGTACTTGTGGCACCTTAGAGACTAACCACTTTATTTGAGCATAAGCTTTCGTGAGCTACAGCTCACTTCATCGGATCCTTTTCTTTTTCTGAATACGGATACTTTCCTAGAGAGAGATATTAGGCCACAGTTCTGCAGACTGGCCCACACAGATTTACCCAGTTGAAGTTAAGGGGGCTCAGTGGGGATCCAAGGTTCTGTCATTGACCCTTGGACCCACATGGAGCCAGTTATAGGCTCTCAGTCTTAGTCTCCATGCGCTCATGCCACATCATTAAGATGTTAAATCAGATGAACCATATCACTAACCCGTAATGCACCCCCACTACACAAATTCCCCCAACTTAATAGTTATATTTGTGGCCTTTCAGTCAGTTTTCATTCTATGTGACAGCATTCAGATTCAAACAAATTTGACATAATTTGGGACATCAGCTTTTATGACACACAGAAGGCAATGGAATCTGGTGCCCAACTCCCTTAGGCTGCTTTGAAAATCCCAGCCACAGATGTGCCATTACCTAGTCAGAAAAAAAAAAAATACTGCTGACAATGCCAGAAAGTCATAGGGACTTTCACCATAAAAGCTACTCATGAGACAAAAGGATGCCTTTGCTTAACCTGCAGTAAGAAGATCTAGCAGTTAATCTTCAAAGCCCTTTACAAATATTAACTAATCTAAGTTAATTAAGATAAAACTCCTACAGGGCTAGCTTAAATATAAGCAGCTGATTCAACAATGGGCCAAAATAATCAACCTACCTGCATGTTTGGAAGTTCATTGTTCTGAAATAGATTGATCCACTTTTGCTAAATATACGTATTAAAAAGGACAGTGAATTACACCTAAATAAATCAAATGACAGTGACTCTCCCACCTTTGAATTGCTGGAGTTGCAACAGTCCTTTTGGGTTTGAAGCACAATAATGTGTATAGTTCAGTTTCCCATATGGTACTAACTAGAAAAGCTGCAATGGCATCAACAAGTTTCTAGGCTCTAAACTACGACAGCACATTTGAGCAATAACTAGAGGATATTAAGTGTTTGCAAAAGGTGAGCCATATATGTGAACAAAAGCTACCACATATTTAAACAAAGCAATTCTATTCAAGTCTATTCAATTCTCTTTACTTAATAGACTTGCATAGTTCATTAAGATGAATACATATAATATATAAATATGGAAAATTAGGACTCGTGTGCCATTTAGGCAGAGCCCCACATTCAGAAATAGCGTGGCGCCTCAATGCCCCTGGGGGAATTTGGGGAAGAATTCTGTCCGTGTTCGTGAGGGAGCACACCAGCTACAACATCCCTCCATGGTGTATAACTTATCGTCCCCTCCCTATTGGGGCAGTCCTACTCCGCTATCTGGTACAGGAGAGAATTGATCCAGTTACCTCACCATCCCCTTTTGGGCACTGCAAACCCTGAGGAAAATTGGATAACAATAGTGCCTGACCCTTATGCTGGTTATACAAGTGAGAAGGTGACACCTTTTGCCTTCCCCATTGCACAGTAGAGGAATTGGGCAGTATCCCTTTAAATAGCATGAGAGAGTCCCCTAATAAGCCTCCCTGTCTTCGATTGTAGAAGCGCCAGATCCTAATGGAGCAACTGTGTATACATATAGCTAGGCCTTACATAATTGTGCATTTTATATGTAATATCTATCTTACATGGGTTCATAAGATCTTGTGTGTTTAACAATATGAGGAACCAGTACAACATAGCTGGCTTCCAAAGCCAGCTATGTTGTACTGGTTCCTCATATTGTTAGACACACAAGATCTTATGAACCCACATAAGATCCAGGCACAATCTGGCTATTAGACAGGACACAAAAATATCAACATTAATACAAGATTTCGGCACAGATCCTCAGCTGGCATACGTTCTCATTGCTCCACTGACTTCCATGGAGGATCTGCTCCTTCATGTATTCCTTTCTCCTACGACTAGTACAATATTAAGTGCCTGCCATTACAAAGACAGTATTAGGCTCATCACATCTAGTGGCATCTCAGGGGCCACAATGTTTCTCCATACTGCATTGCAGCAGGCGTTGATTTAGCAGGTCTCGTGAAGACCCGCTAAATCAATGACAGAGCACTCTCCTGTCAACCCCGATACCTCAGCTCTCCAAAAAGAGTAAGGGAAGTCAACCGGACTGCGTCTCCCTTCGACGCAGCACAGTGAAGACACCGCAGCAAGTCAACCTAAGCTACGTCAACTCCAGCTACATTATTCACATGGCTGGAGCAGCATAACTTAGGTCAACTTACCCCAGTAGTGAAGACAAGCCCTTAGAACAGGAAATAACTGCAGTAGCTCTGATACTAGTTTGTGGTCAGTGTTGTCCAATGACGACTTTTCAATGGTGAACTCTCTGCACTTTCATTCTTTCAGCTATAATGATTTTGATACACAGTGGTAAGTTTTAATTGCACCTACATTGAGATGAGAATATACTTTTAGATATATAGAAATGGAGGCAATCACTTCCCAGTAGAGAACCCCCCCCTCCCATTTTTAGATTACCTCATTCATACCTGAATGTGGAATAATGGGACAGAACTAGAAAGTGGTATTATTTTTCTGTATTATACCTTTGCCATAATGTAATGGATCTGATTCTCTGTTGCCTTTCAGCTTCTCCAGTGATTTAGACTCATGCAAAGCAACTGCAATGTGGATGTAAAAATACTACCATTTTGATCGTCTGTCATTTTATACCTTCTTTGGAATGGTGTAAAATCCAAGGCCCAGATCATATCCTGTGTGTAAGGGGACTGTTGCCCCCTTACTAACATTCAGTGGGGGTGTTTTAGTTGCTAGCTCCCAGGACTAAAAAGGGGGAAGGGTCGATGGGGAATCAGGACCCTGAGACCGACAGCCCCCAGGAACAATGGAGAGAGGCCAATGCTCCAGGTCAGCCTGAATGACAGGACGGGAAGGCTAATCAGAGAGTCAGGAGGCCAGGGAGGTCCCGTCCTCAGTGTGAGCTGGATTTGCCTGGGTCAGACAGCGTGGGATCAAGCTAAGGAGAACGCAGGGGCCCAAGCTAAGCTAGGGAGCAGAGCTGTGCCAGATCCAGAGAGAGCAGACCCTGTCCTGGGAGCAGAGCTGCAGCCCCAAAGCTAGAGGCACAGCCCAGAGAGTGCAGACTTGCCCTGGGAGCAGAGCTGCAGCAACCAGAGCCAGAGGGGCCAGAAAAGCAGCCCAGGAAGCAGGTCAGTGCTGGGAGCTGAGTCACAGAAGCAGCCTGCAGAGCAGACCTGTCCTGGGAGCAGAGCTGCAGCAACCAGAGCCAGAGGGGCCAGAGAAGCAGCCCAGGGAGCTGGAGGCAGAGCAGCAGCAGTTGTGCAGAGACCGAGTGGTGGAGCTGGGTGCGGTGAGCAGCTCGGGAGAGCGAGAGGGGGACCCTGGGCAGCAGGCCCAGCACAGGGAGACGCCTCAGCCAAGATTGGATCGTAACCCCGACAGGGCGGGGGCGACACTGGGAAGAAGGGTCCTACCACTTAGAGCCTGAGAGCGTGAGGCCACCACCAGAGCAAGTGTCCAGCCCACAGCATCCCTGCAACACAGCCAGGGCCTGAGAAGCACGCCTGGGACTTACAAGGAACAGACTGTGAACTGCCCTGACGTTCCAGAGACACTGTTTGTGATGTTCCCTGCCACAGAGCAGGGTGATGTGTTTCCTTTAACCGTTCCCATTTTTCCTCATTCTTTTTAAAATTAATTGTCAATTAAATAACTTGCATTTGCTTTAACTTGTATGTAATGGTCAGTGGGTCAGAGAAGTGCCCAGTGCAGAGAGAGAATCCCGGAGTGGGGACACCCTAGCCCCTGTCCTAGGTGACCACAGCAGGGTTGGGGGGTTGAGCCCACCCAGGAATCCTGGGCCCAGCCTTGTTGGGGTTACGAGGACTCTGCCAGACAGGAGAGTGGAAGGGGAGTCCTCAAGGGCAGGGAGGCCACTGGGTAAAGGAAGTGGGAGCGAGGACTCAGATCCTTTCACTAGCCCACTTAACCAGGGTAGTGAAGAAGCCAGGAAAGTTCCCCACAAGAGCGGGACTATTCCCCTGCTTACATGTGGTTAACAGTTGTGGGAGGAGACCCTGGGGTTGCAGTTGATTAAGTGAGTAGTTCTGTTCCAGTTCTGTTCCCATCCAGTAGAGAGGATTGGTCCATGGTTCTACATACACCTTCATTCGTTGCATGCTTTTTATAGCTAGCTATAAAATAAGTGGTAAACATTGCTAGATAGTCCAATGGCCCCTCTTTCTCTGTGTCTAAGTGGCTAAATGGGGCTCATAAATAAATCCTGTCTAGTGCAAAATTAGGGAGAAATAAGAGGGTTGTGAGAGGAGTAGGGTGGGGGAAGTTGTATGCCATTGTGGCTTCATGCAGAATCATGCCAGCATTTCAAATGGAAAATCTAATTTGTTTCTTTACAAGACTATCTGACATCATCACTTGGTTGCCACAATGCCACCAGCAGTCATCAATATTCTTTCAATGGTTACAACACCACTCTGATTAATGGGGCGGGTGGGGAGAAATCATGTGCAAAATGCATTCAAATGGGAGAAAATGCTAATAGCAAATGGTTCTGAATGACATTAGAAAGCTTACCAACATTACTGAAGAGATTAAATTAGCATTTTTCCACAGCACTAGGACTCTGTCACAGAATATTGCTCATAATACAAGCAATTCTCTTATATTTTATTCAAATTAGCTCAGGGCTTTTCCTTGCTTTGTTGCTTTACTCTAATGGAGAATGATGACATAGTAGCCTGTAATTGTCCAAGTAATATCATGTACAAGAGTGCTGAACTCCAGCAGGCAATCAAAATGGGCATTTAATAAATAATCTGACTTCTGCCATGTGAATTGTCTGGCTCCATGCTGCATGGGGAGACCGTTATTTTACTTATTTAATTCAGTTATTTTTCTCTTTTCCCTGTCCGACAACATGCAGTCTCGAGCAGCAGACTCCTGTGGCTTTTTGGTTTTGTACTCATGGGGGAATTCTGCACCAAAAAATTTAAAAAATTCTGTGCACAATATTTTAATATTCTGCAAATTGTTAAAACACAATATAATCATGCTGGTTTAAATTATTTTAGTAATCTGTTTAAAATACATTACAATGGATGAAGAATGGAAGTGGGGAGCACTTGAGGAAATCCCCAAACCCCCTCTGTCTAATACTAATGTAGCTAGTATTGACCCTTTACTTCCAGTTATTAGTCAACAGATATATTCAGCCATATGCTCACTGTTACATCATAGGCAACTGAAGAGCAAGCGAGGGGACTCAAACTCACAATTTATATTGGCTACTGACCATCTCCAGAAAGGAGATGTGTTCACTGAGCACATTTTGATAGGAAATTTTTTCAGTCCAAAAATGTAGACCAGTTCTAATCACTAAAGCACCATAAGCATTTATAAGGCCACACTGTCCTTTACACTAAGGCTCCTTTACACTATGATAATGTAAATGAGCCTTAAAATTTTTACACCTGTTTTATACTCCTAGGAGAATTCAATAGGAACAATTCACTAAGCAGGCAGGCTTCTACATTCAGCTCTGCCTGAAGGGAGAGAGCCTGCCTCACGCCTACCTCCCCAGAAACACCCTACAGTCCTGCCCCTCCACGTTGAGCAGGCCGCAGTAGCGAGCAAGAGGGACAGAGTGTCTCTCTCTCACACGTATGACTACCCAGCCCTCCTGTCCCAGTGGTGATTTGTGTCTCTACCCCGGGTGCCCAAACTGACCTGTCTGCACTGCCAGGAAGGGGTGCGTGACCACTCTTGCAGCTTCCCTTCGCTTCCCTGTCAGAAGTCATTTTTCTGCAGGGAAGCAAAGAAATCTGCGGGGGCCATGAATTCTGTGCACACGCAGTGATGCAGAATTCCCCCAGGAGTAGTTTTGGCAGCATATCATCATGTTCTACAACAGATAGTATGTCCATAGGCCATGAAAGTGAACTTTTCAAAAACATGCTGAATTCCATGATGAATTCCAGGGCCACAAATTCATGAACAGTCAGAGTAACAAACTCTACACATGGCACTTTTGGAGCTTTGCAGATAACAACGGGCTCTGCTAGTGTTAAAGCTGCAAGTAGCTATGAATTACTGCTTCCATCACGGTCATATAATTATTCTACAGACATGTATGATACTGCAGCCCTGTAGAAACCCTATGTATATCTATATAGAGCATCTCTCCACTTCTCAGATCCTTCCTTAAGCCCTACGTCTTCAAACAACCCTTCTCGCCTTCTTCACATCAGCAATTATCTCTGTACCCTCCCTTGGTAAAGTGTTGCCCATTGATTTGTTTTTCTCTGCTTTAAACTTAGATTATAAATTCTTCGGGGAAGAAATGTAAACTATATAAATTGCTATGTAATTTACACTGATTATACAGAATTTTGTTAATACTATGTGTATGCATGCATTTTACTGTTACTTCTTCATCTTCCTCTAGAAGAGCAAAGAAAATCAAACCTTTTGATCAGCAACAGAACGTCCCTGAGCTCTCTGTTCCTGACAAAAATTACCTCACCCTTCAAGAGCATCACAGGTGTCTGGCCTCTGTAACTGATGCAGGTCCAGCTCCCCTATGCCCTGTGCCAGAACAGGTGCTCCCAGCTGGGCCAGTTAAGGGGGGTGGGGCTGCACCTGAGGTTATACAGATTTGAGAGAGACCCAGTGAGTTAGAACTGGCTGAGATAGCAGTGGTTCCCGCTGTCAGGGAAGGTGGTGAGAGCCTGAGACGTAAAAGGGGAGCCGAGGATCTGTTTGGTTGTGTTTGAAAAATAAAGCTGCATAAAAGAGGCTGTGGGTTTGGCAGCGAGTCCTTAACAAGCTGGGGAAAAGCCTTGCCTTGTGACACATGATGGAGAACATGGGCCCTGTGATCAGCCCTGACACAAGAGGAGAGAAGGAAGGCTTGTTGGTGCCAAGGAAAAGGAAAGTTGAAGCCCAAACCTTGACTGACCCCACCTAGGCTGCTTAGGTGATAATTAGCATTTCTGCAGCACTGTGGATGGCTCTTAACAATACTAAAGAAAAACAAAACAAGGAGTCTGCTCCGACAAATGTTTACTCATGCAAGTGGTCCTGACTCATTGGCATTGTCACACTGAAGTTCATGAAGTAGCTCATGTGAGAAAGAGTTCCTACCCCAAAGTGCTAACAATCTGAAAAGCACAAACAGGCACAGTATTGTGAACATTAGCTATAGCCAATGGGGTTATGTATATAGGCTTGAGCTTGTTTCCACTGAAGTCAATAACAAAATCTTTACTAAAAAGAAAAGAAAAGGAGGACTTGTGGCACCTTAGAGACTAACAAAGTTATTTGAGCATAAGCTTTCGTGAGCTACAGCTCACTTCATCGGACGCATGCCATCTCTACTGACTTCAATGGGAGCAAGAAAAACAAGTCCATAGTCTTTAGAAATGATCTGAAGGAGAAAATATAAGGAGCTTGAGCAAATATTAATTGTGAGACTGTTGCAAGCACTGGGGATGATGTGGAGGAAGGCATAGTCTTAGATGTAGACAAAATGACAAGAAGCAGCCAAAAGACTTGTGTCGAACATACAGCACAGGATAGGTTACAGGCAGAGAAGACTGAACTGAACATGTAAAAGAAGGGGCCAGTGCAAACTCAGCTTTAAGTATAGGGAGATGTGATTGGAAAACTGAGAGAATGTATGCTTGGCAGCTGTGATTTGGACTGACTGTAATTAAGACAAAAAATACAAGACTTAAGGAACAGATTAAAGAGACTGAGATGTCTGTATATGATGGAAAGGCTTAGCAATAAAATTACTCAGCACAACCTGCATATTTAACCCAAGGAGGTCAGCACGGGTTCCCAAAAATCAAACACTTTGCACATTCCTTCCATTGACATCAATGGTTGTTGGTTCAGGCCCCTTGGGATGTGTGGCAAATTGCCAGCACTACTATGATGGGTCTTGCACTCTCTTCTTGGGGGGTGGGAGGGCAGGGCAGCGTTTCTTGCCCCTGAACTGGGGTATTAACTGCCCCACTAGTGTCCTAGTGGAGAGGGAGGGACCCGGGCCCACCCTCTACTCCGGATCCCAGCCCAGGGGCCCGAGGGATAGCGGTAAACCACTTGAACTAGCGGTTCCTTCCCCTAGGCTACTTTCCTCTCCTGCCCTTCAGCTTGTGGGGCTTCCTGCCCTCCCTCTGCACAAACCAGGTGTCCCTTTACCTAGGGTCTTGGTCTTCTTAGCCCACCGCAGCACTTCTCCAAACTCCCCTCTGCTTCCCTCCAAACTGCTCTCTGCTCCAACACCAAACCACTCTGCTTCAACTCCTCCTCTTGTCTGATTGAAGCAGGTGTTTATCAGGTGACTGGCTTCAGGTGCTTTAATTAATCTATAGCAAACTTTCTTCCCTCTACAGGAAAGAAGGCTCCTTTCTAACACTCTCCTGCTGCCCTCTGGCCATGCTGTATCACAGATGTTATGTAATACAATGTTTGGATCAAGCAGAAAAAAAAAACCCAGATACAAACAGAAACAAGAATAAAATACCAGAACAGAAACACAGAAGCCTCAGGAATGAAGAAGCATCCACTGAATGAAATGGGACAGAGCATGAAGAAACATTATCTAGCCAAAAATGGATATTTGCTCTCTGGTGCTGATTTGTTGCCAGCAACAGCTAATTTTCAGCCGCCAAGTTTGCAATAGACTGTCAGGGGGCAGACAAGACATTTTGCCAGCACATCTTGTCAAACAATAGCGTGAGCCTAAACGTCAGGAATCCTATCAATTGGAAGCATGATAGAACTAACAGGAGCGTCACGGACAACAAAAAAATTGAAGTCAAAGAAGTTGAACAACCCCACAAAGTACTTCCCTAGGTCAGAATTGTAACAGTGGGTGAATAGCTCTATGCGGACAAGAGCAAAAGAGGGGTTCTATTAAGAACTAACAATCAGAGGAAAATACAGGATGCTGTCAAACAAACTTGTTTCCTACCAGAAAGGGACACAACAACAAGTGAGCAATCAGTCTGCAGTTCGTGGTTTCATCAAAAAGAAAGTCAACATTGATAACGAGATTGCAATTCCTTTAGCAGGACAGAGCAAACATACATTTGAGCTAGAGAGAGACGCTCTTGTGGCTTAAAGTGCAGTGACATACCATCAGTGATGCCTTTTTGAAGATCATTTGGAGTACCAAATGCTTTTACAAGCTGAGAGTTCAGAATTACAGCTGGCAAATTGTCAAAAGAAACTTTTTTTTTTTTTTGGTGTGGGAAGAAAATGCAGATTTGTGTAGATTGAAACAATTAGTGAATTCATGCTGAAGTGGCCAAGATGTCAAGAAAAAACCCCAAAATTCCTCAAAAGACAAAATGTTTCATTTTAACGTTTTCAAGATGAAATATTGTGACTTTAATTTGAATGTTACTTCAATTTTTTAAAAAGGAAAAGACCTCTAATTAAATCCAACATTTTGGGTTTACTGAAGAATTTGAAAAATGTTCATTTCATGTCAACCTGAAACATTTTTTTTCCCTTCGGTTCACCTACTGAAATATTGGTTATTTGCACAGCTCGAAGGCATGGCTACACTCAAAACTTCAAAGTGCTGCCGCGGGAGCGCTCCCGCACAGCGCTTTGAAGTGCAAGTGTGGTCGCGCACCAGCACTGGGAGAGAGCTCTCCCAGCGCTCCTGGTACTCCACCTGCACGAGGGGATTAGCACAGAGGGCTGGGAGGCTGGGGCACTGTTTACACTGGCGCTTTATAGCACTGTAACTTGCTGTGCTCAGGGGTGTGTTTTTTCCCCACACCCCTGAGTGAGAAAGTTGCAGCACTGTAAAGTGCCAGTGTAGCCATAGCCTTAGTCAGAATAGGAAGTGACAACATGAATTGATGGTCATGCAAAAGCAGCTGGAGAAAGTCGCACACGTGAAATGTTATTTGACTGTGCCACTCAATTAAACAAAGGAGCTTTAAACAGATATAGCACAGTCACTGTAAAAAAAGACAAGGATAATGCAGTAGCTTTAAAACAAAGGACTGTGGAGTTGCCTTTGGTTGCATATTGTGCATTTGCAATCACGAAGTCATTTCTGCATAACAGTAATATTCACCAGTAGCTCTGCAAAGCATAAGCAGTGTTTCTGGGAAGATGTGATGGGAAAGGGATGAAAACTATATAGCACTTAGCTCCACTTTAGCAGCTGTTCTCCAAAGCCTTAGGAAAATAAGCAGTGAGTTAAGCAGAGCCTGGGCACGGTTAGGTCATTTGGAAAGCCACTTTGTCAAATTTGGAGCAATCCCCTTTTCTTGATGCTGTCAAAGGAGGGAAGGAGTATTTTGTTTATGATAAAGGGCTAATTTCATCCCTGGCTCCAGTATCTTTTGTCACTGTGATCTACCTGGTGCTGACTCTTCTACATCAGAGAGAGACACAATGTGGGTGAGGTAATATTGTTTATTGGACCAAGTTCTGTTGGTGAGAGAGACAAGCTTTCAAGCTACACGGGATATGTCTACACTGCAATTAAAAACCCATGTCTGGCCTGTGCCAGCTGACTGGTGCAGGCAGGCTTCAGGCTAAGGGGCTGTTTAATTGCAGTGTAGATGTTTGGGCTTGGGCTGAAGTCTGAGCTCTGGAATCCTCCTCCCTCGCAGGGTCCTAAGAAAAGTAATTTGTGCAGAGGGATTAGGGGGCATAATTTAAATTGCTGAGCCAGGAGTCATATGTAAACAAATGTGTGGACTACATCCAGACAATCACTACATGCTCAAATGAACACATGCAGGAAAAATTATAAAAAGACAAAGACACCCTATCACCTGTGGGTGAACATTTTTCACAAAAAGAACGAGGAGTACTTTTGGCACCTTGGAGGCTAACAAAAATAAAATTAATTTAGTCTCTAAGGTGCCACAAGTACTCCTCGTTCTTTTTGCTGATACAGACTAACACGGCTATCACTCTGAAACTTTTCACAAGGCGATCATTCAGTCATTATCACAACACTTTCAAAAGATGAGGCTGGGAGCTTAAATTCTTAACTTTGCTAGACACTAAAAATCATGGCCTTAATAAAGACACTGGAGTTATGCTTTATTACAAAAATCTGCAGCCCGCTAACCCCAATTTTTGTCTTCAGAGTGGTAGCCGTGTTAGTCTGTATCAGCAAAAAGAACGAGGCGTACTTGTGGCACCTTAGAGACAAACAAATTTGAGCATAAGCTTTCGTGGGCTAAAGCCAACTTCATCAGATGCATGGAGTGGAAAATACAGTAGGAAGATATATATATATATACACATATATATATATATATATATATATATATATACACATATACATATATATACACACATATATACATACACATATACATATATATATACACACACACACACACACACACACACACACACACACACGACTTGAAAAAATGGGTGTTGCCATACCAATTCTAACTAGACTAATCGATTAAGGTGGGCTATTATCAGCAGGAGAAAGAAAAAAAAAAAAACTTTTGTAGCGATAATCAGAATGTTCCATTTCAAACAGTTGACAAGAAGGTGTGAGTAACAGTAGGGGGAAAATTAGCATGGGGAAATAGTTTTTAGTTTGTGTAATGACTCATCCACTCCCAGTCTTTATTCAAGCCTAATTTAATGGTGTCCAGTTTGCAAATTAATTCCAGTTCTGCAGTTTCTCATTGGAGTCTGTTTTTGAAGGTTTTTTTTGTTGAATAATTGCGACTTTTAGGTCTGTAATTGAGTGTCCAGGGAGGTTGAAGTGTTCTCCGACTGGTTTTTGAATGTTCTAATTCTTGACGTCTGATTTGTGTCCATTTATTCTTTTGCGTAGAGACTGTCCAGTTTGGCCAATGTACATGGCAGAGGGGCATTGCTGGCACATGATGGCATATATCACATTGGTAGATGTGCAGGTGAACAAGCCTCTGATAGTGTGGCTGATGCGATTAGGCCCTATGATGGTGTCCCCTGAATAGATATGTGGACAGAGTTGGCAACAAAGCCTGTTGCAAGGATAGGTTCCTGGGTTAGTGTTTTTGTAGTGTTTTGTGTGTGGTGTATGGTTGCTGGTGAGTATTTGTTTCAGGTTGGGGGGGGCTGTCTGTAAGCAAGGACTGGCCTATCTCCCAAGATCTGTGAGAGTGAGGGATCGTCCTTCAGGATAGGTTGTAGATCCTTGATGATGCGCTGGAGAGGTTTTAGTTGGGGGCTGATGGTGATTGCTAGTGGCATTCTGTTACTTTCTTTGTTGGGCCTATCCTGTAGTAGGTGACTTTAGGGTACTCTTCTGGCTCTGTCAATCTGTTTCTTCACTTCAGCAGGTGGGTATTGTAGTTGTAAGAACGCTTGATAGAGATCTTGTAGTTTGTCTCTGTCTGAGGGGCTGGAGAAAATGCGGTTGTATCATAGAGCTTGGCTGTAGACAATGGATCGTGTGGTATGGTCTGGATGAAAGCTGGAGGCATGTAGGTAAGTATAGTGGTCCGTAGGTTTCCGGTATAGGGTGGTGGAAAAGAAGCCCTTGAGGAATTCTACCATAATTTCAACAATTTCCATCCCACCATCAACTTCAGCCTGGACCAGTCCACACAAGAGATCCACTTCCTGGACACTACAGTGCTAATAAGTGATGGTCACATAAACACCACCCTATACCAGAAACCTACTAATATCCTGGGACTGACACAGGCACAACATTATTACATATTCTACGTCCAATTATACAAGATGTTGGACAGCTCCAGGCCTTGGAAGTGCTAGCTGCAGTTCCTTCGTGTGGGTGAAAAGCTGTTTCTCAGGGCAGGTCTACACTACGGCAGGGATCAACACTCTGAGATCGATCCACCGGCAGTCGATTTAGCAGGTCTACTAAAGACCCGCCAAAATCAACTGCAGATCGCTCTCCAGTCAACCCCTGTCCTCTATCCCTGATGAGAAGAGTAAGGTAAGTCGACAGGAGATTTTCTCCCGGCGACCCCCCGCAGTAACTCGACCTAAGATACATCGACTCCAGCTACATTATTCACATAGCTGGAGTTGCGTAGCGTAGGTCGACTTACATCGGTAGTGTAGACATAGCCTCAGAATAGCAACCTTTGTTCTCTTTTAGAAACCTAGAGCCATATTCTACCACCATTATGTGGAGCAAAGTAGCACTTAAAGTCAATCAGTTTAGTCTAAAAACATTGAGACCTTTATTTTAAGAAACAGAACTGAATCCTGTCTGAATTAATATTTCTGCTTTGATCTTCACACAGGACCCCTATCGTCACCAAGTTTCTATATAGATAGAACAAGGAGAGAATAGATTGGGAGTATTGAAGGAAAGGATGCATCCTTAATCTAGTACCTTACTGATAATATTTAATGTTATTTATGAATTAACTGAATTTATGCATGTGGAATGATACAGTTAAAATTAAACAACTCTTTTGGTCTACAATGCTCACATATTTCAAGAGAGATTTACCCAGGGTTGCAGTTTCAACAACATAAAACTGCATATATTTTTGATCAGGAGAAGGAAAGAAAGGAGCTGGAGGCTTTTGGAATGTAAGACAGCTCAGACAAATAATCTGCAACCCATTTATGTGATACAGCCCAAGTAAGTCCAGGAGCATTCACACAGCTGCAGCCTTAGGGATCTGCCATACAGCCAACTGCCACTGCTACTTGGCATCTGGGTCCTGTGACTGGCATTTCTAACAGCAACAAAAAAGGAAGACTGGTGCAATGTGATCTAAATAAAATCTCAGCAACCCATCATTTTTATTTAAAACAAATTGTTGCAGAGCAAAAAATAGTCAGAGCACAGACATTGAATGCAAATATACGTTAAACACCCACTTGTTGCATCTTACTGTATATAAAATGTTTCCACTGCCAGACAGTTCGCTAAAACCATTAATCAGCAATGTGTGTGAAATATGGGCTGGTGAAATATTGTACACCAATAGCAATAAAGGCATTCCCAAAAGGAGTCCTAGAGGAAATACTAAACCACTGATATATGAACAGATAGGATGGCACCGGATGAAAATGAGCATGACTAAAACTGAGGTCACTGGGGTCAGTAGAGGTGCCACAGAGAAACTGGACAGAGAGAGAGAGAGTGTAATGGAGTGAGATTAAAACCAGACTGACCAGTTGTAGTACCTTGGCAGCCGGGTCACGGAAGATGTCGAACTTGAACATGAGATACAGTCTAGATTGGGGAGTGCTGGAACAGTGTGGAATGACCTCCCAGAAGTAGCATATGACAAGCATAAGCCACTGAGACTAACAGCCAAACTTCACAGAACAATGGTGCACCCCTCAATGATGTGTGTTACAGAAGCATGGGAAGTAAAGAGATGGCAGGATCAGTGCCTACAGGTGTTTGAGAGGAGATGTCTTCGCGCCACGGGAGTTACACAGATTTCAAAGCAAACGTATTCAGATGGAAGTCAAAAGTCCATGATATGGATGACAAAATCCATGAAGCACAAACTTTGCTAATTTGGACACATGCAGAGGATGAATGAAGAGGATCTGGTGAAGATAGTATGGCAGGAAAGGGAGGTAGAAAAGAGACCCCAAGGAAAGCCAAAGCAGCAATAGATGGATTGCATCAAAGATGACAGTAAGCAGGTAGACATTAGTGCCTCCTTGGACAGATGAAGATGCTCGATGCTTGCAGGACCAAACCCCAGGTGATGGGATAAGGGGAAGAAATAATGTACATCAATAAGGAGATGAAAGAGGCACACATTAGAACCATAAAAGCAGTGCTATATGCCCACATTCTGAACTATAGTTTCCCTAATCTCCATTCTGCCTCCAAAGATTATCCCTGCTAAAGACAGCAGTAATTTGTGCAGAAGGGCAAGGGGTGGCATAATTTAAATTGCTGAGCCAGGAGTCATATGTAAACAAATGTGTGAAATACGCACCCTACACCAAGTCCTGCCGCAGGGCCTACTTGTGAAGCTAGCCAGAAAAATCTAGAGGTCTCTTTTTGGAAATGTCAAAATGAGCCACTACAGTATTTCCAGATTGAAAAGAAAAATTTTGATTGAAACAATTCACTGCAATTGATATGAAATAGTGAAATGCTTCAGTTGACCTGAAATTGCATTTTTTGGCAAAAAAATTGTCAGCTGAAAAATTTCATCCAGCTCTAGACAGAACTCAGGTGTTCTGCTAGACCATGCTGCCCCGTGACAGTCAGGGGTACCATGTGTTTCTTATTTAGCAATTTAGATTTGTAGCTTCTAATTTGAATGCTTTTCAAATCTTAATATACACTGGAATAGGTAGTGAATACTACTAGGTTTCCACCAAGAGCTGGTGACTAGTTCCCTTTCTTTGGCTAAGATGCTTTAACAGCTCCTCCGTACACCCAGAATGCTCCTTCATCTCCACATGACATGCCTCTCTTTTTCATGACTAAGAGCATTTCAGATATGAGTGACACAAACTCCCAAAAGGTTAACTAACCATAATTTTACAGAAGCAAATGGTCTGCTTCCCTTGGCTACATTCTATTTTTTCCACCCTTAGTCACTCAAGAATGCTAGAGAAGATTAGAACTGTTGAAAGCACTCATCCCAACAGACATTGCTAGGAGCGAATGTGATGGAAAACAGTACATTGTTCCTGTGCACATGTTGCTTATACCAGTTTCTATATTTATTTTAGTGGAAGCTAATTGGGGCCAGATTTTTGCCCTCCTTATTCACAGTGTGAATCGTCCCAATGGGCTAGACTCTGGCGGGAGGTCTCAAGTGGGGTTCCATAGGAATCTGTTCTGGGTCCAGTGTTGTTTAATATTTTTATTAATGACCTGGATGTAGGAATACAGAGCATACTGATCAAATCTGCAGATGACACAAGGCTGGGGGGTGGGGTTTGCCAGCACTTCAGAGGAATGAACTAAAATTTAGAGGGATCTTGATAAATTGGAGAACTGGACAAAAAAATTCAATAAAGACAAATGTAAGGTGCTACACTTAGGGAAGAAAAACTAAACGCACAAATACAGAATGGGGAAATAACTGGCTTGGCAGCAGCACTGCTGACAAGGTTCTAGGAGTTGTGGTGGATCACAATCTCAACACGTCAGCAATGCAGCAGTAAATAAATAAAATTGCAATTTTAGGCTGCATTAACAGAGGCACAGCATGCAAGTCATGGGAGGTGATAATACCGCTCTACTCGGCACTGGTTAGGCCTCAGCTCAAGTACTGTGTCCAATTTTGGTCACCACTGCATAGAAAGGATGTAGACATACTGGAAAGGTTCCAAAGGCAACCAGCAAAGATGATCAAAGGAATGGAACGCAAGCTGTATAAGCAAAGGCTGAAGGAACTGGGTATGTTTAGTCTGGAAAAGAGGAGATTAAGGGGGAACATGATAGCAATCTTCAAATACTTGAAACGCTGCCATAAAAAAAGGTGGAGAAAAGTTGTTCTCTCTTGCCACAGAGGGCAGGACAAGAGGCAAGGGGATCAAATGACAACATAGCACATTTAGATTAAATCTCAGGGGAAAAAAACAAAACTTCCTAACTGTAAGAACAGTAGGACAATGGAACAAACTGTCTAGGGAGGCTGTGGAAGCTCCTTCACTGGAGGTTTTCAAAAGGCGGCTGGATAGCCATTTGTCTTGGATGGTTTAGCCACAACAAATCCCGCATCTTGGCAGGGGGTTAGACTAGATGACCCTTGCGGTCCTTTCTAACCCTACAGTTCTATGTTGGTGAGTTCTTACTCATCTGAGTGGTCACACAGACTTTTGTCTGGCCCAACAATTTGAGTTGCTCAACAGTGCTATTCATGATGAGTAAGGTTGGCAGAATCTGGCCCTTAGATTGGAGGAGGATGTGGCTGTATCTCTGCAAACCTCTGGTGTAGACATGATGCACCCATTTAAAACAGGGCCTTGCACCAGTACAGCTAGCCCTGGTTTCAAACTGGAATTGGTCCAGCACAGCTACAATGAGGTTTGCACTGGTGTGTTTACACCCGTACAAATATCCCCAATATAGACAGAGCCTAAGATTCTGTGATGGGGGTTGTAAATTCTGCCATATGAGCTGAGCCCCACTTTCTCCTCCCAGACTCAAGTACACGTTGTCATATGCAACCCTAGAAATGACAAGTTTGGCAGTTTCAGAACTGATAGCTGTGTCTAAATACTTAGAAAGATAGATATTGAGCCTCTCATATATATGAGACCGTTTCAAAATTCAGCCTTGGCCATGGAGCCATGACCAACATCTCAACAACAGAGATTATGGGTGGGATTTTCAAAAGCACCCAACAAAGTTAGGCACCAACTCCCAATGATTTTCAATGGGAGTTGGATGCTTAACTGAGGACTTGTCTACACAGCACTTTAGTCCACACCAGAGGGGTGTCAAATTTTTGTCTACACTAGCATATTGTGTAATAACTGGACCACGTGGATCCTGCTGGCACACCAGACATTTCTAAAAATTATTACATTAATGCACACTAGGGAACTTTTAATGCATGCCAGCAGGATCCACATGGGCCAGTTAGTGTGAGACTTGCTAGTGTGGACTAAAATTTACACCATCTGGTGTGGACTAAAGTGCTGGGTAGACAACCACTCACGCAGTTTTGAAAATCCCATTGTAGATAGCAAATTGCTTGAAAAGCTATGAGTAGAAGTGTTTTAAATAAATCACCAAGATTACTAATTATTTTAGGGAGTCTGAGGAAAAATAAGTAAAGAGGGCTGCATTTCCTTGTACTCCTCCGAAACCTTGAACAACTTAATAATATTATGTTATTACAGTAGCACCTAGAAGCCCCACCCAAGATCAGAGCTCTACGGTCTTTGGTGCTGTACAAACACACAGTGAAGGACAGTCCTTGCCCCACCCCAAAGAATTTACAATCTAAATACACATGAAAGGATCATTATCTTCATTTTACTGATGGGAAACTGTAGCACACAGAGTAAGTGATGCCTGGACAAGTTTGTGGTAGAAGCAGGAATCAAACCCATATGTCTTTAGTCCTAATCCAACCCATTAACCACAAGTCCACGATCCTTATCGCACTTTCCCCTCTTTTTCCACCCCCTTTGCAAACTTACTACTCTTAAAAACAGCAAAACAAAAGGCACTCTTACTGACATTTTGAAAAGGTTCACATGGAGGACACACTAATGGATTTCAATAGGAAGCATGCAGTACTAAAAAAAATGAAATACATTTAACGCACAAATTACACTGTACACCGGAATTCAGAGAAGCAATCTTTTATGCCCTAGATATGTTGTCAGAATTCCAGCAGGTAATATTCTACATGGTGAAATATTTGTTATTGTTCCAAAAGCTGTTCAACCTTCAGCACAGGTAAATACAAAGAAACTCACTGAAATGTTGGGTTTTGTTTTTGTGGGGTGTGGGAGGGTTAGATACATGGAACAAGTGAACATAATTTTGTTACAGAAGTACTTAAAAATTACAGATTTTGCTACATCCTCATCTAAATCATTGTATATAGATTCCATTTCCGACATCCTTACACTGTGTAGTACTTTATTCCAAGTAGCACTGTGATGTCATACCCATTAAAGTAGTTTAATGTATAAACACAATTTTTTTTTCCTAAAGATTTTTTAAATTTCTATCTAATCTATTAAGGCTGCCATTTTTTACCTTCGATGGATAATCTTAGCACATTGAAGGGTCTTAACAGTAATGACGTCACACAAGTCTACAAACTGAGAGAGCCAATATCCTCTCATTTCTCAGTTAAAACTGTGAGGTTTGTTGCCATTCAGGTTATAGTCTTGTGTAACATCCCTGTTCAGATCCCTCAGAGATTTCACCATGGTCCTCCAGTAAAGAGAGGCAAGCAAGGATTGGATCATCTACATATAAAGAACAGGCAGATGGGGAAAGAAAATGTCTTACTATTTTTTGTACATAAGACCCTTATCCTGCATTGTGATCTGCCCACGTGGAACCCCAGAGAATGAAAGGCAGACTACATGGATCACAATGCAGGATTGGGGCCTTAAGAAAAAGGATTAGAAAAGGACTATGCCAAACATTGTATGGTTTTTCTTTAGAGTTAGGCACATGTTTAAGTGCTTTGCTAAATTGGGGCTACCTAGTTGTAGCTCCGTATTTGTCTCCATTATATACTTGTAAAATTGCTTGCTTCCTTAACCTGTATAAAAATGAATACACGTTCATAGCTGTCTTTATTAAAATACTCCTTTCATTGCACATAGACACAAAACAGTTGCAAAGCATAATGAAACACTACAACTTCTATATCTGTTTAGGAACCCTTGCATTGCTGTTTAAACAAATCTCAAACAGAAGTAAAAAGGTAAGGCGACTGCTGCCTACAAGCACCTACATGATAAAGAGATTTCTGCTAACAGAGGGCTCTTTAAGACACAGGCATAACAAGATACAGTGGCAGAAAGATAAAGCTAGACAAATTCAAACTGGAAATAGTGTGCAAATGTTTCAACAGTGAGGGTAAGTAACCGTTGAAACAATTTACCTCAGGATGAAATGGATTCTCCAGTCACATGAGTCAGACCTGGAAATTTTTCTAGAAGATTTGTTGTAGTTCAACTACAGGTGGCTAGGCTCACAATGCAGGAATCTCTTGATGAAATTCCATGGTCTGCATTGAGCATTAGGCCAGACTAGATAATGGTAATGGGCCCCTCTGCCCTTAAAAATACATGAATTCTGTCCTAAACACGGTAGCAATGTGTTCCTAAACAATTCCTAAACAAAGTCTGGGCTCAAAAAGCGCTCAAAGGATAATTTCAAAATGAAACAATTTGTTTCTTTCTATCATTCTTTGCTGGTTTCCATTTCTCCTCCTCATTATGTGGCTATCTAGGAGCCCAATCCCCCGTATGTTATCTGATATTCCTGCCCTGATGCATCTCCACTCACTGGATCAGCCCTTAGACACTGATGTGGCAGCAGCAATGGAGCTAAAGCATCACTTGCTTTATTTTAATGTTTAGTGTCTTGTAGCTATTACTACTCTGTAGCTGGAAAAGAAGAGACCTAGCTAGAAAGAGAGGTTACCTACCTTTTATAACCAGACCTCAAGATGTGTCGTCCCTTTGTGTATTCTACTGTGGGGTATGTGCCAGGCACCTGAGATTGCAAAGTTCTTTCTAATAGTGTCCGCTGGTCCATCTGGACTCTCTCTCTCTCTCTCTTCCCACCATGTGCTGGGGACCAAAGGTAGGAGAGGTTGTATGGACCGACCACCTCTCCAGTTCCTTCTCTGCTTTGGATCATAAATATGATTCACAGTAGAGGGGAAGGCAGGTGGGCAGTAGAATACACGTAAGGATCACACATCTCGAGCTCTGGTTACAAAAGGTAGGTAACCTCTCTTCTTTGAGTGCTAATGACTATGTGTATTCCACTGTGGGTGACTCATGAAAGAGGGGTGCAAGGATCCCTGCAGTATTGAGGATTGAAGGGCCATAAAGCCAAAAGGATACATCAGTTGAGGAGGACTGCTCCATGGCATAATGTCTTGTGAAGGTACGAACAGAAACCCATGTGGCTGCTTTACATGTGTCAATGAGAGGTACTCCCCAAAGTGAAGGTATCAAGGCCTCCTTTGCTCTGGTGGAGTACACCCTCACTCTCTGTGGCAGGGGAGTCTCTGACAACTGGAGACAGAGCAAGATACTACCCCAGATCAAGTTAGTCTTTGCAATGAGGCTGCTTGCCCTTTCATGCATTGCACGAGGGCAACAAAGAGTCTGGGTGTTACACTGGCATAGTCAAACAGGATTTATCTTAGGGTCACACTAGGCAGCCTCTGAAAGGGTTTTGTTCTGAAGATAGAATACCCATGCTTGACATCCATCCAAGGAATGGAGTCTGTTACTCATTCACGGGATGTGGTTTAGGAAAAAACACAAGTAATTGTATGGAGTGATTCACATGGAAAACAAAGACTACTGTGGAGACAAATTTAGGGTGAACTTTTAAGGAAACCTTATCTTTGTGGAATACAGTATAAGGTAGGTCAGCCATCAGGACCTCCAATTTGTCTCCACTTCTAGCCAAAGTGATAACCACTAGGAAGGCAACCTTGTGACACTTTCTCTAGGCATCCAGAAATGTAAGTCACCTTGTTACCCCTCTGCCTCTATGTGAGAGATTTGCTGATGCAAACTGTGTGTCAGCGCCGAAACTCCAGTCTGTTTAGCCAGCCCAACAGACTCCTCAGGACCCTGCCAGCCCTATTTCACCTTGCAGGTTACCAGTGGTGCACTTCAGTTCCTGAACTCCCTAGAAGAGTATTGCCCTGCCCTGCCCTATCCAGCCCATGTCACTGAACACTCTCAGAGATTACCAAGTCCACTGCCTCCAGAGAGACCGAATACTCATCGGTATTAACTCAGCTGAGGGTGCACACTTTTACATATTGCATCGAGATGAATTTATAGTAAAACCCAGAATTCGTTTATTAATAAAGAACAGAGATTTAAGAGATACTAAGCCAAGATAACAGAAACAGAAAATGGTTACAAAAATAACAACAAAAAGGATAACACGCTTCCTAGTAACTAAACTTAACAAGCTACAATTCTTTGGCCAAAGCAGTTCTCTCACCTTCAAAGTTCTTTTCTGCAGAGATTGTTGATTTTCAGTTAAATCAGGATACAGCTTTTTAGCGAATCATTCCTCTCTGCCAGGAATGTACCTCAGTGAAATGGAAAACAAATGTTTTTTTCTTCTCCTTGTATTTCCTAAAATCTATTGTCTTTGTTTCTAGAGTCAGAATGAATCCCTGGGGTTCAGACTCCAGTGTTTTTGCAACTCTGTTCATTTACTTTTCCTGTTGACTCAATATGCAAATATAATTACCATTGTCTTTGGCTATCCCTGCTTAATTCCCATTAGAGATAAGGAGATAACTACCTTTGCCTCCTGTCTGGTAAAAAATACCTTGTTTCTCCCTTTGTTTGGTTACAGATTTTTAAGAATATTAGTAAGCGTTCATAATTCCTCAGTGTCAATACACACATTTCACAATGACATTAATGATCGGTATGTTATCTGTTTTCACTTGATACCTGACATGACATTCTTTATAGATAACTACCATGACAACAGTGTGTTATATCTAGTGAGTTTTTCAGGTCTGATAGGAGTTGCTGTTATATGACAGTAAGCCCTTTACCAGTAGGCACCGGGGGTTTCTTAGGGTCACAGACCTTCACAGATAAATGAGACAGTGAGCATATCTCTACTCATTCAAATGGTGGCTCAGGTAGTGCCGAAAGGACCAGGTTAAGATCCCAAGCTGGAGTACATTTAGCTACTGGAGGAAAGATTCTGTGTAAACCCTTCAGACACTGCATAGTCACTAGATGCATGAAAGTAGAGGTGGTGGGGTGAAGGGACGGCAACTCCCAGGCACATCTGTTATTTGTCCTGCCACCAAGCTAGAGCGTCTTGTACCTGGGCAGAGATCAGAACTCAACTTGTTAATACTGTGCTTGCTTGGCACGTAAACCATCCGAAGCCAGCTTGTATGCATCAGAGTCAAGTCTTGCAAATGGGGTCATATAGGTGCAAGACACCATGTGATCCAGGAGGATGAGGTGTGTCTGAACCAATGTCTGTGGACTCTTTCTGAGCTGATTGATCAGATGGTTCATTGATTGGAATCTGTACATGGGGAGGCAGACTCAGAGCGAGTCTAGAATTGCTCCAATGAAAACTATGGCCTGTGTTGGAACTAAAGTGGACTTACTTAAATTTATACAGATTCCTCGTGACATTAGGAGAGTAAATAAGGGTGAGGTTGATGTAATTATTTCTCAAGACCACCTCCCCATGAGAGGCCAAGCATTTAGATATGGAAAGACTATTGAGCCATGGCGACGGAAGTGAGCTGCCACTACTGAGAGCACCTTTGTGAATGCTCTGGGAAGTGTTACCAGTCCAAAGGGAAGCAACCTCTACTGATTATGATTTGTACCGATCACATGCTTCAGGAACCTCCTGTGAGAGAAAAGGGTGTCTATGCAGAAATAGGCATCCTTCATGTAGAGAGAGCTGTGAATCATTCCTTTCTGTTTAGAGGCAGGATTCTCAATGCCAGAGTAACCATTTTGAATCTTCACTTTTGCATAAAGATATTGAGGTGACAGAGGTTTAAGATGGGTCTCTCCTCTTAGGGATCAGGAAGCATTTGGAATAAAATCCATTTCTCTGGTACTGGGGTGGTATCTGTTGTGTGGTCCCCCATTAAAGTGTGCTTGCTGTAAGAGTATGCATCCTGAGAGTGGTCCCTGAATGGAAGAGGATTTGGGAGAGAAATTCTACCATGTAACCAAAGGGAACCCATTTGTCCATTGTTATTTTTCACCATATATGGAGAAACTGGGCTATCTGGCCATGAAATCGAATTTTGAGGTTGGAAGAGCATGGCATTTGGCTTGATTCACAGTTCTCAGAAATCCCATCAAAAGTATTTCTTCCCTGGTGATTGAGGATGAAAAGAGGAAGAACCATTTTTTTTTCTGGCGTTTGTACCCTTCTGATGGTAGAAAGGCTGGATTGGCAGTCTAGTTGGGAGCTCAACTGTGTTTACCCAAGGTAAAGAGGATCACCCTTAAGTCTTTTAATGAGTCAAAAGACTCAAAATTGTCCCCTTCAAAGGGTAAGTCCTCCACACCCTGAGGAATCATAGAATCATAGAATATCAAGGTTGGAAGGGACCTCAGGAGGTCATCTAGTCCAATCCCCTGCTCAAAGCAGGACCAATCCCCAATTAAATCATCCCAGCCAGGGCTTTGTCAAGCCTGACCTTAAAAACTTCTAAGGAAGGAGATTCTACCACCTCCCTAGGTAACGCATTCCAGTGTTTCACCACCCTCCTAGTGAAAAAGTTTTTCCTAATATCCAACCGAAATCTCCCCAACTGCAACTTGAGACCTTTACTCCTTGTCCTGTCATCTTCTACCACTGAGAATAGTCTAGAACCATCCTCTTTGGAACCACCTCTCAGGTAGTTGAAAGCAGCTATCAAATCCCCCCTCATTCTTCTCTTCCGCAGACTAAACAATCCCAGTTCCCTCAGCCTCTCCTCATAAGTCATGTGTTCCAGACCCCTAATCATTTTTGTTGCCCTTCGCTGGACTCTCTCCAATTTATCCACATCCTTCTTGTAGTGTGGGGCCCAAAACTGGACACAGTACTCCAGATGAGGCCTCACCAATGTCGAATAGAGGGGAACGATCACGTCCCTCGATCTGCTCGCTATGCCCCTACTTATACATCCCAAAATGCCACTGGCCTTCTTGGCAACAAGGGCACACTGCTGACTCATATCCAGCTTCTCGTCCACTGTAACCCCTAGGTCCTTTTCCGCAGAACTGCTGCCTAGCCATTCGGAATGAAGTCAGGACTCCTGTCACATCACAATGGCAATTGCCATTTTTTTGATGTTGTGTCAGCTGCATCTCCTGCTGCCTAAAAAGATGATCTGACCACCAGCCTACTTTCCTCAATGAGAACCTGGAATTATACTGTCTTCCTGTGGGAGCTTGCCTCTAAATTCCAAAAACTTGGAATAGTTACCTATTTTGGCAGTAAAGCTTGATAATTAGCTATTCGGAAGTGCAAGTTGATGGATGAAAATACCTTCCTCCACAGAAGGTCCAGGTGTTATGCTTCCTTAACTGAAGGGGTAGATCTGCTTTACTGTTGTCTTCTCCTTTCCATGGTCACTTGCACCACCAAGGAGTTCAGGGCAGGATGAACAAACAAAAACTCTGCACCCCGAGCTGAGACACAATATCTCTTCTCTGCCCTCTTAGGTGTAGTTGTCCATATAGCTGGAATATGCCAAACAGGATTTTATGGGGTGGCTCCTGGACTTCCTCCACAAGGATCTGGAGCACCTCAACCACCATTTTTAATAGCTTCAGCAACTATTTGTGATCATCCAGGGAGGAAGATGCTATGCCTGATGGGATGGTGGTACCACTGGATCCACCTATTCTTCCTTTTCTTCCATGGGCTCCAGTAGATGCTCAGGCAGATCTCTTGGAGAACAGGGAATATATAATTCTCTATGGGACCATACTGCCTCTTGGTAATACGTATACAGGGCCCATGGTACCCAATATGGCCAGAGCGAAGGGAGCCGAATTTGTGCAGTGGTCCCCAAGGCATGGGGTACCAATTGTCCTAGAGATTGGGGGTTTGCCGCCCAAAGCCAGGAAATTCTGGATCTCACATCTGGATGAACTTCCCTCAGTGGGGGTGATGTCAATCCTCAATGTTGGATGCTTTTGATGAAAACATAGGGGCCATTTCTAAAGGTGGTGACCTCAAGTACCGTGGCGCGCTCTCTCTCCTCATAGTAATCCCACGTCAATGGTGTCATAATCTCTCTAGTGAGAGCCAGTTCCAACATGCAGGGAGTGTGTGTATCTGAGAGGATAGTGATATTCTCTGGGGTAGTATACCTCTCCCTTGATGAAGGATGAAAGTTCTGTTCTCCGCATACTAATGGGGAGGAGGGATAGCTCAGTGGTTTGAGCATTGGCCTGCTAAACCCAGGGATGTGAGTTCAATCCCCGAGGGGGCCATTTAGGGATCTGGGCCAAAAATTGGGGATTGGTCCTGCTTTGAGCAGGGGGTTGGACTAAATGACCTCCTAAGGTCCCTTCCAACCCTGATATTCTATGATTTTAAGTCATATATACACATGACTGTATACAAGCATGATGGTACCATTCCTGCACATGGCTCTGTGTCTCTGCTTTGCTGGCATCATCAGTGGTTGAGGTCTAGACTCCTAGTATTTCTCCTGTCTCAGTACTAGTAGTCAAGTAGTAGCAGCCAGTATTGAAATCAAAGTAGTCTTAGCCTTCCATGTCTGAACACTTGTATTGTGGGTCTTTGGGGATCTGTGACCAGACTGTAACAATTCAGCCAACTCAGAAGGGTTTGGGGACAAAATGTTCATTGTAGAGTAGGACTTAGAGGGAGACTTATCTCTAGACTTTAGAATGTGCTTTCTCTGAGTAGAGGAGTCCTTAACTCTGTCTCTACTCACGCTTTTGTCAGAAGCCATGTTACTAGGAGGTGTGCTTCTCAATGCCTCTAAACCTGCTGAGGGGGCCTGCCTGGCCTGGGTTTCCATCACCTGTTCCATAAGTTGTTTTCTGAGCCTCAACTCCCATGGCTGGTGACTGTCTAGGAAAGGAGCAGCAGATACTGCACTTGGCAGAGATGCGTGCTTTTCCCTGGCAGTACGATGATAGTCATCACTGATCAGGAAGGCTTGTGGGAAGGAGAGAGCGTTTGAGTCCCAGCATTCCAGGCATACTCCATTTCCTCACTAGAAAGAAATCAGGATGACCTCCCAAAGGGGAAATTGACCATACTAAAATTATCTAATAAGAAAAAACAAAACAAAAATCACACTATTTACATATAAGCCCAAAGGAAGAGAATTGAGGACACTGGGAGTGTTCCATCTCACACCATGCAGGAGTAAAAAAAACGGGAGAGGTGGTCGCTCTGCATCACCCCTCATACCCTCAGTTCAGACCACCCGGAGACAGAGCACATGCACAGACCAACGGACCCTATTAGCAAGAATCTTCCAGTCTCAGGCACATGGAGTGCATCCATAACCCACAATGTATTACACATAGGGACCAGCACTCAAAAAAAACCCAAGGTTTTTTAAACAAAATATTATCTAGCTATTTTTGCCCCTACATTCCCCTCTGATGAGATAAGGAAAACAGATAGAAAATCTCTAACACAGGGTCGTGCTCCTGCCATCCTACAGAACTCTGAACTTTACAGGCCCCCATAAGCATTTGGAGGGCAATGTTGGGATTGGAAGGTGGTGCGGCCATGCAGCAACCACTTTCTACTTTGTCTGGGAGGACCCAGATGAAAGCTGTATGGAAGCATCATTACCTTTTTCTGTGTAGCTGCATTCATAAGTAGGTATTATGCAAGTGTGGCAGGGACAATTTATGTAGCATAGCTTCTTAGGAGGAAGAGTTCAGTGAGAACCATGGAAGCTCTTCCTTTACAGATGGATCCAGGGATTGGACGCTACACCACCTGCCTCCTCCATAGGTCCCTGAACCACAGCCTACTGCAGAGTGTGTGTGTAAACACCATAAAGCGAACCTTGTGAACACTTCTGAGCCCTTGCCTATGTGTTCTGCCGTGGGAGGGTATGAGATGGCTTTTAAACTTGCACTTATATTGTAAAAACAAGGTTATCAATGTCAGCATGACAACCAGGCACTCTCCATTAAGATTGTATCAACTCAGAAGTGAGTCAATAGTCTTTTTTCTCCTGCCAACTCTTAATCAAAAATAAATAAGGCAGTGGAAACTGGATTTGGAAAGGTCAAGATTCCCAAAGAGAAGTTTTTATTGACATGTTGATGAAGAAATAAAACAATTCTTATTCATTTAGTGAACATATCTTTTTAGTTAACTGGAGGAAAATTCCACAGTCATAATTAATCTTAATTTATGTTTCTGTCTAGTTCATTTAATGAAATGTAGCTTTCAGACACTGTCAAAGGTAAACATTACAAAAAAGAAAAATGTCTAACATAGAATGAGCATAAGAAAGGGACACTCATTCCTTTCATTTTTATCGTTCAGATCAGTGGTTTTCAACCTGCGGCCCACAGACCCCTGGGAGACTATGCTTAAGATTTCCAAAGGGGTCTGGCATTTCCATTTGAAATGTTTTAGGGGTCTGCTAATGAAACAAGGTTGAAAACCACTGATTTAGATAGGCCATCCTCTCTCAACCCTACAAGATGTCCCCAGTGTTTCATTTCTGCAGTCCGATCCCTCTCCTGATGCGTCCAACCAAATTCATTGGACATGAAAGTGTCCTTTTGAATCAGCAATTTCAATCAGTTGCCTGCTCCTCTAAAAGATGATGGCTGGGCAGACTCTACCTTAGAGAGGTCGTCTTTTTATATTAGAATCCATGGTGTTAGGACTAGGAGTAATAGGATGAAATTAAAGAAGGGAAATTTGAGGCTAAATTTGCGGAAGTTACCTGAAAACTGATCTTAAGTTGTACAAGACAAAAGACAAGTGGTAAAGCTCTATTGTTTGTGACTTTTAAGATTAGTCTGGACAAATCTTGAGAAAACGTACTGTGGGCCACAATCCTGAATTTCAGTGGAATAACCTACATCAGGGATTGGCAACTTTTGGCACGCGGCCCGCCAGAGTAAGCCTCTGGCGGGCCGGACTGGTTTGTTTACCTGCCACGTCCACAGGTTCAGCCAATCGCAGCTCCCACTGGCTGCAGTTTGCCGCTCCAGGCCAATGGGGGCTGCAGGAAGCAGTGGCCAGCATCTCTCTCAGCCCGCGCTGCTTCCTGCAGCCCCCATTGGCCTGGAGCGGCGAACTGCAGCCAGTAGGAGCTGCGATTGGCTGAACCTGTGGACGGGGCGGCAGGTAAACAAACCAGTCTGGCCTGCCGGGGGCTTACTCTGGTGGGCTGCGTGCCAAAAGTTGCTGATCCCTGACCTACATGATCAAATTTTGTTCTATCCATAACATGCATAGCCAACATTTTCAATCCTGGGTGCCTAAAGTTAGATTGCTACATGTACAGGTTGGTTCCTAAATGTAAGAGTTGCAAAGCTGACTTCAGTGAATTTGTGGGTGGTCAGCATTTCTGAAAGTCAGTCCTCTGTTTAGGAACCTATCTGTCTGTACACCCAGGGCTGAAAATGTTTGTCTGATTCTAAAGGCCTGATTGGGCACCATTGAACTCTATTAGAATTTTGCAATTGAGTTCAACAGCAAGATCAAGATAAAGGGCCAAGGCCAAGATTTTCACAAGGAAGAGCCTGCGATTAAAAGCAAAAGTTGATCTGAGCCAGACACACTGGTCATGTTGGGGTTGCACTGGTTTGTTTATTTGAATATTCTGTATGCACATAACTAAAGTCAGCCCAGGTTTGAAAGTTTCACTGAATGTTCGTTGGGGCCCTGTGGGAGCCGCAGCTGCCTTTCAGTCTGCACCTGAGTCTCAAGAGATTAATTATGATGTTTATCAGGAACAGACCAATTTCCTCTGTCTGCTGCTGCTCCTGAATAGCTTGATGCTCTCTAGGGAAATACTTTGGTTTAGTTGCTTTGTACCTAAGCAAGTGGATCTCTACCAAAAAAATATTAATTTGTAAAGTGGGCTAAATAGACAAGTAGTGAAAGTTGATGACCACTTACAAAATGTTCAGCTTAGTCAATACAGGGGAGGATTGTCAGGAACTCTGGGAGGACTCAAACAGGTAATTGGACAACACATGGCAGATAAAATTCAGTTCAGACAAGTGCAAAGTATTTCACAATTGAAGGAACAACTTAAACCACCAAAGTTCTGGATTAGTGTAACTTATAGGAAAGAGATCTAGACAGCTCATCTAAAGATGTTGGTTGCCAAATGCATAAGGCTTGGGGGGAAGAAGGGGGGAATAAAAGTACTGTAAAAAAAATATTAAAAAATGTGAAACTGTGCTCAGAAATGACAAGGCAGAAGTATAAATACCAAGCAAGAGAAGGTCACAAAATCATTTCTGGCATAAAGGGAAGGGAGACTTCCACAAGAGCCCTTGGGAGGGACTGGGGAGGACCTAGCACCATGGTCCCAAGGTATTAGGGCAATGCAACTAATAAGCAGCACAGGAGTTATTTTAAAAGATCTGGGGCTCAATTCAGCCACAGAACATAAGAAAGGCACAACTCTGATTTGACTCCAATGGGAGTGTCTGCTCATGCCAGTGCTGAAGAGGATAAGACATTAGCATAGCTGAAGGTCAAGCACTCAGTCCAATACTACAAGAACAAGAGGTGATTCAAATAAATTAAAAGGTAAAATAAAAACTCATAATTAAGCTCTTAATTCTTTATTTAGACACCTACAAGTGGCCTGATTTTCAACAGCGCTGAGAAAGCAAATCTAATTGAATCTGATTAGATTTACTGGGTGTTTAGCACATTTGAAAAATCACACCACTTATTTTGGAGCCTAAAAAAGGCTTTAGGAGCCAAACTTCAGGTTTCTATTAGGGCTGCCAAGTGATTTAAAAAATTGCGATTAATTGCACTTTAACGATAATAGAATACCATTTATTAAAATATTTTTGGATTTTCTACACTATATTCTGTGTTATAATTGAAATCTATTTGACAAACTGTACAGTGCCCATTTTTTATTATAAATATTTGCACTGTAAAAACAACAAAATAGTATTTTTCAATTCACCTAATACAAGTTGTCAGGGTTCCTTCCCACTCTGAACTCTAGGGTACAGATGTGGGGACCTGCATGAAAACCCCCCTAAGCTTATTTTTACCAGTGTAGATTAAAACTTCCCCAAGGTACAAACTATTTTATATTTTGCCCTTGGACTTTATTGCTGCCACCACCAAGCGTCTAACAAATATATAACCGGGAAAGAGCCCGCTTGGAAACGTCTTTTCCCCCCAAAATCCTCCCCAAACCCTACACCCCCTTTCCTGGGGAAAGCTTGATAAAAATCAGGTTCTTAAAAGAAGAATTTTAATTGAAGAAAAAATAAAAGAAAGAATCACCTCTGTAAAAATCAGGATGGTAAATACGTTACAGGGTAATCAGATTCAAAACAGAGAGAGAGACTCCCTCTAGGCAAAACCTTAAGTTACAAAAAGGCACAAAACACAGGAATATACATTCCATTCAGCACAGCTTATTTTATCAGCCATTTAAACTAAACAGAATCTAATGCATACCTAGCTAGATTACTTACTAAGTTCTAAGACTCCATTCCTGTTCTGTTCTCGGCAAAAGCCTCACACAGACAGAGAGAGCCTTTGTTTCTCCCCCCCTCCAGTTTTGAAAGTATCTTCTCTCCTCATTGGTCATTTTGGTCAGGTGCCAGTGAGGTTATCCTAGCTTCTTAACCCTTTACAGGTGAAAGGGTTTTTCCTCTGGCCAGGAGGGATTTTAAAGGTGTTTACCCTTCCCTTTATATTTATGACACAAGTACTGTAGTGCACTCTCTTTATCATGAAAGTTGAACTTACAAATTTAGAATTATGTACAAAAAAAACTGCATTCAAAAACAAAACAAGGTAAAAATTTTAGTGCCTACAAGTCCACTCAGTCCTACTTCTTGTTCAGCCAATCGCTCAAACAAGTTTGTTTACATTTGAAGGAGATAATGCTGCCTGCTTTTTGTTCACAATGTCACCTGAAAGTGAGTACAGGCATTCACAATGCACTGTTGTAGCTGGCGTCACAAGATATTTACATGCCAGATGCGCTAAAGATTCATATGTCCCTTCATGCTTCAATCACCATTCCAGAGGGCATGCGTTCATGCCGATAACAGGTTCTGCTCGATAACAATCCAAAGCAGTGTGGACCAAAGCATGTTCATTTTCATTATCTGAGTCAGATGCCACCAGCAGAAGGTCGATTTTCTTTTTTTTTGGTGGTTCGGGTTCTGTCATTTTCACATCGGAGCGTTGCTCTTTTAAGTCTTCTGAAAGCATGCTCCACATCTCGTCCCTCTCAGATTTAGGAAGGCACTTCAGATTCTTAAACCTCGGGTTGAGTGCTGTAGCTGTCTTCAGAAATTTCACATTCTTTATGTTTTGTAAACTCTGCAGTGAAAGTGTTCTTAAAATAAACATGTGCTGGGTCATCATCCGAGACTGCTATAACATGAAATATACTGCAGAATGCAGGTAAAACAGAGCAGGGGACATACAATTCTCCCCCAAGGAGTTCAGTCAAATTTAATTAATGCTTTTTTTAAAAAAAATCATCATCAGCATGGAAGCATGTCCTCTGGAATGGTGGCCGAAGCATGAAGGGGCACACGAATGTTTAGCATATCTGGCATGTAAATACCTTGCAGTGCCAGTTACAAAAGTGCCACACAAATGCCTGTTCTCACTTTCTGGTGACACTGTAAATAAGAAGAGGGCAGCAGTACCTCCTTTATATGTAAACAAACTTGTTTGTCTTAGCGATTAGCTGAACAAGTAGTAGGACTGAGTGGACTTGTAGGCTCTGAAGTTTTACATTGTTTTGTTTTGAAGTGCACTTATGTAACAAAAAAAATTTAAATTTGTAAGTTGCACTTTCATGACAAAGATTGCACTACAGTACTTGTATAAGGTGAATTGAAAAATACTCTTATTTTTACAGTGCAAATATTTGTAATAAAAATATACACTTTGATTTCTATGAAAATGTAGAAAAACATCCAAAATATTTAATTTCAATTGGTATTCTATTTAATGGTGTGATTAAAACTGTGGTTTTTTTAAAAAAAAAAAAAAAAAAAAAAAAAAAAATAATCACAATTTTTTGAGTTAACTGGATGAGTTAACTGCAATTAATTGACTGCCCTAGTTTCTATTTTTGAAAATCTTGCCAAATTAACGGTAAATTGTTTTTAAATTGAAAACAAAAAAAGGACATATAATGTTATATAATGTACAGTTGAAATGGAAATCTCACTGTCCCAGGAAATAAAAAAAATTACAAACCCTAAATGTCTAAGTGATAAGCATGTAAATTAATAAGGATAACATCTGCATGTACTCATACTATGATTCAAACTATAAAGGCCATCTGATTTCATGCTTCACAGCATAAATGGATAGCCAGCTGGGATCAGAAATTCTATCATTTCTGGTATAGGATTTAATAAATTGTCCAGGTAAATTATTAAAGTTTAATTTTTCTCTAATAAACCTGGCATAACTGCCTGATAATGACAGAATCCTGGATGACATGGGGATGCACTGTACCTTTCTAAATTATGGCAGTGAAATCCTGGCTCCATTGAAGTCAATGGGAGTTTTGCCATGGGCTTGAGTGAAGCTGGGATTGCACCTGGAAAGCTGTAATTTAAGAAAGTAAAATGCAGACACTCCTCTTCCAAAAGGAGAGTAACTATTTAGATGTAATAATCTAATAGTTTTTTTAATCATCGACTGTAATCATATAGTTTTCTGGATGCAGAATCCATAAAAAGATTTCCTCCTGGCAACGGATGAAGATCAGGTGCCCTGGTCACGTTATTCAATCTATCAGCTGCCTGAGGCCACTGATTATGAAGGAGGCGCTTTTGACTTGCCTGAGCCCTGTCAGGGAGGAATAGAGCTACACTCTATTTTCTCTCAAGAAAGAAACTGGAAGGTACTTCTGGACAACCTCTGCCTTCCAGAAGTTCCAAGATGGCTTCACAGGTTTCCACTCCGTCACCATTCCTGTTCAATGAGGAAATGAGGTAATTACAAGGGGTCGTAAGGAGACACAGATTGAAGTGTTTTCAGTATGCTGATTAGCCCTCCCCAGATACTCATCAAAAGAGCTCTGTGGAGTCTCAAGTGTTTAGGGCACAGGGGATTCTTGAGGAAACTGAGGGATGGAGATATTAAGTTATGTTTTCTGAGTAAGGCTTGGGTTTTGTAAGCTCAGCTGCTGGTTTTCTGAGGTCTTTGTTACAGCTTATGTTATTGTTAGGAATTGTAGTTTTAATATTGTTGCCTCTTTAGGCTGAATGCAAAGCTGAAATTCAAGGCATTGTGAGGTGGTTCTGGCTGGATGAGAGATTGGTGACACTAATCCTATTCTTTACAGGTACAGACGCAAAGTCCTGTTTTCCCAAGCAACAATAGCAATGTACAGACAGCTTCTTTTCTCAGAAACTCCAAGCGAGTCCTTCCAGCTTCTACTGTGCACAAGGAAAGGTTGCCTCTCTGACTTTTCTTCCTTTCAGGGTCACAGAACTGCTTCTCCTGACTTAATCACTCGAACCCACACTCCCTGCAACCAGCCCATATCCTCTGTGTTTTGAATTTCTATGGACACCCTGTAGGTCCACACCACATGCTCGGACCAGGTGGCTTGGACCCTTACCTGTCTGTATTTGCCCTTTCACTAATGTGTTCCTCCCCGCACTATCCTAATGATTTGTAAAGGTGGCCACACTACAAGAAAATAAAAATGAATAAAATACAATATGATGAGTTCACCGATGGAGCCAGAAGAGGAATTTGCCAGTCTCAACTACATGCCTGCAGTTTGCTGGCTACTGAAGAAACTCAGCAGGCCATATTCCCTGCTGGTATAAGTTCAATTAAATCAATTGAATTACACCAACCGAAAAATTGCCCCATGGTGAAGAGGTCAGGTTGAAGCTTTGGAAAGGATGGTTATCTGTCTATAAGCTAACAAGGTCACTATTTTCAGCGGAGAACTGTCCCCCCCCACATTGGGGGTCCCCATACAGTGCTTAAATAAGCAAGGGTACATATGTTTTTTCATACCATTAAGCTTTTTCACTTGCTGCATGCTGGTCTGCAGCACCAATAATACCTCCAGAGCATCTGAAATCACCTGAGGAGGTGGCAATAAGCTACAGTAAGAGCAGCACTCAAAACTTTCTGGTGTGTATCAGTGCCACTGCAGCAGTAAACGAGTACAAGAGCTCTGAGGACAAAAGATGGGAGGATCCTGATTTGCAGGGAACTGGTGAAGGGCAGTGCTGAAAAGATAAGGATGAGTAACTGTATCTGGAAGGACAGGTTTCTGAGTTCAAGTGCTGGCTTATTATTTCTGCCTGATATTGGCCTCATGGTGCACTCTCCACTTTAGAGGTTGCCTCTAGTATACACCATTTTAAAAACCTTTTGTAATGAATGAGGTTCTCTCTTGATCCATTTCTACCCTATTTTTGGCATTGTCACTCAGTATTTTGAGCTGTAAATAAGATGGCGGCATCATCTGGAACAATCTAGAAACATAAATAGGGATAAGAGGAAGGGGAGAGGTGAGCACTAGGAAGGAGCAGCAGCAGATGACTGGCATGAGAAGACAAGTAGGGACTGTGGAATGGAAAGTAGAGATAATGGAGAAGATGTTAGGTGGGAATGGGATCTGAACAATGGAAATGATCCTAAGCCCATTGAAGTTTCCGTTCACTTCAACAGGCATGAGATCAGAACTGAAGGAGGAAAAAAGACAGGCCAAATAAGAAAGGAAAACATGCCAGAGAGAATTTCAGAGGATGAATCCCAATACACTTTAAAGGGTGTTGTATATGAAGTGAGGCTGAGGAAAATCCATGAATATGCAGAGACTTAAGATGACGGAAGTTACAAACAGGAAAGGAAAAGAAAAAGAGTGGAGGATAGGAAAGGGAAAGGAAAAAACAAAAAAACCCCACACAGCAACATAGTAAATTATTTCCTTCTATTTCAGGGAAAGTTTATTTCTTTCAGCATTTTGAAGCAGAGATTTAATTGGGGGTTGGTGGTTTCCAATTAAAACTTAATTGAAGTTATTTCTGCCTCTTGGCCAACAAAGGCATGACACTCCCTGCCAGGACAAACATATCCTTTGGACATGATGTGTCTCCCTTATTTTCTTTTTTGAAATGTGACAGCTATAAAAATTAACTGATAGAATAGATGCCAAAGCAAAGACTATCATGGGGCCTGGCTCTTCAGTGTATAACCATAAAAATCCTGTGTAAATGATCAAGCAGTCTCTTTCTACTGGCTGGCTTACATATTTATGCCTCCATTTGAGAATCCAGCTGAACAGATAAATAAAAACTAAGGAATTGAAAGCGACATGCAGAATGGCAAACCACACGGTTCTCATATCAAAAGAATGTATAATTTTCTGACCATGAAATTGTGATCAATTTTGTATTGGAAATGAATGAGTGAAATAAAGTACAGGCTGTTCCCAGCGATATTCGCTGTATGTTGGCACTAAATAAAAGCAGAGTATGTACAGGTCTCTTTCTTATAAGTGTATTCATGAGTAAAGTACCCTCATTTTAAAAAAATTGCAGTAAGATGTGTATTAGAAAGAACAGATTGCTTATTCACAAATAATAAAAGAGGAATGGGCACATTATGATGATGCAAGGGATGCAAAACAATTTAGAATACAGAAATATTACAGTGTGTGAAACAGGAGGCAGAGAGTGGAAAGTAAAATGTTGCCTTATTTAAATTGTGTATAATATTTAAGAAGGGGGCGAGAACAAAGTCTTAAATGTTCCCCTGTGGGCTTACGTGGGATTTATACAGGGCATCAGCTTTGTGCTAGTTCTCCGCATTGAGTGATTTTCACCTAGCACATAAAAGTACAATTTTAAAAATGTGTCCAATACTTGCTAGTTCAAATTGGTCTGCCATCCCTCCTGCCCCTGCCCCACCCACCCACATACTCCTTGCTGTCTGCTGCTCCATCCACTCCTGGAACAAACCCAATGGGCCTCCTCAAATTTCAGAAATTGTGCATGTTAAATTACCAACACATATTCTTTTGTCTCTGTTAAGTAGCTATTTGCTCCAGCCTGCTCCCGTGTCTCTCCCTCATGGTCTTGCCACAAGTTCCCTCCCTAAACTCCCATGCTCTTTCCCCTTCTCACCTTGTACCCTCTTCCCTGTCTCTTCTTTAATCCTTTTCTCCTACCAGTTCAGCCCCACCCCCACATTCCCTCATCCTGCCTGAATTTAAAAATACAATCTAAAAAATGACCAATGAAAGAACAAAGGATTAACACGGTGTTTTCACCCCTCATTCTGAGTACTCTGTTTGCATGCTGTGCTCCTTTCCTCCCATCTTCAGCCAATTTTGTCTCTTTACATTGTGAGCTCTTTGGGGCAAGGACCATGGACCAGAGATTTATAAAGGCAACTCCCTTTGAAATCTGGCCCCTTGTCTTCTTTTTAGAGATGAGTGCAGTGGGCCCCCCATTCCTGACTTTGTGCACCACCATAATACAGATAAAATACATAAATAATCTAAAATTCATCTACTGATCAAGGAAATAGATTTATAGTATTACAATAATAAACCTAGTAAAACTGTCACTTTTTAAATAGAGGAAATATATTATCTTTGGAAGCATAAGTTTACATCACCCCAATGATACAGAATACTTTTGACATCAATCTGGTGGCTACATGTGGTCAAACAGAAAGAAATAACATTAACAGTTAGAAGCTGCCTTTTCTCGGTGTGCTCGGCAATGATCACTGTAGTTAACTATTAAAAGGCCTAATTTCTTTAGGTAATGATGAGGAACATGGTCAACCTGAAATCAAGCTGATCTAAAAAAAAAAAATGAAAAGGAGTACTTGTGGCACGTTAGAGACTAACCAATTTATTTGAGCATAAGCTTTTGTGAGCTACAGCTCACTTCATCGGATGCATACTGTGGAAAGTGTAGAAGATCTTTTTATACACACAAAGCTCTCCCAATGGATTCATCCCACTGCAGAGCTGGGTTTGGGGAGAGGAAACTCCCTTACACAGACCACTGATCCAGTTCTCTTCTCCAGGCTACAACGATCTCCAACCCACTTACATCAAATCCCCAATACACTTGTGCAGGGAGAATGGCTAGAAAATCATGTTCCCCAAGGCAGTGGGGAATTCTAGGGTGGTGGGGAAAGAAAGCCCCCTGTACAGCTGTGCAACACACAGAAGATGCAGCCTGCCATGAATAGATGTCCTAAATCCCATACCTGTTCCTCTCCAATGTGGGCTATCAGACACCTAAGGAGCAGAAAGGGATTTACCTTTAAGTGAGTAAATGACGTTTTCAACACTCCAAAACATGAGGCCTACAGATTTAATCAAAACATTCACATTCTCAAACTTGGTAGTATGAAAGCATCCCATTTGAAACCGAGCTTTCATCATTTTATATAACAGCACTGCCTGTGAGATAATTAGCTAGTGTAGGTCTCTGGCTGTTCGCTTAAATTGTTCTCTTTGATAAAGAAAGTCTGATGGGGGCATTACAGCCAACAGATAGGGTACACAGAGGAAAAGATGCTCAACATTAACGGTACAAGAGGATGTCTGCCATCTCTCACCTTCCATCTGCCCATTTTCTTTGGTTTCAATATACGTGAGTTCACAGCACCCGAGAATTGCTTTGAACTTTGGGTTCAGACAAAATCTCAAAGGGAAACTCTGTGAAAGCACAGGGTTTTACCTAGTTTTCCTTTGAAAATATGCAAAACCATGAATTTTCCATGATTTCAATCTAAGAGCCATAAAATACGGCCAGATTTGACTGAAGCTGGGCTCAGACTCGCTTGAAAGTAGAGCTGGCCAGAGGATAACACTTCCATTTCTCAATAACTTTGAAAAAAGCTTTCAAACATGTTTGGAAAAATGGAAGTGTATTGATATGCCTATTTCTGGATCTAAACATGAGCTTTTCAATTTGGGGAGTTTTTGGGGGGGGTCCAGGCCTCTCTGGTGTGGGAGAGAGAGAGAGAGACACAAACACACTCTATAGCTACTGTGACATTCCCCAGGGTGCAACCCGAACTGCTGTGTCCCCTTAGCTCTCCAACCTGGGATGCTTTTTACACTGCTTTGCTAGTGAACAGCAAACCCCTTCAGGCTCTGCAGCATGCGAAGTCACTCCCAGCTGACAGCATGAATGCTATGCCCAGCCATCCATGAATTACATATAGGGCAACACCCACATCTCTCTCAGTCCCAGCGTTCCCCCCCAGAAAATGTGCGTCTTGTATCATTCAGTAGCCCACTGAACTGTCCAAGCTCATAAATAGTCCATCATTCCAACAATGGGTAATAAATATGCACCAGCCCTGTTGACCCGAGTAGAAATTTCCCAAACACACTGGTTTAAGTAAAACAATAAAATAATAAAACCAGTAACTAGAGAAAGATAGATTTTAAGTGATTAAAAGTGGTCAGGCATAAAAGTCAGAATAGGTTACAAAAAAAATGAAGGGATAAACACATGCAAGCTAAACTTCATCTGGCTAAATAGGCTTAAAAGCAAAAGGTTTGTCTCAGCAAGAGCTGCAATACATTTCACAGGCTGGGTTCTTTTCCAGCCTGGGACCACTCCCTCCTTTGTTCAGTTCTTTGGGAGTCGCTCTCATAAGCGGAGAGATGGAAGGAGGAGACGGGGGTCCTATGGAGGTCACTGTCCTTTATTTTTATATCCTCCTCTCGGAGGATTACCTCCTGCCCCACCGGGGTTTAGACAAACAGCCTCCTGTATACATGAGATTTGCACTGTATCTGGATACCAAGCCTATAGATTTTTGTATTGGGGAGATAAAACACTGACAAGAATTATTTTTCATCTTGGTCAAACTAAATGTTTGACAAATGATTTGATTCATTTTGTCACCTTGAGTCAGATCAGTTCTGAAGAGCTACTCTTGTCAAGCAGCATGACATCAATAGTAATCTTGGTTAGAGTACATAGTCCTTTATTTAACATTCTGTCTGCCACTAAGATATGGATGAAGGCTATCAAAATAAATCAGGCACTGGTGACTATTGACATCAACCCCGGACCACCAGAAACGTCACACAATGAAACAGCATAAATGCAAATCCAGATATTAGAATTAGGAATCCAATGCAATTCATGTTACCTCTCAAGATTTCGTCTGTTTCATTAAAGGAAATCTCATTAGCAGGATTTTCTCTTCCAACTCAGTTTTATAGTCAAGGGGCTCACAAAACACTGCAAAAATGGAGGCTTAGTTATTATGGATTTCCTGAAACTCTTTAGATAGTCTGAGAGGGATTTAGAAGTGCAAATAAATACCCCAGTTGCCATTAGGAATGTAGAACTACAGCGAAGGTTCTATGCTTCATGTAACCCTAATCTTCTTCTCCAAAGTCCTTTCACCTTCTCCAAAGTCTGCTTTCAAGGGCTGTATTATAATCAGAATGTACTATTTGTATTATGGTGGTGCCTAAGAGCCCCAGTCACGGACCAGACCCCATTGTGCTAAGTACTGTACAAACACAGGACTAAAAGAGGGTCCCTGCCCCAACCACCTTCAAATCTAAGAACTTGTATATATGGCCAGGGCTTCAAAAACCTCAATATTCATTGAGATTGAGAGAGAAAGATGCTATAGCCCAATAGTTAGGGCACTCATATGGTATGTGGGAGAGTCAGGTTCAAGTCCCTGCTCCAATGACTAATTACTTATGCAGTGTGGAACAGTTTCAACAAGAGAAATTGAGACCAACCCCACAAAATACCAATAGCCTTGTGGTTAGGGCATTCTCCTGGGGAGGCCTAGGTTCAACTCCCTGCTCCAAATCAGGCAGAGTGGTGATTCAAGCCTGGGTTTCCCATATCAAAGGGGAGTACCCTAATCACTGTGCTATTGGGTGTTCTGTAATATACACATAGCAGCCAGGTAGCTCACCCCAAAAATCCCCAGCCTGCTTACCCCTACATCTATATTCTGTGTGGGTTAGATATGCTCTGATCACACCTACCAGATCAGTCCCCGCAGGCAAGATAAGCGGGAGAAAGCTGAATTTGAAAAACCTGCTGTGGTTTAGGTGTGAGCAAGCAGCTCATTAGCTGTGGCGTGGCATCAGGACTTAGGTGCCTTGGCACATGCTCACCAGTAGAAATTAGGTGCCTAAAGAGGCAGACACCTAAATCTCTATGCAAACCTAACCCTTAGCTCACATTTGGAGGATTATCTTCACAACCACTAGTGCTAGTGTAAAAGGATCTGATTTTCAGAGGACTGAGGACTGGTGGCTTCCACTGACTTCACTTAGAGTTGTGAATGCTCAGCACTTCTGAAATTCAGGTTCCTAGTGTTTAAAAAATATGAAAGCTTGGATCCTCCAGAAGTTGAAGGTATTTGCTCAGGAAAGCTTCTTACTTGCTATGGACAAGTGAACTTTTCAAGCCCTGTGTATAACCCATGGAAGACAAGACTAAATAAAACAGCCCTAGGAAGAGAGCTGGATGGATCCCGGAAGGAAAACAAAACAAAATTGCCTTTTTAATTTCTCTGTCTTTCAGGACCCTGCAAAGATCTCCTTCTGAACTGGCAGGGTCTGGAGTATCTCACACTGTTCTCTTGTGAGAGCTTCCAGTGCCTCCAAAAAGAGAGTGACAAACTTTGGAGGGTGTGAAATCCAGCCCCATTTCCATCAGTGGGAAGGTCACCTGCATGACACCAGGCCTCTGGAGATGGAAAAGAGGACCAAAATGTGTGAAGAGTGAAACAGAAGAATTCTCAAGTTTTGCAGAGGCGATTTCATTTTTAAATTCTTTTCCCCCCCAAATCCATCTCTAATAGAACAGTGTGATCAATGAAATTCTAAACACCAAGGTCTGGTTCCATTAGGACATTAGCCGCCTCCAATATCCACACAAAGCTTTATGTGATTGTAACAGCATTGGCACCCACCTCCTGCGAGTGCCCCTCCCCCCACACCCCGGCCAATGATTCTTTTGGCAGGTCTTCAGTAACTCAGTCCTCTGGCCAAGTCACAAACACTGTCCCCCCTTCCAGGGTATACAGTCTCTAGTTCTTGCTCACAGCCCTGCTATGGGGTCATAACACCAAGGCTTCCCCCGGAGGCACTGCCTTCTTTAACAGTGCAACAGGGGCCCATCTTGGTACCCTCAGTTGGTGTCCTTTCGGCAGCCTTTCCTGGGCTCAGTCTTCAACCAGACCAGCAGGGCCCATCAGTCTGGTCAGGCTAGGTTCTGGGTTTAGTCTGCCTGCACTGACCTGTCCATGGTCCTGCTGCTCTTCCAGCCAGCCAGGCACCCGATCTTCAGCAGCCTTTCCTGGGCTCAGTACAGCCTGCAGTGAGCTGTCCATAGTTCTGCTGCTCTTCCAGCAAGCCAGGCACCCCATTCTCCCTCTGCAAGCTCCAGGCAGCAACTGATTGCTCTGCCTCTGCTGCTTCTTTTTATATGGCCCTTCTGGCCCTTGATTGGTCACTCCAGCAGCCCCTCTGATTGGTTGCTTCTCTGCAGCCACTCTAGGCCATCTGGAGGACTTCTCCTCTGCTCTTTTCTGGGGGCAGGGTGAGGCAGGGCCATTAGGCCTCCAGCAGGGGGCATCCAGACCTACTCCACCCCATCACAATGATTTAGGATAAAAAAATCATTTCTAAATATCTGAAAGGACTTTGTTTCTCTGCCTAAAGCTATAACTGTGTTTATTTATCTGGGTTTGTTTTGCTGTTTTCATGTATCAGTTAGGAAAAAATACATAAAAGAAAATCAGGTTTGTTTACAGCATAGCTTGCTAATGAATTCCATTTCACATTTCCAGTGGAAATGGGAATTATATAAATTGATGGCTATAGCTGGTGTCTACATTATGAATACATTTTATATTTGAAAGATGTTGCCTTTATCTCTTTCTCCAGATCTATAGCTCATTTTTCTCTCTGTGAACCATATGTGTAATTCTATTAGTGTTTGAACTGCCATCCTATTAACATCACATCTTAATTTCGAAGACGTTAAAAGGCTTGTGGAAAAAACAGAAAATTCTCAGTTATTTTAAATGGCTTCAAACACGCCCTAAAAATTGATGTGTTTAAAATTAAAAGGCAATCAACAAACGCATACAAACAGACATACTTGTTGACTGTGAACATATTTTCATGTTACAGTATTATGTAAAATGGAAGAAAGGCAGGAAAAATGTATTTGTTTGTCATTCAGCCCATCCAATGATGCTATTATCAGGAGTTATTTTTATTTGCTTAAAATATTCCCTTCCTGACAGATCAGGGGGTCTTCAACTGTAGGGTCAATGGCATCAGGGGTCAAGTACAGAGCCCCATCTATGGTTCTTTCAACTTTACAGGGGTCCTAACCATCAGACACTTTTAGGCCCAGATTCTACAAAGACCTACATATAAGCTTAACCTGTTAGAGGTTTTGCTGGATCAGAATATTTCATGGTAGCTAACTGGACATGTTTACTAAAATGTTTACTTGTATTGTTAATATTAGTAGTTATATGGTTGAAAAAATCCAACACTAGGCTAGAAATCACCACACTGATGTGCTAATTGTGTGAGAATGCAAATATATTTTTTCATATTTACATGCAATTACTAGCACTGAATGATATGTAAAGCTATGTCTACACTTGGAGCTAGGGATTGGATTCCCTGGTTTGCACAGACATTCTCTCACTAGCTCTCATTGAGGTAGCATGCTAAAAATAGTTGTGTAGCATGGCAGGAGAGAGTGGTGGCACAGGCTATCCACCCCAACTACATGCCCATGGGGTTCAAGGGTGTGTGTACTCGGCACGGCTAGCCTGTGCCATTGCCCGTGCTACAAGAGTGCAGTAGCTCAATGAGATCTAGCACGAGGGAATCGCTCCTAGTGTAGACATAGCCTAAATGCACATACTCTAGTGATCTGTGGGAATTTAGAAGTCTTTGGCACAAATTCTGGCCTTGGTGATGCCAGCAAAAATATAGAGCAACTCTACTAACCCAGTCACTCTGGGTTTATATCTGTGTAAATGAAATGGACTTTGACCTGTTGAGTATAAAGATACATAAGAATTAAACTAACATATAACTATAAACAAAAGCTCTTTTCATGCTCCATTTGTATTCATGAATGGAGATGGAATTGAAAATTATCAAACGCTTATGCATAAACATGAATTCTTTTACTTAGCATAGTACCAAGGGAAGGCCTTCACAAACACCCTGTGGAACCTAGAGTTACAACAACTGAGCTCAAGGGGAAAAATGTAAAAGTTAGGGGGGAAATTAGGTGTAAAACCACATTAATCACAAACAGCTTGAAAAGGAGAGGTTTGTGATTAATCTTTCCCAACATTTACTGTGACAACTAATTCAAATTAAAACATGATCATTATACATGGCACTCTAAATCCACAGAATTAAGTGGACTTCTATTTGAAACACTGATTATAAACAGAATTGATGAGTAGCAAGAAAACCGTAGCAGAGAGAGAGAAGAGGTGCTCTCTATCACTGTCAAAAGATGCAGTAGACTGCTAAGTAATAGCCATGCACCAGATTGCATCATTCACAATCCGAGCCAGAATTGGGGCTGGGTGAACATGCACCACACCAGGGGGAGCTCTGTATCTTCAGAGGCACGATCCTTTCTCCATCTCTCCTTAAGATGTTGTGGTCTCCATGCATCTGACCAGCCTCTCCTCCTCTTTGGTATGACATGCACTCCTAAAATGATAGGAGAAAGCAGTCTCTGTGGCTGTACACAGTGGGTAGAAGGGACAGGAGAAGGCTCCTGGCTCCCTCCTTACACCATGCAGTTGCCAGAGGCAAATTTTCCCCTGTATTAACAGATGAGACTCATGATAAAATTCTATTTAGGAAGGGAATTTCCACAACTGAGAATTTCTTGATAAATTCCAGTCACATCTCTTACCACCCCAACCTCTTCCACTATTTCAGAAAGAAATTCCTTAAGATCACCTGCTAATGAGAGAGAAATATTTCCAAATAATTCGAATTAGATATCTAGGAAAGCAAATAGATGGCAGTCATGCATTTATTGGCTGAAATTAAGATGTTCCCAACCTACCAGTCCTAATTCACGGTCATGTCGCTACAATGTGGCTTTCATTCAAACATCCTCTTTGTCTGTTTAGCAATAAATCTTGAAATGTTCTTCTTTAAAAGTCATTATAAATTATCCTAAATGGGAACAGCTCCCTTCCAATGAAAGTTTTTTTCTAAGCAATATATTCATTAGACTTTATCTGCTCAGTGCATATATGCCACTAAAAGTGCTTGAAAGTTAATTATGCAGAAGATTATCAGGATAGTAATAATTATCATTATGGAGTGGATAAATAGGTCTCCAATTTCATCTTTTGAAAAGCTGGCATACTAATAGGATCGAATCCTACTCACAGAATACTTCAGTTGAAGTCAAATGGCCAAATTCACAGATGGCATAAACAGCAAAGTGATTGGGTCAAATTCTGCTCTGACTTGCACTCAGGTAAATCTGAGGTAACTTCACTGACATCAAGTGAATTACTCTGGATTTACACCAGATCTTTAAAATCTAATTGCCCGTGTAACCCACTCTTGAGTGTGTGTTCTGTGTTACAGATGCCTCTGTGCCTAATCTGCAGACAATATAGTACTTTTACAGTCCTATCTAGAGAGCCTTAGCTTGTGAGTGCAAGCTGTAGAGACTTGTGTTTTTAGCTCTGGAGGTCCCCAGCTCAGTTTCTGGTGTGCTGGCCAAGGTGATATTATCACATCAGCTCATATGGGAACTTTTCCCTGATAGGGTGGCCTAAGACATCAGTGTCTGAAGACTGTAAGCTTTCCTTAGTTCCTGATCTTAGCTTGTTGGAGCAAGGACTATATCTTTGTATGTGTTTCTATAGCACAAGTACTGGTTGTGAGCTCTGGATGCTACTGCAATATAAATATTTTTTAAAATAATAATACAAAATCAATTTTTTAAAAATTCCAGCCTTATGGTTGGTAAGAGAAACTTCCCACTATGAACTGAACGTAAACCAAAAAAGCGTGGTCTTCCTGAGGCAGCAGGCAGGCCGCTCCAGTGACTCAGGTGCTGAGTATACTGTTGATGTGGTACAAACCAGGTGGAGCAAATTGATAAATCCAGCCCAGAACTGGGCCTGGGAGACACCCCCACACACACATTCTGGGGGCACTAGGATCCACACGCTGCCTCCCCTCCCCTCCCCTCCCCTCCCCGCCAACGTGTGGTGTTAGGAGAAAGCCACAATGAGGAGCCAACCAGAGACTCCAGCTGGTAGGGGCATGAACAGCCAAAGCAGGGACTTTGGCCTTGGGAGAATGTTCTACCCTTCAGACTGGACTTTCTCTGCCCTATGTTGATTGGCAGTTTGCTTCAACCCTTGGCCCTACCTCACAATCTCTTCACCTCAGTGTCACTCCACAGCTGCCCCTCTTACCCTCTTCTCCCCTGCCCTGTCCCCCCACCCTTCCCATCAATGTCTGCCATCCCTTCCCTTTTCTTTCCTGTTAGCTTACCCCTCCTATATATACCCACCTAAAGAGGAAAAAAAGTTAAAAAAAATACATGGAATAACATGCTGTTTGCTGCCATCACATTGTTCACTCTGCTTGTTTATTAGACATGGTCCCCTACCCTGAATCTGTCTTGTCTATTTAGATTGTAAGAGCTTTGGAGCAGAGATCACCAGCTATGCTGTGTTTGTACAGTGCCTAGCACAATGGTCCATCACAGGAGCTGGTCCATCACAGGAGCTCCTAGGCTGTACGATAATACAAAGAATAAATAATAATAATACCTCCCCCCTACTACAACTTTGACATAATTCTGGCTTCTACAATAAACATCCTTGAGCCTTCCTAGAAGTCCTCCAGCAAAACCAAAAAAGATTGGACTTGACATTTTTGATATTTCTAACTTTAAAAAATATCATCCTTCATCATGAAGAGAAGGGGGGGAAAAGCACAAGCCCAAGAAAACATTTTCAATATATATTTCAAGTGAAATCCTGACCCAATTGAAGTCGATGGGAGTTTTACCACTGATTTCAGTTGGGCCAGGATTTCTCTCTTTCCATTCATCTTCAACCCTAATGGTGTTCCCCTCCCCCTTCACCAGGAACAGGGTTCTACCTTTTGTTCCTTCTACTTGTACAACATAGAGTAGATATACATAAAAATCCTCTACAAACTAGGTCGTATTTTCAAAATTAAATTAATAATTTTCTATAGTTTTTTCAGATACTATCAGTATCTGTATCAGTATCTGTAAATCAGTATCTAAATTTACTGATCCCTCTTAGTCATTAGAACTGTAATGTAGGCCAGAGAGCTCTATATCATCTTTAGGTACAGCCTCAGCTTACTGAAACTACTGATTCTATAAATTGTAGATTGAAACAGTTTATCACCCAAAATCAGAGCTTCCTTAGTTCAGAAGATTAGATGAGTCCAAGATCCTAGGAATTTCTATGGTTACATAAATGGGATAAGGTTAGAAGAGATCTGGATTATTCAAATGGGGTGTAAATTTACCAATATAACGTAGTCAAAATGATTTGGTCTTTCTCAGAAATGAAACTTCCAGGAAAATGTTTAGAAAAGATAGCAATTACCCTATTCCTTTTATGGTTCTGACTGTTAATTTATGGTGCATCCTGAGGCTATGATGGGTGCCCTTTTTTTTAAATCAAAAGATAAATCTTAATGAAAGTTTTTGGTTCTTTCAATTATCACAACAGTGATAGCATCAAAGGCAGAATCAGCTTTTAGCAGAAGCCATGAAGGTCCTCAATAGGGTGGAGTTCAGCACTCCAGTATCAGTGCAGCATTTCTGACCAAGAAATTATATATCGAAGTAGTAACAGTGAGTCACCACAAGTTACTTTGGAAGAACTATACACAGTGGTTTCAGAACATAAAACTAACAGAGGCAATGGCCTAGAGAATAAATTGCAAATTAGAATTGCCAGGGAACAGAGTTTGCTATATGACTTTTCTCGGAAATAAAGCCACTTTCCTTTTCTTATGGCCCTACTTGATCATTCAATAGATTCAAAAGCACATGGCTAAAGTAATCCTAAGAGCTCCATGGTGAAGCAGTTCGATTTTGCTTTCAGATGTGATAAAGCTGTGTCCACACAAATCTAGTCTTCTCTTTCTTAAACAGACTAGCCCTCAGACTATATCAGGGTCTCCTTTATGTACAGTAGAGCTTAATTCAACCAGTTGATGAAGGTTTGAAACTGTTTATCTGGTCTTTTTTAAGAGGTTAAAAAAATTATAATGAATCAACACTATCAAGTTCTGCCAGCCAATCAATTAGATTGTGTGTTGGAATGTAGAAAAATTGTTTCTACTCGTGAGGTTTCAAGGATTCTGACTCATACAGATCAAACACTTTGCATAAAATGGATTTATTATGGTTCAAACTGCAGTATTAAAGCAACCAGGACAAAACTGACAAACTCTCTTTTCTTTGACATATCTAGGCATTTTAAAGGAACACAGTTGTTGAGATCAGAGAATCAACATTCTCTCAGGCTAGAAATCTAAGCTTAAATTCTCCTCAAGTGCTAGCTGCTACTTTTCACTGTATCTCCTGGCAGGTTTGTTTTTTTTTTTTTTTTGCTTACCTTGAAAGTTTGTTTTTGAAACAGAATTTTGTTACTAATGTTTGTAAACGCTAGTCATGTGCCAAGTGAGCAGGGCTGGATAGGAACCCACATATCTTATATCCCTGCACTGTTAGCACTCTCTTCCCAAAAAGACTATTTTGCTGGGATTTCCCACACCACAAAAGAAGAGATTTAAAGCCCATCTGTGAGAAAGACAAGAGCACACTCACTATAAACTCCTTGTCATCCTTTCTTTAAACCAAAATTACTAGTGTCATGATCTTCTGCCCAGTCATCAAACTCTCTCTCTCACATACACACACATGCACACACACACAGTGAATTATTGCAGTTCACACAGGGCCCTGCAGAACCTACAGCTAGTTCTGTTGTAACATCCAAGGATTACATAGTCAAGCAATTTTCCAAATGTATCTTTACATAAAATCAGACGGGATGATTCAGGAACTCATTTCCCAAAATGCAACACTTGAAGAGCACACGATCACACATACTCATTTGTTTGCACATAAATACCATGGAAAAGGATTACTCTGTACCTCAGAAAGAAAATTGCTATGAGGTATCAACAGCAGCTGTTTTACAAATGCATACAATATCATACCTTTTTCATTCACAGTTTCTTCTTTTATTTTCCTCACTGCTTCTTGGCCTTCACTTTCATCATTTCCAGCTGTCATCATCAAGAAAATGCAAAATTAATAATGCAATCAGCTTAAAGACTGTTGAGTACCCAGTCTTCCCACAAGTCTAGGTTAATCACAATGTAAAATGCCACAATCAGAAAGCAAACAACAAGCTTGAAGTGAAAGAGAATTATTTACTGCAATCACACTAACAGAGGTTTCAGAAGGCACCATACAAACACATTGCTATTCACACATGACTGGACTGTTTTGTCTCTTCTAGTTATTGCATGAGGCCTGGACAGCCACGTGCTGGAGCAGCTGCAGTTAAAACCAAATCTGGTGATTCAAGTGAAACACGTTTCAGAAACAGAGTCTGAAACAGCAGTAAAGCAGTAAGCTTGGACTGCATTTTCCAAAATGAAAAAGAACTGATGGGATTTCACTGAGTATTTTGGTGGATACTCATTAAAATGTCCAGTCCATCTGACTCCATGCATAGGCACAGTTCTTACTAGCATTAATAGAAAATAAGTGTAGACATCAAAGAGCGAGAAGAGACTCTGCCCTCATGTCATTGAACTACAGTAGACAATCACAGTTAACAATTGGATAGTAGTCACTGTTTGGCAGTTGCTTTGTGCAATGTTGTCTTTGGAACAGCAAAAAAAACACTATGCTTGGTAACAGAGTTTTAATTTTGAAAGTGGAATTTACCATTCTGTCTATCCATCAACAGAGACAGAGATTTTCTATAGCCCCATCATCACAGCATCTAAGTCCTTCCTAGATAAATTAGATGCACATAGTAAGCCCCCTAATGAATGCTAACAAGTCTTCTGCTGCCTCTAGTTATAGAAAGACTGCCTGGGTTTTTATAAACCTGGGTGATAAGGAAGGCTTTATTTTTCTTCCCCCGATTTTGATTTGTTATTGTTTATTAGGTTATGTATGTATTTATTTTGTTTATTTATCTTCCATTTATTTGTTCCTTTCTCTTTCTGGTTATGGAGGGAGAGATCTTGCACAGAAGAGTTTATTGTGGCATGCCGAACAGTTCAGTCAGACTCTGGATTAGTCTGACTTCCTCTGGGAACTCCCTGTATGCCCTTGAGAGAGAACATTTTATCTCTGGGACCTCATTACACTTCATTCTGGCTTGTATAAACTGCATTGTCCAAGAGCGAGTGGAGAGATCAGACCAGCACAGGGGTGATGTCGCCCAGGCCACTGAGGGGATAGGCTAATGCATTCTGCAGAAGCTGGAGCCTCAGTGTTCCTTGCACATTTAGCCCCAGGTACAGGGAGTTACAGTATTCTATCTGGAGGTGACAAATGGATGGGTTCATGGAATGGAAGGAGAAGACTCATTATTTATCTGAAAGCAGCTGAAACAGGCAATTTTGCCATTTAAAACTGTTAATGGGAAGACAGCTTGCCTGTAAACACCTACAAGCATACTGGTCTATAATGGTATGTACAGATTAGATTCAATTCCTTTTTGACCTCCTCATACTAACCATTTTGAAACAAAGCAAAGAAACACTCATTTGTAGTATTTGTTTTTCTGCAAAGTCCATCTGGGGTTTTATGACACACAAACATTCAGCTTGATCCTAATTTCTGGAAATAGATGCAGTGTCAAAGAACAAACCCTACAGTGAAACTGCCATGTCTGTGTAACTCTGCACAAAGCAGCTATGGGCAAGGAATCAACTCTCCTCACTCTTTCAGCTTAAGTGATTTCCTACAGTGGGGTTTCAAAAATCAGTCTGTCAAAGTGCTAGATACAGTTATGTTAAAAACTGACTTCTGTGGCAAGCCTTGTGAGGGTCCCATCTGATCCTCCTTTCATTCAGCATTTATCACACAATGAACATGCATATTAAAACCTCCAGTGACTTGATTTAATTCTCAGTATGTTCATTTATTTTTCAAAGAACTTGCGTTGCACAACAAATTGTAATTCACATTATTTTCACTGTTATATTAATGGTTCCTCATTAAAGCTCAGGACCCCCCAAACAAACTCAGTTTATTCTTATTTGCATATTTTAATTCAAGACCATTGGGACAAAAGAATCATTTTACTAAATAGCTGCTTCAAATCTGTTTCCATATTAGCTTAAGAGGGAGATTGAAAAGATGAGTCTAGGAGCTGGGAGCATCATAAAATTGAAAATTGCCTTGACCAAAGCCGTTTGTGTGCTGGAGGCTTTTGAAATGATTTTGCAAAGCAAATGCTTTAGGGATGAATAGAACGACTGGATAAGTGACCAAATCCTTATAAAAAGTTCAAAGTAATGTATTGCAAAAAGATACAGTAATGTTGTAAGAGTAATCTATACCTCTGATTTTATTTAAAGAGATGAGTGATTCCTTACTTATTAGGGGCAAAGCAATAGCAACATTTATAGTCAAAGTTGATAAACACATTCCATTTTAATCCCCGGTTTCAGTTGCTTTTACTGTGACAAGCTAACCATTTGGTCTGAAATTTTCCATGCTTGATCTCTGCCTTAGGATTAATTTTGTTTTGAAAATCTGAGCAAACACAACTCAACATGGACTGAGACAAGTGAAAAATGGGAAATTCTGCCACTACTAAAACCACACAATTTAGTTCCTTTTAATTTGTCTGGGGGATTAGTCCTGGGGCCTTTGCATTTTGTTCACCCCAGGAAAATCTGTTCAGTTTTGGCTAGGTTATAAGCAATGGAAAAAATAGTCACTTCCACATGCTCAGCAGATATTTTTTTCGTTTTCTGAATATCCAAGCTACACGTGACACATTCCCAGCCCACAGTGATACTCTTTCATTGTCACCAAACAACTACAAAGGGTTAAAGACAGGAAGCAACAGCTCCACTGAAATACTGTTTGGAAGATCCATTGAGGTGGGAACCAGACAATGAATTCTTGTCTCACTTTTTCCATGGACTAGTTTCAATATTCTGCTCACTTATAACCCTTATTATTGAGCAAGGCCTCATACTTCTACCTTAATAAACAAGTAGATAAAATGCTCCCTCATTTAAAAAATGTTAACTAAGATTTTGAAAGGTTTCACATGATCACTTTGGGCAGAACTGGGAGTAGACTTCATGTGTACCTAAATCTCGTCTACTTAAACATGCTGCCTCCTAGAATGAACATGCCAAATCTATGTGCTTGGCTATTGTGTTTGCAAAACAGATCTATTCCTGCATGCTCACCTTTAGAAAGCTCATTAAAATCCACAATTGAATGAGTCCTATATGTAAATGCAAAGCATCATCATCAAATAATTAGTAGCTAAGAGTCCTAACTTTCAGTCTCCTGCTTTAAGCACTGGGCTACAGTTCCCTTCAAGAGCCAGGAACACAACCTAGTTCTTATATTGTACTGCTGTCTAGCAAGTAGTTCTGTAACCCACTAGTAAAGTGGACAGTGCACACAAAGGAGAACAGCCACTACTGAGAGCAAATTTAAAATGTTCCAATGCGGTAGTAAATTCAGATTTTATTTTTAAAAGTCACCAATCAATATTTAAAAATCATACACACAAAGTCTATCGTCTGTTTTATGTAGGACCTAGACAAAAATACAAAATATGTTGCATCCTCTCACTGCAGACTCTTCAAACAGGTTACACTCTCAAAGCTGTGCAGAAGTCACCAGGAATGTTGATACTCAAAGAAAGGAAAGGTCATAACACTCTTAAGCACCATTTGAAATATCCTGATTGAAATGTCCTATAAAATGTAATAAGGATGAAACCAAAAAGGTTTTCTAAATTTGTAAAGGGTTCCAGAGAAATCAAGATAAGCAACCACAGAATATAATGGAGTATAATATCCTTTCAACAGAATTTTAAAAACACCCTATATACAGCCTTATGCACAGTGGCTGCTACATGCAATTTGGGGGACTTGATAGATTCCCTAATGTAGGACAGGATAGTTCCAGCACTTAGGATCACCACCTGCAGGAGCAGCTGCTCCAGGAAGGCAATCTCACATCAGACAGATGCTTAGACATGGGGCATGCAGCAGGAGCCTCAAGAGAAAGGATGGAAGCCCTAGGAGGCACAACACCCCCAGTAGGACGTGCAGAGAGACAACAGCAAGGGAGCGCAGGTGGCCAGGGTTCCATACCCACAGTGAGATGCATTTACTGTGGTAGACAACATGAGTGGGTGAAGGAGAAGTGCCCCGCACTAGGAAAGCAGTGCTAGGAAAGTGACCAGTTGAACCATTTTAGCAGTGCGTGCAAGAGCAGAGGAAGGTCTCAGAAAGATTCAGTCAGGTTTGCACAAGAGGTGGATTGCACATCAGACAGCAGTGATGACATCATGTGTCTCTCCTTGACTCTAAGGAGCATATCAAGTCCTGACAGAGAGGCAACAAGGAACAAGACCAACACAATGTTATGAGGGAAACAGCCTGCACAACTCCAGGATCACGGAACCTCCTGCAGTGGGATTCCCCAGAATTAACTGGACTCGAACACATTCATTACAAAGAGCAGGCACAATCTAATAATGTACAATGAGTGCATAATGCAACCCATAGGAAAATGTGATCCAATAATAACTAACTCAAACAATAACAGATGGTACCTACAGAAGTTTGTGGTGATGGATGGTAAGCTCCACAGACCCTTCTTGGAGAATACACCTATACAAGGCATGGATCTGATCAGGGTACAGATTCAGAGTTTTATAGCGGCAGTGCAACAAGACAGTGTAGATAATTTTAGAAGTATAGGAGGGATGTTTTCAAATGCGACGGGTGCCTTGAAGAAAAGCCCCTGGAAACAGACCCCAAAGTAGAACCTCTGTGCTTACCATGAAGGAAAATTCCAGTGGCACTAGGGAGTACACAAGGAGTTTGAAAGTCTGCAGAGCAAGGGTATCATAGTACCATGGCGGTGGCAAAGAAGCCATCAGTCAAACTGTGCATCTGCATAGACCCAATGCCGCTGAACCAGACATTGGAAAGATGCCACTATACATGATGACATCTTGTCAGAACTTTCCAAAGCCAGAATCTTGACAGTCTGTGATATGAGGAATGGGTTTGGACACAGAAACCGGGACAGAGTTCGGCATGCTGACAACACTCGCAACACCATTTGGTTGCTATAGATGGCTGCCCATGTCAATATGCATAAGGCCAGCATGAGAGATGTCCCGGAGAAGACTCACCCAGCATTGTTCCTAGACGGGTAGTGGTGTTAGCTAACACCCTGAGCAGGGCATATATACCCAGCATCAGCGAGTTGGAAGCAGAAGATCAGGACGCTGAGTCCTTTAACATGCTGTACTGTCTCCCAGTTTTAACAGTGAATCTGATGAAAATCAAACAGTCTATCTATGGAAAAGGACACCCAACTACAGGCAGTAAAGACAGCCATTCTACCAAAGCCAAGTACTAGTAGGAGCAGAACTATATTTTCGCATTAAAGATTAGCTGAGAGTGCAGGATGCAATCATATTTTGTGGACAAACAGCTGTTGTCTCTGCCTCATTACATAAGGACTTCATGCGAAAAATACATGCCTCGCACCTGGGTATTGACAGCTGACTTAAATGTGCCCTAGAATGTGTTTACTGGGTGGGAACAAATACACAACTCCGCTCCTTGATAGATGAGTGATGCCTGACGGTCATGTGATAAATGCCAGCGGAAAGAGACTCTTACCACATAAGTGGCCCACCTGACCATGGAAAAAGGTGGGAGCAGACTTATTTACCTTGAATGAAAACCAGTACTTGATTACAGTGAACTGCTATTCAAATTTTAGGCATGTCAGTGCCTTGCCTGACACAAGAAGCAAGTCAAACTGAGTGCCCCCTTTGCAAGATATGGCATTCTGAACATTGTATTCACCAACCATAGCCCCCAGTTTGTCCCAGAAAAATTCAAAGCAATTCACATGCAAATGGGAATTTGACCACCATACCTCCTCCCCAGCAGTTGACTCAATTGTGAAAACAGCTAAAAGACTGTTACACAAGGCTGTTTCTTCTGGTTCAGACCCCTTGTTAACATTTTTGGCACAGAAGAATACCCAATCAGAAGGGTCCCAAAACAGTCTGGCACAGGCATTGATGGGATGAAGAACCAAAACCCTGCTATCAATGAGAGGAGGTCTGTTGCAGTCAGAAGGATGGAAACACCACTGAGAAGAGATGTCCAACAATCAGAGAACACAGGCACTAGAGTACGGCAGATCAGCTTAGGACCTACCGGCCCTAGAGACAGGCATCCCTGTGTAGATCCAGCCATTAAGTGAGACACCAGAAAGGTTGTGTGTGTGTAAAAATAGAGAGTGATAGCTGGATCTCTTGTAGCCTTCACTGTAGCGCAACTATTACAGTAAAATATTAAAGTGAGATCATTACTAGGCAATTGTTTTTCAGCGCTCATAAGAGAATTAGAAAACAAGCTCTCAAATATGAAATACTGCTCAACTCTAACTCTACTGTGCAAACCATCCAAACAAAATATGCCTCATTTAGGAAGAGAAATGCTTTCCTGCACATATTAGAACTCAAATATCTCTCAGCAACAATCTAGAGTGAGAGGAGACACAGTGTCGTATATAAATTTTTGTAATTGAAATTAAATCAAACTATCTTTGAAAATGAAAAACTGCACCCCCGAGATAGGATTTAATTATCCTCTTAAAGTCACCTTTGTAGTTTTAACATACTGTATTCGAATTGACTGATTTAGAGCATAAGGAGTCTAACTTAAAAATTGGAAACCAGACAAAACAGAAAGAGATGATAAAGATATTTGTTTTCTCGGTTGCAGCTGGACTTGAAAGAGTCTCAAATAAGTGCTGGGTTTCTCGGTGGAATTTTATTAATCTGTAACAAAATTTGAGGCTCCAACAGGTTAAGTGTATTTATAGAGTGACTGCTTCTTTTGTACAGTGTACAGTATGGGCCTGATTTTCCACTACCTTGCGTTTTCAGCTGTGCCCAACGGGCACAGAATGCTGCCAAATCAGAACTTTTCACTGATGGTGCAAAGCTGTGGAGAATGAGAGCTTTTATATTAGATGTTAAAGATATTATAGCTTTTATATTAGATGTTATATTTTATATTAGATATTGCCACACAAATCAAAAGTTGCCACTTCCTTTAGTACCACCAGCCCTTACAAAGGGAGAAATTCAAAAATAGATATTTGTAATTCCAAACTAGAACAGCAAGCCCAGTTATTCAGTAACTAGTGCCTGCCATAGGTAAGGCGAGTTCTGACTTCCATTCTAAAACCCCTTTTTTCAGGTGCTCATCATTTTTGGATGCAAATTCTTTTTGATCTAAAGTTGTCCATGCTTGGACTCAGTAAATGGAATGTTCTGCAAGTTTGAACCCGGGCTAAGATTGAGCTGATCTGCAGCATCCTGGGGCTTCTCTGAAGCTGGTTTCATGATCCAGAATCTCAGCTTCCATTAAACAGTTCAGTTTACAGATGTAATGGTTAAGAAGAAAACTTAAAAAATGTGACTCATGTAACTGATGAAGAGATGCTTACAGAGAATCTGGAACAATAACTCTGAGTAGTGTGAACTGCCCAATTCCTGTCAGTAAGAAGCTAACTCAGAGGCTAGGGATAATTTAAAGGGTCAGAACTGGTAACTGTTCGTTCCTCATGTAAGAAAGGAGGAATCACAGAGCTACACGATTTACTGTGTGTGATGTCTCATTTAAGCGCTACAAAGGGTGGTGTTTTAGAGTTACCGCTACTTATGCTCTGGTTTGAACAAAGTTGGTTCAGTTTTGTTTTGAATTATGGGTGTGAAAGTGTATATCAGTTGGATGGAAGGACAGGGGTGGGGAAGAACACTCAACTGTTCCCATATATGCTAAATGGAATTTTTTTCACATAGGTAACAGCTCAAAATAGAATCACTATGCTAAGCTTGTTTTATTAACTCACTGAGATTTAAGGAAGAGGCCAACTTAAAGTTCTAAGTGTTTAAAGTCAGAATTTTTAACACATGCACAGCAAAATATTTCTTTATTCATTCTAAAGCTGAAACACCCAGGGGGCATGGCAGGTGTTAAAGCACATAAACTTTGAATCAGTCTAAACTCTGGCTCACAATTTGAGGTGACCTAATTTCTAACAGTAGTAGGGAAGCCATAGCAGCATAGGTGGCTGCTCCTCGTGGAACATGGTCGAGTAGCTGCCATGCAATGAAAGCAAGTTCAGGTATGTCAACCCCTGCTTCAATCACACCTCTCGATTGCAGAGTAGACATACCCAATGTGATTCTGTCTCCTAGTGGCTGGACCACATAGAAGTTTATGAACCCAGACCTTTGAGCTGACAAAATTGAGTCTTTTAGCTCAGGAACCAGAGGCTCATGCTTTTAGATCCAGAGATATAATTCCTGCTGCAGATAACCCTCCCAAGGGTGTCCTATTACATTATATTGAGATTTCACATGAGATGAACTACACCGCTATAGTTATACCAGTAAAACTCACTGTGTAGACACTCTTATTCAGAATTACAGCAACCTTTTATTCAGTGTAGCTGAATTTGTACATTAACAGTGTTATTCCATACATCTGTTAGTCTATAAGGTGCCACAGGACTCTTTGCCGTTATTCCAAATAACTCCAAATTTGGAGTTATACTAGTATAATTGTACCAGTATAGTAATGCTGATAATACAGATATGCCCAAAGTCTGCTCCCACTGAAGACATTAGGACTTTTGCTATTTACTTTAATGGGAGCAGATGGGAGCCCGTAATAAGGCCATGGCATACAGGACAGCTGTTCCAGACAGCAGGAACTACAGAAAAAAACAGTGGAAGTATGTGGAAAAGCTTCTCTGGGGTCACAGATATATTGAGAATAAGGTCTAATAATTAAACATTTTAGTATCAAGGTCTGGGGTGAAATCCTGGAGCCACTGAAGCCAATGGCAAAACCCTCATTGACTACCCAGGGGTCAAGTTTTTCCCCACACTATCTAGTGTTCATGTCTCTTTTTTAACCCCTACAGATTTCTCTATCCCCAAGAGATATTAAAAAATTATGCAGAACTCCAGTTTGCTGCAGAAGGTGGAGTAGCCATTATAGATCAAAATTGAGGAATAAAGACAGGAAATCAGAATGGGGTGGCGGGGGGGGGGGGTAGGGATGCCGGAACAATTTATATAGTGGGGGTTCTGAGAGCCATTGAACCAAACCCTATCTATAACAGAAACCACTTCAAGCCAGGTGGAGCAACAGCACCTCCAGCACCCGTAGTTCCAGCACCGACTCCTGGGATTCTGTTGAGGTTCTTATATTGCCCCCATCACCATGGTATGTCAGCACATGATGGACTCCACTTGTTACCAGTCAACAGCTTCCTTTGCAGCTGTCACACACATTTCTGTGAGGGGGCCAATTGGTCCTCTAACACTCTCTCTGGCCATGCACCCGGAGTAGATGCATTGCCCCCTCTCCTCCTTCCTCTGGGCAGAAATGTCACTGCACTGCCAAATAGGGCAAAGCTCACCTGTCAGAGTGACTGCTGAGTCTGCTGAGGGGGCCTCTCCCTTCTGGAGGGCTCCCTGGATGCAGAACCCATCCAGGCTGTGAAGCTCTGATTGGGCTCCATGCTTGGGTCAGGATTTGGCTCAGATATTGCACTTGATTGAAATAATTCTCATCAGTTCTACCTTAAATGATGTAAAATTATTTTGAAAACAAAAACAAAAGTGTGTTTTTAAATTTCCTAAATAAAGGGGAGAAAAAATGACACAGGAACTGGGTTTTTTTGTGTAAAGTTTTTGCAGTTCACCTTAAAAATACATAAAGATACTTTGAGTGCAACAGAAACAGTGACAGCATTAGATAGAATACAGTAGCACCAGGTTGTGTTTTCAGATGCTTGATTTTGACTTTTAAAACGTGTCTGACTAGGCTCTTCTCTACATTACCCTGTGCTAAGCCAGAGTAACTCCCTTAATGTTAATGGAGTTACTCTGCATTCCCACCACCATGACTGAGAACAGACTGATCCACCACTGCTAGTAGCTTTTCACTCTTAATAAAGTCATATTTTCCATTTGAATAAAGTTAAATTTCTGGATTGCTGAAGTATTATTAAACACAAATAGAATAATCTTGTAATAGTTCTAAATTACATTATTTTAAATTCAAAGCTTGTGGGTTAGCAACAGGAAAAGATTAGGTCATATACTGTAGTGTTTTAAACATTATATAATTTAAAAAAAAAAATCCAAGAAAACCCCAGAACTGGACTGAAAGATGACTCAAAATCTTCACTAATATTTTTATGTGTGGATAAGTCAATGTTTGCATTGCTTAAAACAATTTTCCTAACTTCTTTTGAGTTACACTATATGGGACAAAACATGAACCACCATACACTAAAAATACCTTTAAATTTTTTATAATATTTCCTCTTAATGTAGAATGGACACCTTAAAAAAGTTTTACAGTCTCCCACATCCTAAGTAGAGGGAATACCTGGTCATAACCGTAGTACTTTGCCTAAAAATCAGTAAAAAGGACATTTTAAAGTGTGCCCACTGTACAATGCATTTCAAATTACCGTGCTCAAGTGTGTGTTTATATATATGTGTTCATACTGACTGCTTTTTGCATGAAATATTCAGAGGAGCTAAGCATTAGAACTCCTACAAAAGAGATCTGTGTAAACTCTTTGGAACAGGGACCATCTACCACTCTGTGTTTGTACAGGACCTACCACCATGGGGCCCCACTCTTGGTTGGCCCAAGGCACTGCCGTAATAAACATTTTAAATAACATAAGGCTTGGCAGGATTTGGCTCCATAACAACCAGGCATATGTTTAGTTATACTGATGGAGAGATATTTCTTTAAGATTTTGGTCCCTCAGGCACAATATACATTTGTATTGACAAAATAATGACAGTACCTATTATAACGTGCATGCCAAGTCTTGCCAAATGCTTCACAGTATGATAACCAATTCCTTTAGCACCTCCAGTCACTATGGCAACATTTCCATTTTGTGTAGGGAAAACTACATGAAGAGAAAAAAATAACTCATTAATTCACGATAGCAATACAGATAAGGCTATAAGGTACATATTATAAATATATACATACATTTAATGGATCACTCAACTTTGGCCAATAAAAAGTGCAACAACAAATCTGGTGGGCAATAAACGGAACGTAACACTTACCTTTATCATCCACAGTATAATTTTCTAGTATTAATAGTTCACAAAAGACTCTGGTTGATGACACACAAATGATAGATGTCCAATTAGAAAAATGTAGTAATTTCTATTTGCATGCATTCTGTTGTTATTGTTGTTGTCGTGCAACAATCTGTCCTTTAAGAATTTCGGCTTAACTATTTCTATTGTCTAAAGACAGCATGGCAGCTGTTACAAGTCAATTTACAGGCTGTTTATTCAGTCAAACATGCATACAGGGATAATATAAGAATTTTTCAGTAAGCAGCATGATATCCTTCAGACCCTTTGGGAAGGGGCTCTGCATTTGCTTCCCCAATAATATGGAGCAAAATCACAAATAAGCTGAACAAGAAAAACTGTAAAAACAAAATTCCTGATGTCCACTTCCCAAAATTTCTGCAGCCCTGTCTATAGAATATAAAAATATTAAAAACATATAAAAACATATGCCCCTGAGAAAATGTGAGGGTTTATCGGTTTTAGTCAATATTTTGTTCATTATGAGCAGAACTGTGCAACTCTTACTCATGTAAGTACATAAGAACAGCTATACTTGGTCAGACCTTGGTCCATCTTGCCCAGCGTCCTGTCTCCCAACAGTGGCCCATACTAGAGCTTCAGGGGGAGTGTACACAACAAGACAATTATGGAGTGATCCACTGCTGTCTTCTACTCTTGGCTTCTGACAGTCAGAGGGTTAGGGTCACTCCAAGCATGGGGTTGTGTCCCTGACCATCTTGGCTAATACCCATTGATGGACCTATCCTCCATTAATGTATCCAGTTATTTCATAAACCCAGTTATACTTCTGACCATCACAGCATCCCATAACAATTAGTTCCCCAGGTTAGTTGTGTGACAAAAGTAATTCCTGCTGTTTGTATTAAACCTGCTGCCTATTCATTTCATCAGGTGACCTCTGGTTTTTGTGTTGTTTGAAAGGGTAAATAATGCTTCTCTAATAATGTTTTCTACACCATTAATGATTTTATAGATCTCTATAATGTCATCCACCCCCTTAGTCATCTCTTTTCTAAGATGAACAGCACTAATCTTTTTAGTCTCTCCTTATATGGAAACTGTTCCATAATCCATCCGTAATTGTCTTTGTTACCCTTCTCTGAACCTTTTCCACTTCCATTATATCCTTTTTGAGATGGGGCAACCAGAAGCGGACACAATATTCAAGGTGTGGGCGCACCATGGATTTATATAGTGTCGTCATGTTTTCTGTCTTATTTTCTATCATTTTCCTAATAGATCCTAATATACTGTTAGCATTTTTGATCACTGCTGTACATTCAGCAGAATTTTTCAGAGAACTATCCATGGTAATGCCAAGATCTCTTTCTTCGGTGTTTAAAGCTCATTTAGAACCCATCATTGTACATCTATAGCTGGGATTATTTTTTCCAATGTGCATTCATTTGCACCTCTCAATGCTGTATTTCATCTGTCATTTTGTTGCCCAGTCAGCCAATTTTGTGATATCCCTCTGTAACTTTTCACAGGCTGCTTTGGACTTACATATCTTCAATAATTTTTATTGTCTGCAAACTTTGCCACCTCACTTTTCACTGTTTCCAGATCATTAATGAATATGTCGAACAGCAGAGGTCCCAGTACAGAACCTTGGGGGACCCCATTGTTCACCTCTCCATTGTGAAAACTGACCATTCATTCTGACCCTTGTTTCCTATCTTTCAACCAATTACTGATCCATAAGAGGACCTTCCCTCTTATCTCAGGGTTACTTAGTTTCCTTAATAGCCTTTGGTGAGAGACCTTGTCGAAGTCTTTCTGAAAATCCAAGTACACTTTATTGACTGGATCCCCCTTGTTGACTCTCTCAAAGAATTCTAACAGACTGTGAGGCATGATTTCCCTTTACATAAACCAGGTTGACTCTTCCTCAACACACCATGTTTATCTGTGTGTCTGATAATTCTGTTCTTTACTATCGTTTCTACCAATTTATCTGGTATTGAAGTTAGACTCACTGCCCTGTAATTGCCAGGATCCCCTTTAGCTATCTTCCAGTCATCTGCTACAGAGGCTGATTTCAGCGACAGGTTATGCAGTACAGTTGATAGTTCTGCAATTTTATATTTGAGTTCCTTTGGAATTCTTGGGCAAATACCATCTAGGCCTGGTGACTTATTTCTGTTTAGTTTACCAGTTTGCTCTAAAGCCTCTTCTATTGACACATCAATTTGGGACTATCTGAGTAACTGTCCACTCATGTAAATAAGGGGCACACAATCAGGTCTAAGAGTTAAGGTTGAAATTACAGCTGGAGTGAGCACTGAGTAGTCTACTAAATTTTCTATTCCAAAAGCCTTTTTCATGTGTTTATTACTTTGCTAAGCTTTTACCTTTTGGCTGATATTTTCCAGATCTGCTCTCTCCATGAGGACACTTGAAAATAAATGTTGAGCAAAAATGCCTCTGCAGTTTTTGAAAATAAGAGAGTGAATTAAAAAAAAAAGATATTTTTCTAGAATGAAATAAGAAATTGCAACTTTTCTATGAACAGCTCTTGTGCCTAAACAAGACAAGGCAGAAATTTGTAATTTGGCAAAGAAATAATCTCTTGGCCAGATGTGTTCCTTTCAGCCATCCAGTGAAAATACAGTTTGACTTAGCAGAATCGTTAGAGTTGCTAAAAAGGAATAACAATAACGGTTTATTAAATATCAGCCTTATCACACTATGTGGGCTTGTAACTTGTGTGGCATTTTGGACTCTATCAAAATGCTATGGTAAACTCTGTCTCATTCAATGTACAGGTGCATATAGTAGAAGGTAGTATGATCACTGAAGGTGCAAATGAAAGGAGGAAGGTGGCCAAAGCCAAAGATGAATGATTTCTTTGTAACATGACACAGCATTGACAAGTGCCACTCTGAAACAATAGATGAAATGGCTGAGGACAACAATTTGGAGGTGGACTACAACATAATGGATCAAGGGAACAAGAAGGAGCCCAGTGCTTATGGGACTTTGACAAGCAGGAAGAATACAGCAAATGCACGAACAACAAAAAGATCCTGCCACAAAGCAGCTTTCAGCAGAGAATCAAGGGGCCTGATTCTCCAGTGTATTGTTCCAGTTTCACACCAGTGACTTTAGTGGGGCCATTCACATACCTAAAGTTAAGCACGTGTTTAAGCACTTTGCTGGATCAGGGCCTAAGTTCCTTAAAATTAATTTCAGTTGAAGAATTTTGGAAATCTTTTAGTTCCAACATTTCAAAACTTTCACAAAGAAACAATAACTAACTCTTTCTAAGCTAATATTCCTTAGCCCAAATAAGCCTGTGTTTCAAGATCTATTTCTTAGGATTTTCCCCAGGGGTTGGGTATGAGTTGGGATAAGAAGCATTAGGATTTTATTGATGATGGGGGCAAGATGATCCATTTGTAGACAGTGCTACAATTATATGCATGTGTAAAGAGAAATGCACTTACAGGGCACAAACATGTGTATGTGCCTACTTAATGGGCACATTTGACAAAGTTAGATAAATAAGAATTCATTAAATAGGAATGTACATTGAAAATAGCCCACAGTAGAGGTAAATACATCGCAATCCAAGACAACTTCTATGAAGAGTGATGAGGGAAGCCTACACAAATGCAGACTGTTTTTTTTTCTCTCATTTCCTTTTTATTCCACAACTGTCTGTTCAGTATATTCAGGCTTATTCCATGTTCATTCATTCTCTGTACTGATATTTGCAGTTTCAACTGTAGTGATTCTCAAAAAAAAAAAAAAAATCCTTAGATAGGACTGCTTTCCATCAGCCCCAAGTATATTATCTTCCACCTCCTCTCACTCTAAATATGCCTCCTGCTTCCTTCCCCTTCTCCCCATGTCCCCCCTTTCAACCTACCACTTTTTTGTATATCTCAGATACATATCCCCATCACTTATTTCAATGACCTAAATCATTAGTTTTGTTCACTGCACTGACTTTGCTACATTTTAGTAGAAGTAGAAGTCACTGAGAATGAGGTGGTTGTGAAGAGAGGAAAATGGGGGAGCAAAGTCAGAAAAGTGATAGATGCTGGATACATGATGAGGAAGAGAAGCTGATGGAGTGGTGTTTAATGCTGGAGGAATGGGAAAGGAAAAACCCAACCCTCTCACAGAACTGGGTTTATAAAGTTGACAGGCCAGTCATCAGGCCCAGTCATCACTCAATCCACAAAGGTACTTAAATACTTAAACCCCAGACTTAGGTGCCTAAATCTCAGGTTTAGACACTTAAGGCACAGTTTTAGGCTCCACTGCTATCCACAAAACTCCTGCTGAACCCTGTAGGTGCCTCAACTCACTCAGTGCCTAAGTTTTCAGGGTACAAGTTCCCTCAACACCTATGTTTCCGCATGTGCACCTTCACTGCTGCCTCCCTCTAGGTGTCTGGACACCTGTCTCCCACCTAGGCCCCAAAGCAATCCATGATGTCTCTTATCTGTCCTGTCTTAAAAAGTCATTGAGCCTGAGGAGGCAGGGGGTGATTCTCTAGCCTAACGGTTAGGGTATAGTGGGTACTATCCCCCTGCTCCAATTACTCTTTCATTATTTATCCACAGTGGAACACCTAGAACAAAATAGATTGAGGAAACCCTACATCAGAACATCACATAGCTCAGTGGTTAGAGAACTCTCCTGAGTGGTGGGAGACCCCTGTTCAAATCCTTTCTCCCTCACGGGAGGGAACTGTACCTCTTCCACATCCCAGGAGAGTACTCTAACTACTGGTCTAAACGTTATAAGGTGGGTACCACCATCTCCTCCTCCAGCTGTTTTGTGTGGAGTGCAGCAGGCACCGAAGGCATTCCCGCAAGAAAGGCCATAGGTGCCTGAGGATAAGTCTACACTGCAGTTGCGCACCTGGGGCTGGCCCTTGCCAGCTGACTTGAACCCACGGGGCTCAGACTAAGGGGCTGTTTAATTGTGGTGTAGACATTCAGGCTTGGCTGCAGACCTGAGACCAAAACATCTACACTGCAATTAAACAGCCCCTTAGTCTGAGACTGAGAGCCTGAGTCAGCTGGCACAGTCCACCCATGGGTTTTTAATTGCAGCGTAGACATACAGATGGGTTCCCTTTCATGGATGGCTAGCAGAGATGGGTACCTTCCTGCAGTCTGGACTTAGGTGCTTATCTCAGAGAGAGGAGGGGCATAGCACATGCTCCTCTCATTGGTATCCCCCATTGGCTAGCTTAGCAGCTGCCTGCCTAATGTTCTGGCTTTTGTGGATTGCATTATTACCTAATTGCTCCACTTGTGTCACAAACCTTAGATGGAAGAGCATAGGCCTTGACTAACTACATCTAGGTAAAAAGTACAGTGCCTTGACTCCACTATGATTTACAATGAGAAAGCAATGTCAGTATTAAAAGCACACCTATTTTTTCAGTGAAGACCTGGTCTTAGTTTCCAGAATAGATCTCGGCTTAACCTAGTCTCCCAACACATGAAGACTCTTTTATTGTGTGTGACACCATGATCTAGGTATTGCTCAAAGCTGGAGAAGACCCCTTGTGGGAAGGTGTTGCTCTTTCTCAGTTTGTTTTGCTACACAGGAGAAATCCTCCTTGACAGTGTTTGTATCTTACTTTAAGCATTTCAAATATCTCTCAGATCCTGAAGAGATGAGCCAGATTCTGCTCTCATTTGCAGAGATGTAATTCCTGAGTAACTCCATTAACTTCAATTAAGTCACTAATGATTTACACTGGTGGTAATGAGATCAAAATCTGACCAAATATCTTGTTGGTAATTCCCCTTCAGGTTCAAAAACATTCATTATTCCACATAGTCTTTAAGCCAATCACACCAGTTTGGAACTGTCTAATGGTTTTAATCTCTTTCTCTGGAAGGACTCACTCGGGCTCATAATTTTTGCTATGAAATATGTAAAGTGAGATCCATATTCTTGCAACATAAGTTATTTTTCTAGAGTCCCTTCAAATGTCCTGCTAAAAATATGTGTGCAATCACTATAAACCTATAGAAGTAAACCAGACATTAGCAGCTTTATAACTAATCATTGGCAAATTTTCAACTTTTCTGTGTGAAAATAAAATTAATCAAAATAAAATAACGGCATTAAATTAACTATTTGCACTGCCAAAATGCATTGTTTAAATTTAAGGAAATAACCCTTAAAATGCCAGTCACACTCAAGATGCAAGGTCACAGCAGTTGCATTGTCTTTGGACTACAACTTTTTGAGGCAAAATCGTACAAGTTTATCATGGAGCACAAACTGTATCTAATACAGCACTTTATTAAGCTCTTTTCCCCAATCCAAGTTCTTTCTGGACTGGTATAAATTGGACTATTACAAAACCCACAGACACTAAAGTATAATTCCTTTATTGTTCACTGTTCCATTAAATCATGTTAACGCCATTAAAGATTAATACTTTAAATAATTGACCCTAGGGGTTTTTATTGATTTATTTATTTGGCTAAGTGAATAATGTACATGCAAATAATGGGCCTGCAGGTAACTGGTAGAGACAGAAAAGAAAGGTGAATATTTAGTCTGATGACAGCAGGTATCAAGTTCAGAGTTGTTTTCATATAGCAACGCTCATGTTGAAAGGAAGGTGAATAGATGGGTGTTGTTGCCAGACAATATAATTCAGTGTGACACAGCACAGCACAATCAAGTTTTTCAAGTTGGGTAAAGGAAACAGTATAGTGAGCTCAGCCAACTACAATATTATTCCCTAGTTTTTCTCATCCTAAACACTCAGATACTTTTCCTACATTTTTATCTACATGGCTAAGTTAACAGTGCAGAGCTTAAAAGCATCTTCACCAACTTTAAAATGCTATATTACAAAAAAGAATTCATCTGCACTGCTATTCCTGATTGTAATCATCTGGCTACTGGATAATTCTGTCCAAATGACAGTTCTTAGAAAGGGAGCTAAGGCAGGCATCTATTCAGGTTGTGTGATAACAAGGTCCCAATAGTTTTTTAGCCCTTGTAGAAAGCTAGTAAATAGAACCAAGGGAAAAAATAATTATTCCAATGCTTAGAAAAAACACACCCACTTGCCAATGGCAAGTGCAAATCACTCTTTGTGGGGGCTTAAGCCTTCAGCCTGTACACAATTTAAACTTTCATTAAAAGAAAGAAAAGTTCCTAGCCCATGGTTGTGAGGACATGCCAAATGTAATCTTCCAGCCTGAGTCTGCAGACAGTTCCTATGCCTCTTCTGCCTGTCATCATTTTGCCAAGCAGCAACAAAGTATAGTCCATAAGATTTGAGGTGGCTTTAGTCCCACTATTTAGAAACCTGTGGGCAAGTTGTGAATCATGGGCAGAACGGTGAGCAACAGAGGTTGGCACTGGAGATTTTTATGGCAGAAGAGGCAAAGAAGTGTAGGCTGAGGGCTAGGGAGACTAGCAGAAACTTCTTTCTTCCTCTCCCTTGTAGCTACCAAGAGGCTGTGGCAGAAGCTGGTGGAGATGTGTCTTGATTAAGGACGGAGGTTGAAGGGAGGCTTGCACATCACTATGCACTATTCTCGCGTTATGCCAGAGGTGGCAAATTTTGCTGAACAGTAATGTTTCTGTCACGTGGGACAAATGCCAACTAACTCCTTTACAGCTGTAAGAGAATGAAGGAATTTGTAGCCATGCCTCCAGATGTGACAGGCTTGCAGAGCATAAACACCACTGCACCATCTTGCTCCCGAAAAGTAACTGAAGACCACTGTACTAAAGGGATTCCTGGAGGTATCTGCAGCCATAGCTTGCCACAGGAAAAGCACTTGACAAAAAACTAACACTCAGCCTAGTGAAATAAGGACAAGGAGTAGGAAGTGTTGCTAAAAGTGTGAAGAAAGCCTGGTAACTACCTACCGTACATTGCAAATCAGCACCTTATATGCTAAAGGTTTTCAGAAATTTGCTGAAAAGGTGAAGAAAGAAAATTTGATACTAACACCAAGAAGTAACCGCTCCCTTCATAAGCATTTATCAAAACAGTCCATTTAACAGTCATTTCTTTTCTTACGTGAGGAAATACAATCCCAAGTACACAGAAAGAGATACAGGCTCTATTTGCCTTTTATTCATTGCCCTGCTTACTTTGCATTCCTCCTTTTATTTACCTACGATATCGGCACTCTGTGGGCCTGGTTCTTTTCCACTTTACCCTGATGTAAATCAGGAGTAACTCTGAGGTTAGTGATGTTATACAGGTGTATCTTTCAAGCAGAAATATCATCTAGTTTTCTCTTGAACATACCATACTGATGCTGTCTCCCCCAACCAGGCCCTTTTGATAAAGTGTAACCACGTATATATTGTACACATTAAGTGAAATTATTTTATGTAAAACTTCTCTTTGCTCTGCAAGTCATGTCCTCATGTAATTACATTTTTCCCATTGTAAAAATAGGAGTTGAAGAGCAGGCTTGGTCCCAGGTGATATAACATGGGGTAATGGGATCATCTCTGCATAATGACGTGCCCAGAAACCCAGCGATTGCCACATTTTACAAATCAAACAACAAATAAAATAAAATGTATCATCAATATCAGGAAATGCTGTCTTGCTCTGAGATCCATTATGACTAAGGGTATGTCTACACTGCAGCTGGGAAAGTGCCTCCCAGCCTGGACGGACAGACACACACACACGAGCTCTGCTTGAGCTAACACACTGCAAATAGCAATGTGAGCAGTGGGGCAGGCAAGCTATCATTATACAGACCCAGGAGGTCAGACAAGCTTGTGCTGCCGCCAATGCTGCAGTGTCCATATTACTATTTTTAGAACACTAGCTCAAGCAGAGCTAACACCTCTGTCTACCTGAGCTAGGAAGCATGCTCCCAGATGTAGTGCAGACATACCGGGATCACACAGTAAGCTGCACTAAGCTAAAATACAACACTTTCCTAGCTCTTTTTCTCAGAAATCTCATAGCACTTTACAAATGTTAAGACTCATAATACTTCTGAGGTAAATGCTATCATTGCCATTTTTCAGATGTAGAAATTGAGGCACAGTGTGATTAAATGACATGCCTAATGCTGCACAGTAGAAATCCATGACAGAACCAGGAATACAGCCGGCCGGCTATCTATAATTTAGCAAAAAGAAAAGGAAGACTTGTGGCACCTTAGAGACTAACAAATTTATTTGAACATAAGCTTTCATGAGCTACAGCTCACTTGCTCAAATAAATTTGTTAGTCTCTAAGGTGCCACAAGTCCTCCTTTTCTTTTTGTGGATACAGACTAACACGGCTGCTACTCTGAAACCTATACTTTAGCATTATTACTACAGTGATTCAAAACTGAACTGGACAAAACACTATAAATTATACTTTAGGAAATAATCCTGCACTAAAGATCTATCAGAAGCTAACAGATTTTCTCTAATTTCCATGGCTCTATTACCACATTTGTAGACAGTGTAAAATATCATATTACAAACTCTAGATATTCCACAAAATATCCTCTTTTCAGCTGTTTTACTGCCTGTAAGTTTTGACACCTTTCCTTTTTTGGCTTATTTGCTATTAAAATTTAAAAGGTTCCAATGATGAGTCAATCGTTTTTCACTTTGAGCGTGGATGGAGGGATACAGATTACCAACCAATCCATATGAGAAGTAAGCATCAAGCAAAATGCATACATAAACAGCAGAGAGTTAGTGGAGGATGTGTAATGTCAGTGGATGTGTACCTTTAAAGTTCTGGGTAAAAGTGTTTCAATGAGGCTCAGAGGGAGAGAGTAATTTGAAGAATGTATATATGAGGGATCAGGTTTTTTTAAAAACTGTGTCCAGCTGTAGTTGATACTCTCACTTGAAATTACAGTCAGTTAAAATACTGATCTCACAAAGTTCATCCGTAAATCAAGGTGTGCAGATATGACAAGAGGTAAGTGGGATGATGTAAGGAAACACCAAACATTCCCATTCAAGCCTACTAATTTCAGTTCCAGAAATGCGTGTGACAGATAACATTTTATTCAAGCTGAATCTAGCTCCCAATAAAGTAAACTGAAAGACTCTCATAGATTTCAACTGTACCAGGGCCTTTTAACGTTGAGCTTCCCTCCTTTACTTACAGTATTTCTATGAATTACGTGCACAACCACATTCTTCCTACTCCCCCTGAATTCAGTGTGAGTTTTGCCATTTAATTCAACTGAGAACCAGTCTGGACACAAAGACAAGTAAAAACTAGTGTTTGCTGCAACTTCCTCAGTTCAGAACACTGTTTACTGTAATAGATTTATCTGAATACTTGCAATATGCCACAGACTGAGTTCCTTAATATAAGGAATTGTGCTTATTAGTTGTCTCCAACTCAGGATACCTGTAGCCTAAAAAAAAAACAAAACAAAACACACCCCTGTTTTTTATCCTCCTTTGTTTTCACAGATCAGTAGTCTCCCCAGAATTTCATTGATATCTCTCTGTATTTGTGGTTATTATTCTATTATTTGTGCAAAGAGTGCCTGCACAAAATATGCCTAGTAGTGTTATAACCATTCAGAGGAAGCAATAGCCTGGCAAAGTCCCTTTCATTTAGGAAGCTGTGGTTAAAATCCCATTCTGATCCAAAAGGTGGGCAGATTGTTTTCGATCAGTGTAAATTGCATCCTCTCTCTTTCCAGAGACAGGGAAATTGCACTTTCATACTCCAGTCAGACCCAAGAGCATACTCCAGAGGTCACCCTCAACCCTGCTTCTTCCAAAAAGCAGAATATTCTGTTATCACTCAAACAACCAGGTTTGCTTTAGGCAGGTTAAGAGTGAAACTATTTTCATTTTTACGAAGTTACAAATTAGGAAGCCAACCTTAAGTGATTGAAAGTTGTTGGAGTACTTCACTTTACAAGATTGGGGCAATCACTTCTGAACTGAAGTGCATGTTGAAATATACAAAGCTCCAATAATTAGGATCAGTATAAATGGTGCAAAATGATTCAATATTCTTGGGAAGAGCTAGATAACTGGAAATTTAGCATAGGAAACAATCAGTATTCAAAAGTGAGGGGGAGATATTTTGACATCAAATACATCTTTAAACACCAGAAAGGCTTTTTATGTTATTAAAAACATCAAAAAACTAATAGTCCAAACTTGCCACAATATAAAACACTGGTATAAGTTAGATACCAGATGGTCAGAAGAGAGATGAAACTGGAATCCGATTACCTCCTCCCCCACTTCCCCTTGTTCCCTTTCCCTGCAGTCTTTTCAACTGTATTGCTCCTGAGCCTTACTGCCCTATCCCTCAAATTTGTCTCTTGCTAGTAAATTTAGCTCTCCGGCAAGGTGTCTGGTAAAATGTTCAAATGGTGCTTTATAACATTCTCTTCTATTTAACAGCTCATCTCATTTAGAGCTCAAGTGTCTCTTAGCCTACCCACCTCCATAGTGGGGTGAGGGAGTGTAAGCCTCTCCCTTCTCTCTCTACATGGGCTACCCGAACCCTGGATTCAGGTGCAAGCAAGCAGTGTGCAAGAAAGGAAGGGACGGTCATGTGAGTTAGACATTGGACTGGGATGATGAGATCTGTAGCAGAGCCAAGAATTCAATACAGAATTCTTATGGGACCTTCAGAAGTTATTGAATGTGTGCGCCCTACATCCCCATCTTTAAAACAGAAATAACAATACTCTGATCCCTTACAGGGGTGTTGTGAGGATAAATTCATTAACATTTGTGAGGTGCTCAGATACCAAAATGAACCCCAGATAAGCAGACAATGTGGGGTGAAAGAAAAAGAACAGAATAATCATAATAATGCTTACTCATTCATAACTGCACAAAAAAAAGGTTTAAGAATCCCTCTCATAGTCAATACATTTTAGAAAATAAAATAAATTTGCTCATTTCCAATTACATACCGTTTCTCCACGTTTAAACCCACCCATATCACAGTCACTACATCTTTCATCCTTCAGCAAGAAGAAAGTTTCAGCAGGCTAATTTGAGATTTAGCTTTGGAAAGCTTCCCTTTTCTTTTGCATTTGGAAAAATATCAATAAAATGAATAGAATGTGTGCTAGTTCCTATAACAGTTTCTATTCAAAACTGAACACCTCTGCTTTGCCTAAGTACTTTTTTGTGTCTGTATGTGACTGGTGGAGAGAATTACTGAAGGACCAACTTGCATCTTGCTAACTTTATGTCAAAAGGTACGACGGCAAATAATCACTGCATAATGATAGAAAAACTGGATATTTCATATTTTAGTGTATTTTGGGGGCATTTAAGTGGATTCATGTAAAATGTGCTCACACTCTGACTAGTGAAAATGCAAAACAAGGACAATTAAGAATTAGAATTAGTCATGGAATTTGCACTTGCTATTCTCTCATGGCTGTCAGTGCTTTAACTACTAGTTGAAATTCTCCTGTAAAATTTCACCAAGCTGGAACGTGGCACAAAAGCTCTGATGAGTAAAAGTGATTTGTTTTGGTGAGCTACATGAAACTTAAAAATATTCGTCTAAGTTATAAGATGACTACGAAAAATATTTTCTAAAAATAGATGTCAATTTCTTCTTCTGTTTCTTCTCACTTGAGGTGGTGTTGATAGTCCTCTAATGTGAGAAGTCTTGGTCTCTTAGAACATTTCTTTTAGGACTTCTTGAAGCTATCCTGGAATCCAATACCCCTTCCACTTTTCTTCTACCTTCCTTGGCCATTTAAGGGCATGCATTTAGTTTTCAATGAAGTATGTTCTTCCCACACAAGGTTGTGGTGCAAGTGTTTTTTGGAGGCTTTAAAAATTAGACATTTTTATTACTTTAATAAAATGAACATTTATTTTTATGATGAAATTTTATAGGCCATTAGTCTAATGTGGATTCATTAGGTTTGGTGAATTGTTTAGCTTATAAAAACAACTATTGTGCATCCCCTGTAATTATTTTTCATCAAAATTGTAAAAGATTTTTAATATGTAGAATTACTATGCAGATTAAAAGCTCCTCAGATGTGTCTTGACATGAGAGGCTATCAGTCTATTGTAACATTTATCTCCTATTAATACTTAAATTAGAATGTGTCATTCTTATCTGAAGAAATTGAACTGTTTACTAAATGAAACCCAAAGAATGCACTAAGAGCAATGCGCTCAAGGGATATGACATAATCTCCATTCCTGTCTTTATTCCTCATTCTAACTCTCTCCAATGAACATCTTTCCAAAGTTTGAAGACCTGATTAATTTTCTAAATAATACATCATTTTCTTGACAAATGGAATCTAATACCCCTTCCATACTTCTGAACACGAATGTAAGGGGTGAAATCCTGGCCTCAAAAATCTACTGGAGTTTTGTCTAGCCAGAGGCTATGATTTCAGCCCAGATGTTTTTGATCAAACCCATAACAAATGACACTGTTGTAGGTAATTGAATTTGAAACTATCCTTCCTGCAACACAATCTTTACAATACCCTTCTCCATTCAAGGAATGATTTCTTTTGAGCCTTTTTTGTAGCGTGATCTTTATTTGACCAGAATCAGACCTTGAAGACCAATTTTTAAAATACATCAAACTCATGACCAAGTTCCCATGCAGTCTAGATATCCAAGAACACCTCTCAGAGGAGAGCATGTGCAACCCTGATGCACTGCATTCTTGCCTACAATATTTATATTAAAATACACACAACTTCTGCTTTTTCCATGAATGTCATGTGGCTGCATTTCAAATGTATGCCTTGTATCACACAGTGAGTTTTCCCTGATAATTTGAAAGATGTCACCCAAAGATGTAGTGCCTTAGAATCCAGACTTTTAGATTCACTTACAATTCAAACTCTACTTTAATCATTTACAAAGTGATGTGCAATGAATATTTAATTCAATTATACTTTATTTGATATCCAGTAGGGAAGCTTGGACATTGTTTTATCACCCTTCAACATATTACCTCTCAACAAGAAGACAGGCATTTTTAGAGCACTAGTATAGTGGCACAAGACATGTATTTTCCACTTTGGGTGCAAACTTTGAGCACCCCCAAGCTACCGAAGTAGTTATTAGAATCTATAAACAAGTACATTTTTGTACTTTCCCCACCCCCTGTCCCCGATCAGGGACAAGTTTTGAAACTTATACAGTGCCTAGAGTTTTGAAGAATCTCGAGTTCTGCCAGTTTGACTCAAATTTTAAATAAATAGTGAAAAAAAAATCAAATATTGGGGAGGGAGTGGAAAGAAGGTGTGCAAAAGAGAATAAGGAAAGGGTCTGGGTGATGTGGTGTGAGCAATGGAGAAGGAAAGTAGCAAGAAGACCTGAGAGGAATGAAGAGGCATCTTTGGAATCATGAAAGAGGAGCAGGCAGGGAGGGATCAAATGTCACAGCACCACTTCACAGCTGTCCCAGTGCCTAAGTCAGATCAGTGTTTAGGTGAAAAGTTGCTGGCTAAAGCCAAACCCAGGCAAGATGGAAGCGATGCTAGTATGAGGAGACAGCTGTAGCGGCACAGGAGCAAGCAAACAGAGTTGTAAACCGGGGAGTCTGAGTGGGAGTTCTGTTGGAGGAGAAGGTATTTGTGTTTGGTTTTGTATTTGTATGTGTAGAGGCTTGTAGGCGCTTTGTGCTGGGAGAGAAGCCGAGCCCTGATTAGGGGGCGGGGCTTCTCTGACTAGGGGTCCTATAAAAGGTAGCCAGCCAGTCAGACAGGGGCACAGGAGCCAGCAAACAGAGGGGTAAACAGGGGAGTTTGCAAGGGGAGTTTGTCTTGTGGTGCTTGTCTGGGGTTTGTTTTTGCTGTGGGTGGTGGTGTTTTGGTGTGGTTTGTGTTTCCCAGATTAACAGGGTTTAGGTGGGAAGGCTATGACAGCTACAGAGGCAGCAGTGGGAGTGACCCATGTCGTGGAAGACACAATGAAGATGACGGGATGTGGAAGCTGCGGTATGTACATGATTCTGGAGGGGGTACCCGGTAAGAGTTTTGTCTGCATGAAATGCCGTCTGATAGAAATGATGGAGGAAAAGATCCGAGGTTTGGAGATGAAGGTGGAAAGTCTGGTTGAGTTTAGAAAGGGGTTTGAGCAGATTATGGAGCAAAGACATGAGGTATCTGAAGGAAAAAGCTCAGACTTGCAGATGGAAGCAGGACTGAGGAATTCTGAGGGGAGACTGGGTGAGGAAAGTGGTCAGTGGAAGCATGTGATGAAGAGAACCAGGCAGAGGAAAAGTCGGGCTAGTGAAGGAGAAATAGACCTCAAGAACAGGTTTGCAGAGTTGGAAAATGAAGAAGGGACTCAGCAGGTAGTCACTGAAGGTGGAAGTGGAAGGAAGAAGAGAAGAGCGGCTAGTCCTACAGGAAAAGGGGACGAGTCAATGGAGACTACACCAAATATGAGCCCCAGGATGGGTTGAAGAGGATTACAAGGGAGAATAGGAATGGAAAGAACTTGCAGCCAGAGGGAACAGGGGATAGACTGGAGAATAGCACCGTCACCAGGAAAGAATAGAGTAGAATAGAATCTTCTTATTGAGAAGAATAGACAGGCCTGTAACCAGAGCTGATCCAGAGAATAGAAGGGTGTGCTGTCTTCCAGGTGCTAAGATAAGGAATGTAGACCTGAGGTTGAAAAGGATCCTAAAGGGAGCAGGAAAGAATCCCCTAATTATCCTTCATGTGGGAGCAAATGATACGGCTAGATTCTCGCTGGAAAGTATTAAGGGAGACGATGCTAGGCTGGGGAAGACGCTTAAGGAAATCAAGGCTCAGGTGATCTTTAGTGGGATTCTGCCTGTTCCTAGAGAAGGGCAACAAAGGTGTGACAAGATTATGACTATCAACAGATGGCTTAGGCAGTTGTGCTATAAGGAGGGCTTTGGGATGTATGGCCACTGGGAGGTATTCATGGGCAGAGGACAGTTCTCTCAGAATGGACTTCATCTGAGTAGGGAAGGAAATACACTTCTAGGATGAAGGCTGGTACAACTGATTAAGAGAGCTTTAAACTAGGAATTTGGGGGAGATGGTTGGGAAATGTCCAGGTAATCTCCACGCCGGATTTTAGCACTGTGGGGGAAGAAAACGAAGTAAGAAAGGATACAGCTGTGGGTAGGAGAATGAATATAAGGAGGAAGGGCAGTGTGGATTCCAGTCTAATAGGTGATACTGGTGGTAGAATGTCTGTGCCTAATAGGGTACAGAATGTGAGCGAGGCCAAACAGCAAAAATTAAGATGTTTGTACACCAATGCGAGGAGCCTAGGTAACAAAATGGAGGAACTAGCGCTACTGGTGCAGGAAGTGAAACCAGATATTATAGGGATAACAGAAACATGGTGGAATAGTAGTCATGACTGGACTACAGGTACTGAAGGGTATGTGCTGTTTAGGAAAGACGTAAATAAAGGTAAAGGTGGTGGAGTATCATTGTATATCAAGGATGAAGTAGAATGTAAAGAAATAAGAAGTGATGGAATGGATAAGACAGAGTCTGTCCGGGCAAAAATCACATTGGGGAAGAAAACTACTAGAGCCTCCCCTGGGATAGTGCTTGGGGTGTGCTATAGACTGCCAGGATCTAATTTGGATACGGATAGAGCCCGCTTTAATGTTTTTAATGAAGTAAATACTAATGGAAACTGTGTGATCATGGGAGACTTTAACTTCCTAGATATAGACTGGAGGACGAGTGCTAGTAATAATAATAGGGCTCAGATTTTCCTAGATGCGATAGCTGATGGATTCCTTCATCAAGTAGTTGCTGAACCGACGAGAGGGGATGCCATTTTAGGTTTGGTTTTGGTGAGTAGTGAGGACCTCATAGTAGAAATGGTTGTAGGGGACAATCTTGGTTCAAGTGATCATGAGCTAATTCAGTTCAAACTGAATGGAAGGATAAACAAAAATAAATCTGCAACTAGGGATTTTTATTTCAAAAGGGCTGACTTTCAAAAATTAAGGAAATTAGTTAGGGAAGTGGATTGGACTGAAGAACTTATGGATCTAAAGGCAGAGGAGGCCTGGGATTACTTTAAATCAAAGCTGAAGAAGCTATTGGAAGCCTGCATCCCAAGAAAGGGGAAAAAAAATCATAGGCAGGAGTTGAAGACCAAGCTGGATGAGCAAGCATCCCAGAGAGGTGATTAAGAAAAAGCAGAAAGCATACAGGGAGTGGAAGATGGGAGGGATCAGCAAGGAAACTACCTTATTGAGGTCAGAACATGTAGGGATAAAGTGAGACAGGCTAAAAGTCAAGTAGAGTTGGACCTTGCAAAGGGAATTAAAACCAATAGTCAAAGGTTCTATAGCCATATAAATAAGAAGAAAACAAAGAAAGAAGTGGGACCGCTAAACACTGAGGATGGAGTGGAGGTCAAGGATAATCTAGGCATGGCCCAATATCTACACAAATACTTTGCCTCAGTCTTTAATAAGGCTAAAGAGAATCTCAGGGATAATGGTAGCATGACAAATGGGAATGAGGATATGAAGGTAGATATTACCATATCTGAGGTAGAAGTGAAACTCGAACAGCTTAATGGGACTAAATCGGGGGGCCCAGATAATCTTCATCCAAGAATATTAAAGGAATTCACACATGATATTGCAAGCCCATTAACAAGAATTTTTAAAGAATCTGTAAACTCAGGGGTTGTACCGTATGATTGGAGAATTGCTAACATAGTTCCTATTTTTAAGAAAGGAAAAAAAAGTGATCTGGGCAACTACAGGCCTGTTAGTTTGACATCTGTAGCATGGAAGGTCTTGGAAAAAATTTTGAAGAAGAAAGTAGTTAAGGACATTGAGGTGAATGGTAAATGGGACAAAATACAACATGGTTTTACAAAAGGCAGATTGGGCCAAACCAACCTGATCTCGTTCTTTGAGAAAGTAACAGATTTTTTAGACAAAGGAAATGCAGTGGATCTGATTTACCTCGATTTCAGTAAGGCGTTTGATACCGTGCCACATAAGGAATTATTAGTTAAATTGGAAAAGATGAGGATCAATATGAAAATTGAAAGGTGGATAAGGAATTGGTTAACAGGGAGACTACAGCGGGTCCTACTCAAAGGTGAACTGTCAGGCTGGAGGGAGGTTACTAGTGGAGTTCCTCAGGGATCAGTTTTGGGACCAATCTTATTTAATCTTTTAATTACTGACCTCAGCACAAAGAGTGGAAGCGTGCTAATAAAGTTTGCGGATGATACAAAGCTGGGAGGTATTGCCAATTTAGAGAAGGACCGGGAAATCATACAGGAAGATTTGGATGACCTTGTAAACTGGAGTAATAGTAATAGGATGAAATTTAATAGTGAGAAGTGTAAGGTTATGCATTTAGGGATTAATAACAAGAATTTTAGTTATAAACTGGGGACGCATCAATTAGAAGTACCGGAGGAGGAGAAGGACCTTGGAGTATTGGTTGATCATAGGATGACTATGAGCCGCCAATGTGATATGGCCGTGAAAAAAGCTAATGCGGTCTTGGGATGCATCAGGTGAGGTATTTGCAGTAGAGATAAGGAGGTGTTGGTACCATTATACAAGGCACTGGTGAGACCTCACATGGAATACTGTGTGCAGTTCTGGTCTCCTATGTTTAAGAAGGATGAATTCAAACTGGAACAGGTACAGAGAAGGGCTACTAGGATGATCCGAGGAATGGAAAAACCTGTCTTATGAAAGGAGACTCAAGGAGCTTGGCTTGTTTAGCCTAACTAAAAGAAGGTTGAGGGGGGATATGATTGCTCTCTATAAATATATCACAGGGATATATACCAGAGAGGGAGAGGAATTATTTAAGCTCAGTACCAATGTGGACATAAGAACAAATGCATATAAACTGGTCATTGGGAAGTTTAGACTTGATATTAGATGAAGGTTTCTAACCATCAGAGGAGTGAAGTTTTGGAATAGCCTTCCAAGGGAAGCAGTGGGGGCAAAAGACCTATCAGGCTTCAAGATTAAATTCAATAAGTTTATGGAGAAGATAGTATGATGGGATAACATGATTTTGGTAATTAATTGATCTTTAAATATTCATGGTAAATAGGCCCAATGGCCTGTGATGGGATGTTAGATGGGGTGGGATCTGAGTTACTACAGAGAATTCTTTCCTGGGTATCTGGCTGGTGAATCTTGCCCATATGCTCAGGGTTTAGCTGATCGCCATATTTGGGATTGGGAAGGAATTTTCCTCCAGGGCAGATTGGAAGAGGCCCTGGAGGTTTTTCGCCTTCCTCTGTAGCATGGGGCACGGGTCACTTGCTGGAGGATTCTCTGCTCCTTGAAGTCTTTAAACCACAATTTGAGGACTTCAATAGCTCAGACATACGTGAGGTTTTTCGCAGGAATGGGTGGGTGAGATTCTGTGGCCTGCGTTGTGCTGGAGGTCAGACTAGATGATCATAATGGTCCCTTCTGACCTTAGTATCCATGAATCTATGAGAGAAACTGAAGAACTAGCCAAACCCATGCAATCACTATCATTTGAGGAAGGGAAGTCTGTCTTCAGGTTGTCAAGACAGTTCACAGCCTCAGGTTCCTCCTGAACTTTTTGCTGCTAGGCATGGATGATTAGCTCCCAGTGTCCCTTCTTCCATATTCCACCTGGCCAGAGGAATACTTTTTCTCCAAGTGTATGCAGATTATGACACTGACACTCACGTTTTTGTGCCTTTCAGATTATGATGGCAATACATTGCAATTGGAATTACTATACCTGCCACAAAAAAGCTCCAGCTGGTTCAAAATGCATCAACTTGACTGTGCAGAGCAGCTCAGCACTCCAGCCAACACAATCTCCTCAGTAACTACAAGGTCAAATTGATTGTTCCACTGCATAGCAAGTACACTCCACAAGAAGAATAAAATGGTCAACTGCAAGCATGAGGCCGGTGAGAGCAGGGCTGGAAACACCTCTCTCCCTCACTCTTGTTGCCATCTGACCTTAAAAACTCGTGGCCAGAGTCAAATCTCACACTTGTGAGAAATCAGGAGTTAATGCCAGTGGACTCAATGGATTTAAACTAATATAATGGACAATGTCAGCAGATTTGCCTAATTAAGGGCCAGACCCAATAGAGTCAATACAAAAAAGCAAAAAAAATTGTTGTTTACAGTGACTGCCCCCGTCCCCGAAGTACAACAAATTGGAAGAATTTAGACTGAGTAAACCAGAATGGAAACTTCCTCCAAAGAATTCATTCAACATTTGAAAACCTTTTTCTGACAAACTATATAGATTTACATTATAAATAGACACAGTTTCATTTATACTCTGTCAAAATGTTTCATGTTTGGCCCTAATTGGTCATTTTAAAAATAAAGAAATAAATAACACACATTCAAGGAAAATCCCTTCAGATTTTTTTTTTTTTTTTTTGGTTAAGGATGGAACAGGGGAGGTGGGAAAACCACACTACTCTACAAAAATAATTTTTCATTCTTGTCTGACCTGGAGTCATCCCATGAAAGTTATCAAACTACTGGCATGAAGGATTTATGTGATTGGGTCATCATAACTCATTACGTTGTTTAAGAGCCACCACCAACTTCAAATGTAGTCTGTTAAAAAAGTCAAGTAATTTTAGGTGTAACATCTGCCAGACACTCCTCATCTATTTTTTCAGTTTTACAATATTTTCCTGTGTTTTAAAATAAAATTCTTTCTTACACACACACACACACACACACAAACAGGAAAATGACTTTGCAAATGTACCAGAGAACCAGACTAGAGATAAAGTGCTGTCCAATACACATATAACTGCAGAGAGAACTTTTCAGATGACTTTCCATGTTGTAGTAGGTACAAAATTACACTTCTCTCTGCAAATTTAAGTTGATTTCCCTTTAAACATCAAAATCAACAATTTGTCCAATGTGACTGAGCCAATGCATCTGTAGAAAACTTACCTTTTGCCTCTATTGACCTTTTCCCTATTAATTTTAACATTGAATTCACAGTTTGCTAATTTAATAAATACAGCTATATGACTGTTAGTTAGCTATAAAAGATTAGGTAAAAGTAAATGCCTCAGAGCAGTCAGAGGGAGCTTTTCTTCGGCAAGGAACTGACATCAAAATGCCCCCTCAGCTGGACAGAAAGAAGGCCCCTGGAAGCCCAGCTCATGATCACTCAAAACCATCTCAGACTGTGGGTACTTATGTCCGGGATGTCCTAAACCTACTGCATGCGTGCTTGCACATGCATGCGTGTGCACGTGTTTACCATCTAATAAATAGTAGTTTTAGATAAGAGCACGCTTGCTTGATCAACCATTTATCAGACAGAAGTGGTACACTTCCACTGATTTATTCATGACACCACCTGGAGAGAAACTGAGAGGCTATCACTATTAGTTGGTCATGAGAGGCAGCTGTAGTCTCGTGACATTTTGTCTTTGTGGCAGCTCTATTTCTGGCTCTGCCATGGACCTACTATGTGACCTTGGATACATCACTTCACCTCTCCGTGCCTCTGTTTTCCCTCACTTCTCTGCATCTCTTTCCCCTTTCCCCCCGTTGTCTGTCTTGTCTATTTAGAGTGCAAGCTCTCCTTGGCAGGGACGCTATCTTACTGTGTGGCTGTACAGTGCCTATTGCAGTGGGGCTCTGATCTGACCTGGGGCCTATCAGTGCTACTATCACTACAATAATAATTGAATCCAGTTGTTTGGTGGTGGGATTTTTTTTTTTTATTGTAAATCCATTTTCACTTAGCAAATAATACCGATTAACAGACTCATTCAGGTCAATTTTCTTAAAGCAGGAATATTAGTGCTTATGCAATGTTGTACAGAAACATTTTTTGTAAATAAGAATATGCAAACAAATCCGGATATCAAATGAATTAGTTTCAAAAAAAATTTTGGCAGTGGCTGGTTTTAATCTTACTTCAGTGACACAGCCATCTTCCCTATTAATAAACTGTCATGAAGAAAATGGTTCTCTCACAGTTTCTGAGGTGAAAAGTACACAAGCTTTTAAACACAGGGCCTGATTCACCACTAATCAGGTGATACCCCTGGTAGTCATTTACACTTGTGCAAGATGCCTGTATAAAAGCTAGCGCTCTGATTTGGCAGTATTTGATTAACACCTGGCACAAATGTAACCATTTACCCAAGGTGCCAGGTAGAGAAGAATATTTAACAAGCACTAAAAGTATGCAGATACTATCATTGTTTTGATTTGTAATTAATCTGTTTCTCTTCTGATAGGCAAAATTGGTTTAATTAGGAAACACCAACTTAGATACTACCTGAAACAAGCAGATCTGGAAGCAAACTGTGATTTCAAGTTAATGACAACCTCACAATCCTACAGCCTTTATGCCAAAAACGCTTGTTTATTTTAGTAGGAGTTATGCACATATCCTTTAGATTTGGCGTTTTACATACAGTGACTTGGGCTTTTAAGACTCCCCAGGTTTGCCATCAATAGTGAGGAGTTAGCTGGCTATATATGATTTTCAATGTTTGGTAGACCAGAGAACCAGTGTAAGAATCCATCATTCAGAAACATATGTTTTTCCTTCAAAAGCTCCCTGGAAGGTTCATTTCCATAAACCAAAGAACAGATTACAAATGTACTATACTCATCTGTTACATTTTTCACCAATGGTATTTTGTTATTTAAAAATAAACTATACTTCTCTTCCACAGAAGCTAAAATACAACCCATAACCATCAGCATGAATAAAATGAGGAATATATATAATCATTTGTTTGCCACCATTTGAAATTCCAGACCATCAGAGACTGAGGAAAACAGATAATTTAATATTTACATATCGTGCCAGTCCTAAGAAAAAGAGCAGCAAGACTTGAGAGGTAGGCAAATTCATTTAAAATCATCTGATGCAGCATATGACTGACATGAAAGTCAGTGAAAATATCCACGGCTCACACATTTTTCTACCGCACAAGCTTCCAGTATCATTACACAGCTTTGGTGCCATACCACAACCAATCAGCAACTGAATAAAATGAATCTCACTGCCCTGACACGTGACAGATGCTGAAAAATAGTGCACCTCATAAATAATGTTTTGATCTATAAAATGTCAAGTATACATATTGTATTGCTAAGTCATAATTACAGTATTTAGAAACATCCCAGTTATCCAATCATAAAAACATTGTATCAGACTGTTTTATGGGCACGGTGTGTATAACATTAAAGCCTTCACTATCAGGCTCCGAGATTGTGGTCTTCCAACAGAAACGTAAATGTATTCTGGACAGCAACATTCCTACTTTAAGGTGACAATCAGTGTATTTGCAGAGGGGAAAAAAAATGAGAGAATCCAGTTTGCATTTTGCAGCAAGAACATGGCAAAAAAAGGGATGAAGTAGACAACATATTGTGGTGACAACTGAATGAAAGTGTGTTTTAGAAGTACTAACCACTTCCTGCAAGCCCAATCTATTCAAGCGTGCAAATAAAAAAAGCACATATTAATGCCCTGTCAGCATATAGCATGGTACTTACATGTTGATCAAAATTATTTTTATAAAAAAATTTACAGAATTCAGGAAAAAAGCTGATGGGATTCCCATCCCAAGACAACCTTAAAAACAATCACTGTTTAAACAGAAGTTTTGATTTAATTCCTCACTTGCACTTGATAAAAGTGGTTGTAAAATTGTTACCTAATCAGAACAGTGCTGTTTTGCATCTACTTTGCACAGGTGTAAATAACTACACAAGGTGCAAAGCAGTGCAGATTTGGACTATTAACCTCAATGGAAATAAAAAAGGATTGGAAGAGCAATGGGAAATAACATACCCCAGGATCTTTGCTAGCCCTCTGAAAGAGACACAGAAAATAGGCCTGATTATCACATTGAAATGCTACAGAAAGCAGTGTGCTCATTTCTGAACGCTGACCTTTACATACGACAGGGAGATAAGATATTAAATCCTAAATGGAAACACAGGAACGAGAAGCAGGAATACTGTGCTCAAAATTGTCACTGACATTTCAGATTCTGAATGAACCTGGCTTGAAAAAAATCTCTTTAGTTTCCTCTCTATTTTTGACAACTCATATTTCACCCATAGTGATTTTTAAAACATGTATTTAAACCTCCAAGATCAATGGAAATATTTCAATATTTTTGTAATTACAGTGGACATTTTGTTTTAAATTCCCTGTTGTGTTAATAATCCAATCACATCAGCACTGAGAGCCTGAAAATGACAAGACCTAAATCAAAAGCAAAGTTGATTTAGTTGATTTTTATTGTCCAAACTGAAGCAAATGCTTACTTACATCAAATAACCACAACACAGTGAATGTCTAAATACTGAAAGAATTTTAAAAATCCAGTTTAAACAATTTAAGCAGCTATTAGTATTCCAGGTAAAGAACTGTTTTCAATATAAAAAATTTAAGATGACATTGTACCTTTAAAATGTGCACTAGTAATATTATTTACATTAGAGGAGGAACTATTTTATAATTTCCCCCATTTCCATCCCATAAAGTACATTTTAATCTTAGTAGAAAAGCAGTTGTCCAGAGGAAGTATGACGAGACACCAAACTGTATCTTAGTTGACCACAAAAAAAAACACCCCAGAAAAGAGAGCCAGATGCACTGTGCCTTCTCAATGTAACAAAAAAAAAAACCAAAGAACTATGCTTGGTTTATATATATATAACCTTGTAGTTACATGAAAAGCCAGATCACAAGATCTTCAGAAAGGAATGATCCTCTGAAAAGAAAATATTAAAATGGAAATAACAGCAGAGAGGGAGTGAAATATGTGGAGATTGCGTAAGGATATTATTCTCTTTCCAGTACACCTATAACTTAACATGTACAGGTGTAACTTAACAAGTGTTATACCTATTTAAAAAGGTGTCACAATGCACAGTACTTTAAATCATTCTCTAAAGAGATGAGAAAACTTACGAACTCTTATCTAGAACTAAAGTCTTCTAAATCAATATGATTCAGTCATTAAAATTATTCAGACACGCTGTTAACTTATTATGCTCCTAGCATAATAAGTTAAGTAAAACTAGATCTAAAATTTAGGTCTGCAAAAGAAGTATTTTACAAATATCAATAAAAGTTTTTCCACCTTTGTTCCGTTTGTACAGCATCTCGCACAATAGGGTCCAGGCCCATGACTGGGGTTTCCTAGATGCTACAGGAATACACATCAATAATAATATGATGCCAGACAATGTAAATTTTCCTCTGCAAAACTCATAGCTCCAGTCATTGTATTAATGAACACAAGATGGTTGAAGGAGACACTAACAAGTCAAAGGTTATGTCTGCACTACAGCCTATGTCAGTATAACATATGTCGCTCAGGGGTGTGAATAAACCATCCCCCGAGCAATGTAAGTTACAGCAACATAAGCGCTTGTGTGCACAGCACTATGTTAGTAGGAGAGCTTCTCCCACCGACGTAGGTTCTGCAGTTTGCCAAGCTGATTTTATTAGGCCAATAGGAGAGCTCTCGCCTGTTGGCATAGAGCATCTTCGCCAGACACGCTGCAGCGGGACAGCTACACTGATACAGCTGCGCCGCTGCAGCGCTGTGCATGTAGACATGATCTAAGGCAGCGGTTCCCAGACTTGTTCCGCCGCTTGTGCAGGGAAAGCCCCTGGCGGGCTGGGCCGGTTTGTTTACCTGCCGCTTCCGCAGGTTCGGCCGATCGCGGCTCCCCGTGGCCGCGGTTAGCTGCTCCAGGCCAATGGGGGCTGTGAGAAGTGGTGGCCAGTACGTCCCTCGGCCCACGCCGCTTCCCGCAGCCCCCATTGGCCTGGAGCAGCGAACCGCAGCCACTGGGAGCCGCGATCAGCCGCACCTGCAGACGCGGCAGGTAAACAAACCGCCCCGGCCCGCCAGGGGCTTTCCCTGCACCAGCAGCGGAACAAGTTTGGGAACCACTGCTCTAAGATGAGTAAACTGAGAGCACAAAGTAAAAGTAAACCAGAATACTATTCTCTTTTAATAACCTAAGATATTAAACACACAGGTAATGATTTTTTTTTCATTTGGGGGAGGTGTTAATATATGGGGCCTCATTCTGACTTCAGTTACATCACTGTAAGTTAGAAGTAACTCAGTTGAACTCAATAGATCTGATTCTCCATTGCTTTGCACTTTAGTATTAATAAGGTACTATGTGTCTGAATGAATTATTCAGATTTAGTAGCATTTTACAACCACTTTTCCCAGGTACAACTGACTACTTCCAGCTTGTCTACAATGGAGAAACAGAAAAAAAAAAAATTTGCACTTGTGCTATCACCTCTTCAGCTGAATCAGTGAAAGCCATAATGTAAAACGAGGTCCCACAGCAGAACCAAAATTTTTATCACTGCAGAAGTCAGACTTACTTTTAGCAGATTTAACTAATACAGTGGTAAAAACAAGGTGTGTCACAGCAGCCTTGTCTATACTAAGGCTCTCATCATCTGAACTTATGGGAAATATTTTTTTAAGTTTATCTTTGGGTACACCAAGACACAAGGCAGTACAGACTCGGGTCCAATGGAATTACCAGTGGAAGTGATATGGTATCATGTGATCTCTGTATAGAGTACTTTGTTCTATGGTTCTTTTATGGGCCGCATTACTGCAGTATCTGAGCAGCTCACAATTTTTAAAGTATTTAGCCTCACAACACCTCTGAGCAGTAGGAAAAAACTATTAACCTCATGTTATAGATCAAAACTGAGGCACAGAGACATTAAGCCCCAGATCCTTAAAAGTATTTAGGCTGCTAACTTCCACTGAAATCAGTGGAAGTTAGGAGCCTAAATATCTTTGTGGATACAGGCCTCAAGTGATTTGCCTGAAGTCATACAGGAAGTCTGTCGCGGTGCAAAAAACTGAATCCATAACTTTGGGCTCCACAGTCAACTCCCTAACCACTAGACCATCCTTTTTCTAATTATGTTTTGTATCCTAAAGACAACTTAGACATTGCGCAACCTAAACACTAAATCAACACTCCTTTTACTGATGTGAAACTTTATTTTAAATGTAAAACATGTAAAAGCTAAATAGAAAAACTACAGTGGATGCCCTTACAAAGATACTTGAAAGAGTATTTAAATTCTAAGCTCTCCGGGGCCCTAATTTGTTTTTGGAGGTGCCCTAATTTTAGATGAGCCCTTTAGGCCCTAGAGTAATACAAAATAATAATAAAATAATAATACCAGTTCCAGAGGTGTTCCATACTTTCAAAATGGGGAATTCTATTATATCTTATATACAATATTTTTTTCTAATCTGTAAGTGGGACTTTTAAAACTAGGAAATAAATATATTCTGCTAAAAATGTAAACCTTTTCAACTTGTGGGTTCTTCATAGTTCCCTTTACCATGCTAGGTCATAACACGTGTTTAATATGGGTTATCCCAAAAGCACTTAAATTATCAGATGCCTTCTTAATCCTGATTCCTACCATAAAGTCTTAATAATGACTTTAGGATATTTAGATGTGTAATATCAAGGTAATTTGTCTTCTTTTATCATAAATATCATTTTTAAGGAAGTTAAAAATAAAATCATATTTTCCAGACAAGAAGCAAAATCCAAAGGTGCATCCCTGCTCGTCACCCTCACCCCATCACCATTTCTTCATGTCTCACAAATTGTAAACAATTCCAGACTGTACATTCATATAGAATTTAAGAGACATAAGTTCAAAGTCTAGGGCTATAGCACAATTCAGTAGACTCTAGTCCCACCATAGCAATAATGAACCATGTTTACTCATGTTGTGGCAGCATGCAGTAGTGTTGCAACTTAGCTCACCCACATGGCAATTTCTGTACTGTACTGTTGCCTGGAAACTGCATGTAATTCTATCAAGAGAAATTGTCTAAGCTTCTCAGTAAGAGGGGCATTATTGATCTCAACATATTATTATTATCCAGAAAGATTTGTACAGTATACTGCAGTAAGTTACAGAGGGGGTATGCATAGTTTGAAAAACTTGAAATATAACCTCGCCTTGTTGCTGGAGAGTTCAATGTCAAAGTACTGAAAATATGAACACACATCAGACAAATAAATTAGTAGCTAATTTATTTCTCTGGTTTATTTAACAATATTCCAAGCTTAGCACATTAAATAAAAACTCACAGACAATGGGTAGGACTAACAATGGCTTTGTCTTAGAACAACGAGACATATCAACTGAACCAATTACAATTTTATTTTGGATACCAAAAATTAAAAGGCCAGAAGAAGCAGAACAGTGCATTGCACTGGTATTGCTGAAACCGATTTGGGGAGAAAACAGGTCGCACTGCATGATAATTTTAGCCTTCAGACACTCCACGTGGAAACGAGGGCTGGAGAGTACCAAAACACATTAGCTGAATTCAGACCTGGGGAGGCTGATTTTCTTTTCTTTTCCATTGGTGTAACTCCACTGATTTCAGTGAAGCTACTCCTAATTACAGTAGCGTAAGAGCAGATTCAAACCTCTGGTGTTAACACAGTGCTTAATTTTTAATGAAAGAGGGTCGGGTCTCAAGCAATTTTTTTACTTTCATACCTGGTGTGGCAAGCCCAAAGGTGCCGGGGATCAGCCCTGGCACAAATTAAGCACAATTTAACAGCTTCAGCTCCTTTAGGGACAAATTCAGTAGGTGACAAATCGCGGTAAAAGTTACTCTTAAAATTGATGTGGTAGTGTAAGTTACATCAGCTTGGCATTCAATGTGAAAAACTTTGTAACTTATTCACTGAACAGGTGTAAAAGGAAAATCAGCTAAGAGGTTTGCTTTAACTTCCTCCCTCCAGTTAATCAATTATTCTGCTACGCTTCTTTCACATGTAAGTACACTTGTTTTGCACATTCTCTGGGCCCAATCTCCTACAGCCTTGCACCTTCTGTAGTCATGTACATCTGGCAAAGTGGATGTATGGTGATACCATATCAGAATGGTGTATTTTACACACACTTTCCAGAAGAACAAATAATTACACAAGAGACAGGGCAGTGAAGAATTGGGCCACCTAAATGCTAGGTCTGTACAAGTTAGACCATCATTTACAGTCATTTTTCATTAACTAAAACCTGCGGGATAATTTACACCATTTGATTTGTTTCATGATTCTAATCCCCCTTCCCACCTACTGCCAAATGATCATACTGTGCATCGGTTGGTGAGAACTGTAAAAACAAAATGTAAACATATACAGCTTGATAGTAGAAGTGAAACAGCATATTAAATATCACTGTAAATCTCACTTTTGTGTTACTTTTGACCAGCCCCTTGATAAAACCATGCATCTATGATTATGAATTCCAAATAGCCATCCCATAATAATACACTGAACAGTCTCTGGTGGACATCTCTTCAAATCCGTGTTGCATAAGACAATCACAGACACACACACGTACAGGTTCTGTGTTAGCATTTTATACTGCTGTCCATCATCACAGTATCTGAGCGCTATATGTACACGTCCATTTTATAGCATAGTCAGTGAGACTAGTACAACAGAGTGAATGTCTCTGATCTCTGCAACAGCTGAATGATTTACAACATCACATGATACACAGACTTTCAGGGAATGCATCCGATGAAGTGAGCTGTAGCTCACGAAAGCTTATGCTCAAATAAATTTGCTAGTCTCTAAGGTGCCACAAGTACTCCTTTTCTTTTGCGAATACAGACTAACACGGCTGCTACTCTGAAGACTTTCAGGGGGCATCCCACTTCTACCTTCATGCTACATTGTAGACTAATGAGAATTTGTATTCTATTCAGTAAGAGTGATATTCCCAGAACGTTTCCAATTGGGAAATGAAAAAAGGGAAAAAAAAGAAAAAAACGTTGCCTATAATATGGTAGTTCCAAAAGTCCCCCTATGCATAAGCAAAATATGCTGGCTGCCTCCCCACTCTCACCCAAAAAGTGGACTATAGACTTGTTTTAGACATGTAGCTCTTCCTAAGAGATACATTATATTTTATTATTTTATTTTGCTAAATATTCAGAAAGACTTAAAATATTTAGGCATAGGGACAGAGGGGGAGCTACTCCAGTACACATAACGATTAATCAGAACTAGTACTGAGATGGGACAGACCAAAGCCCTCTACAGACTGACTCTAAAGGGAAGCAGGGGAAAAGGAAGTTTGTAAGTGCTGACATGACAGGAATCATTATCAAGGTCTAACAACTTGTGTGAGGGTTTTTCTTCCTGCTTAAATACATTTACACAAAATTAAAGCTTAATTTTTTGAAAGGCTCTTTCTACCAAAGATCTTTCTAACTCCCTGGACAAAGTCCCAATTTAAATTAAAACAATTTGTATAAAAACAAATAAAAACACACATGGTCCTTGCTGTTTTCCAATCTCCCTACTTCCCCCATCCTTCAGGGGCCTGATTCTTTGCTGCTTTGCACCTTGTGTAGCCACCACTTAGACCAGGGGTTCTCAAACTGGGGGTCGCGACCCCTCAGGGGTCGCAAGGTTATTACCTGGGTGGTTGCGAGCTGTCAGTTTCCACCCCAAACCCCGCTTTGCCTTCAGCATTTATAATGGTGTTAAATATATTTAAAAGTGTTTTTAATTTATAAGGGGGGGAGTCACACTCAGAGGCTTGCTGTGTAAAAGGGGTCCCCAGTACAAAAGTTTGAGAACCACTGTCTTAGACTCACACAAAGTGAATGTAAAATGCCACAATTCTGATGTGGTTGTGATTTCCACCTACTTAGTATAAATGTAAGGTGTGACATAAGGACTCATCTACACTTGAAAGTTTTACCACTTTAACTATACTAGTATGACTAAGTGACAAAACGTCCCCCAGTGTGGATGCAGTTATAATGGCATAAAAGTGCTTATACCAATATAGCTTATTCTGGTTTGGGAAGCAAAAAAAAAGCTATTATCAGTATCATTGAATCCACACTAGGGCCTATACCTGTATGTCAATTGTGGTGAGAATACACCCCTAATTGATGTAGTTATACCGGCAGAACTTGTAGTGTAGACGAGGCCAAAAGTATGAGGTAGTGAAAAAATCAGGCTCAAAGTTATTTATTGTCTAGTTTCTTCCTAATATTTTTGTCAGAGTCTCTGAAGATCTGACTTATGGGTTTTAAAATCAGCTTTAAATTTAGGAATTTAAACTTCAAAATCCTAATCCATGTTGGCTTCAGAAGTGGATTTGTACATTTTTAAAACTTCTCTGTTTAGGGTCCAAATTCAGAAAAACATCCCTATTACAGAAAGCACGTAAGCGCATTTAAGACCCATTGAAGTACATGGAAATTAAACACATGCATAAGTGCTTTCCTGAAATTGGGGCCAGAGTCAGGAGTCATGGACTTTGCAGAATTACTTCCTTTTTCATTTCAGTGCTGTATAATCACAAGTCATTCATGTTTTAAGATAGTAGGCAAGACATACAATGGAAGCTTAAACCAAGTCTGTTACGCTTGTTCAATATTTACAGTATTCATAGCATCAAACAGAATAATTTTGGTAACTTAAGACAAATACCTTTTCTTTGTTATTTAATGTACCATAGTATTCCTGTTAAATGAACCCACTGTCTCGGATATTAAAGAAATTGCTGCTTACATTTACTGTGTCATTTAAATTAAAAATCTGTTCCTGTTCCAAGCCCCACTCGCCTTCATCCTCATCTTCAGGTTCTGCTTCAGACACATTGCGAGTGTTTTCATACAAAAAGATCTGCTCATCCACATGAGCTGGGGCTAACCGGTTTCTCTTAGCACTTACAACATTAGCAGAGGAACCAAAAAGGCGTTCAGGGAAGACTCTTGTGGCAAGAATACACCAATATTTCTGAAGAACCTTTGGTAAAACAGGAAATAATGCTAGTCTGTCAGACCACCACTTAAGGGGGTCTTCATTTAGACCAAGAACCTTTTGTGACTTAAAGTTGCTCAATTCCTCAACAATCTGAGCATGCCATTCCTCTTGGTCTTCCACCCCTCCTGTCTGGCAAAAGATTTCCGCAAGCATGTTATTGATTGCACTGGTAGGGGGAGGGGTAGACGAGATGATTATTTTTTTCACAGGTGGCTCTTCTGACACTGTAAAGAACTTTTCTTCGGGCCTGAAAGTGTTTTCTTTTACTTTTTCCAAAAGGCTTTTTGCTTCCTCCACCACTCTGTTTTCTACCTGTTGCCGTTCAAATGCTGAAAGGAAAGGTAGTTTTTTGTACCTAGGGTCCAGAAAAGTTGCAACATTGAGAAACATGTCTATCTCAGGTGTATGCTGGTATGTTGTTGATAACTCTTTGGCTATCACCTCCTTGGCCATGCTAATTTCTTTCAAATCATTCTCTTTGATGTTCAACGTGGTATTTAGAAGCATGTGGAGGAGGGGTTTCACCATACTTATTGTTGGATATTTTGAAGCAGACATCATCTCAGCAACCTGTTTAAAGGGCTGCAGTAGGTCCACCAGGCCTTCAACTGTATTCCATTCGCTGGCTTCCAACATCAGATGGTGGTTATTGCTGTCCTCCACAAGAACTGCTGCAATTACAAACTGCTGTTCTTTAAGACGTTGCAACATGGCAAGTGTGCTTCCCCACCAGGAAACACGATCACTTACAAGCATACAGTGCAGAATATTTTGTTGCTTCTGCTTCTCACTTAACATGTACATTGCTACCGTGGACTGCTGAAAATATTCCACCAGTTTTCGGCACCTGGCAAGAAGGCTGCACAGTTTTGGAAGCTGAAAAGCTTGTTGTATTCCTGCATTAAAAGTCTGCCCCAAACAAGGCATTTGTACTGGAATATCTAGGAGAGAGCAAGCTTTCACAATGTCTTTACCATAATCTGTTGTAGCACCAAAGACTTTTGTATTGACCCCCCATTCAATAAAGATTTCATAAAAGACTCGTGTAATAGTTTCTGCAGTATTTTCCTCTGGCACTTCAAACGTTTTTAAACACCGGGAGTTAACAGCCAGACAGTTAGAAGGGTTACTGTTGAGAAAATGAACTGCAAGTGTTACATACGATCTATTCTGGTTTTCACTTCTCCACATGTCAGTGGATATGCCACACCATAGAATTTCAGTAAGTTCTTTTAACACAATTTCTCTAATAGCATTGTATTTTTCAGGAATTGCTTTTGTGCAGAAATATTTCCTGCTAGGAAGTTCATATCTAGGATCAGCTGTTCTCAAAAGTGCCTTGAATGTGGGTTCATCAACAATAGAGGAAGGATACATGCCCTCACAAATTAGGCTAATCACAGCAGAAGTCAGTTCTTGATGCTTTTTGTTTTCATAATTGTGGCTGGTTTTCATAATTAAAGTGTCTTGAACAACCTGCTGTGACGATTCTGGCTTCAGTTTTGAAAATGCAGTAGCAAACGCTTCCCTCATTTGTTCAGTGTTACTTTTCACAAATTCGCAGAACTCATCAGGATGATTTTTCTCAAGGTGGTATGAAAGGTTGGACGTGTTTCCTGAATAGGCAATTTGGGCCATGCAGATGCGGCAATAGATTTTCTTCCACTGTAATATGCATCCTTCTGCATTAGTATCAAACCCAAAGTACTTCCATACTTTACTCTTTGCTCTTGGATGAGCCACTAACTTTAGATCTGATGGCGAGCCTTCTAAGCTTTTATTCTCCATTGCTTCTTGGCCACCGTCCCACCTTTTGAGCCTTCACTCATTAATGAGTACCTGATAAAGGCAGTAAGATAAAGATACAATGAGAAAGCACACGTGAAGCACACTCAACTATGTGAAATCAGTGCTTCTGTGAATACACCATGAAACCTACCTTCCTAATTACATTTGAAAATTTGAAGAGGAGGTTTACAGGAAGTGTGACCTATAGGAAGACCCATTAGAATGCCAAAAATAAAAGTGTTTTAATATGTGAAGCGATGCTGTGACTGAGCTAGTAGAACCAAGAAAAACTGAGTTTCTTGAGAAACATGAAAATTCTTGGTAGAGAAAGTGTAATGGTCACTGTAGAGTTTTAGTACGTTATTGCCACATACATTAGACATTTGTTATAGTAGCTCCCTATCCTAAAATTATACTTAAGGTTGAGTCAACATCCCTTTGCACAAGAATTATTGAACTCTGCTGTTAACATTTATTTCAGCAGAAATTTGATACACAAGGAACAAATGTTTGTTTGTTCTGAAACAAATTTTGTTAAGTTGGTTTGACTTTGTTAGAGATTAATTTTTTAAGTTGTACATTACAACTATGGAACTGATCCTGCTCTGCTGAAATCAAAGGACATTTTCCACCTGGATTCATAAAGTAGGATCAGAGCCGTCATGCAGAGCAACAATATACATTTGAGGACTTTCCTGCCTGCCTCTTTGTGGAATTAATGTTCAGAGCTCTTGGCTCCTGGAATATCAGCACCTTATAATTGCAGGAAGAGAGGCAGGCAGGGGAACTTTTATCAACATAATAAGCATTAAAATATGTCAGTTTGAACATTCTTTTTAGCTGTTCAGCTGTTTAGCTGAAGAATAAACATAAGAGTTTTCTGTGCCCTCTGGAAAATTATACCTACAGATTTGCATGGGGCAAAATACTTTTGCCAGAAAAGTATAATAAAGCCACCAGTCTCCCTGCAAGCAACTACCTGCCAGAGCTCATTTCTCTGCACCAGTGCACCACTACACATGGCTGAGACTGCTGCATGTGTAGATGTTGCTTTGTCTACCTCTACCGTGGCTGCAATCTAGCCAGACGATTGCCAACAGACCCTCAAACAGCCCCATTCTTGAAATGCTCAGTAAGCGGGTAACAAGGATCAGTAAGGAGAGAGGAAAGGAGCCACCAGGGAACAGTGGTGCAGGCACATACAAAAATTGGAGAGGACCAGAGTTGAGAATACGTTCATGATGCATTCTATTGAGAATGGGACATCAACAAATCAATAAGTTGGGGGAAGAAGACATGTCCCCATCATTCCCTGTCAGTGGCAGCACCATGCCAGGAAACAGAAAAGGAAAGCCCTGGGTGAATAAGACAAGCTAGTAGGCTTTTCATGACATTGTTGCAGACCTGCGGGAATGTTTGTGTGTGTGTGTGTGTATCTTTTCAGTGAAGTTGCTCCTGTGGTCTTACTCTATGGAGTAAGGGACTTTTGTTCCTTTTAACTATTTAGTTATTTTTTAATATTTTGGGGTTTTTTAATAAAATATTAAGATAAGGTTATTGAAGGTTAAAGATGAGGGGGGGTTGCAGATTTTTTGGTTTGGCTGATTCCTTTAAATATTTACATCTGAAGATTCTGCATCAGGAAGTAAAACTATTCTGTTTTTAAAAAGGTGCTCTGAATACTGGTATGTCCTTTGCTATGACTAATTTCAGTGCTTGAGTCATCAATATGAATTATTGACCCAACATGGTTATGCTGTATCATTCCAAAGATCAATATTAAGAGAGATGTGGGATAGCTCAGTGGTTTGAGCACTGGCCTGCTAAACCCAGGATTGTGAGTTCAATCCTTGAGGGGGCCATTTAGGGATTTGGGGCAAAAATTGGGGATTGGTCCTGCTTTGAACAGGGGGTTGAACTAGATGACCTCCTGAGGTCCCTTCCAACCCTGATATTCTATGATTAACAACGCCATGTTATGCATTCTCATCGTATCACAATATAACTTAGAAGGAGAGGTATATACAGTATAATGTTACAGATGATAGTTTTAATAGCTTCATATTATGCACTTGCATGATGTACCATATCAGAATTTGCTATTATTATTGCTTTCAGATGCCTCTATTTCAAGCCATGTCACAGTGTTTCTGGGACACATACAGACTCAACGAATTTCATTTTATCCCAGAGTATCCCTTACTATAACACAGAGGTTCCTGGAAGCAAAGAGGACAGCAGAGTAATAAAACAGGTGGTGTGCCTTTAATATTTAAAATTAAGGAGGGAAATTCTACAACATACAGATTCTGTCATATAATAACAAAACGCAAGTTAATTCACAGTGAATGAATGTCCCAGACTCACTCCACCCGATTTTATGACCGTAAGATCTTTTCTATCATTTTTATACAGATTCGACATTTAACTAGAGTGGTACACTGTCGCATCGCCACAGTTAAGGATACGTCAGCATACCACCACCTTAATTACAACACTGAACCACACACTGTCACAGTAACCCTAATATAGAGTGCAGCTCTTCACTGCCTTTCCTAAACTGTTGTGCAGCACGCCTGGTGCTACTGAAAAGGCTCCTATATATTACTCCAAGAATGGGACTCCTGGTGAGAGTCTGAGCACCTTTAATTCTATTTGATTTCAACTGGAGTTGATGGCACTCAGCACCTGTGTGGTTTGTAAAGCACTTTGGGGTCTTATCTGATATATGATAGTACTGTATTATAGGGGGAGGTGACAGCAACCCCTGTATTTAAGTTACCTAAGATTCCATTATAAAAATATTTGTGACTTTAAAAAAAATTGAAGCTCTAATACATCCATTGTTTGCTGCAAATCTTTGAAATTCCACAAGGAGAAAGCACCCAGGCTACAAAGATGACTTTTTCTTTTGCTCATGAAATTTCATTCGTATTTAAATGAGCTGTAAACTGTTAAAAACTGTCACTTCCCTTCTCTTGTTTGTGTAGCTCAAGAAAATTTTGACAGCATGCCAAAATAATAACTGAACATCAACATTCTAAAGAGCTGGGCTTACACCACTACTAGAGAAGCACTCTACATTGGCCTGAAAGCTGAGAGTAGCTGTAGCAATGGAAAGGAGGAGGAGAAGAGAGTTAGGACTCACTGAGCTCCCTTACACAGCACATGGCCTCAGCATCTCATCCCCACTGCAAAGGGTACCAGCAGGGCTGGAGCTCTCCCAATTCCTGGGGAAGAAGGAAGAGAACCAGGCTGGGTTCCTTCCAACCACCGCCTGGACCTAGCCTGTGGGGCCCACCCTTCAGTACAGTAGAACCTCAGAGTTACGAACACCAGAGTTACGAACTGACCAGACAACCACACATGTCATTTGGAACCAGAAGTACACAATCAGGCAGCAGCAGACACAAAAAAAATACAAAAACAAACAAAACAAAAAATACAGTACAGTACTGGATTAAATGTAAACTACTAAAAAAAATAAGGGGACGTTTAAAAAAAGATTTGAGAAGGTAAGGAAACTGTTTCTGTGCTTGTTTCATTTAAATTCAGATAGTTAAAAGCAGCATTTTTCTTCTGCATAGTAAAGTTTCAAATTTCTATTAAACCAATGTTCACTTGTAAACTTTTGAAAGAACAACAACAACATTTTGTGCAAAGTTAGGAACAACCTCCATTCCAGAGATGTTTATAACTCTGAGGTTCTACTGTAGTCTCCTGCTGCAAGCTAAGCACATAGATAGTCCTATTGCTCCTGTGGCTGGAAGTTAAGGGTTTAAACCTTGGTGATCATACAAGATAGGAAGGGTTGCTACAACTGTATATAAAATAATTTGTTTTACCTTTTCTCTTAAAAAAAAAAAAACTAAGAAATTTTATACAAAATCTACATTAAAAAGTTACTTAGGTTGCAAAGAGAAGCACCTGAAAGATATGAAATACCAGATTTAGTATCAACCATATTACCAGAATTCTACCTTGTTGTCCATGTACAATGTAAAACAGTCTCAAATACAGCCCACCCCTTTCCCCCGCCTCCACCCCACAGACTTCTGCCCTATGCAGTGCATAGGCAACAATACATTTGGCATTTCCTAACTTTTCAGTGCATAACTTTGCAATCTAAATTGCTCTCTTTTAAAGGTAGTCTTTTTCAAGATATAATTTAATATCTTACATGTACAATATATATAGTTCCTTTCATCTTGATGGATCCCAGATATTATTCCTCTCATATATATGAATCGCTTCACCAGAAATGGCTCACAAACTGTCTCTGGAGTGAAACAATTCTAACAACTTGGAAACATAATTTTTTAAGACCGGAAGTAAAGCATCCTTAATCTATTATAATACTTTCTCCATATGAAATAAAAGATATTAATACTTGAATCATAACTGAGGGGACCCAAGATCTCTATTATTAACAGTTTTGAAAATTATAATGAAAGCCAGAAGAAAATAATTTCATTTAGATTAATTAGCGAGAGGAAATTTAAAGTCTATCTGAGGTTAAAAGGTGTTTTTAAAAACATGAATGAGTAATATTAGTACTCAGTTCTAAGTCACTTTCTGCATCTCTCAAGTACCAAATATAAAATTAAGAAGTCTTTTCCAAAAGTACAAAACATGCAGCATTGAGTATGTCTGAAGCCAAATTTCAGTGAAATGATTTATGCAATAGAAGAGCAAATGCAGCATAAGAAAAAACAAAAAATTCTTGACAATCCTTCAACAGGATCATAGAAATTCCTACTCTGTGAAACAATTAATGTCAGAGATAGCATGATTTTAAAAAGATTAAAAAAAAAACAATGAAATGACTTTCAATGGGCTGAAACCACATTTCCGGTATTAACTTCCTGGTGTCACAATTAGCTAGCTCATCTTTTGTAAATTCACTGATTAGATTTTTGTTTTTAAAACTTGCTTTTGAGGCAAGGTCACACCTTAGATTAAGATATCAGTTCGAGCATTAAGCATACAGTAGTATCTATTTGAATTATTAGTTATCTTTGTATACACAGCGCTAACAGATTATATATTACCACACTGATCTTTAATTATACTATTTTACACAATTAGTATTGAAAAATGTTTAAATAATAATTTATATAATTCCTCTTCCTCCTTTATTTTCCAGCACTGCACTTAATTGTGAAGTCTACATTAAATTCACAGGTTTCAGAGTAGCAGCCGTGTTACTCTGTATCCGCAAAAAGAATAGGAGTACTTGTGGCACCTTAGAGACTAACAAATTTATTAGAGCATAAGGTTTCGTGGGCTACAGCTCACTTCACTGGATGCAGAGAATGGAACATACAGTAGCGCGCACGCGCGCGTGTGTTCTTACTATATGTTCCATTCTATGCATCCGATGAAGTGGGCTGTAGCCCACGAAAGCTTATGCTCTAATACATTTGTTAGTCTCTAAGGTGCCACAGGTACTCCTGTTCTTTTTATTAAATTCTGCATTCAAATTCCTCCTTCTGTGTTTCAGGTTCCAAGTCTGAAGCAAACTTCCTGATATTCCTACCCTGGAATGCTGTGAAATTTGCACCTTCATGTTATATATTTACACTTTCGTGTTTTCACTTCACAAATCAAGACAATTACTACAATATATTTTGCTCCCAGAGCTGCCTCATTTGTACAGTTCAAACTGTCCTTTCCATACACACCATCCTAAACAAAACCTTTAAAATTAGACATTTATTAGCAGGATGTAGTAGGAGTCAGTATTTAGAAAGACAAGCTTTGAACTGAAAACAGCATACAACCTTGATTAATTCAGGAAACGAAAACTAATTTAATTTAGTTTAGTTTAGACTGCAGCTCCTGAATATGTCTGTAAAATAGTATAACAAACTTTTTTTAAAAGAATGCAGTTTCTGAAGATATAAGGGCTGCAGCTACACTAGTACACTTCAGACCCTTAATTCAACACAGGGCAGATCTATCACTGGATGCCAGATGGCTTTCTATAATATAGCTTCCACCATGGAGCTGCACCTATGCTGAATTATGGCTATGTGGCTTGCCAGTGTAGATGAGGTCAAGTAGGTTTGAGGTCCAAATTCCAGAACATGGAGACTTGAGGAGCTAAACTACAACTCTTTGGCTCTCCCCTATTCTCCCCCAATGTTTTTTTAAATGTCTCTCATGATGAGGCAATTGATACTTGATTTATGCACCTTTTATTCCAGTAATCATAGCTTTTTGAGAATTGAGGATTACAAGGGTTAGAAAAAGCTTTCAACTTCTGTATTTTAAAATATTTTTTAGTCCACTAACTTCTTGACACAACTGTTGCTTCTTTATTCCAATAAAAGTAGCAGATTACTGATCCAAGATTAACTATGTCCATTCTTTGAAATCTTACCTAAACTAGTCTAATGTCCATTATCAAAATACCACTGTTGACAAGTTGGTTTGTTTTTTAATCACACTGTTTCAAATATGTTCTTGATATTTTTTGATTTGTTAATTATATTTAAGATTACAATAAAATAAAATGTTTGGGTCAAACTTTGTCATAATATTTCTGTTCAGTTCTAAATTTTGAAAGCGTTACACACCCTAGGCATACTACACAACTTTACCCTGCCAAGAAAAACTAATGCTAGAAGAATGCTCAGCTGACATAAAACTGTAGGCACACATCTCCTTTTTTTCTTTTCTTTTTGGCATGTTATATGTTTTTGAGAATGAGAAAGCAAAACTCAAATCTGCATTAGAATTATTAGTATGGAAGTAACATTACCCAATGAACCCATGTGTGGAAATCTGTACTATCCAGTCTTTGCATTAATTTTACAATTAATTTATTTTCTCTCTTCTCTAGTACCTCAACTATACAATACATTGATTTGGGCCTCATATTTTAGATAATCTCACTGAACTGCATACCTACACCTGCATTTTTGTTATTCTTGTTAAAACCACCATTACCTCCGTAAGAGCCACATTTGAAGCTAGTCAGAAAAAATAAACAGAACCAAACTAATGAGCTGCGGTGATGCTGTCACTCATTACATGGTTTTCAGGCCTTCCCAAGTTGCAGGGAGTTGTTAGAAGCACCAACAAATTAAAAAGGGGTTTTAAAAATCAGTTTCCTTTTAAATTTAAGATTCCTATTGTGCTGATGTCTGGCCTGAAGAGATTCCCAGATTAATCGGTTCTGGAAACCTCAAGCTTCCTTCATAGATACCTAATGTGGGGAAACAGAACATCATTAAGTTTTCTGTTGATCATAAAAATAATTTAAAAACGTAACACACAACTGTCAGAAAAGGAACTAAACTAAAAGCTCCATAGAGCAAACTGAATGCCACTGAATTGTCTCCTTAAATACTGGCAATTAATGACAATATATATTCAGCATACAGAATGTGTACACCAACACTCCCACCAATGGCTGGGGAAGAAGAGAAGACTAGCAGTCTGTGAGAGTTGAATTCAGTGAAGAAGTTCACCACCGTCAAGTACTGGAGGAGTGATTTTAGAGAGGATGTAATCAAGTGGCCAGGAGTGTGGAGGAATAAAGCCCAGTGTCCAACTTTAGCAGAGATGGAGGAATTTACTTGCGCGGTAGAATTCAAAAGCAGGCAAGGAGAACAGGGAGAGTTCTAGCCTAGTATCTAGGTGAAGGACCAGGACAGAGGAAGGTAGCCAGGCAAAGAAGCAGGTTCTTGCTCAGTAGGTAGGTACAGCAGAACAAGCTAGGGAGATTGGCGATTTTCTATAGGTTTATCACCACAGTATCTGAGCACATCACAAACACTGATCAATCCTCAAAACCCATGTGAGGCAGGGACCTGAGGCACAAACAGATCAAAAATCACGCCTGAAACTGGGACAAAAATGCGGGGAACTGAACTCTCATCTCCTGAGTCTGTCCAGCAACTTAACCAAAATGCCACTCGGGTCCAGCAGCAGAGAGGTATATGCAAGGGTGTGTGCAGGGGCATAACGCAGGGGCCTGGGGCAAGTGCAGTAACGGGGAGGGGAAGACTATGGGTCTAGCACAGAGCTGGGCAAACTATGGCCAGCGGGACCCTCCTGCCCGACCCCTGAGCTCCTGGCCCGGGAGGCTAATCCCCAGCCCCTCCCTGCTGTTCTCCCTCCCCTCCAGCCTCAGTGCGCCGCTCTGGGCGGCCAGGCAGCGCAGTTGCAGAGCTGCAGCCTGACAGTGCTCTGGGCAGTGCAGCTGTACTGTCGCCAGCCACTGGTGCTCCAGGCAGCACAATAAGGGGGAATTGGATAGAGGGCAGGGGAGTTCAGGGGTGTGGACAGGGGTCAGAGCGGTCAGAGTGCGGCAAACAGGGGGGTTGAATAGGGCAGGGATCCCGGGGGAGCAGTCAGGAATGAGAGGGGGGCTTGGATGGGGCAGCAGGGGGCAGTCGGGGTGGGAGGTCCAGTGGTGGTCGGGACAGGGAGCAAGGGGTGGTGGATGGGGCAGGAGTCCCGGGGGGCCGTCAGGGAACAGGGGGGGTTGGATGGGGCAGGAGTCCCGGGGGAGTGGTCAGGAGACGAGAAGCGGGGGACGGGGGTTTGGATAGGAGGCGAGGGCCGGGCCATGCCTAGCTGTTTGAGGAGACACAACTTCCCTTTACTGGCCCTCCATACAATTTTGGAAACCCAATGTGGTCCTCAGACCAAAAAGGAGTCCCAGGGGGGCCGTCAGGGGACAGGGAAAAGGGGGGTTGGATGGGGCAGGGTCCCGGGGGGGGGCAGTCAGGAATGAGGGGGGGTTGGATGGGGCGGCGGGGGGCAGTCAGGGGTGGGAGGTCCGGGGGTGGTCAGGGGACAGGGAGCAAGGGGTGGTGGATGGGGCAGGAGTCCCAGGGGGCCGTCAGGGAACGGGGGGGAGGGGTTGGATGGGGCAGGAGTCCCAGGGGAGCGGTCAGGAGACGAGAAGCGGGGGTGAGGGGCGTTGGCTAGGGGGCGGGGGCCGGATCACGCCTGGCTGTTTGGGGAACCAGCCCTCCATACAATATTGGAAACCCGATGCGGCCCTCAGGCCAAAAAGTTTGCCCGCCCCTGGTCTAGCACGGGAACGGGTGCAGTTAAAGCAGCAAGGGGGCGTGTGCAGGTGCCTCCCCAGTAACTGGGTATGGCAGCAGCCGCCTAGGGAAGGGGAACGGGCCGGCTCAAGCCCACGAGCCGCCTGCAAGGCCAGCAGGGGAAAGGGCCCAGCGCCCAGGCGCGGACCCAGCCCAGCAGCCAGGGACGCGCGGAGGGCGCCAGCGCAGCGGGCCGAGGGGAGGCTGGAGCGCGCAGCTCCGTGGCCCGGCGCAGGAGCGGCGTGTGCAGCGCACGGGGGAAGCGCGCCAGGGCCAGGCCCTGTGGTACCGCAGCCCTGGCAGGGAGGGGAGCCCCCCGTGCGGCCGGAGGGCAGGCTGCGCCCAGCCTCTGCGCCCACGCAGCAGCCGAAGCCCGGGGGCGCTGCCGCCCCTCGCTGTGCGCAGGGGCCAAGGTCACGGCACACGCCCCAGCCCCCGCGGGGACAGTGGGGCCCGGGTGGGGGAGGAAGGGAAGGCTGCAAAGGGAGAGCGACCGCCGGCCTCCTGCTCTCCCCCGGCCCCGTTAGGAGAGCGGGCGCGGTGCCCGTGGCCCCAGCGGACCCCAGGCGGGCTTCGCCCGGTGCCGCTGCGCGGCTCCGCACGGGGCAGCAGCGGGCGCGGGGCGCGATGCTCTCACCTGGCGCGGGGGCCCCGCCGGGGCGGAGGCGGCGCAGCAGCTGGTGCAGGGCGACGGCGAGGCCGATGCAATAGAGCCGCAGCGCGGGCAGCGCCCGAGACAATAGCGACATGGCTGCCTCCCGCCCCTCGGCGCGGGGACGAGGCCCCGGCGCGCCTCTGTGTGTGTGTGTGTCTGCTCCGGGGCTGGGCGGACGCGGCGCTGCTGCAGAGCCCACACCCAGCGGAAGGGAAAGCGCCGCCGCTGTCACAGGCTGCACGGCCCGGACGCTCTGCCGCTCGCTTCTGGGCATGTGCGCGGCCACCCCGCGTCAGGGCGGGGGAAGGGGAGAGCGGCCCCTGGGCCCCGTGCCTCCAGTGGCGCCCTGGGCGCCGAGCGGGGCGGGATTGTGTCGGGGAGACGATGCCACCCGAGTTGGGGAGAGATGCAGCCAGGGCTGCGCTAGCTGCCAGGGAGGCGGGAGGTGCATGGGCCAGCTGGCCGGGGCCCGGTTGTTTTTGAATTTGCCGAGGAGTCAGGCTGGAGTACTGAGCAGCCGGAAAGTAATGGGGCCCTGTGGGTGCCTCCTGAAGGGGAGCTCTGAGCCTGGGCCCCCAGCCATGAAAATGAGGCCAGAGCCGGCTGCCCTTACATTATAAACTGTGCGCAGGCTGGAAAGCAGACATACATTTTTAACAGCAAGGGTAATAAACCCTGGGATCAAAATTAAGAAGGGTTGTGGTGGAGTCTCCATCACAGGCAATTTTTAAACCAAGATTGGATTAAAAAAACCCAACATGCTCTAGGAATTATTTTGGGAAAGTTCCAAGGGCTGTGGTACACAGGGTGTCAGTGGATCACAGTGGTCCTTTCTGCCCTTGGATGTACGATAATACAGAATTTAGGTGTTATGTGACCCAGTGAAACTGAACAATGCTGCCCGTTACCTTATCTGCACCTCCTCCCTCTGCCCCTTCCTTTCTGCCTCTATTTGTAACCCTGTGTTCCATCATGACATAATGTTGGAGTTTATGATCTTATACATCATACTCATGAAAACAAGATTGTCAAGGACTTCCAGGATCCTCTAGTCCAAGGGCTCTCAGGACCAATTTTTTGATGGCTCAGAGTGTGGCCACCAACTCTTGCTGAAAGAAAAGGAGTACTAGTGGAACCTTAGAGACTAACCAATTTATTTGAGTATAAGCTTTCTTGAGCTACAGCTCACTTCATCGGATGCAGTCAGTGGAAAAAACCAGTGAGGAGATTTATATACACACAGAACATGAAAAAATGGGTGTTATCATACACACTGTAAGGAGAGTGATCACTTAAGATGAGCTATTACCAGCAGGAGAGCGGGGGGGGGGGGAGATTATCACTTTTGTAGTGATAATCAAGGTGGGCCATTTCCAGCAGTTAACAGGAATGTCCGAGGAGCAGTGGGGGGTGGGGGTGGAGAAATAAACATGGGGAAATAGTTTTACTTTGTGTAATGACGCAGAGAGACTGAAGTGTTCTCCGACTGGTTTATGAATGTTATAATTCTTGACATCTGATTTGTGTCCATTTATTCTTTTACGTAGAGACTGTCCAGTTTGACCAATGTACATGGCAGAGGGGCGTTGCTGGCACATGATGGCATATATCACGCTGGTAGATGTGCAGGTGAACGAGCCTCTGATAGTGTGGCTGATGTGATTAGGCCCTATGATGGTGTCCCCTGAATAGATATGTGGACACAGTTGGCAACGGGCTTTGTTGCAAGGATAGGTTCCTGGGTTAGTGGTTCTGTTGTGTGGTGTGTGGTTGCTGGTGAGTATTTGCTTCAGGTTGGGGGGGCTGTCTGTAGGCAAGGACTGGCCTGTCTCCCAAGATTTGTGAGAGTGATGGGTCATCCTTCAGGATAGGTTGTAGATCCTTGATGATGCGCTGGAGAGGTTTTAGTTGGGGGCTGAAGGTGATGGCTACTGGCGTTCTGTTATTTTCTTTGTTGGGCCTGTCCTGTAGTAGGTGACTTCTGGGTACTCTTCTGGCTCTGTCAATTTGTTTTTTCACTTCAGCAGGTGGGTATTGTAGTTTTAAGAATGCTTGATAGAGATCTTGTAGGTGTTTGTCTCTGTCTGAGGGGTTGGAGCAAATGCAGTTGTATCGTAGAGCTTGGCTGTAGACGATGGATCGTATGGTGTGGTCTGGGTGAAACCTGGAGGCATGTAGGTAGGAATAGTGGCCAGTAGGTTTCCGGTATAGGGTGGTGTTTATGTGTTGCTGGTGGCTGTTCTCACACTTTTCCCTAAATACTTAATTAGCTTTAGGAAAAACAAATAAATATGCAGCAATACATGTCCAAATCATTGTAATCTATTTATTGTTAGCTAGTAAGTCTGTTGTGAAAAGTGATATTAACAAACATGAAAGTATTGCTTTTCACAGCAGACTTATTCAGCCCTGCCAAGCCTGGGGACAAATTAAGCCCTGGATGGGCGGGTGGGGGGAGGCAGCAGGGGCAATGGCAGTTGGTGGGTGGGGGGCTGAAGCCTGAAGCCCTGCGGCCAGAGCCTGGGGCCTGCCGCCACACAGCCAGAGCTGGAGCCCAAAGCCCCTCAGCCAGAGCCTGCCATCCACCACCCCAGAGATGAGACCCAAAGCCTGAGCCCCCTGCGAAAATGGGGAACTCACTGGCTGCCTGCTCCTCCAGTGTTGTGCCCCAAGTGTCTCCAGAGCGGGACAGAGCCCAACTGCTGCTGGGGGTCCCAGCCATCAACACCAAGGCAGTGCATCCAGGACCAACAGGCAGGGGGAGGAGCCACTATTTAACTACCCACCCCAGCCCAGGAGGCTGTGGGCGCTAGAAAAGCCCCAGGTGGTCACATGTGGCCACAGTGGCCGGCATTTGAGAAACACTGACCTAGTCCATCTAAAACGATTTTAGCAGCTGCTCTTTGAAGGGATTAGAGAGCTCAGGGGACCAGAGTCAGGGAGTCCAGAGATGGGGAGGTTACAGTACTCAAGACAGAAAATGAAGAGTGTCTGGACAAGAGGTCCTGCTGTGTGGACAGAAATAAGAGGCCCATTGTAGAAGTGCTTTGGAGGAAGAAGTGGCAAGAACTGAACGTAGTCTGGCTTTGTAGGATAAGAGGCCCATTGTAGAAGTGCTTTGGAGGAAGGTACAGGGAGGTGTCAAACATGATTTTCGCATTACAGGTCTCAATTACAGAGAGCATAGCAGTGTTGTCAGCAGTGACAGAGTAAAGAAAGTAGAGAATATTTGGGAGGAAAGAACAGGAGTTAAGTTTTTGCCATTTTGTAGAGAGACTGTCTCTACGTAAAAGAATAAATGGACACAAATCAGAGGTCAAGAATTATAACATTCAAAAACCAGTCAGAGAACACTTCAATCTCTTTGGTCACTCGACTACAGACCTAAAAGTGGCAATTCTTCAACAAAAAAATTTCAAAAACAGACTCCAACAAGAGACTGCTGAATTGGAATTAATTTGCAAACTGGATACAATTAACTTAGCTTGAATAAAGACTGGGAGTGGACGGGTCATTACACAAAGTAAAACTATTTCCCCGTGTTTATTCCCCCTCCTACTGTTCTTGTAAAGTGCTAGAAATGGCCCACCTTGATTATCACTACAAAAGGTTTTCCCCACCCCTGCTCTCCTGCTGGTAATAGCTCATCTTACCTGATCACTCTTGTTACAATGTGTATGGTAACACCCGTTGTTTCATGTTCTCTGTGTATATAAATCTCCCCACTGTATTTTCCACTGCATGCATCTGATGAAGTGAGCTGTAGCCCACGAAAGCTTATGCTCAAATAAATTTGTTAGTGTCTAAGGTGCCACAAGTACTCCTTTTCTTTTTGCGGATACAGACTAACACAGCTGCTACTCTGAAATCAGCAACAAGAGTTCTCTGTATCTGAAATAGGAGCTTTTTTTGAGTCAATCCAGTGATGCCGTCTGTTTTTTTTTATACAGTGTCCATCACTGTGGAATCTACTGTAAATATCTACCTGGTAGAATGAATGTCCATAGCCTATGCTAAGATAAACCAACATCTTCGTGACAAATCTGCCGCGCATTAAGGGTTTACCAAGTTATCTCACTAGTTTCCAACTTTGAGACACAAGTCAGTGGCTTTGGCCCAATAAAACAAGCATTGGTCATTTCAGGCAAAATTTGTGTCATCTTGGACACCAGACACCCTTGAATTATCTTTCTTACCAGGAAGCCCAAGTAGTCACATAAATACGTTAATTTAGTTTGCCTTCTAATTTGAGTACCATATAGCTTTGAATCACTACCCATAAGTTTCTGCCACAACAGATGACTAAATTTCATTGCAGCCATGTGCCCAGAATTCTCAATATGATGACATTTCATAGAAGCAAGCTACAAGTTGTCCTCAGTTTTCAATTTTAAATCTCCAATTAATTTTTTTATATGATCATCACTTGAGACAGAATGACAAGGCCTATGTTCCTATGCTTCTAAGTTCCAAAAAGCAGGTAATCAGAAGTCTTAAATTAATCATAAATAATAATTAGGGCTGTCAAGCAATTAAAAAATTAATTGCAATTAATCATGCAATAAAAAAATTAATCGTGATTATTTGCACTGATAATAGAATACCATTTATTTAAATAGTTTTGGATGTTTTCCACATTTTCAGATATATTGATTTCAATTATAATACAGAATACAAAAGGTACAGTTCTCACTTTGTATTTATTTCTGATTACAAATATTTGCACTGTAAAAAACAAAAGAAACAGTATTTTTCAGTGTACCTAATACAAGTACTGTGGTGCAAGCTCTTCATCCTGAAAGTTGAATTTACAAATGTAGAATTATGTACAACAAATAACTATTCAAAAATAAACAATGTAAAACTTTAGAGCATACAAGTCCACTTAATCCTATTTCTTGTTCAGCCAATTGCTCAAACAAGTTTGTTTACATTTGCAGGAGATAATGCTGCCCGCTTCTTGTTCACAATGTCACCTGAAAGTGAGAACAGGCATTCGCATGGCACTTTTGTAGCCGGCATCACAAGATATTTATGTGTCAGATGCACTAAAGATTCATATGTCCCTTCATGCTTCAACCATCATTCCAGAGGCCATGCGTCCATGCTGATGACAGTTTCTGCTCAATAACAATCCAAAGCAGTGCAGACCGATGCCTGTTCATTTTCATCCTCTGAGTCAGATGCCACCAGCAGAAGATTCATTTTCTTTCTTCATGGTTCGAGTTCTGTAGTTTCCACATCGGAGGGTTGCTCTTTTCAGACTTCGGAAAGCATGCTCCACAACTTGTCCCTCTCAAATTTTAAAGGCACTTCAGATTCTTAAACCTTGGGTCAAGTGCTGTAGCTATCTTTAGAAATCTCACATTGGTACCTTCTTTGTGTTTTGTCAGATCTGCAGCAAAAGTGTTCTTAAAACGAACACTGAGTCATCATCCAAGACTACTATATGAAATATGTGGCAAAATGCAGGTAAAACACAGACGGAGACATACAGTTCTCCCCCGAGTTCAGTCACAAATTTATTTAACGCATTATTTTTTTAACGAGCGTCATCAGCATGGAAGCATGTCCTCTGGAATGGTGGGCGAAGCATGAAGGGGCATACGAATGTTTAGCATATCTGGCATGTAAATACCTTGAAATGCCAGCTACAAAAGTCTCATGTGAACACCTGTTCTCACTTTCTGGTGATGTAAATAAGAAGTGGGCAGCATTATCTCCCATAAATGTAAACAAACTTGTTTGTCTTAGTGATTGGCTGAACAAGAAGTAGGACTGAGTGGATTTGTAGGCTCTAAAGTTTTGCATTGTTTTGTTTTTGTGTGTAGTTATGTAACAAAAAAATTGACATTTGTAAGTTGTACTTTCAGGATAAAGAGATTGCACTACAGTACTTGTATGAGGTGAATTGAAAAATACTATTTCTTTTGTTTATCATTTTTACAGTACAAATATTTGTAATAAAAAATAATTATATAAAGTGAGCAGTGTACACTTTGTATTCTGTGTTGTAATAGAAATCAATATATTTGAAAATGTAGAAAAACATCCAAAAGTATTTTACAAATTTCAATTGGTATTCTATTGTTTAATAGTGCAATTAAAACTGCATTTAATCACGATTATTTTTTTAATCACAGTTAATTCGTGTAATTAATCAAAAGCCCTAATAATAATCATTAGCGTTTTTATCCACAGATCTCAAATTGCTTTAGAAATATAGGTGTCATTCATTCCCAGTTTACATAACACGTAATTATGACATGAGGAATTAAGATGGCAATAATTTCAATAGAGGTAGACTTTAACGGTATATTTAACTAAGAAGTCTTTTAATATTTTTTTCTTTTCTTTTAAGAAAGAGCTCTTGGAGTCATCATAGATAGCTCTCTGAAAACATCTGCTTAATATGCAGTGGCAGTCAAAAAAACTATCAAAATGTTAGGAATCATTAGGAAAGGGATAGATAATAAGACAAAATATCATAATGCCATTATATAAATCCATGTTACACCAACACCTTAAATACTGCATTCAGTTCTGCTCTACCCATCTCAAAAAAAGATATCTTGAAATCAGAAAAAAGTACAGAGAAGAGCAACAAAAATGGTTAGGGATATGGAACAGCTTCCATATGAGAGGAGATTAAGAAGACTGAGATTGTTCAGTTTAGAAAAGAGACAACTAAGGGCTTGTGTACACTTATAGGGCTGCAGCGGTGCAGCTGCAGTACTTAGTGAAGATACTGCTTACTCCTTTTGTGTAGGTACTCCATCTCCCAAAGATGTGGTAGCTATGACAACAGGATAAGCCCTCATGTCAACATAGCATTGTCTACATCGAGAGTTAGGTCAATATAAGTGCATCGCTCAGGGGTGACATAGTTATACCAACATAAGTTTGTAGTGTGGACCAGGGCTAAGGAGGGATATGATAGAGGTCTATAAAATCATGAATCATATGGAGAAAGTGAATAAGGAAATATTATGTATCCTTTCACATAACACAAGAAACAAGGGTTACCCAATGGAATTAATATGCAGCAATGGAATTAAAACAAAAATAAGAAAATACTTCTTCACACAACACACAGTTAACCTGTGGAACTCTTTGCCACAGGATGTTGTAAAGGCCAAAAGTTTAACTGGGTTCAAAAAAGAATTAGATAAGTTCATAGAGGTTAGGTCCATCTGACTGCCAGAATCTGGGATTGGACAATAGGGGCTGGACCACTCAAAATGTTGGGAATTATAGATCAGTATGCTTTTCACCTGGAAATTGTCTGAAATGATAATTTAAAACAGAATAATGAAATATGAAAGGGATTAACAACTTGAACTGAGCAAATAATAGATTTTTTGGTTCGTGGGTGAACAAAAAAATCCACAAAAAATTTTATTTCAAGTTGACCCAAAACAGATTTTTTAATGTTTTTTCTGCCAATATGAAAATGTGGAAAAAAATATTTTTATTTATTTATTAAATGTATTTATTTATTTTTCATTTTGTTTCATTTCGTTTTCAGGTGTCTTTTATCGTTTTTGTTTGTTTCTTTCTTTAAATAAATCTAACTAAACTTCTAAATGAAATGTCATTTTGAAATGAAAGGTCAAAATATTTTGTTTTGAAAATGTTCAAACAAAACACACAGGGCTTTTTTGGAAAAAAAATCATTTTTTCCATTCAAATCTATTTGCAGAATTCACAAATAGTTTTGGTTGACTGGAAACCACATTTTTCAGTGAGTAAACTATTTGTCCAAAAAATTTTGAACAGCTGTACTAATCAGCACCATTTCAGCAAAGGAAAATCATGATTCATTAATCTCTTAGAATTCTTTGAATGTGTCAGAAAAGCAGTGGATAAAGGAGAACCAGTCAATATAATTTATTTATACTTCTCTGAGGCCTTTGATGAGGTCCTGCACAAGGCACTACTGAAGAAGCTAAGTAGTCATGCATGACAGGCAAAATATTCTCATGGATCAAAAACTGGCTAGGAGACGGGGTTAAATGGTCAATTTTCATCATGGCTAAAAGTTAACAGTGGGATGGATACTTCTAGGTTTTGTACTAAGTCCTCTATTGTTAATATATTAATGCCTGAAAAGCCAGGTGACTAGTGAGATAGCAAAATTTGCATATGACAAAGTTATTTAGATTAATATAAGTAATGTATGCCCTGTACAGTGGAAGACTGAGGAACTTCAGAGAGACCTAAACAAGCTAGGTGAATAGGAAACATGGTGGCAAATGAAATTCCATGTTGATTAACTCAAAGTCATGCACTTTGGAGGGAAAAATTTAAACTATTCATATACCTTACAGAGTTCTATATTAACTGTATAAACTCAGTGACACTGTAGACAGCACAGTGAAGATTTCTGCCAATTATGTGCAGCTGTGGTCATAAAAGCTAACATATGGAATGTGATGGTGAATAATACAAAGAATATTACAATGCCTTTATATAAATCAGTGAGGTACCCTCATCAGTAATACATTCACCCCTTATGCCAAAGGATACTGCGGGATTAGAACCGGTTCAGAGAAAAGCCAAGAGGATTATCAAGGGCTTGGAAGAACTCTCATATTAAGAGAGATTGAAAAGAAGAGACCAATAAGACTGAGGGTACCAAATAAAAATATGTAAATGTAATGACTGATCAAGGGAAGATAGATTTCCTCTCTCATAATAATATAAGAACAAGCAGACATTTAAAAGTTAGGAAGTTCCAAACCAATACAAGGAAATACTTTTTCACACAATGTGTAATTAGATGTGGAACTCACTGCCAATGGAAGTTGTTGAGGCCAAGAATATAACAAGATTTAAAAGGGAGGGTTGGATTTTTTTTTTGAATATCAAGAATATCCACTTTTATCAATATTAACAATAGCAAAAATATTTTAAGAGATATTAAATCTCATGCTTCAGAGTTTAAGCTAACCAATAACTATTAGAGATCAGAATGAGATCTAATGTGGGTTGATATGGGAAAAATTCCCCAGACTCCTTCAGACTCCAATTTGTGTTCCTAGCTTCCATTTCAAATAAGCAGGAGTCACTTCACCAATTGAAAACTTACCATTGGATGTTGTAGATCACATAACTAGAGCTGAGAGTAAAATGAGGTATGGCCACGAAGCATTCCTGGGCTGAGCATGCCCAGTAGAATGTAGGTTACTAAATGAGGTATGTCTAAGAAGCAGATTAGATCTGGAGCATAGGCAGTAAAGTCGGATGAGGAAGTCATGGCTCTGAGGTAAAAACAATGGCCGTGAGCATGTGGAGAATGAGGTAATGCTTCAAATGAGCAGGCGCGATACAAAGGTAGAGAGAGATCAAACAGCTCCACGCTGGACTGGTTTGAGGCTGTTTTTTCTGGTAGTAATGATCCTGTGTGGTAAACTGGAAGAAGGTATGCTGAGCATGCTGGAGAGCATGCTCAATAGAGGTCTGATAGTATAAAAAGCAGACAGTCAGCATATAGTTTTCAGTTAGGAGACAGCAAGAACTGCATGAGATAGAGGGAGTTCCAAGAGGACAGAAGAAGCGTATAGCTGCTGAAGAGATCTGACCAAGCTGATAGCTGAAGAAGCAATGGTAACAGCAGCGGCAGTGGCAGTGACTAAGTGGCAGCAACAGGGGGAGTCCTCTCACTGAGGCAAAATCAACAGCCAGAGTAAGCAAGCCTGCCATTTATTGTTTAATTATAATATTAATATAGGATACTGCAGTATAGCATTAGTATGTGTATCTGTGTGATGTGTAAGTGTGTTAATGTTAATTGTAATTTACTTATGTGAAACTTAAAGTACAATTTAAGAACTCCTGTCAGCCATCTGTTACAGACTGGCCATCTGTGACAGAGTGCTCACTCTTAAAATCATTTAAACTGTATGCTAGTGCGGTTTGAATGCTCTTTAACTTGCAATAAGGGATTTGTGCCTGATTCATGTTTTTAGATGATGTTGTATTAGGAATTATTAGTTACATTAATAAAAAGATACTTTGTTTTTGGGAAAAATACTGCCTGTGTCAATCATTTTATCGGAAGGTTATATCTATGTCCTTCAAGTGTTTCCTTAACTACCCTGGAGACCCATGCTTCAGGAAAGACATATTAAGGGGGCAATAGGCAGGTTATTTTAGGGGGCCCCCAAAAGCCTATTTTTGGGGATAACAGGGTGACAGATTATCCCCCAACTCCCTACTAGAGGGTTCTTACACCTTCCTCTGAAGCACATGGTACTGGTCACTTGAGAGACAGGATACTAGACAAGATAGATCTTGGGTCTGATCCAGACTAGCAATTCCTATGTTCCATGCTCTGATCTACAGCAGCACACACATATTTAAATAAATTTTTAAAATTCATCAGAGTTTCCCCTCACTACATAACTTAGTTAAAACTGAAACAATAAATGAGCTTGACCAATTCTTAGCCTGTTTTGTGGGTCAGCACCTTGGTATGACTTGTACTTGTAATCAGAGAGTCATACTCAAGTATTTCCAAGTCAAGTATATTTCATGTGGGTATTTTGGTATTTTTCACACCACAGTAGGATGTTACAGAGAAAAGTCATGTCCACTTGGATGTTAAATTGAAGGAGGTCAGGGGAAGTGAAATCTGTACACTTTAGAGCCTAGTTAAACTTTTTTTTTCCACTCGTGGAAGTAACAATACAGTAATAGAGAGACAAGGTGGGTGAAGCAGTATCTTTGCCAACTTCTGTTGATGAAAGAGACAAGCTTTTGACTTACACAGAGCTCTTCTTGGTCTGGGAAAGGTACTCAAGAGTGTCACAGCTAAATAAAAGGTGGAATGGATTGTTTAGCATAAGTAGTTAACACATAGTCTAAGGGACCCTCCCAGGGGAAGTAGGCCATTAACACCGCTGCAGGAATAAAACAAAAAAGGGGGATTATTGGGTTACAGATTGTTGTAATAAAACATAAATCCAGTGTTTTTATAAGGCCATGATTTTTAGTGTCTAGCAAAGTTATGAATTTAAGCTTCCAGACTCATCTTTTGAAAGTGTTGTACAGGTTTCCTTTGAGGATGAGGACTGAGAGCTGATCATAGAACTGATCATAGAAGGTTAGGATTGGAAGGGACCTCGGGAGGTCATCTAGTCCAACCCCCTGCTTGAAGCAGGACCAATCCCCAATTTCTGCCTCAGATCCCTAAATGGCCCCCTCAAGGATCAAACTCACAACCCTGGGTTTAGCAGGCCAATGCTCAAACCACTGAGCTATCCCTCCCCCCTCAGATAGGGAGTGATCATTTTGTGGAAAGTGTTCACCTGCAGGTAATATGGTGTTTTTGTCTTGTATCATTTTCCTGTGACAGTTCATTTGAGAGCATAGTGATCATCTAGTTTTACCCCCATAGTTGTTATTGGAGCATTCAATGCACTGGATGAAGTACACCACCTGTCGTGATAGACATGGGTAAGACCCCTGAATCTTGAAAGGTGTGTTGGGTGTCATAAATATAAAGGGAAGGGTAAACACCTTTAAATCCCTCCTGGCCAGAGGAAAAACCCTTTCACCTGTAAAGGGTTAAGAAGCTAAGACAACCTCGCTGGCACCTGACCAAAATGACCAATGAGAAGACAAGATACTTTCAAACCTGGAGCGGGGGAAACAAAGGGTTCTCTGTGTCTGTGTTGTCTTTTGCCGGGACCAGAGCAGGAATGCAGGTCAGAACTCCTGTAAAGGGCTCATAAGCAATCTAGTTAGATATGCGTTAGATTCTGTTTTGTTTAAATGGCTGATAAAATAAGTTGTGCTGAAAGGAATGTAGATTCCTGTTTTTGTGTCTTTTGTAACTTAAGGTTTTGCCTAGAGGGATTCTCTATGCTTTGAATCTGATTACCCTGTAAGGTATTGACCATCCTGATTTTACAGCGGTGATTCTTTTACTTTTTCTTTAATTAAAATTCTTCTTTTAAGAACCTGATTGCTTTTTCATTGTTCTTAAGATCCAAGGGTTTGGGTCTGTGGTCACCTATGCAAATTGGTGAGGATTTTTATCAAGCCTTCCCCAGGAGAGGGGGTGTAGGGCTTGGGAGGATTTTGAGGGGAAAGATGTTGCCAAGTGGGCTCTTTCCCTGTTATTTTTCTTAGACGCTTGGTGGTGGCAGCAATAAGGTCCAGGGACAACAGGTAAAATAGTTTGTACCTTGGGGAAGTTTTAACCTAAGCTGGTAAGAATAAGCTTAGGGGGGTTTTCATGCAGGTCCCCACATCTGTACCCTCGAGTTCAGAGTGGGGAAGGAACCTTGACAGGTGTGTTGGGCAGGCCATGTTGATCACTGTAGCAGTGGCAATATGTCTTTGTGTTTTGCATCTGTCGGTCTAGCAGGGTCTGGTGCTGCTTTGACCTGGTGTATCCTGGCCTCTGGGGAGCTTGCCTCTGATAATGAGCTTGGTGAGACTGGAGGTTATTTGAAGGCCAGAAGAAGCGATTCAGGAAAGATTTATTTCAGGAGGGGGTCCCCATTAAGTATGGGTTGTAATTGTTTAATGATACCCCATATGGGTTCCAGTGTGGGATTGTAGGTGACAACTCGAAAGTTTGTCTCTTTCACCAACAGAAGTTGGTCCAATAAAAGATATTATCTCTCCTACCCTGTCTTTCTAATATCCTGGGACCAACACAGCAAATACTGCAAAATACAGTAATCGAGCATACAAGAAAAACAGGAGATCAGCATTTTTAGAGGAGCAGTGAGAGTATGACACAAACCCTATTAAACTCTTCCATAATGAGCCTCAAAAATAGAGAATGAATGAGCAGCATAAAAGGAATTTAACAGTTATTCCCACCCTAATTTCCATATACTGTAGAGTTTCAAAATTTTAACTAATCTGGACAGCACTATGCTGTCAATGTGTACATTTATTTTGACCCTGTTCTTTTTTCATTAAAATGAGTTAGGTTGTGCTATAGTCACTTACCATTTAGGTTCTAGATAAATCTGCTTTGAAGTGTACTCTGGGGATGGAGAAAGCATCTTCTGGTTTGGGTTTGTGGGATAAAGTGCTCTGCAGTGGTAAAGAAGCTTATCTAGTAAAAAAAAACCTTTTTCCAAAATAGCAAACAGTGAATCATTGTAGGATTGCTCATTTGCAAATCTCTAGACAAAATGGCCTACTTTTAAAAAAATGGAACTTTACTTAGAGTTATTGATTAATGTGGACTAAGGCCTTTTTCAATATGAAAAATACTTGTTATAAAACAGACTGGACTTTTAATATTGAAAGCTTTTTAGTCACATGTGCTGCTTGTGCTTAGTTTGTATAATATTTTTAATATGACAGGTCAATGCTTAAAAAAAATACACAGCAACACTAAAAACTATGACAGGTTTCAGAGTAGTGTAATTAACTTTGCTATCTGCTATTCAGCTGCTTGAGGGTTAGCATCATCAAATTAAAAGCCACTAAGTTTAACTGCTTGATATTGATGTACACCCCTCTGAAACCAAGGAAATGGTGGAGTATCTTTTACTTGCCATTTTCTGCCTAGACCAGTTGGGCTTGGGCCTGGGCCTGGGCCTGTCAGTTGCTATACGCTGCCTATTAGATGCTGAGGGACCTCCATTCCCAGTGCAGCCCGTGGGAACTGAAGGTATTAAGAACAGATCAGGTTCACTGCCCTATTATATATTATATGGGCTTGTAGCTTGAGATTTAAAACAAACAATGATCTTTCATTCTACAATATCTAAACATAGTGGGATACGATAATGACATTGGATCAGAATTAAACTTTTGTCTTTTAATTGCTTTTGTAATTAAATAAACATAAGCAGTAATACAGGTGTAATACTTAATTGCCAATTTCATCACTGCACCTTTGAAAAAAATAAAGACAAATATCACATACTTTAACTTCGATTCATAGAATCATAGAATATCAGGGTTGGAAGGGACCTCAGGAGGTCATCTAGTCCAACCCCCTGCTCAAAGCAGGACCAATCCCCAATTTTTGCCCCAGATCCCTAAATGGCCCCCTCAAGGATTGAACTCACAATCCTGAGTTTAGCAGGCCAATGCTCAAACCACTCAGAAGTCTTTAAGGATCTTAGAGAATCATGTTCTAGCAATAGTCCTGGTTTACTATCACTTTTCTCCAGTGTTTGCAGCCATTCTCTTTGAGTCTATCCAGTGAACTGAATATTCTTCAATTATTTGTACTACAGATATTTGAAAGGTCAAATTATATTCTCTGAACGCTTCTTGGTTCCTCACAGTCAAGTGTCAGAGGGAAGACATTCAAGGTCTGAGTCTTGCTGAAGCTTCTTTGCTGTTGATTTTAAGACTCTTTGGCACTGTGATCACATTATGATTTCTCTTTATACTGACAGAAGTAGCATGACAAATGAAAAGACCAGTGTTCAGAGAGACCTACTTCTCCCTGAGGCCAGGAAACAAGCTACAGATTCTCAGATTTCTTTCCTTACCACTATCATGTCATGTGATTTTTGGCTGGCCGGCATCCTCTCTCCTCTTGGTTGCCCATGGGGTTTTACAGTTAAATTTTTTAATCCAGGCATTCTTATTCTATTCATTCATCCCTCAGTCTTATGTTTTTGCACAGTTGTTTTACATTTAGTTTATTGATGGAAAAATATAGAAGGCCCCAATTCCAAATCACTAGCTATGTAATCCAGAACACAACCAAGTTATATAACAGGGCAATAATTCATTTATTAAAGTAATGGGACCTCAAGTTAAGACTTAACTCAAAATTCAATGTATAGATAATCTTCTTAGAGAACTGGCAGTCTGATTGTATTCAGATGGAGAGAAACAGGGATTAGGGGAGTCTGAAGGAAAGGAAGATGAGATTGGCAGGAATGGAGAAAAAGCTGACTTTCCTGGGGAGAAGCGAAGTGACAATGAAGAAACAATCTCAAACTTTAAAAAGGCTTCTAAATATTTTGGAACTTGTTTGAAATGAGCCACCAAATTTTAGAAGGCCTGTCCATCTCTGCATCCATATACTTTGCACCAGCTACTATGAGATACTACAGTAAACAATGAACTGGTGTCTGGGATAAATCTGGAACCAAGCCTGGAGGCACTAAAATACACAGTGATTGTACTGGAAAGATGCTGCAAAGACCCTTGGGGTAAGTTTGTTGTCTGTAGTGTATGTGTTTGTGTTTGTGCTGTGCTTGTTGCTTGACTAAAATATACCATGTGGTCTGTTTGTTTGGGAGACCGTGTGCTGAGGCTAGCGGCCTGCTAGACAAGGCTGAGAGCTTCTTCACAAGGCTGTGATCCCTAAGCCCTTTAGAAGCCATTAACCCTTAACCAGGGGGTGGGGCTACTCAGGAAGACCAGGGTTTTCAAAAGCCGGCTCCTAAGCGACCAGAGCAACTAGTGAACAGGAGCAGCTAGTCGGAGTTTTGTGAAGGAGTTGTGAGGGGAAGTATAAGAGGGGACTAGATACACTTAACATTCTTTAAATGTAAAGCCAAAAACACCCCCTGATAAAAACAACAACAACAAAGGAACCAGCTTCAGGAGTAAAAAGAGAATGCAGGCAGAAGTCCAGCAACAGAATGGGGGTTATCCAGTTTATTGTACCCAATGCAGCATGTATGATTACCTGCCCTGTGGGCAGGTAGCATATGTGTGCATTCAGTGCAAGGAACTCCTGGCCCTCAGAGGCTGTGTACGGGCTTTGGAGGCCAGAGTGGCTGCCCTGGAGGATCTAAGTAAGACAGAGAGGTACATAGATGAGACTTTCCGGGACACAGTAGAACGGTCCCACCCCCCCGTCTGAAAGCCTCTGTGCTGTTGAGGAGGATGAAAGTCCCAGGGAAGGAGAACATCCAACTGGAGCAGAAGGAAATGATCCCATTGTTAGGACCCTCCTTCCAGATGATGTTGTGGTATCCTCTCACACTGAGGATACCTCTCCGGGGGAGGGAACTTCAGTTATTAGGAAAAGATAGGTATTAGTAATGGGCTATTCGAGCATTAAAAACATAGATAGCTGGGTTTGTGATGACTGGGAGAACCACATGGTGACTTGCCTGCTTGGTGTGAAGGTTGCGGATCTCTTGAGACATCTAGATAGACTTATGTGTAGTGCTGGGGAGGAGCCGGTGGTTGTGGTACATGTAGGTACCAATGACATAGAGAAGGATAGGAGAGAGGTCTGGGAGGCAAAATTTAGGCTGCTACGTAAGAGATTGAAGTCCAGGAACTCCATGGCAGCATTCTCTGAAATGTTTCCAGTTCCATGCACAGGGCCAGTTAGACAGGCAGCACTGCAGAGTCTCAATGCGTGGATGAGATGATGATGTAGGGAGGAGGGGTTTAGATTTATTAGGAACTGGGGAAACTTTTTGGAAAGGGGGAACCTATATAGGAAGGATGGGCTCCACCTAAACCAAAATGGAACCAGATTGCTGGCACTTAAAATTAAAAAGGTCGTAGAGCAGGTTTAAAACTCAGGGAAAGCCGACAGGTGCAGAGGAGCATGTAGTTCGGACAGAGACTTCCCTTAGGGGAGGATCTATTAATGGAGATTCCATATGTCCCTAATAAGGAGGAGAGGATGGAAGATGATAAAATACAGGTAGGATATGATGAGAAACAGTCAAATGAAAAAAAGTCCCATTCAATTGCATCATAATGGTAGACAGCTAAAAAGTGACAACTTTTTAAAGTGCTTATATACAAATGCTAGAAATCTAAATAATAAGATGGGTGAACTAGGTCAGTGGTTTTCAAACTTTTTTCTGGTGATCCAGTTGAAGAAAATTGTTGATGCCCATGACCCAATAGAGCTGGGGATGAGGGGTTTGGGGTGCGGGAGGAGCTCAGGGCTGGGGCAGAGGGTTTCGGTGCAGCGGTGAGGGCTGCGGGGTGGGACCGGGAATGAGGGGGTCAGGATGTGGGCTCTGGGCTGGGGCAGGGGGTTGGGTGCAGGAGGGAGTCAGGACTCTGGACTGGGGATGCAGGCTCTGGAGTGGAGCCAGGGATGAGGGTTTGGGGTGCAGAAAGGGGCTCCGGGTTTGGGGGGGTGTCCTGACACCGCAGACCACGCTGCGCCCCGAAAGCGGCCAGCAGCAGGTCTGGCTCCTAGGTGGAGGCACGCAAACAGCTCTGCGCCGCAAGAACCCCCACCAAGGAAACAATATGATTTGCAGAGGAGAAGGGCTAACATCGGTCTTCACGACTGAGGATGTGAGGGAGATTCCCAAATCTGAGTTATTCTTTTTAGGTGACAAATCTGAGGAACTGTCCCAAACTGAGGTGCCATTAGAGGAGGTTTTGGAACAAATTGATAAACTAAACAGTAACAAGTCACCAGGACCAGATGGTAGTCACCCAAGAGTTCTGAAGGAACTCAAATGTGAAATTGCAGAACTACTAACTGTAGTCTGTAACCTATCATTTAAATCACCTTCTGTACCAGATGACTGGAGAATAGCTAATGTGACGCCAATTTTTAAAAAGGGCTCCAGAGGTGATCCCAGCAATTACAGGCTAGTAAGCCTGACTTCAATACCAGGCAAACTGGTTGAAACTATAGTAAAGAACAAAATTGTCAGACACACAGATGAACATAATTTGTTGGGGAATAGTCAACATGTTTTTTTTTTGTAAAGGGAAATCATGCCTCACCAATCTACTAGAATTCTTTGAGGGGGTCAACAAGCATGTGGACAAGTGGGATCCAGTGGATAATAGTGTACTGAAATTTTCAGAAAGCCTTTGACAAGGTCCCTCACCAAAGGCTCTTAAGCAAAGTAAACTACCCTGGGATAAAGGGGAAGGTCCTCTCATGGATTGGTGACTGGTTAAAAGATAGGAAACAAAGGGTAGGAATAAATGGTCAGTTTTCAGAATGGAGAGAGTAAATAGTGGTGTCCCTCAGGGGTCTGTACTGGGACCAGTCCTATTCAATATAGTCATAAATGATCAGGAAAAAGGGGTAAACAGTGAGGTGGCAAAATTTGCCTCTGATACAAAACTTCTTAAGATAGTTAAGTCCTAGGAAGACTGCGAAGACCTACAAAAGGATCTCAAAACTGGGTGACTGGGCAACAAAAATGGCAGATGAAATTCAATGTTGAAAATGCAAAGTGATGCACACTGGAAAACATAATCCCAAAAAGGGCTGTTGATTAATCACAGTTAACTCACGCGATTAACTCAAAAAATTAATCACGATTAAAAAAACTAATCACAATTAATGACACTGTTAAACAATAGAATACCAATTGAAATTGATTAAATATTTTAGATGTTTTCCTACGTTTTCAAATATATTGACTTATATTACAACACAGAATATAAAGTGTACAGTGCTCACTTGATATTATTATTTTTACTACAAATATTTGCACTGTAAAAATTATAAACAAAAGCAATAGTATTTTTCAATTCACCTCATATGAGTACTTTAGTGCAATCTCTTTATCATGAAAGTGCAACTTACAAATGTAGATTTTTTTTCTTAGATCACTTCACTCAAAAACAAAACAACATAAAACTTTAGAGCCTACATGTCCACTCAATCCTACTTCTTGTTCAGCCAATCACTAAGACAAACAAGTTTGTTTACATTTATGGGAGATACTGCTCCCTGCTTCTTATTTATAATCTCACATGAAAGTGAGAACAGGCATTCACATGGCACTTTTGTAGCCGGCGTTGCAAGGTATTTACGTGCCAGATTGCTAAACATTCGTATGCCCCTTCATTCTTTGGCCACCATTCCAGAGGACATGCTTCCATGATGATGATGGTCATTAAAAAAATAATGCATTAATTAAATTTGTTACTGAACTCCTGTATGTCTCTGGCTGTGTTTTACCCGCATTCTGCCACATATTTCATGTTATTGCAGTCTCGGATGATGACCCAGCACACGTTCGTTTTAAGAACACTTTCACAGCAAAAAATAAAATCAATATTCTGATGGTGGCATCTGACTCAGATGATGAAAATGAACAGGCATCGGTCCGCACTGCTTTGGATCGTTATCGAGCAGATCCCATCATTAGCATGGACACATGTCCTCTGGAATGGTGGTTGGAGCATGAAGGGACATATGAATCTTTAGCGCATCTGGCACATAAATATCTTGCGACACCGGCTATAATAGCGCCATGCAAATACCTGTTCTCAGTTTCAAGTGAGATTCTAAACAAGAAGTGGACAGCATTATCTCCAGCAAATTGTTACCAAACTTGTTTGTCTGAGTGATTGGCTGAAAAAGAAGTAGGACTGAGTGGACTCGTAGGCTCTAAAGTTTTACAATGTTTTATTTTTGAATGCAGGTTTTTTTGTATATAATTCTACATCTGTAAGTTCAACTTTCATGGTAAAGAGATTGAACTATAGTACTTGTATTAGGTGAACTGAAAAATGCTATTTCTTTTGGTTTTTTTACAGCGCAAATATTTGTAATAAAAATAAATATAAAGTGAGCACTGTACACGTTGTTTTCTGTGTTGTAATATAAATCAATATACTGTATTTGAAAATGTAGAAAACATCCAAAAATATTTAAATAAATGGTATTCTATTATTGTTTAACAGCACGATCAATCATGCGATTAATCACAATTAATTTTTTTAATTACTTGAAAGTTCTAATCCCAACTAAACATATAAAATGATGAGGTCTAAATTAGCTGTTACCACTCAAGAAAGAGATCTTGGAGTTATTGTGGATAGTTTTCTAAAGCATCCACTCGATGTGCAGCGGCAGTCAAAAAAGAAAACAGAATGTTGGAAATCATTAAGAAAGGTATAGATAATGACATAAAATATCATATCGCCACTCTATAAATCCATGGTATGCCCACATCTTGAATACTGTGTGCAGATGTGGTTGCCCCATCTCAAAAAAAGATATATTGGAATTGGAAAAGGTTCAGAAAAGGGCAACAAAAATGATTAGGGGTATGGAACAGCTTCTGTATGAGGAGAGATTAATAAGACTGGGACTTTTCAGCTTGGAAAAGAGACGACAAAGGGGGGATATGATAGAGGTCTATAAAATCATAACTGGTGTGTAGAAAGTAAATAAGGAAGTGTTATTTACTCCTCCTAACACAAGAACTAGGGGTCACCAAATGAAATGAATAGACAGCATGTTTAAAAGAAACAAAAGGAAGTATTTCTTCACACGACACACAGTCAACCTCTGGAACTCTTTGCCAGAGGATGTTGTGAAGGGCAAGACTATAACAGGGTTCAAAATAGAACTAGATAAATTCGTAGAGGATGGTCCAGCAATGGGTATTAGCCAAAATGGGCAGGTATGGTGTCCCTAGCCTCTGTTTGCCAGAAGCTGGGAATGAGCAACAGGGCATGGATCTCTTGATGATTACCTGTTCTGTTCATTCCCTCTGGGGCACCTGGCACTGGCCACTGTCAGAAGACAGGATACTGGGCTAGATGGACCTTTGGTCTGACCCAGTATGGCCAGACTCTTATGTTCTTATGAAGAGACAGCGTGAAGCACCACTGAAAAATTACCTGGTCCGGATGTTTACTTCCTCCATCCTTGTATTTAGTGCAGGAATGGAGAAGAGACCAAAGGTGGGTTTAAGATATCTTTTGAAGCCGAGGACATACGCAAGCCTTTTTCTTTTCTTTTCTTTTTCTTTTTTTTCTCTTTTTTTTTTAACTTATGGTCCACCCAGGGCTTCCAAAAGGCAGGGAGTAGCCGTCATGGTGTGCTCTGGCCTTTGTCCCAACACATCCTATGCAGGTGATGGAAGCAGCACAGATGTAGTGCCCTTACAGTGGCTCGTCAGTGGATAGGGAGGTCCCCTGCACAGGTCGTATTCTGAAGGGGCCAATTCAGCCCCCTTTAAGCCTCTTTGCACTAACAGAGCTGAACAGCTTAAAGGGGGCTTAATGTAATTGAAAATCAGTTCCTCCAAGGTGCTGATCTGAATTAACAATATCCCAGTCACCCATTCAGCAATCTCCTGCTACCCAAGCCACTCTATCTCCAGCATTTGTCACAACCCCCGTTTTTTTCCACTTGCACCTCTTCCTTGCCTCTCAGTATTTACACTGTGCTTTGGTCTGATCTTGTTTCCTTGTGCTTGTTCAGCATATCTCTTTACCCATCACTATGGTTCATCTTTCATAAGCAGCAGCCTGGAGCCAGTGTTTGTATCCTGCCATGATTTGCTCTGCCTTCAGTCTGAAGCACCCCAGAATGCCTTTCACAAGAGGAATGCTGCTATAGTGCTCAAGCTTTGGAACAATTTAACAGCATTCCAAGTAGCCAGGGTAGTTTGGGCACTGGTCTGATGGAAACCTGGGCCATAAGCTCCATACTAATACTAACTCCAGTCTGCAGGTGGAGAATAAGTAAGGTACAAAACCAGTGATGAGCTGCCAAAATCTTAACAATGGGTTCCCTCCTCACCCCACGAGGGGGTCGTTGCCCACCCCCGCCCCCCGGGACTCCTGCCCCATCCAACCCCCCCGCGTTCCTTGACACCCCCCCCGGCCCCATCCACCCCCCTCCCCTGTCCCCTGACTGCCCCCAGAACCAGGCAGGAGGGTCTCATGGGCCACCATAGTGGGTGCCCACCCCACCCCTAAGAGCCAGAGGCACCTGCCGGGGGGCGAGGTGGGGAGTCCTGGAAGTGCTTACCTGGGGCAGCTCCCAAGAAGCATCCGGCAGGTCCCTCTGGCTCCTAGGGGTGGGGGAGCGTAGCTTGGGGGGAGCAGAGGGAGTGGCTACTCCCCCACTGATTACATCAAAAGAGGTGCATTAGGCGCCGAATCCCTGGGTGCTCCGGGGCTGGAGCACCCACAGGGAGAATTTGGTGGATGCAGAGCACCCACCAGCAGCTCCCCGCCCCGTGCCTGGCCCCAGCTCACCTCACCTCCGCTCCGCCTCCTCCCCTGAATGCACCGCCCCGCTCTGCTTCTCCGCCCCCCCGGCTTCCCACGAATCAGCTATTCGGTGGGAAGCTGGGGAGGGCTGAGAAGCAGGAGGCGGCTTCCTGCGCAGGCCCAGGGTGGCAGAGGTGAGCTGGGGCGGGGAGTGGTTCCCCTGCACGCCCCCCCCGGGTTACCTTCTGTGGCGCGGGCAGCCCTCCTCACGCCCCCCCCCGCCCCTCCCCCAGCTCACCTCCGTCTCCCTGGGCCTGAGCAGGAAGCCGCAGCCTGCTTCTCAGCCCGCCCCGGCTTCCCGCGCGAACAGCTGATTCGTGGGAAGCCTGGGATGGGGGGGTAGAGAAGCAGGGCGGGGTGGCGCATTCAGGGGAGATGGCGGAGGTGAGCTGGGGCTGGGGCCGGGGCTGTGCCGGGGGTGGGGCAGGGAGGGGAGCTGCCGGTGGGTGCTCTGCACCCACCAAATTTTCCCCTTGGGTGCTCCAGGGCTGGAGCACCCATGGAGTTGGCGCCTAAGGCACCACTTTTGGCAGGTTAAATTTAGAAGCCCTTTTAGAACGGGTTGTCCCTCGCGGAACAACCGGTTCTAAAAGGGCTTCTAAATTTAACAGCCGGTTCTAGCGAACCGGTGCGAACCGGCTCCAGCTCACCACTGTACAAAACAAGGATGCGTCGGGAAAGGTTTCCTTCATCTTAGACATAGACAAAAATGCCCGGGCACCAGTCCTAACCACTGCGGTTTCACTACACTGTTGACTAAAAGTATTGTATAGGTTCTATTCAGTTTAGGAGGCCTGCTGGTCATTTCAAGCACTGTACTCTGCTCCTTTGTCTCCTTCAAATTGTACAATGAGTCCATGTATTATGAGCCAGAAGAAGCAGCTGTTTCGTTTCGGAAGCAGCTGTGATCCTAGATACTGACTGTTCTGAAGCGCCAGCATCCACCAGCAAAAATGTTTAGATCTCAAAAATATAGATGTGACAGAATCCTTTGAAATCTGTTACTAAATCTGTAATCCCAATACATATTGTGCTACAGTATTCTTATAAATCAATAAGGTATAAGGGCAGATCAGCTTGTGCTGTCCAATACATGGCTTTTTGTTCTGCTCTTCATTTCCTTCATTCCAGTTTAGGTTGGTTAATATATTTTGGAGGGTGCTAATCAAGTCTCTGGTAAAAGCCATGGTTACCAGCATTCACGTCATACTCCCTGTCAGTGCCTGACCTGGTGTGGGGAAGTTAATGATCCAACCAGTGGATCAAATTCGTTGATGTATTCTGATCACGTGCCACCTGAGGTGCGTTGCGCATGTTAAGACGCTCTTAAAGTGATTTAGGTAGATATGCTTGCATTGTATATCTGACACAAGGATCTCCATACTACCTAGTCTTAATTAGACATCTTATATTTAAGCCTACTGTATAATGTTTATTACCCCGGAAAATAAAGTTGGGATAGGTATAGATAGATAGTGGCTGGCATAAATAGTGTTTTGCATATTTTCAGTACCAAACTCTGCCTTGATTCTATGTACAGGCTGGGACTAAGTTAAAATGTTTAGTAATAAGTAAATCAGACATTCTTAAGCTGTGATTTATGGGCTACTGGTGTCCTTCTTAGTCCCTGCAGAGAGCTCACTAGTCACATAGTGCTGGCCCACCTCCTTGTTTCCATTTACTAAATCACCTTAAGAGACAGATACAATACAATATGTATTTTCCTAATATTATTTTTCCTTGAAAGAATCCGTTAGCTCTCACTTGATAGCATGTGTATACTCTTTCCAGCCATCGCAGCTAATGATACTAGAGGGTGAGGCCAGTCCATGTGGTGACTGATAACAACATGAACAGTATTCCAGATGGAGTCTAACAAGTGCTTTATTTAATTTTGCAGAATGGCTTGGATAACATCTGCCATCTGATGAGTGGGAAAGGGTTCCGAACCCATGTTATTTTCTATCCACACCTTGGGACTACATAGTCTCTTCACCTGTTAAATCACTGTATCACTAAACATATTTTTTGAGTAATTTTTCTTCACGCTTTTGAGTTTCAGATTTATTTATTTTGCCCCTTGAGGGAGAGAGAGGCTTTACAATTAATTCCTGAAACATTTTAAATGTAAGGCTTGTTCTCAGCCCAGACCTTTCCCCTTTAATTATCTTCTACTGCTACTTGGAATTTTCAGAGCAGTATGAGCTCTGTAATAACTTGGTTTGATTTATGGTTATAAAGATTTATTCCTGCTGGAGGAAGGAAACTTGCTGATTACTTCTGTCTTATTTCTGCCAAGTCACTCCACCAGCAGATAATATGCATCTCAATCCATTTTTCTTTAGAAAAAACAATTTTTTAAAAAGAAAACATTGGATAAGGAACACACTCTAGGAACTGCACGATCAGTGAAAATGCACAGACCTCTTGTGTGTTCAATCATTTGAGCGTTTGCTGCAGCACACCGAAAGTGTGCCTACTACTGTGTATTAAGAGGTAAATGCATAGTCTTGTGTTCTTGATCACAAAGTATCACCTCTTTATTTTGTATTCTATCCCTCTGCTATTGCAACCTGTTATCTTGTTTGCCTTTTTATTGCTGCTATGCACTCAGCTGATGGTTTCAATGATTTTCCCTTAATAGCCTTCAGCTCCTTTTCCTGATCAGTGCACTGTATGATGGTACCACTTAGTACATATTCCCTCGCTTAGTTTGGTACTCCCAGACTATTTGCCATTTGTATACACACTGATGTGCATCTGCCATAGCAGCTCCAATCTATCCTAATCTTTTTATATTTTGTTCCTTTGTTCCTTATTGTGAATGAAATTCACCCCTAAACAGAGCGTCAATATTGAGGATCTAAGTGGGATTTTTGTGGTATATAGAGGCCTTTTGCACAGGGGTGAATATTACACTATATGCTGTCCTTTCAGTATTATCATTGTGTATAAATATAAATTATTTCCCCTTTATTTAAGCTGGTTATGCATCAATGGAACACTATTGACTTCAATGGAGTTGTGATCCTGATTTACAAATGAGGAGAGCATCCTCCTCCTTGTTTTCAGTGTTCTCAACTAAGTCTGTATAAAAGCCATCAATCAATACCCTGTCAAAATTATTAGTGACCCAAAAATCATTGCTAGCTATAGCTATTTGTTAAGAGGTTTATGTGAAGTGAGTTAGGCATCTGAGTCCTGTGACTAAAGCACACGTCCACATTACATAAACTGTCCTCACAACTGACACCTTTGTCAGCAGCCTCATCCGAAAGGCCAAGGACTGGATCTGCATGGAGACAGCACTATCCTCTCATTTAAGATGATCTTCCAGTCAAGTCTGAGGTATATTAGCAGAGAGGCTTGCATATCTGCTTCCCAGATTGTGACTATTCTCTAACTAGTAGTAGAAAATACTTTCCCCTGTCATGCACTTTGCATTTTTCACAAATATTAATTTTGTTTGGAAAAAGAGACAGCAAATAGCATAAGGATTGCATGAAATATCACAGACATTGCATACAATATACACAGCCTCCCTCAATAAGATTTGCTATCTTTCCTTATGCATACATTAAACCCCTACAAGACTTTCATACTAGCCTGCCAAATATCTTCTCTGTGGAGGGTCACTCAAGAGATTGACTAGTTTTATTTAATAAAATTCCCTTTGCTGTGGTTCAGATTTTGAAAATCACCAGTAAAACGTGAGCGTTTTAAAGTTCACTTAGTCATTTTATATAGTGTCTCCTTATTTTGATCCTCAAAGCATGTGTTTATCCTTTCGCTAGTCTTCTACTTCTTCCTCAGACATGAGACTCCTATCTGTAACACATACTGTAGGAAGATCTGAATTCTAGCCACTGATTTTTCACATAAGGAGTCTGCTTTTTCTTCAGAGAAACAGACTCTATAGAAACATAACTGTCAGAATAAATAACAGTTTGAATTACCAACACTGCTCTGGCAATAGTATTTGTTAGTCAAGACAGCAGAGGGAGTCCTCACATTGTTATTTTGTGGTATTTTTAGGCGTAGTAAAATTATGAGCTGTAATGAACTGGCAATATTCCTTTATTTTCATTTAGTTAATGTGGCAATTCACTAAAGAGTTCCAAGTACCCACGTATTAAAGGGTAAGCATCAAACGAGCATCAACAAATATCCACCAATATCAGTGGGAATCACGTGACAAAATTCTCATGCACTGCTTTGAAAAGCTCTAAATAATAATGGCAAGTGCAAACCAATCCTGATTCTGTGAGAAAGACTTTTCTTTGAGATCCTTCCTTTTTCCACCTTCTCTTCCTACATGGATCTCTTCAGGTCCTGACGGCAAACTGGCTGTGTTACAGTCCTCTTCCCTCTGGTCAAAGAGGGCTGGACATAGGTCACTGTGGAACCCATCCTTACCAATCTGAATAATAACAATGCAGTTAGACACCAATGTGAGATACTCCTCTCTCTCTCTCTCTCCCAGCACAGCGAAGGACCAAGACAATGACCATGCTCATAATGGTATGTTGGACTGACACAGGAAATAAAGCGTTTAAGATGAAGCTTCAACCTTACCCATCATGCTGTCCCTCAGTATAGCAGTGCCATTTGTAACAACTACATGAATAAGGTGAAACTGAGCCTTTCCACTGGCTACTCACTTAGGGTCTGAACCAAATCCTATTAATACCATGAAAAGATTCCCACTGACTTCAGTGAGCTTTGGATCGGATCCTTCTTGCACATATGCAGAGATGTGATTGAGTAATGATCCTGCCGAGGTAGTTCTGAGAATGCAGATGGGGTTTAGCTGGAGCTAATTGAACTCCTGGTGGGCTCAACAGTGATGGAGAAAGAAAACAGGAGAAATAAGATCATATTCTACTGAGGAAACAATATGATTTTCAGAGGAGAAGGGCTAGTGCTGTTTCTCTATGCTGTTTTTTTTGTTTTGTTTTGTTTTTTGGTAGGATTCGGAGTTGGATCTCCTTTCTCTAAAATTCTGAGGTTTTTTCCCATTGTCCCCACTTCTGACTAGCTCAGTCCCTCTCAAGGTAGGTGTTATAATTCTAACAATGGAAAGAACAAAACTAAAAAAGTTATTCATGTGGGAATGCTTTAGGGGTCTCTTCTCCCTGAACTGGGGTTGTTTTGACTATGTCAGTAAAGTGCAGCAGCATTAACGTATGTCCCAAATCCATTTCAAAATGTATCTTTTTAATTGTTTCTCTATAGTTAAACTGTGGTTCTATTCTGAAAAGCGACTTTGGAAAAATTGGCATCATATGGTTCCCTACTACCGCAGGCCACATTATATTCTCAATTACACTTGTACAACCCATTAGGTATCAGTGGGGATGCACAGGAGTAACTGAGGGAATGATTTGGCCTGCAGAATCTTAAATATTGGTGATGATACAGGAGCTAGGGGAAAAAAATCCAGTTGATCTTCAGAGACTAGATTGAGTTGCTGGGCTGGCAAATAGATCAAAGTATCTTTTTATCGATAAACTGAGCAAGTTTGTCAGATGTCATGTCTGTCTCCTTGTGATGGGGCATTCACCCCACACTAGCCCTGGAGGAGTTAATATAGGCAAGAGAAGCCAATTAGCCAGAGGCTGCTCCTGGAGGGGAGCTAGGATTCCGGGAGGCTTAATTGGGGATGAAGCTCACCTGGGCAGAAACACATAGGGCTTCTATAAAGCCAAGGAGCTGGCAACAGAGTGCAGTCACACATCCTTATACAAGGTACGGGGAAGAGTAGGCGCTTGTTACAGGTAGTGCCAGCATCCTGGCTTCTCGTGGCATCCAGACTCCCTGGGCTGTGATGGTCCAAATGGATTCCCCAACTTGCAAGGGAGGCATCCATTGGTGGCCTGTGGGGTTGGAGGGGGTAAAGGTGGTTCCGATCATGACTTTGGAAGGGTTGGTCCACCATGTGAGGGAGGCCAGAACCATCTGGGGAACAAGTCTGACAGCACGATGATGGACTGTTATTACAGTAATGAGATAGAGTTCAGCTACTGTAACCAAAACTAAAAAAAAAAAAAAAAGACATTGGGCCTATTCCAATCTTGAGATATGGCTCTGTGACAGCTGGCAATGTCAGGTAACTTTCCACATGTTAGTAGAGTACGGTAGTTTTGACCACAGTCTGACACAATGAACATTTCCTGCTCCACAGTTCCTCCATGTTAGTGCTCATTGAGCATTAAAAGGTTGTGCAGGTTGGTGGGACAAAAGGATGGTTTAGGCAAAAAATACTCCACATCCTACTACCTGTTTGCAGGTAAAGTTCTACTGCAAGTATGGCTCCTCTCCCTTTGAGGGTGGGGGAAAACAAGTTTCTAATGATCTTGTGTGATCTTGTGTGATGGCTGCCATCTTGACCAACACACCGAGGATTGAAACAGGTACTATTCACTGATGAGACCATATACCAGTGTGTGTATAGGGAGGCCCTGTAAATTAGTGGTTCTGAGGACCTTTTTGGGCTCAGAACCCATTTATAAATGTTTATGGCCTGTCGCGACCCAGTAATAGTCCAAGGGTAGAGGCCCTGGGATGGTTTCGATCAGATCCTCCCCCCGGGGAGCTTGGGTCCTGCCTGGCATTCACCCCACAGTGGCGGCTCCTGCAGTTCCTGTGCTGTGGGGCTGGCTTGGCTTGGCTCTCCGCTCCGGGCGTTGCAACCTCTGGGGTTACAGTCCGCTCAGGTTTGCCCCCCATGACTGACCAAATTTGTGTGAGTGGAGTTGTGACCTGGCTCATGGGGTTGCAGTGCTACTCACTCAAATTTGGCCTACCTGGACTCTTGTCATCATGATGACTGGGCCACAAGCACCGACTTTCCAATGTGCTGGTGGGTGCTTGACCCACAGCTCTGCCCCAGGCCCTATTCCCACTCCACCCCTTCCCCCCCACCTGTTTTCCCAAGCCCCTGCCCCACCCCTCCTTTTCTCACCCCCGCTTCACCTCCACCCCTTCCTGCCCTGTTCCACCACCTCCGCTGAGCGTGCTGGGCCCTCGCTCCTCTCTCCTTCCCCCAAGAGCCTCCCGCTTGCCATGAAACAGCTGATCACGGTGTGTGGGAGGTGCAGGGAGATGGGGGAAGTGTTGATTGGTGGGGCCCACCGGCGGGTGGGAGGCACTCAGGGGGAAAAGGGGAGCTGATAGGGCTGCCGCTGGTGGGTGCTCAGCACCCACCATGTTTTCCCCCGTGGGTGCACCAGCCAGGGGTGGAAGTGAGCCGGTACGGGGCGGTACGGCATACTGGTAAGAAGCTGATACCAGCCCATACGCAGCCCACGTTAAAGCGTTGCTATGGCAGCGCTTTAACATCGCTGCCCCTTCCCCCCAACCCCGCCGGTGGCAGCCCTGCCGATATAGACCCTACCGGCAAGGGCGCCAACAGGGGAGGCAAAAGGTGCAAGGCAGTTAAAGCAAACGTCCTTCCCCCTTTGGCCCGCCCCGGGCCTCCGACAGCAGCAGCCGGAGCCCCAGGCCCTTTTAAATCGCTGCCAGAGCCGCGGGTGGTGGGAGCCAGGCAGCGCAGATGGGCTGTCTGGGGGAGGCTTTCCCCTCAGCCCCGCCCCTTCCGCCCAAGGCCCCGCCCCTTCCACCCAAGGCCCTGCCCCTTCCAGGGGACGGAGCCGGCTCCTGTACCGGTAAGAATGTATTATTACTTTCACCGCTGGCACCAGCCCTGGAGCACTCACGGAGTCAGCGCCTATGGCCTGGGCCAAACCTGAGTGCCACTGGGACCTCAGAGGTCACAGTGCCTGGAACAGAGAGGTGAGCCCAGCTACCCCTGGGGGACAGGAGCCACAGGAGCTGCCACATGATCCTTTGAAATATTCTGGTGACCCAATTTTGGGTCCCAACCCATGGGTTGAGAAACCTGCTCTAAACACCTTCCACCAAAGGTCCAAAATCTGTATATCTCCACTTTAGCAATGATAGGATGACACATGAGCTCCACACTTCTCTTGGAATGTGGGCTTTCCCTGTGGAGTGAGATTTTGCCCAAAATGTTTGTTTGACCATGCAATGAGTTCCATGTGAACAAACCTCTACACTGGAAGTCAACTGGGCTCCATGTGGGGTCAATGTGCAGAGCTCACTGCACGATCACTGTCCGGGTGATACATCCATAATTCTGAGCATCTAGAATGCCTTTCAGATGGTATTAGAAGAACCCTTCCTTTGCATTAACCTTTTTCAAAAAAGGTTATCTCCTAGGGCAGTGATTCTCAACTGTGGTCCACTGCTTGTTCAGGGAAAGCCCCTGGCACGCCGGGCCGGTTTGTTTACCTGCCGCGTCCTCAGGTTCGGCCGATTGTGGCTCCCACTGGCCGCGGTTCGCCGGTCCAGGCCAATGGGGGCTGCGGGAAGGGTGGCCAGCACATCCCTCGGCCTGCGCCACTTCCCGCAGCTCCCATTGGCCTGGAGCGGTGAACCGCAGCCAGTGGGAGCCGCGATCGGCCGAACCTGTGCACGCGGCAGGTAAACAAACTGGCCCAGAGTGCCAGGGGCTTTCCCTGAACAAACGGTGGACCACAGTTGAGAACCACTGTCCTCGGGGAAACAAATTAGTTGAATGCATTGAAGACGAAAGAACTCACCTGTTTACAGACTTTGGACAGATGATTCCAGTTTCATGTGTTAGAAAGTGTTAGGAAAAAAAAGAGGTGTTATAAATTAATATAATTCCTAATCACAACAGAAAACTAGAACCTTCTGGTGCAAATTAGCATTTTGTTTTCTCCTTGTGTAAATCATTCTAACCCACTTTTGGGTTGTATGTGATAGTGCGGGATTGCTAGGCAACACCACACGTCCGGGTCAGCTGCCACTTCGTGACTATGCCAATGTCAGTTCTTTGAGACATACACTGAACTTTTGGCCGTTTGAAGATTATTTTGCCAGTTAAGTTTAAAAACATGTATGGTTACAGTTTCAAATATTTACATAGTTAAGCCTCCTGCTGCAATGCAAGCTGTTACTTAGTCCAAATCAGTTTTGTCACTGCTGAGCATTGCTGACTGTGCTTAAGCATCAGGAGGTAATGAATGCTATTTCTTTCACAACTGCAAAGAAACATGGTATCAGATCTAGTTTGATTTACATTATCATGGTGTCCTGTCTCTCAGTTTGCCTGCCTTCCCTTTTCTCCATGCCAAATGCAACTCTGTTTGGTTTTGATTTGAAATAAAACTGAACTGCTGTCCTGAACTAGCAGATGAATCTCTATAATACCTGATAACTTTCTAAAGGAGCGAATGTCAGTCTCCATAGCTTAATGAGCTTATCTGAGAGAGCATAGTTAGCTGAGACATGTTCACACAAAGAAGTTGATTGCTCGTGGTGGAATTTTCTGTGTTTTACTGAACAGCCAAATATCAAGTGACGTTCACATCTCTCTAGAGAGCCTAAGTAAATGGACTGCCTGTGGGGAAGCTACTGCACAGCAGCAGCTGTAACCCTTCTATAACCCCGTTGCTTATGTGGAACACTTGCAAAAATCCACGGGCTCATAAACAGCCCAACGCTGGCCAATAAGCCAGACAGAAGCCCATTCTGTGGCACTCAGTTAATGCAAATTCCTCTCAATAGAGGCATTCCACGAACTACCCTATTTTAAGGGTCTCAGAAGGTCTTGCCCAGGCCTGCAGTACCTGAATCAATTTTACCACAAACGAATACAAATTAAAACTAGATTTTTTTAAATTTAAACTCTTGGGTGCATGGAAGAAACCTTTCTGATTCAATGGAAGCCATTAAAATGTCAAGAAATCTATGTAAACAGCACCTGAAGTGGCAAACACACAAATGTGAAAAAGGTAACCTAAAATGTATGTAAATACATCAGTAGTGCAAACCCCAAACATTCAACAATCATGAGTCGGGTCCCAAAATATCATGAGATTGTTTAAAAAATGTAAGTTTTAGGTCCTTTGTATTTGTCTTCAGGGTTTTGATCCCTTTAGATGGAATTGGTTCATGTTTTCATGCTTTTTTCTGCAATCATGAAGGCTAGAATCTTACTTTCCTTAAAGTGAAAGCTGGGTGTCTGGTGCTATCATGAGTCCAGAAGCTGGGGCTCTAAGAAAACCACCAAATATTGTAAGATAAAATCATAAGAGTTTGCAGTGGTGTTCACTAACATTTTCTCTTTCACTGTCATCTCACTTAAATTTTCACTGACTCGTGCATCCTGTTTAATCTCTTTGGATATCGAAGTGTACTTTTTGGTGAAGTCAAATTTTTAGGCCCTGACCTGTAATTTGATCCATGTCCGCAGACCCTTGTGCCCATACAGAGCCCCTTTGAAGTTCTGACTGCAGAATCCAGGCCTTAACATTGGATCCTCCCAAGATTCACAGATTCTAAAGCCAGAAAGGACCATTATGATCATCTATCTCCTGTATAACGCAGACTATAGAGCATCCCCAAAATAATTCCTAGAGCACGTCTTTTAGAAAAGCATTCAATCTTGATTTCAAAATTGTCAGTGATGGAGAATCCACCACAACCCAGCGTAAATTGTTCCCATGGTTAATTACTCTCACCGTTAAAAATGTATGCCTTATTTCCAGTCTGAATTTGTCTAGCTTCAACTTCCTGCCATTGGATTGATTTATACCTTCCTCTGCTATTTTGAAGAGCCCATTGTAAGAATCTACATAGGGAGCAAATATTTAATAGTCTCACCCTTTAATTCTCTCTTTGTTAATCTACATAGATTGAACTCCTTGAGTCTATCACTAGAAAGCATGTTTTCTAATCTCTTAATCATTTTCGTGGCTCTTCTCTGAACCCGCTCCTGTTTTTCAATATCCTTCTTCAATTGTGGGCACCAGAACTGGATATGGTATTCCAGCAGTAATTGCACCAGTGCCAAATACAGTGGTAAAATAATCTCTCTACTCCTACTTGAGATTCCCCTGTTTATGCATCTCCGAATCACTTTAGCTCTTTTGGCTTTGGCATCACACTAGGAGCTCATGTTCAGCTGATTATCCACCACAACCCCTAAATCTTTTTCAGAGTGACTGTTTCTCAGGATAGAGTCCCCCATTCTGTATGTGTAGCCTACATTCTTTGTTCCTAGATGTATACATTTACTTTTTCCCATCTTAAAATGTATATTGTTTGCTTGTGCCCAGTTTACTAAGCAATCCAGATCACCCTGAATCTATGAGCTGTCCTCTTCATTATTTACCACTTCCTCAATTTTTGAGTTATTTGCAAACTTTATCAGTGATATTTTTATGTTTTCTTCCAGGTCATTGATAAAGATTTTAAAAAGCATAGGGCCAAAACCTGATCCCTGTGGGATCCTACGCGAAACAGACCCTCTCAATCTATTTCTTGTTTACAGTTACATTTTGAGACCTATCAGTTAGCCAGGTTTTAATCCATTTAATGTGTGCCAGGTTAATTTTATATCATTCTGTTTTTTAATTTTTTTAATGAAAGTGTTGTGTGGTACCAAATCAAATACCTTAAAGAAGTCCAAGTATGTTACATCAACACTATTACCTTTATCAGCCAACCTTGTAATCTCATGAAAATAAGATATCAAAGTTACTTTGACAGGATCTATTTTCCATAAACCCATGTTGAGTTGCATTAATTACACTGCTCTCATTTAGTTCTTTATTAATTGTGTCCTATATTGGTGGCTCCAATACCTTGCCCAGCATCGATGTCAGGCTGATAGGCCTATAATTACCCAGGTCATTCCTTTTTTAAAAAAATTTGGCACAACATTAGCTTTCTTCCAGTCTTCTGCAACTTCCCCAGCAGCTCTTTTTAAACTCTTATAGATTCATAGATATTAAGGTCAGAAGGGACCATTATGATCATCTCGTCTGACCTCCTGCACAATGCAGGCCACAGAATCTCACCCACCCACTCCTGCAATAAACCTCTCACCTATGTCTGAGCTACTGAAGTCCTCAAATCATGGTTTAAAGACTTCAAGGTGCAGAGAATCCTCCAGCAAGTGACCCGTGCCCCATGCTACAGAGGAACACGAAAACCCTCCAGGGCCTCTGCCAATCTGCCCTGGAGGAAAATTCCTTCCCGACCCCAAATATGGCAATCAGCTGAACCCTGAGCATGTGGGCAAGGTTCACCAGCCAGATATCCAGGAAAGAATTCTCTGTAGTAACTCAGATCCCACCCCATCTAACATTCCATCACAGGCCATTATGAATATTTAAAGATCAATTAATTGCCAGAATCATGTTATCCCATCATACCATCTTCTCCATAAACTTATCAAGTTTAACCTTGAAGCCAGATAGGTCTTTTGCCCCCACTGCTTCCCTTGGAAGGCTATTCCAGAACTTCACTCCTCTGATGGTTAGAAACCTTCATCTAATTTCAAGTCTAAACTTCCCAATGGCCAATTTATATCCATTTGTTCTTGTGTCCACATTGGTACTGAGCTTAAATAATTCCTCTCACTCCCTGGTATTTATCCCTCTGATATATTTATAGAGAGCAATCATATCTCCCCTCAGCCTTCTTTTGGTTAGGCTAAACAAGCCAAGGTCCTTGAGTCTCCTTTCATACGACAGGTTTTCCATTCCTTGGATCATCCTAGTAGCCCTTTTCTGTACCTGTTCCAGTTTGAATTCATCCTTCTTAAACATGGGAGACCAGAACTGCACACAATATTCCAGATGAGGTCTCACCAGTGCCTTGTATAACGGTACTAACACCTCCTGATCTCTACTGGAAATACCTCGCCTGATGCATCCCAAGACCGCATTAGCTTTTTTCACAGCCATATCACGTTGGCGGCTCATAGTCATCCTGGGTCAACCAAAGCTCCAAGGTCCTTCTCCTCCTCCTTTACTTCTAATTGATGCGTCCCCAGCTTATAACTAAAATTCTTGTTATTAATCCCTAAATGCATGACCTTACACTTCTCACTATTAAATTTCATCCTATTACTATCACTCCAGTTTACAAGGTCATCCAGCTCCTCCTGTATGATATCCTGGTCCTTCTCTAAATTGGCAATACCTCCCAGCTTTGTATCATCCACAAACCGATCCTTGAGGAACTCCACTGGTAACCTCCCTCCAGCCTGACAGTTCACCTTTCAGTATAACCCGCTCTAGTCTCCCTTTTAACAATTCCTTATCCACCTTTCAATTTTCATATTGATCCCCATCTTTTCCAATTTAACTAATAATTCCCCATGTGGCACAGTATCAAACGCCTTACTGAAATCGAGGTAAATTAGATCCACTGCGTTTCCTTTGTCTAAAAAATCTGCTACTTTCTCAAAGAAGGAGATCAGGTTGGTTTGGCACGATCTACCTTTCGTAAAACCATATTGTATTTTGTCCCATTTACCATTGACCTCAATGTCCTTAACTACTTTCTCCTTCAAAATTTTTTCCAAGACCTTGCATACTACAGATGTCAAACTAACAGGCCTGTAGTTACCCGGATCACCTTTTTTTCCTTTCTTAAAAATAGGAACTATGTTAGCAATTCTCCAGTCATAGGGTACAACCCCTGAGTTTACAGATTCATTAAAAATTCTTGCTAATGGGCATGCAATTACATGTGCCAATTCCTTTAATATTCTTGGATGAAGATTATATGGGCCCATGTTATTTGGATTTGATAATTTTAAAATATCTAACTTTAGTAGCTTCTTTTTAACATCCTCTAGAGCTAACAGTGGAATGGAAACAGTGTTATCACCCTATGATGAGACTATATAATCTGTTTTTTTCCCCAAATACAGAAGAGAAATATTTAAAGAGAACTGCAGAGGAAGACTCCTCTGTCTGCACAGAACCCTACTCACTTCAGTGGATCTCCACAAAGGCACAGGGTTCCCCCAGCACAATTCTCGTCACAAGATCAGGGCTATCGTTATTAACTTTTTAATGGAAAATCACAGAACATTGGTAAGCATTTACAGTGACAACAGGCTCAGGGTAAAGGATCTATAAGCTGTTTTGAAATGGCAGCTAAAATGTCAAGTACCAATGTAACAGAGAAGCAAAACACTATGTAAAACAAGAATCCTCTGACTGGCATATTGCCATTTAATGAATCTTTAGACATTCTAAGAAAATCACCTAAAAACCACTGACTCAGGTAGCTAACTGGAGAAAAAAAGGCACTACAGCCCATCAGTCATACTATTGAGAGCGCCACTATGTGGATGTCTCAAGTTAAGGAAGGAGCTTTAATCAACCATTTCTTAGGGTCAAAATCTATCATCAGATGGTGGATGTGCAATTCTCACTAAAGTCAATGGGACCTGTGTGCATCTGAGAACAGAATTTGGCCTTAATTGGAAGAGACTCACATTATATTTTAATGAATATCAAAGATAAGTGGATACTTTAGCAATGGAAGAAATTAAAGACAAAGGGACAAGAAGTAGGTAATTATAAAATGTGGTTGCCTTTTTTAAATGTTTAGGTTTTTTTTATTAAATTAGCCCAATTAGTGCTACATAGTATGTTAAAGTTATATAATCATAGAAATGAAAGATTGGGGTCGTGGAGACTACTAAAAAGCTATTGGCTCATTTAGTATTTAGAATTCAGGATAATTCCCTAAAGTACATTCTTAATTATTTGATCAGTCCAGTTTTAAATATCTCAGGTTCAGATGAGATTTTCAGCACTTTTCTACGAGATGATTTCACAGTTTAATGGATCTCACAGGACCTGATCCTGCAAAGCTTTACTCGAGGGGGGTTTTGGAGACACATATCATTAGGAAATCCTGCCTGATATTCAGCTAAAGCTTTCCTGTACCATTAGAGGTTGGGACCAAAAAGGACCATTAAAAGGACAAACAGTTTTCTCTCACCTCACCTTTTACTGTACAATGCTTGCGTTTTTATTCTGAAAATAGAGAGGGAGAGGGAGCAATATATCATACAACTCAGCTCCCAACAGCCTGCAGTGCACACTTCCGTGACTACCCCTAACCTAACCGCTCACCTGTTCAATTCCCCTCTAGGGACAAGTGTCCTGGTTTTTCAGTTTATAAATTTGATCCTCTGTCCTAAAAGCACCCTGAATAATTCCTTTCCCTCCGTGCTGTTTATACTCCTCAGGGTAGGTAGTTTGGGAAGCAGATTTTTCCTTTGATGTCAGTTAGCCAAAATATAGACATTCATATTTCAATTTACTCAATGTTGTTTACTGCGTTTCTAGATTCTTAACTAAGATATTAAAGCAGGGCCTAATACTGATCTCTGTGGGACACCACTGGCAACCTCCCTCAGCCTAGTACTTTAGGGGTTTTTATTACTCGCTATCCTTTGTTTACAGTCCTTCCACAAGTCGTTAGTCCATGTGGCAATCTCAGTTCCAATCATTATGTTTTCACGTTAAGGTTTTAGGAGATGATATCGAATGCTTTACTATAAAGTCCAGGTATGTTACATCTACAGCACTCCGTAATTTTGTAATTTTATCCCAATAAAGTGATCGAGTTTATCTGACTTGAATTTGTCTTTATAAAATCTTGTTTTTATCATTTATCCATAAATATATGATGATAAATTATTCATATATAGATAGATAGCTCATATCTTTCTCTTTGGGTACATCCCAACTTGTCATAACTTTTCAAAGTTTATTTACTGATTCTTTGAACACTCTGGAATGCATATCATTTGGTCCTGCAAATTTGATTCCCTTTTTTCTGTTACTTGCTTTTTCTAAAAAACTCTATTTATAAGATCTTTGTTATGTCTTCAGTATCTCTATCTTATTTCCTTATCCTTCACGGTTTAAAAAAAAAGCAGATCAGTGTTATAGTCTTGTTAAAGTCATCATTAATTTATTCTCGTTCATCATTGTTTTAGAATTTTGCACTGTAGGCTGGGATTTTCAAAGGAGCCTAAGGTTGTTAGGTGTGCAACTCCCATTGACATTCAATGGGATTTGAGTGCCTAATTCTCTTCTGGCCCTTTGATAGTCCCAAGCATAAACTGTACATTTGTAGGAGTATAATAAGTCCACATGATGGAACAAAAAAACCCAATGGGATACTGTAATAGCGGACTATAAATTATACAGAAAAGATGAGTTAGATTGGAGAGGTGGAGGGATGGTACTATGTGCATACAAGATTCCGTTGCATCTAGTGAAATAAAAATTGAAAGAGAAATCTTGGGCCCATTCAAGTCAATGGCAGAACTTTAAATAATTTGAATGGGGTCAGGATTTTACCCTCTGAGTGGAGAAGATCACACAGTCAAATGTTTACGGACACAAGTGCCATATCATAAGAATACAAATATACCAATAGGCTTGTACTATTAGATTCCAGATCAATAAATTGATATTAAGTATAGACTGCTGAGAGAAATCAAATAGGTAACAAGAGATAATAAACCAGTAACAATGGGGGACATCAACTACCCTCATATAAACTGGCCAAATGTTCCAATGGGATAGGGTTTAGACAAGCAATTTCTCGGCACCTTAAGTAATTGCTTCTTGGAACAGCCTGTTCTGCAGCATGCAGAGGAGGAGACTTTTGTCTCCTAAAGAACATGCAGGGGTAGGTTCAAAAAATATTAAAATTTGAGCCACTAAGTAAGAGACCTTGGGAGCAGGAGCATGTGATAGTACTCTAGAAGGTTTGTATGACTGGCACAGCTAATGAGTGATTTTACTTCAAATACATTTTGTTCCCACGAACATTGGAGAAAAGTTTTACCGGCACAAATATTCACAGAAAGTTAATTTCAAAGAGACCTGCAAATTTGTAGGAACCAAATTTTGAATTTGAGTGCATCAATATTTTCCCTGTCACATGACCAACATCACCAAACAAACCTAAGCAACACATCTGGAATGGATATTTGTGATCAACCCATAAAGTAAAACACTGAAAATGACATTCATTGGATAACTAGTAGATTCAAGAGCATAACGATTTGTCCATAGATATTTTGTGATCAGGACAAAGGGCTAAATTAAATGAGTAAATTATTTGCTATGAATTCTATGCTTTTGGTTTCCTCACCATATTTTGATTTTGCTAGGGACACAAGTATCATCTGTCTCTCATGGGACATGCTGACATTTGGCAGCCAGCTCTGTCACACCTGCTTGCTGGCCATGTACGATACCACGCTGTCAACTGGACTGCAACTGCAGTTCCTCCTCCCAGCGACCATGGCTCTGCTGTGGTCCTGGATTCTCTGGCCTCTCCTCTCTGCCACCTCCCTCTGCCCCCCTGGTCTCCTCTCCATTGTCCCTAGGTCAGTATGGAGCTTCAGCAATTAGGAGGTGGTAGCTCCTGCCCTGTGCATTGCTGATAGGGAAGCGAGAGGCTCGACAGAGGGGGATCAGAGTGCAGAGGCTGGAAGGGGACAGAATGAAAGAGGTGATCCCCCCCAAACTACTCACATCCCCAAAAGCCTTGCAGGCTCCCTCTACCCCCAACACCTCACCCCCTCTTGCTCTGCTTCCCTCCCACAACAACTCACCCAGGCTCTGACTCGCTCTTTTGCCACCCAGCAATCTTCTAGACTTCCTCCATCTAACTATTCCTCTCCCAGACTCTTCACCCCTTAAGTTATCCCCTGAATTCCCAGATGTTGCTCAATACTCGAGTTCTTCCTTGCTCCTATAACTATCCTCCACCCCTCTCCAGCTGACCCTGGTTCTCCTCAAGTCCTCTTGCTTCTACATGGCTTCTCTCCCCACATCCTGCTCCACCTGCTTTCCCTTACTCACTCAAGACGTTTTTCCACTGGGAGTATATAAAGGGATTTGCATTAAGCCACAGTTTGTTTTGATGCTTTTATCATCTAGGGAAGGCCATCTGTACAAGTCTGCTATGTCATGCAATATGGACTCTTGCTCTCTACACTTGAATAAACCAACACCCTTCGGATGCGAACATGAGAGCGTAGAGGAGATACTGATGGCATAAAGGAAGTTTTGAACAACTGATTGTAATCATAAGAGTTCTATAACAGAAATGTACAGTGGGCTGCACTCTTTTTCAGCTGTCACAGAGGCGTGAAACACTGGTCATCAGTTTCAAAGCACATGTCTGCATATATTATTTTGGAGAAGGATAGGATAAAGATGTCACATGTTTGTATCCGGATGGCTCCCTATTGTTTGCACACTTATGCAGGCTCATACACTTAAGGTAAGATTGATGTTAGCAGCATCTTAGGCTCACTTTATTTGCTCCTTATCTAACACTTTCAGATGAGTACAGCACCACACAACTTTATGCATTTAGCTACATTTGGTTAAACTGCCCCCTTTTGGAATTCCACCCTCACAAATGTGGATCTGGTGATTCACACTATATGGTGGACAGAAAAATCTAGATAGATCAGCAGGTTGGCAGGGAGACTGCTAACAGATGCCAGGGGTGAACATTGTTCCATATTGTGAAGATCTGCAGTACAATAACAACAACATAATTGAATGACTTGAAACTTAAAAATGTCATCTACGCTTCCAGACAACATGCCTTCATGTTCTATAAGATGAACACTGAGTTCTTGGGTTAGTTTTGGTATAGTACTTTCTCAGACTACAACTTGTTCATTATAAAATCTCTTTTAATAATAGGTGCGTTCTATTTTTATTGTACTTGTATCCAATCTCTGACTACGTAATATTGTTGAGATCAGCAGAGGTGCTTGAATTGTAGTGTCTGGGGCAAAGAGAGGAAGCTTATGAGGAGCTGCTCTCAACGAGGGCCCCTCCACTTTGGAATTAACTCTTTCATGCCAGCTGAAATAATCCAACTTTATTAACCTTTAGGGCAGTGGTCCTCAACCTTTCCAGGCTACTGTACCCCTTTCAGGTGTCTGATTTGTCTTGCGTACACTGAAATTTCACCTCACTTAAAAACTACTTGCTTACAAAATCAGACCTAAAAATACAGAAGTGTCACAGCACACTATTACTGAAAAATTGCTTACTTTCTCATTTTTACAATATAATTATGAAATAAATCATTTGGATTATAAATATTGTACTTACATTTTAGTATATAGTATGTAGAGCAGTATAAACAAGTCATTGTCTGTATGAAATTTTAGTTTGTACTGACTTTGCTAGTGCTTTTTTTGTAGCCTGTTGTAAAACTAGGCAAATATCTAGATGAGTTAATGTACCCCCTGGAAGACCTCTTGGTACCCCCATGGGTACATGTACCCCTAGTTGAGAACCACTGTTCTATGGCACACTGCAAAGTCCATCTATTTGGGCTGGAATTTAGGAATCTATCTTGGAGTGTGGATTATTTAATTGTAGGGTTCTGTGTTCTGCAGGAGCTAAGAAGAAGGAAAGTTTCAATTTTCTGTATAGACTGTGGTTTGTTTGTTTGTTTTTTGCATGGAGAGAGATGGTTGCAACTGCCCGCTGACAGTCTTAGTTTTGTATTTTTGCTGGTATGTTAGTGCCTGAAGTAGGCATTCTTGGTAATGTTTGTATGTTGAAAATCAAAATAAATAAATAAATACATTGGGTGAACTCCTGGCCCTATTGAAGTTTTGCCATTAACTTCAATGGCATCAGGATTTTACCCACTGAGCCTGTGATCCTCAGTTGAATGGAAAATGATATAGTACTGCTTGGACCTTTTAATTATTATTATTCTCTATTTTGTGATTTGCATCAGATGAAATTGTCTGGCTTTGCTTACTTCAATATTGTAAACAAATTGGTGGCTACCTACAACAGCAGAAATAGACCTGTGATCCATTTGCTCCAAAAGATTGGATCTCTACAATATGAGCTGAAAGAGAATCTCCGTCAGCTGTCAGAAGTACAGGCCTTATGGCACACAGTCTAGTGGTTTCAATTCCATTCAGTAAAATAGCAGTGATACACAGGCATGATAAAATGTGTACCATCTAGACTTGATTATATTGTCTACATTTATTATTATTATTTTATTTGTATTATCAGAGTGCTTCGGAGTCCTTGTCATGGACCAGGACCCCGTTACATTACGGGCTCTATGTATATTTTTTTTAATAGAAAAATACATACGCCTTTCCCCTCCCCACCCAAAAAAATAACAATAAAAAGCAAGAGATGTCATGCCTATAAAAACACAGTGGGCCAAATTCATACATGGGGTCTCTCCAATTGAATTAGCCAAGGGATGCATTTGTACCCTTATTTTGTATTCACTCTGCCAACTTTGCAGGAACCCTTCACTAATGCATACTATTCTGAGATCTATGTTTTCATCATCAGTGATACTCGTGCATAAACAAAGATGTTCTGGCTAGGTGATAAGGCACAATCATAAGCTAAAGTTGTAAATGTTGATGTAAATTTCAGTGGCAAAATTGGTAGGGAAAACAATCATTTTCAAGTTTCCTAGAGTTATAACAGAAAATGGAGCTTCTACAAAAAGCTATAAAAATAATCACTTAATTGTGTCCTTTTAACAAACAAGGAATTTTGAAGACCTATCAAAAAGGTTTCCAAATATGATTTTGTTGGGTAGGCAAGATGGAATGAAATGAAAACACTTAAAGGTATTTTTCCGATTTAGAAAATAATTTACATATACAGTACTGACAAGGCTAGTTTTGCGCTCCTTTGTAATAGAGTGCATGCCGGCGGCAAGCCTGGATGTAATTTTAATTTTTATCGCTTAAGGATTCCAGCTATAGTTCTTTTAGCAATAGTTTCTGAATCAATGCATTTGGGGGGCCAAATCCTGATTATATTATTCTTGCAAAATTCAATGGAACTTTTGCATGAGTAGAGCAAGAAGGATTGTTCTTATCAATTCAGGGCCTTTCATTATTTAAAAGACGAGGCACTATTTTTAGTACTTTAGATTTCTACAGCAAATAGACCATTTCTAAATGTAGGTAGATTTTTTTTTTTTAATTTTAGTAACTTCTGACCCCTGCTAAACCTTTTATTTACATTCTTCTGTCCCAATAAATAAAATAGAATATAAAACCATCCGGATTACGTGATGATGGACTATTAATATCTGGATGGATGTAACACAGGATTTCTAGAGCTTTCATTGAAATAAGTCTTTTTTTTTTCTAATAGACCATTTAAATTGATTATAGCCCTTCTCATATCACATATGTTATCTTCCAAATTTCTTAACAAAAAGAGTTAGTGTACAGTAGCCACATCATTCCATTTAGGTCATGTTTTCACATCCAGTCCACGGTGATTGGAGATCCTTTATGTAACATGGCGCTCCACGTGTAAAAAGGCAAATCATTAGCTTAGAACTCTTGACACGGGAGGGGGTTTAAATTGATGTTGCTTTTTATATTGTGTCGCTAATAAGGACCTGTGTGTTTGTCTTTGCCAACATGCCATGGATGATCATTGCCTTTCTTGGGCAGTTCCTTAATTTATTAGGCAGCTCTGCCTTCTGAACCCAACAAGAATGTTTCTAGACTTCATTAGCACTCCATCCATTTCTAAAGTCATGCAATTTTAAACATTCACAATCCCCATCTGTTGTTCCCATATTTAAGAAAAGAGCTTGAAGGTCAAGGATATCTTCAAACATTTCTGGCTTTCACATTTTAATAAAATATAATCTGCAGTTTGGCTTTTGTTTTGGGTTTTTTTAAACTGAGTCGAAAGACACTGCCTTCTTTCATTGAAAGGATTGCTTCTCACTTTTGCATTAAAAAAAAGAATGAGATATTATTTAAGAGGCATGCCACTTGCATTGGTCACAGCAAGGAGACTAACCTCGCTGCCCAACAACATACTTTCCTCCTGTTAGCAATTGCCTTTATTCTTCTTTAAAAATGACAAGGTTTTCTGTGTCAGTAAACTCCTCTAAGTGCTATAAGTAGTTTTATTAGCTGTGCTTTTACTTTGACATTACGAGGCAAAGAATGGTACTCAAATGTCATTCACTTTCAAAAATATTTTATTTTCTTGAATTACTATATTATCTCAGCATTGTTGTTATTGCCTCCTTGCATGTGGAGAGAGAGGGAGATGTGACATGATAACTTTGAGGTGCCACATCCAACCTGAAAGACAGAATTATTTATAGGTGTTTAGAAAATGACATCAAATGGACAGGCACCATGGTTTAGCAGTATGTACATCTGTTACTACTACATTCTCAGTTATAGACGTAATCATCACCATCATCCTTATTTTACTATTTGTTTCTGGTACCACCCACAATGTGCTAGGTGCTGTACAAACACAATGTAAGCTGCCCAGTACAGCTTACACCATAAAATGTATCACAAATACCGTTTCAAAATTCTCATTACTTATTCCAAGCTATTCTACAATCCTGACTCAGGCAAAATTCCTATTGAAAGTATTAGTAGTTTGCTCTGAGCATTGAGTAGGGCCTCATTTAATTGGCCCTAACATTGTAAACAAAAAGCTGAGAACAGGCAAATCCTACAAGACTGTTAACTCGAAGGATCCAATTGTCTGTGCCAGTGAGATGCTTGTTAGGAAGAATCTTGTGCTTTCACAAGTTGTGGTATGAACAAGACATAGAAACTCTTAATACATTTTCACCTTTGCTTGTTCTTTACCTTTCTTACTCTGAAGTGCATTTTTTGCCCATGGATTTCCTTGGCCTTCCATGTTTCTGTGATATAATGTCCCTTTAGCACAGCTAAACAATAAAACAGAGGGATATTTCAGGGAAACGTCTGGAAAACAAGCTACAATAAATGAAATAATTTTCCCTTTTCTTTAAATATTTTCTCCATTTATTTGACAAGGTTTTAAGTGATGATTTTAGAAAGATTTAGTCACAATTCTTAGTCATCTAAAACCATATATTGGTATCAAAATGAAAGTGTTCGGCATGTCTAAAATTAGGATACTTCACTGAAATGTCTGTCCCATCTGAGTATTCCCCAGCATTAGGACTATCCTCAGCTACTGCCATCTTAAGGCAGTTTTAGTCATCATTGTGCTTCAGCAGTGCTAAAGGGACTTAAAACTGCCTTAAGGCAGCAGCTGAGGATTCCCCTGGTATAGGGAAATCTTATGCCAGTTATTCCTGCATTGCTTCTCCCCCCTTTGCCAGTGTAGGGGGTGTTTTAGCATGGGATTGGGTTGGGGTGGGGCTTAGTCAGATATGAGAGGTAATAGGAATTGCATGATGTGTTCTAGTGATTTTGGCCAATGGAGCAACCTCTCCAGGATGTTATCCACCAGCAGAAGTTAGAGCAACTCTGAGGCTGCTCTAATTTGTGCCAGAGATTGTTTCAGCTTCTAGCAGTGTCCCTGGAGGAGAAAGAAGGAAGTGTGAATAGGTGGTGTAAAGCCTCATACCTATGCCTCATATCACCAGGTGCACTAACACTGCTTTGAAACAGCTGGGGAATCTAAACTTTCCTTTTTCAGCATAGTCAATCTATATTCCCTTTTAGAAACACTACAATGAAAGGCAGAAAAACAGATCATATAACAGGGGAAAATCTAGGCTTATTTAATGGAGATAGAAAAATGATGAGAGAAATTTATAGGATGTTTACCAACAATAGAGAATTGACAATATCTCCTTTTGACTTTTAAAATTTCTTTTTCGTGAGTACATTGGGTGATAAACCTTTAAAATGTATCACATAAACCTTTTAAAAAACAAACAAACAAAGAAGGAAATAAACAACCATAGAAATGTCTGGGAGGGTCGTTTATTTTAAGATTTGCTGTTCCTATTGCATAAATTCTCTAACTTTTTACAGCTGGAACAGCAAGGGTCAGCATTCCTCTATTACTGTTCTCCATCAAGCAAAGGAAGACATTCATGTCTGCAAACTACACTGACTAGTGACAACAAGAGAACGGGAACTATTGGTACATTGGATTAATGCATTTACCTTTTAAATCCAAAGACTCATTTTCAAATCCAGATTAGATTGTGAATTAAAATAATTTTGGAAAGTTTAACCTATCCTGTAGCAGAGATCTGTCTACTCCACAGCACAAAACCACTTTACAATTCTCTACAAATGTCAGTCCAGGCTTCAGGCCTGATCATATTTCCACTGGAACAGTTTCAAAGGGAGCAGGAGTAGGCTGTTAGATAGCTGGGGGTGGCAGGGGTTCAGCTGCATATTAGAATTAAGTTGTACAAGTAAGATTTGCCAAAATCCTGTCTAAACTGTGGGCTCCATCCCACATACATTCCATACATGGAACTCCCATTGACTCAAATGAGAATTCTGTGCATAAAGAGTTTATAGGATTAGGCCCAGCTACATGTCCAGCCCTAACTAGCACAATTGTCCTGACATTTCAGGGCAAATTCTGCTTGTCTTCCTCACACAAGTAGTCCCACTGACTTGTGTGAGGCAAGTGAACAGGGTTTTCTTCTTACATGAATATAAAATTCAACCAATTGATAAAATAAAGGATTGCATGATTCAAACACCTGTTCCAGAACTGTATTTCTAAGGAACTCTATATCTCTTCGGAACTGTATCTAAGGCAACTTTAATATTACTGTTAGGATATAGATATTCAGGCCTGTCTGTAAAGGCCTGTACTCTAAGAATTTAGGTGTATTCTTATCATTTGGCTAGTTAGAGGTATAAAAGAAAGAATCAAAATCACTGTCTGCCAGTGTAAGGTCCTTCTCTTACTGTGACAGTCTCAGGCCCTGTTCTTAGGCTAAGGCCTTTGGCTAAGCAACAGAGGCAGCCATAAGCTGGGAAGCGACCGGTCACCTCCTCACATTCCAAACTAGTCACATTGAAATAAGGTGCTATTGGGTTGTCAGGAATACAATCCTGTCCTGATAGTGCCTATCACCTCCAGAGAAAGGGAAGTGTCTAGAGAATGTAAAAGAAAACTTAGTTTGATAGCATCCTGTCTGGCAAGAACTCACTTATCAATAGCTGGGATGTGAAATCCTCACTTCTGTACTGTTTTGTCATTATAGTTCCCACTTTGCTATTGTTTGTCTGTATAATCTCTGTCTGGTTCTGTGATTGTTCCTGTCTGCTGTATAATTAATTTTGCGGGGTGTAAACTAATTAAGATGGTGGGATATAATTGGTTAAATAATCATGTTACAATACGTTAGGATTGATTAGTTAAATTTCAGGAAAATGATTGGTTAAGGTATAGCTAAGCTGAACTCAAGTTTTACTATATAGTCTGCAGTCAATCAGGGAGTGAGGGAGTGGGTGGGTGGGGGAAATGGGAACAGCGAATGGAGATGAGGAAATTGGAATCATGTTTGGCTAAGGGCAGGAATGGGAACAGGGACACAGGTGTAAGGCTCTGTGGTGTCAGATCTAGGAAGGGGGACACTAAGGAAGGAAACTGGAATTATGCTTGCTGGAAGTTCACCCCAATAAACATCGAATTGTTTGCACCTTTGGACTTCGGGTATTGTTGCTCTCTGTTCATGCGAGAAGGACCAGGGAAGTGGGTGAAGGAATAAGCCCCCTGACATGTTACTGTACTAGTACATCACAAAAACAGTAGTTACAGTGTATGCACAAGCTTGAGTCACCCAACATCCACCCTAAATCTGACTAACAGTGTTGTACAGCACACCATTCTAAAAGTTAATACCGAGTAGTAAGAAGCACGTCTCTCTATTAGTAAGCTAAAGATGTTATTTGAATGAAACATGCAATATGTACACATGTATGCATACTCCTATACACAGGACAAGATCTTTACCTGGTGTAACTTTGCATAGCTCCATTGACTTCAGTGGGGCTATTCTGACTTACATCAGCTAAAGATCTATTCAAAAGTGGGCAAAATTCTAGTCTCTGCTATACCAGTGCAAGCTCATTTAATTCAATGGGCTATTTACCAGTGTGACTGGGAACAGAATTTGTCATGAAAGACACATGTAACTTTAGGTATTTGAAGTAATCTTTTCAGAATTTGTTACCTGCTTCCTGCTTGCAATTGCTGTATTGCCAAAAATGTGCCTACTCTGCATCTGACCTCATTGGTAACACTGGGAGGAATGCTTTCTGAAGCAAAATGGCAACCATTAGTTTGTAATTTATATACACTAACCTTTGATCTCTGGATCCCATATCCAGTCCCACTGGCAGAATCAAGTTAAATGAATTTGGTCTCAACTTGGTGTCTGGAACAGGATAGTCCAAGGAGATAGAAACTTGATTCCTCACAGTCTGGTAAATTCACACAAGTTCTTGAACACAGCTTACAAATCTGTATTATTCATAGCCGATCCACTTACTTTATCATACTGTAAAATGTAAAAAGAGACCTTTATATACTTTATATAGTTCTATGGTGCAATATATGTTCTTGCTAGCTGATGTATGATTTGTTTTTAGACCTGGGAGAGTTGATACAAATACACCTAACAGCCTCACGTTCTCTTTTCTAACTCCTTTTATTTAAAAGCTTTCCAGGTTTGCAAGCCTGTATGGGGATAAATTAGAGTCAACCTCCAAGAAAACAATTTAAGCATTCAAATATGCAAAAGTCATTTTGTTCCAGGCTCAAAACATCGTTCATTGCGATATGACATCATTGCAAATAAAATAAATTAAATAAGAAAGGCATCTCTGTCTTGCTTTTCTTGAGTCTAATAGGTGAATGACAGTGAGTCTGTGAACTATTCTGAGAGAATCAGAGTTTGAATCTCTGATGATTAGTTCACTGCAGCTCTAATTTACAGTATTTTGGTGTTGTATTGAAAATTATTACCATTTTTAGCTTGATATTGCAATTTCTGAGTAAATAGTAATGTAGGCAGAGAAGTATAAGGTTCCCCCACTAAAAACTATTCTGACTCCCATCTTCATTAAAGTCCACTCTTGGCTCAGTGCAGTAAGGGGACAGCACAACAGAGAAAGTTACACCATTCGCCGTATTCCATCTACATAAGGGAGTAAAACACAGCAGTCATTTGCACAGGTTTCTCATGATAACACCCATGTAATTGCTCCTCTTCTCAAAGCAGGTCAGATTTGAGTGCTAACTGCTTGCAAACCCTATAGTACAAATGGTTACACATACTATACTGCCCAGTTGACCTGGGAACTATAGTATGTATAACGTATTTTGAGAAGTAATGGGCACCTTTAATAGAATGCAGTAATGATGCAAGAACGCTATGTACACTAAAAAAAACCCACAGTAATACACAGGGGTATGTCCAACACAAAATATAATGATCTGAGTTATTATGATTTATTGTTCTGTAGTGCCAAAAGTGTGTTAGGTGCTGCATAAGAGATATACAAAATATACAGGCCTAGTGATTCTAGACCCTGTATTCCAGAACTAGTATTGTATTTGGAGGCAGCATTCTCCCTCCATATCTCATTATAGTGGTCCAGGTTTTCCAGTGATGCACGTCTATGTATCTAGATCACTTCACCTCTAGAGTCAGGCATGGCAGAGGTGAGGAGTTATGTAAGTGGTAGGCATGTGTGAATTGCTGACCAGAGTAAGCTCTCAGAATGATTTAGGCTGCTGCATAGCTGTTTGATCAAGTATGGGTCAGGAAGTCCTGTCACTGAATCCAGATACACACTCTTTTGAAAGCTGACATCTTTCCTGTTTGGGCTATTTGGCCTGAAACAGGTTGAGAGACAACAGAGGGACATTACTGAGAGACATTACTGACATCCTGAAGCACTTACACGAGAGTAAAGTGATCAGGAACAGTCAGCATGGATTCACCAAGGGAAGGTCATGCCTGACTAATCTAATCGCCTTCTATGATGAGATTACTGATTCTGTGGATGAAGGGAAAGCAGTGGATGTATTGTTTCTTGACTTTAGCAAAGCTTTTGACACGGTCTCCCACTGTATTCTTGTCAGCAAGTTAAAGAAGTATGGGCTGGATGAATGTACTATAAGGTGGGTAGAAAGTTGGCTAGATTGTCGGGCTCAACGGGTAGTGATCAATGGCTCCATGTCTCGTTGGCAGCCGGTGTCAAGTGGAGTGCCCCAGGGGTCGGTCCTGGGGCCGGTTTTGTTCAATATCTTCATTAATGATCTGGAGGATGGTGTGGATTGCACTCTTAGCAAATTTGCGGATGATACTAAACTGGGAGGAGTGGTAGATACGTTGGAGGGCAGAGATAGGATACAGAGGGACCTAGACAAATTGGAGGATTGGGCCAAAAGAAACCTGATGAGGTTCAATAAGGATAAGTGCAGGGTCCTGCACTTAGGACGGAAGAACCCAATGCACAGCTACAGACTAGGGACCGAATGGCTAGGCAGCAGTTTTGCGGAAAAGGACCTAGGGGTTACAGTGGACGAGAAGCTGGGTATGAGTCAGCAGTATGCCCTTGTTGCCAAGAAGGCCAATGGCATTTTGGGATGTATAAGTAGGGGCATAGCGAGCAGATCGAGGGACGTGATCGTTCCCCTCTGTTCGACATTGGTGAGGCCTCATCTGGAGTACTGTGTCCAGTTTTGGGCCCCACACTACAAGAAGGATGTGGATAAATTGGAGAGAGTCCAGCGAAGGGCAACAAAAATGATTAGGGGTCTGGAACACATGACTTATGAGGAGAGGCTGAGGGAACTGGGATTGTTTAGTCTGCAGAAGAGAAGAATGAGGGGGGATTTGATAGCTGCTTTCAACTACTTGAGAGGTGGTTCCAAAGAGGATGGTTCTAGACTATTCTCAGTGGTAGAAGATGACAGGACAAGGAGTAATGGTCTCAAGTTGCAGTGGGGGAGGTTTAGGTTGGATATTAGGAAAAACTTTTTCACTAGGAGGGTGGTAAAACACTGGAATGCGTTACCTAGGGAGGTGGTAGAATCTCCTTCCTTAGAAGTTTTTAAGGTCAGGCTTGACAAAGCCCTGGCTAGGATGATTTAATTGGGGATTGGTCCTGCTTTGAGCAGGGGGTTGGACTAGATGACCTCCTGAGGTCCCTTCCAACCCTGATATTCTATGATTCTATGATTCAGGCCAGCTAGCCACTATAAATATAGTCTAGTAGGAGAATCTAAAGCCAGTGTGTCTCAGTGGAAAGTACACCTGATTATGAGTCAGATGAACTTTAGTTCTGTTCCCACGTTCTCTTGTTTGCTGTGGGAACTTGGGGCAGGTCACTTAACCACCTTGTGCCTCAGTTTCCCCATCTGTAAAATGATACTGACCTCCTTTGTAAAGTGTTTTGAGATCTGTGGACTAAAAATGCCATATAAGAGCAAGGCAGTATTATTTTCCTCACTGAATACAACTGATTCCTCACTGGAAGCAGCTCATGTGTGCTCCTAGGAATTCACAAGGAGTAATCTAGTACTTGTAAGATTTGGCCATATAAACCTCCCCTTTATCACACATCATGACATGCCAAGTCCTTGAATTCCAACAACAGTCTTGTCTCTCTCTCCAGCATAACCTTTATACTACTTCCTCAGAGTGATTTCCCGAAGAGGGGAGTTAGATTTGGTCTAGCAATACCTCATCCTTCTGCATCTCCATTTTCAATGGGTAAATGTACATTCCTCAGTTCCTAATTCTTATTCCAGCTCATTTACACTTTTTCAGTCACTGCAAACTTATACCAGTGTGTGTCTTTCTGTATGCTCACAGTGTCTTTATTTTATCTTCACTGATACCAACATTCCATTAATCTCCCATTTAGTTGTAATCCCTAGTAGGCTTGCCAGAATGGAATTACAATATGAAATAAAAGCAAGTAATTAGAACAGAGATTGATTATCAATTTAGTTAGTTTTAATCCCTGCTAGATATACATATCTCACAAGGGGGATGATGATAATCTTCAGAAATGCATTAACCTAAAGAGGTAATGTTTTTAAGAAATGTTACGTACAGTCAGCTGTGTCAATATATTTTCCCTGAAGACCTTACTTAATTATTACTGTAGGCATTATAAATCTATTTTCCAAATGGTTTGTCAAGTCCTCATTTAACAGAGTTCACAGTACATACAACATACAGTAGAAATGGATACTGAATTGGCAGATAAAGTTTATTATCATCTATTCGATTATTATCCTAAAATACAATCAATCTGAAAGATGCTACTGAACAAAAGATAATGCATTTTTCTGCACTTAGCATATATGTTCTCTTGTTCCAGTCACATCAAACCGTTTTGTTATACAGATTTTATAGGAATCATATCCAAAAAGTTTGTTCTTTTTAAAGATCTAACCATACACCAAGTACAATAATTGTACAACAGGCTTCATTATGTATAACCTTAATCTCTCATGTCTTCTAGGAGATTTCCTTCTTTTTCACATACACATATGATGTAGAAAATGTGAAAAGTATGTTCTTTTGTGCACAGACTTTATTTCTTTTAGGATAAATATTAAAATTCAGCTACTTCCTTCTTCCTACTTTCTGTACATATGTATATTTCGTGGTCATAACAGTTAACTATCTAAAACCTTTTCCCCTAGCACGTTAGGGTCCACCCTTTCTCTCACTGAAGTCAGTGGCAAAGCTCCCATTAAATTTAGTGGGAACAAGATCAGGCACAAAAATCTATTTGATATTGATATATTTTTCCATGGATGCTCCCACGGACCATACAATGGCAGCTGATAGACTCTGGTATCACCCACCAATGAGATATCCGCGATGTCAGAATTACCAGAGCCATGTGTGGCGCAGAATGCTGGACAGACCACAGATTGGTAAGAGCGGTGCTCAACCTGCATATTATCCCCTCACAGAGCTGGCACCCCAAGCTCAACAGAACAGCCTTCAACATAGCAAAGCAAAAGCACATTGACTATCAGGTGCAGTTTCACCAGTCACTTGATGACAAGTTTTTTTCATGCCCACCAATCACTGGCAACCCAACAGAAATATGGAACTAGTTCAAAGATGTGATTATTGACACAGCTAAATCAGTACTGGGGCCAAAGAAAAGTGTACACCAGGACTGGTTCGATGAGAACAGTGAGGACATTTCCAAACTCCTAAGTGACAATCAGAAAGCATTTGTTGAATGGCAGACTCTCACTTCCATCTCAAAGAAATAGAGGTTTAAGTACCTACAGAGCAAGGCCCAGTTTGAACTGAGGAGAATGCAGGATGAATGGTGGGAGAGGAAGGCTGCAGAAGTTCAGCATTACACAGATACGAACAACACAAAGATGTTCTTTGACTGTCTCAGAGCAGTCTACGGACCATCTAACTCTGGCAGATGGCATAACCCTCATCAAAGACAAGGAGGGAATCATACAGAGCTGGGCTGAACACTTCAATAGTCTACTCAATAGAGACTATCCACAGTCAATCGGCATGTCCTTGATCAATTACCTGAGAAACCCATCAAAGAGGATCTTGATCTCCTTCCATCAGTTGAAGAGGTCATGAAAGCCATTAAACAACTGAACTCTGGCAAAGTGTCCAGAAACGATGGTATTCCAGCAGAACTGTACAAAGTAGCAGGCCCAAAGGCTATTGAGGTGTTCCACAACATCTTGAACAGCATTTGGGAGGAAGAAGAAATGCTATTATTGTATCACTGTTCAAAAACAAAGACAGCAAAGCTGACTACAGATTTCGCTCCTCTGTACAGTATTCTACTGAACAGACTCATTGAAAACATACTTGAGGAGAATCTGCCAGAAGCGCAGTGTGGTTTCAGACCAGGTCATAATACTACAGACATGATTTTTGTCATAAGGCAGGTCCAGAAAAATGTTTGGAGCAGAACATGGACTTGTTTGCAGTCTTCATCAACTTGACCAAAGCTTTTGATACGGTCAACAGAGAGGGTCTATGGGCTATTCTGCATAAACTGGGCTGCAAGGAAGGTTCATACGTCTGTTCCAGGACCACATAACAGTGCAAGTGCTCTCAAATGGTGACTCTTCTGTTGCATTCAAAATCTCAAATTGAGTGAAGCAGGGTTGTGTACTTGCTTCAGTGCTGTTCAATTTGTTCTTTGCCTATGTCCTCAGCTATGCCACAAGGGACTTGGATCAAGAGATATACATCTGCTACCAACTCAATGGCTCCCTCTTTGATCTTCAAAGACTCCATGCTAAGACCAAGACACAGGACAGACTTCTCATTGAGACACTTTTTGCAGATGACTGTGCCTTGGTGGCTCATAGACATGATGACCTTCAGGTCATCTTTGACAGGTTTTCTGAAGCATCCCAGCTCTTTGGCCTCACCATCAGTCTCAGTAAAAAAGAGTTCTTGTTCCAACCAGCACCTCATTCCAATGTCCCAGTTCCAGCCGTCTTCACCTAAGGCAAACAGCTGAAAAATGTGGATCAGTTCAAGTATTTGGGCAGCACCATCTCGAGTGAAAGTTCCCTTGATAAGGAAATTGCCTCCAGAGTCAGTAAGGCCAGCCAGGTGACTCCAAACAAAAGTCTTTAACCAACCCAACATTTATCTCTCCATCAAATTGAAGATCTTCAGTGCAGTGGTTCTAACAACTCTCCTGTATGGATCTAAGACATGGACTTTTTATAGACGGTACATTAAATAGCTTAAGCAATTTCACAAGCGCCTACTCTTCTCAATAATGAGCATTCGCTGGCAGGACAGAGTGAACAATATTAAGGTCCTAGAGAGAGTAAACACAATCAGAATTGAGAAAGTGCTATTGAGAGCATAACTGAGGTGGACCAGACATGTCATCAGATTGGAAGACTGCCGTCTCCCAAAACCGATCTCGTATGGGGAGCTGAGGCAGGGCAAAAGAAAAATGGGTCATCCGTATACGCACTTAAAAGATCATCAGAAGAGCAGTCTCCAGTGAGCTGGTATCAATCTCAAGGAACTCAAGCAAATGGCTCAGGACAGGAATCACTGGCGCTCTCTGACAAGATCAGCATGTAACAGGTTTGAGCGGAATCAATGAAATCGTTTCCAGGCTGCATGTGAAAGGTGCCACAAAGCTGCATCATCAAACATCATAGATATGGACTTCCCATGTCCTCAGTGAGGCCAGCTCTGTATCAGGGTTCGGACATCAGAGTCATTTGCATAGTTATAGATGAGAATTGTGACAATATCATCATCATCGTCAGCGATGGACTACCAACCAACGTTTTTGTGTACCAAATGGAATCTATACTCATTTTTTAAAGAAAGAGGATAGTATGTTTACAATGCATGTATTCCCTTCATGAGTGTATTTCATTTAAAGTGCCATTGTATAATATCATCATTCTTTTATTCTCTGTGAAGTAGCTGCAACACTACCAGTGTTAAGTGCATGTATGTATATGTGAGCTAAAACAGATATGAATTTCAAGCCTAAATGAACAAAGGCATTCATATAAAGAATCTCAGGTAGCTGTAGAGATATGGGTTTCTATCTCAATCCCATAGTTATCTAAAAAATACTTTTTTAAACGGAAGTGACAATTCATGTTCTTTGAGACCAGCACTCTGCTCTACATTAGCTGCGCTTTTCAGAATTTGAATTCCCTGGAGTCTCTCTGCTTTCCCCTTGATGCTATATTCTTTTCTGCTCTCTCTTTCCATTTATTTCTCTCTCTTGTACAAACACAAAATCAGGCAATCTTTTCCACCCCTGTGTCTCACTAATCCAAACCCCAACTATGATTCAAATTCATTAAATTTTTATATTTTTAAAAAATCACTCTATTAGTATATGCCCCCTTTGTATCTAAGCTTGTTAACAATAACATGTTGTAACACCAAAAAGTATTTCCAGGATTCCACAATACCATAACAAAGTATCCGAATTAGAGACATAATTCTCAACCGCAGACAGGGTATACAGGACTAAACCCAAATCTTTTCACTTAGGACCAGATTTTTAAATGTTTTTTAGGTGGCTACTGGAATTTTCAAAAGCACCTTAGTGCCTAACACCCATTGAATTAAATGAGTTTTATACACCTGGATACTTTTGATAATCCTACTAGGCATAAAAATATCTTTAAAAATCTGGGCCCTAGTGTCTATAAGGTACCACTCTGTAGCTATATGCTGCTCATTAGAACATAGACAAAAAACAGAATGCTACACCAAGAAAGCTATTTTACTTTAAAGGATCTCTACTTGAACAAGGAAAAGCAGTTTACTACAAATAAAAGTATAAAGTTATCTACTACAAATATTGTAGTGCAGATTTGAATGGAAAGCTCTCCAATATTCTTATCACTTTACCAGCACACTTTAGGAAAATCAATTTGTGCAGTTTGTCTTCCAAGTATGTCCTAAGCAGTCAAAGCTCAAAATATTATACCTTAGGAGAAAAAGCAGAGAACAAACAAACAAACAAAGAAAAAGTTATCAAAAAACCTGAAAATGTTAGCTATTCTTTACCTGCTGAGAAATGGCAGTACAACTTTTCAACATACTTTTTATCAAATGTTCCCTCTGTGGAGCAGTATTGAACTATTTGGTGTGTAGAGAACACACCAGAAAAGTAAGCAGTGCTGTATAAGTGATGTGGGACTTCAGTAAGAGGTGATCTAACTTATAGATGCATTTTAGAATACTATGTAGCCATGTGGGATTTTTACTAACATTATTAGGGCAACATCATTATTAGTGTTGAAGAAGGAGAATAGGATGCAGATGTAATGTGCCATAGATATATCTGAGCATGTGGCACTCTACTCCCATGAATAAGAATAAGAATATTTGGCATTTAGATGGCCCTTCTGCATTTTCAAATTGCTCTGCAAGCATTACCTAATTAATATTTATAATCCCCCATGAGCCAGGTTATAAATATATAGAGCCAGATCCTCAAATAAAACTAAATGCTTGTCAGAATGCATGTGTTTGTAGATTTTAAAGCCACAAGGGGCCCTTATGGTCATATTGTCTGACCTGCATAACACAGACCATAGAATTTCACTAAATGGTTCCTGTGTCAAACCCATAAGTAAATTGGGGGCTGGAACTGTGCAAAGGTGGCTTTACATTCACTTTTGCTGTCTTCCAGTCCTGCTGTTCCAATTTGCACATGACTCCAATGGCCACAGGGGCCCAAAAACACAGCTGAGGATTGGTATGATATAGAGCAGTGATTCTCAAACTTTTGTACTTGTGACCCCTTTCACACAGCAAGCCTATGTGTGTGATCCCACCTTATAAATTAAGAACACTTTTTTTATATTTAACACTATTATAAATGCTGGAGGCAAAGCGGGGCTTGGGATGGAGGCTGACAGCTTACGACCCCCCACATAATAACCTTGTGACCCCCTGAGGTGTCACGACCCCCAGTTTGAGAACCCCTGATATAGAGGCACCCTGGCCCCTTTTCCCTGCTCTGCCAGATAAGGGAGGGGAATGGCATTAAAGCCCCTAAGCTAACTCAGTGCTTCCATCCTGATCACTTTACACTTGGATGATCCTTAATGGGTTTGTTAAAACAGCTATACAACCAGATTATGCAGGCAATGCTAAATGGGCACACCACAGAGAATCTGGCCCACATTAACCCCATTTTACAGAAAAGGAAACCAAAAGCTGGCAAAACCGAAAGGTTAAGTGCTTACTCAGGCGCTTCCATTTTCAAGCAAAATTCCCACAGACTTGAATTGGGTTTTTCTTGGATAAGGAGTGAGTAAAGAATGTTGTGTAGGGTCCTAAGCCATTTGTCCAAAGATATACAGCAAGCCTGAGTGAGAACTGAGATTAGAACTCTGGCGTTCCTGGGACCATGCCACTCATGCTACCCTGTTGTAATAGTTAAACTGTAAAATTCAGTAACATTTGTACTTTCACTGTAACCTTTTGACAGTTCTCTCAGTTGCAGTTATTCCTTCCTATTACAAACATATTTGGGGTGAACTTCTGGTTCCATTGAAGTCAATGGTAAAACTCCCAATGACTTCAATGAGGCCAGGATTTCACCCTCTGTCAGACTGTAGAAATAGCAAGGGTGACTTTCATGTTCTTAGGATGTTGCTTATAATCTATCATCAGTTAATACATTATAATAGACAACAAGCATAGCTCCTAAATGTAGCTAGTGATTTTGAATAGTGCAACAATAAATCTAAAACAACAATGCTTTTTCAGAGCCTCTACAAATATGAGGCTGATTAACACTGGCTATGTTATAAAACATATATATATATGTTATAAAACATGGCAAATTAATAATTAATGGTATCTGAACTCAATATTTATTTTCTATGCACACATATATTCATATTTAACACAGATGCCACTAAACTTTTTAATCTGCTCCACTCTGTCCTACCCTGCATGTGACTGATTTAGACATTGATTTGCTGTAAAATAATTAACATTAAATCACAGAGTTATTATAATTTGATTGAATTTTTTTTCTCCATTTGTGGTTTAGGCAGAATGTGTGCATTGCTGTCATTTGGAGGGGACATGTAACGTGGCTTGGCATGTTAAAGTATGAAGAGCTCTTTGCTACTTAGGTAGGAATTAGTTTATTTAGTAGTGAAACTGCAATATTTAAATGAGGAGGGTTCTGGGGGGAGGTGGTGAGGGATTGTTTTATTTCTAAATAATTAGATGCATGTGAAAAACCTACCCATCACCATTTAAAATGCATTTATGATCTTTTTGCTGTTCAGAATTGTTGCGCAACAGACATTTCACTGTGTGTGTGATAGACGTAAACAAATGCATTGCTACTGTAGTTGCAGGGCAAGTAAACACTGATGTCACTGTTGCTATAATCATATTAGTAGGATCCGTTAATGGTAATGTCCAGACAGATCCACTACCCAGATCAGGAGATCTTTGAGATGAATTTGAATATGAGCACAATTGAAAATGAGAAAGGAGTCTACTTTAAAACAGGATCTTTGCAACAGATTGCCTTTCAAATAAGAATTCTGTTGTAAGAGTATGGTGTCCCTAGCCTCTGTTTGCCAGAAGCTGGGAATGAGTGACAGGGGATGGATCACTTGATTACCTGTTCTGTTCATCCCCTCTGGGGCACCTGGCACTGGCCACTGTCAGAAGACAGGGCACTGGGCTAGATGGACCTTTGGTCTGACCCAGTGGGACCATTCTTATGTTCGTAAGAGTAATCTTGCTATCACTAACATACAGCGTCAAATCACCTTGAATTGCAGTTGCATTTAACTACACTTGTGTATCTTTTCTTTAAGAACAAATTCATTTTTCTCTTACTCCCCAGAATACACAGACATAGACACACACACACACACTATATCCCAGTCAGAGGGCAAAAAGAAAAGGAGTACTTGTGGCACCTTAGAGACTAACCAATTTATTTTACAGTTCACAGCTTATGCTCAAATAAATTGGTTAGTCTCTAAGGTGCCACAAGTACTCCTTTTCTTTTTGCGAATACAGACTAACACGGCTGCTACTCTGAAACCAGTCAGAGGGAATACATACTCTAGTCAGCAGTGTACTCGCATTCCTCAACGCTGTTCGGTCAAGGACAGAAACATCAGTCTGAACGTTTAGTACCGTTTTCATTTCTAAAGGGCTTCTCATTTTTAATAATAATGTATCTAGGCCTTTAAATATGCTGCTGCCCCAGTATTATAGCACCCTGTAGCAAAACAAAATACAACAATAATAGCAATAGCAATCAAGGGATGAAAATCATGCAGGTGTGGAAAATAACAGAGCAGGATGTGTTTCCTGTAGTGTTCTCTGTGCCGCTCAAATATACACTCACCGAGTCTGCAATTACACACTTTATCAACAGATTCGGAGACTGCTGGGTTTGCTCGGTGTTTAACCCTTAGCCATTGATCCTCTTGCGCAGGGTAACGTGCTTTTGCCATTCAGAATTTACAGTGCACATTTTTTTTCTTTTGGTAAATCTATTACAAGGGGGGGGGAGAATGAAAAAAATAAAGAAATAAAGAGGAAAAAACCTTGTGTTTTCGCCATGAAACGTGTGTACTTTTGCCCTTTTAATAATACATATGTTCTCCCTAATTTTCAATTACTTCCTTGATTTTCTCTTTCAAATTGACGAAGCGTTTGCTTTTCTATCTCATGGGCTCACCTTTATGGTCTGTTTAGCGCTGCAGCTACCTCCTGCATACCAATGTGGGGCTGCAAAAGGCACCACCACATCAGTCTTACTTTCCTTCCAGCCTTTTCCCTACTACCATCAACCAGACGCATTTTTTAAAAGGAGTTCTCGCAGCAAAGATAAAGACATGGATCCTATTATAGTTCGGTACTATTGTATATATCTCCAGTGCCCCAGGATCAGACAGAAACGATGCACCTAGCAAGACCAGGCTAAGCGGAAAGACCCCGTGAAATAAAAATGTTCTCGGAATAAAAATGACAGAAAACATTGTCCGCACAAGTTTGGGAAAAAACAAAGGGACCATTTATTTTTGGTGACTGTATTCACCCATGAAACAGCTGTGGAAGGCAGTCCCGGCAATCTGACATTGCAGTACTTTCTGAGATCAGAAGTGCAGCGGGAAGGTTTTGTTGTACAATCATTGCTTAATTAAGCACAAGAAGTTCTTTCTTCTCTCCTTATGTCCCCCCCCTCCCCCCCCCCCGGCACGCATTTGTACACAAGATCTGTGGAGACTCACCGGGTCACCCTGATCTCTGAAGGTCAGTCTCAGGTTGTGCCTCGACTGTGGTTCTCTCCCCTGGGCTCTTTTGGCTGGCTTCGGTTTTGGTTTGGCTTGTGTGTGTCTGTCACTTGTTATGTTAAGCCGTTGCCCAGCATCCCAGCTCAGATTCCGTGGTCGCAATCCACATCTCGGCAGATATACCAGAGAATCACATAGAGGATCAGGAGGATGGCAAAGATGAACAAAGCTACCAGAATAGCCTTGGTCACAGGAGAAATGAGGGACTGCATGTCACCCAGCAGGAGCCGCAGCCGGAGGAGAGGAGCGGGGTTAGTAATTGCAACGATCCTGATGGTCTCTGGCAGAAGCCCCCCACCCACCCTCCCTCCTACCCTGCCAGGCAAGCAGTAGCCCCCACTAAAACCGGCGGTGCCTCTGCATTGGTTCGTGCCGAGTCGACAGCGCTTTAGCAACGGGCTTCTTCTTCTTCTTCTTCGAGTGTGCGAGTGTGCGCGAGTGTGGCAAGGGAGACGCTCACTCCACGGGGCACGGTGCGGCGCTCACATGCCCCCGCTGCGGCTCTCCGGCAGGGAAGATCAGCGCTCCGCTGGGAAGAAGAGGGGCCAGAGCGGGCGGGTGGAGCGAAGCTGATAATCCGGCCATGGGCGCCGCCGGGGCTCCAGCGGCACTCGCCTCTTTCTTCAAGCCCGCGCCGCGGGGGAGGCGGGAGCTGCAGACCCGGGGCGTTCAAACTTCGGCGCGGAGACAGCCCGGAGGGGGCGGGGGTGAAAAGGCCGGCTCCCGGGAAGGTCTCCGATGAAAGCCATCAAAGGGCAGTGGGGGGAGAGAGGGGGGTGGGGGTGCAAGTGGCGGGAGCCCTGCCTGCCTGGCTGGAGCACGGTGCTTTCCCCTGGTGCTGTGCGTGTGAGAGCCGGAGCTCGCGGGGGGGGGCGTGTGTGTCTGCAGCGCCGGCCGCGGGGCTGCTGCAGACTGGGAAGCCGGCTGATTAGTATTCCGCCCAGCAGAGCCTTCCCGCCCCTCGCTGCATCTCCCCTCGCTCCCTCCCCCTGCTCTCCTTCACGCCCCGTCCTCCCCTCGCCTCGGCGGCGCCCCTTCTCCCCCAGCCCCCGCGCAGCGGGGCAACTTCGGCCGTTGCCGTGACTATAGTGAGCGGGGGGCGTACAATGGGATCCCCCCCACACCTTTAATTGGCGTCCCCGCCGCCCTTATGCTTCCTGGGCGACCCGCTGCTTGCCACCGAACAGGGCAAAGAAGGGAAGGAAAGCTGGGTGTCCCCCCGCCCCCCAGGGCTCGCACCCCGCCCGAGTGTGCCGCTGTGGCCGGGAGGGGTCGTGACGAAGACCCCGCGCGGCAGCCGCGATTGGGCGGGAAGCTGAACATCAGGCGAGGCGGACGCTCTTCGCCGCACTGTTCTGAGCCCGCATACAATGACCCCGGCTTCGAGGGGAGGGATGGAATTGGGGTGTGAGGCGAGGGGCATCCCTCAGAGGCAGGTGCTGCTCACCGGCTGAACTGAGACAAGGGGTCCATGTGGTTCCCTGTGGCGATGCGGCGGGACTGGGTCTCTTGGGCGATTTACTAGGGGCCCTCCAGAAAAAGCCTCCACCAAAACGGGGAGCGGACAGGCATGCCCTGCCTCAGCCAGCCCGCTGACCAGCGAAGGGTGAGGCACGCTACCCGCGCGCGCTGGTTTCGGATTCAGCGTCCATGCAGGAAGGCGCTTGCCCTCTGTGGCCATCCAGCGAGGTCAGAACCCGAGAGATCCTCCCCGGAAGGGGTGAGCAGTTGTCCAGTTCTGTCCACCACAGGTATTAGAAAAATCCTGCCGAAGGGGGGGCGGGGGGCAGTCACAGAAGAGCAACCCAAGTTATGAAGGGGGAGAAGGAAAGCTTAAAAGCCAAATGTGTGTAATTTGGATAAAGGAAAAACTGGGGAGACATCAGAATACTCTACAAATATTTGATGGGTGCAAACATCAAGGTGCTGGAGGAGTTACCTAATGTGATGCCTGGGGGGACACAGAAGAGCAATGAGACATAACAAAGGGGAGTTTTAGACTGTATGAAGGAAAACCGCCCTGATAGTGAAATGTCTAATGGCTGTGGAATAATCTCCCAAGGGAAGTGCTGGATACTCCCATTACTTGGAATTTTTTAAACTTTTCTGTTTTTATCTAGGAAGGATGGTTTTGTGAGTGAGGAATCTGACGGAGACTCAGGCCATTTGGGAATACCCACAATTCCTGCCTCTGCCATATAGTTCCTGTGTCACCTGGGGAAAGTCACTTAATTTGTCTGTGCCTCAGTTCCCCATCTGCAACATGTGGATGACAATACTTCCTTTCTCCCATTCTCAGTCTTGTCTCTTCAGAGTGTAAACTTTTCAGGGTAGAGAGTGTACGTTCATAGAGTTCTTTGCAAAATGAACTGCTTGGCACCTCCAGGTGCGATTGTGTTACAAATAATAAATGTGTTCATGAAATCCAGCATAGAGTCCATGCTCACCATGACTCGTTACTTTATCACAGATAAGTCTGGTAGTAGATGCTATTTCAAAAGCAGGTATATTCTAGAGATTTAGGACATATTGCTATTAATACCAACAAGGCATCTTTAAAACTCATCTTGGCCTTGTAATAGTTTGTTTAGTGGAAGATGTAACTATAAGAAGAAAAGTAGTTGTTCCACAGAATGGCTGCTTTTCACAGTCTGGCATTTAGCACTTATTCTATGTTGTCCTTAGAGAAGCCTTTTTTAACTTGACAGCACTCCAGCAAGTAATACCAAACTTAGCAGCATTAGACATAGTAGTAACAAGAAAGTTTGTTTAATACTACAGAACTTTTCAGAGGGGGAACCAGAGTAGTGCATGTAGTTTTAAAAGGAACACCATCACTCTGTTTATCCTCCAAATGTAACTTGAACAGTCTGGGAAGGAATAGCTTTTGAATTCTACACATATAATTCACATTTACATAAATATTAGAGCATGACTGAGAAATTAAAAATATAGCTTGTCTGTGTTTTATGTGCTGTCATTGGTGGAGAGTGAGCAAACAGAGAAAGCACAAGTTGACTAACAAACCTGTTACCCAAACTATCCTGATTTATGTTAACAAAGCTGGCTTACAAATAAGGAAGTAAACAGAAAAGTCATCTCAGTTTTAAGATCCCTTATAAGTAAGAGAGAGTGGAAAGGGAAATAAATATTTGCTAATTAGAAAAAGTCAACATTGATAGGAAAAGACATTTTAATTTTCATCTTGTAAGATGACGTTAAATTAAAGGAGAGTAGTGATGTAAACTATTGATCATTCTCCTTTTAATTTTCTCTTTTGTTATCTTTGAGAATGAGACTGAGCTACAGCAAATACAAGTTTACCATGAATTGATACATACAAAAATTTGTGCATAAATCACAAATGATGCGGTAGTGTGGATAGCATTAGGTGTGCTGAAATTAAATCCAAACCCAATGTGCTTACACAAGACAGCCATTTGACATAGGCTCCTTCAAATATCTCTTGATGTCACAGTGAGTCTTAGCCAAAACAAAACAATCCAAACTCTGTTCCTGCCATGCTCTATCTCTACTACGCTTCTTATCCAATGTCCTAAGATGTAAATGGCATCAGTTACAAAAAAAAAAAAAAAATTTCTTGAGTGCATGATAAAGCCAGTGGATCTAATACAATCCCAGGTTTTGCTGGTCTATGTCACCACAATAAAGGATATATTCAGGTGGAAAGTACCTCCAAAGCACACACAACCCCCTCTCTGCTGGGCGGCCTGAAGTCAGCACACCCTCAGAATTGGGCTGTGCTGTGTGATGAAAGGTGTGGCCAATGTCTGCAGTCATTGTTTTAAAATAACATTCAAAGCCTGATTCCTCTGTTGCTTACAGCTTCTGCACATGCATAACGCCAGTGACATCAGTGAAATTACCCCTGAGTGTAAATGAGAGGAAGATCAGGTCCAGGGAACCAAACAATAACTGATGAAGTCCAATTTGCTTTGTTTACAGGCTCCCCACATATATAGTATCCACCACAGTTATTTTCTGTTTTCATTGGTTTCTATGGCATTGTGTGGAGAAGAAATATAATAGATATCTGTTCTATTAAAATGGTTTTGAGACTAACAGAACTCCACATAGGGTGTTCACAAAAAGAAAAGGAGGACTTGTGGCACCTTAGAGACTAACCAATTTATTTGAGCATGAGCTTTCATGAGCTACAGCTCACTTCATAGGGTGTTATCACTTGTGTATTATAACCATGTCTAAGGTGCTCAGTGTACATGTCAGATGTTCCTATATTTCTTTTCATAACAACAATAAGACTAAGAGTAAAATCCCGGCCTTGTTGAAGTCAGTGGGAATTTTACCATTGACTTCAGCAGAGCCAGGATTTTACCCTATAATGCGGTAATGCACAGTAAACTCAGGAAAAAGTGAAATATTGTCTTGAAGATAATCCAATAAAAGGTATAAATAACTGAATATGAAAAGGAAACAATGGGAAAGTAGATAGCTTAAAGCATTGGTAATGGGCTCTGGAATCTTTGACCACCGCCCCATTGGTTAAAAATCAATCCCAAACCCATAGTGACCAAAAGATGCTAGTGTCACTGCCAGGTGTCTGAGTTAGCAGTTTTGGGCATTTTCCCAATGGACATGCGTCCACATCATAAACACACTAAAACACTAGTGGCAATAACAAACAACCTTACTGACAGTTTACATAAAAAGGTCAAAGATTGGATGAGTTGGTAGATTTTAGAGGGACTGAGAAATATTGGCAAAGCACTGTGTTGCTGTCTATGCCTTATCTATTCTGTGAATTAAAAGAACAATTAATCTTCTCAGATACTATAATAATGGATATAAAAACCTGGAAAAACATTACAAAATCTGGCACCTTTCATGAGCATCAGTTCATTAAACAAAACCACCCTTCAAAAAACCTCATACCTTCCCCTATATCTGTCTTTTTAAGAGGGATATGGGAAAGAAAGTTATCAATGATGTTGTCAAAATAAAAGTGGAGCTCCATAATGGACCAATATGTTATTTATTAATGAACTAAAGGAGAAGGTAAACTTGAAATTGCAAAAATGTATGGATGACACAAAACAAGGAGGTATGGCAAACAAAAAGATAGCACAGCTCTTAATTATAGAGATTACTTGAGGGGTGAAGTTTAAAGAAGTGTAAGATAATACAATTAGGAAAGATTTATCCACAGGGCCTGGAAAACATGAATTAAATTTAGCAAAGTTTGGCTAAGAAAAGAGGAGGAGTGATGTGCCAAGTTTATTTAAATGCTTTGGACTTCATACTTTTTGGCACAATGAATCAGAGGAGAGAGCAAAATTGCTTGAGTTAGGATGGGGATAGAAGTCCATCTGAGGGGCTCTTTACACACCCAACTCTTCATCACCATTAGATTTCAAAAAGGAATTATTGTTAGTCTCTTCTATCTCCTATTTGGCACAATTTTCAGAATGTGACAACTCTAAATAAGAGAAAAAATTCTCTTTTGACTTTTAATATGCTAATCAGATTTTCCTCCTTTAGTGTAGGGAAAGGAAATCAAATCATCAGCTAATAAGGGTCCATTATTCATTTTTCGGTGGCATGGGGGATTGTTTGTTTATTTGTTTTAAGACAAAGAGCTTCTCACATGGAAGGAACCAAATTGTAAATACACCCTAGATACAGACTCCTGAGTATCAGTACTTCCTGCTGTTGGTACTTATGTTTATGAATTTTTGATCTACACTAAGCACTAGAGATTAGTTGCCTAGACTACTCTTTTGGACAGAAAAATCTCTGTTGGAAGTAAACATCAGGGCTGAGTTGGTTTCTAAACTTTTTGGAGCCTGGTGGAGTACACAGGTGATAAATACAAGAAAGGAGTGGAAGGAAAAAATGGTCATGGACCTGAATGCAGAAGATAATCCTCAAAGGAAGGCAGATTCTTACAAAATTGTACATTACTGGTTAGGATCCTGCATAGCACAGTTCAGTTCCTTCTTTTCTACAGGAAGTATAATCTGGGTTTTCCAATCCAATGCTGGAAGGGATGTGAGTGAGAAGGGTTCTCTTTTTTATGTGTTGGGAATGTCCCCAGCACAGCATTTGAGATCAGATTTTGGATATTGTGGACACCAACGTAGGCCCCATTCAACTGAAGGTATTTTTTTTTCCCTTCAGACACCAATCAAGTAATAGATCTTTAGGGCTAACAGCTCGACTCACATACATATCTAGATAAACAACTGTGCTCTGATGGAAAGTGGAATCTACAATCAAGCTGTCATTTAAATATCTGAAAAAAATTACTGCTAATGTACAAGGGAACATTCAAGGTGAAGTGGTCCATTAACACCTCCCCAGTTATGTAGTGAGGAGGGGAGAAACACTATTGCTATTGGGGCATTTGATGAGGTACAGCACACCATATGTTGTGATAGGCATGTTTGGATCCTGAAAGATGTGTTTTGGAGGAATGGGGTGTTAATCATCATAGCAATGGTGATATGTCTACAGGTTTTGCAGCTGTTGTGCTGCTTTGTGTTGGTGTGTCCTGGTCTGTGGGGAGGTTGTTTCTGATGGTGAGCTTGGTGAGTTGTTTGAAGACCAGAAGAGGGGGTTCAGGAAAGATTTATTTCAGAATGTGGTCCCCATCAACTTTGGGTTGTAATTGTTTGATGATACCCCATATGGGTTACAGTGTGAGGTGGTAGCTGTCTACTAGGAGTGTGAGATTGGAGGGGGTTTTATTTCTGTACTGAAGCAGGTTATCTCGGTGTATGTGGCTGGCCTGTTACATGATGTGTTCTACTTCTCCAGTGGAATGTCTTTGTTTGGTGAAGGCAGTTTTAAGTGTGTTAAGATGTATATCCAGGACTTTATTCTCGGAGCATATTCTGTTGTATCTGCATGCTTGGCTGTAGATAAAAGATTTCTTTGTGTGTCTGTGGTGGTTACTGGATCTGTGAAGGTAGGTGTGGCGATCCATGGATTTTTTGTATGTAGTTGTTTGTAAGGTTCCATTGTTGAAGCTGATTCTGGTGTCCAGGAAGATGCTAGTAGGGTAGTGTTCTAGAGAAATTTTAATGGTTTGGTGGTGGTTGTTGAAGTTCTGGTGGAAATCGATGAGGGAGTTTAAGTCATCTGTCCAGAGGATTAAAATATCATAAATGTATCTCAGGTATATCATTGATTTTGAGGTGCCTTTGTCTAGAAATTCTTCCGGGTGGCCCATGAAGATGATGGCGTATTGGGGAGGCATCTGAGTACCCATAGCTGTTCCCATGGTTTGGACAAAGCATGTGTTGTTGAATGTAAAATTGTTATGGGTAAGGATGAAGTGGATGTGTTTGGGGCTGGGGCGGGTGGATATCTGAGTGTTGTCCATTATCTTGTAAATATTTGAGGCAGGCAGTGATCCTTTCATTGTGAGGGGATGTTGGAATATAGGGAGGTGATATCTATGGTGGCAAGGATAGTGTTCTGAGGGAGGTTGTTAATTTGGCAGAGTTTCTGGAGGAAGTCAGTCAGTTGTGTCCCGAAGGAAGTTGGCTCTGTGTGTGGTGAGTGGTTTGAGAATGGTGTCTATGAATCCTGATATTCCTTCAGTAACAGTGCCGTGGCCAGATATGATGGGTCTGCCTGGGTTCCCTTGTTTGTATATTTTGGGAAGCATGTAGAAAGTTCCTGGGGTGGGTTCATGTGGGATGAAGTTGTAAAGTTTCTGTTGGAGTTGTTTGAGGAAAGGATTTGATTATATCCTAAAATTCCTGGGTAAATTGTGGTTTGGAATCTTCTTTGTGTTCTTTATAGTTGGTGGTGTTGGAGAGTGTTGAGCTGGCCTCATTAACTTTATCATTACAGTTGAGAACTATCTGATGGTTGGATTTCAGGGACTATATAGCTGTCCTCTTGGTGGTGGAGAGATTGTGATGGATGTGATGTTTGTTAAGGGTTTCACAGTCAATTTTTTTCCTGAACCAATCAATTTAATGATCAAAAGTGTGGTTTTGTCCACTGTGGGATTATCCAGTCAGATGGCTCTTTTTTCTTATGACTGTTCTTGGGGATGTGGTAATTGTTGGTGGTGTCGCCATTGTTGTGAAAGAATTTCTTGAGGTGGAGTTGGCAGAAGAATTTTTCCTGTTCTCCACATGTTAGTATGGTATCATGTTCTGTGGTGGGTCAGAAGTTCAGTCCCTTGGAAAGAAGAGATTATTCAGCTCTGGTTAGGAGTAGTCCTGATAAATTGATGACGTTGGGATGTCATGTAGTATCCATTTGGTGGGATCCCAGTTCCATGGTTTCTCCCAGAAGTGGTGTTCTGTGGGTTGTAGAATTGCTGTAGTTGGTTCCACTTTGTTTTGTGTTGGATGGCTCTCATCAGGTTTTTTTGATAGTAGTTTTGGGTTTCTTGCATGATTTCTAGGTAAATTTCCTGATATTTTTCTTCCAGTGTGTGGCAGCATTTCTTGTCTGAGGTGGTCCCACTGGAGCATGTGAGGTGCAGTAAGTGGTTCCTCAGATTTTCTGAAGTCCTTCTGCAGATCCGTTCAGCATATGTAATGGTCAGAGGGTTGAGATGGTGAGACCTCTGGGGATGATGTTTTATTTCTTGCATTTGCTCAGGAAGTAGATGTTGCTGTTAAGTTTTGCTTCCTTTTTCTTCATGTTGTGGAGTTTCCATTTCAGACAGCAAAATTCTATATCTTCCATGGTTATAAGCAGTGTTGTTGTAGCTGTGTTGGTCCCAGGATATTAGAGAGTAAGATTAGAGCAGTGGTTCCCAAACTTGTTCCACTGCTTGTGCAGGGAAAGCCCCGGTGGACCGGGCCAATTTGTTTACCTACCGCGTCCACAGGTTCGGCCGATCGTGGCTCCCAGTGGCCACGGTTCATTGCTCCAGGCCATTGGGAGCTGCTGGAAGCGGCACGGGCCGAGGGACATACTGGCCACTGCTTCCAGCAGCTCCCATTGGCCTGGAGCAGCAAACCACGGCCACTGGAAGCCGCGATCAGCCGAACCTGCAGACACAACAGGTAAACAAACCAGCCCGGCCCACCAGGGGCTTTCCCTGCACAAGCAGCGGAACAAGTTTGGGAATCACTGGATTAGAGAGAACAGGCTCTATTATGCGTCTATTTAAAATGACAAAGAGAGATGTGTTCTCTAGCCAGTGAGCTCTTGACTTATCTACCATTCACCTCTTGCTAACACAGTAAAGAGAGAGCATACCTGGTGATTTAGAGGCTGTTGCTCTTTAATTGTACGAGCATTCATCTTTCTCTGACAGACTTTTTAATGCTGTAATGTAGTCATAAAGGTTACTCTCAATCCCAAAGGAATAGTTACTTACCCCAGGTCAACTGCATCATAGAATATCAGGGTTGGAAGGGACCTCAGGAGGTCATCCAGTCCAACCCCCTGCTCAAAGCAGGACCAATCCCCCAACTAAATTATCCCAGCCAGGGCTTTGCCTGACCTTAAAAACCTCAAAGGAAGAAGATTCTACCACCTCCCTAGGTAACACATTCCAGTGCTTCACCACCCTCTTAGTGAAAAAGTTTTTCCTAATATCCAACCTAAACCTCCCCCACTGCAACTTGAGACCATTACTCCTTGTTCTGTCATCTGCTACCACTGAGAACAGTCTAAATCCATCCTCTTTGGAACCCCCTTTAAGGTAGTTGAAAGCAGCTACCAAATCCCCCCTCATTCTTCTCTTCCGCAGACTAAACAATCCCCAGTTCCCTCAGCCTCTCCTCATAACTCATGTGTTCCAGTCCCCTAATCATTTTTGTTGCCCTCCGCTGGACCCTTTCCAATTTTTCCACATCCTTCTTGTAGTGTGGGGCCCAAAACTGGACACAGTACTCCAGATGAGGCCTCACCAATGTCGAATAGAGGGGAATGATCACATCCCTCTGTCTGCTAGCAATGCCCCTACTTACACAGCCCAAAATGCCGTTAGCCTTCTTGGCAACAAGAGCACACTGTTGACATCCTAGATAGCTTACCAAAGACAACACTTTTAGCCAATCCTATAATAAACTATCTAAGGATTTATTAATTAAGAAAAGAAATGAAAGTTATTTACAAGGATAAAGAAGGTAAACACACACACAAATGAGTTACAGTGTTAGGTTCCAAAAGGTAATAGAAGCTTCTATAATATGCAAGCTCTACTGTCCTTTAGGGCTAACCCAGGCCAAACAGTTGGGGATCCCTTGCTTTCACTTAGACATCTTCACCCCTCAGAGTTCAAGCAGCATAGAGAGATCCAGTTCCTTCTTGTCAGGGATTTTTATTCCCTCCTCCTTGAGATTTTGGAAATAAAAATGAGTTCTGCTAACTGAGTTTATCCTCATACAATTATTAAAAAAAAAAAAGTGACATCAGTGACATAGGTCAAATCCAAGACGTTACTGCAAAACTGGGAAAAAAATATATTTTTGATGACATAAGGCAAAACCATGAGTCCCAAGTTTGACCTTCCATATACACAGTATTTAAAATGTTCAAACTGCCTGTAAGGATTTAGTTATTATTTCTCTTCCTTGCAAGGGGCTGCAGCAGCAGTAGCAATGCACCTTCAAAAAAAAACAATATTTGGATACAGAGACAGTTACTTAAAACTCTCTCAAAGGGACCGAAAAAGAAGTTGGAGCAAATATTTTATTCTCTTTCCAGCACATCAGCTGCAGTAGATAAAGGAGGATGGATTAACACTGAGACATAACCTTCAATTAATTTTTTGAGGCTTTCAATGGACCTGTATTATTTCTGTGATGTTAACATGAATTAGAAAGGAAGGCTGATACAATAATTAAGGTGCTAACTTGAGATTAACAAAACCCACATTTAGTTCTGTGCTCTGTCACAGACTTCCTGTGTGACCTTGGGCAACGCATTTAGCCTCTCAGTGCCTCAGCTCCCCATCTGTAAAATGGAGATAATCGCATTTCCCTACCTCACTGGGGTGTTGTGAGGATACATACATCAAAGATTAGTAACAGGGGCCATGGAAGTACCTTGGGTGGATATTATAATTGGGAAAGAGAAATCAGTCTGGAGACGAAAATTTGAAAGGAAAACTGAGTACACAGCATAGTCACTCATATCATCCTGGGAATAACTCAGGTGAACACTATAGGTCAGATTTAATTTGAAAACAACTTTAGCTCCCATTGGCCTCAGTAGTCTAAATAGTGGGTGGAAGATGCAGTAGCAATCTGCCATGTGACAAGAGTAAACCTGTCTCATGCTCATATGAGCCAGGAAATAGAGCTCAGCCTTTACACTCTTGCCTATCACACCCTTATTAGAACAACAGGTAAGGAAGAGACACTGCTAGGGATGAGCCTTTGGGGAAATTGAAAGCTGCTCTTGACCACAAAAACTCTGAAGGAGATTAGTAAAACAGATTGCTTGTTCCTAAGGTGGGGGAAGGCAATTCCTCTTGCAGTGTCCCAGCCCCCACTGTTGGAAGAAATTGTCATCTCCTCATGTTAATGAGGACAAATCTAACCCTGTGTATATATCAAAGTCCCCCTGGTAATAAGGGCAGCTGATTTCACCACACAACCAAAATTGCCAGTTCTCATGTCTCACAACTGCTGCATAATTCTTCTCTTAACACAAAGCTTAAATAGTGTTTACTTTGGGTGCAAAGCAATGCAAACTAAAAACAAGGGTAAAAATGGAATAGGAATTTTGACTAAGTATCTACAAAATGTGTTGTTGCAAAAACTAGAACAAGCCAGATTCTATTCATATAAATGACAAGAATTCCAAACATCATAGACCGATGGTCATGAAATGATGAGATTTTCTACCCCGGGAGAAATTAAATCCTGACGAGTGGCTAAACTCCACTCAAAATGGTCCATCATGAAAGTGTTACATTTGCATAAGGCAAAGATAAAACTAATAGGCTTTCCTCACACTTGAAGTGATTAAATTAAGTTAGATATAAGGTATAGAGTCTTCTAGGAACCAATGCAGATTTATTTCTTCCACACATGTCTGTACAATTTGCAAAGCACTCGTTGGCTCCCTAGTCAAATATATATATTTACCCCCTTAGGAGACTACAGCTATTTAGCTGACAAAAATACTGAAAACTACCTATTTACTGTACAAAACTGAGCAATCAGTTTAATCACCAATAAGCTTCAAGATACAAAACATACACAGACATAAAACAATACTTCGATTGTAAGCTCTTTGGGTCAGGGTCTTTTTGTTCTGTGTTAGTACAGCGCTAGTACAATGGATCCTGATCCATGTCTAGAGCTCATATTTGTATTTGCAATACAAATAATAAATCAAATAATACTTTGACTCAGTGGGTTTTCATGTTCAGTCTTGTAAGAAGCTAGAATTTAAAAAGCAAGAAATGTTCAAAGTATTTTCTCATTTTCATTTTTTAAACATCTTATTTAAAATTGCTTTTATGGATAACTTGTTTATGATCATATTGGCATTACCCCTTTTCAGCCTGATCCTTCACTGTTAATGTCCGTGGGACTTTGGCCATTAACTTCAATAGGAGCAAGATCATGCCCTTACCGAGATTCCCTTCTCTCTTTTTTTGCTGCTCTTTAATTCTTTGTGTGCACTGGTTTTCTGTTTCTATGTCTAGTTCTCTGTCTGTCTAGGTACTTATATCACCCCCTCTTGCTGGAGTATCTGAATACCTCAGTCTCAATAGTGTGTTAAGCTAATGAAAACTTAACTGTATGGGTAGGTTAAAGAACAATAATAATTGCAGTTGTATGTGATAAGCTTTTAGTTGGATAAGAATGGACCATATCATAAGGAGAAAATTCCTAGCAGAAAAAAATATGTGAATACCACAGGACTAATATTTCCGAACAATGCCCGCTGTGCTGACTTTTACTCCATTTCCTCTTGTCTGATGGCTCCACCTAATGGGATTAAAAGGAATACATCTGCCCTTAAGGCTTTTCACCAACAGCCAGTATGTACCTGTTTTAGATATTTCTTTTTATTTTGGATGATGTGTCCCATGTGGATGGCGTGGCAGAAGTGAATCCCTAGGCTTTTTGAATATAGAGCAGCCACTACAGAGGTTTTCTGTATTATGACTCAGCTTCCTCTTATTTTACTACAGCCCTGCAGAACGTGAGTGTAATGTTATTTCACTATGGGCTACTCGTGTTAGCTGCTCCATGAACGTTGAAGTGAATTATATGTGAGATATTTTACCCAATTTTACATTTGCATTCTTCTACTCACACGCAGTTTGTTTGAACTTCAAGTCCCTAGTCATCTTGCATGGGCTGACTATAGGGCTCTGAACAGGAACAGGAGTTTGCCCATATAGATTAGTTCATAGGATCAGGGACCACATTTTGCATAGGCTGTTCTTAAAGGAAGTCAAATCGCATGCAGCATCCCTGGACATGCAACTTATTCATATAAGCAATGTGACTGTAGTCAGGTCAGCTTGCTTAATGCTCTAGGCTCTGAGGGCAATGGAAGCAAAACACTCCCAAAGGAGCAAATAGCTCCTGAAATTATGCACTACCATATTGCCAACCACAAGCATGAGACTGGATTTAAATTAATAGATTTGGGATTCTTTTTAATTGCCATCTGGTATTTGAGTTGTTAGGGTGCACTCAGATCATGTTTTCAAGCTCTGCTATGCAACCATGAAGGCTAGAAATGTACTTATTTTTCTAATGAAAGCTGAGATTCTTCCCTAATCCCAGACCTCCATCAGCTGGGGTTTTAAGAAAAAAACATCAAACGTAAGACTTGAAATAAAATGGCAATAGTTGGCAAAACTGCTCTATGGATTTTCTTTTTTAAATCTAAGAGAAATTTTTTAAACAGCTATGGTGCTCCAAATTGAACAGCATTTTTCTCTCCTCTCCTCCCCTTCTCCCCCACCTCTACCTAGTAGGGAAAGCTGTCTCTCCCCTTGTCAGGAGCCATCATTAAGAGAGACTTGGTAGTCTCTGGAACCTCTTCCATTGATGGGAACAGCTTTTCATAGTGGGGGTAGTTTTAAGTCCCACATGCAGTCGCAGCCTTTGTGAGAGGAATTTTTTTTTTTTTGTACTTGGGGTGAGTGTGTGTGCCTCTGGGCCCCTTCAGGAGGGGAAGTCTTTGGGAAGTGAAAAGCTTCAAGGGACTATGCAAACTTTGAGTCCTTTTCTGCCACCACCACCTCTAAGTAGGATCAGAATCAGGTGAGAGGAAGAGACGGGTTAGGGACACTGCCTGGTATGGAGACATCCCCAGTCACTAGTGTCCCCCCCCACTAACTCTCATTTTGAAACAAGAGAAAGAAGGAGCTGCAGCTGATGTCACTTATCACAATCACCCGCCAGCTTCCATAGTCAGCTCCAGTTTCTGTCTGTCTGTCTGTCTCTCTCATCCACACATGCACAAACACACCAGCCATGGACAGTAGTAATGAAGACAGATATCAGCTATTCTCAACAATATGGACTATTTCCTGAATAGTCATACACCTCTGGTTTCATCTGCAATGATTTGTGTGCAGAATTTATGCTAATATCTAAGTACGTAATTGTCCCCACAAATCAAGTACTTAGATATCTAAGTGACATATATTGCAGGTGTAAAATAAGGTCAATATTTAAAAATTTGCTCCATAGTCTTAACCAATGGGAACTGTCAGAAAAATAACCATGCTAAAGACAAAACCTATATTATATATAGTGTATATATTTTGTGTATTGTTTGACTCTTTAGCAGCTGAAGTATAACATTTAGCATCCATAAGTGATGCTTACAGGCCTAAACAGATTGCCATTGTCCCTTTAAATAGTTGATGGTAAAATGTAGATGAAGTGCAATCTATATTGTCTATCCCATGATCTTATAGAATACAGTATACTCTGGTCTGTCAAACAAAAAAAATGTCTATAAATAAATTTAATAAATGCTAGTATTTAATCCAATACTATTTAATCCACTCTAAAACACTCTTCAGTAATAATATTCTATGTTTATTTTTCCAATTGGCTCTTATTCCCTCCCACCTTCTAAAACTTCAGGTTAATATAGACTGAGGACTAATTCAGCTACACCCACATCTTTTTGGACAAAGAAATACTAATTTCTGGATTAATCATTCTCTTTGAAGAACAAGGAGTCTAAATTTAGACTGGCATATGCATTTAGAGGATTAATATTATTCAACATGATGACTACAGCTGCCCTCCTTACTCTGTATTTCTTTTTTATTCTGCATTGTAAGGGCTAGATCATTCTCTCTCTTAGGGAAAACAAATGAAAGGGACCCTGGTGAAAGGAAAGGGGGTAAGATTCCGTGAGGTTCACCAGAGTTTTCCGCAAATCATTCTATTGAGGGCAGGTTTTGACCCTCATGGAACAAAGAGAGGATTCTGCTTCCAAAGCCCACAGATTCTCCAAGACCCTCTGCAGTCCTAATGTAAGCGGGAGAATAGTCCCACTATTGTGGGGAACTTTCCTGGCTTCTGCACTACCCCGGTGGAGTGGGCTTGCGAAAGGATCTGAGTCCTCACTCCCTCTTCCTTTACCCAGTGGCCTCCCTGCCCTTGAGGACTCCCCTTCCACTCTCCTGTCTGGCAGAGTCCTTGTAACCCCAACAAGGCTGGGCCCAGGATTCCTGGGTGGGCTCGAACCCCAACCCTGCTGTGGTCACCTAGGACAGGGGCTAGGGTGTCCCCACTCTGGGGTACTCTCTCTGCACTGGGCACTTCTCTGACCCACTGACCATTACATACAAGTTAAAGCAAATGCAAGTTATTTAATCAACAATTAATTTTAAAAAGAATGAGGAAAAATGGGAAAGGTTAAAGGAAACACATCACCCCGCTCTGTGGCAGGGAACATCACAAACAGTGTCTCTGGAACGTCAGGGCAGTTCACAGTCTGTTCCTTGTAAGTCTCAGGCCTTCTTCTCAGGCCCTGGCTGTGCTGCAAGGATGCTGTGGGTTGGGCACTTGCTCTGGTGGTGGCCACAGGCTCTAAGTGGTAGGACCCTTCTTCCCAGTGTCGCCCCCGCCCTGTTGGGGTTATGATCCAAGCCTGGCCTACAGAGCCTCTTGGCTGAGGCGTCTCCCTGTGCTGGGCCCGCTGCCCAGGGTCCCCCTCGCTTTCCCCAGCTGCTCACCGCACCCAGCTCCGGACTGCTACTGCTCCAGCCCCAGCTGCACCACTCTGTCTCTGCACTGCTGCTGCTGCTCTGCCTCCAGCTCCCTGGGCTGCTTCCTTGGCCCCTCTGCCTCTAGTTGCTACAGCTCAGCTCCCAGCACTGACCTGCTTCCTGGGCTGCTTTTCTGGCCCCTCTGGCGCTGGTTGCTGCAGCTCTGCTCCCAGAGCAAGTCTGCACTCTCTGGGCTGTGCCTCTAGCTTTGGGGCTGCAGCTCTGCTCCCAGAACAGGGTCTGCTCTCTCTGGATCTGGCACAGCTCTGCCCCCCAGCTCAGCTCAGGCCCCTGCTTTCTCCATAGCTCAGCTCCACTCTGTCTGACCCAGGCAAATCAGCTCACACGGAGGACCTTCCTGGCCTCCTGACTCCCTGATTAGCCTGCCCGCCCTGTCATTCAGTTTGATCTGGAGCATTGGCCTCTCCCCATTGTTCCTGGGGGCTGTCAGTCTCAGGGTCCTGATTCCCCATCGACCCTTCCCCCTTTTTAGTACTGGGCGCTAGCAACGGAAACACCCCCACTGAATGTTAGTAAGAGGGCAACAGTCCCCTTACACTAAGTTTGTCTGCATAGATTTCATGTTTCTGTGCTGGGGGATTTCTGCCCTGGAACTTCCAGTAAATGGGGGCTTTTAAGCAGAGGAGGTCTGTGGAAAGCTGAGGCTGCATTAAGGGTCTGATTTGATTCTCATTTGAAGGCAGTGGGAATCTTTCCATCCACTTCACTGGGCACTGAACCCGTGCCTCAGCTTTTAATTTATTTACTGTCTGTGGCAATGCATTTACCCTTTGCTCTGCCCTACCTCCATCCTTCCCTCCCCCAACCAAATCTTGCACCTTCCTCCCCAGTGGTTTCCCCCAGATATGCCATACTCCCTCTCCATAGGGACAGCACCTTCTTGATGCACTAAAATAGGATTAGATTTGTGCACTGATCTAGAGAGCACAATCTGGCGCTAGGCTGTGTCTGCTGCTTTTAAGCCAGGCAGCCACAAAAGGATACATTTGAAAAGAAGGAGAATAATGTTTATTCTGATACTGTCTACTAAATTCCCTAGGAATTGACATATTTTGTTTCCTGGAAAGAACCAATTAGTCTCAGAGAGCTACTCCAATGGAAGTTCAGTACCTTTAAAAAAGAAATAAAAGCAGTAATTTTAGAATGTTTTTGTGTGTGCTGCTACTGTCTTCTAATTCTACCTGCTATGTCTGCTGTGGGGCCTAGCAGCCCCTTTTCCAGCTTTTCTGAATTTTACCATGTATTATGCCTTGCTTTTCATCCATTTTCCCTGCTGGCCTTTTTTCTCCTTATGCTTTGTTCAGTTTAGGTGTGTTGCAGCACCTGGCTGGTCTGCATGCAGTTTATGTGATATCCTTTGGGGTAGTATTAAAGCAGAGGCATGCAACTTTTGAATTCAGGTCAAACGAGAAGTGGGGGCTATTAAATCATAAATATGTAATTTGTAAGATTCAGTCTCTTGTACATCTTTGAACAAAGAACAGGCGTCTTGTGGTGTACTGATCTTTGTGTGTGTTTGTTTACTTTTAAGGTTCTAAAAACCATTTGGGTTGTAATACTGACTTAATGAAGATCAAATTAATTCAAGAGTGAAATAGATAAGACCAAATAAATTGCAGAGTAGTCTTGTTCCTTCATCTTCACACAAGCTGTTCATCAGCTTCTTGCATGATGTCTGTTTTAACTGCACTTTTGCCATTGAGTGCCTGGTCCAGTGGCAGTTTTGCTTGAGTAACTGACTGCAGGATTAAGTGCTAAAATAGTAACCATTAGTGCTGAGCAAGCACTGGGGGGGAATGGGGTGGGGTCTGCAACTATTTGTTGAAATTTGAAAGAAGTTTCGATTCAGCTGAATTCTTAATCCTTGAGATCATGTTCTGCAAATTTTGGAGGGCTCAAGCTCTACCAGCCACGTACTCACACTAAGTACATTTTAACTTGAATCATCAAATGCAAATTTTGAACTGTAGCTTCAACTGTAAAATTCACAATTCATGCTGTGTTGGTTAGATACATAACTCATCCAGTTATAGAACAGAAACAATGCCACATGGTCTACATGAATTATGAATATTTACAATGATCTATTTTCATTTGCAGATTGTTCACAGAATTATTAATGGAAGTCGGTGGTGAATTTTGAATAATTAGAAATTTTAGAATTTTTTAACACTATAAAAAAGCAGAATTCATTGCATAGGTTATTTTATGTGTATTATTTGCTCCTCTCTTGTAAGTAGACATTTTTATGTTTGTTCATTGTCAATTAATATTGTACTATATCATCTCTTTGTTTGATGTGATATCTACTTTGTTGAATTGAAGACAAAAACTTCCACTGACATGGAACCAGATCATCTCCTGTGGTTTTTTCCATGCAGGATCCTCTAATCTGGCAGATGAACAGATGGGTTGATGAGTGGTGTGCACCATCGCTCTTCCTTGCTCCCTGTGAAGTCACTGGTTGGGCTCCATTGGGTTTTGGTTGTTAGTACCAGGGTCAGAAGGGATGGAGCAGATGGCTAGCTGGTCTCCATGGCACCATCTCCTGCAGACCAGATGGATTTCTATGGAGCTGTATTAATTTAGTCTGGATCTCCTCTCCAACAGCCACTATGCAGCTGTAAGGTGACTCAGCGGAAGCTATGCTGCTAAGGAACAGAAGAAGTGGAGCTGTACACAGGGACAGCCATCTACGTGTGTGTCTCCTAACTTCATGGATCAGGTGGTGCTTCTCACTGTGGATCATTAAGACCCAGAGGATTGGGAGACCCTTTGCAAATTCCAGGGGCCCTAAAGCCCCTCCAGTGCTGTGCATCAGCCACACTATCAGAGGCTCGTTCACCTGCACATCTACCAATGTGATATATGCCATCATGTGCCAGCAATGTACCTCTGCCATGTACATTGGCCAAACTGGACAGACTCTAGGTAAAAGAATAAATGGACACAAATCAGATGTCAAGAATTAGAACATTCAAAAACCAGTCGGAGAACACTGCAATCTCTTTGGTCACTTGATTACAGACCGAAAAGTGGCAATTCTTCAACAAAAAAACTTCAGAAGCAGACTCCACTGAGAGACTGCTGAATTGGAATTAATTTGCAAACTGGATACAATTAATTTAGGCTTGAATAAAGACTGGGAGTGGATGGGTCATTACACAAAGTAAAAACTATTTCCCCATGTTTATTCCCCCCCACACACACTGTTCCTCAGATATTCTTGTCAACTCCTGGAAATGGCCCACCTTGATTATCACTACAAAAGGTTTTTTTCCTCCCCGCTCTCCTGCTGATAATAGCTCACCTTACCTGATCACTCTTATTACAGTGTGTATGGTAACACCCATTGTTTCATGTTCTCTGTGTATATAAAATCTCCCCACTGTATTTTCCACTGAATGCATCCGATGAAGTGAGCTGTAGCTCACGAAAGCTTATGGTCAAATAAATTTGTTAGTCTCTAAGGTGCCACAAGTACTCCTTTTCTTTCTACAAGGGGAGTTTTCCCTAATTCTCATGACCACTCCCATGGATTTCTCTGCCAGAGGCATGATCTATCCCTTGACATGGACCTGAGTGATTCCTGAAATTAGTGTCCCTTCTCCAGCAGCTGCAACATATTCTGAAATATGACCATGCAGGGGTCTAATTTTGAGACCAGTAAACTCGATGCTAAAACTCTAATTGACTTCAGTGAGAGTCTGATCAGACATTGCTTCTCAATCCCATATTTTCTTGCCCAGGCAAGACTCACACTGATATCAAAGGAAAATGTTCCTGCTAATGGCTCATGGGATTGAACCAATTAAGAAGATGCAAGAGTGTATTGTATCACCCTGATGAAAGCCGCCTTGCAGAAATGATGGAATGGCTTTCCTCGGTTGTCATCTGTGAATATATTTCCTACACTACAATGTTGTAATGATTATAAATTACTTTTGGAAGTGCAGTTTAGCTTTAGTAACTCAGAAAACATGAAATGTAAGCATTCAAATCAGATTAGATTATTTACTCTAAATTAAAGACAATAATTGCCTAAGATTAAGATGTTAGATGTCGTAAATACATCAGCAGTTTTGATGTAGATGTTTATTCTTTAGAGTAACAGAAACAAATCCTATCTACTGTGCTAGTGATTAAATACCAGTTTCTGGATAATTCTAATATAACCTTCATATGGCCATTTGTCCCACTCTTGGCTCTGGGATAGAAGATCATGGGTTCATATTCCAGATCAGAGCATATGTTTTTACCTAATAATGGTGCTGCCGTGTAGCACTAAGGTGGTGCTGAATTATTAGAGTATTTCTGAAGAAGACGCTAGGTGGAGTTCCCATGTACCCATCTCTGATCAAAGTTAAATAGTCCAGCACAAGGTCATGACCCATAGGTCTTGAACCTGGGCCCACAGGAGCAGCTATACACCAATGGCTTACCTGGGACCCACAAAGCCCAGCCCCACTGTGAGAGTCCATTCCTGAGGTCTGACTGGCAGAGTACCTTTAGCCAACAGCAGGAACAGGAAATTATCTGAACAACTGGGTTCCACCCTGCTTTAGACTGTGTGCCTTGTGCTTCCTGCTCCTGCTGGATTTCCTGACATTCTGACCTGGCGTGACTCCTGGCATCTGACTTGTGGTTCTGATCTCCAGTTTGTCTCCTGCCTCTGACCCCATGGTATCCTACCCCAGTTGACTCCTATCTTGTGACTGTGGACTCTGCCTCTAACTACTAGGTCTGGCTACCCACAATCTGACCGTGACCGTCAGTTTCTGATAGTGGCAGGATCCTGGCTGATATTTACTCTTCCAGCTAAAAAAGCTCTGAGGGTGAGATTCTTACAAGTGCTCAGCATCGGCCTAACTCTGCTTGTATGCAGCCAGTGGGAGTTTTATCACTGAATTCAACAGAAGCAGAATTCGGCCAATGCTGAGTATGTTTTAAAACCCACCCTCTGACCAAAGCAGCCATCAGTGAACTGTTCTGCAGTGTAGAGTGGCTGCTGCATTTGTTTATCTGCAATCACACCCATACTGGTATGCCACTCATTACTCCAGAATATCTTGACTATGAATTGTGCTATTAAGTCCCATGTGGAATAAAGCCAGGACATTATTGATGCATCATGTGATGTCTGTGAACACACAGAAATGTTAGTATTTCTAGAGCTGCATTCCACTGTCACAACTGTTCAGCTACCAACAGGCTGGGCATTCCAATTTGAATATAAAAGCACTGTGCATTCAATTAGGCTAAAATATTGAAAATCATTAGCAACTTTAAGATCTCTAAATTATATCTAGCCTAAGGGTGAAACTTACATTTTCACAGAGCAGGAATACTAGTTGCCATGATGTGTGCTTGCTAAGTTACTAATAGTAATTTCCTTTGACAAGAAAAAAAATTAACAAATTTGAGTGATTATATAAGACCATAAATGGGGTTAGAATGGCAATTATGGTTACAAAGTGATAATTAAAGCAAAGATAGCAGTGATTGCTAAAGTTAATTAGCAAAGGACACAATGACCGTATATCCGTTTTACACACAGGATGAAATTCACCCTTGTACAGAGGCCAAGTGTGAGGCCTAACCACCACTTGAGACCCACTCAGATCAGGTATTAAGAGGTACACAGGCTTTGCGCTCGCGCTCAGCACAGGGACAAATTCACATTCTCAGAGTGCAGCCAGCCAGCTATTTTTCAGGGATGGCAAATGTTAGGGATAGGTATGAAGTTCTTCCATGTTGATCTTAGATTATCACAAGTAAAAACCATGGTTTTGTAGCAACTCAGTGTGAGCTGATAAGGTGATATGATGATCTAGAGCTGCATATGTGCAGATACTATGATTTATACTGAAATTTGAATTCTTCCAAGATGGACATGAGGCAAAACATATGTTGTTCATCCTGTAACTAGTGTTTACTATTGATCTCAGCCAGGAGCAACGGAAGCTTCCTAAAAGTGGGGAGGCCACCAGTGCTTGAACTGTGGCCCTGCCCCCATGCCAGCCCTTCCCCCCAAACTCCTGCCCTCGCACTGCCCCTTATCCCCAAGGCCCCGCCTCCACACTGACCCTTCCCCCTGAGGCTCTGCCTTTGTTCTGCCTCTTCCCCCCCAGACCCCGCCCCCTGCTCGCTCCTCTCTGCCCTCTCCTTCCCCCATTGCTTACCCTTATGGCCAGTAAAAAGTGATGGGGTCATGGTCCCCTGATTCTCTCCCCACCCCAAGTTCCAGTGCCCCTGATCTCACCTATGTCTGTATCCAAAGAGTCCATGATAACCCTCCTTATGGTTCTCTCCAAATATATGCATGCTTGTCAGCACTGAAAGGCATTGTTTTCTATATTGATCTTTTAGCTGTTGTTAGATCGGTTTTCTGTAAATAAGTTTTCTCTGCTACATTTAAACTTAGAATAAAAATAAAGATCTACAAAATAATTGTGTATCCCTGTATAAAAAACTATTCTTTATGCCGTTAATTTTCTTATAATTTAGATACTATGCAAAGGATAATAATTAGGATTATAGATTATTTGTTCATGTTTGTGATGTTCTTTAAGAAAATGGAAAATGTTGAGCATCATTAATACTACCATTTTTGATCACTTAGATTACTAGTTTTAATAGAAGTTGCAGTGATCAGTGTAGTATGCTGGATGGCAATCATATCCCTTTGAAGTGAATCTGTTTAGAGAAGCAGGAAATTAGGAAAAACCCATATATGAATTAGTGCTACTGGCTCCACTGAAGTTAATGGGCATATTCCGATTGACTTCAATCAGGTCAGGATTTCCACACTGAGCAAGTGCTTACCGGATCAGGTTCTTAGAAGGGATATTATCACTTTTTCATGCTATTGAATTGGAAGACCATGAAAAGGTTGAATGGAATGAATGTGAATGTACTAAATATCCACTGATGACAAAATATATTGCTGTTTAGAAACTGACTCTTAATTTCACCAGTCCACTGTTTTTTTGACTACTGCACGCCTATCCAATGTTTTCTTTTTAACATGTTATGTATCATAATCTATTCCCAGCACTCCTTTTAGGATTCATTTTTACAAAAATAGGGAATTGACTGTTATCCTCTCTGTTGATATTAGTGTTTTTTAAAGAGTAGAAAGTGACTTGTAAAGGCCGTGCTGGGAATACATACAAGTAACTGGATGATTGAGGTACTCATTTAAATTTCCAAGACACTTTGATACATCTGCCAGCACAATTTTGATTTCTGAAATGTGTTCCACCAGTACTTGCCATATAAAATGTTTATAAAATATTAAGTGTATTGAAACCTAAAGCAACTATGTAGCACAGGAAAAAGAAAGGGCTTATTTTACTCCATATATGGGCAGCATAACACAGCATTGGTCTGTATTAGTTGTGTTGTCACAGAACATCACTCAGTGGCACATATTGTTCACCACAAAGTCAGGGAACATAGACGTATGCAAGTCCAGGAACTAGTAAAAAGTGAAATAAGGATAATAAGGCACTGAAAAACTAACAAAATAACCATTCGTTTTTGTATGTGGCAATTGTGTTGATTATGGGAATAGTGGAACAATTCTATTTTTAAATCACCTTAATAAAATGTGTATATGATATATATGTGACTGTATAATTACGACGGAAAACATTTTTCATTCTTAAAGATGGTAGAAGGATCACCAGTCTGAAACAATCTTACAAACACTTGCACGCACATGTTCTTACCTTTAAACACATTCTTAGTTCCATTGGGTCCAGAGGCAGCAGCTGTAGGTGGATTTATGCTATCGGGTGGTGTGAGATGTGGGGTTATATGTGACCATGCAGAAGCACGCAGCCTTCATATGGAAGCCCCTTATCTTGAGAGGATCTCTCAAGATTTGTGTGGCTCCAGGTGGATCAGTGGGTTGGTCTCCCAGAATCTTCCATAGAGACCAACCCTTGATCTCACACCTCCACTCTCCCACCCTGTGCACCCACACACACTTCCAGCGATGGAAGATTAAAGAGGAACTCTGCAGGCTGGAGCTCCAGTATCCCCTCTGTGACATAACCCATGAGGCCTATAACAGAATGATTTGGATCATCAGCAAGTTCGATAAGTGGCTGAAATCCAAACTTTTCAGGGGTCTTTGAGTGACTAGAGATTTTGGGTGACTCAAGTTTTGGGTAGCCCACTTCAGTACCTGGCCTCTGAAAATCAAGCCTCTTCAAGATGTCTCAAGTAATAAGTGAAAAAAAAATTCAGGCAGAAGTGGAGACCCGGGGAACAGACCACCAGGATAAAAACTGGAATGGTGTCAACCAGACTTATACTCCAAAGGCCTCAGATATTTTTCCCAAGAATATTACATCTATTCTTTGATCCATCAGAGGGTTAAATGAAGAAAATCGTTTTATGGATTTAGTCATCATATTTATGAGTTAGGATTCTACAAACATGGATCAAGTTTAGGAAAATCAATCTTTAAAAAGTGTATGGGTTTTGTTTGCATGGCCACCATGGATGTCACTTCCCTACACACCAACATCCCTCACCATGACAGCATCACTGCCTGCCTCGACTATCATCAGTGGACAATGCTCAGATATCTACCACCAACACATCTCCAAATGTATCAGTTTCATCCTCACCAATAACAGATTTACATTCAACAACAAACACTTTTTCCAAACTATGGGAACAGCTACAGGTACTAGGATGGCTCCCCAATATGCCTCTCTCTTCATGGGTCACCTCAAGAAAGAATTCTGGAAAAATGCACCATGGAACCAATGATTATATCTGAGATACATCCATGATAGTTTCATACTCTGGACAGATGACTAAACTGCCTCTTAGATTTCCACCACAATTTCAACAACCCATCCATCAGACTCTCTCTGGGACACTCCCACTAGCATCAACTTCCTGGACACCATGATCAGCTTCAGCAAAAGAACCCCACACATCCCTATATACAGTAAAGCCCTGGATCATCACACCTACCTTCACAGGTTCAGTAACGAGCCCAGACACACCAAGAATTCTGTTCTCTACAGCCAGGCACTCAGATACCACAGAATATGCTCCGAGGAGAAAGTCCTGGATATACACTTTAACACATTTAAAACCACCTTCACCAAACAAGGTTACTCCACCAGAGAAGTAGATCTCCTCATAGAATGGGCCACCCAAATACCCCAGGAGAATCTACTTCAACACGAGGGAAACCCCACACACACACACAACTTCATGACCCTAGTTGTCACCTACCACCCCACACAGGAACCCATATAGAGTATCATCAAATACTTATAACCCATGCTTGATGGGGACCACAGCCTGTAAGAAATCTTTCCTGAAGCCCCTCTTCTGACCCCCACCCTTGCCAAGCTCATTATCAAAAGCCAACTCACCACAGACCACAACACATTAACTTCAAGCAGCACCAGACCCTTCCATAACAACAGTTGCAAAACCTGCAGACATATCTCCACTGCTACGATGATCAATATCCCCCACAATACACTTTTCAAGATCCATGGCCTACCTGTGCCTATCGCGACAAATGGAGTACCTCATCCAGTGCATCAAATGCCCCAACAACAACTATGTGGGCAAAGTCAGACAATCACTACACTCTAGCAGGAACTCATACAGGAAAATGATAAAAGACAAAAACACCCTATTTCCTGTGGGTGAACACTTTTCACAGAATGATCACTACATATCTGACCTCTTACTCCTCATCCTCAAAGGAGACCTGCACAACACCTTCAGAAGACAAGCAGGGAAGCTTAAATTCATAACATTGCTAGACACTAAAAATCATGGACTCAGAGACACTGGCTTTATGTCTTATTACAACATTCTGTAACCCACTAACACTCCTTTGTCTTATGACTGCAGAGATATTAATTGCCCACTGTGTCCCTTGCAGCATGTGTTAACTCCTGATGCTTAACAATATGTTCCACCTTGTATTTAGCTGTGGCACTCTGATTACCTTTCCGAGACCTGACGAAGAGCTCTTGTAGTTCAAAAGCTTGTCTCTTTTACCAACTGAAGTTGGTCCAATAAAAGATATCACTTCACCCACCTTGTCTCTTTTAAAATTCAAAAGTAAACATTAGAGGATTGTGGTTAGAGATTATTACGTTTTATCATGGATTCTGGTCAGGAGCGGCGGAAGCTCCCTAAAAGTGAGGGTGCCACCAGTGCCCGAACTGTGGCCCCGTCCCTGTGTCGCCCTTTACCACCAAGGCCCTACCCTCGCACTTCCCATTTCCCTGAGGCTCCTCCCTCACACCTTCCCTTCCCTCGAGGCCCTCCCGTGCAGTCTCTTTCCCCCCAAGACCCTGCCCCCCTCTCTGCCCCCTTCTTCCCTTCACTCGCCCTTATGACTATGCCCTCTCACTTTTAAAAATGATGGGTCCATGGCCCCCTGACACCCCCTGTCCCCATTCCAGCACCCTTGATTCCAGTCAAATTAATACTATGGCAAGATTGAGTTTGGCTGCAAATAAAGATGTTTATCTGAAGTAAGTGACCACTGTTTCTAAGAGTCTTCCGAAACCAGGTGACGACTACATTGTAGTGATCTTTTATTGATGGTAATACCAAGAACTCAGAAATTGTTCCTATTCCCACAGTTTTACATGACACTCCTATACTTCAAATTTGAATTATACCCTTGTTTATATAGCTAAGCATCTTGAAAGTTCTTGAAATGAATCCTTCAGTAGAGTTCTGTGTGGACTCAAAAGCTTGTCTCACTCAACAACAGAAGTTGGTCCAATAAAAGATATCACCTCACCCACCTGGTCTCTCTAATATCCTGAGTAACACAGCTATTACAACACAGTATAGACTCTTATCATAGTTATTCTAGTATTTAGTTCTTAGATTTACTTTATCATAGTTATTCTAGTATTTAGTAGCTTAGATGAACTATTCACTGAAATATGTAGCTTATTCAGTATCTCTTCTAAGATCAGCAGCATCTTACTGTGACTTATCTTGGGTTTCCAATGTTTTAAAAATAACTATAGCAGTATCCAGCAGTCTAAGCATTTCCCCAATAACCACTAGATGGCACTATACCAGGATGGAACTAAAACAAAATGAGGTGTTAACAAAACCCTCTGCCCACAGGTTGTATGCAACCCACTTGTTTAATTCCTCCAGACCGCATGTAAGTTTAAGACTGAACTACAGGTTGTTTCATTATTGACAGCAGAAGCAATACTCTAGTCCTTTGCATACCAAGTTGGCTGGAAAGGAAAACTTAACAGAGCACCAAGATTTTGGCCCCTGCTCAGGCTGTTCATGGTGCTCCACCAACATAAAAAGAAAAGGAGTACTTGTGGCACCTTAGAGACTAACCAATTTATTTGAGCATAAGCTTTCGTGAGCAACAGCTCACTTCATCGGATGCATACTGTGGAAAATACATAAGATGTTTTTATACACACAAACCATGAAAAAATGGGTGTTTATCACTACAAAAGGTTTTCTCTCCCCCCACGCCACTCTCCTGCTGGTAATAGCTTATCTAAAGTGATCACTCTCCTTACAATGTGTATGATAATCAAGGTGGGCCATTTCCAGCACAAATCCAGGTTCCTCCCCCCCCCACTCTCCTGTTGGTAATAGCTTATCTAAAGTGATCGCTCTCCTTACAATGACAGGTTTCAGAGTAACAGCCGTGTTAGTCTGTATTTGCAAAAAGAAAAGGAGTACTTGTGGCACCTTAGAGACTAACCAATTTATTTGAGCATAAGCTTTCGTGAGCTACAGCTCACTTCATCGGATGCATACTGTGGAAAATAAATAAACAAAAGGGGTGGGGGGAGAGAAAACCTTTTGTAGTGATAAACAGCCATTTTTTCATGATTTGTGTGTATAAAAACAAACATCTTCTGTATTTTCCACAGTATGCATCCAATGAAGTGAGCTGTAGCTCACGAAAGCTTATGCTCAAATAAATTGGTTAGTCTCTAAGATGCCACAAGTACTCCTTTTCTTTCTCCTTACAATGTGTATGATAATCAAGGTGGGCCATTTCCAGCACAAATCCAAGGTTTAACAAGAACGTCTGAGGAACAGTGTGGGTGGGGGGGGAAGGAATAAACAAGGGGAAATAGGTTACTTTTTATAATGAATCAACCATTCCCAGTCTCTATTCAAGCCTAAGTTAATTGTATCCAATTTGCAAATTAATTCCAATTCAGCAGTCTCTCGTTGGAGTCTGTTTTCGAAATTTTTTTGCTGAAGGATCCCCCCCCACTGTTCCTCAGACGTTTGCTGGAAATGGCCCACCTTGATTATCATACACATTGTAAGGAGAGTGATCACTTTAGATAAGCTATTACCAACAGGAGAGTGGGTTGGGGGGATGGAGGGGAACCTGGATTTGTACTGGAAATGGCCCACCTTGATTATCATACACATTGTAAGGAGAGTGATCACTTTAGATAAGCTATTACCAGCAGGAGAGTGGGGTGGGGGGAGAGAAAACCTTTTGTAGTGATAAACACCCATTTTTTCATGGTCTGTGTGTATAAAAACATCTTCTATATTTTCCACAGTATGCATCCGATGAAGTGAACTGTAGCTCACGAAAGCTTATGCTCAAATAAATTGGTTAGTCTCTAAGGTGCCAAAAGTACTCCTTTTCTTTTTGCGAATACAGACTAACACGGCTGTTACTCTGACACCAACATAAAGTAACCATTAATCTGGAAAATTCCCTTTGCATAATTCTTAGGTGGTGTAGGCACCGTGTAGCAGTTCTAGGTTAGCCCCAAATATAGGGGATGTTGCTGGGAAAACAACTTCTGTGTTCTGGCTATTTCTGGCTGACAGAATGGAATCTTGTGCCCATGGGTTATAAGTTATAGCAGCCTTCCATGAAGAAATGCAGATAAAAACATGTAGAACCCAGAGCTATATTAATGCCTTCTGGGCTCTTTCATGCAGAGGGGGGCCCAGCCAATGGCAGCATGAGGCAAGCTGGAACTTTGTTGCCAATAAGAAAGGGTCATCAGCAGAACTGCCCAGAAAAGATATTGTGAAAGAATGTTCTTGTGGTCAGTGCACTAGAGTGGGACTCAAGAGATCTGGGTTCAGTTCCCAGCTCTCCTGGAGAGTCTCTGCATGACCTTGTACAAATCACTTAATCTCTGTGTGCTTTAGTTCCCATCTATAAAATGATTGTGATGTTTTTATAGGCTTGTTGGGAGGATAAATCCATAAATGTGTGAGCTGCTTAAATACTACAGTGCTGTGACCCATATCAGTACGTACGCAGACATGTGGGTTGGCTCCTACCTCGAAGATTCTAGAGGGGTCCTGTTCCTGCAGGAGTTCAGAGGCTTCATCAGCACTAAATCCTTCCTCTTGAGGGGATGCTATGCAGAAAACTCTGAGGTGAACTTCATGATGCCTTCATTCTGCCCTTATTCACTTCAAGGGTTTTTCCATGGAAGGGGGCAATCTGGCATAAAGTAATTTGACGTTCTCCAAAGAATGAATCTGAGAGCCCTGTTCTAATCTCTATACTGAGAAGTTTAAGGTTTGATTTCCAGAATCAGGGCATAAATTCAGCAAATGATCTAGTTAATCTGCAGAGGATCACGGTTTATATCCCTTTTGTTGTCATCATTTATTTACAGCTGATGCCTTCTGAGTAACATCTTGCCACCAGCATAAATACGCAATATTTATTGCTGAGTTGACCTGCACTGCTGCTGCTGCAATCTCTCTAGCATGGTAAAGGAAAGCAACCTACTAATACTTAATCCTATTTCCTTTCCTTTCAATATTTTTATGCCTCCCACAAAGTAATAGTAATCAAAACCCATGTGTCCAGTCTTGTATTTCTGGTACTTTAGCCAACCCTGAAAGGTTCCTCCCCTGGGAAGTTGCTGTCAGCTTTCTGAGAATCCCCTCCCTCATTTTTCTTTACCTTAAATATCCAGCCTCAAAGTGTCATCATGGTCAACATCCTTCCAGCCGAAGAGGACAGAATGAGATTCTCCTCACAGCTCATTAATACCAGTCTTAATATAGCTGTAGATGCAAAGCTGAACAAAAGAATGTTTCTGTGTATGTATGCATAGATATGCAAAATGTGAAAGCTAAGCAGGTGCTAGACTCACTAAGTTTATTTTTAGAATCTGGTGCTATGAGTAAGAGACTGAACTGTTCCCTCCCAGCAATTTCCTATTCCATCTGTATACTACTTAGCACCAATATGCAATAAGAAAAAATCATAGTTTCCAGGGAGCATCTGCCCAGACTCTTTCCTACAAATCCCAAGAACACCATTCCGGGGATTTGAAAGAACCAGCTTCTATATAAGTACCTAAGATAGACCTATGTATTGCCCCTGAACTGCAAGGGCCCTCATTTTAATTTAGTCCTTGGGATATCAGGTACATTTTTCAAGTCCTGTTGTGGGAGGGAAGGGGCACAAGTGAGTAAGTTTATTGACAAGAAGGTGAAATCCCAGCATCACTGAAGTCAAGGGAAGTTCTGCCATTGACTTTAATAGGGGCCAGGATGTCACCACAGGGGAAGCAGGGAAATCAGGGAACAGACAAAATATAAGAGAGGAGGTAGAGAATGTAAGTAAAATTGGAGAGATATAATGGGCAGAGGGAGAGAGAAGGGAAAGAAGGAAGAACAGACAGAAAATAAGGCAGGGAAAGATATACAATGACCTATGAAAAGAAAGAAAGGACTGAAAGGGTGGAGTGAAGTCAGAAAAGGAAAGAAAATAAAACAAAACCAAGATATAATAAATTACATTTTAAACACGCATTCAATAGAAAGCTGACAAAGTGACAATATAATATTACACAATAAGTAGTATTCAGCTCTTTATTATTTTAAGTGACAGGTCATGGCCTAAACGGTGTGTCATGGGGTAAGTCTCTTCTTAACTGGTAGGCTTAGTCCTGGGGCTAGTAGGTGTCAGGTATGTCTTTCACGCCCTGTTCTGGTAGACTCTACTGGTCCTGATTTTTCATTATCAAGCCTTCTCCTTATTTAGCAATGACAAGACTTTTCAATTTAGCAAGTAATTGCCAAGCTTCTGTTAAACACAATTGGCCCTTGCAGCATTCTCAGAATATAGAAGCATCCCATGCAATTCCCCATTAGTAATTCATTGTACCACTCGAATGAATTATAAAAGAGCAAAAGATTGTTTTATTAAAATGGATTAATTGTGGGTGAGGGTCAGCAGGGGACCAGATTAGAAAATGTATATGAGAAGACGGTTGATTCAAAAGGTTTGCACAATTATACATCCAGATCCAATGAAATAATACAAGTGGAGATGAGAACTTGAACATTATACAATAATGCTATACATATACCAAGAGTTAATCAAGTAAAAGACTGACCCTAGCTCATTAAAGTCAATTAATGGCCTTTTAAAGTGTAGCCATTGAAAGCTAAGAATAATTTAGTGACATGTTCTATATAGATCTTAAATATGCTTAAATTATTGATGTCCTATTTTGTCTATTATACTCAATAAGCAATTTAATTTTCTCTTTACAAGACACTCTGTCTGAATGCTGTCTCATTTAATACAGTGTCCCAAATCTAACCTCCTACATAGGATAGTGTGATATATCTGCAAAGCAGGGGACTACAACTCCCATCAGCTCACTCTCCAATGTACATCCCCTTCCTCTTGGCTAACCAGGGACTACATTTCCCACCAGTGCCCTCTCCACTGCACTTCCATTCCCCTTGGAAGGTAAGGAGAAAGATCCTGAACCAGAAAGTAGCCAGGTTTTGTTTGGGAGCATGGCAGCAGGGAGTTGGAGAGAATCTCCAAGAATGGTGGATGGAGCTGTGTGTGGAACAGGCTGTGACTGCTGGACATCACTGCTGGTACACGTATGTGTGGGACTTATGGGGGAGCAGCAGCGACTGGGCAGAAAACCAGAGTAAAGGAGTCCCAGTGAGAGATACCAACTGAGTCTGCCTTGGTAACCCACAAATGCTTATTTGCTTGAATAGTCAATGGACTGGAGAGGGCACCCCAAGCACTAGGCCTGAAGAGCCCTGGCTCTTGATTGGACTTCCCCAGGGGCCCAAACAGGACCACTATTGCTCAGTTTGAACAGTAACTGTTTAAACTTCTGTACCCAAGGTATTTGCAGTCTTCCCACTTTGCTCCCAGCCCTGGTAAAAATCTTTTCCCTTAGCCATGTGTCTGAGTGGTTATTGGGAGCCACCAGAGCTAGTGCCCACAAGGCCTAGCTGCTGAACCACTTTCAATTCTTGCCTCCAAGATGTGATACACTGGGCAAAATATGAGCGGCTGTGTCCCTGTGAGAGCTGCCAATGTGACAGTGAACCCCAAGTTACATACCAGGGTATGGGAGTTGGTACCATCCATCCAGAGGTGACCGTGTATTAAAAATGTTGCCCGAAGTACTAGCAGTACAGCAGTGGGTTGGGAAAAGAGGGAGTCACTGAGACAGACTGAAAAAAGCAGAGCAGAAATACTACACAACTAAGAAAGAGCTGCAGGCAATGGTGACCATCGCTGAACATTTCCAGCACTTCCTCCTGGGGAAAGAATTCCTGTTAAAGACAGATCACCATTCACTCATAGCAGCTTCATAATTTCCATGAGCCCCAAAGACAATTGATTCCAGAAGAAAGGATCAATGACAATAGGGCAGAGGCTGTGATGCAAGGTGAAGGAGTCACACCTTTGAAGGAGCTACAAGCCACAGACCCAATAGTTTTCCAGTAGCAGTGCTGGAAGGAAGAAAGGCTGTTAGATCTGCCAGAAGAGACAGGTATACACCCATACAGAGAAGCCTTGCCTGACTCATACATAGAGCAAAGGCTATTGGTTAAGCACTCAAAGGCAGTGGAGTACATGGGCCATTACACTACCATTACATTACACTAGTCATCCCAAAGGGACAGGTCCCTGAGATTCTGAAGGTGTTATATAGAAGCAAAACTAGGGGACATTGGGGGTAGAGAAGCTTACCCAAAGTGTTCAAAGTTGGTATTGCTGGCCTGGATGGCTAAAGTCTGTTAAGGAGTGGGTAAAGTCTTGCTATACCTGTGGGGTGCATTAGACAGCTCATATTACACCCAGAGTACCTATGGTTACCATGCAGATGAGCCACCCTCTAGAGAGGGTAGCTATGGATATTTTAGGACTCCTACCTGGCACTGAGAAAGGCACTCAGTACATCCTCATGACAGCAGACAACTTCTCTAATTGGGCAGAGGCTCATCCACTGCCTGACAGAGAGGGGCAGATGGTTATTAAGATTTGTTGAGCAGTATATCTGCGAGTATTGCACACCTCGCTCCTTGCACACTGACCAAGGGCAAAACTTGAGTCACAGTTGTTTGAAGGGGTGTGTGACCTGCTTGAGATAAATAAGTTCCACACTACACCTTACCACATACAATAATATGGGCTGGTGGAATGTCTAAACCATATGCCGATAGCTATGTTATCATCATAGGTGCAAATCAACAGAACTGGGACACCTTGCTTCCCTATGTCATGATGGCCTGCAGCACCATGGGTACACACCACATACGGTGATGTTTGGGCCTAAGACTACCCTCCTGATAGAGCTGCTGGAAGTGGCAGATGTGATACAAGGGTATGCTAATCCCACAGTGTAACTAACACAGTTGGCAGGCATCCTCAGCACTGTGAGCCAAGCAGTAAAGCAGACACCAGAGCAGGGCAACCCAGAGACAGAAGGAACACTATGATGTAAGAGTGTCTGCTCAGATATGCAGCGTGGGTGAGCTGGTTTGGGTCAAGGATCACAGAAGGAAGAGGGGTTTGAGTGTTGTGTTACAACAGAAGTACCAGGGCTGTACAGGGTGGTCAGCTGGGTGTTAAAGATGCTTTATGAACTATACCCTGTCCTGGGTGGGACCAGTTATGTCCTACACTTCAACAGGCTCAAACCCTACCTGGGTCCTGACCCAACTGAAGGTATGTCCAACTTGCCACAGCAAGATCTGGACAATGATTGAGAAAACCCTAGTTGGCTAAGAGGTCAAGTCCCAGGGCAGTGAAGAGGACCAGACCAGGGTGAGCACTGGTTTGTGTCCCACTGAGCAGGGCCACACCTTGGTACAGCATATCCAGGTGTGCCTTTACAAGAGAGAACTGAGTCGGGTGATGAGAAAGAACAACCGGGGGTCAACCCCAGCAACAGAGCCTACCCCACAGATTGGACGTGAATCTATCAGAGACCCAGAGTTAAGGAGGAACCCGAAGCCACAGAGAGAGCCCAGAGCCCGCTCGGCACAAAGACTTTCACATGAACTAGTGCTGGATGTGAGGATACATCCTTTTTCAGAGTGGAGGGCAGTGTGATGGATCTGCAAAGCAGGGGACTACAACTTCCATCAGTCCTCTCCCCGCTGTACATCACCTTCCACTGACGAGGTCAGGGGAAAGGTCTTGCACCAGGAAGTGGCCAGGTTCTGTCCAGGAGTGGGAGCAGCATGGCAGCAGGGAATTGGAACTGTACAGAGTCACATGTGAAACAGACTGTGACTGCCGGAGATCAGAGCTGGTTGCAGGGCTGTGTGGGACTTATGGGGGAGCAGCAGCGGCTGGGCAGGAAACCAGTGCAGAGGATCCCAGCGAGAAACACTGACTGAGCCTAGCTTGGAAACCAGCAAATGCTTAATTTGCTTGAACAGAGACTGGACAGGAGCGGGCACCCCAAGCACTAGGCCTGCAGAGCCCTGACTCTCGATTGGACTGCCCTAGGGACCCGAACAAGAGCTGCTATCGCTCAGTTTGAACAATAACTGTTTAAACCTCTGTACACAGGGTATTTGCAATCTTTCCCATTTCCTGCCAGCCCTAGTAAAAACCTTTCCTTTAGCCATGTACCTGAGTGGTTATTGGGAGCCACCAAGGCTAGCGTCTACAACGCCTAGCCACTGAAGTACTTGTGCTTGCCTTTGAGACATGGTACAGATTTTAAATGATTATAAGGGATAGCGAATAGCTGAAAGCAGATTACTAAGCAAATAAAGCAAACATGCAAATTAAACTTAATACACTAAAGAAACTGGCTACAAGTAATAATTTCTCACCCTAAATGTTGTTTTAAGCAGGTTGCAGATTTTCTTGAAGACAAACTGCTCTTGCTTGTAGCTTAGAACTCCAGATATTCCTTCCACAGGCCAGACACCTTCTAGCCTGGGTCCAGTCCTTTCTTCCCCAGATCAGTTTTAGGTGTTTTCAGCAGTCTTCTTGGGCAGGGATTCAGTGAAGAGCCAACCAACATTAACTCACTTCCCTGCCTTAAATAGGATTTACATATGGCAGGAATCCTTTGTTTCCCAGATTGTTCCCCACCCCCTATTAGTGAAAAAATACTAGTAGGCCAAGGTGGGGTCCAGTACCAGGTGACATGATCACATGACCCTGCAGTGTCAAAGCAGCATCCCAGGAAGCTTCTCAGGAAGGTAGAAGATTAGCATCTTCAAAGTCCTATTGTTCTCTCTAATGGCCCATTGATTAACCAGCCAGATTGATTACATTTTGTCTGGTGGGCATTCCCCAGGTGCAAACACTTTTGTAATTGATACATATTCCATATTCCTAACTTCAGATACAGAAATGATACATGCATACAAATAGGATAATCATATTCTGTAAATCATAACCTTTCCAATGATACCTGATATGACCCATCTTGCGTAAAATACATCTTAGATATGCCATATTCATACCATAACAATATTTCTAAGAAGAATATGGGGAGTAGCATCACACCCCACTCTGCCTCAGGTCCTGCCCCCACTTGACCCCTTCCCCCAAGCTCCTACCCCACCTCTGTCCATACCCCTGCCCCTCCTCTTCCCACCCTGTTTCACCTCTTCCTGCCCCTGTTCCGCTCCTCCCCCCACCCCTTCCTGCCCCCACTCCTCCACCTTGCCCCCCAGCACATCTTGCATGCCACTGAACAGGAGGAGCTGATCCGCGGGACTGCCGGTGGGTGCTGAGCACCCACTATTTTTTTCCTGTGGGTGCTCCAGCCCTAGAGCACCCACGGAGTCGGCACCTATGCCTGCAAGTGTGCCCCACCCTGCAGAGGAAGGAGAAAACCCGCCAGGTTCTCTGCCAATCTGACCCAGGGGAAAATTCCCAACCTCAAATATGATGATCAGTTAGAACCTGAGCATATGGGCAAAACCCACCATCCAGACACCTGGGAAAGAATTCTCTGTAGTAACTCAGAACCCTCCTCATATAGTGTCCCATCACGTGCCATTGGAAACAGTCTCACCATACCATCCCCTCCATAACCTTATCAAGCTCAGTCTTGAAGCCAGTTAGGTTTTTTGCCCGCACTGCTCCTTTTGGAAGACTGTCCACTGATCTAAAAAATAATGTTTTCCCTATCAGGGCTATGCTTCCAGTTATAGTCAGCACAGCGCTATTCAAGGCTTTTTATGTTCTGTCAATAGTCACAATTGCACTTTTGGGTCATTTCCAAAAGGAAATTAAGATCAGATGCACACTGATTAACTGGCTCCCGGCCCCTATCTGTGAGCATTCCCATGATCAATGACAGAATGTCCTTTTCTGTCCCTACATATAGGACCATTAGAAGATATTTGCTTATAAACAATTATTTACAGCATTTGGAGAAAAGTACCGCCTGTCAGGAAGAATAAAAGAAAAATACCTCTTTCGTCCAAATATTTTGATTACTAATGAGATTATACTTTAATGCAATTAGAGTCATTTTATTATCCCATTTTATTATACTGCAGGGCATCTTGCAATTTGTAACCTGTTAATGGTGTAGTTATTGGAAAGTCATTCAGAACTTTGACATTGTGCTGAGTACCATCTTACCTTGAGTTCATACCTGAGCTATCTGAATGCAACAGATTTTGATGCCACCCAGATAGCGTTATTATGCCATTTCACTTACAAATAAGGCCCTACTTAATTCATGATATTGCAGAAATTGTGGATCCCGTAATATTAGGCTTCCGCTGCAATTTTGTCAGCCAAGCAGCTGGCAGCAGGATCCCCGGCTACCAGCTGTCAGCCCTTGGCGGCTTGGGCTCCCGCTGTCAGCCCCATGCATTAATAACTGTAATATAGTTGCAGCAAAATGTCTGGTTATTAAAAAAATTAGCAGGCATAACATAATACTTGAGTGTTTATATTGTTCTAGCCACTTTTTCTTAAACAAATAGGTCTTCTCTGAATTTTCCAAATTACTGCAAATAATAAAGGCCCATTATTACTTTTTTGCAATTTTGCATGTCTTGTCTGCAACTCAGTCACAATTATTTGACTATCATCCTGCGATTCAAGTAGGGCCTCACTTATTAAGGGAATTCAAGTCAGGTTCTAAATTCAGTTCTCTGTTAATATCAGATATGTTTCTATAGACAAAAATTTAGCCAAGCACAAAACTTTTCTTCTAAATGTCCAGTTGTCAGAGGGAAATTACCAATGGAACAGCTGGGATTTTGAGAGGCCTGTAATGTTTACCTCGCCCTGCCAGGTAGGCAGCAATTACTTACTACCTGGAGCACAGTGAAAAGTGAGAATCAGTTGTTTTTTATTATTGAAACAACTCTTGGCCTCAAAAGTAATCTTTTTTGGATAGACATTGACTACCTCTGGATGACTGACCCTTAATCGTTCATATACTCTTTTTCAGTGTGAAAGTGGGGTTTGTAGGATCAGCACATAAGGAGGTAACCATTAAGAATAGACGCAGTTTCAAAGTATCACCCTCCAGACACAGTAGTTCACTAGGAACATCCTTGATTCATACTGTGGCATCTATTGGCTGTTCACATGAGTATATCAGTAAAAAAAGGTTGAGATTTTAAAACCAATTGAAAAGGAGGACTTGTGGCACCTTAGAGACCAACCAATTTATTTGAGCATAAGCTTTCGTGAGCTACAGCTCACTTCATCAGATGCATGCAGTGGAAAATACAGTGAGGAGATTTATATACACACAGAACATGAAAACTATTTCACATTTGGGGACAATGTATACCTTCAGATCAGCGGCACTGCTATGGGTACCCGCATGGCCCCACAGTATGCCAACATTTTTATGGCTGACTTAGAACAACGCTTCCTCAGCTCTCGTCCCCTAATGCCCCTACTCTACTTGCGCTACATTGAGGACATCTTCATCATCTGGACCCATGGAAAAGAAGCCCTTGAGGAATTCTACCATGATTTCAACAATTTCCATCTCACCATCAACCTCAGCCTGGACCAGTCCACACAAGAGATCCACTTCCTGGACACTACGGTGCTAATAAGCGATGGTCACATAAACACCACCCTATATCGGAAACCTACTGACCGCTTCCTACCTACATGCCTCCAGCTTTCACCCAGACCACACCACACGATCCATTTTTCATGTTCTGTGTGTATATAAATCTCCTCACTGTATTTTCCACTGAATGCATCCGATGAAGTGAGCTGTAGTTCACGAAAGCTTATGCTCAAATAAATTGGTTAGTCTCTAAGATGCCACAAGTACTCCTTTTCTTTTTGCGAATACAGACTAACATGGCTGCTACTCTAAAGCCAACTGATGGATTGAGCTACATATACCCCATTGATTTTAATGTGAGTTTGTAGTTGAGTTTTTCAAAGCCAGTCACACAAGTACACTATCGGTAAAACTAGGTCAAGAAGCAACACACATGGCATATTTCCTTTGTTCTTTTTCTCTACAGTTTTCCACTGTGGTAAACATGTTTCTGCTGGAAAAGGTACCCTCTGCAAATGCTCCACTTCTGTTTTTGTCAGCATGAGCAGCACATCTTCTCCTTTCTAGCCCCGTGGAATAAAGTGACACAAACTCAGCTGGTGTTTATGCTAACGTTGGCTTAATTGGTGATTTCCTGGATATGTTTAAGTGGTTGCCTTGACAGGAAATTTATTTGAGCAACTTTAATGTCTGGTCTACACTTAAAACTTATACTAGCACAGTGCTGTCTATGGGGTGTGAAAAAACCTAACCCTCTAGCAACACAGCTATGCAGACAAACCCCCTAAGTGTAGTTGCAGCTATGCTGACAGATGGGTGCGTCTATCAGTTTAATTCATGGCGTTCTTTCCTGAGCTAGCGGAAAAACTCCTCCTGTTTGTATACATTATGTCTACAGGGGGCTACGCTGGCATGGCTCTGTCTGTGCTACAGAGCCTATGTCAATGTGGGTTTTTTGGCAGGGGCGTGGGGGGGAATTAATTAATGTTGCATATATACAAGGAACTTCTCTTTCAGCATACGTATCTTGATTAATGTTACAGATGAGAGCGTAGGAGGTAATCTGGCAGTTATGATACTGCAGTTAAAAAAAGGGGGATTTATTTATCTGGAAGCAGTAAGTGAGAAATTGTCACCCAGGAGCCATTTCCTGAGTTAAAAAAGCTGTTGCTAAAGCTGTAAGGAAAAGACATGGGTATAAATTACCAGTCTGTAATTTGAATCATGCTGCTGTTGCTGCTCAAGAAGGCTTAGAGTATATTGCTACTGATGCTGTCTAGGGCCTTGTCTTCACTGGAAAAAAGGTGTTCTTAGCTCAAATTCGCTAACTCAAAATCCTAGTGAATACAAGCCAATCTGTAGTTTTCCTATGAGTTCAGAGGTTGAGTTAAAACCTACCTGGGAGGGAGAAACTGCTTTGTCTTCATTAGGATTTTTCCTTGAGTTAGCTAAGTTGCATTAAGAGCACACCTTGTTTTGTACTGAAGACAAGGACTAGAAGGTCTTGTAAGAGCCTGATACAATTTCCCTATAAACACAGACAGTTCTACTGGAGCATCTACCCCATTCAGATAACCATGGACGCAAATCTTTGTCCTATATGGATCTACAGACCCAAAGATGTATGTTCTGTACATTGAGAACAGCTGGTTTCCAGCTGTACTGCTGTGGTATGTGGTCTATCCATAGTTCTGTACTGTGGAACAGCAAAAAAATGGACTGTTAAATGCTTCTCTTGGCAATATACATTCATCACTGCCTTTCAGCAAGTGTACAAATTCCGAATGCAAGCACTCCTGCTCTTTCTGTACTCTCCCAGGAGCTGGGATTAGTGTTAATATGATCTCTCATTTTGGCAGATCTCTCCACAGTGGCTTTTTGAGGGTTCCACTACAGATGAGGACACATAGGAGGAATTCTGTTATTAAGGGCTGGTTCTCCAATACTTTCTGGGAAAGACTGTATGTCATCTATCGGATTCACAATGATTCTGTTCAATATAAAATGATTATAGTGTTGTCATGTTCTCTGATTTGGAAGGATTTGCCTCATAATAAGATTTTGCTGTATGAGCTCTAACAGTTATTTCCTCTTTCTGTCAATTTGCTTGTGGTTTAAATCTTTCAGCATGGCATTTTGACTAACATCACTAAAAATATTTGTTGCAGATCCTTATATAGCTGATCCTTGATATAGTTTTCCCCTTCAGCCAGTGGAGCTGGGATGACTCATAGTGTAAAATAAAAAAACCCCAAGATTATTTATAATTATTCTTTAGTGTATTCTCCAACCAGGGTATGAAAAACAGCCACGTCCACTACAGTCATTATTGGTGACTCAGAACCCTCATCACCAAAAACACGGGCCAGCCGCTACTAGCGGGAGAAATATAAGTAGCAGGCTGTTAATCACAGGGTCAGCCACTAGAGGGAGAAAGGATCACATACATTAAGGCACTTAAAACAGGGGCATAAATTTGAGGAGTGCTGCTTAGGACTTCACCAATCCAGGAGGAAAGGGGAGAATCACTCTACTAGGCTTGCTCCACTGCTTCCTTGGTTGGCAAGGGGAGAGTGAAGGCCTAATTCACCATTAACCTGTACCTGGTGTAGTTGTTTAAACTCACTTTGTACTGGTGTAAAGTGCTACTAGATCAGGATAGCAGTATTTTACCAAAAAAAGAACAGGAGTACTTGTGGCACCTGAGAGACTAACAAATTTATTAGAGCATAAGCTTTCGTGGGCTACAGCCCACTTCATCGGATGCATAGAATGGAACATGTAGTAAGAAGATATATATATACATACAGGGAAGGTGGAAGTTGCCATACAAACTGTAAGAGGCTAATTAGTTAAGATGAGCTATTATCAGCGGGAGAAAAAAACTTTTGTTGCGATAATCAAGATGGCCCATTTAGACAGTTGACAAGAAGGTATGAGGATACTTAACATAGGGAAATAGATTCAATATGTGTAATGACCCAGCCACTCCCAGTCTCTATTCAAACCCAAGTTAATGGTATCTAGTTTGCATATTAATTCAAGCTCAGCAGTTTCTCATTGGAGCCTGTTTTTGAAGCTTTTCTGTTGCAAAATTACCACCCTTAAATCTTTTACTGAGTGGCCAGAGAGGTTGAAGTGTTCTCCTACCAGTTTTTGAATATTATGATTCCTGATGTCAGATCTGTGTCCATTTATTCTTTTGCATAGAGACTGTCCAGTTTGGACAATGTACATGGCAGAGGGGCATTGCTCTTATATGATGGCATATATCACATTGGTAGATGTGCAGGTGAACGAGCCCCTGATGGCATGGATAATGTGATTAGGTGGTGTTTGTCTGACTATGTGGACTCTTTCCTCAGGTCCTATGCTACCAGCACTCCCAGCTATCTTCGAGACACCACTGACTTCCTGAGGAAACTACAATCCACCGGTGATCTTCCAGAAAACACCATCCTGGCCACTATGGATGTAGAAGCCCTCTACACCAACATTCCACACAAAGAGGGACTACAAGCTATCAGGAACAGTATCCCCGATAACGTCACGGCAAACCTGGTGGCTGAACTTTGTGACTTTGTCCTCACCCACAAGTATTTCACATCTGGGGACAATATATACCTTCAAGTCAGCAGCACTGCTATGGAGACCCACATGGCTGACATTATGCCAACATTTTTATGGCTGACTTAGAACAATGCTTCCTTAGCTCTCGTCCCCTAACGCCCCTACTCTACTTGCGCTACATTGATGGCATCCTCATCACATGGACCCATGGAAAAGAAGCCCTTGAGGAATTCCACCATGATTTCAACCATTTCCATCCCACCATCAACCTCAGCCTAGACCAATCCACACAAGCAGTCCATTTCCTGGACACTACTGTGCTAATAAGCGATGGTCACATAAACACCACCCTATACCAGAAACCTACTGACTGCTATGCTTACCTACATGCCTCTAGCTTCCATCCAGGACACACGACATGATCCGGGATAGCTCAGTGGTTTGAGCATTGGCCTGCTAAACCTAGGGTTGTGAGAGTTGAATCCTTGAGGGGGCAATTTAGGGATCTGGGGCAAAAATTGGGGATTGGTCCTGCTTTGAGCAGGGGGTTGGACTATTTGATCTCCTGAGGTCCCTTCCAACCCTGATATTCTATGATTCTATGATTGTCTACAGCCAAGCTCTAAGATACAACCGCATTTGCTCCAATCCCTCAGACAGAGACAAACACATACAAGATCTCTATCAAGCATTCTTACAGCTACAATACCCACCTGCTGAAGTGAAAAAACAGATTGACAGAGCCAGAAGAGTACCCAGAAGTCACCTACTACAGGACAGGCCCAACAATGAAAATAACAGAATGCCACTAGCCATCACCTTCAGCCCCCAACTAAAACCTCTCCAACGCATCATCAAGGATCTACAACCTATCCTGAAGGACGATCCCTCACTCTCACAGATCTTGGGAGACAGGCCAGTCCTTGCTTACAGACAGCCCCCCAACCTGAAGCAAATACTCACCAGCTACCATACACCACACAACAAAAACACTAACCTAGGAACCTATCCTTGCAACAAAGCCCAATGCCAACTCTGTCCACATATTTATTCAAGTGACACCATCATAGGACCTAATCACATTAGCCACGCCATCAGGGGCTCATTCACCTGCACATCTACCAATGTGATATATGCCATCATGTGCCAGCAATGCCCCTCTGCCATGTACATTGGCCAAACCAAACAGTCTCTACATAAAAGAATAAATGGACCCAAATCTGACATCAGGAATCACAACATTCAAAAACCAGTAGGAGAACACTTCAACCTGTCTGGCCTCAGTAAAAGACTTAAGAGTGGCAATTTTGCAACAGCTTCAAAAACAGACTCCAGCGAGAAACTGCTGAGCTTGAATTAATATGCAAACTAGATACCATTAACTTGGGTTTGAATAGAGACTGGGAGTGGCTGGGTCATTACACATATTGAATCTATTTCCTTAAGTTAAGTAGCCTCACACCTTCTTGTCAACTGTCTAAATGGCCATCTTGATTATCACAACAAAAGTTTTTTTCTCCTGCTGATAATAGCTCATCTTAACTAATTAGCCTCTTACAGTTTGTATGGCAACTTCCACCTTCCCTGTATGTATATATATATCTTCTTACTATATGTTCCATTCTATGCATCCGATGAAGTGGGCTGTAGCCCACAAAAGCTTATGCTCTAATACATTTGTTCGTCTCTCAGGTGCCACAGGTACTCCTGTTCTTTTTGTGGATACAGACTAACACGGCTGCTACTCTGAAACCTGTCAGTATTTTACCAGTACTTTGCATTGGTGTACATGACAACACCAGGTGCATGGCAGTGGTGAATCAGGCCACAAAGGTCCAGCGGGAGCTGAGAGAGTTGCCTAATCACTGTCCTTCCTGCGGAAAGCTGCTTCAGCCCAGGAGTTGGAAAGATTAAGTTTTCCAAGCTGACCTCCTATCCATCTCGCCACTCCCACAACAACTGCTGAAGAGGCACACAGCCCTTTTTATTGTAATGGTGACCTTCAATGAAAACAAAGCAGTTCTTGGGGCTGGTTGTTCTCCTTTTAAAAAAAACTTAGAACAACAGATTCACCCTACCCTTCTCAGCCATGCTCTTGCCAGCAATCAGCAACATCACAGAAGAATTTGGGTGGAGGAAGGGGACAGGTGTAGACTCATTAGCTGTGTTGTCCTTCATTCAGAACTCTGCTGTCAGTTTCAGCAGCTCTCCCAGCAGCACCATAGGATACACTATCAGTGTCCTGAGCCAGTGTCATGCCCTAGCGTGATGGAGTTACTGAGAAGAGGATATAAGGGGAGATTTCTCCTGAAGAAACACAAGGGCACTCATAGAATCATAGAATCTCAGGGTTGGAAGGGACCTCAGGAGGTTATCTAGTCCAACCCCCCTGCTCAAAGCAGGACCAATCCCCAACTAAATCATCCCAGCCAGGGCTTTGTCAAGCCTGACCTTAAAAACTTCTAAGGAAGGAGATTCCACCACCTCCCTAGGTAATGCATTCCAGTGTTTCACCACCCTCCTAGTGAAAAAGTTTTTCCTAATATCCAACCTAAACCTCCCCCACTGCAACTTGAGACCATTACTCCTTGTTCTGTCATCTGCTACCACTGAGAACAGTCTAGATCCATCCTCTTTGGAACCCCCTTTCAGGTAGTTGAAAGCAGCTATCAAATCCCCCTTCATTCTTCTCTTCCGCAGACTAAACAATCCCAGTTCCCTCAGCCTCTCCTCATAAGTCATGTGTTCCCGTCCCCTACTCATTTTTGTTGCCCTCCGCTGGACTCTTTCCAATTTTTCCACATCCTTCTTGTAGTGTGGGGCCAAAACTGGACACAGTACTCCAGATGAGGCCTAACCAATGTCGAATAGAGGGGAACAATCACGTTGTTAAGGAAAAGTTAGCACATGTGACTCCATTTTGGTTTGGGGCCCACCATTGTCTAAAAGCAAGCACATCATGCACCAGGAGGAGTGTTCCTTAGATACTGCATTCCTGTGAAAATCCTCCTCCTTGTCTCCAGCCTGCCTTGACTCCCAGTATCTGTTCTTTGTCAGTCCCTAAACTCCCTATCTCCTGGCGCTTGATGTGAGGCCTCCCATCCTGATAATAAAAGTTACTGATGCATGGCTTTAGGACCATGCTGTGTAATTAACATACTAGTTTAGCACGAGGAATGCACCAAGCAGGGATAGGTGGTAGATAAGAAAAGGGTTTGTTTATTGGCTAAGGTTTCCGATGCACGAGGGCAACATGCTTTGCTAAAAAGTATATAACCTTTGTATAATCTCTATTTGGGGTCCCCTCCTGGCTGGCAGGGGGGCACCACGCTCGAGCGTAATAAACTTAGTGCTTTTTGGGAACTCTGCAGTTGTGGACTTTGTTTATGTGCCTCAGCCTAGATTCGAACTGTGCGTGACCTATCAGGTATAATTCGCAGCATTTGTGTGCGTGTCCTACCAGGTGTAATTCGTAGCATTTGTGTGCATGTCCTACCAGGTATAATTCGCAGCAGTTGTGCGCATGTCCTCTCAGGTGTAATTCGTAACAGTTTTGGCGACCACGAAGGGACTCTAGGCTCGCCCCAACAAGTGAGACTACACTCCTCCTCTCGGACAGCTCCAGCCGGAAGAGGGTGAGTTCACCTTTGAGAACTCCGAAGGGGGCGGGGGGTGAGCCGTCGCTTAGGCGATAAGGTGGCACATTTGGTGTCCTTTTGGTAGCCCATTATGGGTTCTGGGCAGAGTGTAAGTAAGGGGACCCCTTTGGATGAAATTCTCGAGAATTGGAGGAATATTTCTGGTACCCATGGGTTAGGTAGGAAGAAAGCTGTTATTTTATGTAAGGTTGAGTGGCCAGCACTGACAACTCAAACATCTATTGAATGGCCACCGGATGGGTCCTTTGCTGGGGATAAATTAACAGCGCTTAGGAGGAGGCTGGAGGACAAAGCTCCAGCCCAGATGGATTATTGGTATGTATGGGACAACTGGGCTTATGCGCGTGCGAAAGGACGTCCTCTTTCATCCTCCTTTTCCTATCTGTCTCAGGGGTCTTCAGCCCCGCTCTATACTATGCCTGTTTCTTCTCCTCCCCGGCCTGCTTCTGCCCCTCCCCCGGCTTACCCTCGGCTTTCTGACTTATGCCTATCATCTCCTTGCTCGCCACCTCCCAACCCGTACGGGTCCACCATTGACCCGCCGGTTACTCTGCAAGCTCCCCTCATTCAGCAACCCCTTGTTACTCATGGTACGGACGGCAGTGAACGGCTAGCCTTCCCCTGTGTTCATCGCCCCTTTGGCCCAGGCGATTTAGTAACATGGCAACAGCAGATGCCTCGCCTGCGTGACGATCCAGAGAAGGTTCTGCAAACCATTCGGTCTGTATTTACCGCATTTAATCCTACATGGGGAGATGTCCAGGTAATCCTGGACACACTTTTTACCCCTGACGAGAAATATTCCATTCTGGATGCTAATAGGCGCTGGGCAGGGGAGGACAGTACCCGGGCTTCTTGGCCCCTGACTGATCCCAATTGGAATCCTAATGTGCCCACTCAAATGGGCCTTTTAAAGGCGGGTAGAAGCGGTCTTTTAGAAGCTATACGCAAAACTGGTAGTAAAACGGCTAACTGGTCTAAAATCCGCAAATGTCAGCAAGAGCTTACTGAGCACCCCTCCGCCTTTTTGGCCCGGTTGTCCAAACAAGTTCGTGTATATGGGGGCGGTATAAACCCTGAGGCGGAGGAAAACCATCCTATGATGGTCTCCTTTTATGTCGATCAGGCAGCATCAGATATAAAAAAATATTTTTCTAAGCATGTGCCCGATTGGCCAGGAAAACCCCTCCAGGAGGTAGTCCGCCTGGCCACCTTTGTGTTTAACGGCAGGGATGAGGAGAAAGCACAGGAAAAACGTAAATAGAAGAAGGAGGAAGTAAGTATGTTAGCTGCTGCCTTGCAGGTTCCTTTGGGAAACCAGCATTGGCAAGGGCGCGGAGAGATATTGCTCGGGCATGTAGGAATGAAATCAGGAGGGCCAAATCGCACCTGGAGCTGCAGCTAGCAAGAGATGTCAAGAGTAACAAGAAGGGTTTCTTCAGGTATGTTGGCAACAAGAAGAAAGCCAAGGAAAGTGTGGGCCCCTTACTGAATGAGGGAGGCAACCTAGTGACAGAGGATGTGGAAAAAGCTAATGTGCTCAAAGCTTTTTTTGCCTCTGTCTTCACTAACAAGGACAGCTCCCAGACTGCTGCGCTGGGCATCGCAACATGGGGAGTAGTTGGCCAGCCCTCTGTGGAGAAAGAGGTGGTTAGGGACTATTTAGAAAAGCTGGACGTGCACAAGTCCATGGGGCCGGACGAGTTGCATCCGAGAGTGCTAAAGGAATTGGCGGATGTGATTGCAGAGCCATTGGCCATCATCTTTGAAAACTCGTGGTGAACGGGGGAAGTCCCAGATGACTGGAAAAAGGCTAATGTAGTGCCAATCTTTAAAAAAGGGAAGAAGGAGGATCCTGGGAACTACAGGCCGGTCAGCCTCACCTCAGTCCCCGGAAAAATCATGGAGCAGGTCCTCAAGGAATCAATCCTGAAGCACTTAGACGAGAGTAAAGTGATCAGGAACAGTCAGCATGGATTCACCAAGGGAAGGTCATGCCTGACTAATCTAATCGCCTTCTATGATGAGATTACTGATTCTGTGGATGAAGGGAAAGCAGTGGATGTATTGTTTCTTGACTTTAGCAAAGCTTTTGACACGGTCTCCCACAGTATTCTTGTCAGCAAGTTAAAGAAGTATGGGCTGGATGAATGTACTATAAGGTGGGTAGAAAGTTGGCTAGATTGTCGGGCTCAACGGGTAGTGATCAATGGCTCCATGTCTAGTTGGCAGCCGGTGTCAAGTGGAGTGCCCCAGGGGTCGGTCCTGGTGCCGGTTTTGTTCAATATCTTCATAAATGATTTGGAGGATGGTGTGGATTGCACTCTTAGCAAATTTGCGGATGATACTAAACTGGGAGGAGTGGTAGATACGTTGGAGGGCAGAGATAGGATACAGAGGGACCTAGACAAATTGGAGGATTGGGCCAAAAGAAACCTGATGAGGTTCAATAAGGATAAATGCAGGGTCCTGCACTTAGGACGGAAGAACCCAATGCACAGCTACAGACTAGGGACCGAATGGCTAGGCAGCAGTTCTGCGGAAAAGGACCTAGGGGTTACAGTGGACGAGAAGCTGGATATGAGTCAGCAGTGTGCCCTTGTTGCCAAGAAGGCCAATGGCATTTTGGGATGTATAAGTAGGGGCATAGCCAGCAGATCGAGGGACGTGATCGTTCCCCTCTATTCGACATTGGTGAGGCCTCATCTGGAGTACTGTGTCCAGTTTTGGGCCGCACACTACAAGAAGGATGTGGATAAATTGGAGAGAGTCCAGCGAAGGGCAACAAAAATGATTAGGGGTCTGGAACACATGAGTTATGAGGAGAGGCTGAGGGAACTGGGATTGTTTAGTCTGCGGAAGAGAAGAATGAGGGGGGATTTGATAGCTGCTTTCAACTACCTGAGAGGTGGTTCCAAAGAGGATGGTTCTAGACTATTCTCAGTGGTAGAAGATGACAGGACAAGGAGTAATGGTCTCAAGTTGCAGTTGGGGAGATTTCGGTTGGATATTAGGAAAAACTTTTTCACTAGGAGGGTGGTGAAACACTGGAATGCATTACCTAGGGAGGTGGTGGAATCTCCTTCCTTAGAAGCTTTTAAGGTCAGGCTTGACAAAGCCCTGGCTGGGATGATTTAATTGGGGATTGGTCCTGCTTTGAGCAGGGGGTTGGACTAGATGACCTCCTGAGGTCCCTTCCAACCCTGATATTCTATGATTCTATGATTCTATGAGAGGAAGGGGGCATGGACAGGGGACAGGAGGAGGGGGAGGCTGGGGTAAAATGAGGGACGGAAATTGTAATTATTGTAAGCAACCAGGGCACTGGAGGAGAGAGTGTCCCCTGCTTCCCCGAGGGGCTCCTTGGAAGAGCCAGGTAGAGGCTAATCCTTCTTTTCCCCCTAACGCCCCCCAGAACCTTGTTGACCCCCAGTGACTAGAGGCGGAGGTTTTGGGAATTTTGAGAGAGTTGGAATGGGATTTGGGGTTACAGTCGCAAATTTATTTGAAAGTTGGGGAACAGCTTGTGCCTTTTCTAGTAGATACTGGGGCCACCCTCTCCACTTTAACTTTTGTTCCGGGCTCTCTGTCCGATAGCAAGGTTTGGGTGCAGGGTATAGAAGGCAATCCCTGCCCGGCTCCTTTACCCTACCCAGTCCCTATCAAGCTTGGTTCTTTAAAGCTATCACATAGGTTTGTTGTAATGCCGGAGGGCCCCGCGAACCTCCTCGGGCGGGATGTGCTGGGCAAACTGGGGGCACACATATATTGCACCACCGAGGGGCTCTGCATGTCCATTCCGGACTCAGCGGTTGCTTCTCTTATGGCATCGGTTACCCCTATTCCTGGTGTGCCCTCTGAATTGTCCAGTGTTCCCCACACTTTGTGGAGCACAAATCCTACTGATGTGGGTCTTCTTAAATCAGCCATTCCAGTGAGTCTGGAAACAAGGGGCGGACTGCCTCCGTCCGTAAAACAATACCCCTTGCCGAGGGAGGCGGAAGAAGGCATCTCACTTCTTATTGATAGCTATTTGACTCAGGGGGTTTTAGTCCCCTGCAGTTCGCCCTGTAATACTCCCATTCTTCCAGTAAGGAAGCCCAACCCGGGACCAGACAGGCGTCCAGTCTATCGATTTGTTCAGGATCTACGGGCTATAAATGGGTATGTTATAGCCCCCCCATCCAGTTGTCCCTGATCCGACCACCATTCTAACACGGATTCCTCAGTCAGCCACTTGCTTTACTGTCATAGATTTGTGTGCAGCATTTTTCAGTATCCCTTTGCACCCTGATTCTCAATATTTATTTGCATTTACCTGGAAGGGTCAGGCAGCTAACATGGACGCGTCTTCCCCAGGGGTTCTCAGGATCCCCCACTATTTTTTCCCGGATTCTCACCGAGGATTTAAAAGACATTGTCTTGCCTAGTTCGTCTGTCCTGGTTCAGTATGTGGATGATTTGTTAGTTGCCGCCTCAGATCATAACGCATGTTTAATTGACTCTGTTGTTTTGCTTACTGCATTAGCTAATAAGGGTCATCGTGCATCTCCATCCAAGCTGCAGCTGTATCTAGATCAGGTAATTTATTTGGGCTTTGTAATTAGGCCTGGGGAGCGCCTACTCTCCTCTGATAGGGTGCAGGCAATCCAGGATTACCCGCATCCGACTACCAAAAAGCAGTTACGGGCTTTCCTGGAGGCTGCGGGGTTCTGCCGACCCTGGGTCGTGGCTTTCGGGGAATTGGTGAAACCGTTAGTTCGAGCTACTACAACGCTGACCCTCGATCCTGTCTCCTGGACCCCGGAAATGGAAGACGCTTTTAACTCCCTCAAAAAGGCTCTGATCTCTGCGCCCGCCTTGGGATTCCCGGATTACGGTAAACCATTTTCTCTTTTCACTCACAAACGGCAGGGGGTGGCTAGCGGCGTCCTTTTGCAATACCTGGGGATCGCCCACGCCCCGTAGCCTATTACTCAGTACAACTGGACCCTGTAATTCAGGGCTCTGTCTCCTGTGTACGGTCTGTTGCTGCTGCTGCTGTCATGGTTGAACGGTCACGAACTATTGTTTTGGGGCACCCTCTGACTGTCTGGGTCCCTCATGAGGTTGAAATTCTCTTAAAACAGCATTCTACACAGGCATTGTCTCCACAGCGGGCTCACAAATATGAACTAATCCTGTTGGCCGCCGACAACGTTACTTTACGCCGCTGCAACGTCCTCAATCCAGCCACAATGCTACCCCTCCCGGAGGACGGTACCCCTCACCATGTATGCATGGATGTCGTCGCGCAGGATGGTAAGCCCCGCCCGGATTTAGCTGACTCCCCTTTAGTTAAGCCCAATTTACTTCTTTTCACAGATGGGTCCTCGTACTATTTAGATGGCCACCGGGTCTCGGGCTATTCGGTTACCTCTCAGGCAGAGGTTATCGAGGCTGCCCCCTTACCACCTTCTTTCAGTGCCCAGGGTGCAGAGTTATACACGCTTAGCAGGGCTTGTTTATTGTCTTCAGGAAGAACTGTTACCATCTATACAGACTCTAAATATGCTTTTGGTGTTTGCCATGCTACAGGCCAGCTCTGGAAGCAACGAGGATTTTTAACCTCCTCAGGCACAAAAATCGCTAATGGCCCTCTAATCTCTGCCCTTTTGGAAGCTATTCAGGCCCCTCACCAGGTGGCGGTGGTTCATTGTTATGCGCACAGGCAGTCTAACAGTTTTGTATCTCAGGGCAATGCATTAGCTGATTCAGCCGCAAAGGCTGCAGTTCTACAGCCCCTTCTGGTTTCGGCTTCCCTCCCCCTGGATGTGTCCTTCCCACCTGCTGACTAGACACTGCTGTATGCTGAAGTATCCTTGGAGGAGCTGCACGACTGGAAATGCTGGGAGGGATCTGAGGGCCCCGATAAGTTCTGGCGAATCGGGAACAAACCTATTCTCCCCCGCCGCTATCTACTCCCAGCTGCTCATTATTTTCATTCCCTGGGTCACGCTGGTATTCAGGGCACGGTGGCTGCCATACTAAAGTTTTGGGCAGCACCGCATGTTTATCCCACGGTAAAGCAGGTTCTTGGCTCCTGCCCTACTTTCCTGGCCTTCTCTGCTAAGACTCGGCTCGATACCAACTCAAAGGGGGGGAGACCCTGGGCAAACTTCCCATTTTAGCGCTTGCAGATGGACTACGCAGAAATGCCTAAATGCTCAGAGTTTCACCACCTCCTTGTTATAGTGGACCAACTTTCCGGATGGCCTGAAGCAATACCAACCAGAAAGGCAGATGCAAGATCTGTGGTCAAGTTCTTAAGGAAAGACATTGTATCCAGGTTTGGTGTCCCTGAAGTCATCGATTCAGATCGGGGCTCACACTTTACCGCAAAGATTTTGGAGGAACTGTACCGGTGATTATCCGACAATTTGGGGATTATCCGACAATTACACACCCCGTACCACCCACAGTCTGCAGGTCAGGTGGAACGCATGAACCGAACAATAAAGACAATGGTAGCAAAGTTTTGTAAGGAGACTGGACTTAAGTGGCCAGAGGCCTTGCCTATAGTTTTATGGCATATAAGACGAACGCCACGCATGCCCATAGGCCTGTTCCCATTTGAAGTGCTGTTTGGGAGTCCAGCTTTAGTCCCGGGAACTTATGTTCCCGTACATGCTAGCCTCTTGGATGGAGATGAAACTTTGGCCAGATATGTTGCTAGACTGCAGAAGGAGCTGACTGACAACCAGTCTGAAGCTCAGTTGTTTCAAACCGCACCTTTAGGGTTACAGGTTCATTCCTTTAAACCAGGGGATTGAGTAATGGTAAAAAAGATCCCCCGCACCGACCCCCTGGAACCCCGGTGGGAGGGGCCGTACCAGGTTCTGTTATGTACTTATTCTGCTTTAAAAGTTGCAGGTAAAGGTTCCTGGATTCACCATAGCTATGTCAAGTTGGCGACGGGACCCCCACCTGACCCTGGCGAGCCAGCAGACGAGCCACTTCACGAATGAATACTACAACCAAGCCATGGACTGAGCTTTCCAGCTACTGGGACCTTCACAGCCCACCAGGACTTTTTGTGTTCCTGTTTATTGGACTTACACTGGGGGTAGTGTTTTTTGTATGGTACGGGGAGGATGTCGACACTGGTATGGTTTGCCTGGGGGGTCCTCTCCCTATTCCCAAGTCCAGTACAAGGATGGGAGGGCAATAGCTTCTTGAATTTAACCCGCGCTATCAAACAGGGTGTAAATCGAACGCAGTGTCGGATTTGTATTCATACCCCCACATATTTGGGTCAGGGGGTCCCGTTGGTAGGGGTACCTATCCCCCTTAATCGAACATTTCAAACTAAGCTATGGGCAAACACTACATTTAACTGGAATGTTACAATCCAAATATGGTCTATTAATATGGTGGCCCAGGGTAATTATGCTTTATGTGTGTCACGACGTAAGGGCATAGAAAACACAGTTTTTGTAGGGAATTTTGTGGGGTGCAAGGACACCACCCAAATCAGCTCTGGTGCGGGAGGCCCCTCCACCTACTCCAGGACCCCGTGACCAGTCCCCGAGGGATCTGGCTGGTATTGGTTATAAGGTTCTCCCAGCAGGATGGTGTGGTACATGTACCTTAGGGGCTATAGTACCCGCCGTGACAGTACACCAGAACCTGACCCGGGGAGAGATCCGCAATCTAGTATGGAGGGACCGACGAAGTATTCCTTTAAACCCCCTTTCTCAACGGCCCAAAGGCTTTCACTCCTTTGTGCGTTGGTTTCTGCCATGCTTGGGAGTAAGCGAGCTGGAAAAAGCTATAGTTAACATTTCAGCTGCTTTGGAACTAATGGCAAATGCTACTGCAGATGCTCTATCTGCCCTTCAAATTGAAGTCACTCAGCTATCCCCAACTACATTGCAAAACCGCCTAGCCCTGGATTATCTCCTTGTAAATCAGGGCGGGGTTTGTGCTCTGGTCAACTCAAGCTGTTGTGTATTTGTAAATCAGCACTATAGGGTGGAAACTGACATCCACATCCTCAAGCAACAGGCAGCCCTATTCCACCACATCAGCCTCGACACTACCAGCACCGGATTCCAGGAGGTCTGGAACTGGCTCACCTCATGGCTACCGGATGTGGGGACTTGGGGACGGAGTATTTTGTATTTACTTTTTTTGACTGTTATTGTTTTTGTGTTATTTTTTGTATGCCTACAATGCTGCAATATGTGCTGTCGGCAGTTGCTAACCCTGCAGCACGGTTACTCAGCCCCGATATAGCTTACTGATATACAAAAAAAAAGGGAGGACTGTTAAGGAAAAGTTAGCACATGTGACTCCATTTTGGTTTGGGGCCCACCATTGTCTAAAAGCAAGCACATCATGCACCAGGAGGAGTGTTCCTTAGATTCTGCATTCCTGTGAAAATCCTCCTCCTTGTCTCCAGCCTGCCTTGACTCCCAGTATCTGTTCTTTGTCAGTCCCTAAACTCCCTATCTCCTGGCCTTTGATGTGAGGCCTCCCATCCTGATGATAAAAGTTACTGATGCATGGCTTTAGGACCATGCTGTGTAATTAACATACTAGTTTAGCACGAGGAATGCACCAAGCAGGGATAGGTGGTAGATAAGAAAAGGGTTTGTTTATTGGCTAAGGTTTCCGATGCACGAGGGCAACATGCTTTGCTAAAAAGTATATAACCTTTGTATAATCTCTATTCGGGGTCCCCTCCTGGCTAGCAGGGGGGCACCATGCTCGAGCGTAATAAACTGTGTTTTTTGGGAACTCTGCAGTTGTGGACTTTGTTTATGTGCCTCAGCCTAGATTCGAACTGTGCGTGACCTATCAGGTATAATTCGCAGCATTTGTGTGTGTGTCCTACCAGATGTAATTCGCAGCATTTGTGTGCGTGTCCTACCAGGTGTAATTCGTAACAACGTCCATCGATCTGCTGGCAATGCCCCTACATATACATCCCAAAATGCAATTGACCTTCTTGGCAACAAGGGCACACTGTTGACTCATATCCAGCTTCTCGTCCACTGTAACCCATAGGTCCTTTTCTGCAGAACTGCTGCCGACCCATTCGGTCCCTAGTCTGTAGCGGTGCATGGGATTTTTCCGTCCTAAGTGCAGGACTCTGCATTTGTCCTTGTTGAACCTCATCAGATTTCTTTTGGCCCAATCCTCGAATTTGCCTAGGGCCCTCTGTATCCTATCCCTACCCTCCAGCATATCTACCTCTCCTCCCAGTTTAGTGTCATCTGCAAACTTGCTGAGGGTGCAATCCACACCATCCTCCAGATCGTTTATGAAGATATTGAACAAAACCGGCACCAGGACCGACCCTTGGGGCACTCCACTTGATACTGGCTGCCAACTAGACATGGAGCCATTGATCACTACCCGTTGAGCCCAACAATCTAGCTAACTTTCTATCCACCTTATAGTCCATTCATCCAGCCCATACTTCTTTAACTTGCTGGCAAGAATACTGTGGGAGACCGTGTCAAAAGCTTTGCTAAAGTCAAGGAACAACACGTCCACCGCTTTCCCCTCATCCACAGAACCAGTTATCTCATCATAGAAGGCAATTAGATTAGTTAGGCATGACTTGCCCTTGGTGAATCCATGCTGACTGTTCCTGATCACTTTCCTCTCCTCTAAGTGCTTCAGAATTGATTCCCTGAGGACCTGCTCCATGATTTTTCCAGGGACTGAGGTGAGGCTGACTGGCCTGTAGTTCCCAGGATCCTCCTTCTTCCCTTTTTTAAAGATGGGCACTACATTAGCCTTTTCCAGTCGTCCGGGACTTCCCCCGATCGCCATGAGTTTTCAAAGTTAATGGCCAATGGCTATGCAATCACATCCGCCAACTCCTTTAGCACTCTCGGATGCAGTGCATCTGGCACCGTGGACTTGTGCTCATCCGCTGAAGAGGTTTGTTTATTTATTTATTTATTTAGTGTTTGCTTATTTGCCAAGCCAAGCTCCTCGTCACCCTACTGCTTGCCCGCCCAGCTTCGACCTGCCACATCATCAAGGAGCCATTGATCACTACCCGTTGAGCCCACCGATGAATTTAGTTAGCCGGCACTCCTCGACAATGTGTATCATTGTTTGATATGTGCTGCAGCTGCATCTTGGATTGTCTTGAAGACCCCAGCAGTGCTGATTGCTTCATAGAGGCGTTGCCCAGTCTGGAATAGCTTAAGAAGGGCCCATTGATGATGTGGCAGGTCGAAGCTGGGCGGGCAAGCAGTAGGGTGACGAGGAGCTGATTGGTGGTTGGTGTTATGCACCAGTTTCCCCATCACAGGGGATCCACTCTCATGTCCTGGTATGGTAGCCTCGATCACAGTGGTTGTCATGATGAAAGACATGTAGCTGGTGGGCTAAAAAAGATGAGATGTGGCCTCCAGGAAGGCACATTGCCCACTGGAGAGGGAGTGGAGAAGCAGCTGTCTCCAGCTTCTGTGAGCCAATGTCCTGGCTTCTCCTTCTTGAAATACTCCTTCCCAAGTGGGAGGATGAGGGGTGTAGTCCTGAGTATAGTTTGCAAACTCTGATGTCCTGGAGATGAAGAATAAATGAAATAAATGTAGGATGCCTAATCCTATATCCAACTGAGGAGAGCTGGTAACACCCAGATTTTGTTGGACGCCTGATCACCTTTCTTAATCCCCACAACAGCAGTACAATTATTTTCTTCCACCATCCTACCCTTGCGTCGCTTAGTGTCTTGGCAGCCTCAGAAATGCCTAGGGATGAACTTTTAATACATGCTTGACAGGATAAAGAGCCAAAAAGATTAAATATCACTGACAGAAAATCTGATACCTCAGCCATACTGTTTACAAGAAATGTCAATTATCGGGCACTGATGGTACCATGTGACTTCTATCTTTGGAGTAAACCCCTCTGTATGATGTATCTCCTCCCTGTTAACAGGTCCAGGTCTCACATTCATACAGTAAATTGGACAACACAACCCCTTTATAGACGTTTAGCTTTGTTTGAAGCTTAATATACTATATGGCTGGCACACTCTGCCAGATAGTCTGCCAAATGATGAACTGGCTTTGTTGATGCGACCTGTCAGCTCGTTGTCTGTAGTAGCAACATTCCACAATGTGCTGCCAATATAGCAGAAATCGGTACCAGCATTCAGCTGTGTGTTGCCGACAGTGACTTTTGGTTTCAGGTAGGGTTTCCTTGGTGCAGACTGATACATGACATCTGTCTCTTTTAGATTGATTGTTAGCCTGTACCTTTTTGCAGACTCTGCGAATCTGTCCATAATCAGTTGTATCTCTTCTTGAGTACGTGTCTCTAGAGCACAGTCATCAGCAAACAGCAGCTCATGAACAATTGCCTCAAAGACGTGGAAGATCGCAGCCTGTTCGGGTTGAATAATTTTCCAGAGGATTGGATATTGGCATTCAGGACTCTTGTAGAGTCATCGAGCATTGCTGCATAGAAGAGACTGAATAGGACTGGACCACTTACACAGCCCTACTTAGTACCATTAGTGATAGGAAATGGGTCAGCACTAGGTTACTTTTGCTGAGAATCCTAGTCTGTGACACGTGCTCTTGTTCTGTAGTGTGGGGTTTGTATACCCTGTGACAATACCCCAAATTAAAAAAAAGTAAGAGGACCAAAAAAATGTCACCATGGCTAAACAACAGGGTAAAAGAGATGGTTAGAGACAAAAAGACATCTTTTAAAAACTAAAAAGAAAAGGAACTGGATGTCAAATCCTGCTGAGGAAAATAGAAAGGTACAGAAAAAGGGGGTTTTGAAAGGGAATAGGACCCTGTATAGACCTATGAGGAGTCTTAAAGCCTAAAGTTAAAGCCTACTGATGACTGGCAATAGTACATGGGAAAGGTCATTCTAGAGGTGAGCTAGAGGTCATTCATGATGGCCCTAGGAACTTCAAAATGTTGTCAGCCTCCTCAGAAGGGACAAGGTATGTCTGCAGAATAGCTCGAAGGACAATTGGCCTCAGTGGCCTCTGCAGAAAGGATTGGTATCTCGCAGACCATTTTGGATTTATCACGGGCTCTTCCAAAAGATATCAACCTCTGGTTTTACTTCTAGTGTGGCGCTGATGGAGACAAGGGAGACTTATAGGAGACTCTATCCTGTTCAAGATCTTTTTGCCTCATATGTCATCTACAGCATCCTGATCATGGGAGGAGGAGTCAGAATCCCTCATGGAGGACCTGGATTGGGGAATCAAGTGGTGAGTGTAGATGTCCTCTTATGATGAACAGTAGTCTTTGAGGGTCAGGGGAAGAAAACAGCTGCTAACGATGATACATAAACAGGTGGTGGGTCTGAATCGTGAGGGACTAAAAGTGCAGATCATGGAAAAATGGAAGGAAATGAAGATGACTGACGTAAGGATTCCCCCCTTTTAGAAGGGGGAAGCAAAGAGTAATTAACAACAGTAGTAGTCTGTACTTATATCTTCTTCCATCTGAGGATTTCAAAGCTATTAATTTAACTCCCTAAATTATCCTCAGCTCTTTATGTGACCCTCTCCCTAAATGCCATTGTGGCAGATGAGAGCATCTGGAGGCATGTTGTTACACCAATAAAATAAAAACCAGCAGGATCTTATTAAAGGGGAAAAGGCAAAATACCACATTTATTGTGAATACAGAAAGAATCATAGTAAGCAGTTAGTTATAGCTATAACATTCCATTCAATCTTTATATTTATTGATACATTCATTCATACACACACACACACACACACACACAGGTTCTGCAAGGTTGTTATCATAGTTACCAGCCTTAGAGTTGCTCATGCCAAGCCACTGGCCAGGTGGCCTGGACATGAGGAGGGAGCAGGGCCCTGTCAGATGCTCATCTGATGCTCCTGGAAGTTGGTTTGCAGAATCAGACCCCAAAGTTCTCACTTTCTGGAGTCCATTTTTATAGGAATTTCTTCCTATGCCAGTCTATGGGAATTGCTTCATCATGCTGTTGCTGAATCAATCAGCAGATAGCACATTCCTGACGGCTCCGTGTTGCTAGATGTTATCTTGTTCTTTGGTTCTCCCATTCTTGAGGCTGTTGGGTGGATTCCAGTCTGCCCTCTGGGGGTCCTCTGGTTATTTCCACTTGACACCTTCTTCAGCCGATGGACACTGGATTCTTAGGCTGGCACCTCCCTGATCATTCAGTTATTATCCACACCAAGCATCCATCCACATACATCCTCTATCTCTATTTTAATCACAATTGTTAATACAACAAAAGGGCGGGGAGTCTCTGGGTGCTGTTTCTGTTGTTACAGAGTATTGAATCATAGAATCATAGAATATCAGGGTTGGAAGGGACCCCAGAAGGTCATCTAGTCCAACCCCCTGCTCGAAGCAGGACCAATTCCCAGTTAAATCATCCCAGCCAGGGCTTTGTCAAGCCTGACCTTAAAAACCTCTAAGGAAGGAGATTCTACCACCTCCCTAGGTAACGCATTCCAGTGATTCACCACCCTCTTAGTGAAAAAGTTTTTCCTAATATCCAATCTAAACCTCCCCCATTGCAACTTGAGACCATTACTCCTCGTTCTGTCATCTGCTACCATTGAGAACAGTCTAGAGCCATCCTCTTTGGAACCCCCTTTCAGGTAGTTGAAAGCAGCTATCAAATCCCCCCTCATTCTTCTCTTCTGCAGACTAAACAATCCCAGCTCCCTCAGCCTCTCCTCATAAGTCATGTGCTCTAGACCCCTAATCATTTTTGTTGCCCTTCGCTGGACTCTCTCCAATTTATCCACATCCTTCTTGTAGTGTGGGGCCCAAAACTGGACACAGTACTCCAGATGAGGCCTCACCAGTGTCGAATAGAGGGGAACGATCACGTCCCTCGATCTGCTCGCTATGCCCCTACTTATACATCCCAAAATGCCATTGGCCTTCTTGGCAACAAGGGCACACTGCTGACTCATATCCAGCTTCTCGTCCACTGTCACCCCTAGGTCCTTTTCCGCAGAACTGCTGCCTAGCCATTCGGTCCCTAGTCTGTAGCGGTGCATTGGATTCTTCCATCCTAAGTGCAGGACCCTGCACTTATCCTTACTGAACCTCATCAGATTTCTTTTGGCCCAATCCTCCAATTTGTCTAGGTCCTTCTGTATCCTATCCCTCCCCTCCAGCGTATCTACCACTCCTCCCAGTTTAGTATCATCCGCAAATTTGCTGAGAGTGCAATCCACACCATCCTCCAGATCATTTATGAAGATATTGAACAAAACCGGCCCCAGGACCGACCCCTGGGGCACTCCACTTGACACCGGCTGCCAACTAGACATGGAGCCATTGATCACTACCCGTTGAGCCCGACAATCTAGCCAGCTTTCTACCCACCTTATAGTGCATTCATCCAGCCCATACTTCCTTAACTTGCTGACAAGAATACTGTGGGAGACCGTGTCAAAAGCTTTGAGTCTCTCTCTGTGTGAATTGCTTTGAGAACAGACTCTGTCTTAGAATGTACTAACGCAATTAGCAGCTTGCAAGTTTCACACACAGAGGGAGAGAAACAGTACCAAAAACCAAGAGACCTCTTAATTAGTAATACCCTCGAATTTAAATTATGGGAATCAAACTCATTTGTGATTTTAATACAGAACTTCTTTAATATGATCCAACAATGTCTGCTATCAGTCTCTAGATTTGAACTCTGGGAGCAACACGTGGGTGGGTTGCGACTGATGTGTACTACAGAGATTGCAGGGGCAGTCCTTAATTATGAAATTCACTCCCTCTTCCAGTCCAAATAGTTTGTTGATCTTCGGGGAAAAAGTATACAACTCATTTGTATATTCAAGTATCTGACTGCGGAGTATTCAGTGTTCCCAGCCCTCACTATTTTGAGTTTTGAGCTATTGTTCTTCTTAAAACCCTAGCTCCTGATTATGGGAGAACCTCAGTTTACTTTTCTTAAATGAACTTTTCCAGCCCTCCTATTTGCAGAGAAATTTTGAAAACATGAACCCTTGCAGGCTCAAAAACTAGAAAGCAAATAAAACGAAACCCAACTCTATTGCTGTTATAAGTGTCATGATTCTAAACTAGTTTCATGCTTTTGGGGGCTCTGTCTTGTGTTGGCAGTCAGATTGTCACAGGCTGGCTAGCCCTTTAAGACAAGCTGGGCTCAGCCTTGTAGGTGATCTGTCAAACCAATGATAATTAGTGACCTCAGCTGAAGGTGTTGGGAAATTTAATTATAATAACTTACTCCAGTTGTGTGGAGGGAATTTGGAAGGGCTATATAAACAGAGTTGACCATTCAGAAAGACAGTTAGGAGTGGTGTTGCTAGAGGCAACCAGGATGAACTGGAATAGAACTCCTGAAAGAGCTTGGTATGCCTTCAAGGAGCAGTGTGAAAGTTTAGTGAGACCACAGTCCCAGACTAGGCAGGATGGATAACCCAGGACTCTAAAGGGGAGAGACTGGGGGAAACCACTAGAGAGGAGAAGATTCTGTGTTTGGCTGGGTACAGTTGAAGATAGACCTCAGAAAAAAGGAACTGTCTGTTGGGAGACTGGAAAGAGAGAGAGAGTGTTTTGAAACTGTAAAGCAGCCGGACCTCAGAAGAAGATCTGTGCCCCGACTGAAAGGCTGGGGAGAAAGAGAGAGACTTTTTAAAGTCACTGTATATTAATAAACCAGTCCCTGAGAAAGGGTGTTGTTATGACTCAGGCCTTGGCTGTGTGTTGAAGAGTTTTGGGGAGGAGGGAAGCTGAGGATGGGTGCTGCAATACAGATGTACATATCCATGCAGACGTATTAAGATGGTTTTGATGGAGTTGAGTTTAGTTGACATTATAAGATGTGCCTATCAGAAATATAACAATATGTTGAATTAAACAGTAAAATAAAGATCTAATACAGAAAAAATATTTATCCTGTTCATTTTTGGTAGTACCCACTACATGCTAGGCACTTTCCAAACACGAAAGGAAGCTGGTCCTTGCTCCAATCTAGTCTATGTGAATAATGGCTTAGGTATGTTAAAGTTAAGTACCTGCTTGAGAAAGATAATGTGAGCCAGTAGATACATGACATTTCATTAATCTTGCCAAGTCAATGACAAAGGGGCACATTCCTAAGGCATCATTCTGAGAACTTAAAATATGTGATCTAGGTGTGAAAATGAAGGGAGATGTTTTCTCCAGGTAACTTGTGGGATGCATTCCCTGACACTAATTGACTGTATTAAAAAGGAATCTGAGGGCATATGTGTACAAGGCACTCAGGAAAGTTAACTGAAGGGGTGAATTTAAAGGACATTACTTCTGAATGAGAGCATCCACACAGAGGTTTAGAGTGGCCTTAGCTTTAGTTGAGGTCACTAGGTCCTGGTTTACACTACCAACTTTACATCAGTATAACTACATTGCTCGGGTGTGGAAAATCCAGTGCCATAATACTGACCTAACTCCTGGTGTAGACAGAGCTACGTAAACGGGAGGACGTCTCCTGTTAACATAGCTACCACCTCTCGGAAAGGTGAAGTACCTATGCCTTCACTAAGGCTATGGCTTACAGAGCTTACAGTGTTGCAGCTGCACCATGGTAGTGCTGCTAGTGCATACACTTTAAGCCCGTGGTGCCCAAACTTTTCCTGTTACTCCCACCCTGTTACCAGTAATGGAATCTGTCTATGCCCCCCCGCCGCCCCAGCATTACTGCACAGTTGGCTTAGCAGAGGAGCTTGGGCTAACGGTGGAGCTGGGGCAGAACTGGGGAGGGGCAGAGAGGGAATGAGGGCAGAGCAGGGGGAAGAGTGGCTGGGCTGGGCCTTGAGCAGGGGCCGGGGGCTGTGGCCAGGGAGCCACAGCTGGGGTGGGGAGTGGAGCTGCGGCCAGGGCCAGGGGTGGGAGCAGAACCAGGACCGGGAGCCACAGCTGGGAGCTGAGCTGTAGCCTGGGGCAGGAGCTGGACTGGAACAGAGCTCAGGGCAGAGCATGTCTGAGTGGCGCTCCCTCCCCGCCCCCCCGGGGGCTGGTCTGGGCTCCGCCACCCTCCCCCCCCCCAATGTTCCTCTGTGCCCCCTTGGGGGGCCACCTCACAGTTTGGGGAAAGCTGCTCTAAGCCAATGGGAGAGAGCTCTCCTCTCGACTTAATTACTCTAGCTCCCACAAGCAGCGGTAGCTATGTCGGCAGGAGAAGCTCTCTCTCCAGCGTAGCGCTGTCCACACTGGTGCTTAGGTGAGTGTAACATACGTCACACTCCTGAGCGATGTAACTTATACCGATGTAAACTGCAGCACTGTAAGTTTAGACAAGCCACGGGTGATTTAAACTAAAGCAAATTAAACTAACTAAAACTAATCTAAGTCCATTTTACTTCTGAATGAGATATCCACACAGTGGCTTAATGCACTTTAAATTCACATGTTCCTGAGTGTCCTTGTCTATACATGCCCTTAGTTGATCAGCTATAGAAATTCAACTTGAGAGAGCATGACTACACTAAAGCACTGGTGATCATATCACTGCATGTTCTATGGGATGAAAATCAATAAGTTACCAAAACATTTTTTCTTCCATTGTCTAAATACCATCAGCCACCTTTCTTGTATAATAGCCATTACAGCTCTTTAGTAGCTAGACTGCTGGATATTGACAAAAGGCTAGGTGTATTTTTAAATTTATCTTCACAGTTGCTATTGTGTTCTGGATGTCACTTACCATGGCAATTTTCTGTAAATGTAAATGACTCTGCAGCCCACATCCGCTTTAAAACAGCTCTCCACAGTATTTCCTTCCTGTGCAGATTGTGATGGAAACAAAAAAGGAACCTAGTAGCATTCAACAGTTGTGATTGCATAAATTATACTGACACCGATTCAGATGATTTTTATTTATTTATTTTTAACAATACTATACTTAACCCTGAGAAGCCTTTAGATGTTAAATAGCTTTTATGGAGCATACCTGAGAATGCAGAGTACTTGATGCAGGGTAGTAGAAAACAGGAAATCTCATTCAAATACAATAAACATGTGTGATACCCTCTCTATCATGAAAAAGGTACTGCAATCTACTCTGTATAAATTACCTGATGTCAGAAAGCCTGCAGAAAAAAGAAAACAACTCCTATCCAACAAAATTAATGTTCAAATCTAACGGACTCATGCTAAAATGATAAAAGAAAATGTTGATGAGGCAAACCACTTATGTAACAGGAGAGCTGGCCCCTTAAATGCAATTGGGCCCAGCGTTCCTGTTCCATTTCAGGTGTGCCCTAGTTTTGGTGTAATGAGGAGGGTGGGACAACCCTTGGGACTTATAAATGAGAGATGGCTCAGTAGCAAGAAAGAGCCCAGAACTGGGGAAAGAGTATGAGTGAAAGTATCTGTAGCATATGAGCAAGAGAGCACCTTTGGAAGAACAAAGCTGGGTTGAGAACTTGAGGGAGAGGATGCCCCACAAGGAAGGAGTAGTGCCTAGTTGAGGAGAGGAGCCAGATCAGGCTGGTGAAGGCAGTCAGGAGGGTCACCTACGAATCTCTACAAGCCAGAGACAGCTGAAGGTTGAGAGTAGATGAAGGAGTGGCCTTCTGGCTCTCCGATGATGGAAGGGTAAGCCTGTGCTCTCTGTGTGAGAGCTAGAACCATGCCTGGAAGGAAACAGGCAACCAACCCTAAAAGGGCTGGGATGAGGTGTGGTGCTAGATGCTGGTGCTGTACTTGGTGTGTTGATAGGCTGTTGAGAATTGAAAGTTTGAATGTACTGTCTGGACTATGCTGGGGCATTCTGGATTATGGGGGTGGGACTTCTGTAATAAATGAACAGTGCAAAAGCATATTTATATTTTGAAAGCTTGTGTGAAGTTCCTGGGGACACAAGAAAAGAGAAAGCAAGGCAGGGAGCACTAGCAGGGCCACCCTGAGGGTGTGCTCAGCTGGCCTGTTGATAACCTATATAGTATGAGGTAAGAGTCTTCCCTATTCCTTATAAAAACACAACCAGTCGTGTTTGTTTGAAAACTCAAACTAAGCAGGTGTTTCCCTGCCCAAAAAGGTGTGGTGTCAAGGAGATGTCAGTTAAAGATTGCTCTGGTAGAGCCCCAGTACCAAGAGTGAACAGAACTAACAAGGTTAGGAAGGGAGGGCTGCTCACTCAAAAAGCCTGTAGCACATGTGCAGCATCAAGGAATTCTCATGCTCTTCTAACAAGCAACAGTTTGCTTGTTCACTGGCCTTAATTGCTGCAGATTCTCCCCCATTCCTCCCAGGTTCCATAGGTGAGACCCAGCATTCTCCATAGAGCCTAAGGCTTCTTATGGTTCCATGGCAATAACTCCTTCCCTGGATCTACAAATTCCACCACTCTTCCCCTATAGAGAATGCTGTACTAATTCCTCATGAATAAGATAACCTGCTCTTTTGAACAAGTCTCCCCTTCTTGCTCAGGGGTTCTCAGGACAAATTTTTTGGTGTCCTCAGAGTGCAGCCACCAACTCTGGCTGATGGCCGCTATCATACTTTTTCCTAAAATACTTAATTAACTTTAGGCAAACCAAATAAATATGCACATATACATGTCCAAATCGTTGTAATTTATTTATTGCTAGCTAGCAAGTCTATTGTGAAAAGTAATATTAACAAACATACAAGTATCACTTTTCATATCGGACTTATTCAGCCCTGGCAAGTCTGTGGACAAATTAAGCTCCTGGATGGAGGATCGGGAGGAGCAGGCAGGGGTGGTGTGTGTGTGTGTGTGTGTGTGTGGAGGCAGTGTGGGACTAGAGCCCTGCAGCCCCATGGGCAGAGCCCTGCAGCCAGAGGATGGGGTCTAGGGACGGAACCCGAAGCCATGTGGGCACAGAAGCCCAAAGCCTGAGCCCCACTGCCCCTGGGAAGGTAAGGAACTTACCAGCTCCTTGCTCCTCCAGCATTGTGCCCCCAGGTGTCTCCAGAAGGGGGCAGGGCCCAATCCATGCTGGCAGCCCCAGCAACCAACACCAAGGTGGTGCATCCAGAAGCACTGGGGAGGGGCCACTACTTTGCCCCGGTGGCCGCATTTGAGAAATGCTGGTTTAGCTGGTAGAAGGAGTGGATTTATCACCAAGATGTTAATGAAAAATGAGTTTTCACCAGTTTGCTTTAGCTCATTGGAAGTACCTTCACTTTCCTCCTCACCCCAAAACTTGGGCAATATCAGAGACAATTAAACATCTTACATTTTCTTAACCACTTCTGAAATGGCTTTGGTAATAGGCTTATTGATGCACAATAACAAATGCCCAACATAAAAGAGTAGTTCAATTAAACTTCTATTACCCTGCCTTTTTTATTTTTTCTTGAGCAGACATCTATGTTGCTTTCTTCAGAATGTGTTGCCCGCCCACTTCCTGGATCCCAATAAGGAGATGCTGAAATGAAATCCAGAGCAGTCTGCATTGTAACTGGAAAAAGCAAGCTGCACCTTTAAGATTTCCATCTCTGTGCAAGCAGGAAACATGAGTGATCGTGTCTGAGTCATTTCATACTAATTAAAGCCAAATGGGTATAATTTGTGTGTGCGTGTGTGCACACAAGAGTTAGGGCCCGTTTCTCTTTTCACAATCGTTGACTTCAGTGGAGTTTTTCCTGATTTACACTGGTGTAACTAAGAGGAGAGCCAAGCTGTTAAAGTCCTTAGGCCAATGCCAGATTAAGGCACAGGAATTTAGGGTGTGGTCTATATAGCCTTCAGTACTGAGTCTCCTAGCTCAGGGTAGTGGGGCTCATAGGCGCCAATTCTGTGGGTGCTCCGGGGCTGGAGCACCCATGGGGAAAAATTGGTGGGTGCTTTGCACCCCCCGGCATCTCCTTGCTCCGCCCCAGCTCACCTCCGCCTCCTCCCCGGAGCTTGCCTTCCCCGCTTCTCCTCCCAGTGCTTGCCACCGTGAAACAGCTGTTTCATGGCATAACAAGCTGGGGGAGGGGAGTGGAAAAATGGCACGCTCAGGGGAGGAGGCTGGGAAGAGGTGGGGTTGGGGTGGGGATTTGGGGAAGGGTTCCAATAGGGGCAGGGAGGGGGCACAGTTGCGGTGGGGACTTTGGGGAAGGGGTTGAAATGGGGGCAGGGCAGGGCCAGGGTGGGGGAGCACGAGCACCCACCGGTGCCAGGAGAAGTTGGCACCTATGGTGGGGCTTGCACTAGTACTCTAAAAATAGCTGTGTAGACAACAGCATTTAGAAGTTGCTGCTCAGGCTCTGAAGCCTAGGAATGGGGGTGTTTGCTCTCAGAGGGGGAAAAGCAACCCCCAATGTCATGCAAGAGGAAGTGGGCCACTGTGGGGGCGGGGTCACTGCATTAATCTGGCACTACTTTAGACACTCAGATACGGTGGCGATGGCACCATGATGTAAGTAGCTGGATTGGGAGGGGAAAGCAATCTCTGTTCTTACAACTGGTGATAAATTCATAGGACTGCACACATACAAATAACACAGATATTGTACTACACTCTTGCTTTCTCAGGAAAAGCAAAAATTTTCCCATAAATAAAATAATTCTGTTCCTTCCTTGTGCTATCAGCTATGGCCTGATAGGCAGCAAAACCAGGGTGGTTGCTGGAGAAAACAAGATGTGGGAAGTCTGGGCAGTCGTGTGTGTGTGTGAACACGCGCACCACTAAGCTGCTGTATATGACAGTTCTCTATACCCCATCACAGACAGGGTGCTAGGGCTGGGAGATCTACAGTTACATAAATCTACCCTACCAAGTGTGTATGGTAGAGTCTCTGGCCTTGCTTCCTAGAAGCTCTGCGGAGAGAAAAGCTATTTAGCTCACCACACTGGGACTCCCTGGGCTATGCCCATTTACTTGAGTATCCCTCTCCCAGGTGCCAGAGGTTATAATGTGTGGATTCTGGATCACTTTTGAGTCTTTCATTAACAATCAAAGCCTGGGAAGATTAATAATTGCTCTTAAAGATGCAAGATTAGCGCCTGATTCACCACTGTGTTACTCCTTTTTTATGCTAGTCAAACTCCACTGAAAGGTATATGTGGAGTTACATATGCAACTGGATTGCTCCAGTTCTATGCTAATCAGGCCCTTACTGTCTACAAAACACTAGAAAATAAACACCCATGAATACTAATGACAACAAATCTTTTGTACTTCTTATTAAATTGGGCTTAGTCAGGAAGTGACATTGTAAATGTGTACTGGCTTACAATATTACACGCCCTAATTCAACTTCATAGGCCTGTAAATATTTTTCCAAGATGATGACTTTGTATTTGAGCATTTCAAGATGACTCTCCTTTGAGAAAATTAGTGTTCTTGCTTCTGCAAGTGGTAAAACAACTGCAACTGGTTTCTCTGAGCCCACGGAGGAATTGGTTATATCACACTAGCACTTTTTTTGCATGTCAGATTGAATTTCAGATCTTCCCTCCCAAAAATTGATGGTAGATGGTAGATGGACACCTACACTTTTAGCGGAGCAAAGTTAGCCCTGGCATAATACCGTTGAAGTTGGTTGGCCCAATACATACAAAATATACGCAGATAAGGGGTGTCCTCACAGAAAAGCCAGGTATTGTCAAGGCATCATAATTGTGTGCTTAACTACTTAATTGCAATGAATGTATTTTAATTAAATACCCTTCCATATAGATATTAAGGTCAGAAGGGACTATTATGACCATCCAGTCTGACCCCCTGCACAACGCGGGCCACAGAATCTCACCCACCCATTCCTGCGATAAACCTCTCACGTATGCCTGAGCTATTGAAGTCCTCAAATCATGGTTTAAAGACTTCAAGGAGCAGAGAATCCTCCAGCAATCCTCCTGTGCCCCATGCTACAGAGGAAGGCGAAAAACCTCCAGGGCCTCTTCTAATCTGCCCTGGAGGAAAATTCCTTCCCGACCCCAAATATGGTGATCAGCTGAACCCTGAGCATATGGGCAAGATTCACCAGCCAGATACCCAGGAAAGAATTCTCTGTAGTAACTCAGATCCCACCCCATCTAACATCCCATCACAGGCCATTATGAATATTTAAAGATCAATTAATTGCCAAAATCATGTTATCCCATCATACCATCTCCTCCATAAACTTAAACTTAGTTATCAGTATGGACTCCTAAAACCCATCTTGCTACTTGCTGGTACTGTTGAATGCCACTGTGCATTATTCTTTTTCTTGCTTCATAATTTAGCTCCCCACGTTATGGTGTGTGTCCACAGTTCCTTCTCAGTGTCTATATGGTCCATCATGACTTCCTCAGTATTATACAGTACCAGGCTCTTAGTCAGGATTCAATGACATTAACGCCCCAGGTAGTAAGACAGACTCATGCCAATGCTCTGTTTGTGCACATCATGCCACATTGCAGTGAAAATGCTCTATAGCTTAGTCAGGGGCTGAAGAGTGGAGACCAGTCAGGATTCTTTTCTGTTCCAAAAATGGAAGAGAGTTCAGGTAATTAACTGCCAAATTCCACTCTTTATTTCAGTTTGTGTGTATCTCATCTATCTATTGTAATGCATACAAATAAGGTCCATTGCAAGTGGACTTCTAAATGTTGGGCCTACATGTGTAACTAAGGCTTGTAAGATGTGGAGCAAAGAGCCAAAATTCAAAACAGTTGTCCGGATGTGGCTGTCTACTTAAATAACTAAGCAGCTGGTTTGAATTAACTCAGTATTTGGAATATGGTTGGAACTTACAAAAGTAGTTAGAGAGGAGCAATCACCATCAAAATTGCTGTCTAAGATGTCTGTTTTGTAAAATACACCTTCAAAACAGAAAACAATTAGAGAAGATGTTATAACCCTGAATTTTTTCTAAGACTACAGTAAAATAACACATGGCTCTGGCCCCAAATCTAAAACTGCCATTTCCAATCACCTTTTTGTCTATGGACTATCCATTTTGCAACCAGCACAGTCATCTTGGCACCAATTTCACGCCTGGATTTTGTTAATCAAAGAAAGATGCAGAGTGTTCATGAGGCTGGAGGTCCTTCATTTTAAGCTTCTTTTGTCATCCCGCAGCTGTAGCAAAGAATTACAAACTGATTGGAGGGGAGATTGTCAAGTTCAGCTTTGAAGAGAAATTCAGCACAGTGTGTGTGACCTTTTCCATACAATTATACAAGGCAGATGTGATAAGCAGTAGATATCATTATTAAAAAGCCCACAGCTTTCTGTTATTTTGTCCATAGCCACTGGCTAAAGCTGGAAAAGCATTTAAAAAAAATACACAGATACTTGTAAATTCCCAGAACATCATGCTTCAAAGTTTGAAGCAGGTCAAGTATAACCATAATTGAACACAGCATTTGCTCAATGTGCAAGGGGTTATCTGAGACCTTGTTTGTGCATTGTTGCTTGCTAAAACTAGCCACCCCAGTTAAAGCCCTATTGATCAGTTTCATAAACTCATGAATCATAGATATTTTTGTTCGGTATGTTTTTATGATAGCCTCTTTTACCTAGCAGTGTAAAATATCCTTTGCATAGAGAAGTCGCCAGTCTACAAAGGTTCGGTGCACAGATGCAAGTATCCTTTACCTGAAAGACTCTCTCCCACCCTGTGACACACTGCCACAGTTGAGATCAGCTGAGGGACTCAAGCTGGAATTCCCTCAGTATAAGTGAGACAGAGTCACTGGAAGATTGTTCTCTGCAAGGGGTCCTCTGCTTTGCAACTCAGTCCTTACCTTGGCCCACCAGAGCCCAGATCTGTTAGCCTTCTGGACATGATTCAAATCCCATTTTTTCCTCTCTTCTCTAAGGAGGGTGTAACCTGTGGTGTATCTATTTATGGGCAGACGTTGGCCTGCTTTTGTGATTTTTAAATCTATGGAATAGGGGCTGAGTGCACTGGATTGGGCACATACCGTTTTATTTTAGACATTGAAAGGGCAAAATAATAACTAAAACTCATGCATACAATATGTGTTATGTTTGGCTTGCGAGGTATCATGCATCTTCAATTCCAACCTGGGCTGCAGTTCTCTCAGCTCTTTGTGGAGCGTAAGGGCAGGGTCTACACTTGAAACACTGCACTGGCACAGCTGCACCAATGCAACTGCACCACTGTAACACTTTAATGAAGATGCTCTATGCGGACGGGAGAGAGCTCTCCTATCGGCGTAGTTAGGCCACCTTCCTGAGAGGCAGTAGCTATGTCGGCAGGAGACACACAGGGCGGTAGGTCCGTATAACTATGTCACTCAGGGGTGTGGATTTTTCACACCCCTGAGCAATGGAGTTATACTGATATAGGTCAGACCTGAGGTCACTTTACTTTTGAATGAGAGCATCCATGCAGGGGTTTAACATGCTTTGATTTAGCCACATTGACTTAACACCTGTAATTAATTAGGGTTAGCATTTCTGAGGCCTGTTCTTCATTTATGTCTACATAGTTACGTCAGTCAGGGGTGTGATTAAACCAGATCCCCAAGTTCCATAGCTATGCTGACAAAAGCCCCAGTTTAGACTCAGCTGTGCCAACAACAGAGGGCTTCTGCTGATATAGCTAACATCAGTTGGGGAGTTGTTGGTGTGTCTATAATGGCAGAACTGCTTCTGTCAGTGTACACTGCATTTACATTCGGGTGCTCTGCCAGCATAGCTATGCTGGCATAGACTTTGTAGTGTAGGCATAGCCTGAATTTCCCCACATAGACAAGCCCTTAGTTAATTTGGCTTAACTTCCCATGTAGACAAGCACTGAGAAATCAAAATCTGATATTTCTGGTGTAGAAATACAAGCAAATTTTTAAAACTTGAGACATTCATCAAACTGTACAACGAACAGGCAATACCAACTAATTTTGCTTCAAGATAGAGTGTATCTACCATAGTATCAGTGTTGCTTTAAATAGCAGTTTTCATTATGCAGCTCAAAAGCTTTTAATATATATAGATATTAAGTCTCTTGGGGGGGGGGGGGAGGGAGGAGCCCACTGGGGTTTATGAAGGAATGTATGGTAACTTTAAGGTTCCTTGGTTTTTGTGGTTAATCATTTCCTCCTCCTCTTCATTCTCCAGAAAGGCAGAGTTTTTTAGGACTGAACATAACTCCACCATAAAGAAACATTGCCAAGTGAAAGCAGAATAACAATCTCTCAAGGGGCTATGGGCCAGCAGCCAACAGATGACAGGTTTGGCAGGAAGTGAATGTGAATTCACTTTAATTTCCAGTGTGGCTCAACTGCTAGAACTCTTGATCACATTTTGTTTGTTTTAAACCATTATATAATTTTAAAATTCTAGCAAGTGGAGTTGCATTCAATCTTGTGTTACTAACTATATCTATATCTAACTATTTATACAGATATGAATAAAAGTAATTTGTATTTATATGTAACATTCCAAACAAATATCACAACACCTTGCAGATATTATTACATAATTATATGATGACTCAATGGGGGAATGTTAGGAATTGGAGAGAAGATAATGTGCTAATTATACTGTAAACTAAAGTAATAATGCTTGTCCTTGATCTAATAGGAACAGGGAAGATGATGGATAAGGAGGCAATGGATTAAAAGCATTAAATGATTCATTAAAACCATTAATTTTCTATACCAAAACACAGTCTGAGTGTCTCTCAACAGCTTGATTAATTCTTACATAAAATATAAATTAAAAATGTAATTGAAGAGTGACAAATATATGGCAAGATCAGAGTATAGTGAGATTGAATCTATCCATCACTGAGTGATTCATTATAGCCTGACAATATCACAATAGTTCTTGTATGCTGAGTCAATGTTTCCTTTTAATCCCATTGTGTAGAGTTTATACAGTGAACTTTTAAACATTTTGCTGGAACAGAGCTTGCCAATTCTGGTGCATGTTTATTTGTTATTTTACTCCTAATGCCCTGCCCTCCGTCACTCCTGAAAAGAGGAAAAAAATTATGATATACAGAAACTTAAGACTCATTACTGCAAAACAAAGAGGCAAACAAAATCCTAAGGGGTCTATTCTCCTCCTCAGGCAGGTGTAAGTTGTTAACACTAATGTTAAGTTATAAAGATGTATAAAGCAGAGAAAAGAACTAGGATCAGTCTTCAGATGTTTTTTAACCAAACTGTAGACATTAAGGGAGATATTCTCACCCCTACTCCATCCCATTGCTGCCTCTCTGTAAACATAAAAGGAGCAGGAAAACTTACTTAAAAAGCCAGCTGGGGGCTTTTGGAAGGTAGGGCTGGCTGAAGAGTTTTTAAATTGACACTTTGTAAAATTTTAACAAAATAAAATTTCATGAAAATGTTTTGATTTCTATAGTGTACGGAAATGCTCAAGTGATGTAAACCTGGTGGAGCTGGCTCTGTGCCACTACTCTCAAGAGGCTACAGGCCAGCAGCCTACAGATGACAGGATTGTCAGTTAGTGAATATAGTGCCCCACAGCACAGGAATGTGATGGAGCATGGCAGAAATTTGTGGCACTCCAGTGATCCTCAGCTAACAGAACAGTCCCTAGGAAGGCCATTGTAGCAGACCAACCTGAAGGCTGTTCTAACTTATGCCAAGGTCTGAACCAGCATCTGGCTTCCCCCAGGATCAGGGGGCACCTACCTTTACAGCACATGCGTTCCCTCTCCAGGTCCTGCACTGGGTACAACATGACTGGCCTCAAGGATCTGGCCCTAAAAGATTCCAAGGGACCATTGTGATCATCTAGTCTGACCTCCTGTATAACACGGGCCATAGAACTTCCCCAAAATAATTCCTAGAGCATATCTTTTAAGTATATCTAAGTATTTTAGTAAATTAAAACACAGTAGCATTGCAGAAAGTTCTCCCATTGTGGAGTCATGGGGGTACGCCCCTATTAAACCCTTTTTACAATTAGTGAAACAGGGATAGAAGGAAGAGAGTCAGTGACATGCCCAAGAGAATGCCACATGTCATTGTCAGAGCCAGGAATATAACCATGGAGTCCTGATTCTGAAGTCCCCTGCTCTAATCACTAACTGTCACTACTTCATCAATACTGTGGGAACACCTTTTTTGAATATTTAACCAAAACAGAAAAAATATTTTGCATACTGTGTACTCTATTTACCATCCACTATAGAATTAATTAATTATTTTAATGAAATCAATGTCTCTTTGTGTCACTTGTTTAACCTTATTTAGAATACTGCCTAGACTCAAAGCATGTCACATTGGCTAAATACAGCCTTCCCAATGCTTCTGCTAAAGCCCATCTAACCCATTGGCCACAGTCATTCCCATTGTCTGTTTCTATAATGTTCTCTCATCTGGACTTATAGTAACAGGATGCATCTGAAGGGAACAAGGGGAGATGACAAATGCACATTTGTGTCCCAAATAGCAGAAATTGTCATAATTCTTCGTAATGAACAAAAGGAGAGTGGAAATTGAACCAAAAAAAAAACAAACCAAAACCAAAACTTGGTACTTTCAAAAAGATTGCCTTATGATTTATAAATCTATAGGAGTATGAAATAGAATTGTGGGCAGAATATACACAAATAGAGGGAAAAACTCTATGAATAGGCTACTCACAACCAACCTTAGCTCTGACAGGTTGACAAAAGTATTCAACAGAGTGTGTTCCATTTTTGGTAAAGTTTAAATACATAGTTCAAAGACATCTGATTCTGCTATTGCCCAGAATAAAAGCTTGAAATTGAGGCAAGATAGCCCATCTTGATCTTCAAAATTTAGCATGGTTCCATACTTGATAGGAAGGTGCTTGTCCTGCCAGTTTTAAATGATTTTATTCACATTGTTTCTCTTTTTAATTAAGTAACTGAATAGGTAAAAAGGAAAAAAAGATAATGTGGATTAAAATGATAATTTTTACTGAACTGATCTTTCCCAATCAGCTATCTTCAGATGTTTAGACCATTTGTGAAGCTCATTAGATGTCCTTTCCACAGGCGGAATATAATTATCTATGTATAAGTCCTTAACTTTTGAGGTTATAATATAACACCTAAACATTTGAAACTCTTACCAACAGTCTAAAAAGGGTAGTGTCTCTCTGAGATATTTGTTTCTGTTAACTTCCCTCAATTACAATAATTCATTTCCTTCTCTCAGTTATAATAGTTGGTTTCCTATGTTGACCTTAAATTCAGGGCCCAAGACTTTAAGCATTGAAGGAAGAGAGTACTTTGAATCAGACAAAAACATGTGACACTTCATGAACCAAAATTAAGTGGGTCAAATCTCTTACTTACACTCCTTTTCTAAGAGTATGTAGTCTCAATATATGCACTAAATTCCTAAAACCTCAAGGAATAGTCAGGATGGTAGGAGAGCAGTCCTGGCTAGTACCTAACTGAAGGTCAAAATAAGGTGAGGTTTTTTTTAATTTCATTTATTCTGAGTGAAGCTTTAGGATATCTATGTAGAATATGAATTTATTACAAAAATTACATTTAAAATCCAGTGCTTCAACATAAATAATCCCAATTTAATTCAAACTTTTTAAAGCCTTTAATGACAGTACATAATTTTAGCTTCTTTTGACTCTTAGCAAACACAGAACTATGCCCCTTAAATCCAAGTTGACCTATATAGATCACTGAGATTATTTTTAAATCTGTTGGCCAATTTAAACTATTTTACAGTGAATTTGCCAGTAACTAGCACATTAGTCATTAGGTCAACCTTCTGTAGAAGTTAAAACTACATCATTTTCATCAAATGACCTTAAAAGAGTGTTGCATGTTTCACTTCATAAAATGATTCTGAAAGATTGTTGAACTGAACAGTCTTTTCAAAACAGAATTTAACTTCCCTGCCAATGGTTTATAAAATTCTGTGGGATAGCACTTGGGTCCTACTTCTTTTCCAAACACATGGCATTGACTACCAGTCTAATTTTTGTTCAGTTATTTCCATTCAGTAGGTCACATTGGAAAAAATTATATGAACAAATTATATGAACAAAGGGTCCAAAGATTAGAACACCCTAGATTAATATAGAGATCCATGAGCCTGATCCAAAGCCCCTTGAAGTCATCTGAAAGACTCTCAGGCCCAGACGCTAAAAGGTATTTAGGTGTCCAATGCCCATTGATTTCCATGAGAGGTGCCTAAATATCTTTGAGGATCTGGGCCTCACTGACTTCAGCAGGCTTTGGATCAAGCCCTAAATAACTCTAATATAGTTTTTATTCATATTAATGCCTTGCTATTTGTCATAATTCTGTCTCTTTTAAATTTTGTAAATTATCTACATTTCTCCAGTACTGAATCTTTTTCTGCTTTATTAATTTTGGCAAAGGAAAACTTTAATACACCATTTTAAAGGTTTCCAAGGAGTTGATTTCAGATCCAGTTTTCTGTAATTCTTTTTATAAACAGACTTCTGACCCTTTTACAATTTTTTTTCTAATTCACCGAATTACATTTTTACATCCTGTAGACAGTCAGTTTTAGTCTCTGATCTTGCAGAGGCCTAAGTACGTGCTTAATCTTTTTGGACCACTTACGTGTATAAAGTTAAACAAGCCGGTGCTCCAGGCAGTGCAGTAAGGGGGCAGGGAACGAAGAGGGGGTGTTGGCTAGAGGGCAGGGGAGCTTGAGGGGGTGGTCAGGGGCCGGGGGTGTGGATAGGGGTTGGGGCGGTCAGAGGGCGGGGAACTGGGGGGTTGAATGGGGGCAGGGGTCCCGTGGGGGGCAGTCAGGAAGGAGAGTAGGGGTTGGATGGGGTAGCGGGGGATAGTCAGGGGACAGGGAGAAGGGGTGGTTGGATGGGGCAGGTGTCCCGGGGGGGGCCGTCAGGAATGAAAGGAGGGGATGGATGGGGTGGTGGAGGGCAGTGAGGGGCGGGGGGTCTGGGGGTGGTCAGGGGACAGGGATCAGGGGGTGGTAGATGGGGCAGGAGTCCCTGGGGGGGCCATCAGGGGGCGAGAAGCAGGGGGGGTCGGATAGGGGTCGGGGGCCGGGCCACGGCTGGCTGTTTGTGGAGGCACAGCCTCCCCTAACCAGCCCTCCATACAATTTTGGAAACCTGATATGGCCCTCAGGCCAAAAAGTTTGCCCGTCCCTGCCTTAGTGCAATGCACAAAAATCACACCTTAGTCCAAAAGATCAATAGTGGCTTTTAAGAGTGTAAAAATAAAAAGCACATACACAGGCAAATTAGTGCAAATTCATCAAGTGTAATAGGGTCTTCTGTGGCTGGGCAGCCTAGTGGCTAGATTGCTGTTCTACCAGTCTGTAAGGGAGAGGTAGGGGACCCGGACCCTCCCTCTCTACCGAGTCCCAGCCCAGGATCCTATGTAGATCAACTCCCTAAACAGGGGAGAGGGGGTCTCCCTCCTGGCAGGGAGTCAAGACCCGCTTCCCTGGGATACTTCCTAACCCTAACCCGAATGCTAATGTTGCTACTGAGCCAGACCAACACAATGGAAAAAAGAAGAGAGGAAGAAGGAAAAAAAAAAAGGAGTGGGGAGAAAGGAAAGGAAGAAGAGGACAGACAACTGATAAGGGAAAGGAAAGGGACAGAGAGTAGTAGAGAGAAAGAAACAATAAGACAAGGCAGTACTAAGAATTATGGGTGAAAATCTGGCCCCATTGTTATCAAAATATCTTGTAGCTGATGTAATTTCAAAGCAATAAATCATCCCCCCACACCCTTGTTAACTAATTTTAACAGTACTGTGGCATACACAACAACAACATATAAAAAAGGGCAGGAAAATGGGTGTGGGGATGAGGCAAGCCCTTCAACTCTGCTAGATTTTCCCTTGTATCATTGCTTCTTGAATGACACTTGCTTTTTATTCCTAGGGGAAATTGTTCAAATTGTTGTCCCCAGGCAGGACAAACTGGGAGGGCACAGGCTGTAACACAAAGAAGCCATCATTAGCTGTGAATTGGAGGAAAACTATTTTCCTTTCCTGGTATTAATAGGTTGAAAAATGTGACAGGATGCTTAGTTCCCCTTCCTTTCTTTAGTTGACTTTTCATCTGTAGGCAGCACCCTTCTTGCAAAATAAAACTGGGGCACAAAATTTCCCATTAGTCTATGTTCATGTATGTCATTGCTCAGTATAAATTTATTATGGGGTAATCTAATAATTGTATTTGGTTGACTTCTTCTACACTGAATTATGTTATCCAGATCAACAGCCACTCAACTCTTACTGTTAATCCATTCTCTCAAATATATCTCAACAATTCTAGATTAAAAATTACACTACCTCACCTGCTAGCTTCTTCTTGTGTTTACCAACATTAGAGCAGACATAGCCAGTTAGGAGAGGTTTCAGAGTAGCAGCCGTATTAGTCTGTATTCGCAAAAAGGAGTACTTGTGGCACCTTAGAGACTAACAAATTTATTTGAGCATAAGCTTTCGTGAGCTACAGCTCACTTCATCGGATGCATACTGTGGAAACTGCAGAAGACATTATATACACAGAGACCAAATGGCCCACCTTGATTATCATACACATTGTAAAGAGAGTGGTCACTTTGGCTGGGCTATTACCAGCAGGAGAGTGAGTTTGTGTGTGTGTGGGGGGGGGGGCGGAGGGTGAGAAAACCTGGATTTGTGCTGGAAATGGCCCAACTTGATTATCATACACATTGTAAGGAGAGTGATCACTTTAGATAAGCTATTACCAGCAGGAGAGTGGGGTGGGAGGAGGTATTGTTTCATGGTCTCTGTGTATATAATGTCTTCTGCAGTTTCCACAGTATGCATCCGATGAAGTGAGCTGTAGCTCATGAAAGCTTATGCTCAAATAAATTGGTTAGTCTCTAAGGTGCCACAAGTACTCCTTTTCTTTTTGCCAGTTAGGAGAGTCTGTTATGTGTAGGGCCCTACCAAATTCACGGTCCATTTTGGTCAATTTCATGGTTATAGGATTTAAAAAATCATAAATTTCACAGTTTCAGATATTTCGATCTGAAATTTCATGTATTGTAACTGTGGGGGACCTGACCCAAAATAGGGTTGGGGGTGAGGGGTTTCGCAAGGGTCTTGTAGGAGGATCATGGTATTTCCACCCTTACTTCTGTGCTTCTGACTTCAGAGCTGGGCATCCAGAGGGCAGCTGCTGGCCAGGTGCCCAGCTCTGAAGGCAGTGCCACTGCCAGCAGCAGTGCAGAAGTAAGAGTGGCAATACCACACCATGCCACCCACACTTCTGTGCTGCTTCTGGAAGCAACACTGCCTTCAGAGCTGGGCTCCCAGCTAGCAGCCGCAAAGCTTCCTGCAGCTGGGGGAGGTTCCTGGAGGTGGGTCTGACCCAGCCTCAAGAGCAGCCCGTACAGAGGAAAAGGAAGTCCTGTTTCTCCCTAGCCCCTCCAGGACTAGCAGCTGGAGACCGACAGTTAATGGCATTCATGCAGCAGCTCAGAGATGGGGCTCTATTGCCTCCGTATCCACACAAACACACCTATGCAGATTGCAAAAAGAAAAGGAGTACTTGTGGCACCTTAGAGACTAACCAATTTATTTGAGCATGAGCTTTCGTGAGCTACAACAATACAGACTAACACGGCTGTTACTCTGAAACCTATGCAGATTGGGCTCTTTGAAATACCTGATGGCAAACTATACCAGGGGAAATGCTGCTTTGGGGTCTGAACCACGATCACAGAATAGTGGGAGAGAGTGGTTCCTGAGATCTGGGATGAGCAGCAGTGTGCAGAACTTCTCAATGTGGATGGAGATCTTTATCTCTCTCTGTGGTGACTTGATCCCAACAGTGCAGCGCCACACCTCCAAGGATGAGAGTTGCACTCCCTGTGAAAAAGAGAGAGGTGAATGCCTGGCGAGTCTGGCTTCCTCACATAAGTACCAGGCTGGAGGGTCTTGGAAGTCCACATGGGTTCTATTCTGCTGGAGGTGTAGATGACAATACATCCACTGCTGCAGTGGCATTTGTTCAGTGGCAAATCGAGGGATTTGGGCAGCTGAGCTTCCTGAACGCTACTGAGCCTATAGATAGTACCTGCAATCAAGCCAAGGAATATTTTAACAGCAAATACTATCACTCCATGTAAGCACTGGTGAATCACTGAGGCCAATGTCTAGATATTTACATACTATAGAATTGCGAAGTGCCTGATGCCCGATTTGCTTTTTAACCAACTCTGAAATATTCAGGAGTGAACAGAGGGACACAATCTTTGTACCTCACAACATAGACACAGAATGGGGTGTCCATCACCTACTGTGATAATTGGAGACCCTGCATATGCACTGCTCTTCTTGGTTATAAAGCCTGTACCCAAACTATACAAACCTTGATGCCACCATCTTCTACCTGCTGGGACTGAAGTGGTCATTTGGTGGACTTAAAGTGAGGTGGAGATTGTAACCCTAAGAGCCCCTCAATAACAACTGGCAGAGGGCTTACTATATTGTAACTTATATCAGGCCTGACACACTCACTGCCCAACACACTGTTGTCACAATATGTATGTAAAGAGCATCATGTAAGGTATCATATGTAAACTGGTGACATGCTGGTCCCAAAAATCATTGTGTGATGTAAATATATGTTGTGTACAAAGTTTTATATGTGTACTGAAAATATGTTCCTAAAATGTGTTTGGGAGGCAATGCATTCACCATCCTGACAAAACCTAGACACAGGAATGTAGATTTACCTGTCTGCCTGGCTTGATTACAGGCAGAGGACAATGAAAGTATACTTACACATAAGGTAAACAGTCATCAAGCTAGCGAGTGGTGGAGGAGACAAGCACATCAGGGAACACAGTCCGCACCCCATGAAGCCTTCTGGCTCTTGGGGCAGAGACAATGGACTTTGGGAAATATACAGGGAACAAAAAGACATTTTAGTTATCTATCACTTAAGGGACAGAAGAGGGCAGAGCCCTAGGAATCTGTGAAAGATAGATCCTTCAACCTTATGGGTGGAAATTTCTGGAAACTAACTATAGGTGAGAAATTGCATGGGACGAATATTGTAATCTCTTAAGATTTAGACACTAGAAACCATGTTTTGTTTTATTTTGCTTGTACCTGTCTTTTTTTTCCTCTTCCATAGTATCACTTAAATTTCTGTTCTTTCATAGAATCATAGAAGATTAGGGTTGGAAGAGACTTCAGGAGGTCATCTAGTCCAACCCCCTGCTCAAAGCAGGACCAACCCCCAGCTAAATCATCCCAGCCAGGGCTTTGTCAAACCAGGCCTTAAAAACCTCTAAGGATGGAGAGGTTTCAGAGTAACAGCCGTATTAGTCTGTATTCGCAAAAAGAAAAGGAGTACTTGTGGCACCTTAGAGACTAACCAATTTATTTGAGCATGAGCTTTCGTGAGCTACAGCTCACTTCATCGGAAGTGAGCTGTAGCTCACGAAAGCTCATGCTCAAATAAATTGGTTAGTCTCTAAGGTGCCACAAGTACTCCTTTTCTTTAAGGATGGAGATTCCACCACCTCCCTAAGTAACCCATGCCAGTGCTTCACTACCCTCCTAGTGAAATAGTGTTTCCTAAAATCCAATCTAGACCTCTCCCACTGCAACTTGAAACCACTGCTTCTTGTTCTGTCATCTGCTACCACTGAGAACAGCTTAGCTCCATCCTCTTTGGAACCCCCCTTCAGTTAATTGAAGGCTGCTATCAAATCCCCCCTCACGCTTCTCTTCTGCAGACTAAATAAGCCCAGTTCCCTTAGCCTCTCCCCATAAGTCATGTGCCCCAGCCCCTTAATCATTTTCGTGGCCCTCCGCTGGACTCTCTCCAATTTGTCCACATCCCTTCTGTAGTGGGAGGGAACAAAACTGGACGCAATACTCCAGATGTGGCCTCACCAGTGCTGAATAGAGGGGAATAATCATTTCCCTTGATCTGCTGGCAATGCTCCTACTAATGCAGCCCAATATGCTCTTAGCCTTCTTGGCAAAAAGGGCACACTGTTGACTCATATCCAGCTTCTTGTCCACTGTAACCCCTACGTCCTTTTCTGCAGAACTGCCACATAGCCAGTCAGTCCCCAGCCAGTAGCAGTGCGTGGGATTCTTCCGTCCTAAGTGTAGGACTCTACACTTGTTCTTGTTGAACCTCATCAGATTTCTTTTGGACCAACCCTCCAATTTGTCTAGGTCACGCTGGACCTTATCCCTACCCTCCAGCATATCTACCTCTCCCCATAGCTTAGTGTCATCCGCGAACTTGCTGAGGGTGCAATCCATCCCATCATCCAGATCATTAATGAAGATGTTGAACAAAACTGGCACCAGGACTGACCCCTAGGGCACTGTGCTTGATACCGGCTGCCAACTAGATATCGAGCCATTGATCACTACTCGTTGAGCCTGACGATCTAGTCAGTTTTCTATCCACCTTATAGTCCATTCATCTCATTCATACTTCTTTAACTTGCTGGCAAGAATACTGTGGGAGACTGTATCAAAAGCTTCACTAAAGTCAAGATATATCACGTCCACCGCTTTGCCCATATCCACAGAGTCAGTTATCTCATCATAGAAGGCAATCAGGTTGGTTGCCCTTGACTTGCCCTTGGTGAACACATGTTGACTGTTCCTGATCATCTTCCTCTCCTCCAAGTGCTTCAAAATGGACTCCTTGAGGATCTGCTCCATGATTTTTCCGGGGACAGAGGTGAGGCTAGCTGGTCTGTAGTTCCCTGGATTCTCCTTCTTCCCTTTTTTAAAGATGGGCACTATATTTGCCTTTTACCAATCGTCCGGGACCTCCCCCAATTGCCAAAAATTTTAAAATATAATGGCTCTGCAATCACATCAGCCAACTCCCTCGGCCCCCTTGGATGCATTACTTCTGGCTCCATGGACTTGTGCATGTCCAGCTTTTCTAAATAGTCCTTAACCTGTTCTTTCACCACTGAGGGCTGCTCACCTGCTCCCTGTACCGTGCTACCCAGTGCAGCGGTCTGGGAGTTGACCTTGTCTGTGAAGACCGAGGCAAAAAAAAACATTGAGTACTTCAGCTTTTTCCACATCATAGAATCATAGAATATCAGGGTTGGAAGGGACCTCAGGAGGTCATCTAGTCCAACCCCCTGCTCAAAGCAGGACCAATCCCCAACTAAATCATCCCAGCCAGGGCTTTGTCAAGCCTGACCTTAAAAACTTCAAAGGAAGGAGATTCCACCACCTCCCTAGGTAACGCATTCTAGTGTTTCACCACCCTCCTAGTAAAAAAGTTTTTCCTAATATCCAACCTAAACCTCCCCCACTCTAACTTGAGACCATTACTCCTTGTTCTGTCATCAGCTATCACTGAGAACAGTCTAGATCCATCCTCTTTGGAACCCCCTTTCAGGTAGTTGAAAGCAGCTATCAGATCCCCCCTCATTCTTCTCTTCCGCAGACTAAACAATCCCAGTTCCCTCAGCCTCTCCTCGTAAGTCATGTGTTCCAGTCCCCTAATCATTTTTGTTGCCCTCCACTGGACTCTTTCCAATTTTTCCATATCCTTCTTGTAGTGTGGGGCCCAAAACTAGACATAGTACTCCACATGAGGCCTCACCAATGTCGAACAGGGGGGAACGATCACGTCCCTCAATCTGCTGGCAATGCCCCTACATGTACATCCCAAAATGCCATTGTCCTTCTTGGCAACAAGGGCACATTGTTGACTCATATCCAGCTTCTCGTCCACTGTAACCTCTAGGTCCTTTTCTGCAGAAATGCTGCCGAGCCATTCGGTCCCTAGTCTGTAGCGGTGCATGGGATTCTTCCCTCCTAAGTGCAGGTCTCTGCACTTGTCCTTGTTGAACCTCATCAGATTTCTTTTGGCCCAATCCTCTAATTTGTCTAGGTCCCTCTGTATCCTATCCCTACCCTCCAGCGTATCTACCTCTCCTCCCAGTTTAGTGTCATTTGCAAACTTGCTGAGGGTGCAATCCACACCATCCTCCAGATCATTTATGAAGATATTGAACAAAACCGGCCCGAGGACTGACCCTTGGGGCACTCCACTTGATACCGGCTGCCAACTAGACATGGAGCCATTGATCACTATCCATTGAGCCCGACAATCTAGCCAACTTTCTATCCACCTTATAGTCCATTTATCCAGCCCATACTTCTTTAACTTGCTGGCAAGAATACTGTGGGAGGCAAGAATACTGTCACTAGGTTGCCTCCCCTATTCAGTAAGGGTCCCACACTTTTCCTGACCTTCTTGTTGCTAACATACCTGTAGAAACCCTTCTTGTTACCCTGCACACGCCTTGCTAGCTGCAACTCTAATTGTGCTTTGGCCTTCCTGATTATATCCCTGCATGCATGAGCAATATTTGTATACTCCTCCCTAGCCATCTGTCCAAGTTTCCACTTCTTGTCAGCTTTCTTTTTATGTTTAAGCTCACCAAAGATTTCTCTGTTAAGCCAAGCTGGTCGCCTGCCATATTTGCTATTCTTTCTGCACATCAGGATGGTTTGTTCCTGTGCCCGCAATAAGGCGTCTTTAAAATACAGCCAGCTCTCCTGGACTCCTTTCCCCCTCATATTAGCCTTCCAGGGAATCCTGCCCATCAGTTCCCTGAGGGAGTCAAAGTCTACTTTTCTGAAGTCCAGGGTCCGTATTCTGCTGCTTAACTTTCTTCCTTTTGTCAGGATCCTGAACTTGACCATCTCATGGTCACTTTGTTAATAGACGTATTTTTAGCTTTACTGTGAACCATCTGTGCTTTTATGTTGAATTAAAATGTGAATCCTCAGCTAAAATACAGGCTGGGGTGTGCTCTGTCTCTTTGGAGGCAGCAAACTTAATTTCTGTGAGTGTCCTGTGAAGGGGAACTGGACACTGCAGAGACATGTGTTTGCAGAATTCAGGTTCATTGACTGTTACCAGCAAGGCAAGACTGGCAGAGTCTCGAGGAGTTTGCTGGTGAAGCAGACAGACTGAGGTGGCAGGGAGCTGACACATAATCTAATCTCCAGCAAAGCTCACTCTTGCTGAGGCAGTGGGGTAACACAGTGGTTTATAATTCTGGGAGTCCTGAACAGAATGTCACAGAGATGCCATCTGATGTGCAATGACAGTGCACTTCTCAATGCCGGTATCACAACAGCTGCTTGTTGTATTCTGCAGAACACTAGTGGAAGCAAAGGTGGAGCGTTTAACAGAGTATAGAATACAGAGTAAGGATGCTGCAAGTGGCCAAATGCTGCCAGCACCAGTAGTGCTCACTTATTGACAGTTACTTCGCAAAAGCAGGGGAGTGTAAATGTGGGAGATCCCTGAAGGCAGAAGACTGTAATTTTTTTCCATTGGTTGTTGATGCTTATGATTTATGTTACTTGCAGATGACAGGTTTGATATTAAGTAGTATCTATGTATGTCTCTTATGAAGTAATAATCTGATTTTACATGACTTTGGGGAGAAAGTTTATGAGATAGTGAAGTAGTCAATGACACAGAAGAATTTAATAGGACAAAGTTTGGAAGGTTAATAGTATTCTGCCTAATGACATCTTGATAGAGATGAATGGTGCAAACCAACTTTATTTAATACACAATGTGCAGGCCATCTGCCATATATAATCATGTCTGGAGTGACTGAAGCAAGGCACTACAAAAAAATCACACAGAGACCAAAACATGGCTCATTACCAGGCTATGCAGTGAACTGTGACTGGGTTACTGTTCTCTTCCTCGTTAGGGCATGGGGGGAATGCAGTGGGCTTGACCAGGAAAGAAGAGGCAATAGTGCAGCAGTCCAGTACACATTGTTAGTATCCTGTGCCAGAGCACCATAGGGAGGAGTTGCTATATGGGGGATTTGAGGGGAAAGGGGCCACTGTTTTTTGTTACAGCAGTGCAGACAAAGAGGAGCAGGGGATTTTGCCCTCATGTGATGCTGCAAATACCCATCTAACAATAACAGTGCCATTCATGGAAACCTGGCACTTTGTTCCCCCACCTCTAAGTACACAGAGAAAATCAGTAAAAATAATAGTAACATGACCTAAGTAAAAAGCTCCACATCTCCCCAATCCTTCTCCTCCTCAGCTCATTCCTCACCATATCTGTGAGAAGAGATCTGGGGACATTTGTCATTATCTCAGCTGCATCCTAGTTCTGTATCCGGCACTCAGTGGTAATGCCCTCTGCCTCCTGCTCTCTCTGCTATATGGTACAGATTGCCACCATCAAGACCGGATGCCCGTGTACTGAAAACTGGCTCTCATTAGACATTATAAAAAGATCAGGCCTTCCTCCCCGCACTGGAGTGACTGTTTGTGGCCTAGGCCTTAGGTACAACACCTTGACACCTCGTATCTTCTCTCAGCACCACTTTTTGGTACTTAGGATGCCTAACTGGGTCAACCGTTCAGACCCCTGGTCATAAACCAAGATGTTCTGCATGCAGTTCAAAATATATTGTATCTCCTCGTCACCACACATCTGGAGAAGCATGCTGACGTGGGCCTCAGGCTAGCTTATTGCATGATCTACTGGAGAGTTCCTCTGTGGTGTGATTCAAAAGAGACTTTGGAAGCTAGTAATGAAATGCAGAGATTGCACAGGAAGAGTGGATACCAGTGGGAGATTTAAGACTTCTGTAGCCCAATTTTTACAGATGAGGAATTTCCAGATAACTTTACCCTAGGACATTAAGATTAAAAAACAAAAAACAAGCAATCAATCAAAAACTCCACAAAGAAACAACTGACGAGGAAAATTTTCAATAACACCTAAGTGCCAGTGAAAGTCAAGGGCCTTCGGCACTTCTGAAAAATCTTACCCCATAAGCAGCATGTGTGTCAGGTGAATCACAAAATCAATCAATGTCAACCAGTAAAGAGAGGTGCAGAGAGAGAGAGAGTGACAGACTAACTCACTCCCTGAAAAGTTAAGAATGAGCAAGGGCTTCACCATTCTCAGAAATACATGCAGAACTCTTCTCTCTGACTCAGTTTTCCCTCAGTAAGTTCTCCACACACAGAAATTATAAAAATCAAGTTATTTCTCTTAGAGGCTGGCACAGAAGTTAGAGATTGTTATTGTTGCTCGTATTTTTAAGGAGTCAGGAGTTGCTCTGATATTATGGTGATGAGAGCCAAATAAGTACCTAAACAGATAGAATATGTACTTAGATGGTTCTCTTTCACACAATGCATTCTCTGCTTCTCTCTCTGGTGATGGTTATTTTTCTTCTTCCTTCCTTTCTACTTAAACACTTGCAACTTTCATATAGACTTTGAGTGTTGGCACCTTACCACAGACAGGTGCCAATACTCAAATTCTGTGTAAAGCAACATGTTAGTGTTTAAGTAGGAAGGAAAGAAGAAGAAAAATATAATTTAACAGCAGAGTTGGAGAGAAGAGACACGTGCACAGTAAGTTAAATTAGCAACTTGTTGTATGTTAAAATTCTATTATATAGCTATACTATATATTTCTAATTCTGGTGCTCATTACAGATTTGCAAAAGGGGGAACATACCTTGTTACTGAAGAAAGAGCACCCTGCCAGAGACAAAAGCAACTCCAAATTCTTTCTTGGTCTTATATTAGTCACTCTCAGATATTTAATTACATTCAAATAGAAATGATTTATTACATTAAAAATAATACTTTGTGGCAGAGTAGGATGTATGGGCTGCAGCTTTCAAAATCCCGACAGTGAATTAATGGAAATTGAATTACAGTAACTCACAAAAACAGAGAATGCTAAAATAAGACTGGTGATGCACCTTATAGAGGTATGCTAGAACTTTCTGCCTCTGTTATTTATTTACTTGTCTTCGGTACTAAAGAGCCAACAGCAACTGGCAGTTTAATTGGAATGGTAAAGAAATAATTTAATTGAGCGCCTGACTTTAGTAATCCCCAGAAGTTTATCATACTCTGAAAGTAGGAATAGCAAGTGAATCACTATTTAAATATGTACTGTGTTTTGACAAACAATTCTTGAGGTCATGTTACGTACTAAAACAGAGGGCAAAAGAGAGCAGCGTATTATCGCGCCATCATGGCGTTCTTATCTTAGCCAAAGAGGGACCGATTTTAAGCTGGTGTAAAGCGCCATAGCCCCTTTGCTGTCAATGGAGCTACAGCAATTTGCATCCACTGAGGATCTAGCCAGTGTATTTTGTTTTCAGAGAGACATAGCTCAGAGCAGCTTAAATTACTTACAGCATGGAAACTACAGTTCAATAAAATAGGAAGCCAACTATATAGCAGTTTATATAAGAACAATGCCTTCTTCCTTCCGATAAAGTGACATTGTGGTATGGAGATATATTTCTTGTAAAAAAAAAAAAGTGTTGGCAACCTATTTCATGTAATTAACACTGTAATTCATAGTGCAGTATCGAACTAAGTACTTAATAAAATTCCTATTGTATATAGTGCACCTAGATGTGTTCTAGGTGTTTTTAAATGATAGGTCACTTACCTCAATACAATGGGATCATAAAAGGACAACATACAGAAGAAAAGATTACACTTTTTTTAAAGGGAACTCAGAGATCATTTATGAAGCTGTGTAAAAAACTTGGTCTCAAGAAGGAATTTTTCAAGACATTTTTGTGGTGTTCAGAATCAGAGAGCACATTCTTGGTGCAAGGGACAACATGGAAAAAAAGCTTTAGGTGAAGAAGATAACAAAGGAAACAAACATTAAGGTTATGTCTACAGTAAGATGAAAGATGTATTATAAAGACATGTTAGCTTACGTGTTAAAATCCTAGTGGAGAAAACATATTAACTAACAGCATTTTAAAATATACCTTTTTTTCCCTAGCATAGCCATAGCCTTAGGAACAGATACTGCAACGGTAGGAAAACTAATGAAAACAAGGTTTCTGTGGCCACAGATGTTTTTTCTATTGCATTATCTACACTGATGCCTTCTGTACAATAGTGTTCCTGCTGTTGTTACCCCTGGGGGAGTGGAACAATTGGGAGAAACAGTGGGAAACTTTCTGTAGGCTTGATATTCTGCATTCACATAGGTAGGTTACTCTTTTTCTATAACTCTTGCGCATACATTCTTCCTAATAGAACTTTGACTATGTAGTTACAAAGACTTGGCTTTTGTAGAGAGATCAAATCTGCTTACTTTGCAAACTACACTTAAGCTCTAGTGTCTTAATATGTCTGAGGTCATGAGGCAGAGACCACTAGGAGAAATCACACAACAGAAGACATTAGCAAAGTTGGAACAATCGGTCCAAAATTTGGCCTCGGGATCCATTCTGTATGCACCCCTAGAACTGACAATGGTTTTTCCACAGTACACTTGTCTGACAAGATAATACAATTGTCACAATCTTTCTGTCGCCAAAGCGAGGCAGGGGGATTGTTTACAATTAAGTTACGTTGCACTGTATGTTTTATGTTCTGCCCTCAAGGAGAGGCTACTGATCTGACCTTAAAAGTCCTGGGTGTATATACCGATTGAAGTGTCGCAGCTACTCCATGGCTCTAATATTTGGATCCACTGCTGGAGAGTCCTGCTGAAGTCAACAGGATTCTGCACACGCACAGGGGTCTCTGCTAGCAGATCTAAATGCAGAATCTGGGTCTATCCCCTTTCTCTCCACTCCTAAATAAATAAATTTAAAAAATAAAGAGAAAATTAGTGTGGTCCAACTTTGTCTTTATTTTAATATTTACTTGCAGTAACCTACAAACATGGGAGTCCCTACAGCCTGGTTGCACAGAGGAATAAATACCATTAGAGGCCTGAATCTGTGCCAGAAGTAGTTTCAACAGAGGCCAGGGACTGAGCAGAAACACAGAGTTCCAGTTTCATCTGACATTCATGTTTTCATAGTGGTAGGTCTACTAGTGTCTCCAGTACTTTGTTTCATTTTCAAATGTATTTTAGTAGTTGAATAAAATACAAAAGCTACTCTGAAACCTACAAAAGTGATGCGGATATTGGGCAGATGTGAGAGGTACTTTGCCTCCAACCTATTTTTTTCCAGTATGCACCTTGAGGTGGTGCCTCTATTTCATAAAATCTACACATTGTTATATTCCTTAGATATGGGTGGGGTTGGCATAAACAAAAGTTTGTGCCTTCAAGTAATATTCATCAAGAGATGCATATCACTAGACTCTGCTGGAGGAAATGTGCCATTAATGGCACATTCAAATAACTTAAGGAACAACAGTTTCTGGATCATATTTTCCAGACCTCATTATGTCAAGGTCTAGGCAATTATCTCCATTTTGAATTAATCAAAGGGCTCTGATCTCCTCTCCATATGAGTATGCAGCTCCCATTAACATTCACAGGAACTGAGTGCACAGACTGAAGGAAGAATAATTTTTATGGTCTATCCTTTTCACTGAGTTGAATAACAATTTTTTTTCAATGTCTGGCTCTAGCTCCTATATCACTTGCTGGAGGCAGGGGCTGCTGGCACTCCCCTGATCCCCTAGGGACAGCATTAGGGAACAGACAGGTAAAGTCCCAACTGCTCTACTAAGATGTTGCTTGCAGAGAAAAAAATAAATATTTGTCTTTCCACTGTCTGTGTAAGGAGCCAGCTTTGAGGAGCATCGATAGAGCCTTACTGCTTCTGGGAAGACTTAAATACACAAGGTATGTGGAAATGAGAGGGCACAAGGTTAAGCTGAGTGGAGACAGGAAACGAGTGTAGCTGATCACGTGTACTTCAGAAGAGCTATAATAGGAGGAAACTGGGGAGAATGAGCCTTCATCTCAGCAGCTCATGGCTACTTGTAAAAGTTGCCTTCTTCCCTCTCTGGAATAGGTCTCTTCAAGCCCTGCTCACCTTCCATCTTGTTCCATGGGAACAACACACAAGTTAAAGTATTAACCGTTCCTTCTAAGCCTGTTTGAATTACATGGAAAGTCAATGTTTCACCTGTATTCTTTCCATTCAGAAGATTCCAGACATGGTACACCTGGTAATTCTAAATCATGTGGCCTCATCTAGAATAGCATGTGCAGTATTGATCACCGAGTCACCCTATGTCAAAAAGGATATTGCAGAAGGGTTCAGAGATGGGTGACAACAATGAAAAACTTACATATGATTAAAAAAATTGAAAAAATTGGGGTTGTTTATCTTTAGAAAGGAGACAAATAGGAGAATGTGATGAAAGTATATAAAATAATGAATGGTCTAGAGAAGGTAGATCAGGCATGTCTATTCTACCTGTCTCTAAGACAAGAACAATGGGACATTAAGTGAAACTAAAAAGTGGAAAATTCAAACCTGATAAAATACATTTTCACACAATGCATAATTAGACAGTGGAACACATTGGCACTGGATGTCACTGAGGCCAATTTAGTAAGATTCAGAAAGGGATTGGACATTTATATGCATAACAAGAACATCCAGTTATAATTAATGCTAACATAAATTCTGTAACAGATATTAAACCTCATGCTTCAAAATTTAAACTCATCGCTATCCAGAATTATGAGAAGACCTAGTGTGAAGGCTGGTTATTCCACATCTGCCTAACGCGAGGTTACTTTCACCTTCTCTGAAGATTGCACTTCCTCTGATACTGTCCTCTCTTAGAAATAGAATACTGGATCTGATGTAGTATGGCAACTCCTACATTTTTCCAATAGTAAACTAGATTCATTTTCTCCTATCAATTAGACAACCAAGAAATCAGTTCTAAATCAAATAATCAAATGCTTAAAATGCTATCTTACCATAAAACATGATTCATTGGGGATATCATAAATACTTTTTTAACAGTGTAGTGCACTGAAATTGCTGTTAAACAATTATTTTGTCAGTTGAGAAGTTTCTTTGAATGACCAGTGGTTAATAATGGCTATGAAAAAACATCCCATTAAGCAAAATATTTGCTTTGATATGCAACATGAATAATTTGGTATGTATGAGCTGTAAGTATTTTTGCTAAGCACTCTGTAGCTCTGTTTTGAATAATAGTGTGAATGTGCTTATTTGTAATTGATTCATCTCATCTTCTAGGCCTTGGTGTCTAGAGCAAAGAAAGCTTTTAAACATTCTTTAAATTAACTTGATAAGACTGTTAATAGTTGAAAGAGCCATCTTCTGCTGTTTAGGCATCTTTCCCTTGATGAAAACAGGTAATTTACAATATTTCTTCTTCAAAATTCAGCTTTCTGGGCTTTTTATTGTTGTTGTTAAGGAAGGATTAATCCTTTTGATCATTTGATGTAAAACCATATATGGGCATTATTTTCATGTATTATGTGTATTTGATGTACTTCTAGAGCCATTTAATAGACTGTAGCCAAACTCTGTTAGCAGATAAGCTCCTCTCTCTGCTTTCATCAGTTAAACAAGGTCTGATAAGTATTTGGCTAATGGACACGAAACGGGGTTACGGATTGGGAATCGGACAGCATATGGAGTGGGTGATGATTTTGATTCCTTAGAAGGTATTCTTCCCACTGAATCAGTATTAAGTTATGTACTAGCATATTGGTGATGGGCACTGTGCTGCGGGAGATGCCATTATTCTGCTGAGACTTAAAACTAAGCTCCTGAGTACTTGAATTAATATTATAAGAGTCTGTTGCCTGGCCAAATTCTAATTTGATAAACTACAAGGAAAATATAAGGGGCAGAATATAATTTCATTTGGAGAAAGTATTCACTCCCTCTCTCAAACTATTGTATAGTGTTGCTGTGTATCATTAAGCTGGTGCAAGTTCCACCCCAAAAGTGGCATCATTTTAGTGATGGTGAAGATACTTCCCAATTCAAGGTACTATTTAGGTGACAAATCTGAGGAACTGTCCCAGACTGGGGAGCACTCAAGGACGATAAGGCCATTGTGGAGAAAGTAAACGAATTCTTTACATTGCTCTTCATGGTTGAGGATGTGAGGGAGATTCCCAAACCTGAGCCATTCTTTTTCGGAGACAAATCTGAGGAACTGTCTCAGATTGAAGTGTCATTAGAGGAGGTTTTGGAACATATTGATAAACTAAACAGTAGCAAGTCACCAGGACCAGATGGTATTCACCCAAGAGTTCTGAAGGAACTCATATGTAAAAATGCAGAACTACTAACTGTAGTCTGTAACCTATCATTTAAATCAGCTTCTGTACCAAATGACTGGAAGATAGCTGACACCATTTTTTTAAAAAGGGCTCCAGAGGGGATCCCGGCAATTACAGTCCAGAAAGCCTGACTTCAGTACCAGGCAAACTGGTTGAAACTATAGTAAAGAACAAAATTGTCAGACACATAGATGAACATAATTTGTTGGGGAAGAGTCAACATTGTTTTTGTAAAGGAAAATCACCAATTAACTGGAATTCTTTGAGGTAGTCAATAAGCATGTGGACAAGGGGGATTCAGTGGATATATTATGTACTTAGATTTTCAGAAAGCCTTTGACAAGGTCCCTCACCAAAGGCTCTTAAGCAAAGTAAGTTATCATGGGATAAGAGAGAAGGTTCTCTCATGGACTGGTAACTGGTTAAAAGATAGGGAAAAAAGGGTAGAAATAAATGGTCAGTTTTCAGAATGGAGAGAGGTAAATTGTGGTGTCCCCCAGAGGTCTGTACTGGGACCCGTACTATTCAACATATTAATAAATAATCCGGAAAAAAGGGTTAAACAGTGAGGTGACAAAATTTGCAGATGATACAAAACTACTCAAAATAGTTAAGTCCCAAGCAGACTGCAAAGAGCTACAAAATGATCGCACAACACTGAGTGACTGGGCAACAAAATGGCAGAAGAAATTTAATGTTGATAAATGCAAAATAACGCACATTGGAAAACATAATCCCGACTATACATATGAAATGATGGGGGTCTAAATTAGCTGTTACCACTCAAGAAAGAGCTCTTGGAGCCATTGTGAATAGTTCTCTGAAAACATCCACTCAACGTGCAGCAGCAGTCAAAAAAGCAAACAGAACGTTGGGAATCATTAAGAAAGGGATAGATAAGAAGACTGAAAATATCTTATTGCCTCTATATAAAGCCATGGTATGCCCACATCTTGAATACTGCGGGTAGATGTGGTTGCCCCATCTCAAAAAAATATATATTGGAAGTGGAAAAGGTTCAGAAAAGGGCAACAAAAATTATTAGGAGTATGGAACAGCTGCCATATGAGGAGAGATTAATGAGACTGGGACTTTTCAGCTTGGAAAAAAGACGACTAAGGGGGATATGATAGAGGTCTATAAAATCATGACTGGTGTGAAGAAAGTAAATAAGGAAGTGTTATTTACTATTTGTCATAACACAAGAACTAGAGGGTACCAAATGAAATTAATAAGCAGCAGGTTTAAAACAAACAAAAGGAAGTATTTTTTCACACAACGCACAGTCAACCTGTGGAACTCTTTGCCAGAGGATGTTGTGAAGGCCAAGACTATAACAGGGTTCAAAAAAGAACTAAATAAGTTCATGGAGGGTAGGTCCATCAATGACAATTAGCCAGGATGGACAGGGATGGTGTCTCTAGCTGCTGTTTGCCAGAAGCTGGGCCTGGGTGACAGAGGATGGATCACTTGATGATTACCTGTTCTGTTCATTCCCTCTGGGGCACCTGGCATTGAACACTGTCAGAAAACAGGATACTGAGCTAGATAGACCTTTGGTCTGACCCAGTATGGCTGTTCTTATGTTCTTATTTGAATGTAATCTTTATATATTGATATGTATCATATTTATTTATCTTGATATAATTATTTTTGTATGTATTTTGGCAAAAAGACCTTCAAATTGTTCTTTAGCTCTACCTAGTCCCTAGGGAGATAGGTATGGTTCAGTACAGTACAAGGGTTCAGTCCTGCAAGTGATGAGTGGGATTACTCGTGTACGGCAGTGCAGATTACAGGATAGGCTTTTAATATTGTATAATATCTGGGGAAGCAGGCAGAGATAAAGGACGATATCCTTTGTGGCAAAGATGTAATACCTCTAAATTGTAACTTCCATGAAGAAATAAATATGGGTTATTTAGCTGTGTTTAAATAAAAAAGTCTTATATTTGTAAACAGTCCTCCCATATCTGAATAATTCACATAAAAACTAAATATGGCACTTAAATACTGTGACATGTTGCACAAGAGAATTTTAATTTAGTCAGAAGAAGTCCAATCTTGCATTGCTTGTGCATCCCAAATTCTCTGCAACATCAAGGAGAGTTTCTGATGTCCAAGCAAAGGAGCAGCTAGCCCTGTGCAGGCAAGATTGGCAGGCTTCTTAACATATGTTTAATTTTAGATAACCTTTTTCAGTAAGTGCAGAAAGAAAATGTGGCTGGATGAAGGTGCGATCTAGCCTAGCAGACCCTGCATTTCAACTATCAAAGCCTGAGAGAGGATTTAATTCATCTAGTTCAGCTCCTTTTGGGACTTATTTTAAATATCTCCCATGTTTGCAGTTAGGCCTGTGAGAGCTAGATGCTAGTGAGAGGTTTTAGAGCTGCAAAACACAAGTCCAGATGTCCAACATCCTCCCTCATAAAAGTCTGAGTGCTTTTCATAGTTGGATTCCACCCATTCCCAGGGACAGGTCCCAAGCATGAAATCTGAATCTGGCTTTTGACCCCTCTCCCCTTCCACTTCCTACAACACCTGGGAGTCAAGAGATCCTCTCTCTTTTCAACAGGTATGGAGACAAAAGGAAAGGAGTTTTCCATACCATGCTAACCCTGAAAGAGGCCAACCCCTGCCAATTCACTTTCTGGAGGCAAGAAACTTATACCTAGCAGAGTCATCTGAAACTGGGAAAGATTAGAGAGATAATATATTTTATTGGACGAATAAAAGATATTGCCTCACCCATGTTGTCTTTTAGTATCATGGGACCTACCTGGCTACAACTACACTGCATACAATCCAAGGAAGAAGTCAGTTTCTTTGCAGGTCCAGAAAAGAGCTCCCTGCTACCGCTTTTGCTAGACAGCAAGGGGAAAAACAGCTTTTGGCTTCTATTGCGTTGAGTCATTGCTCGCTCTCTCTCTCTGCACCAGTTTCAGGCACAGATCTGCACTCTGACAACCTTCCTGCCCTTCCACTGCAAACCCTCCCCGTGCCCGTTAGCAGCCTAACGTGCTGGCTGCACTCCCAAGCTATTTTCCGCAGCTCGGGGACAGCCTCTCCCCAGCTGCAGGGCGAGCCCTGCTGCACCGCACCGCACCCGCTCGCCTCCCGTGACCTAAGGCGTGGCATGCCCTGGCAGGCTCGCACTGTCTCTTCTCCCTGCCAGCTGTGGGGGGGGGGGTGGGGGAGGGGGAGGGGGAGGGAGCGGGTTGGCTGCCCCTTCGTCTCATTGGCTGTCTGGGGCCAGCTCTCCCTTCGGATTGGCTGCCTGCCCCTGGGAGGTAGGAGTCTTGGAGAGAGCGGGCAACCCCATGCCTTTTTTGGCTGCGGGGCTCGCGCTGGAATTGCTGTTTGCGCAGCAGGCTCCTGTGCGCGGGGAGGGCTGTGGCTGCTGCTGCCGCCTGCGGCGCACCCGTGACCCGCTCCTGCCGGGAGTGGAGTTAGTGGCTTCTTGGAAAGAAAGTTGAGAGAGAGGGTGGGCGCGTGGGAAACCTGAGGGGAAAGTTTGCACCTTAGTCCCCGGAGCGGCAGCAGCGGATCATGCAGCGGGGGAGACTCACCCTCCTAGTGTCTCTGGCTTTTCTCCTGCTCCACGTGAGAGGTAAGAAGGTGGAGCAGACGCTGGGGCGAGAGGGTGGGTGGCTGCCTGCCGTGCAACTGGCCCTTCTTTCCCTTTGCCCCGCCGGGGATCCGTGGCGGGGGTTTTCCTGTGGGGCTCTGCTCCCCCACCCAGCCCTCCCTTTTGCCACCTAGGGTTGGGTGCTGGGAGCTGTGGCCGGCTGCCAGCATAGACGGAACAAAGGAGGGGCTGTATTGGGAGCGGGCAGGAGGCTGGTGGGGCGCCCAGGCGGGAGATCTGCGTGGCTCTGAGGGCGGGGCTGTATCGCGGGCGGGGCTGTATCGCAGGCGGGGCAGTGCCCGGAGCTCCCCTGAGCCCATACAGCGGGGCGCGCCCCGGGACCCCTCGCGCTGGCCCCGGCTGGGCGAGAGCGGACGAAGAGCGGGAGGCGGGCGCGCCAAGCGGCGGGAGGTGTCGCTGGGGTCGGGAGCTCCAGGCACGGGTGTGCGCCCTGGGTCCACAAGTGGCTGGTCTCCCACCGCAGCCTCCCTAGGTGGGATGAGCCTGGTGGTCTGCCTCTGATCCCCCAGCGACAGCCACCCGAGAAGTCCTCGGATAGAGGCAGCCGGATGGGGGGGAAAAGCCTTCCTCTTCTGCGAGCAGGAGGGGCGTGCCACGCTTTAGTTGGCGACTCCTTTTTTTGCGGTTGAATTTAATCCCTGGGGAAACTGGATCTGCAGTGATTGTGGGGAAATCGCCTTAACTGTGGACACTGAACATGGCGCTACTGGAAATGAGGCAGAGGGCGAGGGGTTTACCACAGGGCTGAGGCAGGGAAATAAACCAGGTATATTATGTGGGACCGGTTGTCCTGCTTACTGTCTGGTTTGGGAGAACTGAAAGGATCTGGGAGTTGTCTCTTTATGTATTGCTAGCCTGGGGAGGAGAAATGCTACATACGTGCTGGGAATCCTTAGCTGCTTTCCTGCCCCACCCTAACAGCGTGGTGTGTCTAGCTGCCATCTTTCAGAGGAGGTGGGATGCCTGAAGGGCACATCATTCCTCCACTAGATCTGCACAGAGTGGTCCTCCTCACATTTGCCAGTTGAGCCATAGATACATAAAGGGTAATGTGGTCACTTACAGAGGAGGTGATGTCCTTTAAAATAAACACCACAATTGCTAAGCTTCATGATCTTACTTGTACCGTATGAAACGTTTGTTTTTTTCACCTCTCACTTTATATATTGTATGTACCAAATCAGTTGCTCTATTTTGCTGTGTTTTTATTAGTTTGTGTGTAGGAGGAGGTGGGAAATGGCCCACCTTGATTATCATACACATTGTAAGGAGAGTGATCACTTTAGATAAGCTATTACCAGCAGGAGAGTGGGGTGGGGGGAGAGAAAACCTTTTGTAGTGATAAACACCCATTTTTTCATGGTCTGTGTGTATAAAAACATCTTATGTATTTTCCACAGTATGCATCCGATGAAGTGAGCTGTAGCTCACAAAAGCTTATGCTCAAATAAATTGGTTAGTTTCTAAGGTGCCACAAGTACTCCTTTTTCTTTTTGCGAATACAGACTAACACGGCTGTTACTCTGAAAACTGAGACTTTTGGCACCGTCAGAGCTCTAAAACAGCTTCCATTTTAGGAAAGAAAGAGGAGGTACTTTAAGTCAGAGCAACAGTTAACGCTAACTTTCTAGTGGGTATCAGCACAATTATTATACTATGGGAAACGCCAAGGTAAACAAACAAACTTTGACAATTTCCCTTTGGTTTTAGTATTCTTATTAGCAGACTTTAAGCCTTGAAACTTTTGCCCAATTTTTTTGCACAGAATATTTAAAAACAAGAGGTTGAATGCTAGGATTCTGATGCATTATTTGGAGAAATGCAGCGACAGAGGCTAAAACTACTTTATCCAATAAGAAGTTATGTAAACTCTATTGGCTAAGATCTGATGTGATATAAGGATATAGGATACAAATAGTAACTTACTTTGCACAATTTGTTATTTAATTACTTCTTGCAAGGATGGTATTATTTTTGCCACACTCCAAAGAAGGCTAGGTTTCAGAGTAGCAGCTGGGTTAGCCTGTATTCGCAAAAAGAAAAGGAGTACTTGTGGCACCTTAGAGACTAACCAATTTATTTGAGCATAAGCTTTCGTGAGCTACAGCTCACTTCATCGGATGCATACAGTGGAAAATATAATGGGGAGATTGTTTCATGTTCTCTGTGTATATAAAATCTGTTACCATACAGACTGTAACAAGAGTGACCAGGAAAGGTGAGCTATTACCAGCAAGGCGGGGGGGGGGGGGGTCTTTTGTAGTGATAATCAAGGTGGGCCATTTCCAGCACTTTACAAGAACGGTAGGAGGGGAAATAAACAAGGAGAAATAGTTTTACTTTGTGTAATGACACATCCATTCCAGTCTTTATTCAAGCCTAAGTTAATTGTATCCAGTTTGCAAATTAATTCCAATTCTGCAGTCTCTCGTTGGAGTCTGTTTTTGAAGTTTTTTTTGTTGAAGAATTGCCACTTTTAGGCTAGTTGATGCTATGTAGTCATATTTTTTGTGTCAGATATTTAGCAAAACTGTTAGTGTAAAATCACTTGTTGCTGCAGAGCTCCAGAGGACATGCCATAGGGAAAGGAGGATGTTAAGTGTTTGACAAATCTTTGCAAGGAGGTAAATTGTTCTGATATGATCAGTAACCTTAACTTAGCTTGTTGTGCCTGGGGTTACAGTTCATAATGTGAATGCATTATCCCAACCAAATGCGTAAAAGACAAATATCAGGTTTCAGAGTAACAGCCGTGTTAGTCTGTATTCGTAAAAAGAAAAAAGAAAAGGAGTACTTGTGGCACCTTAGAGACTAAGGTGCCACAAGTACTCCTTTTCTTTTTTCTTTTTACAAAAAGACAAATAGGATCTTTTTTTTTTTTTTTTTTAAACAATACTTGTATGCATTCATGCATGGTATGAAGAAAGCTTCAGTTTTAACCAGCGTGAAGCTACTTTAAATAAAGCAATTTACATCAATTATCTAAATCACTTGATTTTAAAATATCATCAGTCTAAACCAGGTGGAGGCTTTGCAAAACTAATTTGAAAACTTGTGCTCTTACAACATTAAGCTAAAAATATCCTAAATTTTTAAATGGGTTTTTAAAATCCCAATGTCTGTAGGGTATCTTATTTGAATTTTCACTACTTTGTCAGTAGCAGTTCTGTAAATGTAAGACACTGATCCTGCAAACACTTAAGCAGTTGCATAACTATACTCACATGAATAGCCCTATTAACTTCAGTGGGGACTACTCCTGTTCCTAAAGTTAAGCATGAGGGTTTGCAGCATCAGGGGCTAGCACTGTATTTTTTTAATTAAACGTCTCTCTAAATGGCATAAAATCTTTCTCATTCTAAAACAAAATTGCTTCAGTGTTAATTAATGATGTTATAAACACAAGCTAAATTTCTTTTAAAATAAGAGCCTAAAGTTAAGCTTGCATTTAGACACGTGCAGGTGAGATTTTCATGGTGTGAAACGTCATAGCAGAAAAAAATCTCTATGTAGCTGCTGAAATTTTACTAACAATTAGAAAATTTAAAAAATAAATATAAAACAACCACCTTATCATGTTAAGACTATAAAATAGAAAGAATGTGAAGAACTAGAAATTTATAGATAAAAATTGTGATTTTAACCTCATTTGGCCTCATTTCTACACTTCTTTAGTTGATTTAAATTCAGACTTTGGAAAAAAATGGTCAAAATACAGTTAAATTATGCATTTTAATGTTGATAGCAGGTGGATCAAATTCCCCCAGGCATCATTCTGAAAATGTAAATTCCATTGTATCCTATTGCTATTCCCCAATTTCTGGTGGGGGTATCATTTTATTGAGCCACACATACTATACTATGAAGCTGAAAATGTGCAGCAGGCTATTCTTTACCTCTGTCACTGAAAAGAGTTCAGATCTGTGACTCAGACTCTGAAGGCTTTTACTTTTTACACTGATAATTTATATAAAAGGACAACTGTGCATGCTAAATCAAAATGACTTCAGTGCAGCAGTTCTTTGAAGTCATGACAGTGTAGCTTGGCAACTGTTGAACACTCCTCAGCTCTACACTGCACGGCCAGAAACAATTTCTATATATTAATGTTTGCTGTTACTACTTTGGCATGTCACGTGGGGTGGCAGCTATACTTAAAATGTTTGTCCTTGTCTGACGCTCGTTAGTGTGATCCACATACTGGGGAAGGCCCTATTTGAGTGGAGGATACAGTTTAGTAAGGAGCTACTGTAATTGACATGTCCTTTATTCCTTTAGTATTGCAAGAAGATGAAAGAGCACCCAGAAATCTACTAGCCAGAGACCAATAGGACAAGAGTGTGTAAAGGGTATGAGGGGAGGGAGGAGGAAGGCAAGTCACCAGGGAGTTCCAGGGGTCAGGGTTCATCTTCAGCTGGTAGAAAAGGGGAGGGTACATGGGTTTGTACCTGGTTGCATTTCCTTTTTCCTTAGAATGTGGGAGGGGGGAACAACACTTCATCCTCCCTATGAATCTTTGACTAGTGTTTGATAAATTTGAAATCCCAGGGCTACTTGTTGGGAAAGGAGTAAGTGGTAGCAGCAGCATTGAAGTCTTCTGTCAGCAGACTCAGACAGCACCACAACAGTTAACATTTGGAAGGTTCTTTGCAATCATAAGGAGACCACTAATGAAAGCAGAAATTATGTAGAAGCTGGTGACTTAGTGTGTGTGATACCTATACGCACACGTTTGCTAGAGAGAGTTTCTTACTTGCCATGGAAGTAAATTTTTCAAGGTTGGGTATTGCATTAGTGCAGTGTACAGGAACGAGTTAAACAGCTTCTATTAAAGAAGTTGCTATTTCTCTACACACAACACTGAAAACACAGCCCATAAAAGAGGATTTCTAAGGTTTCATACAAAGCTTGTCACCAAGTCATGAAGCAGATTCCCTGTAATAGTCTCTTACTTGGTAGTTTAATTGCTTCTGGCTTAAGTAGTTTATTCAGTCGTTTGAGAAATGAACAGTATATCATGCCAATAAAATTTGTTTGCATTTGAGATGTGAGCTAAATAAAGAACTCCACCAAATATTTTGGGACAAGACAGCTTAAAGTGCATCAAATGAAATAAAAATCCAACTTTTTATTATGAGAGAAAGGAAACACAAATGCAACTTTAAGCCACAGTCTCAACAGAAAACATGAAGGATTTAGAAGTGTGACAAATCATATGTACATTGAAAAGGAGTACTTGTGGCACCTGAGAGACTAACCAATTTATTTGAGCATGAGCTTTCATGAGCTACCGCTCACTTCTTACCAGCAGGAGAGTGAGTTTGTGTGTGTGTGGGGGGGGGGGGGGCGGGCGGAGGGTGAGAACCTGGATTTGTGCTGGAAATGGCCCAACTTGATGATCACTTTAGATAAGCTATTACCAGCAGGAGAGTGGGGTGGGAGGAGGTATTGTTTCATGGTCTCTGTGTATATAATGTCTTCTGCAGTTTCCACAGTATGCATCCGATGAAGTGAGCTGTAGCTCACGAAAGCTCATGCTCAAATAAATTGGTTAGTCTCTAAGGTGCCACAAGTACTCCTTTTCTTTTTGCGAATACAGACTAACACGGCTGTTACTCTGAAACCTGTCATATGTACATTAGCACTCCTCAAATATCCAGTCTTAATTCCCTTCCCCTAAGTAGGTTTCTATCATCAATGTACAAAATATCAAATGGACACTTTTATAAAAGAAATGTCTTTAACTGTACTTGTTAAAAGACGACAAAAGTCATTAGTAACTAAACTGGTAATTCACTCCACATTTTACTGGTCTCTATTCTTCTCACATTTTGAGTGACTTAATAGTCTTTCTTCTTGGATCTCTGCCAGCAGTTTTATAGATATTCCCCACCCGACCTCAAATGTATACTTATTGTGTACAGTAGAACCTCAGTTACGAACACCAGAGTTATGAACTGATCAGTCAACTACACGCCTCATTTTGAACTGGAAGTACGCAATCAGGCAGCAGCAGAGACTAAATTAAAAAAAAGAAAAAGGCAAATTCAATACAGTACTGTTAAATGTAAACTACTAAAAAAAAAAAAATAAAGGGAAACCAGCATTTTTCTTCTGTATAGTAAAGTTTCAAAGCTGAATTAAGTCAATGTTCAGTTGTAAACTTTTGAAAGAATCACCGTAACATTTTGTTCAGAGCTACAAACATTTCAGAGTTACAAACATCTCGGGAATGGAGGCTGTTTGTAACTCTGAGGTTCTACTGTATAACTTTCAGCTTTGTGCAGGATGGAGGGTGAGAATACTTCATCCGCAAGATCTGTTCACAAGAAATCTTTTAATCCCAGGTCTTTTCTTTTGAGTAATAGAATTTTGGTCTAGGTAAAAATAAGTTTGGGGTGGTTGTTGGTTTTTTTTGCTTTTGTCCCTTCACACAGGATATCCATTGCCTTTTTTGTTGTCTGCCAAATCTTAGTTGTTTGAGTCTGAATAAAAGGTTCCAAGTTGGTATTTTTATTAAACAAAAGCTGTTTGTAAACTCCAGGGCTTATGTTGTCTGGATCTGATCTGTTGACATTTTAGTTATGTTCTCTTCTCACTCACACTGGTCCTTTTTATTTAAATTTTAAACTAGACCACAGACATTCATTTCACATTTTTCTTTATTTAATTTTTGCTCAAAACTAGTGAATTGTTTCACAAATAGAAATTAAACTGTGGGGATACAAAAGTTATTTAATACAAAATTCTCTACCTAATGCTGGGTCTGCAGTTTTAAAACAGAGTATATCTAATAGGCTTGGTGTTAATGATACAGTTGTTAGTAGAGTTTAATCTTAAAGATGCTCACTCCAAAGGATTACTCTTTCAATCTCAATGTCAAGAATTATAACATTCATAAACCAGTCGGAGAACACTTCAATCTCTCTGGTCACTCGATTTCAGACCTAAAGGTCGCAATATTAGAACAAAAAGACTTCAAAAACAGACTCCAAGGAGAGACTGCTGAATTGGAATTAATTTGCAAACTGGATACAATTAACTTAGACTTGAATAGAGACTGGGAGTGGATGTGTCACTACACAAAGTAAAATTATCCCCCGCTCCTCGCTGTTAACTGCTGGAAATGGCCCACCTTGATTATCACCACAAAAGGTTTTCTCTTCCCCCCCCCCCCCCCCCCCCCCGGTAATAGCTCATCTTAAGTGATCACTCTCCTTACAGTGTGTATGATAACACCCATTTTTTCATGTTCTGTGTGTATGTAAATCTCCTCAAATTTTCCACTGAATGCATCCGATGAAGTGAGCTGTAGCTCACGAAAGCTTATGCTCAAATAAATTGGTTAGTCTCTAAGGTGCCACTAGTACTCCTTTTCTCCTTTCAATCTGTGGTGCCTCGTGCACAAAACAAGTTAACCCTTATTTTGTCTTCCTAATCCCTGCCCCACATTTGGGGCAACCTACATTTGGGGGCAGGAGGGATAGCATGCTTAAGAGGTGAGTAGCAGAGTAGGGCTTTGGTAAAGGGTTCTGGGAATCTTGTGCAAAAGGCTCTTGGAAGCTGGTGGAGCAGAGTCTTTCTTCAGACCCCCCCTTCTCAGTTTTCTTGGTTTTGTTTTTTCCTTTATCAGATACTTGTTTTTCTTTTGTTCATTCCTCTTTTCCATTACACTCCTTCAGTATTATATATCCATTCCTCCTAACACCACTCATCTGCATTCTCCCTCTTCCACCAACCCCCACAGCTATGCACTCTCACTGCGCAACCCCAACACAACACTGTCACCCACATCTCCAAATCCTGTGCAACAATCCTGCATCCCAGTCGCTCTTCCAGCATCCTCTCTGGTAACTCCCACACATACATAGCAGTCACCGGTTAAAGCAAACCACTCCATGATTCCCTCCCCACAGCAATTCTGCACCATGGTTTCCCTTCCCACATATACAGCAGCCCACTATCCCTCTCCCCTGCAGCAGCCTTCTCCCCACTGCAACCATCCTTCATTCCATCCATCTCCCTGCCTTTCCCACAAGGCACCTGGGAATCCCCACTGCATCCTACAACCACTTCCTGCAGCAAATCCCTGGCTTCCTCTTGCTACCCTCTGTCTTCCACTTCCCTTCCACTCATGTGGCTGTGACCAGGCACCTAAGGGACTGCACCAAGCCCTTTTGAATGTCCCATGTCTGCAGCCAACAGTGGTGAAATTTGTGGTGGGAGTTGAGGCTTGAAATCTCATCATGTTGCCTTGATCAACGTGTATTCCATATTTTACAGGGGGGCTAGGGCATTTTCAGGGCCATAATGAATCCCCCGGTGGCCGCAGGCTGTATCGCACTGTATAGTGTAACCACTACACTTGCAACCAAATCATGCAAATTGATCTTTGAACGTAGATGCTTACACCTGTATGGAGTCACTCAACTTCATTGGGTTTCTGGGTACATGTAAGCATCTGGCTACACTGAACCTATTGGAGGAGTCAGAGGAAGAGACTGCGGGATGGATTATGTGACGGGTTCGGTCACAGAGATCCCCTTGGGATTGTTACCTGATGTGCTGGAATTACCTCTGAGCCCGTTTGTCCGGCCAGCTTGGGACTCCAGAACCCTGCCTTGTTGAACCAGACACGCTAGCATGCTGCAACACAAACGCATGTCTGGTCCACGCCCCTAAAGCTGCAGACTTTAACCAAAAACTGCTCAGCAGGTCACCTATCTCCAGCAGCCAGACACCCAGTTCCCAATGGGATCCAAACCCTTAAATCTGTTTTACTCTGTTTAAAGCTTATACAGGGTAAACTCGTAAATTGTCCACCCTCTATAACACTTGTAGAGAGAGATGCACAGCTGTTTCCTCCCCCAGGTATTAATCACTTATTCTGGGTTTACTAATTAACAAAAGTGATTCTATTAGTATAAAAAGGATTTAAGTGGTTTAAAGTAATAGACAGAACAAAGTAAGTCACCAAGCAAAATAAAGCAAAAACACACAAGTCTAAGCCTAATACGTTAAGAAACTGTTTACAAGTAAAATCTCACCCTCAGAGATGTTTCAATAAGCCTCTTCCACAAACTAGACTCCTTCCTAGGGTGGGCCCAATCCTTTCCCCTGGTACAGTCCTTGTTGGTTCCAGGTGGTAACTAGGGGATTTCTCATGACTGGCAGCCCCCTTTTATAGGTTTGGCCCAAGGCAGGAATCTTTTCTCTCTGGGTCCCCACCCCTCCTTCAGAATGGAAAAGTACCAGATTTAAGATGGATTTCAGCATAATGTGACATGGTCACATGTCCTGTGAGATCCCCAGCCTCCATTCTTCCTGGGCTGGCTTACAGGAACATGGGAAGGCTTGCAAGTAAACAGCCATTTACAACCAATTGTGCTAGTAAATGGGAGCCATCAAGATTCTAAACCACCATCAGTGGCCCACACTTCACATAGTTACAATAGGACCCCAGAGTTATACTTTATATTTCTAAAAAAAGGAGGACTTGTGGCACCTTAGAGACTAACAAATTTATTTGAACATAAGCTTTCGTGAGCTACAGCTCACTTCATTTGTTAGTCTCTAAGGTGCTCCCTCCCACTGCCTCAGGACTGACTGCTTCCGCTGCTGTCTGAATTTAGGAGACAGCATGCCGACACACTCACTCCCCAATACACACTCTGTCTCTCCTCCCTCACCCCACCCCCATACACACCAGACATGCCAAACCCATGAAAAAAACACAGAAATTGTGCTTGTGAGTTGCTTGTTGGCTAGTTTTTGGCTTGTTGCTTGTTGCTTCTTCTATTTTTTTTTTTTTTTGATCGGCTCCCAGCAAGGGGGGGCAAGCAGGGGATGGGGGGGAGAGAGAACTCTCAAGTGTGGTAAGCTCACCTCTGGGGGGAATAACTTTCCCAGAAACAAACATGGCAAACATTTAGCCCTATGCTATCTGACTGTGTGCTCCAAGACCATACTGAGGAAAATAGTCACCTCATTTCTGAACCTATGTCCTTACTGACCCTAACCTTGTGAAACTAAATTCTGGTATAGAATTAGTTCTGGCATGTGGGTAGTGATTTGAAGGTTGGACACTGGATCTTGGGCCTTAATCTACCCAGCCCAACTGAATGGCTTCAGAGGCGGCTCCCAGATTTGTTGTTGCTATGCAGCTGGACTGGTTTTGGTTTCTGGATAACAGCTGTCATTAGCCTTACTAAACGCTGAGCTCCTTGTGGCAGATTCTGTAACCTCCTGTTTACCCTACTCTTGTGTACTCTAGTCAGATGTTCATCTGGTGATTCAAAGTACGCTACCCCTAACTCTTTCTTCCTAAACTAAATGCTCCTGTCAAGCCATCCACATTATCAGCACCAGAGCTTGTTTTGTTTGTGATGCAAGCCCTCAGTGAATAGGTTTCTCTTGTTACAAAATGTGCCACAATTCCTAATTTCTCTTATCCAGTCTTGAATGGGTATTAACAAAGATCAACATAATTTGTGATACATCCCCTGAGTTCCAGCATGCTCCACAGACACATGTGGAAACATGAAATTCAAACTACAGTATGTGTGGGAGAAAGGTGGCCTCTTGAATGGATGTTCACTTCTGTCAAAGGATCCTGTGTACATTTTCACTTCTGTTCAGTGGAAGGAATGGTCTGTTCTGAACTTCAGCTTCAGGAACTGAAAAGTGATAATGGACAACTGCTTATTTGCTCCTTGTTTAAGTACCCCATCACTTTAAAAATGTCATTGCTACCTTGGAAGGGGTGTCTAGAAACCATTCTTTTTGCATAAAGGCCTGTTGGGAGACTTTTGTATGTGAACAAATAACCTTGGTAAGTCAAATACATCTTGAGCAATAGGAAAGAAATGTAGGTTTCTCTTTTTATTGGTCCTAGAGGAAGCTTAACTGTCATGGTTACCAATGTTTTTTCTGACTGTGAACATGCCAAATCCAGCAGGACTGAATATGCAGCTAATAGGTGCTTTTTTTGTATTTAGAAAATCTTCACTTCATAGTCTATCTGTATCCTTGTCTCCTACTTAGAATTTAAGCTCTTTGAAGTAGGGTCAGTCTTCTTTTTGTATATTACCTAGCACAGTAGGGTCCTGGTCCACGACTGGAGCTCCTAGCTACTACCACAGTGCAAATAATTAATAGAAAATAAACTTAAAGATTTTCATATATGAGCAAAGTTTTGATAGGTGAAGTCATGTAAGAGGGTTGCAGACTGAAAACTACGGTACAGGATTTCAGTTCTGAAGATTTCATGGTATGCTGCTGCAGAGCTAATTATAAGCTGCTGCTTGGCAATGTCTGTAAACATCTTGTCACAGTTTTTTGCCTGATCAGGACTGGTGCCCACAACTCTACCTAGAATGAGATGACTAATGCAGCTGCAAGTTCTATTTCTCCCGCAGTGAGTCATCATCACATTCAAGTTTCTCTGCTTAAAACTTTAAAAAAAGCAGTTTTTGCAGAGTTATAAGGGGAACATAGATTAAGAGGAATAAAAAAGTTTTCACGTTCTCCTGCACTGTTGTTAGTAAATTGTTTTTTCTTTTTTGGTTCTAGCTGTTTGTGACATTAACTATTTTGGGGGGGAAAAAACTGTCAGAATGTGGGCTATGCAGTAGATGTTTTTAGTCTTGGATCACTGTATGTTGACAGGAGGCAAATAACGGAATTGGAAACAAATGCCAGTGAGCTCAGAAAAGCAGTTCCTAGGTTTAAACTTCAAATAAAAATAAAATTGTGCAAAATACTTTAAAGTGTTACTTTTACTGATTGCTTATTTGCAGACCTATCTACCATAGTCCCTCATGGCTGGGTAGCAGATATTCCCATCCTTCTTATAGGCCCACTGAAGGAGGGGGGAAAAATGGAATTATTGGTGGGGTATAGAACTTAGCTAGCTAGTTCATTTTATCATCCCTTTATCATTGTGGTGTTTGGCGTTATGGTCAATTCATATGCTATTTCATAGATAGTCAATGTATGCTAAATAGATTTAAATTGTAGGATAATAGAAGTGTAAGACTGACAATTATTTAGGAGTGATGAGTGTGTGTTAGGTATATAAGTAAAGCATGGCTGGAATACAAGGCCTATAGTGGGGTGGCCAACCTGAGCCTGAGAAGGAGCCAGAATTTACCAATGTACAATGCCGAAGAGCCACAGTAACACGTCGGCAGCACCTCCACCTCCCTCCCATGCCTCCTGCCTGGCTGATCAGCTGTTTTGCATGTGCAGGAGGCTCTGAGGAGTAGGGGGGAGGAAGGAGGGTACAGCACGTTTGGCGAAGGGGCGGGGGCTTTGGGGGAAGGGGTGGAGTGGGGGCAGGGCCTGGGGCAGAGCAGGGGGTTGAGCAGTGAGCACTCCCCGGCACACTGGAAAGTTGGTGTCTGTAGCTCCAGCCTCACAGTCGGCACCTATGCAAGGAGCTGAATATTAACCTCTGAAGAGCCAAATGTGGCTCTAGAGCCACAGGTTGGCCACCCCTGTCATATAGGCCAAGACCTGTAAAATTTTAGCTTAGTAATACTAGGCCAGGCTTAAGAATGCTTGGCATGAGTGGGTGATCTAGGAATAACCTTATGCCAGGAAGGTCACAGGATCACTATAAAAGATGTGCCCGATGTTACAAAAAACTAGATGGCAATAAACTGCAGGGTATTGTTCGAGATCATGGGACACCTGTTGTAAGATCATGGAATGTCCTGTCGTGACTGCAGCATACATGCTGTGCATAGATGCTAATAAGAATAGCGAACGTAAGAAACAGCCTATGAAAAATGGGGCACTCCAATATTCATGGGGTGTGGAAGTACAGATAAGGGAAACCCTCCTATATCTGCATTAGGTGTGATCAGAACAACAATATAAAAGAGGTCCCTGGTTATGTAAAAGTGGGAAGACCGTCCCCCCTCCTCCCCCGCAGGAGACCCGAGCAGGAACCATCCCTCTATCAATAATCATCTGCTGAGAGGTCCATCAGGACCCTAGGATATCTTTGAGGATGTGTGTATGACTGCAGCCTTAGTCATTGCATGGGTTTTTGTAGGATTTATATATGTATGGTGTCAAGGTTCCTCCCCCACTCTGAACTCTAGGGTACAGATGTGGGGACCTGCATGAAAACCTCCTAAGCTTACTTTTACCAGCTTAGGTTAAAACTTCCCCAAGGTACAAATTAATTTTATCCTTTGTCCCTGGATCTCCACTGCCACCACCAAACTCTAACTGGGTTTACTGGGAAACGTAGTTTGGACACATCTTTCCCCCCAAAATCCTCCCAACCCTTGCACCCCACTTCCTGGGAAAGGTTTGATAAAAATCCTCACCAATTTGCATAGGTGACCACAGACCCAAACCCTTGGATCTGAGAACAATGAAAAAGCATTCAGTTTTCTTACAAGAAGACTTTTAATAGAAATAGAAGTAAAGGAATCCCCCCTGTAAAATCAGGATGGTAGATACCTTACAGGGTAATTAGATTCAAAACATAGAGAATCCCTCTAGGCAAAACCTTAAGTTACAAAAAAGACACACAGACAGAAATAGTCATTCTATTCAGCACAATTCTTTTCTCAGCCATTAAAAGAAATCATAATCTAATGCCTACCTAGCTAGATTACTTACTAAAAGTTCTAAGACTCCATTCCAGTTCTATCCCCGGCAAAGCAGCATATAGACAGACACACAGACCCTTTGTTTCTCTCCCTCCTCCCAGCTTTTGAAAGTATCTTGTCTCCTCACTGGTCATTTTGGTCAGGTGCCAGCGAGGTTACCTTTAGCTTCTTAACCCTTTACAGGTGAGAGGATTTTTCCTCTGGCCAGGAGAGATTTTAAAGGGGTTTACCCTTCCCTTTATATTTATGACATATGGGTAATTGTAACTTTATACAGATAAGACTTTGTACTTGTGATTGTGTTTGTGGTCGCTATCCTTGGACTTTGTGGTCCTGGAGTCTCCAAATTTGAGAAAAACACCAGCGGTGATTTTCATGCAGTTGAGCTTGAAACTGTAGCAACAGCAGCAGAACCCATGGTAGCTTAATACAAAATTACTAAATTCAACTTAAATTTAAAAAAGGCTACAGGAGAATAGGAGTGGTATTAAATATGACTATAGGGAATTGTGCAACCTGTTTGGGACAAGCTGTTTTACCCTTTGTGGAGATGCATTATAATAAATCCTCAGTCTCAGCCTGTACTCTTGCTCATGACCAAGGCCAGAGCTCCTCTAAATCAGTTGTCTCATGCCAGCTTCTGCAGTGGAATGTAGTTACCACTACTGGCTCTAGCTGCCATTTCTTTCCCACCCTGTTCAGTGAAGGAGGTTCCATGAGTCACAGCAACAGAGTTCCATTTGAATGTCTGTTTGGTCCTCTTCAGTGGCTTCAATTAATCAGCCCTTCAAAGCTTTGTTTGCTCAGAAATAGCTTTTGCCTAGTGCTTCAGATGTCATATTTTTATGTTCATTTTCCCAGCTACTGCCAGCAATTGGCATAGCCTATGTCAGTCAGGGCGTCAAGGGTGGCAGCTTCTGCTCTGTTAGAGGGGCTAGGGTCTTTTTTGTTTTTTGTTTTTTTTGTTTTTGTTCCCCCCAGCTCTCTGCTCAAATGCTTGAGAACACTTGCAACTCATGGATTTGTATATTGTGGGTATGGAGAGGAGGCAGCGCAGCAGTTTCAAAAACTGCTCTAATGCTGCACTATGCCTCTCTCCTAGACAGGCATGACTGATGCCGCCTTGATCCCTTGCAGTTTCCAATACTAGTTGCTTCAGAGGAAATTGCATGAAATGCTATCCATGGACAATTATAAAGTAACCCTTTATTCCTCCATTTGTCCTGGGAAAGAAGTTTGCCATCTTCTCCTTAGTATCTGGACCTCATCCCAGTCATTCATACCTCTCAGCTCAGAACTGGATTATTGCAGTACATTCCACGGGCCAGAACTTCAAAAGAGTTCTGCATTCACCACTGGGGCCGGATTTTCATTTTGAAAAAAGTTTGACATCTGGGGATGCTGAACTCTTGAAAATCTGGCCTTAAACAGGATTGTACCAGAAGGCCTCTCAGTAACTTCAGGCAGCACAAGACGAGGCTTCCTGCTTTAAGTGGTTACCCAGAGCATATCATACATGCCCAGCAGTCAAAAAGAAGCTTCAGTCTTATTTGTGGGTGATGTTTACAAGTTAAAACAATAAAACCTTAGAATTACAGTACTTTTTTGGATCTTGGCTGTCTTAGACTGCTTCTCCCCCCTCTTGGGCAAACCACCACAGAGGCAATCAGCTGAGATACTCACCCTTGTGCTAAATGTCAGTTGATCGTGGAGGCAGGGTGCTACCAGTGAATAGTCCTTTTCTCTGCAATTGGTATCTCCCCTCCAAATACACCCTTTGCTCCACCAAAGCCTAGATCTAATGCAACTGTTCCCCTATGATGCTTTTAATGCCTCACATCAAGTGTTTCAAGTTTTTGCTTGTCTGGGTTAGGTCCCATTTTCTGGCTATTTTGACTTTCTGCATGCCCATTGGAAACAGGCCAGTTTATCTGCAGATCTTATACGGAAGAGATTCTCTTTGTGATCCACTTTTATGCTGAATTCCTAAGATGGTATGGATGCATCTTGCATTCCTTTCAAAGGTGGTGTCAGTTCCAGCTGAATCATTCTGGCAATATGTCTCATGTGCATGCCCACTCCTATGAAGTAGTTTTTCCATGAGCTGGGTGTTTAAAAGATCCCACAGCATTTTTCAGGAGTGGAGTAAAGAAAGGTGGCTTGTGGGAAGATCCTCTCCTCTCTCTGCCCTTCACCCCTGTGGAGACTTGCAGTACCTGCCTTGGCTGTGCGATGGTTTTCTTCAGAGAGCAGCTACAATTAAGAGCTTTTTTTCTTGCATCCCTTCAGATTGCCTACTTTTTGTCTTTTTCAGATGCCTTCTGTTCTAAGGCTACGTCTGCACTAGGAGCTAGGGGTGTGATTTCCAGCTTGCATAGACATGCTCATGCCAGCTCTCATCAAGCTAGCATGCTAAAAATAATAGCATAGCTGCGATAGCACAGGGAGTAGTGGCACAGGCTAGCCTGTGCCAAGTATGTACTCCCAGGGTCTAGGGCAGCTAGCCTATGCCGCTCCTTGCTGCTGTCTGTGGTACCATGGCTACATTACCACAGTAGAACCCCAGAGTTAGAAACACCAGAGTTACAAACTCACCAGTCAACCACACATGTCATTTGGAGCTGGAAGTACGCAATTAGGCAGTAGTGGAGACCCAAAAAAAAAAAAAAATGCAAATACTGTACCATACTGTGTTAAACATAAACTACTAAAAAGGCGGGGGGGAGATGCATTTTTCTTCTGCAAAGCTGTATTAAATCAATGTTCAGTTGTAAACTTTTGAAAGAACCACCATCACATTTTGTTGAGTTATGAGCATTTCAGAGTTACGAACAACCACTATTCCCAATGCCCATCCCATTTCAGTAATCTGAGGCCCAGAATGATGGGGAGGAATCAGCAAGACCAACCTGCATGATTGGTTAGTTTCAGCTAAGACTGTCCTGCATCAATGAAGCAAGTTTGAGTGAAATTTTGGCCGCAGAATGTGAATTTCTTCGGAAGCAAAGAACTACCCCAACTTCTCCCCTCTGGATGGCAGAACTTGTTTGTTTGTCTTGGTTGCTTTCAGGTAACTTGGCTCCCTGCATCTCGCTATTGGGTTTTCCCATATTTGTGTATGTTGAGGACAATTCAGCTGAGAATCACTAGGAAGGGAAATCAGGCTCTTTCCTTCCAGTCCCTACCCCTTCCCAGGAAAAACCTAATATATTGTGAAAGATGAGCCAAACATAAAACCAGTTCTATTTTCAGAATGACCTCAAGAACTAATGATTCCTCTTCTATTTGGTTGTGCTGGAGTAGCACAGTGGTCATTGAGGACCAGTGAATTTCCATTCTTCTGTATCTCAGACTGGCATTTTCTAAGTTGCATAAACCACAGCACTAGTATCAAATACTAAGGTTTATTAAAACCCCTGTTTTTCTTAGTTAAATTTTTTTATTCAGTTTTGATACAGAAATAGTACAAATTCAGTCTCCTTTCCTGGCCTTGTTTAAAGGAAGTATGTAGTGAGTAAAGTGCAGAGTTTTCCTTTAAGGACCCCTTGGATGGTTAAACCTGAGAAGACTCAGGTCAGAAATAAATGTTTTGTGTGCATCTACATTAAGAGTATTAAACACTTCGCTGAACCAAGCTAGCTGTCTGATTCTGGCAGCCTGATAATTAGTCAGTGTAAAAGCCCAGTGGACTCCTAGGATCATGAGAAGTATTCCTTTTGCAGCTCCACTTCTTGAGTTGCTGCAGTAGGTTTTGGTTGCTCTTTTTCTTTTTCCTCTACCTTTTGCTTGGTGCAGTGAAGGTATAGATAGCTGAGTATCTGGGCTTAGAGAGCTCTGGGTGCTTCCCACAGCTCTTGTGTTGTACTTGGGGAAGATTTCTGTCAGCGTTCAGTCTGTCTGATCAGTTTCACTAACCACTGAAATTTGCCACCACAGCATTCATGATGTCAAATCAGTTTGTACCACAAAAATGTGAGTCAACATGACGCAAGTGGCTGGAAGCTGTTGAACAGCAGTAGTAGATATAGTGTTTATCATGATGTGGTGTAGAAATGTTCTGTTCAGTCTCCCTCAAAATGATATTTATTCCAGCTGGAGGAGGTGTCCGTGGTGTTAATACTTGTATTTAAACTCCTGTTTGGCACTTTAATTCAATTTTTAAAGAGAGACCATGCATTGAAAACTTACCACCTTTGGACTGGATATCCTGTGTATGGGAGGAAGAAAGATAGCAGATTATAGTGGAACTGAACCAAAGAAGATAATTATTTCAGATTATGAAGAAATTTATATTGTAAATTCTTTACACGATCATGCATGTTTCAGCCCCCCTTCATGCCCTAAAACCCCTAGGTAGAGAATCTTTCTCTGCACAGCTGGACCAGTTGTGTTCATTCCTATTGAGCAGAGCAATGCTCTGCTAAGCTTGTGGCTTTCTGGAGGTCTGCTGAAAAAGTGCTGAAGACCCCGGTTCAACATCAGTGAATCATTTGGGAATGAAACAGGGTTCACTCACCATTCTGGCACCTCCTGCTGGTTGTCTTAGGAATTTAGCTCTCCACGGTAGTGCGTCCTCTTTGGGTGGTGCCTTGCCACCATCACTCCTGCTCTAGGACCCACATCTCTCCAAGGACCACGGCGTTCTCTTCAGCAATACTGCCCTCCAGCCCTGCCACACACTGTGCTTCTCCTTCCAAGGGATCTGCAGTTCACTGTTCAGCCACTTCCCTTAGTGGCTACTGCAGTGAGTTTTCTGGCCACTTCCTCATGGCCCCAGCATCCTCTTTGCCTTGCCTCAGGGCCTCAGCCTTCAAACCCCAGTAGCCAGCCAGGAGCTGTCTCCCACTCCCCCAGTGTCTGTCTGCAGCACTGCTCTGTCCAGGATGTGGGCAGTTCTCTCAGCCCTCCAGAGACACACTCCTTCCTCCCTGGGCTCCCAGCAGAGAACTGCCCTCCTCTGCCCTGCAGCTCCCTTTTAAAAATGCGCCTGCTTGGCCCTGATGGGCTGCTTCTCTTCAGCTCTTCTCCTCCGGCACAGCCTCTGTAGGCTGCCTTTAAACCTTTTTCTGCCAGTGATGGGGTGTCTGCCCCTCACAGGGAAGAATGCATTTACTCCATGGAAGACTGACTGACCTTACTGAGATTGTCTGTCTGCAGATACGACCCTTATAATCCATATCCCTTCTCTTCTAAAGGAGTGTTTTGGGGGGAAGCTGCTTTTGCTTCCTGCCCACGATACTGAGAGAGTCCCTCTATTCTAGCTGCATGTGGGACAACATTGACCAGGATCAGAATTTTAGAGTGAGAAAGGTGTCTCCTCATTCTGCTGCTAATTTCTGGCTTTTTTTTGTGTGTGTGTGTTGATAGGTGAAGACGGCTTTAACTTAGAAGATGCATTAGACGTTGGTAAGTAATATGTTCTTGCAAAAATCCCTTCTTGTGAGATTTTTCTTGATATAGTGTTTAGCATTAATGTTAAAACATAACAAACACTTAGGGCCATATTCTGACATCCATAGAAAACGTGTGTATTAACTTCTTTGGCACAATTTAAGGTATAAGGTGCTAGTTAGTCTGACTAAGAGTGTACCAGAACCTGGACCACATAGAAGTGGAGCAACCTGTTTAAGGGAAAGTCATACAACTGTAGAAGACTTCAAAAATTATTAGTCTAATACTTTCACTTACTTTAAAAGGAAGTCTATTTAAACTTGTTCTCTAAGCATCATCACAAACATTTCAATTTGTATTAACTTCTATGTCCTTGACATAACAGGACCTACAAAGAAGCCTGATTCAGCTACCAAAAAGCCAGAGTTGGGTGAGTAGTGATTGGCGCACAAAGCATCTTACAGTAAATGCTTTATTGTGATTTTAGATGTGTAGTTACTGACAAAGAGTCATGGTTACACATTGCTGTATATCTGAGATAAATTATCCCAATGTGTCTATTTTTTTTTTTTTAAGTACACATCTCAGGCCTCTTTGGGGACAAGTGGAGGATCAAATAATAGAACCAAGCTGTCTTTAATAATACAGTAACTCCTCACTTAACATCGTCCCGGTTAATGTTGTTTCGTTATGTCGCTGATCTAATAGAGAACATGCTCGTTTAAAGTTGCACAATGCTCCCTCCATAATGTTGTTTGGCAGCTGCCTGCTTTGTCCACTGCTTGCATGAAGAGCAGCCCATTGGAGCTAGCTGGTGGGGGCGTGGAACCAGGGTGGACTGGCAGCCCCCCAATCAGCTCCCTGCTCCCCTAAGTTCCCTGTGCAGCAGCCACCTAGCAGGCTATCAATTGCCGGGCAGTTCAGCTGTCCCTCCCCCCCCCACTGCCACGTGCTGCTCCTGCCCTCTGTCTTGGAGCTGCTTCCCGGAGCCTCCTGCTTGCTGTGCAGGGGGTGGGGGGGAAGAGGGGTGCTGATGTCAGGGTGTACCCATCCTACCGCTTCTGCCCCCCGCTCCTGTACCCCATCTCCACAGAGTGGGGACAACAACCCACCACAGGGCTCAGGACAGAGGGAGCTTGCTGGCAGCAGCTGCTGTCTCGACTTGCTGATCTACTTTAAAATGCAGTGCTCTGAGTGGGGTCAGCATACTTAAAGGGGCAATGCACATCTCACTCGTGTGTGTGTGTGTGTGTGTGTGTGTGTCTCTCTCTCTCACACACACACACACACACACACACACACACACACTCTCTCTCTCACTCACATGCACCCCCAGCACTTTGGAAAGTGGAGGGAGTGATGTGCTCCAGTGGGATAGCGTGGGTTCATTATCATGTTCAGTTTCCACAGGGAATGTTTGCAGCCACTGCCAGGCATCTGTTGTGTCTCCTCCCTCTATTCGTGCTGCCTTGTAGAGTGTGAGGCTACATTAACAACGTGTTAACCCTTGAGGCTCAGCCGAATGCTAGTTCATCATTTAGCAGTAAGGCATTCCCTGGGAAATATCCCACCCTCTGACTTCACCACCTCAACCAAGCTTCACAAGCATCATTGCTCTGGACAATATTAAAATGTTTGTTTAAAACGTGGTGTGTATGTACGTGTGTGTGTGTGTATGTATGTATGTATGTATGTATGTATATGTGTATAAAAAAATATGGGGGGGGAAATTTCCCTGGAACCCAACCCCCCATATTTACATTAATTCTTATGGGGAAATTGGATTTGCTTAACATTGTTTTGCTTAAAGTAGCAGTTTTCAGGAACATAACTACACATTAAGCAAGGAGTTACTGTAATAATGACTCTTTTAGGCTTTAGTCAGTGTCATGGCAAAACTGAGATATTGGCTGGCAAATCTTTTGGTGATGTCATATGTACCTCAGTCTCCAGGAAACACATTTTTCTCTGACATCTGCTGAACCACCACATTGAAACGTATTTTACTATATCTAAGGGTTAAATAGTGGCTTAACTAGCGTGGTGGAATAAGAGCATAAGGACACCCTAACACCCTTTTGCTGGCTACATGCATTACAGATAGTAGGGAAAGCAGGCTACACAGAGCTGCTACTTCTCTCCCTCATGCAGGTGAGTGAGAGGGGCAGAATATAGGCTTCACCCTCTCAACATGCTTGTTGGCATAGCTGTGCAGGGGATATATGCTGCAACAAATACAGTGCAGTTACTGCCTCCCTGGAGTCGAGGGAGAAACCAGGAGGGACACTGAGACTGAGTCACAATCTCCCTCTTTTGCTTCTTTGGGGGCAGTGCAACAACATGTTGTCCCTTGCTCAGATGTTAGTCATGATCTAGTCCATAATTAGGAAAATAATTAGTCTTTAGAATATGCATTTAGAATTTAGATTTGTCAGTGAATTAAAAAAAACTCCTCCATTAAAAGCAGTTGCTTAAAAACAAATGCACATGCAGCCTCATTGGGGTTTTGTACTAGCTAGCAAAATGGGACGAGCAGGATGATCACAGCCCTAAGACTTGCTCGCAACCCATGAATTAGACTATAACAGGGATTGACAACCTTCGGCACGCGGCCCATCAGGGTAAGCCCCGTGGCGGGCCGGGCTGGTTTGTTTACCTGCTACGTCCGCAGGTTCGGCCGATCGCAGCTCCCAGTGGCCATGGTTCGCTGCTCCAGGCCAATGGGAGCTGCGGGAAGCAGCATGGGCTGAGGGATGTGCTGGCCACCACTTCCCACAGCCCCCATTGGCCTGGAACGGCGAACCGCGGCCAGTGGGAGCCACAATCAGCCGAACCTGTGGACGCAGCAGGTAAACAAATCGGCCCGGCCCACTAGGGGGCTTACCCTGGTGGGCTGTGTGCCAAAGGTTAGCCCTTTAAGGTCAGGCTTGACAAAGCCTTGGCTGGGATGATTTGATTGGGGATTGGTCCTGCTTTGAGCAGGGGGTTGGACTAGATGACCTCCTGAGGTCCCTTCCAACCCTGATATTCTATGATTTCTATGATATAGTAGAATTTTGTATTGATGATCCATGAGTTTCTGCTGTTGAGTTAGAGGCCTCGTTTGAGTGCATTAATGGCTTTGGGTTTTTTGTTTTTTTCCAAATGGCTTTTGATTAGTCGGCTTTAGGGATGTGTCGTCACCTTATTTTCAGTAGATAGCACTAATTGACTAATATACCATTCCTAGAAGTGGTTGTAATTTGAAAATATTACCTTTCTAATCACTCCCTAGAAAGATGGGGGGGGGGGGGGGGAGGGGGATGCTCTTTATGCCAGGAAGTGGGAGTCTGTCAGAAAGGAAGGCTTTCCCTTTCCTCTGGGATAATCTCTTTGCAAAGCCTTTAATGTATTTTCAGCTAAGTCACATTAGCAAACTGCAATATCTTTGCCACGCTCTCACTAGTGAAGTGGAACATAGTTTGGCAGGTAGTGGCTGTTAACTCTTTAAATTGCTGAACAACACCTGTAAAAGCCAGTAACCCACTAGCATTGCTGTGCTTCAGCATTACTGGCAACTGTTTGGAAGGGGGAAGCTAGTCTGTGGGAACTAACAAAGGGCACAGAATTCCAGAACTATAACAATGTTCCTTCAGTTTATTTAGTCATAGAAGTGCCATGGTGTTATAGGAGGCCATTAATGCCTCTGTTAGAAGGATCTTGGTCAATTACATGCAAATTTTGCAATCTGTAAAGTTATTGGCTGGTTAGGATTCAGGCTCTTTATGTGAAAAGTTTCTCAGGTTATACGTCATGGATACACTTGTGAAGTTAAATCTTTAATTTTGACTACATCAAAATGCTCAACCTTACTGTTGAAATTTCATGACATTTTAGTGCATTGGAGTGGCAAAGTAAATCACCATATTTATTTTCCTTTTTTTCTTTTACTGTTTCTTGTAAATGGAAAAAAAAGTCTTCATTTTTATAGAATTGCCAGTCAGAACAGATGAACTAGTGGCCTTTAGTTAACTCATGTTTGTAGAATCAACTGTGTGTATATGTTGTATGCAAAGTACATGCTTCCATATGCATTTATAGCTGTGTGTGTGTGTGTATTAATTTATTTATTAATTTATTATATATATATATTTATTATATATAAATAAATATTTATTTATTTATTTATATTTGTGTGTGTGTATATGTATATACACACACAAATAAAATGAGATGAGGTTGTCTTGGGGTCTTGCTAATTTTAAATGTTCATAACTAGAAGAAAATCAGTTCATTTTGAGTTCATTCTTTTTTTTTTTGAGACTTTGAGATCTACAAAGCTGCCAGTCGAAAATAAATTCAGTTCCATAGTCTTAAAGTTGATGCATACTTGATGCTAGCTACTTAGTTTTAAAAATGCCATGTTAGTGCTCAGGCCTGCTCCCCATTCTATTCAATGGGAGTTTTCCTATTGCCTTCAGTGGGAGCAGGAGCAGGCCCTAAACTGCAGACACAGAAATCGAAATGAGGTGTGATAGTTGGAAATGTAAGGGTTCTCAAGAGATTTCTTATTTACAATCTTGAACACAGTGGATGAAATCAGCTGCCATAATATTAGTAAGCATAAGTTATGGAGGGGTTTTGTGGGGGAGAGGGGAGGAAGACAGAGAAACATGGGAAAGGTGGGGATAGCACTCCTATAAGATTAGGTTATTCAGCTTGTTTCTGCACTTTTACTCATCTGCAATTTTAACTTTCTCCTCCCCCCCCCCCCCCCAAACAATATTTGTCAATAGATGGCCACCCAAACCCTCAGCCCGGAAGCAAGGACAATACTGGTGGTAAGAATTTTGTAAATGTTTTAAATAGCATTTGTCAGCCGTCATACTCAGACCATTCTATTGACTTTTCTTTTTAAATGAACCGTTCATCTTTAAATGATTTGGTACATCAAGGCATTTACTTCTGACTATGCAAATAATGAACTTGATGAACTTAGACATGATGAAAGAACAGTTGAGAACGAAGAGAAAATGCTTGATTTTGCAAACAAATCATGCAACAGCCTTAGTGACAGTAATAGAACAGGAGAGTCAGTTTCCTTTGCTCTCATTTTTAAAAAAGAGAAAAGGTGAGCATGGGTCAATATTTGCATTAGAGTGCCTAGAGCAAGGCACCTAAATAAGTGCTCTGATTTATCGTCTCCCCACCTTGACAAGATGAGTTCCCACAGATCTCATTCAAGTCAATGGGAACTGCAAAGTTCTAGTGCTATTCTGACCAAACTTGCTAATTGGTTGAAATTCTGACCAAACTTGCTAATTGTTTTAGTATCTCACATGCACATTTTGAAACTATTTCGCGTTAACTTGTAGCATATAGAATATGCTCTATGGAAATCACAAATAAACTCCTAAAGTTTTTTTGGATTTTGAAATTCTGATAATCTAGCTGAATTTTTAATATACCTTTGTGGGTGAGAGAGAAACTAGTGGAGGGGAGTAGTTCTGGCATTGCACTAAATTTGTTGTTGAGAGTCTACCTTAAACCTTGGATTTTGTCATATATGAAGTAAAACATAGTTTTCAGCATGTCACGGATAAATGTATGACACACATGTTCCAAACAGTTATTTTTCAGATGGCTCAAGTTTCCTATCAGCTTATAGAAGCTAAAAAGGGGTTAAGAGATCAATGACGAACATGTCCTAGTAGTTTAAAGGAAGAGTCAAGATCAGGTATAAACACTTAAAAAGGAAGGATAACCATTTTATTTACTCTGACAGGGAACTTTAAGGATGAGGACTTACTTGATGGTAAACTTCCACCAGAAAAAAGGGGTAAGATAATGTCCAACACTTCACAGTGAAATCCACTGCTATCTAGGTTTTGCCTTAGACTTGTGTGTCACAAACCGGTTAAAATGAGTTAGTAATGCTAGATTTTTGTCCTGGTCTGTTTGAGGCATGGAAATTGTTATCTTCCAATTTAACCATTATGTACTTTGTTCATTCAGAAAAACTGGTGATCCAAGGAGGTGGAATTGATTCAGGAACTCTAAACAATAGGTTTAAAACTACAATGATGTGAAAGTGGGACTTGTTCCAGCATTCACAGTGGGTAAAATTTCCAAATGCACCTCAGCACGATGTCTAGTGACTTAGGAGCTTACGTCCTATTGACTTTCAATGAGATTTAGGTTACTAAAAGCTTAAGTCCCTTCTGAAAATAGGACTTAGGTGCTTTTGGAAAAAAATTCCCCAGCCATTGTTGAGACGCTCTAGTGCCTTGCTTTGGGACAGAGACTTGAAATTTGACATAGGAATAGCACTGGTGCCAGGAATGTGCATCTTGCTTTTCCCGTGGGGGGGAAAAACCCACTGGTATTTGGCCAAGTTATAAGCCTTTGAAAAATCTGTTTGCACACGCTCAGTAGAGACTTTAGTTTGCAGTTAAATTTTCTTGAGAATCTCGTCTGCAGAGAACATGCAGCAGCCAAGGTCTTCAGTGGGTGAGCAGGACTTTCCCTGTGATTACTGCTCCCAACTGCTGCGTGCTGCTGTGGTTCTCAGTTCTGATACCTGGCACATGGAGACTCTCTCCTATCCTCTCTGTGCTGGCACCAAGCGGCAAGGATGAGGAAGCCACCTGACTTGAACAGAGGGGACAAGAGCTGGAGTTGGGGAAAAAATAGATTGGGACAACAAGCTATGGAGACTAGGAACTTAAGGGTAGGAGGAGAAGTCAGGTGTGGAGAAGGGACAGGTTAGAGAGAGTGGGGCAGAAGGGTCTGTGCCCACTAGAGCGCACACCTTCAGCACCTGAGATTCCTCAGTGTCAGCATTCTCTGCTTACAGAAGATATCTGTGAAACACACTAGCAAAGAGTGTCTCTTCACCATCTGATTTGTCCAGAGAGTGGATGACAACTTACTACTGCTACCAGTTACTCCATTAGCTCAAATGGCAGAGGTCTGTGTGGTGGATTTAAAGGTTCTAGCCTCTGTGGTGTCACGTGATGGAATTCACGTGTCAGCTTGCTTTTCAAATGCTTTGGAAATTATACACACAACCATGTTAAAAGAATATTAAGGTTGCAAAGTCAACCATTCAGAAGTTAAGAAATACCAGAACTAAGGTTGCCTGTGCACTGTGATAGACTTCAATTGCACGGTCACATAGGGTATCTGCATCATTCAGTGCAGAGGACGGGTGGCGCTCTGAGAATGAATCAGAGTTCCTAATGAATAGGGCTGTTACTTGTCGCACCCCTGCCTCACTTGTTACAGAAGTTGGAAGGGGTGTAATGAATGAGGCAGGGGACTGCAAGAATGGAAAGGAAAGTCTCTGATGGTTAAGGCAGTTGAATGCTGCAAAGGGGAACTGGATTCTCTTGCTGCCTCTGCCACAGAGTTAAACCAAACTTTTCACAGGTGGTCGCTAATTGTATTCGTTTTCTAGGTTCCCAGCTTGAGACCCTGGGGCCTGATTTGAAGAGGTGCTGAGCGCTTACAGCTGCAACTGAAGTCAGTGGGAGCTGTGGAGCTTGGAGCACAAAGTGCTATATAATGCTAAATACTCTGGCACTCAAAATTAGTCTTAATCTCTGAGCCTCAGTTTCCCATCAGTAGAGTGGAGATGTTAATGCTGCCTTACCACACAGAGCTGTTGTGAAACTAAGTTAATGTTTGTGAAACACTTAAATAATTTGGTGATAAGCACCACAGAAAACCCCATGAGGAAATCTAATAACTTTGTGTTTAAAGAAGAGTTTGAATGGTGTGCAGTAAATTAGGCCTGGGGGCTCTACATTGAACCATGAGAATAAGATTAAAATATTGAATTAGCTACTCATTCCCTAGGAACCATTCATCCTATGCATTTGATGCAGGTTCCTGTAGGAAAAAAATGGTCTGTGATTACGCAATTAATGAGAGTATCACAATAAATACACCCAAGGAGGTTGAATTAAGTTTGCACAGGCAACCCTAGGTCTGGCATTTCCTACTTTTGAGTGCTTGACTTTGCAACCTGAATAGTCTTTTAACATATTTTTGTGTAATTTCTTTATTAGTTAAACTTAAAGTCTGTTAATGTAGCATCCGGAGATAGTGGGTCATTTTGCGTGATGCATTGACATAGAGCGCGGATTCTCATTGTGATAAGGCTGTTCTCTAAAAAGATTCTTCTAGCAATGAAATTATTTGTTCTTACAGGTGAAGGTGATACCAATCCCAAGAGTGGAGGAGAGGCGGAGGGTAAGTGCATGGATTTTCATATATCTATTGTATCTGTACATCATCTTTAAAAAGTTAAACATCTAACATTAGGCATTCCTTTTAGTGCCTGCAGGTTTAGAATTTTAATAGTGCTAATAAGCACTGGCGGTGCTTTTCAGCTTCAAAATATTATAGAAAATCTAGTATTTTTACTCAAACAGCTTTGTTCCTACCACCTTTTTTTTTTTTTAAATACTTCACTTCTGATGGGTCAAAAACTGAGTTCTTAGCCCTGGTCTACACTAGGACTTTAGGTCAAATTTAGCAGCGTTAAATCAATGTAAACCTGCACCCGTCCACACGATGAAGCCCTTTATTTCGACTTAATGGGCTCTTAAAATCGATTTCCTTACTCCACCCCTGACAAGTGGATTAGCGCTTAAATCGGCCTTGCCGGGTCGAATTTGGGGTACTGTGGACACAATTCGACGGTATTGGCCTCCGGGAGCTATCCCAGAGTGCTCCATTGTGACTGCTCTGGACAGCACTCTCAACTCAGATGCACGATTGTCTGCCGTTGCTCTGACGCAGGGAGGGGCGACTGACGACATGGCTTACAGGGTTGGCTTACAGAGAGTTAAAATCCACAAAGGGGGTGGCTTTACATCAAGGAGTATTTTCAGGCAGGACTTCACGGAGGGTTCCAATAAGAAATGGTGCACCTAAGTTATTGTTCTTATTGGAACAAGCAGGTTGGTCTGGCCTCTGATTGATACATGGCTAGATTTACCTCGCTGCGCCTTCTCTGTGAGTGACTGCAGTGTGACCTAGAGGAGTGAGTCCCCTAGACGGGGGAGGGGGTTGCAAATGAGTACAAAACAAATCTGGTCTATTTCTTGTTTTGATCCACTCCATCTATCTTTGCTGCCAGCCAAAGATGTAAGACGGTGCAGAAGGACTGCATGCCATCCACGTCTCATGGCTGCTCGGCAGAAGATGGTGCAGTAGGACTGCTAGCCATCCTCATCTCTTGCCTGCCCAGCAGAAGATGGTACAAGAGGACTGCTAGCAATCCGTATCACCTGCCTGCTCACCATAAGATGGTTCAATAGGACTGACTGCAGGACTAAAGAGAATGACCTGGTCAAGTCACTCCAAATTTAGTCCCTGCGCCCATGTCTGCCCAGAAGCTCCTGATCGACCTCACAGAGGCGACCAGGAGCATCTCGGACATGACAATGACGGCTACCAGTCCTACTGTACCGTCTGCTGCCATAAGGCAATGGGTTGCTGCTGCTGTGTAGCAATGCAGTACCACGTCTGCCAGCACCCAGGAGACATACGGTGACGGTGAGCTGAGCGGGCTCCATGTTTGCCATGGTATGGCGTCTGCACAGGTAACCCAGGAAAAAGGCGCAAAACGATTGTCTGCCCTTTCTTTCACGGAGGGAGGGAGGGAAGGGGGGCCTGACGACGTGTACCCAGAACCACCCGCGACAATGTTTTAGCCCCATCAGGCATTGGGATCTCAACCCAGAATTCCAATGGGCAGCGGAGACTGCGGGAACTGTGGGATAGCTACCCACAGTGCAACACTCCGGAAGTCGACTCTCGCCTCGGTACTGTGGAAGCACTCCGCTGAGTTAATGCACTTAATGCACTTAGAGCATTTTCTGTGGGGACACACAAACTCGAATATATAAAACCGATTTCTATAAATTTGACCTAATTTTGTAGTGTAGACATACCCTTAGAGTAGAAAATGTGAACCTTGCACACAGCATTTCACAAGGTTTAGATCCAGACTTCAGAGTGCTCACTCGTTTTTGCATGAATGTACTTCATACCATGTCTATCGCCATAATGGAATGTAGTCATGCTGTTTAACATGATGAACTACTGAAAAATTAACTCTTCTAAATCTATGCTTGACTCTTCAAAATCCATGAAAAGAAGGCAGAATCAATGTCTAAGATTACTTCAAATGTTAGTGCTGTTCTGGAAACATTCAGAGTTTGTATATCTTTTGAGAAAGAAGCCAAGTCTGTCCTCATTTATATCTAGAAAAAAAATGTCTTGTTTATAGCCTCTCAAGGAGTGATACCTGGAATTATAAGTGCTGTGGTTGTAGCAGTTGTTGGAGCAATATCTAGCTTCATTGCTTACCAGAAGAAGAAACTCTGTTTCAAAGCAAGCGGTAAGATTTTAACTAGTTTTTCTCCTTTGTGATCTGTTGTAGCTCTTAATCAGCAAGATTATAGGGAATTTAGTAATCAATATAAAACACATCAGCCAGTCTTAATGGCCCAATGCATTAGCAGTCGTCATGAAGGAATAATATATTTTAAGTGAGGCTTAAAACTAAGAAGTTTGAGATGTTTTGGCGGCAAAAAAAAAAAAAAAGATTTTGTTTTAAAGTAGGAGCCCCCTCCCCACCCCCAAGATCCCATAGCTCAGAAAAAGCTGGACTGAGGAATCTCAAGTGCTCACTCTTTGGCGAGTGGAGAATTTTTGGAAACATGAGAGAGTTTAAGCAACACTTTTGAGAGGAAAAATAGAAAATTAGAGGAAATGGGGAGCAGAATGTTTACAATGGAAACTGCCTTTCAACTTTAACAAAAGAGTCACTATCTTGGCTCTGTAATGTCACTAGTGGGCCCAGGCTAACCCACACTTTGGGAATTATGAAGACTAAGTACACAGCTGTTTCCCCCACACTAGGCTTCTAATAACAGCACAGGAGGGTTTATTCCTTTTTGAAATGTTCATCTTCCCACCATTGGTTTCTATCCCTCTCTCCTCCCCCACTGTCTTCCTAAACCAAGGATATGAAGGCCAGGATATTACATGAAAAGTCACACAACACAAAACTTTCCCCCAAATAACTTGCAAGGGCAATAACACGGTTACTGGGTGCAACTTAATGTTTCATTTGGTCTTGGTGGCACTCTTCTTTCTTTTTAGTTGTCTAGGCTCTTGTAGGAGCTCTGAATTATGCACCCTAAGCTTTCAGTGGCCACCCTCTGGAGAAGCCTCTCCGGAGGATGATCACTTGGCCACCTAGTCAGTGTAAGGAGGCTATACCCATCCATCAGTGGTTTTGCAGGCCTTACCTTTTTAAGTTGCTTTGCTACAGAGCATCCCCAGCCTCTCTCTCATTTGCTCTTGTATCTGCCATTACCGGTCTTAGGAAAATGCAGGTAACACAAATGCCTGATGTCTTACAATGTTTGTGTTTGTATCTCAGGAGATCAAGAGAATGTTAATATGGAAAATCAGCAAGGAGCACATGCAGAGCCACCTGGTAAGAAAAGGATCTGGAGGGAAGAGCAGAATTTTTGGCAGGAATCTGTGTGGACTTGAGTCACAGAAATTAATCTCCTAAAGAGACTTATCACTTGCACTATACATTCTTGTAGTCAAGTGTTTATAACTGCAAAAGAAATTAATTCTGGACTGAAACAAGTTTCAGATTGAGTTTCATTTATATTAGATGGTAAAAACTTAGAACTAAAGCAAATTAATAACCCTTTGCATTTTTTCTTTATGGTGGTTGGATGAAATACCTGAAATATTAAAATGTGTAAGGAAGTAGTGGGAATGTAAATGGGTATTGTAATCAGAATTGTGAACTGAAAGAACACAAAGCTGCTATTTTAAATCAATTATTTGAAAAATGATATGGAATGGTGGCTGGCTGGTATGTTTTTTAGTGGAATGTGTTGGGAGTCTGACTGGAGCCGTAGCTGTGCTGTCTGACACTAGACCAATAAAGCTGTGCCGGAGTTGGCATTAATAAAAGGGTAACGGTATTTGAACAAAGATGCAATTACATAAAAGCAAGCTGGAGGCAGGGAAAGTTAAACTGACTAGCATACTGTTGTGCACCACAAAGAATCTTCTATAAAAGAGAAGCATAAAACAGCAAACTTAGTTTTTTGGGGTTTTTTGTCTGATCATGTCTGCTAAGAGTTTTTTTTTCAGTGAGCTCCAACTCTGTAGTGCAATGCAGACATGGCTGTTTAAAATGATTGGCTAGGGAAATTGATGAGGTATTTCCAGAATAGGAAACCTGGCTCCAGGAAGCCCTAGATAAATTTGGATTAGGGAATTGTTGAAGTGGTGTAGCCAGAAAACAAACTTGGCTTCTGTCAGTTTCACCCCTTCTGACTGGCTAATGAAGGGATGAGCAGGAGTACTCAGCAAGGCATTGAAGTTTTGGAGAGGATTCTGCATGTACCATATATTTAAAAAGAAAATGAAGTTGAGCCTCTCACAAGAGTGTAGGTTATGAGTAACTATACATGTCCTCCTGTGTGCTTAGTTTAAAACCAGTGTCAGAGCAGAACTAGGCCTTTTCTGCTTTTTAAAACTGGGCAAAGTTACCTGCCTTATTACTCCAATACAGTCAATTTGTCCCCACAGACTTGTTAGCTGGTTCAAGATCTCTTGCATAAACTTTTCTGTAATACCTTATCAATTCTTTTATAAAACTATATAAAGCAGGTACCTTTCTCTCCAACTGTTTCCTGAAGATGAGAGTGCAGCTAGTTCTGGATATCCACCTCAAACTAGAGTTATTCTGACAAATAGTTTAAATACAGATATTAATTCTAGTCCTTTTAAAATTAATCTGGTTATATTAGCTCAAAAGAGGAGCAGATTTAAAATATCTAGATATTAATTAGATTTTAGTTTAACACTTTTATCCTATCCCTTTGGCCGTAGTGAAATATATCTTTATAAGATCCTGGATTAGGTTACCATTGTAATCTAAATAAATATAATACTGTAAGACCTCTGCAATTTCATGTTCATGTATGAGTTAGACAGAGTAGGTTAAAAGTTTATCCTTTGTTTAGGATTCCTGGACTTGGTTGTGATATGCCACAATTGTTATAAAATTAGTGATTTTTTTTTTTAGGGGTTTAATAAAACCGCACAAAACCAAAATCTTTGTATACATTGATATCTGACCATTTTCTCCTAGATGCTTGTGCATGCATGTTTCATTCCTGTCTGAGTTTACTATAACTGCATATTGCATAAATAAAGCTAAACTTCCCATGACCCAAAATCACCCTTGTAGACACAATTTGTGCCTGCAAAAGTACCCCTTTTGTTTTGCATCCACAGTGAATTGCAGGGGAAGTTCGTAGAAGTTGTATTTCTGAATACTTGACTGCAGATGTAAATTAGGTAGCCATGTACGTCACTAAAATTTATGTCTTCAAGTTACTCCTGGGTGCAAAAACATGCAGCCACCACTTTTTTTGCAAGCAGAATTCTGCTTACAGAGAGATCAGGCCTCAGCCCACCCCACTATATCAAATGCCCATTTATTTACTAAGATCAGAGTGTTCACACTTTTAAAAGAATCGCTGTTCTACAAGTTGGATTCTCCTATATTGATAGAGAATTGTACTAAGCTTGATTTGGTTATTTTGTTTGTATATTTCTTTTTTTCCCCCCAGTTCAGCAAACTCTTCTGCAGAAATAATCCAGGGAAACTCAAGGTGAAGAAAAGAACAGCAAAACTGGATAGAAAACCTGCATATCTGCCTGAGAAACCACAATGTAAACAGCAGGGGCTTGAGTTTCAAAATTGCATGGAAAAAAAAAATATCCTCAGAAAGGATGGGAGGGATGTTTTCAAATAGCTGAGCATTTTTCTATGGTTAGCCCTGTGCAGCACAGTGTTGCCCACTGACAGTTGGCCTTAAAATAGTGACGTTCTGAAACAACTTGTGCCTTTTAATTCTCAACTCTGCTCTTGTGGCAAGAACCATCGCTGGTGTGTATCTGAACTACTATTATGGCTAGCCCCCTTTTCTTACCCCTTCAAAAAAAATCTGTCCATCTGTTAAGGTACCATGATTCTGAAACCGCTCTAACATTGTAGCATTGCATGGGAACGGCTACACCACCCACCTCAGGGAGCCTCCCACCCTGGGTTGACAGACTTGGGCTAGCGAGACTCACGCTAGTGCTCTTAAAAATAGTAGTGGAGTCAGAGCTCTGAAGTTGCAGCTCGGGCTAGTGCTCTGGCTCTGGAGCTTAGAGGGGTGGGTGGGTGCCAAAGCTGGAGCTCCCACCAAAGCTGTGACGTCCACACAGCTATTTTTAGTGCGGGCAGCGCCAAGTCCCAGGAGCCCAACTCTGTTGACCAGGATTGGGAGGCTCGCTACTGTGTGCTGCGTATACTTACCTTAAATTGGGTAATCATGCCAGTGAAGACACCCTTACAGTTCACTTGAAAGTGAAGTTTAAAAAAAAAAATTCTAGTAAATTTTACATTTTGTGGGCACCTGAACGCAAATTGTTACATAGGTTAAAAAAGTAGCCATGTCATCTGAAATATTTGACCAAATGAGTGTGTGTGTGTGTATTTGACAATGGTGTTGTCTGTGCAGCTGCCTGGACCAGCTAGCAGGAAGGAGGTACTTGTATCTGTCCTCTAAGGAAAAAAAAAAATTTTTTTTTTTTTCATTTTTCTTCATTATGTCTGTCTGGTACAGATCCAGAAAGCCCCAATGTGCTTTAGTGCATCCCTCAGAGTCTCAAAGTTGCTTTTCATACTGATTAACTAAAATTGAGTTGATCAAAAAAGGAAAAGCCTGACTTACAAATCAGAACCCTACATTGGCTACTCTTCATTTGGCTGGGAGTGTTTTTCTGGTGTTTGTGAGTATTCAGACAGCTGCCAGGAATTAATTTGTATGGAAGTTGGGACTGACAGACATTTCCATAACTGCTCACCTGAAAGCTTGAACAGGTCATTATTTACAGTTTTGCTTTTGAAAGGTTTGTCATCCAGTTGGAAAGTAGAAACAATACAACTAACTTATGTGGTAACTCTGCAATGTGGATAATCAAGGGCACTCTACACTAGGGTGACCAGATAGCAACTGTGGAAAAAACGGGATGGGGGTGGGGGGTAATAGGCGCTATATAAGAAAAAGTCCCCAAAAGCGGGACATCTGGTCACCCTACTCTAAACTGAGTTCCTAAAAATTACTCTCCACACGATTCAGCAGAAAACAGCCTCAGTCCTGCAGCTAATAGCACACAGGGGCTGCTGCACTTGTATGGAGCCCCAGTAAAGTCAGTGGTGCTCCATACAAGCACAGCAGTCTGCTTACATGCTGTCATTGAAGGACTGGGGCTTAGATTAGTAACTAGTACTGGTTACAATGAATAGTTTGACCAGCTGTACCGAGGAGATTTTGTTTGTAATAGAAGTTCAGTTTTTGTGCAATTTTACAAAACACTGTGAGGCAACTTTACTTAGAAGTGCATCTGGTAAGTGCATAGGTGAGAATCTGGAGAATTACAGTAATTCATACAGTAAACAAATTAACCTTTTTACAGAAGGTTATAATTTGGACTAGCACAGACTTTTTTCCTGCCAAAACCTGCAAATCTCTGTGCATTCAAATATTAATGCATCTAATGAGAACTCATTTTAAAGAGAACATGTACATGTTATTTTAGGAAGTTGATGACAAAGAGCTTTAAATGTTTTTTTTGTTTGGTTTTTTTTTTTTTTAAATTATGAAACTCATTGGTAAACCAGTTTTCCCCGTTACTCTATATTTTTTCCTGGATGAAAATGTTAAAACATGCAAGTGTGTTATTGATGGAGAAGTTACTAATATTGTAGGTGAGATTCTTTGACCGTAAATCATTAAACTAATGAAATGCCTTACTTACCTTCACGAACAAATGTATTTCATATGTATCATTGTCAAGTGTCAAGCACACTGAAAGATGCCAATAGCTGTTCTGGGGTTCTTTTAACAAGCTTTCACTTAAGATTGTGGATCCTTCTTTCAATTTCTCAAACCTCTTAAGAATTAGTCATTAAAACCTCAGACTATTAACATTGTGCCTTTTTTTAATAAACGTTTGTAAAGTTACTTTGGTTAAGTATCTTAAAATGGACTCCAGTTTATTTCTTTGAGCAGAAAACAATGTTAACTCTACTCCCCTCTCGCCTCCAACTTTTTTCTAGACCATCCAAACACAGAAGTAGTCTACAAACTTGTTAGTTTTACCTTTTGTCCTAAAGAGTTTAGATTTATTTTGAAAACATCTAAACATACAACAATACATGTGTGTAATTTTAAGTAAACCGTGGGGGGAAAAAAGTACTTGCCTGTTTTTATTGTCTAGTGTGCAATGGATTGGAGAACAGACTGCAGGATTTGATTGTGCACTCAAATTTGCACTCAAATTTCTGTAGGTTTGTTTATATTATAGAGCAATTATTAAAACATCCAACATGGAATGACATTGTTTCTGTGCTTCCAGTTAGGCAAACAAAGACAAGTGGACTATATCAGTTTTGCCAGGTTGAAGACGTTCTCCAACTTAATGCCATTGCAGCTCCTCCTAGCAGTAATTATTGCAATGATACCTGTACCGCTTTTCATCCCAGCCTCTAAGTGAGGAGTTCATTGAAACACATGAGTGAGAACAACATGGGAGGGGTTCCAAGTAATATTGTTTTAACAATAGTAAACTTACTGAGTACCTCAGCTTTGGAGGATGCAAACTGATATGTGAAATTCGAGCACAGAGAAGACTAATTCCACCACAATTTCAGTTGCATCATATAGCACTATTTGAATGGAAAGTCTGTGACTGTCTTAAAGCAGATTTTAAATTTTGCACCATGCTCCATCCCTCACACTGCTCTGTGCTTGTTCGGTTTGTGGCTTTACGGACTAGAAGTATGGGACAGGGAAGAAATGTGGCACATTGAGGCATTCCCGTAGTATCACAAATATGCAGTGTCACTATTGACAGCCAGAGAGGAAAGGCAAAAAAATAAACCCTTGAAAGTTTGAAAACTCCCTGATGCCATTCTATAATGTGTGAGCAAGGAGCTGATGTCATGATAGAGGTCCCTGTCAGCCACAAGGTGACTGTGGGAACAAATTTTCCTATATAGCCCCCCATAAAGCTGTTAGGCCAAAATTTTCAAACTTGAGTGGCTGAAGGAAGGCACCTAAATATAGTCACCTGGTTTTGCAAATTTTAGCCATAGTGCTTAAATTTCCCACTATCGAACTAATTCTGCAGGCAAAGCTTTTAACATTAGCATTAAACACCACCTGCCTGTCCTTCAGAATGTTTTGCACTTGACCATTTGCTTCCCTGCATAATGGCTTGTCTCATTCCCTACTTAAATCCCTACCTAATTTCTATATTGGGTTTTAATCAGTCTGGTACCTGAGGATGGAGTACCAGTCTTCAGCTCCCTCAAGCGTCTCCTCTCCTAGCCAAAGCAATTGCCAGTTCAACCTTGCAAGAGATCTTCAGTACAGCAACAAAAGAAGTTTAATTATCATTAAACTATCCAGAGATGAAAAACATTTTGGGATGCAAGAAACTATATGAACTAGCGCTCTCTCTCCCCCAAGTCTTCACCCTCTTACTGTTTCACTCAGGCTTACCTTCTGGGTGCATCATTCCATGTTATGTTAATATGCCCAATCCTTCTCTTACATGAAGATATTATCCCTAAATCCCTCTTGCTTTACTAGCATGAGTTTGTGATCAGTTATCACCAAGCTATTGCAATATCAAACAGGAAAGTCCAGTTGGCCCATCTAGTCAAAGAAACACTTCAGGATAATAATTTGACAAGGTTTTCACACACTGGCATTGATGCCTAGTGCTTTTATCCCATTAGCAGCCATGAGAGCTGAACAGCATGATAATTTGAAGGGCACAGAAACTTTTGGAAAACTCTCTTTGACCCATGACTTTTTTTTTTAAAACCCATAACTCCCACTATTGGCTATTTTAAAAACATGCCTAGTTTAAATGTTTCTGAACATTAACTTTTAATGTAAAACTTTGATATAACATGGGTCAGTGCAACCACTTTGAACTGAATTACATTTTATTTTTTAAAGTCTGTTTTCATCCCTGCTGTCAAATCCCTTAGGCAACTGTTTGGGTGCTAACTGAACTCTGTATGCCATGGGAAAGACGTCAAGATGGAAAAAAAGGAGAGCAACAATAGGAAGGAGGTAAGTGTAACCCTTCTGCCCGTCAGAGTTGGCAGCAACAAGGGCCGGGTTCAATATCTAGGGGATCCATTCCAATCACACAATGCAAACCGGCTCGAGCCCCCACCCAGTGACCTGGGACAAATATATACCACCCCCACTGGGCGCCTCCAAGAGGCAATACTTCCCCTCTCGCAAGCACCTAGTCTGAGTGTAGCAAAAAGCCTTTTAATAACAGAGAAACAATGTGGCATTATGTTGGGGAAACACCACCAACAGGATTCATAACACAACCAATGAGCAAAAACCCCACCCCAAGCAAATTGGGGCATGCCCTTTCCCTTTGGTTCTTGAGTCCAGCAATCCCAAATCTCCCAAAGGTCCAATGACCCAAAAGTCTCTGTCCCTGGTCAGGGCAGCCCCAGACTTCAAAAGTTTATCTGCAGAGCTTTACCTCCCAACCTGGGTGGAGATGGAGGCAGGGGTAAAAGGCACCTTACATGATCTGAAGCTGACCGCCCCACAGCTCCATAGGCCTTCGCTCCGCTCCACCAGCCGCCCCACAAACTGCTTCGCTCTGCTCTGCAGCCCACCAGCAGCTCCCGCTGTCCCACAAACTGCTCCGCTCCGCTCCGCTCCCCACCAGCAGCTCCCTCCATCCTATGAACTGCTCCACCAGCCTGTCCACAAGGCACTCCAGCTGTCCTGCAAACTTCTCCACAATATATCTTCAGGCTCCCCCACTACTTAACATAACGCTCAGCGATTTCAGCTCTTAGTCAGTTCAGCTCTTTGGTGAATTCAGCTTGTAGTAGGGGAGCCTCAGTGCTGGTGCACCATTAGCCCAAAGTGAGCTCAGCAGCCTGTAACTAGACTCCTAATGAAATCAAAATTAGCTCTGATATTCCACAGTGGAGAGAGGAGGAAGTGCAATTAGCATGTAAGGCCCTCACCAAAGGGCCTATGCCACCAAGTATTAATACTTGTCCCCAACCTCTCTCAGTTCCCAGAGTTTTGGAACCTATGACCCTTGCCTAGCGAGTGCTACTTAGTTGATGGTGAGTCCCTCCATCATAACAAAAGGCCAAGAACAGTTCCAAGCACAGTTCCCATAATCAGGGTAATAATTTATTCTTCCTGCCCCAATAACAGAGACACTGGGGATCCCACAACAGCCAAAGTGACCATTTGGGCAGCTATGGTCTCATTCTAGGCGGGGTGGGTGTGCCTATGCAAATAAGATCGGCCCCTGAAGTTCTTTTCCACAACCTACCACACCTCACCACCAGATGTCAGGGTTGAGCTCATCCTGACACTGCTTACATAAGTAAAAGTGTATAAAATTTAGAGGAAAGGAAAAACAGCTGTGGAGGAAGCAAAAAATAATGCTGGTGACAATATTACAGAAGAAAGTTGATGAAAGGACAAATGGGAATAGGAGGAAAAGAGAATTTGAGTTTGAAAATGCATGTCCAGTTCAAGCTTTAGCATTTGAAAAAATACTTTAAGATCTACTGATGGAAAATGCTTAGAAGAGCTGTGTATTGTTGCACTATTGTAAAAAAGGCTAATAGGGCCAAGCAACATTACTTATTAACTTTTCCTTCTTTAAGGAGTTGTACTTATTTCTTTTATGCATTGCAGGCAATGTAGAAAGAAAAACTTCAGTTTGGGAGACATGCTGGAGGACTCATGTAGCCCGTAGTGAAATATCATTATACTTTGTTTCTTGTTTGTTTGTTTTCTTAGACAATTATCTTTTTTTTTTTTTAACACAAAAGGTATTGCACCACGATGATGTAGCTCTGTTACACCTCTTTATGATGGAAAAAGATTAGTGACAGAAATGGAAATTGGTAGGTTGCATAGGGACCAATTATTGTGACTTGATTACATTCAATAAGGGCAAATAGAGCACAGTCCAACCAGTAATTTATATACTTGGTGCTTCAAAAGAGCTAACTTCCCAAAGCTGAGGGATTCAGTTGATTTAAAGAATAGGAATATAATTAATGCCAGTGCACACAGTTTTATGGAAAATAGGTCTTGTCACGCAAACCTGACTTCATTCTTTAAGACTACAAGTTTGGTTGATAAAGGTAATTGTGTAGATGTAATATACTACAACCTTTGTACCCAAAGACATTCTGATTTTTAAAAAATAAGAAATTATACATATCAATAGAGCACATGTTAAACGGATTAAGAACTGTTTGACTAATTTTTTAGGTTAGTTAATGGGGAAACAACACCGAATGAGGATATTTATAGGGGGATTCCACCGGGGGTGGTACTAGGCCTGATGCTAATCAAAATTTTTATCAATGATCTGGAAGTAAATATAAAATTTGTGGAGGACACAAAGACTGGCAGAGTGGTAAATAATGATGAGAGGGCAGTCATACAGAATGATAAGCATTTCTTGGTAAATTGGGCCCATTCAAACAAATTGTGTTTTTAATACAGCCAAATACTTATACATCTAGAAACAAGGAAGGCAGGCCAGGCTTACAGAATGGGGGCACTGTATACCAGAAAGCAGGATGTTGGAAAAACTGGAGAGGATGCAGAAAAGAGCAACAAAAATGACTCGAGGGCTGCAGAAAATGGTTTACAGTGAGATTTAAAGAGCTCAATCTGTTTGCCAAGAAGAATATTTAGAGGTGATATGATTAAGGTGTATAAGTATCTTCATGGGGAGAGAACCTAGTGGAGAAAGTCCCTAACAAGAACCAGTGGCTGGAAGTTGAAGCAAAACAAACCTCAAAGCAGAAGTAAGGCACAAGTTTTTAATAGGGAAGGTGGAACAAACTACCAAAGTAAGTGATGGATATTCCATTTATTGTCTTCAAATCAAGACTGGATGCTTTACCCAAAGACAGGCTCAGCCTCAGGGTAACTGGGTGAGAGTTAATGGCCTGCAATATACAGAAGATCAGATTAGATGATCTAATGCCCCCTTTTGGCCTTAAACTCTCTGAAACTATACACAATCCAGGTATGATAGCTCATATTATAGTCTCTCTGTGTGTGTGTATGGGTGTGTGTGTGTGTGTACACATTCATACACCAGGGGGCCAAATTCAGAGATCATTGCAAAATGCTCTCACACCTTCCAATCCCTTCAATTTGTAAATTAGTACAAAGGCAGATTAACAGATCCAACGAATACCACTGAATCATCTCTGAAGAGGATTAATCAACCAACCAAGTGGCCACATGAGAGAGAGCAAGAAAAACAGGAGGATGTATCAAGGTATTAGTGAAAATACTTCAGTTTTTATGACCAAAAATGTTCATTGCATCATAGGAAGCAATTGGCGGAATGGAATTGCTCTCCCCAGAATTCTGATAGGGGTCCATTGAGCAATGCAGATAGAGCAATAAAACAGGTATCTGGCTCTAGTGGGGTAAGGCCTAACTTGTCCTCAGGAGGTGAAGATATGACTGTGACAAGGGTGTAACTGCCACTCTCCCCACTTCAAGCTTCTCAGATCTAACACGCTTATTTACAAAATACCTGATATGATATGGAGAACACAAAGAGATTTAAATGAAATGTGGGAACCATTTTTAAATTATATCAAGAAAAGAGTGTACATACAAAAAGTGTGGTGGGCCACCGTGTATACAAAACGTACATGCACATCAGTTATTCACAGAATCGAAGGACTGGAAGGGACCCTGATAGGTCATCTAGTCCAGTCCCCTGTACTCATGGCAAGACTGAGTATTATCTCTAGACCATCCCTGACAGGTGTTTGTCTAACTTGCTCTTAAAAATCTCCAATGATGGAGATTCCATTACCTCCCAAGTAAATTTATTCTAGTGTTTAACTACCGTGACAGGAAATTTTTTCTAATGTCCAACCTAAACCTGCCTTAGTGCAACTTAAGCCCATTGCTTCTTGTCCGTCCTATCCTCAGAGGTTAAAGAAAACAAATTTTCCTGCTTTCTTGTAACAACTTTTTATGTACTTGAAAACTGTTATCATGTCTCCTTGCAGCCTCTTCTTCTCCAGACTAAACAAACCCAATTTTTTCAATCTTCTCTCATACGCCATGTTTTCTAGACCTTTAATAATTTTTTGTTGCTCTCCTCTGGACTTTTTCCAATCTGTTCACATCTTAATGAGTTAGAAAATAAGGTTTACAGGGAATCTACTTTTATTCTTGCATTTATTCATCGTCTACTCTTGGGCTAAGGTTTGAAAAAGAAAAATGGTTAAATCTTTTTATTTAATTTTTTAAAAAGAAAATACTTGGATTTTTGTGGTGCTTTATATGTTCAAAGCACTGTACAGCTGTTACTCCCCCTGGTGGGTAGGCACACACTTTTATCACCTATTTACAGAGGAGTAACTGAAGCCAAAAAGACACAGGCCCAGATCCTCAAAGGAATTTAGGTGCCTAACTCCCATTGATTTCAATGGGACTCTGGTGCCTAAAAACTTGTGAGGATCTTGGGGATTTACCCACGGGTGCCCACTGCATTAGTAGCAGAGGTGGGATTAGTACTTGGGACATCCTGACTCCCAACACCGCTCATTGCTTCAGCCTACATTTTGTAAAATGCTTTGCCATACCAAATGACGCATTTGTTAGTGATTTGTATTCAGCAGAGATGTGGATCTAAAATAGTTTTCTCACATAAGAAATCTTGCCCCAACATGAAGAGAGGGAAGATATGGTACATACAGAAAAGCCACCCACCAAGAAAATAGCTATTGTAAAGTAAAGCTATTAAACCTCAATGAGCATGCCTAAGATTCCCTATTATTCAACTGCACTAGATTCTCTGTTACCTTCAGGATGTCAACAGTTTCATCATTGAAATCAGGCTTAGCGCACACATGCATATGTTAGTTTGAAGAGAGGCATTCAAAGGTCTTATGACGACTCCCTATTGAGTCATATAGCCTACTCCTTTTGTTGAAATTAGAAATGATTTCCTCAGCCACTTAAACTTAAATGCCAATAACTTTCTCAGCTTCAATGTTTGGGACTACAAGAATGAATATATTTAGCTGTCTTACCCAAAATAGTGATGACAACAATTTTCGTGTCTTCCATCATAGCAAAAACAGTTTCAATATCAATTTACATTATTTAAACTCAACTTGCTACTTGCTATTTGTTACTTGTTCAGTTTCCAAAGCTTTCATTCTTCTTCCCATTCTCAGATCACAGCAATGTACTAAATGTCTTACTATTTACAGATTCCTCTTTTCATTATAATGGGATCTTCATTTACTATTTCAGTTTAACCCTCTCATGAGTAGAACGTGATCACAGGAACTGTTGTACATAGGCGCCAACTCTCTGGGTGCTCTGGGGCTGGAGCACCCACAGGAAAAAATTGGTGGGTGCTCTGCACCCACCGGCAGCCAAGCTCCCCGCCCCACATCTGCTCCGCCTCCTCCCCTGAGCGCAGCGTCCCCGCTTCTCCCCCTAGCTCCCAGGGCTTGCCGCCGCAAAACGACTGTTTCACGGCAGCAAGCGCTGGGAGTGAGGGGGAGGAGCGGGAACGTGGTGTGCTCAGGGAAGAGGCGGGACCGGGGCGGGGATTTGGGGAAGTCCAATAGGGGCAGGGAGGTGACGGAGTTGGGGTGGGGACTTTGGGAAAGGGATGGAGTCGGGGCATGGCTGGGGGCACCGAGAGGAGGGGGTCGAGCACCCACCAGCGCCGGGAAAAGTTGGTGCTTATGCTGTTGTAGCCTGATTTTTCAAAGATGCAGGCTTCCTCCGTGCATGTACCCGAGCCGCCCCCGGCCCCCTTGATTTCAGTGGGTTGTTGAGTGCTCAAGCAGTTCTGAAATTGAGCCATTTGTGCCCCCACAGTAACACCACAGGACACATGAGGACAGGAAGTAAAGATCGAATTGAAACTGGAGCAGGAAGCATTAATGCTCTCTACTTTTGCAAATCATTCCAGGGGATTTTTGATGACTGCTAATGCTGTCCTGCCGCTCATTTTTTTTAAGACCCCTATGCTCCTGTGAGTAACTGAAGTGGCATAATAATAAAAAAGACTTTGACAGACTCATTGAAACTCACTCTAGGGTCCTTCCAGACATAGCTGCAGTTCTGGGTGTCCCTCTGAGTATATTAACTATTAAAATCACCAAACTTGGCTGCAAATATTAATAGAACAAATATACAATAATATTGGAAAGGTGTTTGAACAACAACAAAGGCTAAATGGATCATGTGTCTCCATGAATCTGAAAGTTGAATGTGAATCTAATGGAAATCCCTGTCCAGTGAATTTCTGCTCTTCTAAATGTAATCTCATCCCTCTCTTTCCCTCTTTTTTTTTTTTTTTAAAGTTAGAGCAGAGAGGTCTAAAATAATAGAAATTTGTGGTATTGGAGTGCAAGTTCTGACTGATCTGTAGCCCTTTCCATGATCATACATTGTTGGTGACAGTTGTGAAGATTCAGGATTAAATCTTTGGAGTGAAAACCTGGCCCTATTGGAGTCAATGGCAAAAATACTGTTGACTTCAAAGGGGTCAGGATTTCACCTGTGAACTTGTTAGTAATCCCTGTGGTCCTACCTGTTTTCCCCTCTTCCACAGACCTCAATCTTAACAAATCGTTAAGCAAGGTTTGTGTGCACCAAACTGTCTCCTCTTTCAGTATTTCCAGAAACCTCTGGGTTATGATGTTGCTTCTTTTCTCTCATTTTCCATTTTTCTCTTTCTCCTCCAGCAGTCTCCTGCAGCACTGCTACAGTCCCCTCTGCCTCTGGTTCATCCAACTGAGGTTTCCAGCACTCTGTCCTCCAAATCAGCAACTTATTTCTCCTCAGCCAGAGCTTTGATATATAGATCAGTCCTTAATGCCTAGATTCCAGTCATTCCCAGCCTCAAGAGACTGTTTGTTGTTTTTTGTTTTTGTTTTTAAGTTTGACTTAATTTGCAGTTATTTATGGGAGCCATTTCTTCACTAGCAGACTTCTTCTCATGCTGCAACCTCCCATCTTCTGCACAAAAATAGCTCTTTAAATGTTGGGATTTACTTGCAATACTCCACTATTTGCACCTTGCACTCTGCCTAGTCTAGGGATGGAAAATGGGGGGAGTGAAGCAAGTTCAGAGGTTGATAGAGACACCCTCCTGTTATCTCATTCAGGCCTCAGGCGGTCCTCTCATGTCAAGCTCCAAACTGGTCCTTGTGCTCTTGCTTTCCTGTTACTTTTGTTTGCCTACTCACCAGCAGAGTCAATCAGATTTTTTTCAGAATAAATGTTTGTCCTTTTTTGGACCAGCTGCACTCAGTAATTCACAAAATTCATTCATTTGCAATGGCTCTGCCAGGCAGAAGCGTGAATGAACAAGGTTCCACCGCTCTTCTGAAGTGAATTAAAACCTCTGAAACAGAGAGGGTTGCTTATCTTGCAACTCCTCAAGCTCCCAGCAGATGACGCAAAGGCAAGTTGTGACAGCTATTACATGTAGTTTGTGCAATTTGGGTGCTTGTTTTGCATTTTTTTTTTTCTCCTCTATTGAGTGACGGGTTAGAAATCTGACAAGATGTCACTCGTTACTGCTTAGCATTCAAAAAGTGAACATGGAAATCGCAATTATGCCCATGAACAGAATGGTATCGTTTGCTGGGTAGGCTGTATGGGAAGTTTCTCTTCTGCGGTGACTTAGTCCAGCTGCAGCAGCACCACACCCGACTCTGCAGGTGTCTCATGAAGGGAAGGTTTAAAAACGGTGTCTTGGCTCTGGGGAAGGAGGTGGGTTGGGAGAATGTTGGTTTCTTATGTTCCTATCTCCTCATTGGTCGGTTGCCTTCCCTTCTCATTAGCTGCGGGCCTGAAGTTTCTTGGCGGGGAGGATGTATCATGTAGGTATATGACCTATATGTATAATGAATAATATTATTCAACAGCTCTGCTATTGGGATTGGAGGCTTTGGAAGTGGGTGAGTTGTTAATGACTTCTCTCTCCACTGAGCCATCCATCTTTGAGTGTAATAGTGCGAATAGACTTATCTGATCTGGCCAATTTAAAAAATCTCCAGAGGAAAAAGCTGTTAGTGTTTGGAGAAGCAGCAGATGAACTGTAAATAAGACCATGATGAGGCTGAGAACGACCCTTTTTTTGGGCCTGGGTTTTCTTCTGGTCCATGTTAGAGGTAAGTTATTTTATACCTGGGACTTAGTTTGAGACAGTGTTAGAAAAGCAATAAAACTTGTGTAATGTTAGCACTGCTTGGTTATTTAGTAACAATACAAAGAGTTGCTGTTTCTTTTTTATTGTACTTTTTAAAAGTATTTGTCAGATGGACCCAAAGTGTTCAGATAGGCACCTCTTGTAGTTTTATATATAACTTTTTGGACACACACAATTGCCAGAAGGTGAAAAAAAGGAGGAGCTGAGAGAAAAGGATGCATGAGTTAAAGTTATAGCTGACAACCTAAACTGGAGATCTTTCTTTTCTTCCCTCAAATTATTTAAAACTTGGGGCTTTGACTTAGAATGTTTTTAAACAGTAGGTTTAAGACGAAAACTTACAGGGAAATGTGTAATTCACAAAGAAAACATTTGCCAGATAAATACATTTGGACACATGGACATTTTTAATAGCATATTTGCTCATGGATATTTTGAGGCTTATTTTTACATTGTAAAAGCAGATGCTGTGTTTTCAAGATGGCTGCGCTTTAATGTTGCTGCTTTATTGACCTCGAGCTCTCTATTCCTAAATGTGTAGGATTCACATTACATATTCATTCCTAACATTAATACACAGCTGAAAACATTTTGCCCATCAGGGGGAGGAGGAGTCCGATGGTTATTTCTTCAATATTTGCTACATTCAGAAATAAGTTATAACAGAGCTAACAGCAATATAGAGCAACCCGCATCTGCCAGTGTGCAGCACCTTTGCAAACTTTGATTCTTGTTATGTTTTGATTAACAATAAGTGTTAATAGGTGTGTTTGAAGGGAGAAATCACTGGTTAACCAGCAGTTACCAAAAAAATAGCAAATCTTTCCAAGCCAAGTTATAATCCCTAGAAAACTTTGCAATGATAGATAGTGACACAGCCTTATCTTTAGTGACTGGAATGATGCTCTATTAAAGTGAAGGGATGTATCGGGGGGAGAACTTATCACAGCTGGGGAAGAGGAAATATCAGGGAGTAGTATTACAAAGCTAGGAATATGAACAGCCATGAGCCACAGTCTCTCTAAGATTGGCATGCAGACTTTCTTGTTCTCAAGAATTATCTTATGCTGGGAGTCGTTTATGTAATACGGGCATGTGCAAGCTAATTTCCACATGCATGAACACCCTCTGTATTGCATGGTGTATTTTCATTTATGGGGCAGGCACACAGAGCATTGAACTGGTGTGTATAGAGTGTTTTTTTTTTTAAATAAAAACTGGAAGGCATAGAGTTCTGTGGCTGGCTTCCTGCTCTAGCCCCAACTATCCCATTCTACTTAGCAGGTCTGTTTCTGGGGAAGAGAAAGAGACTGGAGAGAAACACCACACTTCCACTAGACATACAATTTAGGAGCTCGAGATCTAACATTAGTCTCATTTGCACAGTATAGAAACACCAACTTGCTTCACCTGTGCACCAAATTAGTAGCTGTACTTTGCTGTGCTTTTGGTAGCTTGTACAGAATGGTCAGGGTGCTTTCCTTTAAAAGGCACCTTAGAAAACTAAGGCTGGCTATTTTAAGTCTAGGGCAGCATCCACTGAATTTTATTATCAGCATATTTATCTTGCTGTGGTGAAAGTTCCAAGGGGCCACTCCTCAGATCCTGCCAAGCTGTGTTTGGTGAAGGACCTACAAAGGATGGCCAATGTGCTTTTATGCCCTTAACCCTGAACCTGTGGGTGGCTGCAGGACAGCTCACCCTTGGTACAGCCTCAAGGCTGATCTGAATTGCACCTGGCTGCTTGGACTCCCAAAGATTGCTGGAGCACAGCAGCCTGATGGCCATGCTCCCTGCCGCATTCCCACACAAGCTGTACAGCAGGCCTGCACAACATGCGGCCCCCGTGGTCTCACTGTGTGGCCCTTGGAGGGTGAGTAGGCAAGTGGCAGGGTGGGGCAAGCCAACGGCTGGCTGGCTGGCTGGCTGGCCGGGCGGGCAGGCGGGCAGGCGGGGTGGTGAAGAGGCCAGTGGCTGGGGGCAGGTGAGCTGGTGGCAGGGGAGGGGGGCTGAGGAGGCAAGCGGGCAGCGGGGCGTGAGGAGGGGAGCCGGGGGGGATGGAGGGATGACGAGCCGAGTGGGCAGTAGCAGCAGGAGGGAGGGGGAAGAACGGAGCCTCAGTACACTCACTGCTCCGGGAAGGAGGAAGAGAAGAGGAGGGAGCGTGGCCTTGGGGAAGGGGCTGGAATCAGGGCATATCCCCTCCAGCCCCCGCTGTAAGTGCCCCCATGACCCCAGCCCACCCCCCAACCCTCTGCCTACCTGACCCCTGCACCGACCCCTGCACTCCCTTACACCTCCCCAGCCCCCCGCATCTCCCCTCACGCCCCCCCCTTCCCTGACTCCTGCACCCCCTCACACCCAGCGGGGTGTCGCTGGGGAAGGAGGGTTTGTTTCTGTGGGACGGGCAGTGCTGGGGAGGGGTGGGGGGGCGGTTGTTTCGGCCCTCAGCTGTTTTCTTTGGAGTAATATGGCCCTCGCTGCTTTACGAGTTGTACAGGCCTGCTGTACAGTATGTCATATGGCTGGCTGGTTAGCCCAGCTTCATGGGCCTTTTCCACCACCCGCCGTGAGGCACAAGGCAGCCCGATCAGACCTGAGGATCAGGACCCAATATGGTTAAGAAACCAACACACTGGCTGACAATTTACTTATTTTTGTTGTTTGGTTGGTTTTATTTATCATTTTTAAAAGACACAGTTGATTTTTAAGAGCGCTTTACTCTCCACAGCCAACATTAATGCCGTTCTAAGAAATCACAGAAAGAAACATCATGCAAAGACAATAGATGGTCAATGAAACATACATTAAGGCAACAGCAGAACTGAAACCTGGGTAAATGAGCCTGACCTAAAAGTGAGCCAAGCTTGTTACCTGGTAAATGAGAGATTTGGAAGACTAAAGTGTGCTCACCCCTCCAGTAAAGGAGGGGGAGCACGTTGAGCCTCGTGATTGGGTGAACCCAAGGGGATGGAAGGCTGACTAAACCAATTGGAGGGGGGCTGAGAGGAGGACAGCTTTGCCTGAGGGAACGGGGGTGATCTCCTGACTGTCTCCCTGCCTGGGGGAGTTGTCTATTTTGCCCTGAAAGGCATAGGTGCCAACTTCTGCTGGCACCGGTGGGTGCTCGACCTGCCTCTGCCCCCGGCCCAGCCACGACTTCAACCTTGTTCCGCCCCCTCCTGCCGCTGCCCCTCCCCCATTCCAACCCCTTCCCCAAAGTCCCCGCCCCAACTCCACCCCCTCCCTGCCCCTCTTGGACTCCTTCCCCAAATCCCTGCCCCGGCCCCGCCTCTTCCAAGGCCAAGACCATAATAGGGTTCAAAAAAGAACTAGATAAATTCATGGAGGATCGATCCATCAATGTCTATTAGCCAGGATGGGCAGGCATGGTCTCCCTAGCCTCTGTTTGCCAGAAGCTGGGAAGGAGCGACAGGGGATGGATCACTTGTTGATTACCTGCTCTGTTCATTCCCTCTGGGGCACCTGACACTGGCCACAGTTGGAAGACAGGATTCTGGGCTAGATGGACACTTGGTCTGACCCAGTAGGGCCATTCTTATGTTCTTAAGGAGGTCCCCTACATGGTGGGGACTTTTTCCACTGTGAGTAATGCCTACTGCTACCTCAGCAAGGTTAGCAGCCTGGGCAAATGGTGCCCTCACCACCTTACCACACTCAAGCAGCTTCAGGCATGCAACACCTCAGCAAGGTAGTTGGTTCCTCCACATTATGGAGCCCACTTATGTGGAATAAACTGAATTTAGGAATCCAGGGAAATCCACCCTGGGAGTAGTGTTACTTGCAGATTCTATGGTGTTACTGATGTACCTAGTCCAAATCCATCTTCCCCTTCCTTTTATATGCTTCCTCTATATTTCCACTTTATTTAAAAGTGTACCTTCATCCATTATGGAGGTGTCAGAAGAGTATACATGTGAGCTATCAGGCTAGTTATAGGCATAAGTACTGGATCAGTGACTGTAAAAACCACATATGGAGGTAGGGTAGGGTTCCTGGCTATGGTAAGCAGTCAGGTGGAGACACCACCAGTTAGCAGCTAGGAACCTAGATGGTTGAAACCATAGGCACTGATTCCTTGTGTGCTCCAGGGCTGGAGCACCCACAGAAAAAAACAAACGTGGGTGCTGAGCACCCACTGGCAGTCACCCTATCAGTGCCCCCCCAGCAACTCCCGCCCACCTGCGGCCCCTTCGATCAGTGCCTCCCCCCTCCATTCCAGTCCCTCCCACCCACCATGGATCAGCTGTTCCAGCTTGGGGGAGGGGGTGGAACAGGGCAGGAAGAGGCAGGGGCAGGAAGAGGCAGTGTGGAGCCTTGGGGGAATGGGTGGAGTAGGTGTGAGGCTGGTGGGTGCAGGAGCACCCCCAGGCACATTAGAAAGTCGGCACCTATGGTTGAAACCCACTGCGGCCAGAGCAGAAGGACACTGGGTGAGGGTTCCTGTTAATGATTAACTGCCTGCAGGGATGACCCATAAAACCTCATTACATTAAGAAAACATTAAATTCATTCCATGGCATGAATATGCTATTCGGGGTCGGGGAGCATTTACTATTTGTTTCTCCATCTTGGCTAATTTGAAGGTCAGGAAAGTTTTGTAGTCTCAAAGTCAACAGGATCTTCAGGCATCTGATGGTAATTGCGTGAGCAAGTTGATAGTACAATATAACAGACCGCTTTGTAATCTGAGAAAATGTTACATGGTTCCACGAATAAGTAGTTTCACTGGAGTAAAGTAACAATAACAAAAAGCAAATTACACTTGTGTTTTATCAAACCCATCTCTGAGGCTCCAATTCTGGGATGGGAGGTCCTCTGTGCTATGCAGAAAACAAGTAGTCATCAGTGGGGATCTACATAGGTATGAAGGGCCCTTGTGTAATATCTAAATTTCAGTCTACAGGATTGTCTACTGAGCCGCACCAGGAAAAGCTAATACCCATCCATCCTGATGGAAACAAAACTATAACTATTTTCAAGAAAATAATAAAAATTAAAAGCAGCTAACAGACAACTCTTGCCTCTCCACACCATCGTGTCTCAAGATGGTCAGAGGGGGAGACAATTGAGATACCTTTTGTATGGACAATATTGGACTGAATTCCTCGTCCAACAATTCTTCTAACAGTTTTGGTAAAGTGAGAAGAGGCTTGCCTCTCTCTGCACTCTCGCTTAAGTCTATTACTTGGAAACTGGCAGACCAAGACTTATTTTTCAGGGGCTCCAGCCTGTGACATGATTCCGCACTAGTTTATGACAAAGCTGAATGCGGTCAGTAGAAGCCTTTCTATTGACATCATTCAGGTTTGGATCAGGTTCTGTAATAGGTAATACTTTGCTATTATTTAATTCCAGGTTAATTTGATCTTCTTTGTTAACAATGACATATTACTTCCTAATATCTTTTCTTGGGAAGTCTCAAGTTGACTGAATCTTGGGTGGGGCAGGGCGGGGGACACACTAACTTCTGATCCATATTTCTCATGAGTTGATTCCAGGCATTGAATGTGATATCTTTCTCTCTAGGGGCAGAAAAACAAAACAAAACATACCAATGAACCTGTGTTATACCAATAAAATAAAACCCAACAGGATCTTTTAAAAGGGGATGAGGTAAAATGCCATGTTTATTGTGAATACAAAAAGAGGCACAGTAAACAAGTAATCATAAACATTCTATCCCATGTACTCACACAAAATACCAAAAGAGGCAAAGCAAGTAAACAGTCATATTTACTACATCCCATTCACTCCCACACACATACACATACAAGTTCTGCAAAGTTGTTATAGTTACCAGCCTAGAGGTTGCTCATGCCAAGTTACTGGCCAGGTAACCTGGGCATGAGGGTGGAGCCGAGTCTTTGTCAGATATGCATCCGATGCTCCTGGAGTGTGGTTGCAGAACCAGACTCAAAGTCCTTAGTCTTTAGGGTCTGTTTTTATAGGAGTTTATTCCTATGCCAGTCTATGGAGATGGCTTCATCATGCTGTTGCTGAATCAATCAGCAGATGGCACATCCCTGACGGCTCCGTGCTGCCAGATGTTATCTTGGTCTTTGGTTCTCCCATCCTTGAGGCTGTTGGGTGGATTCCAGTCTGCCCTCCGGGGGTCATCCGGTTATCTCCACTTAGCTCTTTCTTCGGCCAACTGATACTGAAGCTTACGCTCAAATAAATTGGTTAGTCTCTAAGGTGCCACAAGTACTCCTTTTCTTTTTGATACTGAAGTGGTAACTCTTAGGCTAGCACTCCAAACCATTCATCTTCTATTTACACACAACATCCATTCACATGCATTCTCTAGCTTTATTTCAACATATATCTCTTCTGACTTTAACAACTCTTAGGGTCTAATGAAACTGCTTAACCCCCTTACCATATAACATATATAACAAGCAAGATAAGGAACACCAGAAGGGTGGGAGTCTCTGTGTGCTCTTCCGAGGAACAGTTGTTTTTGCAAAGTCTTATCTCTTCTGAGAACAGACTCTCTGTCCCAGGATGTGCTGAGCAGTTTGGCCTTGCAAACCGCTCACAGAGAAAGGAAAAAGGAAAGGCCTTCTAATTAACATTACTTTGGAATCTTTAAACTATATAAAATTAAAAATCATACAGAAATCCTCTGGTATAATAACACCTGCCTGGGTTCGGAGCTATGAAACTCCAGAGAGAAAAATATCCTCAGAGTAACACATTGCCACCAGCTCCTCTGATGTTAGACTGCATACATTGACTCAGCTGTCACTGCTGTCTTGACTTCTCAAACCATGTGTGTGTCAGTGGAGGTATAATGCCAAAGAAGGAAAACAGTAAAATGCTTGCAAACAATAAAATAGTCAAAGTGAAGGCTAGGGGGTAGGCATTAGTGACTATGTGCACTCTAAGGGCAGTATTTCTTTATGCGTCACCCTCAAGCCAGCAGGAAGGGGTGAGGCAGGGCCTGAGTTAATGACTGTTACCATTGTTGTTGAACTTAACATCATCAGAGCCCAGTGTACTCCAGCTCCACCATCTCAGAGAGCTGCCCTATCTAGACAGTCAGGGATTCCCCCCTGGAGGGGAAACCCCAAGGTGTGTGAAGCTGGCAAAGCCGATTCTAAACCTTCTCAGGGTGCCCTTATGTCTGGGTTGGGAAGAAAGAAGTTTAGAATCAGGTCTCTGTCCCATTTGTGCCATGCTAGGTAAAATGTAGAGAAAGATGTGCACAATTTGTTTTAACATTAATCGGGACTCAAGACATCATGCAGAAAGCATACATCCAGGGTAAGTGAAGAGTCTGTGGTTGAATTTCTTTCAGTATTTTTGCTACCTCCACTTCCTTTTTGGTTGGTGGGTGTTGCCCCAGGCCCAAACAGTTAGCTAGTATTCAAGGCCTTGCCAGACTGTTTCTGATAGGAGGAGAAATTGATGATAGAGTCAAGTATTTCATTGGTAAATAATCTTGTTTATTTACAAAAAATGTACACGAAGTCCTCTTTCTCTGAACACAATAGGAACAAACAGGAGGCAGTTTCCTTGTTCAGAAATCCAGGCCTGCTTCTCAGCCAGTCCTGTGCTTCAAAGACCTCTGTCTCTGTGTCTTGTCCAGGCCATGCTACAGTGCTTCTCAGGCTTTTTGCTGGATTTCTGGTCCTGTCCACATTGGACGCGCACACACAGTTCCACCAATCAGTGCCTTAGCCTGTGTATTTGCAGTCAGTCCCAGGGAAACCCCTCTTATTTTCCCTGAGTTAGTTCTTGTTCATGTCATCCCATGTGGTGCTGGACTGATGGCTTGAATTGTTTCAGGTGTCTTACTCTATAAAAGTGTTTTAATTGCTTCGTCCATTTAGCACGAATGAAAGATGGCTAGCACACCCATCAGATTCAGCCAGGTGTGTAACTGCCCATTGATCAAAGACACACTTGCTGGCGGCCACTAGGACCCTCCAGCACAACAGTAGCATTGTTTTATAGAGCCCATTTTCTCAGGCCTGGTCTACACCTTATGTTGACCTAGCTATACTGGTCAGGGATATGAAATATTCACACCCCTGCGAGACCTAGTTAAGCCAACCTAAAGCCTAGTATAGATGCTGCTAGGTTGACCGAAGAATGCTTCCATCAACTTAACTGCTGCCTCTCGAGGGGGTGGCTTCACTTTACTACTACAATGGGGAAAAAAATCCTTCATTGCTATAGTAAGTGTCTACACTACAGCAGTGCGGCTGCAGCTGTAGTGTTGGTAGTGTAGATGTAGCTTCAGTGGCATGAAATAGAGAAGACATAAGCCTTGATCCTCTGCTGTTCTGCTCCTTGTGTAGTAATTTACTCCAGCAGAGAGTGAGGACTAGTCTACACTGAAAATGTACATCAGCATAGCTCCAGCTCTCTGGGGTATGAAAAATCCAGGCACCTGAGCAACATAGCTAGGCTGATCTAACCACCAGCGTAGACAGTGCTAGGTTGACGGAAGAATCCTTTTATTGACCTAGCTACAACCTGGCAGGAAGGTGGATTACCTACAGTGATGAGAGAACCCCTCCCGAGCCAGCTGTGCTGCTGTAGCATTTTAAATGTAGACATAGCCTGAGGGTAAAATGCCACCGTGGTGCATTCTGATTTGGTAGCGTTATATGCCCACTTTGGACAGATAGAAATGACTACACCCAGATAGGCTATTCCTTACCTTTATGACATCAAAAGGCCAGAACTGAAGTTGCACCATAGAACTTTATCCAGAGAATATAAAGAAAAGCTCTCGCTTTGTACACTGTTTAAAAAAGCTATCGCTGAAATTGTACTTACTTCCTGCTGGATCAAAATGATCTCTTTTGCAACAGTGCTGAACTTACTTGAAGTTGTGGTATAAGTCTGGCTTGGCATTAGCTGAAGAGCTATATTACTCAAATCCATCCTACCTATCCCACAGCCAAAAATAATGTATATATTTTTCTGTAGATTTCTTTGGTGCATAGGCTATATTTAAAACATGTTAGTTCTTGTCTCACTCTTCTGTTTTCTTCAGACACAGATAGGATAAGTCATATTTGCTCAAAGACCAGAGCTGCTTCAGTAGTAATATACCAATATGGTTATCTGGCATATCCAGTTGTTTAGTGATTCTTTCAAGGCAAACTGTGGTAGCAACCCCTACTAACAATTACTATTTCTTCACACCCTCATTAAAAGCAGATGCCATAAAAATACTTGTTGATGGTAGTTTCTTATCTTAAGGCTTGATCCAAAGCATACCACACAGACACAGGAGATGGCTGTTATCTCGCCTGTCCTATTAGGCTCCCTTACTTGGTAGTTTTCAGTTATTTTTTTATTGTAAGTAATTTTTTCCATCCAAAACACTAGCAAAAGTACAGTAGTTCAAACTGATGCATTTTAATTGGTGTATCGGTGCTCTGCTCTCGACGGCAAAGAACCGATCTTAATTGATGTTTCCAAGGCACGCGAATTTTACAGTGCTACGTGAATGAATTTTGATAATTCGCCTTATTGGGGGGAAGCACAACACAATTTAGTTAGAATAGCCTCACCAGGAAATATAAACCATAGTAGCTTTACAACAAAAAAATCACATTGACATTCTTCTCAAACTGTCCACTCTAGGCCTCCAATCCAGCAATCACTTATGTACATGCATAACTTCACTTATATGAGTAGTGTTATTTAAGTGAATAGAATAACTCACTTGAATAAAATTATGCAGTATATAAGTTTTTGCTTGATCAAGACCTATTTTCTTCAAGGTATAACTATTTCTAGAAGTTGGTTTCAGAGGTAAAGCATTTTTAAAGAGTCCTTATCTGTCTTTTGAAAGAAGCAGCTTAACCAGTATTTTTCTTCATATTTTAGTCTGTCTCCATCCTCATCACAAGTCACTCAGTACTCTTTCTTCCTGGATCTTTGCCAGTTTCATAGCATTTTATGTTTGTATGACTAATAGCTTCACAGGCAGGAACAAAATAGTCCATCCACATGATATGCTCAGGAAATCCTTTTTTAAATATTTGCTAGTTCTGCTGCTTTTCCCTTGGGAGGAATAATAAGATTTTCTCCCCCTCATACAGACTATCAATTGCCTTTTTCTGCTTATCTGTAAAATCTTAACCCAGTCTGGGCGTGAGTAAGTGGTCTCAAGTTTCAGAGTAGCAGCCATGTTAGTCTGTATCTGCAAAAAGAACAGGAGGACTTGTGGCACGTTAGAGACTAGCAAATTTATTTGAGCATAAGCTTTCGTGAGCTACAGCTCACTTCATTGGATGCATGCAGTGGAAAAAACAGTGGGGAGATTTTATATACACAGAGAACATGAAACAATGGGTGTTACCGTACACACTTTAACAAGAGTGATCAGGTAAGGTGAGCTATTACCAGCAGGAGAGCCGGGGCGGGGGGGGGGGAGGGAAGGGAACCTTTTGTAGTGATAATCAAGGTGGGCCATTTCCAGCAGTTGACAAGAACGTGTGAGGAATGGTGGGGGTGGGGGTGGGGGGAATAAACATGGGGAAATAGTTTTACTTTGTGTAATGACACATCCACTCCCAGTCTTTATTCAAGCGTAAATTAATTGTATCCAGTTTACAAGTTAATTCCAATTCAGCAGTCTGTCATTGGAGTCTGTTTTTGAAGTTTTTTTGTTGAAGAATTGCCACTTTTAGGTCAGCTTGGGAGCTGCGATCAGCTGAATCTGTGGACACAGCAGGTAAACAAACCGGCCTGGCGCGCCAGGGGGCTTACCCTAGTGGGCTGCGTGCCAAAGATTGCTGATCCCTGACCTAGAGGATCACAGAATTATAAGTAATAGCCTACATGGATTTGTCAAGAACAAATCATGCCAAGCCAACCTAATTTCCTTCTTTGACAGGGTTACTAGCCTAGAGAATAGGGGAGAAGAAGTAGACATGATACATCTTGATTTTTATATGGCTTTTGACACAGTCCCACATGACATTCTCATAAACAAACTAGGGAAATGTGGTCTAGATGAAATTACTACGAAGTGATTGCAAAACTGGTAAACAGACCATGCTCAGTAGTAATCAATAGTTTGTTGCCAAACTGAGGACGGGGGTATCCTGTGGCTTCCCACAGGGTAAAGTTAGTTCTGGGTTTGGTACTATTCAATATTTTCATTAATGACTCAGATAATGGAATAGAGAGTATGCTTTTAAAACTTGCAGATGGAACCAGGCTGGGAAGGGTTGAAGTACTTTGCAGGACTGGATTAGAATTCAAAATGACCTTGACAAATTAGAGAATTGGTCTCAATTCAGCAGGATAAAATGAAATAAAGACACGTGTCAAATATTTCACTTAGGAAGGAAAAATCAAATGCACAACTGCAAAATGCAGAATAATTGGCTAGTTGTTAGTACTGCTGAAAAGAATCTAGGGATTCTAGTGGATCACAAATTGAACATGAGTCAATAATGTAATGCAGTTGTGAAAAAAGGCTAATATCATGATGGGTATATTAACAGGAGTGTTATATGTAAGACATGGGAGGTAATTGTCCTGCTCTACTTGGCACTGGTGCGGCCTCACCAAGAGTACTCTTTCAGAGTAGCAGCAGTGTTAGTCTGTATTCGCAAAAAAAGAAAAGGAGTACTTTTGGCACCTTAGAGACTAACCAATTTATTTGAGCATAAGCTTTCCACTTTATGCATCCAATGAAGTGAGCTGTAGCTCATGAAAGCTTATGCTCAAATAAATTGGTTAGTCTCTAAGGTTCCACTAGTACTCCTTTTCTTTTCAAGAGTACTGTCTCTCTTTAGGAAAGATGTGGACAAATTGGAGAGTATCCAGAGAAGAGCATTAAAAATGATAAAAGGTTTAGAAAGGTTAAAAAAACTGGCTATGTTTAGTCTTCAGAAAAGAAGATGTGGGGAAGGGAGAGAATAACCTGATAACAGTCTTCAAATCTGTTAAGGGCTGTTTTAAAGAGGACAGTGATCAGTTGTTCTCCAGGTCCACTGGAGGTAGGACAAGAAGTAATGGGCTCAATCTGCAGCAAGGGAGATTTAGGTTCAATATTAGGAAAAACTTTCTAACTATAGCTCTGGAATAGGCTTGCAAGGGATATTATGAAATCCCCATCATTGGAAGTTTTTAAGAACAGGTTTCACAAACACCTGTCAGGGATGGTCTAGGTTTACTTGGTCCTGCCTGAGTACAGGGGGCTCAACTTGATGACTTGTCAAGGTTCCTTACAGCCCCACATTTCTATGAAATTATGATGACTCTGATCTTTATCCAAGCAGCCAACTGTCCCATTAAAGTTGGTGGATCTTTTGGACACAAGGTAAATTAAATTGGGCAACTAAATTAAACAATTTGGTAAAAATATTGTTCTCTACACATGGCTAGATTTGCAAATAATGGATATGAGCAAATCATTTTGTGGTCACCTGACTTAGGTACACAAATCCCTACTGTGCTTGAACTTCAAGTTCTTTGTGCATGAACAACCATAACTAGTGCATACACATTGGTGGATTTGCATATCTAAAGTGGATGCCATCTGAATATTTTGGTCTAATTTATTTTCATTATATGACTCTTAGTCAGTGGTTGAGTTTGTTTAAGTCAGTCTGAGTCTTTGGAACAGTTCTATCTGCAAGTCTGAACAAGGATCACTGTGAGAATGTAGTTAAATAGGTGCAATGTCAAAGCCAGAGGAAACGGTCAGTAGAGACTTTCACAACAAAAATATGTATGGAAGCTTGTAAGAAAAATCACAGCAATTTCTAGGACAGAGCAACCATACTAAGCACAAATCTATAGCATTAGGCTTCCATAACTGAAGCAAGTGGGGTGAGTGGAGCTGTCTGGATATTACTGAAGGTAGAATTTGGCCCTAATTTCCCAATTGTCTACCTAGAAGATTAATATCTGCAAGTATAAAATGTAATTTTTATTAAACTTGAACTTAAAACTACTAGTATATTGTCAATTTGCTTTATAAAAGTAAATCCTATTTTAATTTTGAGTGCATGCCTAGCAATCTGACCTGAAAGGATGTGTTTTATTTGCTAAGGCTACAGGGGCAGACTAAAGCTAGTGATTTAGGCCCAATCTACATTTTCGAGTTTTGCCAGCAAAGCTATATCAGTTAGGAATGTGAAAAAATTGTATGCCCGACCAACATATCTGTGCTGGCAAAAGTCTTAGAATAGACGCAGCTATACTAGGAAAGAGGCCTTTTGTTGAATAGTTTATTTTGTTCAGGAAACTGGTAATAACCATACCAGCAAAAGAACTCTGGCAGAAAGGGGAACTGAGCCAGGGTCTCCCACGTTCCGTATACGTGCTCTAATCACTGGGATAAAAGTTTATAAGGTATGGATCACCTCCTCCCGGCCAGGTTTTGAATGGTGCCCTATCCAGTAGGTGCCCTGTGAACACACCTACCAGACTGGGTTTTGCACACAAGTTAGGTGTTCATCCACCTGTCTTCCCCCGTCCATGGGTCAGTCATGGGACTTAGGCAGGAGATAGGCATCCGGATGCCTAGATTGTGGTTTCTGAGCAAATGCTTGGAGGCAGAAACCTGGGCACCTAAGGAACTTTTACCCTGAAAACTTAGGCACTGAGTGAGTTTGTGAGGTGACCTAGAGCAAATTATTTCTCTCCCTGTGCCTCAATTTCTCCATCTGTAAAATGGGGATAACGATACTCCCTTAGTAAAGCATTTGGCAGGAGTTGTGTGGACTGCAGTAGAGCCTAAAATTGGGATTTAGGCACCTAAATACCTTTGTGGGTTGAGGTTTTTGAGCATCTCTCAGAGACCATAAAAACTAGGGGTCAAAACAGAAGGTTTATACGGGCAAAACCCTAAGGACAATCCATCTTAGGTTTATGTTTTGCTGCTACTGCTGTTAAAGTTTACAATAAAGAAAAACTCCAGGAAGGGGATGTTTGGACCAGATCCAGTTTCTATATCGTGTGTGAGGAGCAAGAGGAGGAAAATGCTACCAGTTTACACTATGCTTAAGTGTGTGTGTGTGTATGTGTTTGTATGGGGTAACCCCTGCTTTTATTATGGATAGTAAAACAAACAGATTCCCCATACTCTCACACCTACTCCTTGCCATCATAAACTTTCATGGTAATTGCAGACTAAGGGGAATATTTTTGTGTGAGACCTTTGTTAAAATATTGGCAGCCCATGACTGAAAAATCTTAGGTCTTATTGCTTAGGACTAGAAACCTAAGAACCCACTGATTTCAGTCGGGGTTAGATCAGTCCCTAAGGCAGGGGAGGTAATAGTTGGATGGTGTGTAATGTTCTAAAATATCCAGCCAATTAAATAAGTGAAAATATTACTCAAGCTATGTTAACTGGATGGTCTGGTTTTGTGACCTACTTTCCCCTTCGTAGTATAGGTTTTCAGAAACAACACACTGTTGGACAAGGGTAGTCGTGTTTTATAGCTCATTCTTTGGAATTCCAACCATATATTATCATTCCTGTCAGAGTGTGTAGCTATGTAATTAAGTCCTTGAAACATGCACTTCAATTAAAGTATAATATAAGAATAAAAATGTTTTAAACTTGTATGCGTGATCCCTCTCATTTGAGGATCTCAGTATTTTACCAACATTTATTAAGCCTTCTAAGAGCTTTGTGAGTTACAGAAGTGTCACTCTCCTATTATAGGAGGCAGTGTTGCCTATTCCTGGCTCTGCCATTGGTTTGTGGGGTGACCTTGGGCAAATTATTTCCCTCCCTGTGCCTCAATTTCTCCATCTGTAAAATGGGGATAATGATACTCCCTTAGTAAAGCATTTGGGCACCTACTGATGAAAAGTGCTATATAAGATCCAGGCATTATTATCCCCTTTATACAGACTGATAAACAGACAAAAATCAAGTGACTTGCCCGAGGTCACACACACAAAGTCAGTGGCAGAGCTGGGAATAAAAGCCATAATTTTGACTCCCAGAAACTTTTTTTTTCACTTTGTGCCAGCTGTTCTTGTGTTCGGTCTACACAGATATTAAGGAGTGAATGAAGACAAACAGTGCTACATTCTGCATGAAAGTCAATGGCTGCTTATTTCATAAAGAGGTGATCTACAAAAGCTTTTCAGTTAAAGCAAAAAACGCCAACCACAACAAGACAAAGGAAATCCCAAATCACTAACAGATCAGTAGACTCAGTTACAAGCTGTTAGGATACAATATTTTAAATTTTTCCCAGCTTTATTTTCCTGCCAAGTCCTCATGTCAGGATGGTGTTTTTTCTCTTGTAACAATTAATGACATCACTAAGACCTAAAACAGAGCAGGAAGATGTTGTTTTTCTTTCAGATGTTTCAGGGTGCAGTGGAGAGCAAATGGGTGTAGATAACAAACACACTTTGACAGTTGTAAATGCTGCCATATGTCAGAGGAAGAAGTTAAACTGTGCAGATTTAATTTACAAGTGATTTCAAGGCAGGTGTGTCAGTAAAACTTTTAACCAGATCTGTAAACTTAAGCTGTTAAAACACTAATGAATTTATTAAAACCACTTTTTCTGGCTGTGGTATAACATGCCACTGGTGACACTGATTCACCCAGAGTTGTTGGCAGGGGCTATCAAACCTGGGACCTCTGATCCTCTACTCCAGGAGCAAAAAGACACATCTCATTTAACCAAGCTTGTAGCAGACTCATCAATCATTAGCTGGCCTAGCCACCACTCGGGGGAGACAGAGTGCCACTCTGAGAAAACAGTTTGAAAGAACAGTACTGTGCAAAATCTTGTTTCTGTTTCTTTGGATACACTGTGGACTTCTGGCTGCTGTACTTGCCTTCCATAACGAGCAAAACAGGCTCTTCAAAGGGATTTGACATATTGATTGAATCTGGGGTGGTATTATGGGCCAATCCTTCCTGTTCTATTGGAGTGAGTATCCCCTTTGAATTCAATGGGCTAATTTGTGTGATCACACAAAGGCCCCCCTGGCAGAGTGGAGCTCATGAATAGCTTCCTCTGGCATGTACCCCTTTACTGGACTTTCCACCACCAGGTGCCTGCATCCTATGCCCTGCCAGCAGAGCTCTGGTGGTGAATCACACACATAAAAGTTAACACAACACTAACTGAAATAGGTATAAAATGTTTCTACACGCACACATTAATGTGTCGTTTCTTTTGGTAGGTCAAGGTGATTTTGATTTATCTGATGCTCTTGATCATCCAGGTAAGTAAAATTGCCAAAAAAAAAAGCGGGGGGGGGGGGGGGGGTTGGGTTGCCCTATTGAGTTTAATATTATTGCTACATCTTTAATACATTTTCCATTTTATGAAAACTGGACCACAACATAAATTAGTTCAATTTAAAGGACATGCATAAAAGTCAATGGGAAATGCCGGATTTAGCACTTTTGATGATCAGGCTTTTTAAAAAAACTTGCTTAAGTTCAGGTTCTATTTTAAAAGAATTTTGGCCATAAGACCTTGGCACTTAATTTGTGGTCTAAGGGATGCTTAAGTTTTCTTTATCTAGAATATTTATCAAGATTTACAGATGCCTCCCTTTGATGTATTGAAAAGTGTTTCAGTTTGTATTGATTTTATGGTCTCACTGTGTCTCATAGGGGAAACAATTACTAAGAAGCCTCCACCGGCTACTAAAAGGCCAGTGTTTGGTGAGTAATAAATTTAAATTGGGAAATGGTTCATGACAATGATCTCAGATTTGTAGTTTCTGCAAGATTCATTGTGATGTGTGCCAAGTGCAGGATCTGAGATCAAGGTTGTGCTATAACTGTCTAAGTATCAAGTATAGGTTAAAAATAAGTATTAAAGGAAATCTCTTGGACATTTACCACATAATAAGAGTTCCTTAATGGGTATAATATAGCTCTAGACAGTGACTGGCCAACACTGAAGTTGTATTGCCTTATAATTGGTAATCTCTTACCTGCCCTGGAGTCCCCAAGGAACATACAAATAGACAACTGTAGCTTTTGTTTGCCTTACAAAACATTTGTGCAGGGGAAAAGGCAAGTCCACAACAAATGACTTCTAAAAAATATTATTAGTATTGGAGACTAAAGTCTCATATGCATGGGACTTTTTAAAATTTGATGGACCCCCTCTTCTGGCATTCACTTGTTAGCGTGACTTTTAATAGTGCTACAACAGGCTATGCCAATGAAGAGAAATGAGCTGTCAATGGTAAAGGAGGACTAGAAAGGTTTAAAGCCATAAACCCTGGAGGAGATTGGATGTGACAAACTAATTTTAAAAGGGCAAACCATTTTTCTCATTCTCTCCGTTTCAAAATACTTTTTATTTGATTATGATATTCCATATGCTACACTGAAAGAAAATTTAAGTTCTAAAATGAAGCATTCAGGAATCGGGAAATGGATAAGGTTGCCATGCAATCTTAATTTAGCTCCCTTCTGACCATGCATTATGGTAGAGTCTTTCACAACACAATCAGTTTCCCCCCCCCACAGGAATCCTATCTCATTCAGTGCATAAGTTGGACATTGTTCTATGTATGTGGCAGCTGTTAAATATTTGTATCATCACAATGCAGTGCATGGCTTCATGTTTTATACATTGCACAGTGTCCCAGCCCCCACATTGCATGAGGCCAAAAGTCCTTTCTTACCTCTGTCTCTTACACCATACACGGAACAAATAATATAGCTCATGGAGCAGGACCCCTCATAAAAATCTAAATAGATCTATTCTCCCACTTTCCCTGCTTCATTACACTATGTCTATAGTGAATGGGGTGGGGTTCCTCAAGATTAAGGAGCCCCTTCCTTATGTACCTCTACGTATTATTCAGAAGGAGTCACTGTCCTTTTAGAGCTCCGCCTCATTGCATACTCCCTCTCAAAGACCATATTTCACGCAGACCTGCACACTCTAAATGAAATTCCACTCAACCTTTTTGTCCATGTGTAACTGCAATAGAAGTTGAGAGATTGTCTACTGAATGGAAAATTCCACTCAACTCGCATGCACACATGTGCATCACCAATGGAATGTTGCCAGATCATTAGTCTATTGTATAACAAAAACCAATGCATATGCATGCAGCATGTTTTAAAATCTTTATAACTTGTCCAAAGCAAAACTGATTTTCACCAGATCCCAGAAAGGCATACGAGCTACTTGGGGACTCTGTCCTCTGATTAAAGGTTCCCCCACTCCCGCACTATATTCCTACTCAAAGTAGCTGGACAGTTTTTGCTCAAACATTCTAAAAACGTGCTTCTGGGCTGGGAACAAACGTGTCCAGTGTTTGCCCAAAAGGTAAAGGTTATTAAAATATTGACATCTTTATTGCTAATAGATGATCATCTAAAACCTCACCCACGTCCTCCTCACGAGCCGCAGCCGGGAAGCTACAGCCATGATGGTGGTAAGAATATTTTTGTGCATTAAAAATAATTGAGGCTGCAACTGGTTAATTTTGGTTTGCATTTTTTGTTGGACATTGTGCTATGATAATGAACATATTTATTTTTATTAGATGCTTATGGGATCAATATGTTTACTTCTGATTTTTTAAATTTATTTTTCAACATATAAAATGTAGCTTGTGTATCTATTATAAATATGCTGGTCTGGACACCACATTGCACTGAGTTTTTTATTTACAGCACGGATTCAACCTCTTCGTTGTTTTATAAAGAATTTGGTGTAGGGCCCCGAATTTACAGCTCATAAATTCTGGATAAAGACAAAATTTTATAAGAATCTTCACGTAAATTTGCGAATTACTCTGAGTGAAAATCAATTTAAAATGAACTATTTAAAACGTGTCCCAGGATGTCTCACCTTTTTGTTCCTAATTAAAACACCACAGCTTTAAAAAAAATGAGCTTTCCCCTTATTCATCGTCACTGTTACTTTCTCCGTCGTCCTGCTTGATGAGCAATATTCTGAAGATTGAATGGCTACTCTGGAATCTAAACTTTTATTTTAAAAGATAAATGCTTTGCGCCTTCGTGGCTGTGAAGAAAACTTTGGAACTGTAAACTGAAATGCAGCTCACCTCTATATCCCAACTGCCTTGAAATTTTGCTAGCAAGGCATTGGAGAATGATGTGGGCAATAATCCTTCTTTCCATGTAATGCGGTGGAGCTAAACGTCTAAAAATACTGAGTCACCTTCTGTGAGATGCTAAAGCACTTGCAGATGACCTGGGCCAACGTATTTCCACTTGTCTTAAACAATCGCTTTACATTTCCTATTTAAAAGTAACATTTCACTCCTTCCCCAAAGTGCCTTCTGTTTACTCTCTTCTTTGTCTTCTTTTAGATAAAGACCTTTATTTAAGAGATGCCCCTGGTGGTGGTACTCTCTAAAAGTTTTGTAGTATGTTAGAATACTTTTTATTAGGCTTTCACATTTCAGAAAATAATTCCCCCAGCATCATATTTCAGATGGTTAGACTACTAGAAATTGGAGACTGAAAACACTATTAAACCCTGGGTGAAATGATCAGAAGTACCTGAAGTCCCATTTTCTAGAGTGATACAGGTGTTTGGACTCCTAAGCACCTAATTGCTTTTGAAAACAGGATTTAGGATTGTAAATCACAGGCACATTTTAAAATATCAGCCCTTACCTTTACATATTTATAAATATGTGCCCATTTAGCCATCTCTTAGCCAAACTCTTATTCTTTTCTCATAAATCAATCTCTTCATTCCTCCCGTTACATCTGTAACTGTATTCAGTTTGTTTACATCTTCCTAGAAGTCAGAAGCCTGGAGCTGTGTGCAGGTAATCCAGCTGTGGTCTCATGGGTCTCAGTTCAGCAAGCTACTTAAGGATATTTGTAACGTCAAGCATAAGAGTAGTCCCAAATGAATGGGGACTAGTCACATACTTCTAATTATACACGTGCTTAAACACCTTGTTGAATCGGGGCTATACGGAGGGATTATTACTTCCCAGTTCTGTTATACCAGGGATCAGCAACCTTTGGAACGTGGCCCGTCAGTGAAATCCGCTGGCGGGTCGGGATGGTTTGTTTACCTGCCGTGTCCGCAGGTTCGGCCAATCGCAGCTCCCACTGGCCATGGTTCGCTGTTCCACGCCAATGGGGGCTGCGGGAAGTGGTGTGGGCCGAGGGATGTGCTGGCCGCCGCTTCCCGCAGCCCCCATTGGCCTGGAACAGCAAACTGCGATCGGCCGAACCTGTGGACGCTGCAGGTAAACAAACCGTCCCGGCCTGCCAGCAGATTTCCCTGACAGGCCACATGCCAAAGGTTGACGATCCTTGTGTTATACTATGCCTTTGCATTTGCAGGCCAAAATTGCAATGGCTTGTTTGACTATCATATCACACACATTTCAAAATCAGGCATAATATACTATCCTCTCTCATCCCTACATCTTGCAGCATTTCCAGGTTTCTCACTTCCATTTGATACCTGTTTCCTCAGATGTTAGTCTATATTTTTCAAAATTGAAACTTATTTTGTCCCGTCCTCCACATATTTACTTTATTTAATCTTTTTAGGCCATTTTTTATTATTATTTTTTGCTCATAGTGGTGTTTGCAGCTCCTTCAAATTATTATTATTTATGGTTAATTTTATTAATGTGTTGCCTTAATATCTCTTTTAGATAAATAAAATACCTAATTCAATTCACTACAGTTTATTATTTTTCTTTACTTTTGGTTTCTTCAGCCAATTTTCCATCCACATTTTGGTCTCTGGTTCCTGCATGATACCCATAATATCCCACAATCCTTCCCTGATGTCAGTATCTGATGTGTTCATAATGGTGGAACTGGCTTAAGAAACGCAAAATATTTTTCTCAAAAATTGTCGTGGGTTTTTTTTTTCTTCTTATTTTCACTGAAGATGGAAATTTTTTGACGAACATTTTGTAGTCAGTAGAAATTCTCTGGTGCCAAGAAAATCAGGGTCAGGATGTTTGGCCCTGCTTGCAACGGTTTTACCTACCGAGGAGGACGTTTTCTGAATCTATTGGAAGAAAAATCAGCAATGGACTATAAAAAAATCCCAAAGTTTTACACTTCTTGTTTACTTTTTTATGCACTTTTGAAATTTTGGCCTTCCTTCTGCCAAAGTCAGATTCAGGACTCACATAATTTGTCAGACCACTCTGTTTATTAGCAAAGCGCTTTGCCAATGTACCCATGTGATTGTGAGCCTCCTGCAGATGCTCAAGCTAACTTATTTATACAGATAAGCCAAAGCCAATTTAACACAGGAGACAAAAGGAAGCAGAAACTGACAAATATACATACATATCTTATTTGCATACTAACGTTTACCAATCTCCTAGCTCAGGAGGCGCTCTAAGTTAATTAGTTTGAGGACCCATTGTCTCACACTCCTTAATGTTTCTCTTCCTGACAACTATATTTCAACAAACCCTTCAAGTAGCATTTCTTTAATGAATTATAATTTCAATATAATTCATTCTACTTTCACTCTTCCTTCTAACAAATTTATTATCAATAAAGGACCACCCAAAACCTCATCCATATCCACCTGCTCACCCGCAACCAGGAAGGTATAGCAATTCTGTTAAGAATATTTTCTCCTAAGAATGTTAGAACCAAAAATTATTTCGGTCAGATTTTTATTTTGTTTGCTGGATGCACTCGGATGGTGCATTTATTTATTAACCACTGTAGGGAACTTTGGTTTGCTATGTGCTTGTTTGTTTGTTCCTTTTTGATCAACATTCCAGGTCCACTTTTTGAAAAAGGTTACTGGGTCTTTGTGTCTATCCAACAAAGTATATCTAGCCTGAACAATTTACAAGATATTGGACCCTAAAATCATGTTGATAATCATCTTGTTTTCCCTTCCACTCCTGTCGACAAATTTAGCTGCACCTATCCTGGGAATGGATAGGAACCAAAAATTTTCTATTGACATGACTGGAATTCTAGCCTTCAAATAGATTCTAATGGTTGACCTTGAGGTGAAAGACAGAAAGTGGGCTGTATTCCCAAAAGGCCTGTCTCCACTTAAGGCTCCTGGGGGAATAATCCTCTCCTAGGACACCAAGAATAAACAGGTCATGGTAGTGTAAGGGAGGGGGAAAAGATGAAATTCCAGATAAATTTGAATAACGAATAACACTTTAATCTTACAGACCGCTTCAGTGACTTAGATCTCAATGATGGGAAACCTCTACCCCCAAGGCCTGCAGGTACTGTATGCCAATTCTGTTGAATATTTCACAACCTCTGACATATAGTCATATCACACAGCTGCCTGTTTTTGCTTTAGACTTGCATCTAGCTGGTATAGGGCCAGATTCTCCTCCTCTTACACATATTGAGCAATCTCTTGCTCCACAAACAGTGCTAAAAGATGTCGAGTGGTCAGTCCTCAAGAGAGAAATCACTTTAAGCACATGCTTAAGCAGGGTGGATTTTATTTAAATCACTAGTCAGGAAGACTCAATTTAATCGTGGTTTTCTACATAAAAGTGCATTCTTGTTGGTTGTTATAACAATACATATTCTTCACAACTCAGAGATAAATGTAGGTTTCATTTTTAGAAGGTACACACTATACATTTTTAAACAGTGATTTATTTTGAAAGCTTTTCAGGTTAGTTTTACAGCTATATCAGAAAATGAATGATTGGTTATTTAATTTACCAAAGGCAATTGAAGCAAATATTTATGAAGTCATTGGGAGGTGAACTATCTCCAATTCAACAGGTTAATCATTAATATTTAGAGAATATTCTTGCCATGCTGTATTAAGAGGAGAACATCACCAGACAGACATTTAAATTGTTTTATTTAACTAAAACAACAATGTTAAGTATTCTGGATTTTTTTCTTCAACAGCAAACATATAATATTTTAACAAAACAAGCATATGTCCCTTGCGTCTCACATTTATCTCCAGACTTCTTCTCCTTGTCCAGATCTATTCCACCCCCAACAATCTTCTATTCATTGAACTTTTTGAAACTTTGCATTTTTAGAGAGCGGTAAGGGATTGACTCTGTGTACACAAATTTGCAGAGGGACAATAGAGTTGAGGTCTGTTATTTTTCACCTCTCTATATTATTTATTTATTTAAAAACATTTTTGCTGTTGAGAAGCATGTTACCTCTGGAGACACAAATCCACAGTTTGAGGACTGCAAAACTAAGCATCTCTGATGGTATCTTCTAGACTGAGCACTGAGTCCCATTGGGTAGATAGAAAGATTAACCTAAATAATCTATACAGAAGCCTGTGGAACCCCATAAGATTGGGTCCTTAACTATTGGAACTCATTTACAAAACTTTTCTTAAACATTACATGAATATATTGTCTCATACTATAGAATTAGAATTTATAATCCCTATTCCATAATGAGATACCTTTGCGCTATAATGTATCTTAATTAAAACGATCTTTTCCTTAAAAAGCATTTTATAAAAAATCTGATTTAAATAAAAAAAAATCCGATTTTTTTGATTTAAAAAAAAAAAACATTGATTTGTATCCACCCTGTGCTTAAGTGCTTTGCTGGGTTGGACAAGGTCTTCTGCACCTTGCAGGATTGGGCACATAGTCTGGTTGAATTCAGTGGGACTATTTACAGATTAAGGGGCTATTCAGAGAGTGTAAAGGTGGAAGCATTGGGCCTATAGTGAGTTAGCCAATGGCTCCCCGGGTGGGGTTGTCTGCCAGTGGAGAATAGCCAGAGTGTTGCAGTGCTCTGGCTACTCCCCTGTCTCACACCCCACGCTGGCAGCTGTCTTTTATTTGAAATTTACAACATTTTTTATGAAGTTGGGTAAGCAGTTTCAGCCCCATTTTATTGGGTGAGGGGTGATTAGTATTATCATTCTGAGGAAATTAAGACAGTGACACGATGTGCCTCCAAAAAGTTAAGGTCCAAATCAGGATTAGAACCCCCATTTCCTTACTCCCACTCCCCAGTTCTAACCAAACACCATTTTGCAGGCTGCCTCTGCATGGAATTTGTTGTTGTTTTGCTGTGTGTTAGCTGTGAGTTTTCTCCAAAAGGTTTCTTCCAACAATGAAGTTATTTCCTCTTTTCCAGGAGAAAAGGAGAGTAATGTCAATCATGGTGGAAACACTGGTCAGTAAATACATATATACATATTATCTTATGGTATATTTAGGACAGTTGTAACAACGCTGGTTCTGGTGGGACCCAACTGAGAGTGCCAATTCAGGACAAATTGCTTAAAGCAGGGCAGTTACAGTCCAAGGCTGGGGTTTCTGTGCACACCAAGGCAAACCAAACCAGCCAAACTGTGAAAACTTCGGTTTTACTCCACTGGCTAACCGTAAGTCACACAAGCAATTCCCTTAGACACTCCAGTTTCCCAGTATCACCACCAGTGCCATTCGTTATGGGGACAAATGGTTATGAAAACCAATACCCCAGTAAAAGAAAAAAGGTTATCCCGATCCCAAAGGACCAAGCCCCAGAACCAGGCCAATATACAAAGCAGATCTTACCCAAAAATCATGCTGTTGCCAATCCGTTAGAATCTAAAATCTAAAGGTTTATTCATAAAAGGAAAAAGATATAGATGAGAGCTAGAATTGATTAAATGGAATCAATTACATACAGTAATGGTAAAGTTCTTGGTTCAGGCTTGTAGCAGTGATGGAATAAACTGCAGGTTCAAATCAAGTCTCTGGAGTACATCCACAGCTGGGATGAGTCATTCAGTCCTTTGTTCAAAGCTTCAGTTTGTAGCAAAGTCCCTTCAGAGCAGTGGTTCCCAAACTTTAACAATCCGCAAACCCCTTTCACTAAATTGTGAAATCTCGTGAACCCCCTCCTAAAAATGAATATTTCCAGGGATTTAAGTTTAAATTTCCTCCACACTCCGCACTCCATGGGGCTCCTGCTGCTGGACCCCGTTGACCGCCCCAGTCAGCTGAGCTCCACTGAGCTCGGGATGCAGGTCCTGCTGATCGCCAGGGCTTGGGCTGCCAGCCCAAACTGTCCGGCCCTCCTCTCCCTAGGGCTCGGGCTGCCAGCCCCGCGTAGAGCGCTGGGGTTCGGGCTGCCAGCTCCTCTGCTCACAGGGGCAGGGCTCGGGCTGCCAGCCCCAACTGCCCTGCCCCGCTCTCCGTGGGGCTTGGGCTGTCTGTCCTGCAACTGGGTCCCACCTGCTATCTCCAATGCCCAGGGTCCTCTGACTGCCATTAGTGAAATTTTTCTGGCGAACCCCCTGTAACGTTCTACGAACCCCCAGGGTTTCGCAAACCCCAGTTTGGGAATCATTGCTCCAGAGGTATGAAGCAGGATTGAAGACTAGATGGAGATGAGTCATCAGCCTTTTATAGTCTTTTCGAGGAGTAAGAACACCTCTTTGTTCTTACTGTGGAAAATTACAATACAGCGAAATGGAGTTTAGAGTCACATGGGCAAGTTCCTGCATACTTTGCTGAGTCACAAGGTGTATCTGCCTTCTCTCAATGGGTCAACTGTATAGCTGATGGTCCTTAATGGGCCATCAAGCAGGCTAGGCAGAGTTGACACCAACTTGTCTGGGGTGTCACCCGGAAGCATAGCATAAGTTTGAAATACAGACAATATAGAGCCAATATTCATAACTTCAACTACAAAAATTATACACATATACAGATAGCATAATCATAACCAGCAAACCACAACCTTGTCTTAGACATGTCATTTGACCCCCTTTATACAAGATTTGGTGCTGCTACAGGACCTTGGTTGCAACAATGATCTATATGTTCCCAGTTCATGTCAATAACCTCACAACAGTCTTAGCTGAACCAAAAGAGTTTTAAAAAATATATAAAACATATGTGTAGATAAGTCACTATTTTCTTGTCTGTAGTAATAATATGGTTTCTGGTCCTTATATTTTTTTAAAAAAATGTTTTATTTCATTCTGCAAATGAAATTCAAAAGTTGTACGAACCCTTTCTCATGTCAAACTGTGTTTGCAACGATTTGCTATTATGGGTCTGTGTCCACTTTATGTACTGTAAAATAAGGATGCTCTTTTGTTGCTTCTGAAGAAAATATTTTTTTTCTGTCAATAGATTCTGGAGTAGTTGCTGGAGTTACGTCACCTGTGATTTCTGTGCTTGTGCTGTTAGTTGTTGGAACAGTTGCTGGTTACACAGCTTACAAGAAGAAGCAACTCTGTTTTAAAGCTAATGGTAAGATTTACACTAGCTTTTTTGTTCTCTTTTTGGAACAGTGGCAGATCTTGATTGAAACAGCACTCTCTTATTTCTTGTAATATAAATTAAAACCATCTTGTACATTCTTATAGGTCTTGCAAATATTTAAGTGGAGTAAAATGAATTCTTTAAACCAGGTGCACTATATTTTATTATCCAAACTCAAAGACTGAAACAGATATATATCAGTCTTTGAGTTTGCAATACCTATAATGTTTCAAGTAGTAATTGCAACTTCATGGTTCATCTTTATTTTTTGTATTGCAGTTGCGCAATCAATATGCTATGTGCTTCCCAGAGTGGAAGACACTGTCTCTGCCCTGAAGAGTGTAGGGTCTTGAATATGAACTTATATTTAAAATATTTTTATTCCCAGACACAAACTTAATGAAATTGAAACTAAGGTTGAAAATTCATGCATGTGATGGTCAGTCAGTCAGATGCTGCCTGATAAGAACTGCAAATATAATAATGAATTAAATATTTAGGTGGGATATTCAAAAGTGCTCACAGCTGTCCTAACTTGGCTTCCATTGAAGTCAATGGGAGTTTTACTACTGACTTCCGTGAGGGCAGATTTTGCTTTTGAAAAAATCCCAATCTTAGCGTTGTTAACAGTTAGCATGCATACTCTTTTCAGATATTTGAAGTAAACCACTGAAATGATCAAATTCCTAGGTCCCGGTGTCAGATAGTGTGATGGTGGGTGGGAGTGGAAGTTGCACTGGTACAAGGCAGCTGCAACTTTTCCTGCAGCAAGGCGGGGGGTGGGGCTATATAGTAGGGCATGGCCGACCCCAAAGAGGGGCATGATTATAGCATCAGTGCATCCCCTGAGCAGCCTCTGCCATCAAAGATCCGATAGAGCCCACAGCAGGAGCAGTTAGAGAGGACAAAGGTGATCTGTCCTTCCATAGGGGCAGGGAGGAGCTATAGTAAAGGATAGAGATGCATCGATCTGAATAAGCATCCATATCAGAATTTTTAAATTTTCTTTACAATCTTCCATTTTAGGTGGGACAACTGTGTAAGCTGGCAAAAGAGGAACTGCCCAGTGATTACGAATATTTTCTGCACAACACTGGACTGCTTATTGTTAAGATGTACTTAAGTAATATATGAATGGATAATATAGTACAATCTGATGCATATTATACATGTGAATGTATATTTTGGTTCAAATGATAACTCTGTGATAATTCCTCAGTTATGTGCTATAATATTTTGCTAAGGTTAAAGGTTTGTGTCTGAGCATTGGGATCACAGAATATTCAGTGTTTTTTCTAGGCCTATTTTTTTTTTTTTTTTATAAATAGGTTAATACTTTAGGTGATGAGAAAAAACGAACTTCTGTGTTATATTGGTGTTCTCTTGTACATTTGTATTTTTTGTAAAGTTTGAGGCAAATACTTGAAGTTTGGAAAAAAGTTTGTAAAGATTTTACATTATTTTATACTTGATATCTGAATTCTGCTGAATAGAAAAATCTATAGTTGGAAAAGCATTTTCATCCCTCATTTTTTAAAAAATGACAAGGGAGATGTACGGTGCACTGCAAAACCACCGACAGAAAGGAAGCCCCAAACCATATGTGAAGGGCACACATTGATTTTTAAGAAAATGTGTTTAGCTCTACTTAAGTTCTGCAAATCTTGCCTGAACTCTGCTTCTTTTCTATGAAATTTCTTAATATAGAAAGGGCCAGTTCCAGAATCCATTAGAGTCAGTGGGTGCCCTCGCATTGTCTTTAATGGGCTGAATCAGCCCCATAGGTACTGGTTTTCAGGTAATTTGAAGACCCTGTAATAGAAACTAAATTGCAGTAGTTCTTTAAATCAGTCATCATAATCACTACATTACTGGCCTTTTTACAAAAACAGTCAGAATTTTCTTGTGGAGAAAGGAATCAATTTGATTCGGGGAAGGATAGCTCAGTGGTTTGAGCATTGGTCTGCTAAACCCAGAAGTATGAGTTCAATCCTTGAGGGGACCATTTGGGGATTGGTCCTGCTTTGAGCAGGGGGTTGGACTAGAAGACCTCCTGAGGTCCTTCCCAACCCTGATATTCGATGATTCTATGATGCAGATTACAGCTGTAGAATGCAAGGAGAATTCAAGGAGAGTGCTTGTGGGTAGGAAACATGATGCTTTGAATTCTAAGCCCCATCTTGAGTCACATATAACCAATCTGTCAAATTTGATCTTTTTGATGTATGTTGTACTTATGATTTTAATCATGTAGTCTCTATTCATCTCTAAACTGAGTGTTTTGACCTTTATTTTACAAATGAACTATGTTGTGCTTTCAATTACACATTAATGGGGTAAGCCTGAAGAAGTGCAATCTGTGCTTGTTTAGTAAGAGGAAAGGAACAATTTAATGAAGAAATGAGCATGAAATTTTGTTTATAAAGGTGATGAAAAGAAGAAGTAATCTGAAAAGAGAGAGCTCTTTCCACAAAAACACACACACATGGGTGACCAGATGTCCCGATATTAGGGGCTGTCTTATATATACAACTAAACCCGTCTTCTCCCCTCTCCCCCCAAAGTGTCCTGATTCTTTACACTTGCTATCTGGTCACCCTGACACACACACACACTCTCTCTCTCTCTCTCTCTCCCCCACCCCTCTCCACAACCCCCCTAAAAGATAGTTTATATCCACTGCAATCCTCTCAGTAAGTGAGGAAAGGAATTATTAAGGGAAGGACATTTTACTCATGTCAGGTGTTTTGAGCCTGTCATTTTGTATATTCTCTTAATTCACTTCAAATATGAAGATGTTTTGACAACACACAAAGCAAATAACCTCTTTACAACTCTTTCACCTTTACATCGCAGGTGAGGTAAATTCTTTTTAACTTGATTTTAAGGAGACAAGATATTCCTTGAAAGGTGTCAGACCACCATGTTGATGGTTGAAGCTGCTTGACACATGCTGTGTTAGAGCACAGACAGATTTGACCTGTTGAAGTATGAAGAGATTTCTGAAACAGGTGGTGCAACAGGTGAGCATCTAAATAATATATAACTCAGCACATCTAGAAGAAAATTGTTGTATCTTTTTCAGTTGTTTAATATTAAAAGATGTTTATTTCTGTTCTATCCAGTGTAAACTTTCAATAAATACTTCCTTTGTTTTATCTAGGATGAATTGGTGTTGGTTGTTACATTCTAGGAGACAACGATGGCTGATGCTTCTGAACAAAATAGATCTGTCATGTTAAAGGAGGCAGGGAACTATTCATGACACTTCATCTTTAAGGGTATTGGGGAGAAAGGGAGGGCTGCAGTCTTTCTTCAGGAGCATACGCGCCAACATTTCCCAGCGCCGGTGGGTGCTCGACCACCACCCCGCCCCCGGCCAGGACCCGACTCTACCCCTGCCCAGCCCCCTCCTACCCCTGCCCCATCCCAACTCCACCCCCTCCCTGCCCCTATTGGACTCCTTCCCCAAATCCCGGCCCCGCCTCTTCCCCGAGCACACCGCGTTCCCACTCTTCCCCCTCCTTCCCAGCACTTGCGGCCGTGAAAGAGCTGTTTCGCGGCAGCAAGCGCTGGTCGCTAGGGGGAGAAGCAGGGATGCGATGTGCTCGGGGGAGGAGGCGGAGCGGAGGCGGAGGCGAGTTGGAGCGGGGGTCTTGGCTGTCTGTGGGTGCAGAGCACCCACCAATTTTTCCCCTTGGGTGCTCCAGCCTATGTTGGCCCCTATGGTCAGGAGTAGTGCCAGAGAAGGGCCTCTGTATATCCTTAAGGGCACACAAGGACTAAACGGTGTTATGGTGTTGTCATAAATATAAAGGGAAGGGTAACCACCTTTCTGTATACAGTGCTATAAAATCCCTCCTGGCCAGAGGCAACATCCTGTTACCTGTAAAGGGTTAAGAAGCTCAGCTCACCTTGCTGGCACCTGACCCAAACGACCAATAAGGGAACATGATACTTTCAAATCGGGGGGGGGGGGTCTTTTGTTTGTGCTCTTTGTTTACATTTTGTTCTCTCTTGGGACTGAGAGAGGCCAGACAGAAACCCATCTTCTCCAACCCATCCTAATCCGAGTCTCCAATATTGCAACCAGTATAAGTAAGCCAGGCAAGGCGGATTAGTTTATCTTTTGTTTTATGTGAATTTTCCCTGTGTTAAGAGGGAGGTTTATTCCTGTTTTCTGTAACTTTAAGGTTTTGCCCAGAGGGGGATCCTCTGTGTTTTGAATCTGAATACCCTGTAAAGTATTTTCCGTCCTGATTTTACGGAGGTGACTCTTTTACCTTTTCTTTAATTAAAATTCTTCTTTTAAGAACCTGATTGATTTTTCATTGTTCTTAAGATCCAAGGGTTTGGGTCTGTGTTCACCTGTACAAATTGGTGAGGATTATTATCAAGCCTTCCCCAGGAAAGGGGGTGTAGGGCTTGGGGGGATATTTTGGGGAAAGATGTCTCCAAGTGGTCTCTTTCCCTGTTCTTTGTTTAAAACGCTTGGTGGTGGCAGCATACTGTTCAAGGACAAGGCAAAGTTTGTACCTTGGGGAAGTATTTAACCTAAGCTGGTAAGAATAAGCTTAGGGGGTCTTTCATGCAGGTCCCTACATCTGTACCCTAGAGTTCAGAATGGGGAAGGAACCCTGATGGGGTGAACCACTGTTACACCCTACTTTTCATTTGTTTACAGTTTAAAAAAACAACAAGATAAACACATTCCTATGGAGTGGAAACTTCCCATGTTTATTTTCTCAACCAAAAGGTGGATTTTATTTTTGCAAGTTTAAGCAAAATTGACTCAACCACTTGATTTGGCTAAGCAAGAAAAACAATGTTTTAAAAAAATTCTCAGTAGTCTAATTGCATACACATAGTGGATGGTGGTTTTTTGGGGGATTTTTTTTTTTGGCTGCTATTGCTATTGTTTGCTATTGCCTGGTGATGTTTTGTTTTGTTTTTGGGTTTGGGCAGCTTTTAATTTATGAGAGTAGGAAAAGAAGACAGTCACTTGATCTGATCACAGGACTCAGAGGCAGGACTGCTAGACTGTATTCTTGGCTCTGCCACTGACTTACTGTGTGATCTTGGGTAAGCTTCTTTACTTCACTTTTCCTATATGTGCAATGGGGATGATCAAAACTACCTTGCAGAGGTATTGTGAGGCATAATTGAATGTTTGTTAAGCACTTTGAGATCCTTGGATAAAACATGCTATGTACATTCAAAATGTTACTGTGGCCAAATATTAACTTGCATTTGGCTGTAAGGGATATAATAGATTCAGATTTCAGAGTAGCAGACGTGTTAGTCTGTATTCGCAAAAAGAAAAGGAGTGCTTGTGGCACCTTAGAGACTAACAAATTTATTTGAGCATAAGCTTTCGTGAGCTACACGAAAGCTTATGCTCAAATAAATTTGTTAGTCTCTAAGGTGCCACAAGCACTCCTTTTCTTAATAGATTCAGAGAACCCCCAAAACAGAATTACACAGGAGTAAAATAGGAGTAATGCAGTAGTGAATCTCTGTCTTCTTGGTTACTACAAGTTGGATTAGATTCTATGTGAGCCACCAGGCTCTTTAATGATGTTTTTTCTTTAAATCAAAACTCTATCACCTTATCCTAAAATGAAAGAAAAAAAAAAAGACTCTTCTAAGGGGTGCATGTTGTGTACCCTTTCCTGGCTTTTTTTTGAGCATGCATGTGCATGTGTCAACCTATATGTGCAGACTCATGGGCTGATGATGTGAAGTACCTCCCCTGAAGAGCAAGCTGAGGAATGTAGTAGCAAAGGTAGCTTTTGTTCAATTTTTGTACCACCTGAATTCTCAGCCAGTGGGGTCCCAAATAAGCAATAGCAGCCTCGGGGATGATGACTATGCTGCCTACAATCCTTCCCAAGTCATCCTACAATCCAGACTAGCCACAACAAAGCTCTCTGGCTATACTTGCTCCAGATCACTCACCACCAGTTTTGCCCTGATAAGGTGCTGAGCAAGGGCATCACCCATCAAAGGGAACTTATGTGAGCTTGACAAGTCTGGAAATTATTATTTGTATTGCGGCAGCACCGAGCAGCATGGACCAAGACCTATTGTGCTAAGTGCTGTACAAACACAGAACAGAGAGATGGTCCCTGCCCCAAAGCGCTTTCATTTAAGTCCCTGAACATGGCTTCAGGAACCTAATTTAAGGCACCCAGGTCTGGAAACGTGTGTTTGTCTTCTTTCTTGCCTGCTTTGTCTCCACAAACAATAACACCCCTCTCCTCCTCCACCCCCACCCAACAATGTCGAGATGGGGGAGGGGATTTTATGGCTTTTCCTCCCCGGAACACTTCTGCCCAAGGCAGTGGGAGACAGAGTGGGGCTGAGACTGTAAAGGTCTCAGGGAAACACACAAGCCAAATGCTTTGGAGCCAGGTTAAATGGCCACAGACTGGCCCCCCCCGCACCAGCAGTGTGTGTGTGTGTGTGTGTGTGTGTGGAGGGGGGGGTGGTCCCTGGAGCACGCCGGAGCAGGAGGCGGGAGCTCCCCTGGAGCGGGCACAGTCCCGCTGGTGCCGCAAAGGTTACCTGAGTGCAGGCGGACGGCGCTGGGGGCGGAGGCAGCCCCGCTGCCCAGCAAATGGCTGCGCGAGGGCAGCGGGAGGACTCGCGCCGGGGGCAGCGCGCGGGCCCCGGCCCCTCATAAAGGCATCTGGGCCGGGCCGGGCCGGGCGCGGGTCGCACCCGAGGCTTTGTCCGTGCGCGGCGGCGGCGGCAGACGCGACCCCCGGCTCGCAGGGGGGAGTGGCCCGTGGCCAATGCAGTCGGTCCGGGCGTGTCTCGCAGGCACGCTAGAGCCTCCGGAGGGTCAGGCTTTGTCCCCTGCTAATGACCGCGCTGCTGCGGGGGCTGAAGGGAGCGTGACTTTGTAATTCCCTTCCTGGGTCTCCAGCCGCAGGGAAGAGGCTAATTACCAGCTGGGGATTTGTCAACTCAGCCCAGGCCTGCTGGGCGCCCGGGAGACGGGCTGGGGTTGTTGCGGCCACTGCCCTTATCCCACACACCAGCAATAGCCCAGCCTTCTGGCTTGAAAGGATGGCTGGTGAGTAGGTTTTCTTTCTCTCTTACTGGAGATCATGTTAATTAACTAGGCTTTATTTGATTTTTAAGCCCCTTGTCTTGAATAGAGTACACCAGGTGTGGTAGAGCTGTGTAGGAGTACGATAGGGTTCCCCCCCGCCCCCCTTTGGGTTTAGGGTGCATACGGATTTCCCAGTGTTTTTCTTGATAAAGACAATGTCATTTAGTGTATGCAGTGTTTGTTCACAAGAGAATAATACTATGCAGTAATTAGTAGGCCTGGATTAGGATTTAAACCATCTGGCCGGTAGGAGCTAAACTCATTTATCTATTACATATGCAAATATAAAGCCCTTTACCTGGCTTATCATTGGAGATTTCAGATGTTCACAAGGTTATGTTTGGTTTAAAAGTATACTTATGGACTTTCTTGATGTGGGTGAAGAAAAGCTCTCTGTTTTATGCTGCTAATAGTGACCCATTGTTTATGAATAACCCTCAATTTAAGAAAAGCCTAGTGGTAGTTTGTTGTAATACAGGACATTTGGTTGGGTTTGATTTTCCTGCCTGTTTATTCCCCAGGATCATTTCCTAATTTGTACCAGGACTTTGCCAAAGCTGAGCCCTGGCACCTCTAGGCTTGGCAGTTCATCTCCCCCCCCCCCCGCCTCTGGGCTTGCTGCATCAGTTATGAATGTGAAAAGATTGCTTGAGAGCCATCCCCTTTTTCATTACAAATTTAAGCATTGCCCAGGATTACTGTGGAATAGAAGTTGTGGGGGAAAAGGTTCCTCACATTGCTTAAAACTGATTCCTCTGACCAATTAAGGAGTATCACTGAGGGCTTTGAAGAAAATTCCACTTAGTTCTGGACCACAAAGATAGTGGCCGTGGTTTGGAACTTTGAGTGTTGGGAATGATACATGGAAGGAATTGTATGGAAGGAATCCATAAATTAGAAAAGAAACCATTTTAGGCATCCTTATCTGTCAAGATTAAAAGTTATGCAGATGTCTTATTGAGTTGATTTTGGTAGCATGCTGAACTGTGATTTGTGGAAATCTAATGATGCATTGCATGGGCTCCTCTTACCTATCCCTCCAAAGTCAGAATTTCCAGCGGCTCCAGGGCCAAATTTAATAACTGATTTTTTTTAACTGATATGTTAAAATCCTGGGACTAATATGGATTGCAGTGAAATTATGGTTAACAGAGTGTCAAAACCATTTTCTCATGTTATTTATTTGGCTTTCACCATGATTATTGATCATATTAAAAATCATGAATTCTAAGCTGATATGTGATTAGACCAGTTGCAAATAAATACAGTTCAATAGAAGTTACATGGTTTGAGATGCAATTACTACTGTTCCCTTGAAGGAACTATGCAAAGCATAACAATGTTGAATAATTAAAAAAAATCCGAATAACTATATGGATTTGCCTCATGGTAAAATTTGATCCTTCTCTGATCAGACTGACCAGCATGTCCAAGTTAGAGTTCAGGGGAGAGTTTGTTCAGTCATTGGACAATGTTAGGTCCTGATCCTGCCAACACTTGCTTAACTGTGTAACATTAAGCAGATGATTGTTTGCAGTGTTGTAGCTGAAGAAGAGTTCTGTCTAAGCTCAAAAGCTTGTCTGTTTCACCAACGGAAGTTGGTCCAGTAAAAAGGGATGAATCACCTGCTTAAAGTTAAGCAGTTAGATAAGTGTTTGCAGGTGCCAAACCTTAGTGGTTATTCTTAAGAACGTAATCTGAGAATGGCCATACTGAATCAGACCAATTATCTATCAGCCCAGTATCCTGTCTTCCAACAGTGGCCAATGCCAGGTGCTTTAGAGGGAATGAACAGAACGGGGCAATTATTGAGTGATCCATCCCCTGTTGTCCAGTCTCAGCTTCTGGGGATGTCCAGAGCATGGGGTTGCACCCCTGACCATCTTGGTTAATAGCCATTGATTGAGCTATCCTCCATGAACTTACCTAATTCTTTTTGAACCCGGTTATGTTTTTGGCCTTCACAACATCCCCTGGCAGCAAGTTCCACAGGTTTCCTGTGTGTTGTGTGAAGTAGTACTTCCTTTTGTTTGTTTTAAACCTCCTGCCTATCAATTTAATCAATAAACCCTAGTTCTTGTGTTATGTGAAGGGGTAAATAACACTTCCCTATTCACTTTCTCCATACTGTTCATGATTTTATAGACCTCTGTCATATCCGTCTTAGCTGTTTCCTTTTCTAAACTGAACAGTTCCTCTTTTTAATCTTGTGTTATAGGGGAGCTGTTCCATATCCCTAATAATTTTTGTGGCCCGTCCCTGCTCCTTTTCCAATTCTAATATCTTTCCTGAGATGACACATCCAAAACTGCACACAGTATTCAAGGTGTGTGCACACCATGGATTTATATAGTAGAATTATGATGTTTACTGTCTTATTGGTCCCTCTCCTTATGGTTCTTAACATTCTGTTAGCTTTTTTTGACTGCTGCTGCATGTCAAGTGGATGTTTTCAGAGAACTACCCACAATGACTCTAAGATCTTTCTTGAGTGGTAACAGCTAATTTAGACCCCATCTTTTTGTGTGTATGGTTAGGATTATTTTTTCCAGATCACTTTGCACTTATTAATGTGGTGGGCTTCTTTGGTATTTTTCCCCCTATGGGTGTTTAAATTTAATTATGGTTGGTATAACTGAGTGTTTCAACTATGTTCCTCTCTTTGCCTAGATCCTGTATTCCACTTAGGCAATTCTTGATTTAGTCTTCTCTTCTTATGAATTCCAGGACAAGTTGCTCCTTGAAGCAGTCATTTAATGTGTTCAAAAATGTTATCTCTGCACCCTTCCTGAGGTGACGTATACTCAGTAAATATTAGGATAGTTGAAATCCCCCATTACTATTGTGTTTTCTGCCTTTGTAGCCCTTCTAATCTCCCTGAGCATTTCACAGTCACCATTGCTATCCTGGTCAGGTGGTTGGTAGTATATTCCTACTGCTAGACTTACTGTTGAAACATGGAATTTCTATCCATATAGAGATTCTATAGTACAGTTTGATTTATTTAAAATGTTTACCTTCTTTGACTCTAGGCTTTCTTTCACATGTAGTGCCATTCCTGCACCAGTGCAACCTATCTATCATTCCTATATATTTTGTACCCTATTATTACTATGTCCCATATCCTCATTTCCATGATGCCTATTATAGCAATATCCTCACTTAATGCTATGTTAACTTCACCCATGTTAGTATTTAGACTTCTAGCCTGTGTATAATAAGCACTTGTACATTTGTCAATATTTAGTTGCTTGCCTTCATGTGTTCTATTTAAATGTGATTCTTTTATGTTTGACTGTTTCTCACTAGCTCCTACCTGTACTTTACCAACTACGTTCCTATCCCTTTATTAGGATATAGATTTCCTCCTTTAATAAGTTCATCCCTAATGGATGTATCCACCTGAACCATGTGCTCTTCCACACCTGTTCATTTTCCCTCAGCCCTTAGTTTAAAAAGTTCTCTGCAGTGAGATTCCATTTTGGTTTAAGTGGATCCCATCTTTTCTGTATCAGCTCCTCCATTCCAAAAAGGTTCTTCCGTTCCTAATAAACCTAAAACCCTCCTACTTACAGCATTGTTTCAGCCACCCATTGAGACCCTGCAGTTCTGTTTGTCTTCCTGGCCCTGCATGTAGAACTGGAAGCAGTTCAGAGAATGCTATCATGTAGGTCCTGGACTTTAATCTCTTCTGTAGCAGCCTAAATTTGGGCTCCAGGACCTCTCCTACCTTTCTCTGTTACTGGTACCTTCATGTACCACCAGTTCCTTCCCAGCACTGCACATAAATCTGTCTTAGATGACTCATGAGATCTGCAAGCTTTGCACTCAGCAGGCAATTTACAAGTTCTCCTGATCATCACAGACCCAGCTATAGGTTTCTAATAACCAAATCCCCCTTTACTATTACCTGGCTCTTCCTAGAAACTGGGGTTGCCTCCCCAGGAGGAGTAACCTCAGTGTGAGTGAATATCCAGACATCATCTGGAAGCAGGGTCCCAACTATGGGATTGTGTCTCTACATTCCAACTTGATGTTTTTTCCCTGAGACTTTCATCCATCTTTATTGTATCCCTGAAAGTCTCCACTATGTATATCTGTTTCCCTTAGCTTCTCCAGTTCAAACACTGTGGCCTCAAGAGCCTGTAACATCTCCCTGAAGGCCATGAACCGCTTGCGCCATATGCATACTTATACCACCTGCCCACAAAGAAGGTAACCATACATGCTGCATTCAGTGCAATAAATGGGATAGTACCTACTGGACTTTTGCTACTGGACTTTTGCCTGCATTATTTTTACTCTTATAGGGGTTTTGGTTGGGTGTGTTTTGTTTTTGGTTGTTGTGTTGTGGTGTTGGTGGTTTTTTTGTTTGTTTGTGGGGGGTTTTTTTCGAGGAGGGGGGAGTTTTGTGAGTTTTGGAGTATTGGTCTAGGTTTAGGGAATCATAGAATCATAGAATATCAGGGTTGGAAGGGACCTCAGGAGGTCATCCAGTCCAACCCCCTGCTCAGAGCAGGACAAATCCCCAGCTAAATCATCCCAGCCAGGGCTTTGTCAAGCCTGACCTTAAAAATGTCTAAGGAAGGAGATTCCACCACCTCCCTAGGTAACGCATTCCAGTGTTTCACCACCCTCCTAGTGAAAAAGTTTTTCCTAATATCCAACCTAAACCTCCCCCACTGCAACTTGAGACCATTACTCCTTGTCCTGTCATCAGCTATCACTGAGAACAGTCTAGATCCATCCTCTTTGGAACCCCCTTTCAGGTAGTTGAAAGCAGCTATCAGATCCCCCCTCATTCTTCTCTTCCGCAGACTAAACAATCCCAGTTCCCTCAGCCTCTCCTCGTAAGTCATGTGTTCCAGTCCCCTAATCATTTTTGTTGCCCTCCACTGGACTCTTTCCAATTTTTCCATATCCTTCTTGTAGTGTGGGGCCCAAAACTAGACATAGTATTCCAGATGAGGCCTCACCAATGTCGAACAGGGGGGAACGATCACGTCCCTCAATCTGCTGGCAATGCCCCTACATGTACATCCCAAAATGCCATTGTCCTTCTTGGCAACAAGGGCACATTGTTGACTCATATCCAGCTTCTCGTCCACTGTAACCTCTAGGTCCTTTTCTGCAGAAATGCTGCCGAGCCATTCGGTCCCTAGTCTGTAGCGGTGCATGGGATTCTTCCCTCCTAAGTGCAGGTCTCTGCACTTGTCCTTGTTGAACCTCATCAGATTTCTTTTGGCCCAATCCTCTAATTTGTCTAGGTCCCTCTGTATCCTATCCCTGCCCTCCAGCATATCTACCTCTCCTCCCAGTTTAGTGTCATCTGCAAATTTGCTGAGGGTGCAATCCACACCATCCTCCAGATCATTTATGAAGATATTGAACAAAACCGGCCCCAGGACCGACCCTTGGGGCACTCCACTTGATACCGGCTGCCAACTAGACATGGAGCCATTGATCACTACCTGTTGAGCCCGACAATCTAGCTAACTTTCTGTCCACCTTATAGTCCATTCATCCAGCCCATTCTTCTTTAACTTGCTGGCAAGAATACTGTGGGAGACCGTGTCAAAAGCTTTGCTAAAGTCAAGGAACAACACGTCCACCGCTTTCCCCTCATCCACAGAACCAGTTATCTCCTCATAGAAGGCAATTAGATTAGTCAGGCATGACTTGCCCTTGGTGAATCCATGCTGACTGTTCCTGATCACTTTCCTCTCCTCTAAGTGCTTCAGAATTGATTCCTTGAGGACCTGCTCCATGATTTTTCCAGGGACTGAGGGTGAGGCTCATTGGCCTGTAGTAATATGATTAAAGCAGGGTTTTGCAAAAATGAAGGTTGCAGCAAGCTTTTACAAAATGAAGTGAGCATTTTAAAATGGAGTTTGGGTCAAGTTAAAATGGAGTTTGAGTTACAATATAGTCAAGTATAATGAATGACAAACAGTGAGCAGAAGTTACAATGTTGAAACAGGTTTCAGAGCAGCAGCCATGTTAGTCTGTATTCGCAAAAAGAAAAGGAGTACTTGTGGCACCTTAGAGACTAACCAATTTATTTGAGCATAAGCTTTCATCAGCTTATGCTCAAATAAAACAGCTGTAGCTCACGAAAGCTTATGCTCAAATAAATTGGTTAGTCTCTAAGGTGCCACAAGTACTCCTTTTCTTTTTGCGAATACAAACAGTGTAAGTTTCCGCAATTTAAGCAGCAATTGGATTGAAAGTGAAACTCAATTAGCCAGTTATTGGGGTAACTGGTTTTGTGAATGAATGTTGTTTCATTCATAAAACTTTGCTTATGAAGTTATATTAATAAAGCGAACAATTAAAAACAATTTCATTGATTAGCTCTACACGAGTATCCCAGGATGATATCATTATTATTTGTATTGAAGTAGCGTTTAGGAACCCCAGTCATGACTTCTTGGCCTGACTGTACTAGGCACTGTGCAAGCATAAAGGAAAGAAGTGGTTCCTGCTCTACTGCCTATGTATGAGACGAGACAAGAGGTAGGTGCAGCAAACCAGTGATGAAGCACAAAGTAACAAGAAGACAATACTGGTCAAAATGAAAAGCAGTAGTACAGTGCACCAGGTGTTTAAATATGGTCCAGTTTTTGTAAGCATCACAGCAGAGTGTCCCAGGCCTATTAATTATTGCTTCCATTGTGAAGGTCGACATGGTCTACACCTCTGAGGAAACAAAGCCAACATAAAGAGGTGGCACTATCTGAGAAGGGATGATGTAGGAGGCTGAGTGGTTGCTGATCCTCAGAAGAGGCTGTAGCAGAAGTTACAAGGAAATGAAATATCTCTAGATTGCAATGAATGGGCAAAATGGATAGAACGCAAGTAAGAACATTGATCTAGGGAAATTCAGGATGAGTAGTTTGATATGAGCGCCTTCCTTACTTGCTCTCTGGTTATGACCTGGTGCAAGAGGAGCACCAGCCTAGGAAGACCCATGAGGAGCTGGAGAACTTCTGAATGGGTCATGACACCTGCAGAGAGATAATAGCAGCGCTTGACCCTGTGATACTGTGGAAGTACACTTGGATGCGAGCTGTAGTATACAGGTACAATTTACTAGCACATATTTGGAGTAGACTAGTTGACAATTTGACCTGTTGTTCTAGAAGTATCTCTGTACAGCAATAAATGAAGACTGGCAGAGGAGTGTGTTTGCCATTAAAATATCCAAGAAGCAACAGGTGAGCTTGAATGCAACTAGGCCTTCCCCAACTTTGTGGTGCTGTTGATGGAACGCCCTAGTCCTTTCTCTGCCCACCACAGCCAGCACAGAAATAAGTTAGCCAAAAATGCAGCTATTCTAGAAGCCAGCACTTAGACATGTACCTTGGCTGGCTGAACAAAGTGCATGATTCATGAAATTCTAAGCACAATCTGGCAATTCATTCCCACCATGCCACTCTCAAGTTCATGCCTGCTCATTTTTGACCGCAGAAAAGAGCACCATCTTGATTGCCCTGTTGCTCCAAATTCCGAACAGGGCCCTGCATGGGCTTACAGGTCTATGAAAGATTTTTTGCTTGAGTTGGTTTTGTGGGAAGCAAAAGCCTTGGGTAAGTAGCACAAGAACTTGGTGATCTCACAGAACTATATTGTTACCAGGTCCCACACAGTATTACCAGGACCTCTCCAATACTTCAGTTTATTTTAACTGTCCATTTAAAATGATCATCTATCCTGGTACAGAATTTATAAGTTATTCTCTGAAGTTGTCTAAATGGACAGGAAACATTCTCTGGTTTGTTTCAGCATGCTTTTCTTCAGGTAATGTGGTAAATTTCGATTAAAACCAATAAACGTTGGCCATAGTTATTTATTTTCATATCCATGGAACATTTTTTTGCCTCTCCTCACTTTGACCTTGTACATACAGTTAGTTTTCTTTTGCTTTTCCAGATAAAGTTTCTTACAATATGTACATCTGTATATTTATCTGATGACATGGAGTTACATTAAAACTGAAGCTGACTGTAAATCTTGTCTCTATCTCATTTGACCTAACTCCATGGTTTTCAAGCTGTGGAATCCTAAAGATAATATACTTGATTTAGTGTGAACATGCTTTGTTAAGCTTTTCTTTAAAGTAAAGCACAATGTTTTGTTGAATGCACAGTTCTTTAAAAGTATTTCATTATCATTACAATGCATAATGGTAGAACACTTCAAAATACACAATTAAAGTGAATCATACATGCCATCAGCCCTGGATTCCAAAACTGAAGGCCAAACTCTGCTTGCTTTTGCTATCCTGATAAGTCCATAGGAGTCAATGAGTGAAACATGGTTCCATTGAATGTAACGGCAAAACTGACTTCATTTGGACCAGGAGGATTTTACTCAATAAGACTACTTGCATGGGTAAATATGCAGAAACTGGCTCTTAATTTTAAAAATAATAATTGAATACAGTTTGAAAGGCCTTCATGTTATCATAAAAAAAAAAAAAAAGTCATGTTAATTATAAGTGAATACAAATTCTAAATTAGGAGACTATCAAGCTGCGCTTCCTGTATGAAAAGCATCTTGCTACATTGAAGAATTTCTTGTTTCTTTTATTTTTAAACCTGTTACCCCATATGGACCATTCATAGATTAGTGATGCTCAAACGTGACTTTTCTAGTAGAAACTGTTTCTTGTTTGCATCAACAATATTCTAAAGTGGTATGATTTTAATCGGTAATTTAATTGCTTCTGTAGCTATATACTATAGTTAAATAGACATAACAGATGTGCTCTATAATAAATTATCCAAAAAAAAAATAGGCCTCTTATTTGATAAGTGTCAAAAATGTTAGAGATGTTACTGTTCATAATGTAGTTCAGGGGTTTTCCAACTTCATGGCACCGCGACCCCTTTTTGACAACAAAAATTACTACTTGACCCCAGGAGGGGGGACCGAAGCCTGAGCCCTCCCAAGCCCCACTGCCCCAGGTAGGGGAAGGGGGAACGCTGAAGTCCAAGGGCTTCAGCCCCAGGTAGGGGGTCTGCAACCTGAACGCCCTGCTGCCCAGGGCTGAAGCCCTCAGGCTTTGACTTCGGCCTTGGGCAGTGGGGCTTGGGCTTCAGCCCTGGGTCCCAGCAAGTCTAAGCCAGCCCTGGTGACCCCATGGAAAGTGGGTCGTGACTTACTTTGGGATCCTGATCCACAGTTTGAGAGCCACTGATGTAGCCGATTCCATTGTAGCTCTTATTACAATTCTGGTTTGGAATATACAGAGCATGAAAGTGTCTGGAGTATAATAACTTGCCATCCCAACTTGCTGAGTTGTTTGATGAGTAACTCATCTGTTTTTAGATGCATTGTGTAAATATTCAGGTCTGGTAACTAGTAGCATTTTAAAAAGCCATAAGAAAATTATATGTTTTAGCTTTACGGTTCTTATTTTAAATAGTATTTTAATATTTAAACTCCCACTCATTTCAGGGTTAGTTTCTATGTTAATATAAGTACATTTCAGTTTGGTTTTAGTTTCTCCCAGTATTTGTTTTGATATATATATTTTTGGTCAACAGTGCTCTTGGCATATATTTACTATAATATAAGAAATGTCTCTCTCTAAGTCTTCATCTTTTCCTTTTGAAAGCTTCATTTGTTACTCGTTGCTAAAGCAGCCTTCTCAGCCATTACTGCTTTTGTTTTTTTTATAAGTGCCCGACCTATTTGTGAGTCATCTTTACTTAGTGATTTTTCCAAAAAACGTTTACAAGAGTAGAATCAGAGAAGATTAGGGTTGGAAGAGACCTCAGGAGGTCATGTAGTCCAACCCCCTGCTCAAATCAGGACCAACCCCAACTAAATCATCCCAGCCAGGGCTTTGTCAAGCCAGGCCTTAAAAACTTCTAAGGAAGGAGATTCCACCACCTCCCTAGGTAACCCATTCCAGTGCTTCACCACCCTCTTAGTGAAATAGTTTTTCCTAATATCCAACCTAGACCTCCCCCACTGCAACTTGAGACTATTGTTCCCTGTTCTGTCATCTGCCACCACTGAGAACAGCCTAGCTCCATCCTCTTTTTGGAATCCCCCTTTAGGTAGTTGAAGGCTGCTATCAAATCCCCCCTCACTCTTCTCTTTTACAGACTAAATAAGCTCAGCTTCTCCTCGTAAGACCTGTTCCCCAGCCCCCTAATCATTTTTGTTGCCCTCCACTGGACTCTCTCCAATTTGTCCACATCCCTTCTGTAGTGGGGGGACCAAAACTGGACACACTACTCCAGATGTGGCCTCACCAGTGCTGAATAGAGGGAAATAATCATGTCCCTCAATTTGCTGGCAATGCTCCTACTAATGCAGCCCAATATGCAGTTAGCCTTCCTGGCAACAAAGACACACTATTGACTCATATCTAGTTTCTCATCCACTGTAATCCGCAGGTCCTTTTTGAGAGAGCTGCTGCTTAGCCAGTTTAGTTTAGGTTTTGACTAAACTCATGTCTAGTCGGTCCCCAGCCTGTAGCAGTGACTACAAGTGGCAGTAGCTATGTCCGGTGGGAGAGTGTCTCTTGCCGACAGCACTGGCCACACTGGTGCTTCTGTTGGTGTAACTTATGTCTCTCCAGAAGGGTGTGTTTTTTTTTAATCACACCCCTGAGTGACATAAGTTATACCGACAAATGTGCTAGTGTAGAAATAGCCCTATACGGAGCAAATAGTCCTCTGCCAACTTCTGTTTGTTTAGCAATTTTCAGTACACCTATCAGTTTTAGTTTTAGAGCATTGCATCTTTAGATTATCTCGCTGATATTGGATAGAAATAATACATTCATTTAATTAAAAATTAAATACACTTTGATATCAAAACCTTTTTTACCATTTAATTAGTATGTATGTACTATGTTTCTCTGGAACAGTTTGCTTCACCCGGTGATGCTGGTTTTGCCCAGAACTGTTAATAATAGTACCATGCTTCAGAGAAATTCCACTTGAGACAATCTCCTTGATAAAATCTTATGCTATTGCCGGTATAATTTGCTTCTGCGTAATTTCCAGTACTTTTAAGTAGTGGGGTTGATTTAATAATGCTTCCAAAACAAATACTGACTGAAGATATCCAACAATTTTGGAGGAGTCGGTGGCATCCACCCAACATCATCGCCTGGTCAATTGTGTGGCCTAATGAGCCCAGATGTGCTGGGTGGTGGGTGGGCTCACTCTGAGATATGCTGTTCACCTGTTGGCTGTGCGATTCTAGCTTTTCCCCTGGACAACCCTGTAATGGCATTCCTGTTAGAAAGCAAAAATATATTGTTATGCAACCAAGTTTAGTAATAGGTTTACACCAGCAGGCAGAGACCCTGGAATAATGATGCAGATGTGAGCCCAGTAAATAAAATAACCAACTGTTACTGCAAGAATGTGTAGAGACTGCTTGCCGCCTCCTCCTATTGGGTGCTGTGACAGTTTCATTTCCCTCAGAGGCAAGAAGCACAGGCATGCCCCTGAACATCTTCTGAGAGTTACTTTGTGATATGGGGTCCTTGTCATCGGAGAAGAGCTACTCCTGCTAGGGACTATATGCAGGTATGCCAAGGTACACCTACCTACCCAGCCTGCTTAGTAACTCTTATATTCTTCTTCTCTGTATCCTTTTTGAATATTGGTTTGATTCAGGGAGGTCACAAAAAGATGGATGGATTTAGCAATTTCTTGTCCTCCTGCCTTAATAATATGCAGCAATGTGTTTTTTCTGTGATAATGACATGAGTGAATTTACCTAATCGGTTGGATTATATTGTATACAATATTATTTGAATGAAAAAATCTAAAGTTTTATTACAGGTAAGCTGGCATGATTTGGCAGTTGGATTATGCAACACCCTGTGGGAAATGATTTTTTTATAAATCAATTTAAGGTTAGTCCACAAACTCATAGCAGATGCTCCAAACACAACTGGACACGTTCTGCAAATGTGTGCCTGGAATTCTCTGTTCAGTTTTCTGTCTTTTGGCAGGGTTTGGGAAGGGAAGGAGCCTGCGCTTATCGTAGAGAGCGCAGGCTCTTATAAGCTATAGCCTGTTTGTTAGCTGGAGGAGAAGATGGATGGTGCGATGCTGCCAAGAACGTTTATTTTACATAAATAAAATAACCATTCTAAATATTTGTTCACAGTAGCAGATCAGGCATTTGTGACCCTTGGAACTGATGATGATTATTGCCAAGGAGCTCTGGTTCTTGGGCAGTCCTTGAGGAATCACATGACCTCTAGAAAGCTGGCTGTACTAATTACACCACAGGTCTCCAGTGCGATGAGGTAAGAATTCACAAATTCTCATTTGTAGTTAATGTGAAAAATAATCAGTTGCATAACAGGACTTCTGTTGAATTTCTTGCCATAACATAGTTACAAATAAATTGACTGTATTTTTATTTTTAACTCCTACCTTAGCTTCTTGCTGTTCAGAGAAACTAAACCCAAGGTTTTCAACAGTGACTAGTGATTTTTGGGTTTCTCAATTTTGTATTTCCACCAAAAAAGGGCAGCATACCCTCCTAAAAATTAGGCTTCTTTAAGATGTCCCAGGTTCGGCACCTAAAATTACTAATCACTTGAAAATATTGCCCTAAGTCTCTGGTGGTGGAACATGTAAATAGTTTTTTTTTGTTTTGTTTAAAAACAAAAACACATTACTGCTTAGTCTGATCCACAGCCATTCCATGTGCAGAACTCTCATTCGATCACTTCACATCTAATAAATTAGTTGGGTCAGGCCTGGACAACAATGTGCTGGGAGACCCAGTTACTGCAGGACATGATGCATGTAAATCAGTAGATGGTAATCTTCCCTCTTACCACTGAACCAGTGCTGCAGTATACTGCTGAAGGTGCTATCTTTTGAATGGGATGTAAAACAGAACACCACAGACTTCAGTTGTTACATCTACTTATATTTGGTCTGAGTTTGGCTTTGTGTGCAGTTTGGGAACTGTGCACATTGCTGATTCTGAATGCTGTGTGGTGGTGATCATAAAGCCGGGGGCAATTTTTCCTCCCCCCCGCAGGTTAGATGTACTGGTAAATCCATGTTTCCAGGATTTTAAGCGCAGGTCAAATCTGAATAGTATACTATCCCTGAATAAGACTCTAAGATCTTGATAATATGAATTTTAGAGCTGGATGGAATTATTTTATCTAATGAAGGTTTTTTGTTTACAGTTTTTCAAAAAATGTCCATTTTTTTCCAATTGAGAATAATATTTTCAAAAGCACCTAAATGACTTGGGAGCCTAAATCTCAGTGAAAGTTATAGGACTTTTGAAAATTTTACCCCACATAAAAAAACCCCAAGCAAACCAAATCTTAACCCCTCTTTCCTCCCATCCCCCATCATATTTTTGTGACTAATTACTGATTCTGAGAGCCAGTTAGTCCTTATTATATAAACTTCAGAGTGCAGGGCTTTGGACAACACCTAGGATATTGTAGGTGATACCATAACACAAATAAATTACCTTAAAAAGATTATTTTTTCCTGTTCTAGGCTTGTAAATGTTGATGATCATCAATTTCGGTATTGTCTAGGAAGGTTCTGTGAGTGATTATGAAGACACACCTTACTGAAATTCTTTTGAGAGGGCTTGAAGCAATAGTTATATATCTATATCTCTCAAATTTTAAACTTGTATAACTGTGAGGATAAATTTACTCTGAGTGGCACAGGGAGGTGCAAATAGCTGTACCAGCAAGGCCTGCTACACCATGGGGAGGGACCATGCACTGCAGAAGTGGCCTGTGGTGGTGGTTCTCTCATTGCGTAGCCATGCAGGACAGCTTTACTGTCCACTTGGCAAATGCTATAATAGGGATGCACTGAAAATGTGAGAGTCCTAGTTACACCACCTCCCCAGCCAGAGCCAATCACTTCTTGAGATGCACTGGCCCTTAGAAGAACGGAGATTGTAATTTGTCCCCCTATAGTTACCTGTAGGGCAGATTTCTTGTTTACAGGGACCGTGCATCTTGGTTTACACTCTAGTTTGTGTGTGTTCGTGGTTTTTTTTTTTTTTTTTTTTTTTTTTGTTTAAATCAGAACTGACTGTCATTATGGGTCCAGTTATCTGCATGCCACAATTTTTGCACTGTTTTAACTGAAGAAATGTTTCTAAATTCTATTGTTCCTGTATGTTGCTTGCTTTATCAGGGCTGTCCTCTGCAGTGTGTTTGATGAAGTGATTGAAGTGGATGCAATTGACAGTGCTGACTCAATGCACTTGGCTCTGCTGGAGAGGCCAGAGCTCGGTGTAACCTTCACCAAACTTCACTGTTGGACTCTCACTCAATATAGCAAATGTGTCTTTATGGATGCAGACACTTTGGTGAGTAGAGTGGTAATCATGTTGCTAGGATTCTGAGAGATGTTAAAGATAGCTGGGTAGGTTCTGCTAGACCAGGCTAGCCGCGTCCGCAGGTTCGGCTGACTGCAGCTCCCACTGGCCATGGTTTGCCGCTCCGGGCCAGTGGGCGCCGCGGGAAGCGGCACGGGCCAAGGGATGTGCTGGCTGCCACTTCCCGGAGCGGCCAACTGTGGCCAGTGGGAGCTGTGATTGGCTGAACCTGCGGACGCGGCAGGTAAACAAACTGGCCCGGCCTGCCAGGGGGCTTACCCTGGCAGGCCGCATGCCAAAGGTTGCCGATCCCTGTGCTAGACAAATCCAGACTGGTACCCATCAGAGTAAGGTGGCCCAAAGATCAAAAGAGTTTGTGCTGAAATAAAGCTGTCCAGTACAAATTATGGCCATGATCCCATGGGCCATCCTCTACACATAAACAGTTCATTTTTCAGGATTAGTTGGGCCATTTTATTGTTTATAATAGAAATAAAGTTAAATAGTTGAACATTTGTCTCTGGGTCTGAAAAACATTTCTATGAGCTGTGATCCTGTACTGTGTGTTGTATTTACCAAAAAAGAGAGAGATTCAGGGGAAATGGGTTTTTATTAAATCTTTCCTTTTTGGGGTAAAGAAATGGATTTATTCACTATTTTATATATCTGATTTATAATTTTATATAAAAGAGCACCTATCCCATGCAATAGGCTTCTCTTAACCATTCAGATTTCAGGCCAGATCCTCAGTTAACATAATATAGCATCTCTCCATTGAAGGAGAAATACAGAATTTCATCAGCAAAGGATCTGGTCCTCAATGTTGTAGTATAAACTGAGCAGTCTTTCCTGCTCCCTTCAAAGCTTAAAAGAAGGAAACCGGCAAACAAACATACCAGGCAAACAATTCCAAAAATAAACCCAAACAATGTTATAAAAACAAACTAGTGCTCCACTCAGCCGTCTCCAGAGTCGGTGCCAACCCAGTTCTTTCAGACACACAGCTTTCACCAGCCCTTATTACACTTGTTCAAACAGATGGGCTCTGCAGCATGCCCAGAAGGACCCGTTCTGTCTCTGTATCTAGATATCTTATCTATATCTATAAAAATGTACCAGCAAGGCCTGGTTATACGCTGGGGTGTAAAAGTGTTGTTCTCCTTGTTGCACTAGAATATTTTGAGGGACTTGCCGTTTAAACCTGGTGATCATGTTGTAATGTTATTAGGGTCACTGTTTTGCCTTAAAACTTGAGGAAAGCTAGAAATATTATCTTATCAACTAACAAATGAAAGTTCTGATCTCCAGCCTCCTTTGTACTGTCCCTGTTTAATGTGCTCTAAATACTTAGAACTTCCCTGACAAGGATAGTAATTTAATCCATCAGTTTTGATTTAGCTGTCCAGATGTTAAAGCCAACACAATGTCCATAAACTGTTACTTTAAAATTGTAAATTTGAGTTTCTTTTTTTCCCCCCAAGGTGTTATGTAACGTTGATGAACTGTTTGATCGGGAAGAGCTTTCAGCAGCTCCTGATTCTGGATGGCCAGATTGCTTTAATAGTGGTGTATTTGTCTTTCGACCTTCTGTAGAAACTTATAACCATCTGCTGCAATTTGCTACTGAACATGGCAGCTTTGATGGTAAGTCTTTGAGAGAACATAGAGCAAGAAATTACCCTTACCCTCAACAAGACAATTCTCCACAACTGTAAAGGGCCGAGCGTACAACTTAGCAGAGCAGAGGGAGGAAATGACAATACTCAAGGTTTAATCTCTCAAAAAACCTCAGCTGATGTAAATTGTCATAGCTCCAGTTTACACTAGTTGAGGATCTAACCCTAGAACTCTTGATCAGATAAGCTGGACAGGGGTTACCTGAATATCTCTGCCTCACTACACATTATTTCATTTAAAGCTTACATTAAAAAAAAATATTCTTTCCTTTGTCTATATCCTATAAATAGAAACAGACAAATTGCTAAGTATGAATACAAAATAATAACACAAGCTAACAGGGACAAAATCAGAAAGGCTAAGGGACACAATGAGTTACACCTTGCAAGGGACATCAAAGGCAATAAGAAGAGGGTCTATAAATACATCAGGAGGAAGAGAAAGATGAAGGAAAGTGTAGGCTCTCTGTTTATTGGGGAAGGATCTCTAATAACAGATGACATCAAGATGACTGAGGTGTTTGTCTATTTTACTTCAGTCTTCTCTAAAAAGGTACGTTGTTACTAGATACTTAACACAGTTAATATTAACAAGAATGGGGAAGGAACACAAGCCAAAATTGGGCTGGGGGGGAACAAGCTGAAGAATATTTAGATAGGTTAGATGTATTCAAGTCAGCAGGGCCTGATGAAATTCACCCTAGAGTACTTAAGGATGTGACTGAAGCAATTTTGGAACCATTGATGATTATCTTTGAGAACTCCTAGAGGATGGTTTAAGCACCACTGGACTGGAGAAGGGCAAATATAGTACCTATCTTTAAAAAGAGAAACAAAGAGAATCCAGGAATTATAGATCAGTCATCCTAACTTGGGTACCTGAAAAGATACTGGAACAAATTATTCCACAACCAATTTGTAAGCACCTAAAGGTTCATAGGGCTAGAAGGAATAGCAGGCATGGATTTGTCAGCATGGATTATGCCAAATCAATGTAATTTCTTTTTTTGACATTGTTACTGGCATCGTGGGTAAGGGGAAAGCTGTAGACGTGATATAGCTTGATTTTTTTGTTAGGCTTTTGAGGCTGTTCCATATGTTGTTCGCAAAAGCAAACTAGGAAAATGTGGTCTATATGATATGGCCTATAAGAAGGGTGGAAAACTGGTTAAAGACTGTACTTGGAGTAATTATCAACGGTTTGCTGTTAAACTGGGAGTAGGTATCTAGTAGGGTCCCACAGGGGTACTAGTCAATATTTTCAGTAATGACTTGGATTATGGAATGGAGAGCATACTTAAAAATTTGCAGATGACCCCAAACATGGAAGGATTGCAAACCTGGAGGACAAGATTAGAATTCAAATTGACCTTGACAAACTGGAGAACAGGTCTGAAGTCAACAAGATGAAATTCAATGAAGACAAGTGCAAAGTGCTATGCTTGGAGAGGCATAATCAAATGCACATTGATTATGAATCAGCAGTGTCATGCAATAGTGAAAAAGACTAATATCTTTATGGGATGTATTAACAGAAGTGTCCTATATAAAACATGGGAGGTAATTGCCAATTTTACTCTGCGCCAGTGAGGTCTCAGCTGAAGTACTCTGTCCAGTTCGGGAGGCTACACTTTAAGAAAGATGTGAACAATTTGGAGAGAGTCCAGAGGAGAAGGAAACAAATGATAAAATGTTCAGAAAACCTGGGCAATGAGGAAGAGATTTTTTTAACAAAAAAAACCTTGGACATATTTAGTCTTGAGAGAAAAAGACTGAGGGTGGATCTGATAAGTCTTCAAATATGTGAAGGGTTGTTACAAAGACTATGGTGAGCAAATGCTGAAGGTAGAAGAAGCACCAATTGACTTAATCTGCAGCAGGGGAGATTTATGTTAGATATTAAGGAAAATTTTCAAGGATAGGTAAACTCTGGAATAGACTTCCAGAGGAGGTTGTGGAATCCCCATTACTGGCAGTTTTTAAGAATAGGCTTGACAAACACTTGTCAGGGATGGGCTAGGTTTACTTTCGTCTTGCCCACATGCACAAGGGTGGACTAGGTAACCTCTCAAGGTCTCTTCCAGTCCAGCATTGCTAGGATTCTGTGATTCTATGAAATCTTAATTTCTGTTTCCTTCCATTCTTTATTATTTGATGATATAGTAAGTGTATTTATTTCTCATCCTATGAAATTCATGCTGTATAATTATATTTTGTATTAACTTTCAGTATATTAGCCAGTAGGCTAATTCTGCAAACAGTTACACACTGGCATCAAGCTGTTGCTTTTGTTACCTCATCTTCCCACCCACCATCACCTCGGTTGCCTCTTTTGTCTACTTGCTGCTGCTTACGGGCAATTTTTACCCAATTTGAAGATTTTTGCAGTTTCTTCTCATACACAAACTGGCTTTTGAAAGCAAGACGGCACTGAATATTCATATAACTTCCTCTTTGGAGCCTAAAGGATTAAGCTAAAATACAGTGGGGGACAGAGATTTACCTCACGACTCTGGGCTAGATTGTGCTTTCGTTGTGCAGCTGCAGGAACAGAACAGGGAAGGAGCATTGGCTCTTGCTCCACTGGCTGGCTTGTGGAGGAGGTGGAGTCCAGGCTCCAACCATGTGTTCAGGGGGGAGCAAGAAATGGGTGTACAGCACCCACTTACCCTGCACGCCCAGGCTCAAGGTCCAGGGAGACTGCACAGGATTATAAAGCTGTGTGGGTATGTAGCTCAAATCACGCAAGTTTTAGACCAAAGAGTCTCACTTGCACTCATTTTTTCTTTTTTCAGCACTGAATTTTCTCTTTGCTATTAAATCTTCAAACAAATTGTAGCTTACACGAACATTTTGTTGATGCTGTTTGCAATTTTATTTATTCTCTAGGTGGTGATCAAGGCTTATTAAATAGTTTCTTCAGTAACTGGGCAACAACAGATATTGGCAAACATTTACCGTTTATCTACAATTTAAGCAGTAGTGTTATCTACACGTATGTTCCTGCTTTCAAACAGTAAGTAGTATTACTGGTGGATGATTGCAATTCTATACAGCCCTTTAATATATTTTGCCCATTTATAAGAGAAAAGGCTAGTGACCCATTCTGAAACTTGTTGATTAGAAGTTAGTCTAACACAATAGTCCACAATGTGAAGTCGTGTGACAAGAAGTTGGAATACAGTAATGCAGATCCTTTATCATCTGGTCTGATACAGAATACCACGATTTCTCAACGCTTAGTATTGTTAAATAGCTCTTACAATAGAGAACAAAAGTAAAAGTTGGAATAGTATTACTTGAATTGATATATCTTGGTTGATATGTCACTTCAGTGACACTTTCCTTATATTCTGCAGACCACAGATTACCTAATGGCACAGTTCTGATATTCTTACTGCAAAAGTAGCCCCTCTGATTTTCATTAGAGTTTCTCACAGTGTAAGGGTATTGAAATCTGTCCATAAGATTCTTCCTTGAAGCAAAATCGGTTCTAGCAATTATTATATGATTTCAAATGCTCTTCTTTTTTTCTCTTTTAATAAACTTTTATGGTACACTGTTATAGGTATGGCTATATGAAATTCTTTCAAAAATGGGTCATGAATTCGATGATCCATTAGTGTGAATTACGATGAACTTCTTTTGAAGCTTTCACTGGATAATTTAAATACCGGAACCAAAATAATCAATAATTTTTGCTGCTTTGATATTCAGTAAAGTGATTTTTATTAGTTCGGAGGGGAACATGCAAGAAGAGATGAACTATTTCCATTAGAATCAGCAGTAGGAAACAAGTGACAATGCAGTCTTTTATTTCCTTTCTTTCAAGCAAAGCAATTCAGATTAATAAAATAAAATAATTTAATTCAATAGCTTTCAATTATTTTGCATAACTGAGATCACATCTGGTGATATTGCATTGACCTCTTATTAGTGTATTGTCACGTGTAGTTGTTGCAAGACGTCATGCCTGCCACTTATGAAATGCCAGTCAGGATGTATTTATTCCTATCCCACAACTTTGTATTTCTCTCCTCTACAGTTTTGGCAGAGATGCAAAGGTAGTTCATTTTTTGGGGCCAGCAAAGCCCTGGCACTACAAGTACAACTCTCAAACAAGAACAGTTATGCAGGATGACTCCACCTCAGGATCTCAGCATCAGTTCTCATTTCTTGTACTCTGGTGGAAGATATACTATGCTAACATATTGCCTTTGTTAGAAAAACTTCCAGAGGCGGAAGACGCAGAATCCCAGGGACAAAAGGTAAAGTGGTATCTTGGAAAAGAGACTAGCGGGAATATGCCAAAATCAAAACACCAACAAAAATTCCATAAATAAAAATAAATTACTATCTTGACTTCTTTTTTGGCCTGGGGAGTTGAGTGAGATGGGAAGGCATGATGGCTTTTGAATGGCAATAAACCTGCAGTGACTTTTTAGTGCAGATGTTGTCTAGAGATGGATGTGATAACTATACCTCTGTGTAAAGTATTAGCTTATTATTATTAGTGCGCCAAAGATTTTTCCTTTGTATCAAAAGTAAACATAATTGATGAATAATGTTTGTAAACTGACACTTAAACCTTCCCAAAACCTCTCTCCAAAAGCCTGGCAGCCAGATTTTCGGCTGGTGTAAATCAGCATTGCTCCACTGTCTTTGATAGAGCTAAGATGATTACCGTCAGCTGAAGACCTGGCCTGGAAATACAGTCACTTTACCTTTTTTCAGAACTGCATTGTAACTGTTCGTATGAGGGTCATAGCTTCTCAGCTTATTGAATAAAGTTGCCCTGAAAAAGGTCTGAATATTTATGTTGAGGAAATAGTTTGCTATAGCTTTACAGCTGAAAGCATGCTGCTGTAAAGCATGCAGTTTGGCACTTCAATTTTAATTTAAAAGTAAAACTTAAAAATTAGTTCTCTCATCAAGAAATATACTCTTAATTTGCATATTTAAAGTGGCTAGAGTAGACTAGTTGCTGATAAATAGATTAGATTGTGGTTTCAAAAGAGATAAAGCAGCAACTAGGAGTAGTGGGGGCAGAGAATACTTTGATACGCATTATAAATTGCATCCCCTTGATACATGTAAATGAATTTTCACAACTGTGTTTAGAATTGGATGATGATAATCATAAAAACTTCAACAGGCCCATAAAATCAGTTGAAGTATTGCCACTGATGTGAAGAGAATCGGTTTGTAAAACCTTTCTTATGCCTAGCAAACTGGGAAGGAGGAGAGAAGAAGGGGAACTGCAGGTTATAGATATTTGCAATTTTTGTTTGCCTAACTTTTGTCCCTCCTATACTTGGTAGAATAAAGAAACAATAGAAGTAAGCTAGCATGGAAATTGAATAATTTCTTCTCAGTGGACGGGGGTGGCTTTAAGGTTTGTATTAAGGGCTTGATCCATCTCCTACTGAAGTCTATGGGAGTCTTTCCATTGACTTTAATGGGTGTTGGATTGACTACGAAGTTTAGGTACAAGACTTTCACTGAAACCTGTGCCCCAGTCTGGGGATAAAAGAAACCCCTTCAGATTCTGTAGCTCTTTATTCCTTAACTTCTATAGGGCCTGTGGCAATCAACAAGAAAATACCACAGTAGAACCTTGTATCATGAAGAAAGTGTAAATATTTTTTATAATTTGTTAAATCACACGTATCATAAAACAGTTTGTTGCAAAATTCTTCTTTTAGTGATGTGATTTGTTTTTTCTAGCACATTTTCAGTGGAGATGAAATTAGACCAAAAAATGAGAGTCCTCTGATCAATTCTCTGCAAATCCCTGTGTTTCCAGAACAGACACCTGAAATGGACATCACTACTTGTCCACCGGAAGAGTTTGATACTAAAACAGTAAGTACAAACTGTATATTTCTTGTGAATATCTATGTATATTTTTACATATTGGGCACTACCAGTGATGGACATTTTTATGATGACACATGTAAGCCTCTAAACAAAATTTAATTTAAGCATTTGATCTTGATGATAACATCCTCCTCAATTTAGTTCTAGTGCTTTAATTCTCTCACTGGATTCAGAAATAAATTCAAGTCTCATCATGAAAATTTATGGTCTTTGATCTTCAGTCAAGAATGGCTCTGATGTATCTGGAGTTTAAAAAATTTGTATTGAACATTGCCAAGATAATATTTGACAAGTTAGTGGGTGCTAAATAAATCTTAGGGAAATTCTACTGCCAAAGTAACCTTATTGAATTACAGTATTCTTATCATTGTATAAATTTAAAGCTGGAATCTTCTTTTATCAATAATATTTACAGAGATTTCTGTTTAAAACTTAAGTGTATTCCTCAAAGACTGTTTCCTAGTCTGCATTCCTCTGATATAGATGTACTGTTCACTTCTGCAAGGCAGTTTGAGTTCCCCTTTGAGTACTTGTTTTACACTTGTGTATATCAGTTTATTTAATTGGAATAGCTTATATGCTTACTGGAGTGAGGTCACTTGGATGCACATTATTCTGTTCATCCTGGCTTCTTAGAGCCTTGTCCATAATAGCACTTTCATACCATGCAGGGCTACTAACCATAAAAGTTTGTTTTGTAATACTTGCTATATTATGGTAGATTGGGAGAAAGTAAATCAAATTGTAGCTTCAGTGTCACCTGCTGTTTGTTTTTACTGATTACACTCCCAGTGCATCCGATGAAGTGAGCTGTAGCTCACGAAAGCTTATGCTCAAATAAATTGGTTAGCCTCAAAGGTGCCACAAGTACTCCTTTTCTTTTTACTCCCAATACAGTGGCCAAATGAAATATAATTTTCCTCATTTTTAATGGCTAAATCTGTGTCAAGGCTTCATAATGGTACTGTGTTCGTGTGTTGTAAACATATCACTATTTTAGTGTTTCTTGACCATTATTGTAGAGAAGTGTAGTGGTTTTTGTTTTTAGAGAGAAACTGCAAATGAACTATTTGCAAGAATCCCTTTTTTAAAAACTGAATTTATTTAAAGGATTTTAATTTTTGTTGAATCTTTCTGATGGTGTTGGAATGTTGTTAGACCCAGACTATTACTATATACACTACTGCGTGGTAATTCTAAAACATGTTGCTTAACAACGTGGTTCTTTGGGGTTTTTAAAAATATCTTTAAATTGCTAGTTGTATACAAGCTACTCATTTAATTTTTCATTAAAATAAAATATGAATGCTTCATCAAGAGATTATGTAAACTAGGATTAAGGGCCTCCCACTTAAAATGGCCTAATTCCATTGACCTTATGGAGTTATTTCAGTTTTACGCTGGTGTAAGTGAAAAGACACTCTCACGCTTAAGGGCTCTATGTTCTGATTGCCAGAAGAAGTGAATGTGTATTTCTGTTAACCCATGTAGACCTGAATACAGTTTCTCTACTTCATCTCTATTATGGATCACCTTGATCTGCTCTCATTCTATAGATAGAAATTGCTTGCCTAGCCATAGAGCAAACTGAACTTCTAGCATCTCTTTTCCATCCTTCATTCCTCCAGCTGAAATTCTTTTCTACTGTATAAATTCTGTTGGTGTAAAAACTGTGAACAAAAAGCAAGAATTAATAAAAACTTTACATTTCAGCCACCTGTACCTCAAGTTGAACAACCCAGTTCTGAAGTCAGTCTCCCTGAGCCAGACCAGCCATTAGAACAGCTTGCCTTTCATCCTGCCCCTCAGCAAACCTTGGAACTGGTATATACAACTCTTTGTGTTCCATCCTTGTTGCAAGTCTTTGTGCATTTACTTCATTCTTTGCCAGCACAATTTTGGGAGAGATCAGCTAATTAATTAAATAATTTAATTTAACATAAGTATGTCTTAGCTAATCAGGCAGATATAGAAATGATTTCTCTGTATAATTTCTTAGCCATTTCCAGTCCTTTTTTATGAAGCTCTCTCTTTAATATTTGTGAATTTTCTATCTGAATGTATACCCCCCTCTCCCCCCCCCCCCCCAAAAAAAAAAAGTGGTAAATTTGTGAAATTAGTCTTGGTTATCTTGTAATAAATAGTTGTTTCAATTATAATTGGTGTTTAAAGCTCAAATGTACTATCTGCTGAAATAATTTAAGATAAAAAATATAATAGGTTAAATCTTGGTTCCATGGAAGTCAATGGGAGTTTTGCTACTGACTTGGACAGAGCCAGGATTTCACCCATAATATTTAATCTTCTGTCAATAATAATATCCAAAGGTTAGCTTTAATCCATGTAATAAAGGTAAGTACATGGATTAGCATGTATTAGTAGGGATTATATATTTACTTAAGAAATCAGTGCCAGATTTTGTCACATGTGCGTATCTCCAGGGAGTAAGTACACTCTGTAAAATGTTTTGTTCCTTAGTTGTTGGGCCTCAAGTAAACGTACTGGGAGCTTAGCAGAAAGATCTGGAGTTTTATTTTGAAACTGCCTTATTATGAATTTCTTACAAGTGTTCAAAGGGTTATGTGGACCCTTCTGAATGAGATAAGTCAGTTCTTCTTTGCTCATAACATCAGAGGAGCTGCTTCTCGGTGTGCCTTTCTGAGCAGAGTATTCAGATGGAGCAAACTTTCAACTACTACTTTATCAGCTGGCATAGTATTTAAATAGTTGGTATTAAATCCACAATATTTTAAATTTGGTGGGTACTATATGAAAAGGCTTGAAATATTAGACAGTTTTAGGAGTGCAAAATTTCTGATGAAACATTATCTGTAATGTACTTTACAAACATGACCAATAGTCTAACAGTCAAACAAGTCAGACAAAATAAGTGCCAGATAAGTGTCCTGCGGATTTTTTTTAAATATAAATCTGATTTAGGAACTCATTAACACATGGATCTCTACTGAAATCTTCCTGTGGTTCTTCAGTTTCCGTCAGTAGTCACATGTCGGGCATATGCCATTAATACTACAGTAGTATTGCTGTCTGCCTCTCATGGTTTGGAGAGGCACTACAGTAAATAGCCTCACGCTTTTTCTTCTAATTATTACTTAAGGGTTATGTCATGCTATAAGGAAAATTAAGATTGAAGTCATTTAGCAGGCAGCACTCTCAAACTGAATGAACTGTTCCATCCTTTTCTGCTTGTCAGATGGTCTATTTTTTTACTTGAATTCTCACTTTATCCTTTGAATGACTTGATAGATGATATACTGTAAAATAAAATCTCTCTGTTAACCTGTGCATTGGGCGTCATCTGTACGTATAGATTTTATTTAAGCAGATGTTAGGAATTTTTGCATTCTGCCCTTTGCTATATATTCATCTGATCCTTGGTTTTTATTACGGACTACTTTGTCAGGTCAATTAATAATTTTTCTTCCCTACATTATACTTAATTTTACAGAAATGATCCTTAATTGACATGTCCAGAAAGGGAAGATCTCTTAGATCTTCATCTGGAGTCAAACAGAACAGTTTGTTACAGATAGCATATATCAAAGATAAAATGTATGAAAATTGGTGGTTGCATTCTGGATCGTCATACTTGCCTGAGTAAGGGCTATTTGTATGAGTAGTGGAATACAGGGTGAGGTCCTAGGTCAGTCTGGAATATTGATTTTGTTTGTCATGCATGTGAAACAGGGTGGGTATATCATAGGTATTACAGAAATGAAATTCCTTTCACAGTATATTAATTTCCCTCTAATTGATTAAATTATCAGTACTTGTTCATTATCTTTTATTCACATAATAACCTTTGCTAATAGAGTCTCCAAACCAAAATTAGCAAATTTGAAATATCCCTCAGAGGAGCAAACTATCTGTGCATTGAATGGTCGTTGTTTTAATTAAAATTTACAAGAGCTTCAGGATGGTTAGTGAGACTGGTGTCTGACAAATGCTATTTCTAGCCTGAGTTCTTACTGCCTTGTCCATTAACTCTTTGGAGACCAGACAAAACTATGATCCCAGCCTGGCACTGGGATCTGCTAGTGTAGATACCTCTGTCCATGTGGAGTCCTGCTAAAGTTATTCAGACTCTGCACAGGCATAGAGCGTTATTCATATGTATCCTCATTTAAAAACCTCATTTTTTGTTGGCATTTCTGAATTTGCCAGATTGTGAGTTAAGACAAGGAAATCTGTTTGACTCTTTCAAAGATACTTTGCCAAGTGATACAGCTGCGAAAATGTGACCACATCATGGAAATCATAATGAACAATGTCTTCAAGATAATTTTGGTTTGGATAATTACAGTTTAGAAACTGATTTTTAAGGCTAATGAAGTGACTGCTTTGCCCTGTCCTGTCTCCTTTTCTAGGATGAGTCTACCCATCATATTTCTGAGCTGTCTACTCCGCTCAAACCAGAAGAGCCAAATGCAGAAGATGAACGGAAGAAGTGGGAGGAAGGCCGCATGGACTACATGGGGAAGGATGCTTTTGAACATATTAAAAAGAAATTGGATACATTTTTAAAGTAGACTTAATTGTAATGCAATATATTGACCAGCCACTGTTTGCGTTTATGGTGTACATGCAACCCCTGGGATGTTTTGTTATCTTCCTTTGATATTGAAGTTAAAATGGACCTCCTCTATTTTAAGAAAAAAAATTGCAAACATAGCACCACTAACTTTTTAACTCTGGTGTGTGCCTCATATTGATTGTTGACCAATAGTGCCTCATGAAGTAGTAGTGCAGAAATTGTGACATCTCCACTTGACATCTCTGCATTAAGGAAAAAGTCCTATAGTATTCTGCAGTAATATCCAAAATATTAGAATTGATAACATTAAACTTCCAGAGGAGATTAGATTAATCTAGAGGATTTCCACCTTTAGAAAATGCTGCAAAACCTTTTTTATGAAAGCTTTTCCACCGGAACCAAAGTGACATTCACACCATCAACGATTATACATAAGCTGACAAAGAGAAAATCCAAAGGAGAAAACTCTGGCTCCACTAAAATCAATGCCAAAACTCCCATTGACTTCAGTGGTGCTAGGCTTTCGCCTGGATGCTCCAAGAAGTCCACTGAGGGGCTCTGTTCTTGCTATTCTACTTTAGGTGGAAGTGCCCAGGTACAAAGCTAATGGGCAACAGTACAACTCTAAAATAGATGGTAATGGTGTTACTAGTTTCTTTTGGATCATTGCGATAAATTGGTACAGGATTTTTATGTTACCTTAATCTGTGTATTCAGGGTTTCTCATGTTTTATTATGTATTTTATTAGCTAAATGGTTGAGAGAGAAAAAAAACACTATATAGGCCTATAGGCCTTCATAACGAAGAGCTGTTCTGCCTCATTCTGGTGCTTTAAATGAATTTGTTTACCAGTGCTCCAAACTGCATTTCACAAAGGCACTAAATCCATTAGATGGTATTTTTCTATATTGAAGGCAGTTTGTGTGCATCTGAGACAGATAACTGACACCTATTTAATAAAACAGCTATTAATAATAATTAATAAAACTAAGGACCTATTTCCAGAAACCAATACAACTGTGTGTATAGTTATTGTCAGTGGGACTCTGCTGTATTAACTATACTTGTGAGGGTACTGCTTTGCAGATTTGGGCCTTCAGATTAAACTTTAATCACGTTGTTAAATAAAAATAAATACATTTCAGAAGACCGAGAAACTTGACAGATTTTTCTAATTTGGTAACTCTTGCATTGCATCTTGAAACTTCAACTCTGGTATTACCAGAGCTGGAAATTAGAGTTATACAACACTTGATGCAGGACTTCTTTAAACATTTGGGGTCATATTGCGTCACCAGTTTTTAAGTTGCAGAACTACCTAACTAAATCATTTGGGAACTCTGCTTAAAAAAAAATCAATGGCATAATTTATCGCTCCTTGGTAAGAGGAATGTACACAGAATTCTACTGAGGAAAAGAAAAAGTAGCTTCTTTTCCCCCCAGAATCCTGCACAAATTAATCCACTAGGAAAGCAGCAAGAGAATCCAAAGCAGTGGAAGAAAGAAAACATTTGAAACCTTTTTTTTTGTTTGTTTTTTTGAATGTGTCTGTAAGGAATTATTTTCACTTTCATGAGTCTAACTACCTCCACTTTTACCCATCTTGTCTCTTATTTACTCTTAGTGAAGCGATTTGGGTGTTTAAGAGAATTCTCAGTTTTATGAGGAATATTGCCAATGCGACCTAAACAGTTTGAAGATTGTTTAAATGGAAAGACTTTTTTAAAAAAAAAAAAGTGAACTCATGTTTTGTGCAGCTACATTATGTGCAGTTACTACTGCATCTTACTGGGCATGTTAGTTAGATTATGTGGGAAATTACTGACTTAAAGGGAAAATCAGTAATTCTAAAAGATTTTCAGAGTAGGTTTATTACCGTTAAGTATTAAAGTGAAAGGAGGGATCAGGGAGCACATCTGAAGGGAGCTAGGATGTAAATTTGCACCCAGTGGTGGTTATACAGTATTTTTCCAAGAAAACTAGATTTATAGGAATGTCTGATGTACCACAATAACATGTACTTAATGAGAAATTCATCTTTAATATTTAGAAAGAAATCTTTGTCATCTTTTCCGGCTGGTGTTTAGAAAGGATTTGGTCCAGTTGTTGATTCTTTTCCCCCCCAACCTATTGGAACACTGAGGAGGATGAGCTCAGGAAGAATAGTGCACAGGGAAGAAATTTGAGTCACTTGTACTTGGCTTCCTTAGACTAGTTGTGTTCTTTTGAAACATGTACGATATGATTTTTCAAAAGTGCTCCTACATCCTTATATAGGACAGGAATAGCTTAATAGTTGCTTTTGAAAATCACACCCATATTGTACTAATGCACCTGGCAGTGGCAAATTCTGCTCATGTTAGCTTAATGGTTCAAGGTAATTTCTGTGGTTACATACCAACTACAGAGGAAGAATGAAGTGACGTTGATCTGGGAACCAAATATTCAATGGCAGACTGCAACTATTGTGAATTTGAAAGAGGCTGGACGCACATCATGGGGCGAGAGTTGAACAATACCTTTTTAGCGCAAGTTTGACTGTAGGAATGTAGTGTGAATTTGTTTTGTAGCTGTGGTCTGAATCTCCACCAAGTCTTGTGAATTTGAACTGATCTATGGAAGTGACGTTTGTTAGGCTCTGCTTATTATATTAACAACTTCATGATATTTTGTATGGTCACTTGTTACCAATGTCACTGAAGTTCTACACTGCCATCTAAATAAGGATCAGGACTCCTATCTGTAAGTACAGAATCAAACAGTGAAACTTCCCGCAGAGCAGAAGGCTCAGCCAAGTCTGTACGCACCACTTAAGTTCCTAATGTGTTTGTGATGAATAGTCTTTGCACTAAAGTGAATGTCGCACAGAGAAATCAGAAAGGGAAAAGGCTTGAAGTAATCATGTCCATTACAGGGCTGGTGCAGGATTACAGTTCAAATTTCCATTGTGGCTGGGGAGTATCCTTCTTGAGTGATTGGTTACTTTTAAATATGTTTGTTATTAAATTAGTATTCTGGTGTCAGTAGTATGGTGAACAGTATTTGCAAACATAAGCTATGCTTGTCTGCTTAGTGATAGCTAGTAGGCGTAAAGTTTTTCAATCACTACTCGTGGACTGATTGAGTTTCCACTCATTGTTTTGACTTCATTTTTTTCTATAAAATGAAATTGTGACTTGTTTCTCTTTTGTTTGTATTTTTTTCCCCACGGTGACTGAATATATTCTTTTCACATGAGAATGTTGTTTAGTTGCAAGTTGTCATCTCATTTTGTTTCAAGAAAAACTCAAGAGTGGTTATTTGTTAGAGAGCTGAGTACATATTTACTAAATGTGTAGACAATGAATTTTCAAAAAGTGTGTTGAAATATAGTTGCCAGTGTCCAGTGGGAATCTACTGAGGTGAACAATAAAGTGGTAGAGTGTCCACTTTGATGATGTGGGAAATTCAAGTAGGGTTTTTCTCTGAGGCATTGGTGTAGTCACAGAGTAAGCTTTGGGGGTGGATTTTCCCTTGAACAACAGATCTTTTCTCAGTGTCAATTAGGAAGGGCTGGTAGGTAGAGACCTACCTCTTGTCTCTACTGGACATACTGTAATAATGACAAGGATATAGAGGTAAATGACTGGCATAAAGAGCTCCTGCTGTCCAATCTGTGTCAAGAATGGATGAGCAATTAATGGGGTTTTGAAAGGCTATATTAAAATAAAGCTCTCAAGGAGCTATTGATGGGAGAGAGTCCCCCTTTCACTTAAAGGGGACATCTTTATTTAATTAAAACCTGCTCATCGGTCTCTCCCCTCACATGTTTATGATCAGAAGAGTTAATCCCAGCTAGAATCAGAGTAATTCTCACTTGCAGTGTAACCATCAATTGTGTGGCTTAATAATTTGGATCTGGTGTGGGTGGGCCACAAGCGGAGAACACTTCAGGTCATTTCCCCGTACCATAGTAATAGGAGTGTGTAGATCTATCCCTGAAATATCTCTTGCATCCATTTCCTAACATCATGCCTGAGGCCTTTCAGTTTGGATATTCTTGGAAAGTAGCAAGACTGTTTAACCTCCATGCCAGGGCAGTCCCTCCTGTATTTTGCTGTGAATTTTACATCTATTTTTGTTTTGCAAAGCTGGAACATAAAACTACCTAATTCTTATTTCCACTGGTATTCTGCTAAGTAATAGGAACTTGTATCGTTAATAGTGGTTGGTATTATTTACAAGCCTCAGGCAGGGCTGCCGTTAGGGTGTAGCAAGCAAGGCAATTGCCCTGGGGCCCCACTCCACAGGGGACCCTGTGTGGCAGGGCTTGGGCTTCAACCCTCTGGGGCTTGGGCTTCAGCTTCAGCCCTGTGCGGCAGGGCTCAGGCTTTGGCTTCAGAAATGTTGCAGAAATCCAATGTGTGAGCAGATAAGGGAGGTGGGGTAGGGGCCCACTCCTTAGTTTCTCTCAGGGCCCCAATGAGTCTAATATCTTTCCTTAGGCCAGGGATGGTGTTGGTTCAGTAGAAAAATGTCTGCAATGTGCCTGTTTTTTTTTTTTTTTTTTTTTTTTTTTAACAGATCTGATTATCTGGTCAATTCCTCTACTGGGGATAAATTATAACTTCAGCTATCTCTAATTCTTGTGATATTTTTTTTGGCCAATAACATCAATGAGAAGATGGTCAGCAAATAGAAAAATCTTCTCATTGATTTTTAACTTTTGTTTTTGCATTTGTGTGAAAGTATTTTACCTCAGTTTTATCAAATAAATACATAAAACAGTTTGCTTGGGTCTATTTTTTTTCTTCTGTGGTGTATCTGGGGTATTATAAATGGCGGTCATTTTAAAAATATCCCTCCAAAACTAGTCATTTTCTTATGTCTTCTGAATTTTCAGTGCATTAGAAATTCAGACTGCTTCATGTGAACTTTTTTTCCCCACCTGTCTTTGCTGACCAATAAATGGGTAACTTTCTTAGAGGTTTTAATTGAAAATGGTGACACAAGCATTTCATCACATCATCTCTGATCCATTCCAACATCAACTTTTAATTGGGTTGTATAACATGGCCATAAATTTAGCCACTTTGTGCCAAGGTCATTAATAAAAATGTTGAATAAGACCGGTCCCAAGACTGATCCCTGAGGAACTCCACTAGTCACTTCCCTCCAGCTTTACAGTTCACCTTTCAGTATGACCCGTTGTAGTGCCCCTTTAATCAGTTCCTTATCCACCTTTCAATTCTCATATTAATCCCCATCTTCTCCAGTTTAATAATTTCCCATGTGGAAGTGTATCAAATGTCTTAGTGAAATCCAGGTAGATTAGATCCTTTGTCTAAAAAAATCAGTTAAAATTAGACTAAAATTTCCATGCTTTGTCTCTTCCTGAAAGTGACTCTTTTTTTGGGTGAGCAAAATCCTTTCAGTCGTTATGAAGTTCAATAAGTGTTAAAGATATACTTGCTTCACTAACAAAAATTCTAATAATCCTTTGGGGGGGGGGAAACAGCAGTTTTTTGCACATTTTGAAATTGGGCATAAATGCAAGCCTCAATGAGGACAAATGCCTTTGGTTGGTTTGGAAAAAAGAAATCGTATACAGAGAAACAGTACTAACTTTCCTTAAGACTACAGCTAACATAGATCCACTGTGCCACCTAGTCAGTTGTTTCAAGGAAGTTATATGTTCATCAGTTCCAAGCCTTTGCTGCTTTTCCTTTTAAAATGTTTTTTCTTAAAATCTAGGACCCAACATTGCAACTATGTAGCGCTTTCTAATCCACTTGCCTTATTAAATGTAAATATTAACTGGGTACTCATTACTAATGTGCCCTAGAAAATCATAGAATATCAGGGTTGGATGGGACCTCAGGAGGTCATCTAGTCCAACCTCCAAGCAGGACCAATCCAATTTTTGGCCCAGATCCCTAAATGGCCCCCTCAAGGATTGAACTCAAAACCCTGGGTTTAGCAGGCCAATGCTCAAACCACTGAGCTATCCCTCCTCTCACCCCCAAATACATACATACATACATACATACATACAATGATTGTTACCCAGGAGCAACTTTGATGTTAGCGTTCTTGCAAACTTAACGCTGCATTAGAAGAGAGGTTTGGGGTTTTTTTGTATTTTGTTTATAGTTGACCGATATTTTTCATAGATATTAAGGTCAGAAGGGACCATTCTGATCATCTAATCTGACCTGCACAATGCAGGCCACAGTATCTCATCCACCCACTCCTGCAATAAACCTCTCACCTATGTCTGAGCTACTGAAGTCCTCAAATCGTGGTTTAAAGACTTCAAGGTGCAGAGAATCCTCCAGCAAGTATCCATGCCCCATGCTACAGAGGAAAATGGAAAAACCCCCAGGGCCTCTTCTAATCTGCCTTGGGGGGAAATTCCTTCCCAACCCCAAATATAGCAATCAGCTGAACCCTGAGCATGTGGGTAAGATTCACCAGCCAGATACCCAGGAAAGAATTCTCTGTAGTAACTCGGATCCCACCCCGTCTAACATCCCATCACAGGCCATTGGGCCTATTTACCATGAATATTTAAAGATCAATTAATTGCCAAAATCATGTTATCCCATCATACCATCTCCTCCAGTTTTATCGAGTTTAATCTTGAAGCCAGATAGGTCTTTTGCCCCCACTGCTTCCCTTGGAAGGCTATTCCAGAACTTCACTCCTTTGATGGTTAGAAACCTTCAAGTCTAAACTTCCCGATGGCCAGTTTATATCCATTTGTTCTTGTGTCCACATTGGTACTGAGCTTAAATAATTCCTCTCCCTCTCCGGTATTTATCCCTCTGATATATTTATAGAGAGCAATTATATCTCCCCTCAACCCTTTTTTGGTTAGGCTAAAGGAGCCAAGCTCCTTGAGTCTCCCTTCATAAGACAGGTTTTCGGATCATCCTAGTAGCCCTTCTCTGTACCTGTTCCCGTTTGAATTCATCCTTCTTAAACGTAGGAGACCAGAACTGCACACAGTATTCCAAGTGAGGTCTTACCAGTGCCTGGTATAATGGAACTAACACCTCCTGATCTCTACTGGAAATACCTTGCCTGATGCATCCCAAGACCGCATTAGCTTTTTTCATGGCCATATCACATTGGCGGCTCATAGTCATCCTGTGGTCAACCAATATTCCAAGGTCCTTCTCCTCCATTACTTCTAATTGATACGTCCCCAGCTTATAACTAAAATTCTTCTTATTAATCGTCTCACTATTAAATTTCATCCTATTACTATTACTCCAGTTTACAAGGTCATCCAGATCCTCCTGTATGATATCCCAGTCCTTCTCTAAATTGGCAATACCTCCCAGCTTTGTGTCATCTGCAAACTTTATTGGCACACTCCCACTTTTTGTGCCGAGGTCAGTAATAAAAAGATTGGTCCCAAAACCGATCCCTGAGGAACTCCACTAGTAACCTCCCTCCAGTCTGACAGTTAACCTTTCAGTGTAACCCACTGTAGTCTCCCTGTTAACCAATTCCTTATCCACCTTTCAATTTTCATATTGATCCCCATCTTTTCCAATTTAACTAATTCCCCATGTGGCACTGTATCAAACGCCTTACTGAAATCGAAGTAAATTAGATCCACTGCGTTTCCTTTGTCTAAAAAATGTTACTTTCTCAAAGAAGGAGATCAGGTTGGTTTGGCATGATCTACCTTTTGTAAAACCATGTTGTATTTTGTCCCATTTACCATTGACCTCAATGTCCTTAACTACTTTCTCCTTCAAAATTTTTTCCAAGACCTTGCATGCTACAGATGTCAAACTAACAGGCCTGTATTTACCCGATCACTTTTTTTCCTTTCTTAAAAATAGGAATTATGTTAGCAATTCTCCAGTCATATGGTACAACCCCTGAGTTTACAGATTCATTAAAAATTCTTGCCAATAGGCTTGCAATTTCGTGTGCCAACCTTCCTTTTGTTTCAAAGTCTTACACTTCCCATTTTTATACAAAAGGTAATATTTAAGCCTCAGCAATGCAGAAACTTCAGTACCCACAGATCAGAAATGTAAAAACACAGCTTTCCTCCCCATACTGCTGAGCGACAGGGTTACGTTTTCTGTGCTGGAACCTAGTTTTCTATGGTACTTGGCTTCTACAAAATTGTTCAGATGTAAAATTACTATCCATGGCTGCAGCACAGACATTTTCTTCAGTTCTTTAACACATTAGACAAATGTTAATTTTAAGAATGGACATTAAAAAGAAGTCTCTAAAATGTGGCTTTCAGCAAATGGTTTTGTTCTTAATCCTTTAGAACACACACTGGCAGAAAAGCGCCTTGTTTTGGTAACCTAGGTGAATGGTTCTCAAATGTGAAGGGAATTCAAGGGAAATGCAGGCTGGATAACTCTAAAATGGCTCAAACTATCTCTCTCACTTTGTCCATTATATATGTATTGCTTTACTGATTAGATGTGGCCTTGTGTTCAGCGCCCTGACTTTCCATTGGATCTAAAAGGAGCAAACAACATTTCAGTAATATTTGAACATGTTGAAATATTGTGGTAGAAGCTTATTGTCTCACCATAGATGGGAACTTTGAGTCAGTCCAAATGCAGCAATTCTAAATGTCATGGAATAATGATTCAAGCATTCAGCTGGAAACCCGCGTCAGAAAATCTGAATGTCAAATATTTCCACAATTCACCCACCGCTTTATCCAATAAAAACAAACTCTAGTTGTTACAATGCATCCATTCCATCTGTAAGGTATCTATTTTTAACCATACATAGGCACATTCTCCTGTGGTCAGAAAGTTGGCTAATTCCAACACCCATGTTGGACTTTTGTCATAATTTGTCATTCTATATGGGGTATGCCCCCATCACACCCTTTCAGAGAGAGAGAATGCATAAAAAAGACCAATGGATGGAGCTGGTAAAAAGTTTGAAATAGTGATCATTTTTTTGGAAAAAATATTCAGCCTTTTCAAGCAACTCTACCAGTGAATAACTGCCCTGGGAGTTCTCCTGTGGTATACAATACTTAAAATCAAACACACACCAAAGGCTTTTGCAATAGCCTTTTAATTGCTGTGGTGCAAAGGTACGCAGTGTAATCATTTTATTTGTGAAGCAAAGAGCATGCCCACTCTTCATAATAACTGTAAGTGCAACCCAGGGTAAGATGGGGGTTGAGATCTTACTGGAACCAGTTTATGTAGCGCTATGTAGTATATAATCCCCGGAAAACCATGTAAACTGGCTGTGCAATGAGCTAACTATCTTGGCTTGAATGCATAAATAAGGGAGATGAGACCTGCAGGGAACTCCATGTAAACAAGCTAGCCTACCTCAAGGTGGCCCTCCATGCTACCTTTGACCCTTACTCTCCTCCAACCCCTGTTGTCTTACCACTGGAGTCGAGTAGGGTTTATGAATTCCAGGGAGGGAGGGAGAATTGACTGACTGAAAATAGGTTGCTTGTTTTTTGTTTCCCCTCTTTGAAATTAAATTGTGGGTCTGTCTTTGGTCACCAGGTTATATTCTACTTTGCACTCACAGGAATCAGTGGGTGGAATTTGCTCTCTCTATATGTGGGCAGACCCTGTTTTCTCTGCCTGGCTGAGCTGTTTCAGAGTTGTCAGCCATGGAGCAATCACTGTAGCCTCTCTGGCCTGTTTGCACCTCGTGTATGCACTATAGTAGTGCCTATTCCAGTTTTTCAAAAGCTGCAGTACCAAGATAAGTTTAAAAAAAAAACCTCCTAGTTTTGAACGTACATATTGATCCACTAATCTTAAATGTATAAACATTACAAACTAGAAAAGATGTGTCAGTCAGATTACAATGATATACACAAAGCAGAACAAGCCCTGAATGACCTTTATCCATGATGGTGACCTTGAACTAATGGTTTTCCACATTTGGATAGAAGTTGCATTTAAAGCTTTGCTTGCATTACGAGGAGTGTTCATTTTAATTGTATCAATCACGTACTGCTGCTTAGACAGTTTGCTAAAATAGTATAGATTTCACATTAAATGCTCTCACTTCTGCTTCATATATCAATTTAGCAAAGGTGTCATCCTGATCTATTTATCAAAGCAACAAGTGGGGGAACTGTTAACGCATATTGCACACCATATTAATATGCATGACCCATCACATTAACATTATATACATATGAATATTGTGTTCAATTATGCTAATTTGTATGTTTCACTCTTACTTATGTCAAGAAATATATATCTCCCAATACCCTGCAGGCTCAACAGAACAGCTGGCATTCGCAAATATAAACCCTGTCAAAATCAAGACACAGAAATGTTTTACCCTGGTACAAGCCCAACTAATTTGTAATGCGGTGTTCAAAAACAAGAGAAGTTGGGGGGTGGGGTGGGGAGGGGCAGAGAAAAACAAGCTAAAAAGCTAATTGGTGAATTTCAGTCTTTGGTGATGTATAAAGTGCTTTTTAACGTGTAAACAAGTATGCTATAAATATAGTATCTATAAAGCTAGTTTTGGGGGCATATTGCCTTGACCTGTCAGCTGCCTTTAACACAGTGGCTGGCTTTTCTTGTAATGCTGTCCTTTCTTGGTTTCTGTGACTTTGTCCTCTCCTGATTCTCTGATCGCTCTTTCAGCCTGTCCTTTTGGAGGATCCTCCTAACCTACCCTCCAACTTTGTCATTCCCACCCCCCCAAACCTGTGCCAGGAACTCTGGGCAGGAACGGGGCGAACAGAAAACTCTTTCAGCTACTCTTCTCCATCATGGCTGCAAGTATACCATCTCCTACAGCCTCTCCTACACTGGGGCATGAGCACCCTGCTCTGTACCCTTAGACCAGCAGTAGCTTGGACAACACCATGTCAGGGCAGCCCATGCATTCAGGACTCATGAGCAGTTGGGCAGGGCAAATAAACCCCAGGATCCCTTCCTTCTTCAACCTCTCTTGGGTGGAAACTTCCTCTCCCATTCCCCACCACCAAGTGAGAGGAAAACATGGAAAGGAGTATTATGTTGGGTATTGAACATTTTTGTGAGTGTGGTTTTGTAATGTGAGTGTTGCACTATTTTAAGACATGTTTACAAATAAAGCATGTTCAGTTTTCAAGCATGTTTATTGTTATTGCATCATATCAAACAATTATGATTTGAGATAATAAAGCTTAAAAACCTGTTCAGGAGCAACTAAGTGTTCGTAAGCAAACAGTACTCCTGGATTTGGTGAGGTACAGAAATTCACATCAGTAAATTCCATCTGTAAAACCCCTCACCCCACCCCACATTCATTATTCATCATGTCATTCAGACTTACACACTGCATGGCAATCAAGCCCATGCCCCTCTCAAGCACTGCTCCTGAGCCTAACATGAGCCAATTTCCGGCTCCCCAAGGACAGTAATAGCAGTACTATTCCCCCTCATCCATTGGGCTGAGACCACAAAACATCTCTGACTTCTGCTGCCCGGGCACAACCAGCTCCCTCAGTGGTAGCTGTACTTTCTGGCTGAGGGTACCAATCCAGTCAGGGGGAAATGGCTCATCTCTGGCTTCACAAAGCTTGTGAACGGCACAGCAAGCCAAGCAAGGTGGACAACATTGATGACAATGGCATCCAAACAATTTCTAATGGGCCTTCCTAAAGCACACTCAACAACCATTCTACACCTGCGCAGAGTGTGATTAAACCATCTGTTGTCAAGGCCTCTGAAATCAGGATACAGTTTTATAAGCCAAAGCAAAAGGGGTATGCAGGCTCCCCCAGGATGACAGTGCAGACAGTAACACCATTTATGTCAACGTCATTTGGTGGGACTAGTGTCCCACCTTGTCCATGAATGTAGATTCCTGATTGGCAAAAAACTAGCTTGTGAATTTTTCCTGTGCAGCCCACGCTGACATTTCTAAATCTGGCTCTGTGGTCCACTGGTGCCTGCAGCGCAATGGAGTAGTACCCTTTGCAGTGTATGTACTCAGGTGCTCCTCCAGGAGGGCAAATGAGGCCCAATAATGGCCCTGGCACAGTTAGGCAACCCCACTCTCTTAAAGCCAGCAGTTACTGCTAGAATATCTTTAATGCCCACTACTTTGAGGTTGGAAAGTTGACTGAAGTGACGGCAGAGGTATCTAAGGCAATCAGGCATGTAGTTTACCCCAAACTGGTTGGCAATGGACCTGTATTTAAAAACAAATGTGCATTCAGTTTGGTAACATGTTCACCTCAGTGATTATTCCCCTCCATTAAGACTTTTCTAACCTCCGCTTGAACCTGGGGCTCTGGCAGCCCCACGGCAGTGCACAGACCCGAGTCAAACTAACCAGATCCCAGAGGCGCTAGTGCCCCCCGGACTCGGGTCTGCGAGAGACCATATAGATGCTCAAGCCCAAGGATACTGAACACAGGTAGAAAAAGAAATCCCAGTTCATTTATCTGGGACAAAAGCCTGAGCTCACTGTTCAGGGCCAAATTGCAACTGAGACAGAATTTGGTCCAGAGATTATGTTCAGGACTTAATCAGGCAGACGCCAGGTCTACTGAACAGAGCTCAATGATAGGGGTGGGTGAGTGTAGGTGGGTCAGAAATGAAAGGAATGTCTGATTCAAATAGTCCAGTGTAATTTTGCCCTGCCTATGGATGTCAGTATTCAGCTCAAAGTCATTTAAGTTCTATTCTCTTTTTTTTTCAGGTTACTAGCTGTTTGACTGCCTCCCTGTTCTTTCTTTGGTTAAAGAATTTCCTGCTCACTGTCACCTTCTTTGTCACACCAGCAAAATGGGAATGTCCCACAGTACGGCTGCAGCCATGGCTTCCATATGTTATTGTACCCAGAGAGCTGCTGAGGGACCAGAGTCAGGGTCCTGCGATGCTCCTGAACAGCTCTTTCTAGTCTGCTTATTACTGTGTCAAACAGGGGCTCAGTGGCAGGAGACAGAGGTTTGGTCTCAGCTGGGTCACTGGAGAGATCAAAGAGCAAAGGAGGGTCATGATGGGTTACGTCTTCCCCAAAGCAATGGCACATTCCACGTCTATAACAGGCTCCAGCACCCTCTGCCTGGAATATTGGAGTCACATAATGAGCCGTCCACAGTGCCCCACCTGCCAGGAGAGAAACCACTTTAAGTAACAAAGATGGACATGAACTAGACCGAGTTCTCCTAAGAGCAGTATTTTCCCTGCAAAGGCTTTTATTCCGTCCCTGTCATAGGAAATAAGCGGCAAGCCAAGATGACCATGCAACTATTTATCTACTGGGAACTAACTGAATTCCAAAATAGTCCTTTCCAAAAGCCGCTGAACCGGTTCTTTTTGTTCTTCTAAGGTAGTGATCTGTAGAACCATGCTTAAAAGCATTTCTTTTTACAGCAACTGGTGCCCTCATTTATCCCTGCTAGAGATGACTAACTTAGTTCTACAAGACAAGGGCCAGATCTTCCTATGTGTGTGGACTGCACCTAGTGCATTGTGGGTGCCAACTACTGCTCTATAAATTGCTGTGCAAGACCAATGCTCCTCTACAAGCTGGACTGCATTCCCTCTCTCTGCTTTGCAGAAGTCTATCAGCTCAAAAGACTGTCCCTAAGAATTGTCCAGTGGGCCCCAGATAGCTAGGGGGCAAGTCTTATTCCCAATATAGTCACAAGGGTGTTGGGAGTCAGTGAGAGAGTCGTGTGTGGATGGATCCACCTATTTAAAATGACTACTTGGGTATAGCTTTCAAAGAACATTCTCAGCAGCATGGGGGCTCTCAGCTCATGGTAAGGAGGGAGATGAAGCTGCTCCGGGACAAGACTGTGATGTGTTCCCTCAGGGTCTCAAATGCTTCTCAGAGTTTGCAGGCCCACATGTACTGCACACTTTCTGCTATTCCCCTTTGTAGGGTGTAGAAAGGGATGCTGGAACAATTTTCATAGTGGGAGAGCTGAGAGCCATTGAACCAAACTGTAACCCTGTAGATAATGGAAACCACTTGAAGCCAGTAGGTGCTGGAACTGCAGCACCTATGGGTGTACATAATAATGTAGTGATAGCTAGCTCTGGTGGTTGGTGCCTTATGTGGGGGGAGGTCCCCATCTCTTCCCCCTGCCCCGGTGGAGCTGTGTGCGCCCTCAAGGGTGCAGTCCTTGCAGTCTTAGTGCAGGGACTGGAATTGTACCTGTCCCTTATGTGGTCTGCCTAAGGGAAAATTCTTTATGGTCTCTCTCTGCACTTTGCACTCATGGAAGGACTAGACAGAATCTGGCCCCAGCTTATTTCCAGTCTCAGGATGTAGCTTAGTCTTGAAAGCAGGGCAGCTTACTGGATATCAGCTGTGAGCAAATAATACAATAGAAACAGAAACTTGTTTTCAACGCAGTGTGCTGAACACTAGATTGCAGTGCCACAGCAGCACATGGTATCGAGCTGTTGCCCAGACCAGTGGCTCTCCAGCCTCTGACCGATAGTCTGAACAGAACTATATAAAACAAAGTAGCAGCATCACAGTAGGAGGCTGGCTAATCATGAAAAATGACAAGGCATTAAGGGTGCAACTGAATGCAGTTTGACTGGAGATTTGCCTCCCCCTGTATCCCATGGTCTGATAGGAGATGATACAATTGATCTGAGCAAAGCTCTGTGAGTGACATTATTAATTGAGACAAGGTGGGCGGGGTAATATCATTTATTAGCCCAACTTCTGTTGGAGAGACAGACAAGCTTTCAAACTACACAGAGCTCTTCCATAGGTCTGGGAAACGTACTCCAAGATTACCTCACCCACCTTGTCTTTCTCTCATATCCTGGCAACGACGTGGCTACAACTACACTGCATACATTATTATTTTATCATTAGTATTATTTTTATTTTCTATAAACAATCAGGGCCATGGAAGCCCAAGGTCCACATAAAAAATGTTCATGCTCCCAGTTGTTAGCAGCCATCTGATGGTAACACATTTAGGCCCTGATCCCCTGTAACTGAAATCATTCCAGGAGGAGGAGGTGGTTGTGTCCAGCACAAGAGAGAGATTAGACATGATGCCTAACTGACGGAAGGGTAGGTTCAACACTCTGAGCCATTTCTGTAATGCATGCAGCACAAAAGCCGACATTTGCAGTCTGTATATATGACGTTTTCTTTTTGGTTCAGTGGAATCTGCTGAACTCTCCTGCCTTCTGCTGTGCCCTGAGCTGTTCTCCATGACTGGGAGGCTGCAGCTTTACCCCGCGGGCTGAATGTTGCTGCAGCCAGGATGTCTTTTGCTAATCAAAAACTATTATGAAAAAGGTGGTGGAAACAATAATGCATCTCAAACTCTAGCAAATACTCCAGTTTGAACGCCTTCCATGGGTATATTTCTTAATTTAATTGTAAATTACAACTATACTTTTCAGGCTGCATCTCAGAACTTCTTTGGTGTGATCACTTCTGGCTGAATTCCTCGGTTGTTTTGGATTAAAATAATGTATTTGGAAACATGGTAGACACAGATGTTTCCCCCCCTCAGACATTAGCAAAAATTATAAAAAAAAAAAATAAAAAAAATGATGGATTGATAAATAAAGGACACAGCCATTAATTGTAGCTGAAGTTTAAGATTAACAATTTCTCAGTATGTGTTTTTTCTTGGCTGTATGTAAGTATGTGAACTCATACTGTGGTATATCTAGATCATTTTCAATATATAGATATGTATCTCATTATATATATAGATAGTCTATTTTATATATAATCTATATACCAATTATGTCATTGATATGTGTTCAGAAAAATTAATTTGTCTATGCATTTCATTAAATATTTTGGGCCATATTAGCCCAGTTACCTGGCTGTCTATTTAGCTCACTTATACTGGCTAGTTATGACTGATTCTCCATTACCCTGCACCTTGTGTAGTTATTTACATCTGTGCAAAATGGGTATAAAATACTAAATAACTACACAAGGTGCAGGGCAATGAAGAATCTGTCTCCCTGTTAGTTAGTGTTGAAAGGTGCACTGAGAATGTGGCCACAACAACAACTGGAGTGTCCAGAAAAGAAAAAAAAAAACCCAGAAAACAATGGGGAAAAACAATATTGAAAGCTGAGTAGAACTCAGCATTGGAGCAGCCAGCAGGGGTTCCAGCCAGCACAGACAGACAAAGAGGAACACATAATCAGAGTTAAAGCAACCCTGACTGAACTTGAGGGAAGTGTGTTAATTATGGGGTACCATGTTCATGTAATATGTCCAAGGAAAAACTGTTTCTTGAATCTAAATAACTCTCAAACCCATCTGGTAATAATCAATTTAACAAGCAGAAAGTGTCACTAATAAGCCCTATTGTGTCAGGATAGAGGAAAGGACTCTTTAACATATAGACAAAAGACTCTCCCAGCCTTGATGAAGGGCCTAATTGATGAGTCCTCACTAGAAGACAGAAAGATACAATGGCTTCACATCCAGACAGCCCAATATACATACATGAAAGGACAATAAGTAGAACAGGAACGTGATGTATTTTAAAATGAGCAGAACAATAAGGAGAAATCAACTGGACTCCAAAGATTTCTCCTGCCTTGTAAGAAAGGAATGGATCTGAGCAAGGAACAGATTTTTGTTTCAGATTAAATTACATGGAATATTACAATTTTTGGTTTAACTATGGTTCATTTAACCAAGTTTCACCTGCCTGAATTTCAGACCTACCCACATTTTGAATATATCTGATCTGCATGTCTGAAATGGACATACACATATAAGTTATGCAGCCAGATGAGCAAATTATTTTTTCTCTCTAAATTTTTTGGGGAAAAGATTACTTGAGTAGCTATGGGATTCCTCCCCAAAATGATATCTTGCATTCTCTCTTATGTGACTAAAGTGGGAGCGGTATACATGTGTAGAATGTTTCATTTTTTATAGAACCATCTCCTTGTGTTTCATTGGGATAACTAGGAAGGTACACAACTCTACGCAGTTAAGTAAATCAAATATACATAAGGTTAGACAGGTAAAAGATAAGAGCAAGAGAGAGCGAGATATTAACAATCCATTGTTACATTATTGGGAGTAGGGAGCAAAGATATGTGGTGCATTAGATCAATTTGAAACCAAGTAGCAGACAACAACCCACATAAACCAGTCTAAACACAAAGCTTAGTAGGGCATCAGTATACACGACCATCATTATTTTTATATTACTATAGCAGCTAGAGGCCCAAGTCAAGCTCAGAGATCCATCGTAAAAAAATAGTAACAGACAACTCCTACCCTGGAGAGCTTTTAGAATGGAGATAGACAATACACAGGATGAGAGGGGGAAACTGAGGTAAGTGAGCTAAGGGAAGTGTCTTGCTCAGGGTCACAGAAGTTTAGTGACAGAGCTGGGAATAAAAACACAGGTCTCCTGACTTCCAGTTTAGTGCCCTATCCATTGCTAGACCGCTCTGCCTCTCAGTAGGGTTAGATGATTAAAAGCTTGGTGTGTTCACATATTTTCCTACACAGGCAGATTCATTTTATGATCTCACGTCCGCATTTTGGTTTGGGCCAAAGGCCCCATTGGTTTCTATACTAAGTTCTCCCCTAAGGCCCATCCTTTCTTGAACCTGGCCCAGAATGGTCAGATTTGGGCTGTGATTTCTCCTATTTCTTATACTTTGTATTGCCCCATCTTAAATGTAGGATTCTCTTTTGTGAGCCACACTACACTGACCCATTTCCTAACCACTACTCTCAAACTTGTGGCTAAGTGACATTCTGTATTGTTTCACAGGTGCTGCATGGGGATATTAGCCAGAATATAGTTAGTTGCATTTTTATCTGTCTGGGTCTTGGAAACAGTTTCAGGCCATTGTGTGTGCAAGATCAGAAATTTCTAATCTGTGGGGAGTCCCAGAAAATGTGTGTGCAGGGACCTATTTGACTACAACATCTCTCTGAGAGATTGAGGGGATGGGAAGAGTGTAGGATTCATGTTGTTAGAAAAACTGGTGTGTAGAAGAAATGTCCGTTGCTTTTATCCCATTGAATTTCTCTCCCAGAAGATGAAGAGGTGGGGCCCCCAGTTGTCAGGATATCTGCCCAAGTGTCCTCATCTAAGGGACATACCTATTTTCTTTTTATATGTAGCCACTTGTAGTCTGTTTCTGTATCTCATGCAGGGCTGTGGTGGGTTGGCTCACTAGTCCTTTAGTACTTATTGTTAAAAGCTCCATCAGTTAAATTTCAAATTTGGAAGACAGTTAAAGCATGGCCACCAGTCAGAACTTGTCTGAAAATGAAACAGGGATTTAAATGGCGTACAAGTTGGAGATTGATGAAACACTCATTGGGAGGTGGTCCGAGGGAGTGGGAAATCTCTTTGTTTGAAGCACTTTGAGGCTAGGCACATCTCTATGGATTCAAATTCAAAGCAAAGCAATATTGATGGACCCCCGGCCTCTTTGGGTGCATTAGAATTTATCAGGTTTCAGAGTAACAGCCGTGTTAGTCTGTATTCGCAAAAAGAACAGGAGGACTTGTGGAACCTTAGAGACTAACCAATTTATTTGAGCATAAGCTTTCGTGAGCTACAGCTCACTTCATCGGATGCATGCAGAAGTGAGCTGTAGCTCACGAAAGCTTATGCTCAAATAAATTTAAAGGCGTACTTGTGGCACCTTAGAGACTAACAAGTCCTCCTTTTCTTTTTACGAAACCTGTCAAATAAATTTGTCAGTCTCTAAGGTGCCACAAGCACGCCTTTTCTTTTTGTAGAATTTATCAGTGTACCACTGCCCTCTAGCGGAATGTTTCCTAACATACCTGCTTGATTATCAGTTTTCTTGGAAGTTGCTCATTTAAGTCACCAGGCAGTTAAGATACAGAGCCAGACTTTAACTCCAGCTGATGGTGTATGTTTGGAGAATGATTCGTTCTGAAATCTAAACCAATCCAGCCTCCCTCTCTTGAAAACACACTTTCATATTCAGAGAAACTTTCAAACTTAAGCCAATAAGCTTCCTTACCACATTTGCTAATAATAGAAGATATCTGATTCTTTAAACTTGGGGCTACTACATTCCAGACCATCTTTCTCTTCCCTCATCCCCATTTAATCCTACAATGATTCATTAATCAGTCATTTTCTTTAGCAATGTGCGTTCATCTGAGAGATGGGAGACCTGGGTTCAAGGCCCTGTTCTAAATCAGGCAGAGTGGGGATTTGAACCTGGTTCTCCTATAGTTTGAGGGAGTGCTCTTACTGCCAGGCAGAGATAAGAGCCTCCCTTCCGCCCATCAATTAGGCACCTAGAGGCCCAGATTAATGAGAGATTTGTGCCTAAGTCCCTTTGTTAACCTAGGCCTTAAATTCTGCCCCATTTCATTCCTGGATAGCTTAGGTGGCTCCCCTCTCAATTGATGGGTTCTACGAATCCTTTTTTCAGCACCTAACTCTCCCCCATGCATTGTACAGGAAGCCTGTGAGCATAACTCAGGGTTTAGGGCCTAGATTCACAAAGGTCCTTAGGCGCCGAACTCTGTTGATCTGAGCCTATAGGCACCTGACTGATGGGCTGGAGGGAGACACCCATCTCTGCTTGAGACTCTCAGCTGTGACTCCTCTCCTGCAGTTCTGTGTCTAGGCCAGGTCAGCCCTTTCTCATGAGAAAAGAGAGACAGAGAAGTGAACCTATCTCATCGTAGCTAATAGCCCAGTGGTTAGGGCACTCACCTGCGATGTGGGACGCCTACATTCAAATCCCTTCTCTGTCTGGTTCAGAGCAGGGACTTAAATCCAGGTCTCCCACCTCTCAAATGAATATCCTAGCCTCTGGGCTGTGGAGTATTTGAGGGGATCAAAATCTCACGTAAGGTCCTATTTGAGCCTTTAGGTACCTAAATTTACCTTTAAAAATCCAACCCTTAGTAATAGCTATGCACACCCACCCGAGTACCAAAAATTTCTGACCTGTTCGCCCATGACTGTCATTTGTGTGAAATCCAATCTGGTAAGTGTGCTCTGAGAAAGCCTCCCACATCGAGCCTCACTGCATAGAGAGGCAGGGAAACTCCTAGTCTGAGAATCCCTTTGGGCTACGGAGTGAGCAAGGGTTCAGAACAGCTCGTTAGCTGTGGGATAGCATCAGGATTTAGGCAGCTTTGCTCACAACAACTGGTGGAAACAGAGGCACCTAGGGGGACTTTAAGTGCCTACACAGTTAGGCGGCTGCTGAGCAGTGGTTTTGAGAACATCAGCGATACCTTAATGTGGGATTTAGGTGCCTAAGACCTTTGTGGATCTAGCCCTAAATTCTTACGAAAAGGAGCCTCAGAAGCTTGCAAGCTCAGCAGGGAGCTTGTCTAAGCTAGACAGGATCAAAATGCAGAGGAGAAGGGCATAGATGCCTAAGCAGCTGACCTAGTGCACCAGGCTGACAGGCGCCTCCCTACACTCAGGATGTGTTGGCATGAACCCTCTCATGCAGTTAGGTACCAAAGCCAGGATAGCCCCTGTAGCGAGCCCACACCCTAGCAACCAAACTGTCACTCTTTCTTGCACACTCAATACCTCTCTCATGCTTTGTCCTATTTTCTCTCTGTCCCTGGCTGTCTGTTGTGTGGGTGCTGCGCTGCCCCACTCCATCAGTGACCTGCATCTCGCCCTCCTGCAGCAGGACCTGACAGGTATCAAGATTTCAGTGTGCTCAGAGCACAACTACAGGGATTGGACCACACTGACGATATAGACGATTCTCCCTGCCAAAGGCCTTCAGGGCTTTGGCTTGAGTGAGGGATCCGAGCAGCTTACCAGCTGTGACATGGTGTCAGGCCTTCGGCGGCTTTTGCAAATGCTGACTGATGGAAATTTTAGGTGCCTGGGGGATTTAGACACCTCTGGGGTAGGTAGCAGCTAAGGAGCAGCTTTGAAAATGTCAGTGGCATCCAAGTGGTGGGCTTGGGCACCTAAAGAGGCAGATAGGGACCTAAATACCTTTCAGGATCTGGCCCATAGGCTTCGCAACAATGAACAAACAACGTTTTAATATCTTTAAAAAATTTGTCCCCAGTCATCCTCTTTGACTCAGTTTTCCATCTGTGCAATGGGAATAATAGCACTTCCCTACCTCACAAAGGTGTAGTAAGGATAAATACCTTAAAGACCGTAAGGTGCTCAGATACTACAGTGATGGGGCTATACATGTACAGAATATGATAGATACAATAGCTGATATATTCCACGCAAAATGTATTAAAGATTTATGAGAAATGTTTAGAGGCATAGATCAACTTTTTGGCTTTACCAGCAGTAACTAATTAAGCCTCACAACACCCCCGTGAAGAACTTAAAAATTATTACCACCATTTCAGAGACAGGGAAACCAAGGCAGAAATGTTAAGTGACTTGCTCAAGGTCTTAGAGACAGTGCTTAAATGAGGAGAAAGGGATAGTCTCCTCCATCACCTTCCGCCTTACCTCAGCCATCAGGAGTGAGAAACATGGATTTCCTATAACCACTCATTCATGGTTCCTGACACTACACCGTATGCAGGTAGGGGAATCTGTGTCAGTGCAGGACTTAGAACTTTGGAATTCCTAGCTCCCAGCTCTCCTTTTCTTAGGGGAACTTGACAGCTTTAAGAATATATCAGCAAGGAAGTTTGTTTGTTTGTTTGAAGGTTTTGGAGTTAAGTCATAATTAAGAAATGCATTACAGCTGCTGTCAATTAGCCTAATTGAAGAAAGATGTTTCACAGCTGAGCTTTATAAAGGGAAAACCCAGTTTAACAGAGAAAATGGAACTCTTGAAAATAAGCAAACAACTTCTTAAGCTTAAAAAAACAGGCTGTATCCATGATCACTCTGTTGGTAGCTCTCCTGATGCTTTTGCAGCTGGAGCAATGAAAGCACTGGCTATCATGAGGCAGCAGCACCTTCTATTATTGTAGGCCGAGCGCCAGATTTTTAAAGGTATTTAGGCATCTAAAGATGCAGATAGACACCTAGTGGGATTTTCAAAATCTCACGTAAGGTCCTATTTGAGTCTTTAGGTGCCTAAATTTACCTTTAAAAATCCAACCCTTAGTAATCATAGAATCATAGACTATCAGGGTTGGAAGGGACCTCAGGAGGTCATCTCGTCCAACCCCCTGCTCAAAGCAGGACCAACCCCCAACTAAATCATCCAGGCCAGGGCTTTGTCAAGCCTGACCTTAATAACTTCTAAGGAAGGAGATTCCACCACCTCCCTAGGTAACGCATTCCAGTGTTTCACCACCCTCCTAGTGAAAAAGGTTTTCCTAATATCCAACCTAAACCTCCCCCACTGCAACTTGAGACCACTGCTTCTTGTTCTGTCATCTGCTACCACTGAGAACAGTCTAGATCCATCCTCTTTGGAACCCCCTTTCAGGTAGTTGAAAGTAGCTATCAAATCCCCCCCTCATTCTTCTCTTCCGCAGACTAAACAATCCCAGTTCCCTCAGCCTCTCCTCATAAGTCATGTGTTCCAGTCCCCTAATCATTTTTGTTGCCCTCTGCTGGACCCTTTCCAATTTTTCCACATCCTTCTTGTAGTGTGGGGCCCAAAACTGGACACAGTACTCCAGATGAGGCCTCACCAATGTCGAATAGAGGGAACAAACACGTCCCTTGATCTGCTGGCAATGCCCCTTCTTATGCAGCCCAAAATGCCATTGGCCTTCTTGGCAACAAGGGCACACTGTTGACTCATATCCAGCTTCTCGTCCACTGTAACCCCTAGGTCCTTTTCTGCAGAACTGCTGCCGAGCCATTTGGTCCCTAGTCTGTAGCAATGCATGGGATTCTTCCATCTTAAGTGCAGGACTCTGCACTTGTCCTTGTTGAACCTCATCAGATTTCTTTTGGCCCAATCCTCCAATTTGTCTAGGGCCCTCTGTATCCTTTCCCTACCCTCCAGCATATCTACCGCTCCTCCCAGTTTAGTGTCATCTGCAATCTTGCTGAGGGTGCAATCCACACCATCCTCCAGATCATTAATGAAGATATTGAACAAAACCGGCCCCAGGACCAACCCTTGGGGCACTCCACTTGATACCAGCTGCCAACTAGACATGGAGCCATTGATCACTACCCGTTGAGCCCGAAAATCTAGCCAGCTTTCTATCCACCTTATCGTCCATTCATCCAGCCCATACTTCTTTAATTTACTGGCAAGAATACTGTGGGAGACAGTATCAAAAGCTTTGCTAAAGTCAAGGAACAACACATTCATTGCTTTCCCCTCATCCACAGAGCCAGTTATCTCATCATAGAAGGCAATTAGATTAGTCAGGCATGACTTGCCCTTGGTGAATCCATGCTGACTGTTCCTGATCATTTTCCTCTCCTCTAAGTGCTTCAGAATTGATGCCTTGAGGACCTGCTCCATGGTTTTTCCAGGGACTGAGATGAGGCTGACTGGCCTGTAGTTCCCAGGATCCTCCTTCTTCCCTTTTTTAAAGATGGGCACTACATCAGCCTTTTTCCAGTCATCCGATCACCATGAGTTTTCAAAGATAATGGCCAATGGCTCTGCAATCACATCCGCCAACTCCTTTAGCACTCTGAGATGCAGCGCATCTGGCCCCCTGGACTTGTGCTCATCCAGATTTTTTAAATAGTCCTGAACCACTTTTTTCTTCACAGAGGGCTGGTCACCTCCTCCCCATGCTGTGCTGCCCAGTGCAGCAATCTGGGAGCTGACCTTGTTCGTGAAGACAGAGGCAAAAAAAGCATTGAGTACGTTAGCTTTTTCCACATCCTCTGTCACTATGTTGCCTCCCTCATTCACTTTCCTTGACTTTCTTCTTGTTGCTAACATATCTGAAGAAACCCTTCTTGTTACTCTTAACATCTCTTGCTAGCTGCACCTACAGGTGTGATTTGGACTTCCTGATTTCACTCCTGCATGCCCGAGCGATATATTTATACTCTTCCCTGGTCATTTATCCAATCTTCCACTTCTTGTAAGCTTCTTTTTTGTGTTTAAGATCAGCAAGGATTTCACTGTTAAGCCAAGCTGGTCGCCTGCCATATTGACTATTCTTTCTACACATCGGGATGGTTTGTCCCTGTAACCTCAGTAAGGATTCTTTAAAATACAGCCAGCTCTCCTGGACTCGTTTCCTCCTCATGTTATTCTCCCAGGGAATCCTGCCCATCAGTTCCCTGAGGGAGTCAAAGTCTGCTTTTCTGAAGTCCAGGGTCCGTATTCTGCTGCTCTCCTTTCTTCCCTGTGTCAGGATCCTGAACTCGACCATCTCATGGTCACTGCCTCCCAGGTTCCCATCCAGTTTTGCTTCCCCTACTAATTCTTCCTGGTTTGCGAGCAGCAGGTCAAGAAGAGCTCTGCCCCTAGTTGGTTCCAGGAGGGCAAGTGGCGCAATCCCAGCCCAAACCAGGGCCACCACACAGGGGGACTGGAGGAGCCGCACTGCTGCATGCCAAGCGGGCGGGAAGCAGGAAGGGTGCCTGGGGGCAGAGTGTGGGTGGGGCCACGGCTGGCTTTTTGGGGAGGCACAGCCTCCCCCAGCCTATGGTACCTGCCGCCAATATCTGTCATGTGTTTGTCCTCCTGTCCTCTCCCCAGGGACTCAAGCATGTGCAGTAGGGCATATTGTTTTGGATATTTTTTTTTATAATGTATACACACACTGCTATATGTTTACTTAACCGTTATTTCATAGTTTCATAGATCTGAAGGCCAAGAAGAACAATTAATCATCTAATCTGACCTGTTGTGGGGAAAATATTTATACTCACTGTCCTTTTGGTGCCACTGTACTGCATGTAAATATAGCCCACAGTAGTGAAACAGGAACTCATGCTCTGAAAGCTGAACTTTTCCCTGCAGTAAAGGCATCAGGTTTCGGCCGTCGATCACCCTAATGTGAGGGAGAGAATGGAAGTCACCAAACTAGGGTGAGCACATTCTGTAGTCAGTACTCTCATTGCAAATGGCAATTCTTAAACAAGCTACCATTTGAATCAGGAAATGCGAACATTTAAAATTACATATTATTGCACAGCTATAGAGACTTGAGCAACTGATTTTTCAGTTCAGTGGTAGTTCTGAAAAAAAAAAATCGGACTTTTCAGGGAATTGAAAAATGCTATTTTTGGTCTGTTCCAGAGCAAGGATTTGAACCTGGGTCTCCCACCTCTTGGGTGAATACCCAACCACTGGGGCTAAAAGTGACAAGATGGCGACCAAAGGGCAGGATCACCTCCTCCAGCTATTTTATTAATGGCTGAAACTATTCATGTCAGGTTAACAAATCATTTCAAGTCACTCAAAAGTGCATTTTCCATCAAATACACTATTTGTCTGAAAAATGTCAGCCAGCTCTAATTGGGTCAGTGGAACACTTAATATCTCACACCTCCTTAGCGCCTTTGCTCCAAGGGTCTCAAAACACAAGTACATTACAAAAACATCACCATGGTGATGTATGTTAGCACGATCATTTTACAGAAGCGTAAACTGTAGCCACAGGGAAATCCATTCTTTCTAACTTGGGTGACTAAGGCTGAAGTCGATGGGAGCTGCCGGCGCTCAGAACTCCTGAAACATCAGGTCACATGTCGATGATTAAATATGGATTTAGGAGCCTAACTTTAAGTACCAAAGTTTTATAATTTTGTCTAAGTGGCGGGCCCACCGTCAGTTACACACTGAATTAGTGACAAAGCCAGAAATAGGACCCAGGTGTCCAGTCTCCCAGTCCTTTGGTTTATGCTCTAACAAAACATTTCTGCCTCCCAAATTCCTATGCACCCCTCTAATACAAGAGGGCTTTTTTCTTTAAAGAAAACCAGAATCATCCCAGGGAATCACACATATACATTTGTTTCCATCGTTTGTTTATGAAAGAAAACAGAATTTAACTATAATTAATCCTATTTTTATATTAAGAAGTAAACCAGTCTTCTTTGTGTTTTCCTTAAAATCATACAGAATAGGTAGAACTAAGCAGGAGGAAAGATAAAGACATTTGTTTTTAAAAACTGTATGACTTCTAACCTGACAATGTCCCTTTAAAAACAAATAACTGTATATTAGGATGCGCAATATCAATCTTTTCATTACAACTGAAATACAGCAAATATGGTTTATGAAACAGTCCCCATACCTGTCCTGAGGCATTATCCCTGCAGCCAGGTGAGCCACTGTGGGGTAAATGTCCATATGACTTGTAGGTTCATCAATAACTGTATCCGCAGGCAATACTCCTGGCCATCTAAATATCCCTGCCACACGGATCCCTCCTTCCCAGCCTCCCGTGCCTTTTCCACCTGTTGTAAGAGAAATGGCACCAGAAGTGATGAGTCATTAGGACAGGGACTCAAGTTATTGTGAATTTACAGATTAGAATACAATATTCAAATACTCTTTAAATGAAAATAAATCTCACTAAATCTAGGAGAGCAAGGAAAGCCAGGGTTAAAGGCAGTGTTAACTTTGCTCTTCCCAGCTGCTTATTACTACCATCTTTATATTAGGCCATTTTCTCCTATGGCATCTAGGGCAATTCATGATTGTGAGGCACTTTGGACAGAGGGGAGCAGTTCTATTCTTAAAACCTCCAAAATAAACAAAATTCAGATCTGTAACATTAATATGGAATTCTGTGATTTAAATATAAATTAATTAGAGGGCTCCTTGATTGTCAAGATCTGACAGACCAAACACAAAGTCAATGGAAGAGAGATTGAAATCCTGTATGACTCTCAGGAAAGCAACCTTGGGATACAAAGGGCTCATCAGGCAGTTCCAACCAGAAGTAGAGTGAGCATAGCAAAATAGTTCATAGACGCAGAAGAAGACTCTGGGAGATGGCTGACAGTCTTCAAGGACTCCACGAAATAATCTACAACTGCAGGGATGCTCTGAGACAATTCTAGAAGGAAGTATGCTATGTAGGAATATGAAGTATTGCAGAGCGCCAAAGAGGACCCTATAAATACTATACAGCAAAGGAGACTCTGAGGCTATCTACAGCCCTTGAATATAGTCTGTACGGCATCTCTTTGAGCTCTCTCTCTATTCTTCTAATTATCTCTCAATTCCACCCCAATCCCTAGGCATCATAATGAACTGGCTCTCTTTTAACCCAAAATATTCACTACTTTGAATGGCATTGTCAAGGTTCCTCCTCCACTCTGAACTCTAGGGTACAGATGTGGGGACCTGCATGAAAAACCTCCTAAGCTTATCTTTACCAGCTTAGGTCAAAACTTCCCCAAGGTACAAAATATTCCACCCTTTTGTCCTTGGATTGGCCGCTACCACCACCAGACAAATACTGGTTACTGGGGAAGAGCTGTTTGGACACGTCTTTCCCCCCAAAATACTTTCCAAAACCTTGCACCCCACTTCCTGGACAAGGTTTGGTAAAAAGCCTCACCAATTTGCCTAGGTGACTACAGACCCAGACCCTTGGATCTTAAGAATGATGAACAATCCTCCCAACACTTGCACCCCCCCCTTTCCAGGGAAATGTTGGATAAAAAGCCTCACCAATTTGCATAGGTGACCACAGACCCAAACCCTTGGATCTGAGAACAATGAAAAAGCATTCAGTTTTCTTACAAAAAGACTTTTAATAGAAATAGAAGTAAATAGAAATAAAAAAAAATCCCCCCTGTAAAATCAGGATGGTAAATACCTTACAGGGTAATTAGATTCAAAACATAGAGAACCCCTCTAGGCAAAAACCTTAAGTTACAAAAAAGATACACAGACAGAAATAGTTATTCTATTCAGCACAATTCTTTTCTCAGCCATTTAAAGAAATCATAATCTAACACGTACCTAGCTAGATTACTTACTAAAAGTTCTAAGGCTTCATTCCTGATCTATCCCCGGCAAAGACAGAATATAGACAGACACACAGACCCTTTGTTTCTCTCCCTCCTCCCAGCTTTTGAAAGTATCTTGTCTCCTCATTGGTCATTTTGGTCAGGTGCCAGCGAGGTTACCTTTAGCTTCTTAACCCTTTACAGGTGAGAGGAGATTTCCTCTGGCCAGGAGGGATTTTAAAGGGGTTTACCCTTCCCTTTATATTTATGACAGGCATTTCAAAGTGAAAACCAAAGAGAATGCTAAATAATTCCCAGAGAGGAAAAAAACATTGTTGAGCTACACATAAGATTATAAATATGTATTAAATAACTGCAGCGGAGGACCTTAATAAACAATGTAGTTTAACACCAAAACCCTGGTACTCAGGAAATTCTAAGTTAAGTCAAAAAACACACATTGTAAAGTATGAAAATATGGAGTTCAGGTACCCAAATAACCTTAGTTCTGCTCTTTTATGCCTGCCACCCTGTGGCGAGTCAGACAGGCACTTATGAAAAGTATCACAGGAAACTGACATGTGGCACCAAAGTTAACATGCTAGTTTGGCCAGTAAACCAGTGGGCTGAGGATAGTGGCCAGAATTTTATGCTTGGCAAATTGACAGGAAGGTAGAAGAACCTTTTAGTGGACAATGATAGAATAACCGGTCCATAGCAGAAGTATCTTTGACTGTGCTTTGAAGCATTAAGGTTCATATCTGTTCTAATTTTTAAAAATCTCATCTAATTGTGACGGGGCAAGGCCAGATGGCTATAGAAAAGTAGTGGGAGATAGATATATTAGCTCCAGGCTAAACAAATCCCTGGTACCAGGATAAGTGAAATGGCAGCTGCTCCAGGTCAATTAAGACACCTGGGGCCGATTAAGAACTTTCCAGAAGGCAGGGAGAACGCTAGGTTGATTGGGACACCTGAAGCCAATCAGGGACTGGCTGAAACTAGTTAAAAGTCTCCCAGTTAGTCAGGTCGGGGTGGATGTCAGGAGCTGTGGGAGGAAGCTGTGCTGTTGGAGAGACTGAGCAGTACACACCATATCAGGCACAAGGAAGGAGGCCCTGAGGTAAGGATGAAGTGGAGCCTGAGGAAGTGGGGGCTGCTGTGGGGAAGTAGCCCAGGGAATTGTACATGTCTTGTTTCTAAAAGGTCAGCTACCATAGCTGATACTATTAGGGTCCCTGGGCTGGAGCCTGGAGTAGAGGGTGGGCCTGGGCTCCCCCCGATTAATCACTGAGACTGGAAGACAACAAAGACTGTGCAAAGGAGGACAGCTTCTCCTCACCTCCCTTGCTGGCTTATGATGAAAATGGCTCAGTTGACTGTGACCCTTGTCTCTAGAGAGAGAAGGGTTATGTGGAGGGTCACAGTGAGCCTCTGAGGCTAGCAAAATCCGCCAGGAAACGTGGAACCTATAGAGACAAGGACAGAGCATTGTCACATAATGTAATAATAGATGTTTTCCTTGTCCATAAAAGTGGTTTTATCCTTTTTTTTTAAACTATACAAAGCTCTTAGCCATAATGATGACTTGTAATGATGACAATGAGTTCCACAGCTTGTTTATGCATTGGGCTAAAAACTTTGTCTTTTAATCTGCTGTCAATTTGTTGTCTTTCAGTTTCATTGGATGTTCCATTGTTGTTCTGTTCTGAGAGGATAAATAGGAACACCCTATGTATATTCTCCCAACCATTTATTATTTTTATATCTATATCATGGCCCCTCTGACTCATTATTTTTTAAACTTAATGGCCCTAATTTTTTCTTTTTTTTTCTTATACAAAAATCTCTTCATTCTTCTAGTCATTGTCATTGCCTCTCTCTGAACCTCTTCTGTTTCTGCTGTATCTTTCTTTTAATAACATGGTACAAAAACAACACTGTGGACCAGATTGTCAGTTCTGAAAGCTCGCCAAATGGTATCTCTATGTACACAGAATCATAGAAATGTAGGGCTAGAAAGATCCTTGAGTGGTCATCAAGTCCAGCCTCCTGCACTGAGGCAGGACCAAGTATACCTAGACCATTCTGATGGCAGAGAACTAGAGTTACTCCATTTTGAAAACTTGCTGCCATTTTGTGATAGGCAAGCACATCACTAAGGTATCATCCCACCATTAGCTGAAGGTAGAGAAACAAGAACTGGCAGGAAAAATAACAAACAATGGTGAGACAGTTGGTCAGAAGGTTGGGTGCATTAGATCCTATGTTGCAATGCTGGCACATACACCAAGAGTTCTGACAGAAAAAATATAAGCAAAAGTGAGAAAAACAAGCCTGGTATAAAAATCTGAGAGAGTCAGTCAGTGTTGAAGAGCAAGAGGAGAGTGTGTGTGGGTGAGCGAGCAGTCAGTGAGTGTCAGAGAGAAAGTAAGTGTCAGACAGTGTATGTGAGGAGAAGGCGCAGGAAAGAAGCAGAAAGGAGCAGTGTAAATGTATGTGTGGCAGATTGAGAAGAAAGAGAACAGAGAGTGGATGAGAGCAGAGGGAGAGAGAGACACAGAGACCGGTGAGAGACAGAGACCAGAGAGAAGGACCTGAGAGGGAGATGAAACTTTATTCAAGAGATCCCTAAAGATTGTTAGAAAGTCCGCTGTTGACGACCCAGTGAAGACAGTCCATCAGAAGCGGGGCGATGCCACTTCAGCATCACTTCTAACTGTATGTTATTGCAGTTTGGGATGCTTTTAGCTCAGGAGTAGTCAATTATTTTTTGTCAAGATCCACAAGATCAAGGTATAGTCAAGGTCGGACTCCAGAGAAACATTTTTCACACCACAAGTGCCCCTGTTCAACAAACACATACAATGCTGTGTAATGTATCCAGGGCCTATTGCTTATATTTGTAGTGCATTAAATGAAAAATAAAATCAAACCACTGTATAACCTAAAAATAACCTCCAAGAAAAATGCAATACATTACACCTGAGATTTTGAGAAAGTACATTGATAAAGTACCAAATAGATGCAAATATTAGCATTAAAACACTTTTAGACAACTGCTTAAGTTTTGAATGTGTTTTGTCAATCAAATTATTGTAGGTATATATGTTTATAGATAAACATATTTGAAACTTTCAAGCCTTTCGTGGTTCATTTATTGTAAGTATCAAAGTTTGAAAGAAAATAACTTAGTACATATGAATTCTTTATCTTTTATGATTCAAGTCTTTCCAGTAAGAAATACACACCCACCTATACCAGTATTAAGAAAAAGAATCATGAATAATTACTGTGAAGTACCTGTTAAAACTGTAGTATCACTACTGAAAATGTAATTTTCTACATCACTATAAATTTAAACTAAAATATGCATGAATAACGTATAGTTAGTTTTACTACTCACCACCAGTGGGAAAAGTGACAGGTCCTCTGATGGACAAGGGCCTTGAAGTTTGGAGTGAGTTCAGTCAAGGCCAGATGGAGGCAATTGCACAGATGATTATTAGTCAGAAAGGAGCGATGACAAGTTTTAAAGTTGTTCATTGTTGAGAATGCTGACTCACACATGTATGTTGAGCCAAATATAGTCAATGTTAAATGCCACCTTCCTCAAGTGTGGATACATAGAGTGCAGCACAAGGATCTTTCAGAGAGTTTCAGATATAGGGTGTGCTGCACCTTAAGCACTTCCATTTGCTTGTAAATCAGCAAGCTCCAGTTGTAGTTCTGCTTTTTCCACATCTGGAAAGGATGTTTTTGCTTGATCAAACCAAGTGCCATTTCCTTGTACCACAAATGGGTTCCTTACAAACAGGAAGATACCTTTAACATTTTCATAATTCTTGGAACCTCTTCTGGGTGGTTTGAAGAAGCCTGTCTAGAGATGATGCCATCTGATTCACATCTGCAGTGTTCCGGCAGTTTAGCAGCATCAGGAAATGCCGCAATTCCCCAGTTTCCAAATCTCTTTTGAAGAGACTCAATTTGTTTTGAAATGAAGTGACACAGCTGTGGAGATCCATTACATTGAAATTTTGCCCCTGTAGCTTTAAGTTGAACTCATATAAGTGTCCTGTCAAATCAACAAGGAAGGACAGGATGCTCATGCTTGTGCCATCCCTCAAAAATGCATGTCGCTCTTCTGCCTCTTTCCCTGGAATGTTATGTAGACATTCTTCCACATGAACTCAAATTTCCCACAGCCTTCTGTTCAGCCAGAGGATGCCATTATGAACTAACAGGTCATCGTAATCGGCAGATAGTTCTGAAAGAAAGCTTTTGAACAGTATGTGTGACAGTGATGACTTGGACCAAAGGAAGTTGAAAAGTTTAATCACCATTGACACTAGCATACTCATTGCTAAGCTTTGCACAAAGTGTGGTTAGGTGAATACACAGTGATAGGAAATCAAATTGGGGTTCATATCTTGCAGATGTTTCACAAGCATTCAGTGAGTACTGATCACGGCAGGAGAGCCATCTGTTGTAATTGACAATCCAAGTCATGTGAAAACCTTCATTAGACAAAATAATCTGAACAGAATTAAACAAATCCTCACTACTTGTGCGATTGTTATGTGGTATATAAAGGACAGCAAATCCTCCATAAATTTCTCTCCATCAAAAAACCAGACATCCAGTGCTACCTGTGCTGTGTACCTGATATCACAGGATTCGTCCACTGCCATGGAAAATTTTCCAATTTTCAGTTTCTCACACAACTGCTTGAAAATGTCTTGTTCCATCATCTCATTGTGTCTAAGAGCTGTTGTGTCTGACAATGGCAGTTGTCTGAAGGCATCAGTGTGCTTCTCCTCCACAAAAAGGGTTTCAGCTGTAGTAACCATACATTGCTTAATAATGTCCTCATTTGTAAAAGCTTTCCTGAGTCTTCCTATTACCCATCTGCACCTCAGTGAAGCTTCAGTTGCCTTTTCCTGAGCACAGGTAGCCTTTGATATAATATTGGTGCTCTGAAAATTTGCATCCTTTAACGAAGTAATCTTGTCTGATCTTAAATGGGAGCCTAGTGGATATTTGTGGTCAAAATCCACGTGCTTCCTTTGGTAGTGCCATTTGATGTTCCCACTTTTAACAATAGCCACAATCCCTGTACAAATTAAACATACTGGGCCATCCTTTGGATGTTGTGGCAAAATAAATCAGTAAGCGTCAGTCCACTCTTCTTTAAATTAATGGTTTTCGGTGTCACCTTTCCTTTTTTTTGCTGCCATGTTTAAACACGGTGCCATTAAACGTCAAAAATGCCATAGGTAGGACTACCTTTGCTAAACCTTCAGTTCCTGTGGCTCTTCACCCCCCATACAGAGGCAAGGGAGAGGAGAGGGAGCGGCACAAGAGCCCTCCCCTTGTCACAGGAGTAGAGGGAAGGGAAGAGCAGAGCTGCTACCAGCCACTGAACTCTTCTCCTTCCTGTCTCCTATAAGAATGGTGCCTGCTGAGGGGCAGGGGCAGAGAGCACCACCTGCTTCCTGAAGCAACCCTGATTGGCTACTTTTTCCCTTGCTGCCAATCAGAGGGGGTTTCTCCACGATAAGAAAAGAAATGTGCACCCCTCATCAGCTTAGGTGGAATTGTGAACATTTTAATTGCAAGGTCTGTGACTCAGGGGCACAATTTCAGATTTTGATTGGAGTGAGGGGTGGCGACTTTAACTGTGGCTCCAGGGGCTGCTTGGCTGTCAGGCCCAGGCAGCAGGGCTCCTGCTGACAGCCCCGCACAGGGCTTAAACTCAATCAGAGCGCACTGGAGCAGAGCTCTGGTAAATATTTTTAAACCTACAGGAATCGCAGGGCCTCCTGTTGGGCAGAAGCCCCGAGTGCCTCGCAGGGGAGAAGCCCTGATCCCCGACACCTCCCACAGGGGCTGAAGCCCCTAACCCCAGTGTGCCCCCCCAGACCGGTCAAAACATAGGCGCTGACTTCCCCTTTGCCTGGTGGGTGCTCGACCCCCCCGCCTCCTGTCTCTGTCCCCGCCTCTTCCCACCCCTGCACCGCCCTCGTCTCGCCCCCATTCCACTCCCTTCCCACACGTCCCCGCCCCTGCCCCACCTCTTCTCCACCTCCTCCCCTGAGTGTGCCATGTCCCTGCTCCTCCCCTTCCCTCGCAGAAAGTCCTAAGTGCTGCCAAACAGCTGTTAGAGGGCGGTGGGGATAGCGGGGCGGAAAGTGCTGGGAGAGAGTGGAGACGCAGCATGCTCGGGGGGGGGGGTGAGGAGGAGGGGGGAGCTTGGCTGTCAGTGGCTGTGGAGCACCCGCTAATTTTTCCCTGTGGGTGCTCCAGCCCTGGAGCACTCACGGAGTCAGCGCCTATGGGTCAAAAGCCTCTGGCAGTCCGGATTTGGACTGTGTTTTGCCTATTGACTACCCCGTCCCAGCCTATTGACAGGGATTGTTGTGTTAATGAAGGGTTACTTGTTTTAGAGATATACTGCTTGTGTCAGTCATTTATCAGACAGATGTGCTGTTTCCTCTAGGTATTCCTGAGACCACCTAGAAAACCCTTGGGGTCATAAATCCATGAGCCAGCCAGAAGTGGTTGAGAGAAAGAGGACAATTGACACAAGCAAGAGTAGTCGAGTGGTATGATTGACACAACCAGGAATACAGTAGTAGACAGGAGGGTAGGAACTAGGGTAGCAGCAGTCTGTGAATTACATAAGGGAATTTAGGACTCAGGCATATTACCTGGCTGAGTGTACAATATAAGCATAACATCAGAAATGATAGCAAAGAAGGAAGAGTCAAGTGATAATTGGGAGAGATAATCAGCCCTTTAATTCAATTTTGGGTGGGAGTGAAACAGGGAATGGAGCAATTTGGTTTAATAAATTTAGATGGTAATGGTATTGTAGGAATGGATATATTGAAAGATTTCCAATTAGTAGTTGATCTAGTAAATAAAGCGTTGTGGCAAATTCCCCCAGACCAACCAAATACCTTATATGGCAACCAGTTATTATTTAAGGGCAGCTAGCCAGTATCCTGCTTCAAGCTGCTGAAAGGATAAAATGGACCAAATGGCCTGCAGAGATATGAGAAACAGCCCAGGAGCATAAGGAAGTTTGGGCTACTAGCAAAATTGAGTGTGGAAAAATCGGAGAGGAGATCCTTATTACCAGACCTGATCTCCCCACCTCAGAAACAGTACAAATACCCTAAAGAAGCAAAAACTGGTCTACTTGTAACAATACAGAGACTCTTAGACCAGTGAGTCATAGTAGAACAGCAAAGTACAAACAATTGGGCTATTTGGCCTGTTTTAAAAGCAAATGGGAAACCTGGAGACTGACAATTGATTTTCAGCCACTCAATAAAGTGACACCCATGACTGCCCCAGTAGAGGCAATGTAACCAGAGGTAATGGCATCCCTAGCAGGAAGAGCTCAATGGTTTACAGTCCTGGACTTGTCAAACGCTTTCTTTGTCATTCACTTACATAGTGATTACTGGTATAAATTAGCATTTATGTTCTAGGGACAACAATTTGGGTTTACTGGAGTCCTGCAAGGTTTTCATAGCGCCCTAACTATTTGCTATACACATATGGTTAAGATGTGGCATGGAATGTCCAATAAGGATAGCATTATCTCCTATGTGGCTGATATCCGTATTAAAACTAAGGAGGAAAACATGGAAATATTAAATCAGGTTCTGCAAAAAATAAGAGACTGGGTTTAAGGTTAGCCCCTGGAAGGCTCAAATGTGTCAGCAACAGGTAAATTACCTGGGAGTTACATTAGGGCGGGAAGGGAGGTCACCAGATAAACAAAGGGTAGAATTATCACAAGCATTACCAGCTCCCACAGATATATCTACCCTAGGGTACTTTTTTGAGTATGGCTAACTTCTCTCAGGACTTTATTGAGAGAATGAAGAAAAGGCTGCTCTGATGTATAAGTTGCTTAAGAATAGTGAATGGGAATGGGGATTAGAGCAGTGGGAAGCATTTACTTAATTAAAACAAGCCCTAGCACAGGTCCCAGCATTAGCCTATCCAAAAATGGGACAGTCCTTTGTTTTCCAGTCGGCTACTACTGATACACGTATATGTGTGGGGCTCAGTCAGGATCAGGGAACAGGGCTCCAACCAGTGGCATATGCCTCTAAGATTCTGAATAGGGGAGAACAGGGATATATCCCATTTGAAAAAGAAGTGTTAGCACTGATCTGGGCTCTACAACACTGGGACTATCTGGTAAGACTGTCCCCGATGCTCCTTAACACATCTCACTCCCTGGTAAAATATGTGCTGATAGGAAAAATTAATGATGGTCATGTATCTAGTCCTTGGTTAGCCAAATGAACACTGACATTATTGAATAAAAATGTAAATATGGAAAATTTACAACTCTTGTCCCCAGTCCCATATTGACTTTATAATTAAAGGGGAACAGCATGAGTACCCCCTGCTTGAAGTCCCTCCAGAAGGACCCTTATTGGAGCAATGTTAGGGGACATAGTAGAAAAAGTAGATATAATCCGGTGTGTGGATGGTCCAGTTATTATGAAGAAGGTAAACCAAACACTGGAGCTGCTACGTTAAGGGTATCTGATGGAATTGTTTTTAGGGGACAGCATGTGCCCCACTCAGTGCAAGCAGATGAAATTGTGGCAATAGCAGTAGCTATTTGCACAGACTCTGAGTGGGTAATGAGAGCTGTGGTGGACCCAATGGAAGAAAAGGGGAATGAGGTCCGCATATAATAAGCCTATTGCACACGCTAAAAAGGATGCATCCGATGAAGTGAGCTGTAGCTCATGAAAGCTTATGCTCAAATAAATTTGTTAGTCTCTAAGGTGCCACAAGTCCTCCTTTTCTTTTCATGTATATAATTGTTAATCTAGCATTTACACTCCCGCTATTAATGGAGAAAAGGTTTCTCTGTCATTTTTTTAAAGATAATAAGGAAGACGTGACTCAGATGATACCAGATGAAGCTCCGTTTGTTCTGGCTCTTTTGGGGATTGGTGCTTGCTGGATCCTGTGTGGTGGTGTGAGTTTGGAAGTTGTGCTACCAGCAAGGAATGCTCAAGCAGCAGAAGGAAAGAACAACATCACAATGTCATGCTAATGGTCTGTGGGGTTAGACAGGAAAGGGTGGGAAATAACCAAACAGTCTGAAGTATTAAATGTAATGGGAAATCAAACACTAAACATCCAATGGATAATGCCAACCAATCCTTGGGATGAAGAAGAGAGTGTTACTGTGTCTGTGATTTTAAGTGGGCATCTATGTGAGTGGGTTTGGATAAAAGAAGGACAAATGTGGGCATACATAGCTAATATAATGTCAATGGGGCAGAAGATTATAAATAGAGACCCAGGAAAAAATAAATCTATATTATGGTTTCAAGGGGGAGGAACTTGTGTCTGGAGGTATAGAGCAATAAGTAATTGCATACAGGTTCTGAGGAAGAATCCTTCATGTGTATTTGCAGCATGGCATGCTTCTAAGTGGGTAAAAGAAGAAAATGAAATGATATTATTGGAATGGGCCCACAATGTTAATCAGAGTTCTGTTATGCTAAACATTACTGACTCATTGGGTGGAATAAATAGTGTAGTGATTTATTGTGCTGCCCAGCAAAAATCTATAGCTAAGGACCAATCAAGACTGCAAGTGCCTTGGTATAGTCAGTTGCTGGAACAAGATGGGGGAATCCGGGAAAAATAACAAAAATTGGACCACATTCTAGCATTGCTGTAAAGGTACCCTAATAATAAGATGAAACAAAGGGGGACATGGATTATGGAAAATTGTTGGTCCTAATAGCATGCATGGAACCTTTACTGTACTGTGGCTGTCCAAAGCTGATCAAATTAAGGTCGGCCCTTATGTAATAAAAGCAGACATTAAAAGACAATTAGTGCTAGAAGTCAGTTATTCTCTGAAGAAGGTAATACTTGAGACTTAACCCTCATGAACATGTCAAACATACAGCCACAATGTATTAAGTATGTGGAGCCTTTGCTTAAAGAATGGCAAAGGTACGTGGCAATACAGCTGCTGTCAAAACCTCTCACTAAAAAGGAAAAATGAGATCTGCTAGGTAAAGATCTAGGAGCAGGGACAAGTCTTTGCATAGGCACTGACTTTTATTTTTTCCAGTGGGTGCTCTACCCCAACTCCGCCCCAAGGCTGCGCCCCACTCCACCCCCTCCCTTGAGGCCACGCCCTCGCTCCACCTCTTCCTGTTCATGCTCTGCCCTCTCCCCCGAGGCCCCATGCCAGCTGCCAAACAGCTGAATGGCAGCCCAGCTGAACAGCTGTGGCTAGTGGGTGATGACCACCCCCACTATATTTTTCCATGGGTGCTTGAGCCCTGGAGCAACCATGGAGTCGGTGCCTAGACCTGATTGTCTCCTCACTTGTAGCAGTGTAAATCAGGAGCAACCCCAACGAAATCAGTGGAGTTACACTAGTATAAAATTAATGAACCACAGGTGGTTCACCAGCTTGGGAAGCAGTCTAATGAATGGTGCTGTGGTTCACCAGCAGATATAAACCCAATCTGACAAGCCAGAGAATGTACGTCAGGCTGGATGTGCTAGCAGGAATCTGAAACGCACTTCTTGAGTTGAAGAGGGTACTAAGCAGGGGTGAGTCTAGCTGGCATAGCTATACTGGCAAAGGTGCTATAGTGTGAACAAGACCTGCATTAACCATGTTTTTCTGCAGTTAATTCCCCTTGTTTCTTGAAGAAGAGGTGTTAGTGAGGGGGCATGATTGGAGGGCCCCCCTGGGAGGGGAATGATCTGCCACTTTAGCTATCAGCTCTGCCCTCCTCCTGGCCCCACCATGCCCTGGGTAGGGCTGGAAGGGCCATGGGAAGAAAGGAGGATGGTACCTGATAGATGTGCTCCTCACAGCCTACCAGCTGGAGGCAGCAAGAGGAATAGCAGGGAGCCCCAGACTTTACAGTAGCTCAGGGGTTCTCAAACTGGGGGTTGGGACTCCTCAGGGGGTCACGAGGTTATGACCTGGCGGGTTGCGAGCTGTCAGCCTCCACTCCAAACCCCGCTTCACCGCCAGCATTTATAATAGTGTTTATATATATCTATATACGTGTGTGTGTGTGTTTTTAATTTATTGGGGGGGGGTCGCACTCAGAGGCTTGCTGTGTGAAAGGGGTCACCAATACAAAAGTTTGAGAACCGCTGCACTAGCTCCCTGAAGTATATACAAAGGAAGGGGCTCTGCACAGCCCTCTGCAGTACAAAGGAGTGGCCCATTCACCTCAGTAGGGTGTGATGAGATGAATTAGGATGCTCTAAAGAGATGAATAATCTAACACAATAGCTCTGGGTGGTGTGAAATGATCCATTCATCTCAATGGGAGTTCCCTTCCACTTCAGTTTCAGTTGTGGAATACCATTGCTCAAGGTAATCTCACAAGGCTTGTCAGTTTTAGAGCAACTAGAATATTAAAATATTCTTTTGGGGGGGGCAGTATCTGAGGAATGCCTGAACCAAATTATTCCAGACGTGCGCTATTGCCCCTGTTGTGGCATACCAATATCATAGACAATCTCATTATGCATGTGGATTTTAGAGTATTTTGAAAATTAAAAAAAGAAAAGGAGTACTAGTGGCACCTTAGAGACTAACCAATTTATTTGAGCATAAGCTTTCGTGAGCTACAGCTCACTTCATCACTTCACTGTAGTTCACGAAAGCTTATGCTCAAATAAATTGGTTAGTCTCTAAGGTGCCACTAGTACTCCTTTTCTTTTTGCGAATATAGACTAACACGGCTGCTACTCTGAAACCTGAAAATTAAAAAAAGCTCATAATGCAGGGGGAGAACATATATTGGGAACCTCTTGATCAAATGACCTAAATTTGCACCATAAATTCGACCCCAGCCCCTGAATAGCTTTTTAATTATTGCTTCCCCAAAAGGGAAGTGGGTGATGGAAATTATCCATGATTGATCTCGAGAGAGTAATATCAGGATCAGAGCAATGTTTGAGCCCCAAGTATGTGTAAAAAAAAAAAAAGTTATAAGAAGCGTAAAATTTGGATGTTACACGATTATTTTAGTGGGACTGTATCTCACTTAAACAACCTCAAAAATCTTGACTACTAAACTAACCCTGTAGCTATTTTCAAGGCAAGATTTTTTTGAGGGTCTCTTTCCCCTATCAGCTTTCTCTTACCCTAACCTATTCTGTTGTGCTCCCAGCACTCTGTTCTATATGTACTTGCAACGGTGGAAAGGAACAAAATTTTCACATCCAGATCCAATCTTTCAGTCCCAGAGTCAGCAGTTACATTCCTAATTCCCTAAAATCAGGGTAACAGATAATTTCATTTTTTAAAGGGGCAATAACTGAGACCGTGCCTTTGTTTGATTTTCTTCTGATGTGTAAAGGTGGCATGAAGGTTTGGGGGCCTATGCATTTTTTTGTTTGTATGTTTGTTTTTGGGAGGGAAGACATATTTATGTTTCCTCTTTTTATATTAAAAATCCAGGTCCTGTCTAGCCTGGGGGACTCATGCTTTGTCTTTGTCTAGACTAGAGCTGGTGGTCCTGTTATAATCTGAGCTAATTGATCGTAAATGCTAATTGTGTTGATAAGGCTCTCCAAAGATGTTTGTTCTCAGGCACAAAGTTTTGTGGTTTGCCTGAGGCTGAGCCACCATGTCCTGATACTTTGCAAATGTTTGCGTCTAGATTAGCATTTAGTCACTTAACAAGCAATTGGCAATCAATTACAACAGCAGGACAAATGCTAGTACAGACAAAGCCTAGGATAACAGGAGAACTAGTGAAATGATAACATCACAAGACAAGAGTCAAGAGACAGAAAATTGAGAACAGAACACCACTGGCCCTCAGGTACAGCCCCCAGCTAAAACCTCTCCAGCACATCATCAACAATCTACAACCTATCCTGGAAAACAATCCCTCAGTCTCACAGACCTTGGGAGACAGGCCAGTTCTCACTTACAGACAGCCCCCCCAACCTGAAGCAAATACTCACCAGCAACTACACACCACACCACAGAAACACTAACCCAGGAACCAACTCCTATAACAAACCCTGTTGCCTACTCTGTCCCCATATCTACTCTAGCGACACCAGCAGAGGACCTGACCGCAAGAGCCACACCATCAGGGGCTCATTCACCTGCACATCTACTAATGTGATATATGCCACCATGTGCCAACAATGCACCTCTGCCATGTACATTGGCCAAACTGGACAGTCTCTATGTAAAAGAATAAATGGACACAAATTAGACATCAGGAATGGTAACATACAAAAGCCAGTAGGAGAACACTTCAATCTCCCTGGACATTCGATAACAGATTTAAAAGTAGCCATCCTTCAACAAAAAACTTCAAAAACAGACTTCAAAGAGAAACTGCAGAGCTACAATTCATTTGCAAATTTAACACCATTAATTTGGCCTTGAATAGGGACTGGGAGTGGCTGGCTCACTACAAAAGCAATTTTCCCTCTCTTGGGATCGACACCTCCTCATCTCATTGGGAGTGGGTCACATCCACCCTGATTGAATTGGCCTTGTCAACACTGGTTCTCCACTTGTGAGGTAACTCCCTTCTCTTCATGTGTCAGTATATTTATGCCTGCATCTGTATTTTTCACTCCATGTGTCTGAAGAAGTGGGTTTTTTTACCCAAGAAAGCTTATGCCCAAATAAATTTGTTAGTCTTTAAGGTGCTACTGGACTCCTCATTAAAACTGAGCAATGGTGAGAGAAAGGGATTTTAAATCACACTTTGAAAAACACTGTTTTTTCTGATTTTGTTAACACCTATTTAACTTCAGTGCCAAATGAGTATTTTGGATAAAGGATGCATGGGTGCAAGGGTGGGATGAAAGAGACAAATTTGCCCCCAGATTTTTACTATCCCAGGGGGCCATCCCATGACCCCTCCCTGGTGGCTGCAACCCCCAGGTTGAGAAACACTGATCTAGATAAGTTGAGCCCCCCCGGAAGACCTCTGAGTACCCCCAGGGGTATACATACCCCTGCTTGACAAGCACTGCTCTTTAACCCCCAGATCCTCTTCAGCAGTACTAGCCAATTACTGCCCATTTTGTATTTGTGAATTAAATTTTTCCTTCCTAAGTGAAGTACTTTTCACATCTCTTTATTGAATTTCATCTTGTTGATTTCAGACCAATTCTCTGATTTGTCAAGATTACTGTGAATTCTAATCCTGTCCTCCAAAGCACTTGCAACCCCTCCCAGCTTGATGTCATCTGCAAATTTTATAAATATACTCTCCATGCCATTATCCAGTTTCATTTATTGGTATAGAATTATTGGTATGGAAGAGAGGCAGGATTGTCTAGTAGTTAGGGCACTGCCCCAGGGCCTTGGAGATGGGGGTTCAAGTCCCTACTCTGCCAAGACTTCCTATGTCAGTAGGCACACCAGCCTCTCTGTGCCTTAGTTCCCCATCCATATGTGGGGATGATAGTACTTCCTTAAGTCATAGGGGGATTGCAGATAAATACATTAAAGACTGGTGCTCAGATACCACAGTATTGTTATACAAGTATAGATGCTGGTAAATCTGGAGACTGGGTTTTAGTTGCCTTTCTGAGCTCCAAGAGAAAGCAGAATATAACTTTTTATAAATATATTCAACCTGGACCTATTTATAGCATCTTCTTTCTTAAAATAAGGTCCCACAGACAGATAGTCTACAGAGTTCTCACCTTTGTGTATTCCATTCCAGCCACCCAATTGGGCATTTTGTCTTTGAGCCTCCAAGGATCCTCCATGGTCAGATGTGAAATAAGTGAATGTGTTATTCTTCAAGCCTTCTTTGTCAATAGCATCCAGAATTCTGCCTGTAAATGAAGAAAAATAGTGCTATTCAGGATTGAGAAACGGGGTTACAAATATGTCATTAAGGACCTGATCCAAAGACCAGTGAAGTCAGTGGGGGTTAGATCAACAAAGGAACTTAGGCGTGGTGATGCTGAGGGTCCCCACACCTTTTAGGCATGTAGAAAATCACTGGGATTCATCATGTCTGAGTTGGGCACCGAGGCTCCACATACAATGAACGGGGAGAGAGGGCACCTCAGAATGGGAACTACAAAAGCCAATATGCTAGCAGTTCCCCACCTAAACTAGTCAATGGGAGATACTAAGGTGAGAGGGGTGTTCTAAACCCTGTTCCTCTCAGCGAGTGGGGCACCTAAGTCTGGGCTGCAGGGAGGCTCCTCCCTCTGCTTGGAGGCTGCAAACCCTCTCATGGGATTAGGCACTGTGATGATTTGGGAATATGTCTGTACAATTTATGAATTCTGTGTGAGATTATGAACCCTAGTATCTGTGTCAGGCTGCAAACTCCACTTTCAGTGTTCAAATGTTTGCCTTTTCTATGGTCTGTTTGTCTCCATGTTGGGTTGAAAATTCCAAAAACTGGTGGCATAAGACTAACAGTAGAGGGCAATTGACTCATAAGTATCCAATTGCTGGAAATGTATTCCCTTTGGACAAAAGACTGGTTTTTAAAAAGGGCTGAAGTTGGTCTGCTCAGGGCAGCAGTCCATTTTCTCCTGGCCAGGAAAGCGAGGTCACACAGCAAGTAGCAGCCCCATGGGGAGGGCAAGCACTGCCCACTTTCCTGAACCCAGGTAGCCCCAAGAGCTCTGGACCATCGCAGAGACTCAGATACCAGCTCAAAGCACGCCCTGGCTTGGTAAGGGAATTAAATATGGGTTTAGTGTTTATTGTTTTAAATGCTCTGTGCTCTCCTGTGCTTTGCACAATTAAGTATAGAAGAACATAAAGGTTTTAGACTGTACATAGCATGTGTGTGTATGTTGAATGCTTCCCCACAACTGCCTGCCCCTGAGAGAGTTTCAGAAGCTTCACACCTTTCGGGTGGAGTTTTAGGAGAGGTGTGTTTAAGTAAGAGGGGTATCTTGGGGGGAAGTGCTGGTTCTGAGGGAGCTCTTCAGCCCACCTGTCCTAGGGCCCATTTCCAAGAAGGGGTAGCATACTGGGAGTCAGTACCCTGGCCAAGGGAGGAACAGTGCAGCAGCTTGCTGAGGCTCCAGAAGCTTAACACCCTGTGGATCCAGAGCACAGAGGCTTGGACTCTCCTCACAGGAGTCCTAGTGGATGCCCAGCAGGGACCACTTGCTAGGATCTGAGACAGAAACCTATGCTGTTTTTGCAAAAAGCTGGGGAGCAGGTCTGACCTCATAACTTTTAGCCCAGTATTTAGGAAACTCATCAAGTTCCCCCTCAACCTGAGAGGGAGAAGGGATTTGAACAGGACTCTGCCATTTATTACCTGTCAGGTGAGGTGCTCGAACCACCAGGCCACAGAGACATTCTCAGGCTGGTGTGCTGTCTTTCTCTCTCACCCAATGATTCTTTCATTATTTATTAAGAGTGGAACAGCTTCAACAGGAAAGATGGAGGGAGCCTCACAGCACAGTCTCCTCTAGTCCAGCAGTTAGAGCACTCACCTGAGAGATGGTAGATCCCTGTTCAGAGCTCTTCTCCCCACTCATGCAGAGCAGGGTGTGTGTGTGTGTGTGTGTGTCTCCTACATCTCAGGTGAGTATCATAACCACTAAGCTAAAAGTTATGAGGATGGTCCTCCTCCTCCCACCCCATGTTTTGTGTAGGTTTACCTGTAGGAGCCCGATCCAGTAAGTGAGCTCTAAGCCATCTTATCTGATCAGGCCCCACAGGCAAATTGGGCAGAGAGAAGCCCGCTTATCTTTCCCCAGTTTGTACATCGCACTTGGGCTGAGTCATATCTGGATGTCTGGCATGGGGCTGCAGTGTTCATGTGCACAGGCAGAAATTTTGGCTCCTAGGGAACTTTAACTGGAAACATTTAGGCATCAAGTGACTTTAGACACCTACAGGGTTAGGGGGCAGCTGAGTGGGGGTTTTGTGAATTCCTCTGGGGCCTGATTCTGGTATTTAGGTGGCAGTTAGGTGCCTACATCCTTTCATGATTCCAGCCCTGGAATCTTTCAATTCCTTCAATGGACACTGACATTTTTTGCCCCCCTCCTTGTAACAACCTTTTATGTACAATAAAGTGTTATCATGTCCCCCCCCTTAGTCTTCTTTTTTCCAGACTAAACAAGCCTAATTATTTCAATCTTTCAATCAGGCACTATATGAAGAATTCTGGGCCAAATTCTTGCCAAGAATCAGCTTTCTACTATCATCACATCTTTGTTATTGCCCCTCCATCATAAAAGGAAAGTTCACACATTTTAGGAAAAACAAGGATCCAAAGGAAAGTTATTATAGAGTTTTCAAGGCTCTGCAATGATGCCAACAAAATATTATAATTACAAATAAAAATCAGCCACTGAATAATTCAATGTGTAATCCTTCATCCAGGCCTCTCAGTGTACTTTGTCACTGTCATTTGTTCTTTTAGACTGTAAACTCTGGGGCCAGGATTGTCTTCATTCTCTAGCTTGTGCAACCTGCTGGTGCTTAAATAATAAATAATAATAATAATAATTAATAATAATGCTGCATACTTTCTCATCCATATTAAAGTGCTCTGCCTCTTCATGAGCAAAGACAAATTGAGATCCAGCTGTGCACTAGTGGTCAGAACCTGTTCACAATTCTGAAGTTAATGATAAAAATCCCATTACCTTCAATGGCGCAGATTCAAATCCTATTTCCTAATGAACTTTTTTGATACTACTGACAGCAGTAGGCTATGCAGATCAAGATTTACCTGTGATTTTCCTGACCTCAGCATATACTGCGTCAAAATAGCTTCATCACTGGCAATAGGTGCCTCCTGTGGCTACAGACGAAGGAGCAACAGCTGAAGGGCATCAAAAGGAAGGATGGTCTAGTGGTTAGGCTACTAACCTAGTCTATGCTCCTCCACAAACTTCCTGTGTGACCTTGATTATTTAGCCTTTCTGCATCTTAGTTCCCCAGCTGTAAAATTGTGATAATAATTATAATAATAATTATTATTAATACCTAGGTCGAATATAGCACTTTTCACCTGTAGATATCAAGGCTTCTTGCAGTAAGTGTAATTAATTTTACAGATGGGTAAACTGAGGCACAGGGAGGGGAAGCGATTTGCTGAAGGGTACCCAGTCGGCTAGTGGCAGAGACGGGAACTGTACCCAAGTCACTGAGTCCCAATCCAGTGCCTTAGCCACTAGATCGAAATTCCCTACCTCACAGGGGTATTGTGGGGATAAATACATTAAAGACTGAGAGAGGTGCTCAGATACTTAGGTGACGACAGCCATATAGGTACCTAAGACAGATAGGCACAACAAGAAATAAACTACAGGAAAGTGAGTACACTGTGCAAGTTCAACTTTACACTGACAACTGTCATGTTTGAACCATGCTGAATTAAATGTATGTTAAAGGCATTCTTTGAGGCCAGATGTAATAAAGTGTTTGTATTTTACAATTTGATTACATTATACTTCTCTGTAACTATCACAGCACTGCACAGTTTTAATTAAAAGAAGTTTTAATTAAAAGAAAGAGATACTCCAAAACAACTGCTTGTATTTGCATCCTAAGAATGACATGTACATGTTTAAAGCAAGGGGCAGTGTAACAGAGTGCTGGTCCTTGGGCACGTATGTACATTGTAGAGACCTGATTCAGGCAGTTTAAATCTATTTGTTATTGTAAATCATAATGGGGATCTACCATGCCTTTTAAATTTTTTTAGACAAATTTAAATAAATAAAGCCAATCTCATTCAAAAAGACGACTTACCCACCATCCAGTCCAGTTCCTCTACGTTATCTCCATATAAACCATGTCTACTCTTCCCACGAAACTTCTCTGTGGTGACGAGGGGTGCGTGGACATGTAAAAAGGAAACAAAGAGGAGGAATGGACCATGCTTGTTTCTAAAAACAAAACAAAAAATAAATTGTCACTGTCTCAGAAAAAGAGAGTTTTAGTTGAAAAACAACTTCCCCCTCTCCCCCCGCAAAAAACAACCCCAAATGGCCTTGAAATATATTGCTCGGTGTTTATTCAATGTCACATTTTAGGCTACATCTGCACTATGAGCTGGGGTGTGATTTCCCTGGTTTTGTACACGTACTAGCTCTCATCAAGCTAGTGTGAGTATAAATAGAAGTGTAGACACGGTTGCACAGGCAGCAGCAGTAGAAGCACGGCTGAGCCGTGCCAAGTACAAATCCACTTGAAACTGCCTCTGTTGCCGCTCCCCATGCTACCGGGGCTACACTGTATTGATACGTGCGCTCGCTCTAGGAGAACTCGTGTGACTATGTGCATATGAGCAGAAGAATCATGCCTCTAGCTCGGAGTGTAGACATCGTCTTTGTGGTCAGCTCCAGTTAACTGGTCTTGTTAGAGAGGGGCTACAACAAGAATTTTAGATTCAACCTTCTTTGAGGTGTGGGCTTCTTGTGGGGAAAGATCTACCTTATGGTTCAGATCCTGAGCTGGATTCGAAGCAGGAATGGAGCTTTTTTTCTGGCTCTAGGTTAGATGCAGCTGGAATCTTACACAACTTTGCTTGTGAGGTGTCAGCCAAGCAAAGTTGAAGAAAAACAAATTCCAGGTGCATGGAAGAATGGAACATTTTTCACAAGAAATAGTTCATTTATAAACAAAAATATTTGTGTTAGCAGGAATGTGTAAACACAGCCAAAAGGCTGATGTTTTCTCTGCCAAAGAGAAAGGGATTTCTGTTTGGGGGGTTGAGCACAGTCAAGATGTTGCACACAGGGGAGAATTTTGCCATTTTTACTGCAAAAGCCCAGTGCACTAGTGGAAGGGATACTCATTCATTGTGAAAAGAAAAGGAGGACTTGTGGCACCTTAGAGACTAACCAATTTATTTCAGCATAAGCTTTCGTGAGCTACAGCTCACTTCATCGGATGCATACTGTGGAAAGTGTAGAAGATCTTTTATACACACAAAGCATGAAAAAATACCTCCCCCCACCCCACTCTCTTGCTGGCAATAGCTTATCTAAAGTGACCACTCTCCTTACAATGTGTATGATAATCAAGGTGGGCCATTTCCAGCACAAATCCAGGGTTTAACAAGAACGTCTGGGGGGGGGGGGGGGATTAGGAAAAAACAAGGGGAAATAGGTTACCTTGCATAATGACTTAGCCACTCCCAGTCTCTATTCAAGCCTAAGTTACTTGTATCCAATTTGCAAATGAATTCCAATTCAACAGTTTCTCGAAGGATTCTAGGTGGACTCCTCAAGGAATATTCCAACATACCTCTGAACAACATACTAATCCACAGAGACCTCCCTACCAACACTACAAAAAGAAGGATTCTAGGTGGATTCCTCAAGGAATATTTCCAACATACCTCTGAACAACATACTAATCCACACAGACCTCCCTACCAACACTACAAAAAGAAGGATTCTAGGTGGACTCCTCAAGGAATATTAGGATGTGTCTATCAGAAAGTGGCACAGCACCATCTCCTGCTCTCCCCGAGAAGTCTGCTGCTTGCCAGGGGCTAAGATTCGCGATGTGACGGAGAGACTGCCGAGACTCATCAAGCCCTCGGATCGCTACCCCTTCCTGCTTCTCCACGTGGGCACCAATGATACTGCCAAGAATGACCTTGAGCGGATCACTGCGGACTACGTGGCTCTGGGAAGAAGGATAAAGGAGTTTGAGGCGCAAGTGGTGTTCTCGTCCATCCTCCCCGTGGAAGGAAAAGGCCAGGGCAGGGACCGTCGAATCGTGGAAGTCAACGAATGGCTACGCAGGTGGTGTCGGAGAGAAGGCTTTGGATTCTTTGACCATGGGATGGTGGCAGAGACGGGCTCCATCTTACGAAGAGAGGGAAGAGCATCTTTGCGAACAGGCTGGCTAACCTAGTAAGGAGGGCTTTAAACTAGGTTCACCGGGGGAAGGAGACCAAAGCCCTGAGGTAAGTGGGAAAACGGGATACCGGGAGGAAGCACAGGCAGGAACGTCTGTGAGGGGAGGGCTCCTGCCTCATACTGAGAATGAGGGGCGATCAGCAGGTTCTCTCAAGTGCTTATATACGAATGCACAAAGCCTTGGAAACAAGCAGGGAGAACTGGAGGTCCTGGTGATGTCAGGGAATTATGATGTGATTGGAATAACAGAGACTTGGTGGGATAACTCACATGACTGGAGTACTGTCATGGATGGTTATAAACTGTTCAGGAAGGACTGGCAGGGCAGAAAAGGTGGGGGAGTAGCACTGGATGTAAGGGAGCAGTATGACTGCTCAGAGCTCCAGTACGAATCTGCAGAAAAACCTGAGTGTCTCTGGATTAAGTTTAGAAGTGTGAGCAACAAGAGTGATGTAGTGGTGGGAGTCTGCTATAGACCACCGGATCAGGGGGATGAGGTGGATGAGGCTTTCTTCCGGCAACTCGCAGAAGCTACTAGATCGCACGCCCTGGTTCTCATGGGTGACTTTAATTTTCCTGATATTTGCTGGGAGAGCAATACAGCGGTGCATAGACAATCCATGGTCTTTAATTCAAAGTTGCAAAACTGACAGACCTTTTTGCTAGACACAGGTAATTAGTGTTGTTTGGCTTTGGGATTTGGCATTTAACCCTTAAAAGGTAACTCAATGCTTTACAAAATTTAAAATGTTTTTAAGTTGTGGCTGCAGCAGGGCAGTCAAAAATCAGGAGAATAGAAAAAAAAATCTGGATTCTTTTTGTTTGTTTGTTTGTTTTTTTTTTATTTGTTTTTGTAACAAAATAGCAGATGAGAGTTGTAGTAAAAAAAAAAAAATTAAAAAAAGACAGTGCCCTTCTGAAGCAACAGCAGGGGTGAGGTGCACAAAACAAAAAGAAGCAATGTTAGAAACACTGAGTCTTAAAATGGCTCTGAGTAATCAGACTGTCACTTTGATAAAGGTACATGAAAACTCTGTAAGCAAAAAAAAAAAAATAGTGACATCTTATGTAAAAATGGATCTGGATAATGTTATAGAAGTTAAACTATGGAAGGAATGTGCATTTGCCCCAGAACATGTGCAGGGTATATTGTAGAAGGGGCAAAAGAAATGCAAACATACTATGCTACTTAATTAAAATGCTATTAGGGCTCCAAAGGGAGCCACAATAGGTTGGGATTTCTTTTTCAGATTGCTGTGTGTTTTGGAAGCAGAAGTTAAAAGTAATCAAAACTCTGGTGAAAGTTGATTGTGTCCCTTTTAAGATAAAAAGAAAAGGAGTACTTGTGGCACCTTAGAGACTAACCAATTTATTTGAGCATGAGCTTTCGTGAGCTACAGCTCACTTCATCGGATGCATACTGTGGAAACTGCAGAAGACATTATATACACAGAGACCATGAAACAATACCTCCTCCCACCCCACTCTCCTGCTGGTAATAGCTTATCTAAAGTCACCATCAAGTTGGTGAGCTGTAGCTCACGAAAGCTCATGCTCAAATAAATTGGTTAGTCTCTAAGGTGCCACAAGTACTCCTTTTCTTTTTGCGAATACAGACTAACACGGCTGTTACTCTGAAACCTTTTAAGATAGAGTCTCTGAGCTGCTGATGGCTTTAAATCCAAAAGCAGGAAGCGTCTGTGAAAATGCAAATGACCTAAATGATAAAGGAAGGAAAGAACTAGCAGCACAAAGGAGCTGCAGATAAAGGACACACCTGGTCAGCAAACAAATTGTCTAAATAAAAGGCATGGGATAACAAGATAATTTTAATAAATTTAATGATAATAAGTATCCCTGTAACAACGTATAGTGTGTATGATTTTTGGAAAAACCCTTTAAGGTCGTATGGTAATGAAGCTTCTCAGCTATTACCTGTAAATAAAACTTAAAGCTTAACACAGCAGGAAAAAACATTATAAACTTGGTCTGCTGTATAAGAAGGAAAACTCAGGGATTTAATGACTAAACAGTGGGATAATTTCCCCATAACCCTTAAAAGATAAAAGCCATTGAAACCTGGCCTGCCTATAGAACAAAAACAGGAAAATGTGGGGGCAATTCCTCTGTTTTTCCTGCAATTAGCAAGGAAATTTGTAAAAGAAAGTGGTATTATTATTAAGCAATAATCTGTCCCCATTGGGGGGGTGGAAATTATTTCTTTTGTTTTTAGACTCTACGAGCAAGCTGGCGCCAGCGGAAGAAAAACTCAGAATACCATGGATCTATGTTTTGTGTTGTTTGTCTGTGGTGTTTGTCTTGTTGCTAGCATTGTTGTGTTTTAATGAACAGAAAACCTCATGACATGGGTGGGGGATGGCTTCAAAAGGCTGACCTTGGGGGGAGGGGGGGGAAGATGTGTATGGGAATGCAAAAGGCTAACTCAGGAGAATCCCAAAATTCAGTGGCCACTGTTAGGATCTTGGGACAAAGACCGAGTAGACATCCTAAAAGACAAACTCGGCCAACCTAAAACTAAATTGGCAAAAGGAGAGGTTGATTGTTTCATGCAGTGGTGGGAAGAGGCAAATCATAGGTGGACAGAATCAAAACTTGCCTCTCTCAAAGATTCTGGCTTCTATCCCACCAGATGCAACTCATTTTACTGTTGTTGATTTGTGCACTGCTTTCTTTTCTGTCCTGGTTCACCCTGACTCCCAGTTCCTGTTTGCCTTTTCTTACGAGGGGCACAGTACACATGGACCACATTGCCCCAGGGGTATACTGAAAGCCCGTCATATTTTTCCCAGACATTAGCCTGAGACCTTGCTGACCTTGTTTTCCTGTCCAGGTCCACACTAGTCCAATATGTAGATGATCTACTCCTCTGTTCCCCTTCATGGTCTGCCTCTGAAACTGACTCTTTAGTGCTCCTTACTGCCCTAGCAAATAAGGGTCACAAAGCTTCTCGCTCTAAACTACAACTCTGTCAAGCTTCTGTCACATACCTTGGCTTTCTCCTCTCCCAGGGTTCCCGTGCACTTTCTCTCACCCGCGTCCAAGCTATCCTTAGCTTTCCCCAACCCCGCTCCCCACGCCAGGTCCAGAAGTTTTTAGGCATGGCTGGATTTTGCAGACAATGGATTCCCCAATATGCCTCCCTTGCAAAACCACTCCAGGAACTCACTCGATTCTCTGTGCCTGACCGCATGCCGTGGGCCCCTGAGGCCAATTCTGCCTTTGTTTCCCTCAAACAGGGTTTGGCTTCTGACCCTGCCTTAGGGCTGCCTGACTATTCTAAGCCTTTTACCCTTTTCTGCCACGAACAATCTGGATGTGCGCTTGGAGTTCTCACGCAGATGCATGGAGAAAAGAACCGCCCAGTGGCTTATTTCTCTGCCACTTTAGACCCTGTTGCCCAAGGCTTACCCCCCTGCCTGCGTGCTGTGGCTGCTGCAGCGCGCCTAGTCGAAATGTCTGATTCCCTTGTTCTCCGCTCTCCTCTTACCCTCCTGGTCCCTCACTGACCTCGCCCTGCTCCAAGACTCTGCCCCAGAAACCGAGAAAGAATCCTGGGTTGCCCAAGGTTGCTCTCTACATCCCGATTCTCTTTGGCGCTCGCCTACTGGCGCCTTTGTAGCCCCCTTTTCACTCTACCTGTCTCTGGCTGCCCTGCTATACGGTGTTTTGCATGTCGGAAAGGAGGGGATGGTCTCTGCTGTAACTAAGACAGGATGGTGGGCCCCCCATTTTAGCTCTTTTGCAGCCCGCCACTGTGCAGCCTGTACCATTTGCCAAAGCCATAATATTGGTAAACCTGTAAAAGTGGCCCAGGGGTACCGGGGCCTGCCTCAAGCACCGTTCTTGCACAAATGCCTAAGTGTCAACAATATGAATTTATATTGGTTATGGTATGTTTATTCTCCGGTTGGATTGAAGCCTTTCCTTGTCGCAAGGCTGACTCACTGTCTGTTGCCAAATGTTTATTAAATCATATTATGCCTGCCAAGGGAATTCCTGCTACTCTGTCCAGTGATCGGGGTACACATTTTACTGGACAACTTGTTCAACACCTGGACCGTATATTGCATATCAAACACCTGTTGCACTGTCCCTACCACCCACAAAGTGCAGGTGCAGTTGAAAGACGAAATGGTGTACTTAAGAATAAGCTTGCTAAAATTTGTGACTCTACAGGATTAAGCTGGCCAGTAGCCTTACCATTAGCCCTTATGGACATGAGATCCACTCCATCCCAAAGGCATAAATTAAGTCCCTTTGAAATTGTTATGGGACGCCCTATGCGAGCTATGACTACCATTACTCCCGTTCCAGATTTGAACTTGACTCACAGTGCGCTCCTTCAGTATTGCAAGGGACTAATGCAAGCTGTAAGTCACTTCCATTCACAGGTTCGAGCCGCCTGGCCCACGGAACCCACCTCCGACGCTTGCCACAACCTCGAGCCAGGTGATTGGGTCTACGTACGGCGCCATTATCGAAAGCACACCTTGGAGCCCCAGTGGAAGGGTCCTCATCAGGTACTGCTTACTACACAGACAGCTGTTAAACTATCTGGCATCGCAGCGTGGATACATGCTTCACAGTGTAAGAAGGCACCATCCCCAGAGAACCAATCATCACCTCAGGACGACGCAGAGTCAATTTTGACTCCAGAAGAAGACGTAGAGGAACAGTCTGCAATACCTTACAATCTACGCTCTCGTAAGGGTTGCCAGAAGCAGACGACGAACAAAAAAAAAAAAAAAAAAAAGCAGTAGCGAGCCTAGCGCCTACTGCCTGGTGGACGTAAAACCGTGACTGCGGTTCCCTCAGTTGAGGTTGTCAGAACCAGAAGAGCCTTGCCTCCAACATGCGCCTCTGCTGTTCCTCGGCTGCTGGTATCTTACGGTCTGGGGAGACCATGATGACAATTCTTTTATCCAGCAGCAGGTGTGGATAGCTCAGACCCTTAATATTTCTAATTGCTGTGGCTGCAGCCACATCCCAACCCACTCTCAAACTGGTTTCCTGTCCTGGTTATCCCACTCAAGTCCGGAGACCTCACTGGAGGGCCTCGTCCGTTTAACAAAATATGGAACAGCAATGACACTTGGGAAGCGGTGGGAATAAATGCAACTAAATGGATAAGTGTGGTGGAGGGAAAAGGTCATTGGTGTTGGGTGTGTAATGGGACAGGGCTGGATCTGGGGAAAAGCCGTTGCCTTCAGCATATTGTGGCCAATGGTGTATGGGATTATTCAAACAAAACTAAAAAGTGGCGGGCTGGGTATGGAGATATGAATTTTTTTCTCAACCTGGGATCAAACAGAGAAATCAATCTCATATTCCCCCTAAAGTAACCTTAGTGAAAACAATACAATCTTTCAATGTCATGCAAATAACACCACTCCTCGTAAGGAGAATTACCCTGTACCCTGTGGGGGATACTACTCCTCCTTTGCAAACACCTATATGACAAATGGGTGCAACCAACCCTTCCTGGCCTTAATAGGCCAACACTGGGTGTGTGGGACCAGAGCTTATACCGAACTAACAGCTAATTGGTCAGGAATCTGTTATCCCGCCCGACTCTTCCCACAATTCCGAGTGCTAGGAACCTTCCCTCGAGAATGCCTCCGCAATTTCAGGCGAAAAAGAAGGGACTTAACAGATGTCCAACGGCACGTAAATAACATAAGCCCCTTAACCTGGGAAGAGGCCATTGGCAGTTCCTTAATACCATTAGGGGGAGTAATACACCATACAAAAAGGCTCCTAAGGTTACAAGCAGTAGTTGAAATAATGGCAAATGAAACCAGAGAAAGTTTAAGAGCCCTGTCCAAAGAAACAGGGGCAATCCGACAGATGGCCCTTCAAAACCGTCAGGCATTGGACATAGTGCTGATGGCAAAAAGAGGGACTTGTGCTCTCATTGGAAAAGACTGCTGTGTGTATATACCAGACAACACCAATGAGGTAATAGATCGTGCTAGCCACTTAGAACAAATCGCATATCTTCCCCACGAAGAGCCAAGTTCTTTATGGAAGTGGCTAAGTAACCTTTTCAATTTCTCTGGTACAGGAAACTGGTTGTTTCAGGGAGCCCTAACTCTCCTGTTTGGAATCCTAATAATTTTTGTATGTTTTCAGTTACTTTCCTGTTGTATCCAAAATTGTGTCAGGCATGCTACCCAGATAGCTGCCCCAAACCAGAGTGCTAATTTGATGATTTTAAATATCACTGATGAACAAAGAGATAAAGAACGCTTGATATGTGGAACCCAGTAATTGTTGGTCATTGCGTAGCTTGACCAAAAGGAGGGATTGTGAAAGTAGAATGAATTATATTGAAATTATAATTCATTAAAGAAATGCTACTTGAAGGGTTTGATGAAATATAGTTGTCAGGAAGAGAAACATTAAGGAGTGTGAGACAATGGGTCCTCAAACTAATTAACTTAGAGCTCCTTCTGAGGTAGGAGATTGGTAAACGTTAGTATGCAAATAAGATATGTATGTATATTTGTCAGTTTCTGCTTTCTTTTGTCTCTTATGTTAAATTGGCTTTGGCTTAGCTGTATAAATAGATTATCTTGGGCCTCAGAGAGGGGCTCACATCTGGGTGCATTAGCAAGGCGCTTTGCTAATAAACAGAGTGGTCTGACAAATTATGTGAGTCCTGAATCTGACTTTGACAGGTGCTTCCAACATAGCCACGTCACCGGCCTGATGGAATTCTGCCAGTATCAAGCATCCCAGTGTCGGTGAGGATGGGGACCTTGCCCATATTGATCTCTCCAGTGATGGATGGGCCAATGCTGCTGGAGGTACTGGTGTCAGCTTGCATACCAGAAGCATCTTAGGCCATTTGCCTTTATCTCCCTGTACTGAAGATTCTGTGCCTGTGCCCAAAGTGTCCATGGGCCTATCAATGGTACAGGACACCGATGGTTGCCATGAGACGTAGGTGCCAGATGATCTTGGTGCCGAGGATACCGAGCGAAATGGTGATCGCTTTCAGCTATCCTTAGGCTCACTGATGAGACTTCCCGCTCTCTTTTTCGACTTATAAAAGGAGTCCCCGGACCATTTCTTCTACTCACTGTCCTTCAAAGTCAAGGTTAAGGGGAAGACTCATGCCTACTGGAGGGTTGCGTTCAGAGAGCTGCCTACATAAAGATTATTTTCTGGTGGAGCTCTCTGTCCTTGCGGGATCTTGGTCGGAGCTGCTGGCACAGGGAACTCTTTTATTGGATATGGCCCTCGCCTAGGCAGCGAATGCATTGGGAGTGCTTGTCTGTGACCGGGATCACCTTGCTGCAAGTGCAAGACACTTCTTGAAGCCCAGAGAGCCGGGTATACCCTTGTCCAGGGGAGACTCCCCTCCTCCCCCCATACTGGAGGTCGACACAGGAATAAAGGCTTTTCTTTCTTTTCCTTCTTCTTCTTTTTTTTTTACGGCATGGCCAAATAAAGACTCAAAAGAAAGCTAAAAGGTTTCTAAAAGCTAAAGAGTAACAAATGAAAAGGCGAGTTAACAATCTGCTAATGGACAGTTAATGGCTCCATCTGTACCCAGGGGTGGTTGAGAAGGAACCAAGGAGCATGAGGAGAGACAGCGCATGTGCGGGCTTAATGGAAACTGCTACTGAAGTACAGAGACACCTACAGGGTACTACTGGAAGGAGAAATCATCTTGAACAAAGTCTGTATGTTGCTAGATTTTAGACTTTTAGATGCATTTTCACTTATTTGCTTTTAACCATCTCTACCTTTATCCCTTTTAGTTGATATTACTTAATCCATATTCTGCTGTTAATAAATTTGTTTTCCTTTTATTGTAAACCAATTCAGAGCTGTGTTTGAAGAGAAGGGTGTATTTATCCAGTTAAATTCATAAGCTATGATGTACTGACTCTTTAACAGAGCAGCAAACTTAAACACACAAACTTGAACACACAATGGTAGAGGCTGTGCATTGCAGAGAAACATCTATGAGGAGCTTGATGGCTGGAGTTCATTGACCGTTACCTGCAAGGTGAGGTTTGGGTCGGGAGTGCCTTGAGGAGTTTGCTGGTGAAGAAGACAGACTGGTGTGACAGAGAACTAACGCACAATCTAATCACCAACAAAACTCATTCTTGCTGAGGCAGAGATGTAACACAGTGGCTTACAGCTCTTGGTATCCTCAGTAGGTTTAAAGATGAAGCAGCTTGAGCCCAAAGCACAAGATACAGAATATTGGCAGGGATAAGTATATTTTGTAGCGGTTCTTTGCCTGTAGATTATCTTGCTAAAAAATGGAACATTAGGCATCGTGTAATAGGTCTCTGGGTCCAGAGAATGGTTTCTGGAGAATTATTTCTTGTTTGTGGGAGGATGATATGTTTTCTGCTTCAAAGGAAATGTTACACTGCTTCAAAGATGATGTTGATGCAGTCTCCGGCAGCATGGGTCCTAGGTGCTACTGTGCATCTTTCAATAACCACAGTGGCCATGAGTCCCCATCACATGTGGTGGCTCAGATTTCTCTCCACTTTTCTAGTATGAGTCCCTCAATCCTGGCATAAAAATCACTGATTAAGATGAGCCAATGCTACTCCAGCTGGCAACCTTACAACAACACTGAATATTTAATTTGTAGGAGAGGGTGCATTTTTCTAAACTATACAACTTGCATCAGACTGTCTCTCATTACTGACCAATTAGTTACTGAACGTATGCTAAGACAAAGATTCTGAATTGGCATTGACTTCAGAGGAGCCAGGATTTCACCCAAGATGTTTTATCAGCAAGTGCAATATTGTAATGGTATACTGGCTGTTGTCAGTTGTTGGCTGTGCGTGTCTGTTCTCTCTGTGTGCTGTGCCGGCTCTGCACAGATAGCTGGCCCAGCAGACCTTGTTTGAATGCCCCAAAGAGACCACACACTTGATTCAGTGGCGGAGGTATTCGATCAGGTTTATTGTCAATAAATCAATGTCTACAGTTACACTAGCACATGTATGTGCGTTGCAGTGGACTCAGCTCAGTGAATGGCAAGACTTTCTGTTCCCCCCTCAGCTGGACAAAGACATACCCCCTGTAATCCCTCTTTTACACACTGATACAAACAAATGACGTGGTTTGTTACCACCCTTTACCTTGTACCTGTTGGTTTGATCAAAACATCTCTATCCATCACCCAGTCATCTTGGCCTATTCTTTAAAAGGGGTCAGTGTGTCCCTGTGCCATCTTCAGGGAGTGTGTTTATACCGTAACCTTATATTGGGGTGTTCTGGTATTACCCTTCCGGAATGTGTTTACGTGAGTGTCCTGTGCCTAGCACTTCTTAGGAAGGTTTGTATTTTTGCAAGTAGGCATGTTTTGTAACAGGGCAGGGCCTGACTTGGCCTGACTCTTGCTAATTCTGCTTTATATTAGCAGGGCTTGACTCTGTTTAGGCCTGAGACCTTACACTAGGCCTTTTCTACCAGGCCTCATGTCTCTCTCTATTACACTGACCTAACCTCCACTTTCAAATACTCTTTTTATACCTTTTGAGCCTGCCGTGTTTTTTTCAGAACATGATCTACAAAAGCTCTCTTAAAGCAAAGATTGTGATGGTGACTCCACTAGTTAAGGCAGCTGCTGCTGTCCATCTGCTATTAAATTTAGACAGTCAGCAGGTATGGTTGAATTTTGGGTCATTGTGTGCTTTATGTCATCTTTCCCTCCTCCTCTCCCCTCACACATCTAACTTCCAGAAGTATATTCTGATATTCAAAAATTTAGTTTTTCATCTGACAAGTTATTTACTGGGGAACATATATTGATCACAACAGTCAATAATAAAACTCAATATTGGAATGCTACAGGAATGGGAAAGAATATATAGAAATTGTTTCTCATTTAATACCTTTTTGAGATGAATAAGGCAATTTCCTTCCTCGCTTTGTAGCATGACAACATTCTATTCTGTTCCTTTTCTGCCAATCAATTGAAATGTGTGAGTCACATGTCTGCAGGATCCTAATCAGTCCTAAATCTTAAAAAAATATATGTAAAAATCACTTTCCAAGTCCCAAATTCTTCCTACAGCAATTGGTAACAGAATTAATGCCTACAAGCAGGCGAAACAATGCAGCTCCCTGTATGGTTTAGGTACCGTAGTTACAATAAACTGTGGCTGCAGATATATACACCATGCAGACACCATAGTCCTCCATGGGGATCAAAGTAGGCACTAAAATGACAGGCTTCTACTTCAGCAGGAGCCATGGGTCAAATTTGTCCCGGTGAATCTGAATGGAGTTACACCAAGGATGAAACTGATCAAGTATTGCTGAATCCTTTACTGAACAGCACCTCATTCACTTAGATATTTGCTTATTATATTACATTATGTAGATTTCTCCAAACTATGATTTTTTTTCTTGTTCATTAATTGAAGTGGTAAATCCCACCAGTGATCACTATACTTCTTTACCCAAGATGACCGTAAACACATAAAGTAAGTTTATTTATTTTATACATTTTTATTAGCATCATTTATCAGTAAAACTGCCAGTTACAAACTAGAACAGGACCCTTTGCTCACCAACCAAAAGCTACTTTTAGTAATGATTGTGCAAATGACAATAAAAAAAAAAAATCTTAAAGAGCAATATTCTGCTTTCTGGCGTGCATGATTATTTAACTTTACTGTTATCCAGTTAAAGCCATAGTTTGTTCAAAAGCTGTTGAAAAATTGCAGTCGGTTCTTTCCTAAGCCAATTTTACTTTTTCTTGTGTATCTCTCTCTGACGGTTTCAAATATTTATCTATAGCTAAATGCCCAACAGAGAATGGAGTTATACCTCTGCGAGGCAGTGATGTGCTGGGAAACGGAAGTAATTGTAACACAGAATCCACTGTGCCTGGATGCCTTATGGCCAAAATATTCAGACCTGGGTGCCTAAAGTGAGGCTCCTAAATACATATTGGAAGGCACAGTCTCTCCAGGTACTATTCTATGTGTACATGTGTACATGTTATGCACCTAGCTAGTAGTGGAGAGTAAATGGGAGAAAGCGCTATCATAACCCCCTCGTCCTCACTTAAGGCCTCTTTGCTCCCCAGAGAGAGAGAGGGCAGTGGAATGGCATATTTTAGGTATAATTTGGCCCAAAAGAAACATGATTTTTCAGAAATGATGTTATTACAAGTTGACTGCACCAGAGCATTCACAGTTGCAGGGTTTTATGAACAACCACCTATTTTACAGAGCAGGGTGTGCACTGTCACCCTCTCTATCACACCAGCAAAACGGGAATGTCCCACAGCACGGCTGCAGCCAGGGCTTCCACATAACGTTGTACAAAGAGAGCTGTTGTGGGACTGGAGTCAGTGTCTGGCGATGCTCCTGAACAGCTCTTTCTATTCTGCTTATTACTGTGTCAAACAGGGGCTCAGTGCCAGGTGATAGAGGTTCGGCCTCAGACGGGTCTCTGGAGAGATCAAAGAGTAAAGGAGGGTCATGATGGGTTACACCTTCCCCAAAACAAGGGCAAATTCCTCTTCCGTAACACGCTCCAGCACCCTCTGGATGGAATATTGGGGTCACATAATGAGCCTTCCACAGTGCCCCACCTGCCAGGAGAGAAATCAGATATAGGGACTAAATGATGAGTATAACATAGCACTCTGGTATTTGAGAGTGCTCCTTGAAGGAATACAAAGACATTTACCATCGAAAATACACAAGGTTACAAGGCTTCTTAAAGTCCTTCAGAACAGATACTGATTTTGAAAGCACTAGATGTTGTGGAGATGAAAATGTCTGTAAGATGGTACAGTAGGTGTTTTCATTAAACTGCCGCTTACATCTTTTCTCTATGTTGATTGCAAAGAGTCCTTTGTTGTGGTGCACCTCCTGCTGGCATTAGACATCGCTACAACTTCCACGACAGTTCTGACTTACCAAGAACCTCAGGAGTCAATCCATAGGTTCCGCAGAACTTGGGCCAAGCACAGACAACTTCACTGAGGCTCTGTCTACACTATGCAGCTTTTAGTGACACAGCTGTGTCGCTACAGCTGTGCCGCTAAAAGTCGAGCAGTGTAGCTGCTGTTTGTCGACTCTCCTGCTAACAAAAAAAGCGGCATTAGCGTTGTCGGCAGGAGAGTGCTCCTGCCGACAAAGCACTGTTCACACCAGCGCGTGGTGTTGGCAAAACTTTTGTCTTTCGGGGTGTGTGTGTTTTTTTAACACCTCTGAAAGACAAAAGTTTTGTCATTCAGTTGCCAGTGTAGACCTGGCCTAAGTATTATTGCAAAAAAAAAAAAAATCAGTTAGTGGTTGCTATGATGACGGCTCCTATGAGGAGAAAATATTTGCTAGAGTTTGTATTCATCATGGGGAGAATGTCTATACTCACTGTCCTTTTGGTGCCATCGCACCGCGTGTAAGTATGACCCACAGTAGTGAAACATGAACTCATGCTCTGACTGTTGAACTTTTCCTTGTAGTAAAGGCATCAGGTTCCGGCCATCAACTACCCTAATGTGATGGAGATAAGAGAAGTCACCAAACTGGGATAATAAATATTGTATTTATTACTCACTCTGCATTAAAAAATTCTTAGTGCCACTGGCACTACATCTACAGATGGTTTACATGTTTATATGTATATAATTTCCCTGCTGCACATGTCCTACATTTAGAGCAGCTATTAGAGAAAAGTTAAGCAAATACTGTAAATCCCTAAATAAAATGCTTTTTAAAACAAAAATTCAGACTTATCCTATTGAATAGTACACAAACAGTTTTTACAAAGAATTAGTTCTTATAGAAAACTAAGACCCCTATTCAGGAAAGCATCCCTAAAGAGAACAGCACTTAAGCACGCTTTCCTGAACAGGGGTGGATTTAAGCACATAAGTGCATCCCTGATTTGGGGCCTAAATTAGTATTTAATAGTTTTCTTGTAATAACACTGACGAATAATTTTTTCTTTCCTATGTAACTTAAGAGTCCCATTTTTAAGGCACTTAGGTGCTTTTGAAAATATTACCCCGGCGTGTATATTTCTGACACTTCTGCAATTAAGAGCAGTGTGGCACTCGGGGGATGGACTCCCCACTCAGAGCTCTACACAGCAATAAAACACCCAGGGCTGGCCCCTATCAGCTGACTTGGGCAAGCGGAACTCGGGCTGCGGGGCTGTAAAATTGCACTGTGGCGCTGTATGACCAGAGCATGACTGTTTATATAATTAATATGGCCACTCGTTGGACAGTTGCAACAAATCTTATACAAAGTATATCATGTAAGGTGTAAATGGAAAAGTTATGATTTGATGAGTAGGATTATCCTGTTTATGCGCCTGTATCATTTTGTATCTGAAGTTATGAATATTGGCTACATAGATATAGATTACAGATGTGTTTGCTCCTGGGATAACACCCACAAGGTAATTTACGTCCAGTCTGGCCAGCACATTGTGAATGAACTATTCAAGGTGATGGCCCATTAAAGAACACTTAAATATCACAATGGGCCACAGAAGAAGCTTGTTCCCACCCGGTAAGCCTTCCTGTAGATGCTTTAGCCAGAATATGGGTAATGGCTCCTATGAGTCATCAAGGCATGCAAGGGGCATGTGACAAGCTCATGTGACCCTGGACTCTACCTTGTGCCCCTAATTTTCCACAAACTAAGACTGAGAGCAGTCCCTCCACATGGGAGAAGGTATAAAGGACCCTGGAAGCATCTCCATTTTGCCTCTTTCCTGCTCTGATCTCTGGGCTATGGACTTACACTAAAAGGAGCATTCCAACCAGGGGACTGAGGACCTTCCAGTCGTTTGGAAGTTACCAGAGACTTTACAAGCCAGCAGTCTGTAATATCAATGCTACAAACCTGATCCAAGAACTTTTCAATGTATGTATATAATTTAATTGACTACTTTAACTCTCTCCTTCTTTTCTCTTATAAATAAACATTTAGATATTAGATACTAAAGGATTGGCAACAGTATGATTCTTGGGTAGGATCTGAGTTATATATTGATCTGGGTATGTGGCTGATCTCTTGGGATCAGAAGAACCCTTTGTTTAATGAAATTGGTTTTCAATAACCACTCATCATAAAGTCTAGTGTCTGGGTGGTGAAGTAAGGGCTGAAATGCCTAAGTAGACTGCATTTTTGACTTCTTTTTAACCAGTGTGGTGAGACAGAAGTTTACTTTTGATACTGGTTTGGAATATCTAATGATTGAATAACCAGCAGCTTGGGGGTGAGTCCAGCCTATTTCTCAGCAGTTTATCCTGAATCTGGTGTTCTCAGATGTGACCCATTGAGGCATGGTGACATGCACTGTAGGCTTTTGGGCTTGGGCTAGAACCTGGGACCTGAGAATCATGCGGGGAGGGTTTCAGGGCCTGGGGTCCATTCCAAGCTCAGACATTTACACAGCAATGTTATAGCCCCACAGCCTGAGCCCTGCGAGCCCGAGTCAACTGACATGGGCCAGCTGCAGGGTTTTTATTGCAGTTGTAGACATACCCTTAAATAGTTCATTTCGTACTCTCTGGGGTTTCCTTGTTCTGACAACTATCCTACCCCCATGCGCTACATGCTCTAACCCATAGTGTGCATACCACACTATGAATGTAAAGTTTAGCAAGAGCATGAGCAGCTATATTGTTGTTACAGATATAGGGAGTGAATATACTTTGTTGTCTCCATACCTGTCCTGGGGCACTATCCCTCCACCCAGGTGAGCCACTGTGGGATAAATGTCCATAAGGCTTGTAGGTTCATCAATAACTGTGTCAGCAGGAAAGACTCCTGGCCATCTAAGTATCCCTGGCACACGGATGCCTCCTTCCCAGCCTCCCATGCCTTTTCCACCTACAGCAAAGTGACATATAACAGTTATGACTCATTAACAGACATTAGACTTATGCATGAAATTAGAGACAGATGGCAGCAGCATATTGCTAAGGTTTAATTCCGTGCTTAAGTTCTGATTTCATAAACTTCGAGAGGGATGCACAGAATCACTCAAAAAGTAAAAATCAAACACACCCTCAAACTGGGAGGGTGTGTGTAATTAATGTCTGTTGCAATGACTTGCAGCTTGGGATAGATGGGAAAATGGGCAAGCAAGCTTTCAAATATATGTTCTTCGGCGATAATTTTCTCTCTCTTTCCCCTCACACAGCTCTTCCTGCACTCAGCTGTTAGTCTACATCCTTATGTAGGGTCAGAATGGGGCGACAGGAAATTTTTGAGAGCCTACACCAAATAGCCCCATGGCCTAGCAAAAAGGGAGAGACTGGAAACACTCTAAGAACACACAAGACTGAAGGGTATGAAATACGTCTTAAAGAAGCATGTAAAGAGCCTCATCCCCCATTTTAATTCAGAGTTTCAGTACAGATTGGTTCTGTTTAGACATGGGCTAACATTTTCAAAAGTGACTCAGCATGTAGGATTTAGTCACTTAAGAGTCTAAAACCTAAGTGCCTATTTCACTTTTGAAAATGAGATTTAGGCTCCAAAGTCACTTAGGTGGTTTTGAAAAAGTTACCCAAGAACTTCAAGACCAGAAACATGAATCTCAATAATACAAAAGCTATCATATACCCTTATTTGAACTTTCAGTCAAATGTTTTTCCCTAACCACATTGTAAACAGGAATAAGACAGATATAGATAGAATAAGATTTTTACACAGATCAAGCATCAGAATGCTCAGATTGCCTATGTGCTGAAGAAAAGATGTGTATTGTGGTACAGTTGGGTACACCCAATATAGCCATCAGGTTTCCATGTCTTTTCGCTGCTTGCCATTGCAACCTTGTTTCCCCCCGCCCTCCAAATCCCATCAGACTCATTCACCAAATCTATAAGTACTGCTTCCATTCAATGGCAGCAATCAGAGCCACTTTACAGTCCAGCTGCATAAGGAAGAGCCAGGAGCTAGGAAAAGTTCCTCCTTCCCCTCCCTGAAAGCAGGCAAACTCTCCCTTTCAGTAGAACACAATTTCCACAGCTCAGGGAGTCACAGTTTCAAGTCTTTGCCCCTGGCTGTGTACTTGGCTAGTGCTGCACTAGAAGTCAGGCCAGGTTGCAAAATTAATACAAGCTGCAGTTTGAAAAATGAAAACATTTACATGCTTTCTGATCAGCATTTGTCTTGTGTAGCGTATACTGAAAGCAACAAAACCCTGCAGTGATTGCCTTCTCACTGTGAGGGACAGCACACTCTTCCTTTCCTTTTCTGTTCTGATTACCCATGTATCTATGATTTCTGGGGTACAATAAATAATCATAATTGAATTTGTCTGACTGCATGGAAATCATTCACATTTACTGTCTAGTAGGAATGATTCCATAAAATGCCATTGAAGCTTGTGAATGTCAAGAGTTTGTATACACAAAGAAGAAAGCTTTTTTTGGTACCACTTCTCCTTACGATTTTCCCTCGCTCTCTACAAAAGATCAGTTAATGACTATTTTAATACAAATATTTTTCCCTTCTCTGAAGCCTTCCATCCAAGGAACTCACAATGATTTACAGGTGTTATGCAAGCTTCACAATACCATTGTGAGACAGGCAAGTTAAATACCTTCATTTCAGAGAAACAAGATGGAGCACAGAGAGATTAAGTTTGCTGTCCATGGTTACACATGACATCTGTGCTAGAACCAGGAATAGAACCCAACTCACATTGAGCCCATCAGTGTTAGTCAAGCAAATTAATTTTCTATTGCATTTCTAACCTTAAAAGAAATCGTAACATATTTCTTACCTTTATATATGCCATTCCAGCCACCTAGCTGAGTTTTTCCTTCTTGAGCCTCCAATTGTCCTCCATGGTCAGAGGCAAAATACGTGAATGTGTTGTTTTTCAAATCTTCCTTGTCAATAGCATCAAGAATTTTGCCTGTAAATTAAAGAAAGACAGAAAAACAGTCAAAACTTTGCTATGAATCAAACAAAAAAATCAAGATCTAATTAAAATGATCAGGACACTAAAGCTTTGCAGAGCCCTTGCAGAAACCCTTAATAGCTTTTAAGACTCTAAAAGCTTGGTCGATATCAGTATTTCACTTTTACACTGATACATTTAAAGAAAGTCTCTTTCATAAAGCACACTTACCCACCAACCAATCCATTTCTTCTACATTGTCTCCATATAAGCCGTGTCTGCTCTTCCCAAGAAATTTCTCCGTGGTGAAAAGGGGTGTGTGAACATGTAAAAAGGAAACGAAGAGGAGGAATGGTCCATGCTTGTTTCTTAAAGAATTAAATGAATATTTTTGTTGTGCACTTGGAAAATTCTAGAAGCTTTCACATTCACGCATGTACACACATACATTATAACTAGCACCATATTCGTCCTGACATAATGCCACTGACCTTAATTTGGCCCATCCAGAGCATTCTGTCTCATAATGTGCACAATGGATGACACTAGCTATTTTGGGGGGTAATGTCTCTCCCCAGAAGGGTTTGCATTACAATGCACCAAACAGTATATATTTTCAAAACAATTTCCCTAGTGAGAACAATCTCAGAACCTCCTCACAAGAGGGCTTTACCTCAACACAAAATTTAGCTATTTTCCACTCCGTAATAAAGAGAAAGAGAGAGCGTGGCACCATGGAAGGCTGTAAACTGGGTGAAAGAAAAAAGAGGGACACATGATAATGGAACAGTTAGGCAGAAATAAATGTCAGACTTCAAGGTATCACATGTAGTCAGGAAGGGTAAATTTTTAAAAAACACCTCTATGACTGAGGCTTCTAAGTCCAATTTTCAAAGCAATTTAGGCACCTTTACATACAAAAGTATTTAGATGCCTAAAGATGCAAATAGATGCCTAGAGGAATTTTCAAAAGTGCCTAAGTGAGTTAAGCATCTAACTCAGTGGTGGGCAACCTGCGGCCCGCGGGCTGCATGCGGCCCATCAGGGTAATCTGATTGCGGGCTGTGAGACATTTTGCTGATGTTGACGGTCCGCAGGACCAGCCCCCCACAGCTCCCAGTGGCTGCAGTTCACCGTTCCCAGCCAATGGGAGCTGTGGGAAGTGGCAGCCAGCATGTCCCTGCTTCCTGCAGCTCCCATTGGCTGGGAACGGCAAACCGCGGCCACTGGGAGCTGCGGGCGGCCAGGCCTGCGGATTGTCAATGTTAGCAAAATGTCTCGTGGTCCGCAATCACATTACCCTGATGGGCCGCATGCGGCCTGCAGGTTGCCAACCACTGACTAACTCCTCCTGAAACTCTTTCACTGAAAGTCAGTAGGACACAGGCTCCTAAGTGTCTATGCCACTTTTGAAAATGGGACTTAAGCACTTCTGAAATTTTTACCTGAAGTTTTATCTGCTATGTATAGCACAGTACAGTTATCTGGATGTCTCATGGGGCTTTTTGTAGTTTGTTCCCTTCCAGATGAGCACCAAAGGGGATGAGCCACTGCAGGAGGCAGGATACCTGACCAAATAGATCAAACAGTCAGATTTACTATGGTTAATTAGTCTATATTCTTATGTAAAAAAAAAAAGATGTCTGAAAGGGAGTAAGAGCAGTAAAAGCCACAGAGAGAATAGCCTGCCAACCACTGTAGGAGAATTGCTGGATTATGTAGCGCTGGACCAGAAACAGCTCTCCATTAACAGAGATGGGGGGCTGGCAAGAGAGAAAGAGCAGCCTGAAAGCTAAAAGAGGGGATGACAGGCTAGTAGTGTGTGTGTGTGTGTGTGGGAGGGAGGGGGATGGGACAATAATAAAGGAAACCTAAAAAATAAGTGATTGCCAAAGAGCATGTTTTATTTGCAGCAGTCTTGTGCTGTAATGGTGCCACTCTTCACTGGTACAATGGAAAGTATGGGCCATCAGGCTGCAGCCCATCACAAGATCTCCATAAAAATTACTTATTCTCTCACTACAGCTTTTCAAAAGCATTTAAGTGATTTTGGAGCATGCACCCCACTGATTTTCACTGGGACTTACGAGCCTAAATCACCTGGCACTTTTGAAAATCCCACCCATATGGGTCAACAAGGTGGTCCCAATTCTGCGAAGACTTACAGCTCAGATGATACCATGGACTTTGGCCCAGCATTCTTTCATGATAAATATGAAGAGATAGATTTAGTTAGAAAAAAATCTTTTAGAGTTTGGCTGATAGCTGGAGAAGCTACACAGTGTTGTTTTGCAAATAATAAAAAAATTGAAAAACAAGTCCTTGGTCACATATGTCACCTGGTTAAACCCTATCTTATCTGAAAAGCTCCAGGTAGTTCCAGATCCAGGATTGCTGAAATAAAGTCGAATCCATGGTGTACTTATTTGTTGTCAATACTCAAAATGCTCTCCCCATTAACATGTCATTCATACATGTTTTCTTGGCTCCAGAAACCAAGTCAGTGAGCAATGTGTTTGTGGGCAGAAATTTCTTATGTGTTTCAAAAGATCTGAAAAAGAATTATCCAGAGACATTAACAGCTTATGCAAAAAACTCCACTTGCACCAAGGATCTTAAAAACACTCCTGGAATCTCGTCTCCTTTAAGAAAAAAGGAAGGCCTTTAGTTACCTTTCAATAAATGAAACTGCTTCCTTAAGCATGAGGGCAGCCGTCCTTTCCAACTTCATAGGTTGTTCAGTAATATCATAGTTCCTCATCAGGATACAGTTCCAATATTGCACAAATCCATAACTGGAGTACCAGGAAGTGAAAAAAAGAGAGCCAGCTAAGGCAAAGAAGGTGACTATTTTCCAGCTGGCGGAAATCAAGTCAGTAAGCTTTCCAATGATAACTGTGAGCACAGCAAGGGCAATTATTTGAGTGTAAAGCCAGAGTTTGGCTTGAAGGGCTGCATCCAACTCGGGAGGTTTGTTTTTCTGACAGTTGTTTAGGAGAGTAAAAGGCATGCCATAAAAATAATCAAAACCATGGTTTGAAGGGTGGTGGCAGTGATCATTGAGGGCTTCACAGTTCATACCCTGATGCCACTTCCCTGAAAGTTAAATAAACAAAGAAAGGCAATTGTTAGGGTTGGGATTTTCACAGAAGCCTTAGGAGAGCTAAGTGCCCATTTAAATGGCAGTTGGGCACATAAATCCCCTAGGTTCCTTTGAAACTCCCAGCCTAGAACATTAAAGAGCACTTGTAAAAGAAGGAGTTAGCACGCCCTGCAATGCAGGTGCCTGCTGTGCAAGACTTGGAAGAAGAACCATGGATTTCAGTCCCTCCCTGTGCCTGCAGTCTTTTACTGTGCTTGTCTTAACACAGGCCCTGAATCTAAAAAGAGATCTTCATAGGTGGATCCTTGCACCTATGTGCAATTCCAGTGAAGCCAGTAGAACTCCATACTGGCATAAAAGTTTCTGTGGACTCTGTCGGGGTTTCTGGGGCCATAGACTAAGCTACCCAGGGAAGGGATTTGTTTTGTAAAAAACATTAGTCTGCATCTATGCAGCCATATAAGAAATGAATACTGAAACATACTACAGGAAACACATGTACCAACATTTGTGAAATAATAGTTTTCTACAAATGTAGGCTATAATAAATGTGAAGTGAAAGGAATGCCACTAGTTTGCTGTAAATGTAACTCTTCCCCCAAAATGAATACCAGTTATTCTTTCAATTTTGGCAATGTACGATTCAGTTTATATATATTTTATATATAACCCACAAAAAACGATGTTAAAACAACATTTTTAAGATTGCAAAGGCAAGCACTCAGAGCTTAATCCTAACCAAAGAAACATTTCCTATGTCCAAGTGTATTTAAGGAGATTTATAAATCCACATGCAATGGTCTACCTAAACTTAATTCCAAAATCTCTGTGCATTATAAGCCTCCTCCCCAAATAAGTCTTCTCAGGTTGTCAGACCCATATCAGTATCTAATCCTCTATTCTTTCTTCTGTATAAACCAGTAATCCCAAATTCCGACAGAAAATGCCTGATTTTCCTCTTATTACGAATCCAGAAGAAATATGAAAGATGAATTTGCAAGCACTGCAAACTTTTTTCTTGTTGACTTGATATGCACAAAGAATTGCTTCCAGCTTATATAAAATGAACACAGCTTCTAGTAAGGGGATGTCTACACTGCAACGTAAGCCTGGGCTCAGACTCTGGCTTGAGTCCAAATCCTCCTTCCATCTACATACAAATCTCTCAGACTCGTGCTCAGACCTAGGATCCTAGGACCATCTGGAGCTAGAAGGTCCGAGCCTTTGTCAAGCCAGGATCCAGAGTTAGAGCCCTATTGCTTTGCAGTGTAGACACAGTCCTGGTTAACTCACGTCCTGTAAGTCTGCCAAAAGTATCTTACAATTCCATGGGCCAACTTCCTTTGTCCTCTCTATCCCAACAATTGCCAATCACTTGCAGTGAAAATGGAAGCCACCCCTTTTGGTGAGCAGCAGCAGCAGCTCATCAAGTCAGCATTAAACCTTCCATTGTCTTCTGACCACCAAGCTGCAAATACCATCAAAGAACCTTCTGTGTTTGCAACAGAAACTGAACAGAACAAGCCTTTTGCAAAGCACGCTGCCTAATGATCATGGGAGCACAGCCAGATTTTGGTGAATCTCCGGTGCGAGGCCAGTAAAATCATAGACTTTAGTAAGACTACCTGGAATTATCCCACATATCAGCAGATAGCTAAAAAGCTGGCAGCGCTGCAAATCTTCTGGACTGGTGAGCAAGGCAGGGAGCGGATTAAGAGGCTGAAGAGCAAGTGCCGGAAGACCAGGGACCAGAACTGCACCTCAGGTAACTCGCCAGCCAAATGCCCATTTTATGAGGGGTTTGATCGAGTGCTGGGCACTGTGTACGATGACCTAGTCAGCCGGGATGGTGCTATGTAGAAGTCATGTTGGCCCCTGAATTCATCATGTGAAATTCTTTATGCGAAAGTTCTGGATCCACTGCTGGTCATCCCAGTTCTGCATGCAGATGTGATCCCACCGGTCTGTGCATGTGACCCTGTGACAGAAGCGCCAGTGTACGTGGGGGCAATCAGAGGCTGTACTGAGTGTAGTGAACAGCATCAGCCAGTGAGAGTCTGCCATGCCTGGGTACTCTGCCTCCTCCTGCTCTATCATAAAATCAGTCAGGTGCCTTTGGTGGGTCAGAAAATGCCACCAAAAGGTCCACCAGTGTCTCATAGAAGCTCTGCCCATTTCCTGACACAAGCGTGAAAGCACAAGCAAGAGAAGTTTCTTCAAAAGGCACCTCCTTCACATGGCTGGCTCCAGTAGCTCAGAGCGCACAGGCCACAGTGAGTCCTCGGCAGGCTGTGTTGGCGGGCTGTTCAAACTTCCTCTAACATGCAAGGTGGACAGTCAAGTTTTCCCACAGTGCATCACAGTCAAAGGGGTGGAGCAACCACATTTGGGGAGGGCGCTAGGGAGTCTGGGATATGGCTGGTTTGACTCGGGGCTGTGTGCTGCGGTGTAGATGCCAGAGCCCCAGTTTCAAGCCCAGATTAGAAAATTGTCAACATAGGATTAAGAATTAATGTAAATACTCAAGCCCCAGGTTTTCAGCTGACTCGAGTTCCACTAACGCTGGGATTACCCTTAGACCAGTGGTTCCCAAACTGGGGTTCGCAGAACGTTACTGGGGGTTCGCAGAATGTCACTGGGGGTTCGCCAGAAAAATTTCACTAATGGGGGTGAGAGGACCCCAGGCATTGGAGGCAGCAAATGAGGTTTGCAACTATGTTAATACTAAGTTTGGTTCCTCCATTACCTCACTTTTTAATTTTTTAAAAAATGTGGGTTTATCACATACTTGGGTACGTATTAAAGGTTCACGAGTCTCAAAAACTTTAGATCCAAGATGGCAAAGGTGGAATAGCACACTAGATCACATCAAAATCCATCTTGCGAGCAAGTAAAACAAGATGCGAGGAATCTTCCACTGGTGTCAAAAAGCAGACCGCTACCTGAAAAAGGATCATTTCGATTCACTGGAAGAGCCAACAGCCAAAATGAAAGTGGTCACTGAGTTTGTATCGGGAGCTGGTAAGACTGAGTTAAAAATAACCTTTGCTGAGGAAAAAGTTTGATGGTAATGGTTAGCAAGTATGGAACAGTCCAGGGAAAGGGTGAAATTCACCTAAACGAATCAGCACAAAAATATTCTGATGAAAAATCAAAACATTTTCTTTTTCGTGATGATTCGTCAATATGCAAATTCAAGTGATTTCATGTCCTCGGATTTTTTGGCATCTTTGCTTGTGTGTTTACATACTCATCTTTTATTGTTTGCTTTTATTCTGTGATCGGTAAATAAATAAATAAATAAATTCCTGGATTAGTCTTCAGATCTCCTCCTCAGAAAAAAGCACCTGCTCTTCTCACCTATCATTAGGGGTTACAAAGGCAAACAGTACCAATGACTTGACTTCTATGCTATACCATCACACACTTGGATAGTACTTCACATTTTCAAATGCTACTTAATAATCCAGAGGCAGAACAAGCTATTTCTGAACACGGCTGGGCTTACCTACCTATGAGTGGGGAACTTATTATATTAGCCAGTTGTGTACTACCTACCTGCTGTTAATTTCTATATCCCTTTCCCCCTCTAAAGCCAAAAGAAATGATTAAAGTCCTTCCTTTGTTGGATTTCTGTCTCTGTCTCTGTGTGTGTATATATATCTCAAAGGAAGCACTGAGAGTTTTGTTAAGCTTTGGAAAGGCTCCTGGACCTAGTACAAAGCTCAGTTGTTCTAACCATTGTAACCATGCCACTTCTTGTGACATATTTTACTTCTCCTATTTTATGCTCCCTTGGGTTCAGGTGATTAAATGTTCAATGGAAATGTTAGCTCTTTGGGGTAGGGGCTGTCTTTTCATTATGCGTGGGTAAAGCACCTACCACATTAGGGCCACAAGCCCCAGTTGGGAGTCTCTAGGTCTTTCCACACTACAAATATTAAACAGTGCTAGTTTGTTACAATATAGGACGAGTGTACTATTATCATAAATATCAGAGAGGCAGTGTTTCCTAATGGATAGAGCACTGGATGGTGACTCAGGAAATCTGGGTTCTATTCCTGGCTCTGCTGCTGGCCTGCTGGGTGACCTTGGGCAAGTCCTGTGTCTCAGTTTCTCCGTTTTTCAAATGGAGATAATAATACTGACCTCCTTTGTAAAGCACTTTGAGATCTACTGATGAAAAGCACTATATAAGAGCTAGATGATCACGATTGTCCCTTCTGGCTTCAAAGTCTATAAGGTATTATTACTATTATTATTAATATAGACACCTGCATCTATTAGGTATTTTTTTCACCTGCTCAGGGGCTACACATCTGTGACGGACAGACAGTTAAGAGAAAATAAAAACCCAAACAGTCTCCCAAACATCCGGGTAATCATTCCTGTGCCAACTCACGACAAAACATATTCCTACATACCTATAAGTCCCGTGGTGTAACCCTGCTGACGCAGCACCTTGGCAAAAGTGGTTTCATTTACAGGGAGTCCTCCTGACCCAGCATTCCACTGCAGGGCACGATACCCATTACTGGAAGCCATGCCTGCAGGACATAACAAAATACACCGAGTCATTTTCTGCTTGATTTTTCATTGTTTTCATTGCTTAAGCCACACTCCTGCCAAGATTTAAGCAGGGTTAGGTAATATCTTTTATTGGACCAACTTCTGTTGGTGAGTGAAACAGAAGAGCTTTGTGTTAGCTCAAAAGCTTGTTTCTCTCACCAGTGTAAGTTGGTCCAATGAAAAATATTACCTCACCCATCTTGTCTCTCCAATGTACTGGGACCAACACAGCTATAACGACACTGCATAGAAGTGCCTTGCATAATGGACAGGTTTCAGAGTAACAGCCGTGTTAGTCTGTATTCGCAAAAAAGAAAAGGAGTACTTGTGGCACCTTAGAGACTAACCAATTTATTTGAGCATAAGCTTTCGTGAGCTACAGCTCACTTCATCGGATGCAGTGAGCTGTAGCTCACGAAAGCTTATGCTCAAATAAATTGGTTAGTCTCTAAGGTGCCACAAGTACTCCTTTTCTTTTTTACTGCATAGAAGATTTATGCATGCACTTAACTTTGAACCTGTGGAACTATTCATGGAGCATAAAGCACACCCACATAAGTCTTGCAGGATCAAGGCCATAAGAATAAAATGTAGCAGTCCCAAATTGTTTATATACTAATGTATGTATTTGCACCACATGCATTATTGCGGTATCAAAGTGCTTCAATGGGTCAAGGACAGAGCAAGACAATAAACAAATAATATTTGGCACTGTTTTTTGCATCAGAGAGGAGGGATGGCCCATGCTTTAGGGCATTAGCCTGGGAATTGGGAAGCCTGGGTTCCATTCACTGCTCTGTCACAGACAGCTCTATCTAGCCAAGGGTAGTACCATGTGACTTGCAGAATTGCTAACATCGTACTTGTAGCTAAGAAAAGGGGAAAAATACATGATCTGGGCAATTACAGACCTGTTAGTCTGCCCTCAGTAGTATACAAGGCTTTATAACAAATTGTGAAGGACAGAATAATTAAATTAATGGAGGTAAATGGTAAAGGGGATGTAACACAACAAGGGTTTGCCAAAGATGAATCATGCAAGTCTAACCTGATTTTGTTCTTTGAGAAAATAACTAATTTTTAGGTAAAGGAAGTGCAGTAGATATAATATACTTGGACTTCAGCAAACCATTTGACATGGTACCACATTGGAAATGTTTAGTTAAATTAGGGAAGGTGGGGATCAGTACAAGCATCGTAAGGTGGATGAGGAATTGTCTAAAAGGGGAGAAGGCATCAGGCTGAAAGGTGAATTATTGGACCAGAGGGAGGTTACTAGTGGAGTTCCTCAAGGATCAGTCTTGGGACCAATCCTCGTCAATATTTTTATTAATGACCTTGGTACAAAAAATAGAAGTGTGCTAATGATGATCATTTGCTGATGATACATAGTTGGGAGGCATCATCAATTCGGAGGAGGATTGGAATGTTACACAGGAAGATCTGGATGACCTGGAAGACTGGAGTGATATAAATGGGATTAAATTCAACATCACACACTTCGGATCTAATAATAAGAATTTCTGCTACAAGCTGAGGTCTCATCAGTTGGAAGCGACAGAGGAGGAGAGAGACCTGGATGTGAGGTTGATCACAGGATGACTGTGAGTCACCAATGTGATGTAGCTGTGAAAAAGGCAAATGCAATCCTAGGACGTAACAGGTGACGCATTTCCAGTAGAAATTGAGAAGTATTAACGCCATTGGACAAGACCTCATTTGGAACACTGTGTGCAACTCTGGCCACCCATGTTCATGAAAGATTAATTTAAACAGGAACAGGTGCAGAGAAGAGCTAATTGAATGATCAGGGGAACGGAGAGCCTATCTCATGAGAGGAGACTGGAAAAACTTGGCTTGTTTAGTCTAGCAAAAAGAAGGCCAAGAGGGAATATGATTGCTCTCAATACATAAGGGGGTAAATACTAGTGAAGGTGAAGAACTATTTAAGCTAAAGGACAATGTCAGCCCAAGAACAGTTAGATATAAACTCACCATGAACAATTCAGTCTGGAAATTAGAAGAATGTTTCTAACCATCAGAGGGGTGAGGTTCTGGAACAGCCTTCCAATAGGAGTTGCAGTTAAACTTAACTATTTTCAAGAGAGAGCTGGACAGATTTATGAGTGCAGTTGTCTGACAGAATTACTTGTGATGGTAGGAGAATCTCAGCAATCCTGGGACTGACATCTGGTTTAGGTCTTATTTTCCTAAAGCTCATGCTTCAGGCTTTCAGCTGGCTACCTGCCAGGGTCAGGAAGGGATACCCGCACTCCAATGTATTTTGTTGGGAGGTTTTTTTGTTTGTTTTTTAATCTTCTTCCTCTGAAGCATCAGGAATGGCCAAGCTGGAGATGGGACATTGGACTTATCCTTGGCAAACCACTGAGGTGGCACCAAGCATTCTCTCTCTCAGGTATGTGGCTGGCTGGTTCTTGCTCACATGCTAAGGGTCAAAATGATACTATATGAGCAATCAGGAAGGAAGTTTCTTCCAGTCAGATTGGCAGTGACCTTTGGAGGTTTTCACCTTCTTCTGCAGCGTGTAGGTCATCTGCCATAATTTTCTGGCTATATCTCATTCAATCTTTTTCCCACTACTGCAGGGGCCACAGGCACTGGGCAGTTTGTCCCTCTTATTCTCTGCCTATAACACATAATAGTCTCCTGTGGGATTTGGTCTAATTTCAGTTGTTGGGTTTAGTGTGTGGGTCCTGGGTGGTGGTGGTGGCCTGTGATACAGAGGAGCTCAGACTAGGTCGTCCCTTCTGGCCTTAGTCTTGATTTGCCTCCATTCCCCTTTTGAAAAATGCGGATAATATTTCCCTACATTGAAGGTTGCAAGACACTCAGTAATGCCTTGTGGTAATGGGGCCAGATAGATCTCCACCCAAGAGTCTCAAAATTCATCACAAACGACAATTAAGTCTCATGACACCAGCGTCAGGCAGATAAATATTATCCTCATTCTGCAGGAAGGAATGAAACCCAGTCCCTAGGCTTTAAACTCAAAAGTATACTTATCTCCTCCATGTCTTTGGTTTACACAAGTTTAGGCAAGCTAAGAACAATGTCAAATCTGCATACCACACAGTTTATAACTCTCAAATATTTTGTGCTAGCGTTCACATTTATATCAGCTTAAAAGTCATTTATATCAGCTTAAAAGTTCTGTTTCAGAGTAACAGCGGTGTTAGTCTGTATTCGCAAAAAGAAAAGGAGTACTTATGGCACCTTAGAGACTAACCAATTTATTTGAGCATAAGCTTTCGTGAGCTACAGCTCACTTCATCAGATGCATACTGCGGAAAATACAGAAGATGTTCTTATACATACAAACCATGAAAAAATGGGTGTTTACCACTACAAAAGGTTTTCTCTCCCCCCACCCCACTCTCCTGCTGGTAATAGCTTATCTAAAGTGATCACTCTCCTTACAATGTGTATGAAAATCAAGGTGGGCCATTTCCAGCACAAATCCAGGGTTTAACAAGAACGTCTGAGGAACGGGGGTGTCGGGGTGGGGGGGTAGGAAAAAACAAGGGGAAATAGGTTACCTTGAATAATGAGTTAGCCACTCCGAGTCTCTATTCAAGCCTAAGTTAATTGTATCCAATTTGCAAATGAATTCCAATTCAACAGTCTCTCGCTGGAGTCTGGTTTTGAAGTTTTTCTGTTGTAATATTGCAACTTTCATGTCTGTAATCATGTGACCAGAGAGATTGAAGTGTTCTCCAACTGGTTTATGAATGTTATAATTAGATGTTCTTGTTAAACCCTGGATTTGTGCTGGAAATGGCCCACCTTGATTATCATACACATTGTAAGGAGAGTGATCACTTTAGATAAGCTATTACCAGCAGGAGAGTGGGGTGGGGGGAGAGAAAACCTTTTGTAGTGGTAAACACCCACTTTTTCATGGTTTGTATGTATAAGAACATCTTCTGTATTTTCCACAGTATGCATCCGATGAAGTGAGCTGTAGCTCACGAAAGCTTATGCTCAAATAAATTGGTTAGTCTCTAAGGTGCCACAAGTACTCCTTTTCTTTTTTCTATAGTTCTGTCGTTAGAAGGCCTGCAAGTGATATGAGTATATGATAAAGACATAACTACTCAAAACAGCACAGGGAAGTCACGTTCTTCCTCAAGAGACTGTTAGGACTACAAAGAATAATTAGCTGTCAACAATATCTTGAAAAGCTAAAAGTTAACATATTTGGTCTCTTTATAGTGTCAAAACACAATTAGAGTCTATAAAACAGCTGATATTCTCATCTGATAACAGCCCTTTGCTCCCTTGCAATGTTGACCTAAAATACAATAAATTTCTCTCTTTTTGTATAATTTTGTGATCTTCCACTCTATACAGAAATTATTGTGGTATGTCAATCACCCGCTGCAAAAGATTTTAAATAAATGGGAAGGGTTTTCTAAACTGTCACAGCTTGACCATTGCTCATTAGAACCCACTGTATTCCCTTCGTCCATAGCTTTCAAGCTCAGCAGAACACAAGAAAGTGGACACAGCGTTCTCTGTAAAAGCTAAAGATGTGAAGAATCTCATTTTACATTGGCATCTTTTCACTCCTACTGTAAGACACTTAAATGTGACTCTGACTTTTTTTCATACGGTTATACTGAAGGTTTATAAAATGATGTTAACGCCCCCAGCCCCAAAAGTTCATTGTTTACCAAGTGTTACCATCTGAATCTGAGATACCAGCAATAGAGTATTTTCTTCTACTTAGGATAGAAAATTACTGCAGTATCTTATATTTCACTATTTGGGGACTGTTGGTAGATGTTGACTTGTTACTGATGATCACCAGAGCTCAGCTGTTTAAATAGACAGCACTGTATCACTAAAAACGTGCCCAACCTGATCTGATGGGGTATCTGCCAGTCAGGAAAGCTGCTCTGCTTGGAGTACAAAGTGGAGCTGCAGCAATGTGCTGAGTAAGTTTCACCCCTTCCTTGGCCAGCTGGTCAATATTAGGGGTCCTACAAAGAACAAACAAGAGAGGCATATGTTAACACAAGTAGGTAGCAAGTTGAAGGATACATACATGAAACTTATTACAAGAGAAATCGAAACTAACTCAGCTTTTACATGGTTTCCCTGGAAGCATTGCTCTTTTATGCTATATGTATACTTTAGGAATGTTTGGTACAGTGCTGAGTAGCCTTTCACCACTAGAGAACTAGGACCAAATTCATCCCTGAAGTAACTCCACTGATTTGAATGAGTTAACACAGGAATAAATCTGGCCACTGGTTTCAAATATAGCTTAGTCTGCAAAAATGAAACTACTGCAATTACACATGTAAGTGGAAAGGAGTACTAGTGGCACCTTAGAAACTAACCAATTTATTTGAGCATAAGGTTCCGTGAGCTACAGCTCACTTCATTGGATGCGTTCAGTGGAAAATACAGTGAGGAGATTTATATACACACAGAACATGAAAAAATGGGTGTTATCATACACACTGTAAGGAGAGTGATCACTTAAGATGAGCAAAGTAAAACTATTTCCCCATGTTTATTCCCCCCCGCCACTCCCCACTGCTCCTCAGACGTTCCTGTTAACGGCTGGAAATGGCCCACCTAAATTGGTTAGTTTCTAAGGAGCCACTAGTACTCCTTTTCTTTTTGCGAATACAGACTAACACGGCTGCTACTCTGAAACATGTAAGTGGGATGCGGAACACAGAAGGAATGATTTCACATTCAAATGCTTTGACTACAGTAGAACCTCAGAGTTAAGGACACCCCAGGAATGGAGGTTGTCTGTAACTCTGAAATGTTTGTAACTCTGAACAAAGTGCAGTTCGGGCTCCAGTTTCAGCAGCTGACACTCCAAACCAGGTTCCAGCAGCTGCTGAATCCTCTCCTCAGTGCTGGCATCTTTCTTGCAGGGAGCTTCTTTCCTTGCATCGGACTGCAACCTTGTCCCTTCTGGCCAGAGGAGGGAGGCGTGAAAACAGCTTGTCCCCCTCCCATCCGGGGGAGGGGTGTGTGAAAACAGCGTCCCAATCCTGGCCTAGGGAGGGGTGTGTGAAAACAGCACCCCCCCCACAAACTCCTGGCCGGGGGACGGGGGAAGGTGTGAAAACAACGCAGACCTCAGTGCTGCTCCTGCTCTGCCAGCTGCCTTGGGCTGGCAGACGCAGCGTCTTCACTCCTAGATGTAAGTGGCTGCCCCGCGGATGGGAGTGGGGTGAGGGGAGGACAGGCAGCCCAGATGTGCCTACCTTTAAGATGTAATACAGGCACAGTACAGTATTTGCTTTCTTTCTTTTTCTTTTGTCTCCGCTGCTGCCTGATTGGTTTCTTCTGGTTTCACATGGTGTCCGGTTCACCAGTCAGTCCATAACTCTGGTGTTTGTATCTTTAAGGTTCTACTGTATGTCACTTTTTATAACCCTATATTTGGAGTTCACTGAACCAAAACCTCCTATCAGGTATCTGGAGCTTTTGTGAGCCAAGCAGTTACTGTTCAGTGTTGACACTACAGATTATATATGGCAGCAAGTAATAATATAGTTACACAATGATATTTTTATAAGGTTCTAACTCTCCCAGGGGGTAGGACTGCAGCAGTAGGAGGAGGGAAACAGGCCTTACAGACCTTCCTACCTCCACCAATGGCAGATCTGGACAATGGGGGCAGGAAGTCTACAGTGCTCCTTTCTGGAACCCCAGCACCGCCATGTGAGGCAGGAGGAGACCCCCTACCACCTCTTTGGGATTGCCTATAAAAAAGACGGAGCTTCTTCAGGTGGAACAAGCCCTTCTGCTCCTGCTACAGACCCAGGCTAACTGGGAGAGTACAGGCCTTGTGGGCCATCCCTCATGAGTAAATTAGTGAGTGCCAGCCCACAGGATCCAGTGGGCGGAGGCCTCATGTACTCGGAAGAAAGGAGTGAGAAAATGGATAAAGGTTGGAGGAAAAGCATAGCACAGAAAGAGCCAGGTTTATAGATAAAAAAAGTAGAAATGGGTAAAGTGTAAGATATATGTAAAGATAGACAAAGGGTAAATAATAATGATACAACAAGTAGTCAGAGGTTAATGGACAGAAAATAAAAGGAAATTCAGATCGAGTGGAAATAATAATGTTGCTTCCTTCCCCCATTTCTTTTTTTTATTGTATATGTAGGCCCTAATCCTGCAAGTACATACACATGGACTTAACTATATGTGAGCTGGCCCCATTGACTACAAGAAGACGACTCATATGCATCAAGTTAAGTACATGCATGAGTGTTTGAAAGACTGGGGCCTTGGACTGTAAAGTCATTGGGGCTGGAGCTTCTCTTATTTTATGCCTGTAAAACATGTAGCCTACTTGAAAAAATTAAACACATACATATAGTAATGAGAGAGCCTTTACCTTATGGTATTGTTACCATAGCAACCTATGTCTCCAATGCCAAGATCATCTGCCATTATCAGTAAAATATTGGGTTTAGAATCCACAGCCACACTCATTCCACATGTCTTTGGAAATATGCATAATGCCAGCAGAGCAGTTAGGTAGCTCCTGAAATATAGTAAAAAACTTAAGTCGTTACCCGTACGAACCACTGTACTGTTCACAATGGAAATGCTAATATGATCCAAGGTTTGAATTAACTTAGGACAAAATGTAGGCCCTGCCTCCACGGCCGAGGAGAGCGCTGCTGGCAGTGGGTCTGCTGCATGAGGAAGTGGGAACTAGATACAGGGGTGGGTGTAGAGCAGGGGTGAAAGTAACTTAAATGACTTACCAGTATGCAGGGCAGCCGGGGTCCCAGGCAAGGTGTGGGGGGGCGGGTGACTCTGGGCCCCCAGAAGGGGCGGGGCCTCTGGCAAAATCCCCCAGCCAGCCCTTCAGCGCTGCCTGGCCTGTGCCGATTTAAAGGGCCTGGGGCTCCAGCCACAGGTGCAGTGGCAGCAGCGGCAGCTGGAGCCCCAGGCCCTTTAAATTGCTGGGCCCCAGGGCAGCTGCCTCTTTTGCCCCCCTCCCGATCAGCGGCCCTGCTGGTATGATCAGCACTTTCTTACCAGTATGCTGTACTGGGCCATACTGGCTTACTTTCACCTCTGGTGTACAGCTAAACTCCACAGGGCCTGCTGTGAACAGGAGACAGAAGGGCAAAGGCTCCATTGTTGTGTGTACCCTCCCATCTGTTCCTTCCTTCCACGTACTGGTCTCCCTGCTCCCAAGTAGGTTACTCTAGTCATTGGGCTGCCTCTGTGGAGGAGCTCTGCAAAGGTCTCCCACTACAGGCCTGCATGGAAGAGAGGATTCCTTTTCCCATTTACCCGGCTTTCATGCTGGCCCCAGGATTATAGTCTGAGGGTAAAATTTTCAAAACACAAGAATTAGGGGTCACCAAATGAAATTAATAGGCAGCAGGTTTAAAACAAACAAAAGGAAGTATTTTTTCACACAACGCACAGTCAACCTGTGGAATGCCTTGACAGAGGATGTTGTTGCCAACACCATAACAGGGTTCAAAAAAGAACTAGATACATTTCCATCAATGGCTATTAGGCAGGATGGGCAGGGATGGTGTCCCTAGCCTTTGTTTGCCAGAATCTGGGACAGGGGATGGATCACTTGATGATTACCTGTTCTGTTCATTCCCTTTGGGGCACCTGGCATTGGCCACTGTCAGAAGACAGGATACTGGGCTTGATGGACCTTTGGTCTGACCCAGTATGACTGTTCTTATGTTCAAAATTGACTTAAGCTCCTAAATCCCATTTTTTTCACACTTTCTAATATACTAAGTATGTCTGTCTCGAACAGGGTCAGCTTTTGAAGAGTTCTCAGCTGCTCCAAATGTCAGTTAAAGATTACATTCCTTGAGCCTGACTCCACATTTCTCTCTCTTGCAAAGTCCTTGGTGAGGGAATCAGTAATTTTGCTGGAGTAAGAACAGTAGCAGTTCTATAGTACTGCATGAGAAAAGAGTCTCCCAATATCAATCCACTCCTAAGCCTTTAGCTTTTAAAGAATTGCTGTCAAGTTGTTTACTCCAAAAATATGATGTATGGAAAGAATAGCAGTCACCCCACAAACAAGCTGGAAACAAAAGCATATTTAGAAACAATTCAATGGTATAAAAGATAAATCTGCTTCATACTGTAAATAAGGAATATGCAGCTGCAGCCAATGAATTGCTTAAGAGCAAAGTTCTTGTCCTTATGCAATCGTCTATTAATAATTTTTGGCATGGCTATGTATTGTCATGTGAGAAACTTGGGTCTGGACGCAACTTTGAGAATTCCACTTACTCATACTACTTGTCCTCAGGAAGGGAGGCTGCTGATCATAGTGCAGTTGAAGATAGCTCTTAAAAGTTACACCATGTTGTACTGGTATTATGAACTCCCGCAAAGAGCACAAAGGGTGATACAGTAATAGCCATGCAAGATAGTGGAGCGTAATACATTACACCGGAGGAAAAACATCAGCCCCTAGGAGGACAGGTTAATTCATGCAGGTATTTTTTTGTCTGAAATGGACTGACAGGAATAACTCTCTCTTCTCTCCTACTACTAAAATCAAGGCAGTTTGACTTTATGAAAGCTGCTTTTATTACTATCTACAAATGTCTTAGCCCTTAATTTTTGCACAGCGTGAGGCTCTAAATATTTGTCGATGACACTGGAGTTATCAACCCAAAATAAATTCCTGCTCAGGGTAATAGAATTTTGCTGCCTAATGTACATTCCACCTACAGTTTCAAATGGATGCCCTAAGCTGCTGTGCTCATACCTAGAGATGATGGCCTTTCAGTAGTATTTCCCCGAGTATGGAACAAGGGCACTGTGAGATCTAATTATGTATTGTTGGAGTAGGCTAGGGTAAAAAGGAAAATGTGGAATTGGAATGTATCATGTGCAACAATATTTTTATTGTTCATTTACCCACAGCATGCATAACCACTCATGTTTCTTAAAGAACATATGTGGTGTCAAAACATTACCATATCCTCCTTTAAAAAGACCCCCAAACTGTCCTTTCTAGTTAATTTAGGGTGAGCAGATGTCCTGATTTTACATGGACAGTCCCAATATTTGGGGGTTTTTCTTGTATAGGCTCCTATTACCCACAACGGCGGCCTGATTTTTCACACATGCTATCTCGTCACCCTAAGTTAATTCTAAGTGGAATGAAGCCTACATGAGAAATTGGCATCCTGTACTGCTTGTCTAATCACAAGTGAGGAACTGATCAATCTAGGAATGTGTATAAAAGGTTGAAGGAATAGGCTCCACAAGCAAAAGGAACAGACCAGGAGAGAAAAAAATATATATTTTAACGTAATGAAATTTTACAGGGAAAATTACAACACATGCAGAATTTCAGGGAACGCATTGCTGCAAGATTCATCTGGATCTGCATCGCCTGGTAAGCTGGGCCCATTTTAAAGCAAAAGCATTTTAATACAGCCAAATACATACCAAAGTTATCTATTTGGGAACAAGGAATGCCGGCCAGGTGATTGTGTCTTGGAAGGCAGTGACTGTGAAAAGGATTTAGGGATCATAGTGGACAAGCAACCGAACATGAGCTCTAGTGCGATACTGTGGCAAAAAGGGCTAATGCTACCCTTGGATATACAAAAAGGGGAGTAGTTAGTAGGAGTACGGAGGTGATTTTACTTCTGCATACAGCATTAGTGAGACCAATACTAGAATACTGCACGTAGTTCTGGTGTCCACATTGTAAAAAGGATGTTGAAAAAGCAGAGAGGGTGCAGAAAAGGTTACAATGATTCAAGGGCTGGAGAAAATATCACAGTGAGAGCCTTAAAAAGAGCTCAATCTGTCTAGTTTATCAAAAACAAGATCAAGAGGTGATTTGATTACAGTGCATATGTACCTTCATGGAGAAAATACTCGGTACTACATGGCTCTTTAATCTAGTAGAGAACAGAACAACAAGAACCAATGGCTGGATGCAGAAGCCTGACAAATTCAAAGAAATAAGGAGCATATTTTTAACAGTGAGGCTGATTAATCATAGGAGCAAACTACCAAGGGAAGAGGTCATCAAATGATGATGATGTCTTTCTGGCATATGCTTTGGCTTTACATAAATTATACTTTACATAATCACAAGTAATGGCCTCAATACAGGGATAACTGGGTGAAATATAACAGCCTGTGATACACAGGAAGTCCAACTACATGAGTGAATAGTGCCTGCTGGCCCTAAACCTTATCAATCTATAAACCTGCAGATTTTCCTTCAGATGGGACAGCAGGAAAAGAGAAGGGAAGAAAATCAGTGATAGAAACAAATGTAACAAAGGAGATGTATGAGGAAAATAGGGCATGTAAGAGTAAATTAACCAGAGAATTACTACAGGTCACATGAAATATAACTAGAGTGCAAAACTCTCAGATACACCAGTATAAATGCACAGGTTTCAGAGTAGCAGCCGTGTCAGTCTCTATTCGCAAAAAGAAAAGGAGTACTTGTGGCACCTTAGAGACTAACAAATTTATCTGAGCATAAGCTTTCGTGAGCTACAGCCGAAAGCTTATGCTCAAATAAATTGGTTAGTCTCTAAGGTGCCACAAGTACTCCTTTTCTTTTTATAAATGCACAGTAACTCCACTGATGGTGAAACTGAAAGCAAACTTTACCCCAGTGTATCTGTGCTTGTCACAATCCAGCAAATCCCAAACTGGATAGAGCTGAGTTTGTAGGGATCAAAGAAGGAAAGAGGAGAGGAAATAGGGATGAATTGCTATTTTTCTTTCTTAACACTGCCCACGTTGTTTTCCACTATTTATGACACAGTGTGCCACCCCGTCTGAAGGCAGCAGTTCTGATTAAGCAGACGATTGGAGAGAAGGGCAGACAGGAGCTAGCAGAGAAGAGATGCAATTTGATTTGAAAGCCAGACAAAAGTCAAGAAAAACAGACTTTTATTGCCTAGGGTTTACTATTTTGAAACATCCTGAAAATAAAATTCTGCATCAAAACAGAGTATGGCTCAAAAACACCTGGGAGCCTGTGCAGAGGGCACAAAGAATACAAAGCTCTGACCATGTTCCAGAGGATCCGGACCTACACACCTTCTGGACAAAGGAAAGGTCTTCGAGTGTGACCCCTTGGTACAAGTGGCAGAACACTGCTGGCCGACTCCCATCTGAAAGCCAGATTCCTGCACTGCAAATCCGGAAGCAGGAACTCTGAGAAAGAGAGCCCTGGCAAAGCTAATGTTATGAAGGTCAGAGAGGGAATAAAGGCAAATTAGAGTCTTCCTTAAAAAGTGTAAACTTCTCTAAGGGATTGAGGGAAAATTCCTCTCTGGAGAAAAAGCGTTGAGCAGGTTTTTCAAAGCAGAGGTTGTTTAGCTTTTTCATTCTGCGGGCCATGGTGAGAGAGACAGATCCTTTCTCTGCTCTCTCCCACAACTGCCACTCAAGTTCCAACCCTGGGGTGGTTTGTTCTTAAAAGGGACAGATTTTCAAAAGCACAGCTCCCATTGTTCTCAAAGACCAGTTGGGTGCTAAGCCCTTTGGAAAATCTGGCCAAAAGTGTTTCATCCTCTCTGACACCAGGAATGGCTGCACAGAACCTTACTGCAATGCACCCTAAATAAGAACTGTTTAAAGGAAATATGGGCAAAGTAGGATCTGACACAGCCCAGGTGATGAGTCAGACTTGGCATGACCACTGATAATGAGGTGGGGTGAAGATCAGAATTCAGGAATGGTGAGATTGTACCTCTGCTTCTACTCAAAGTTTGGGTATGGGAACACATTCTCAGCTTAGATATATTTTTGGGAATCCCTAATAGGTTTAGAGGGCCAAAGTGGATATTAATACAAGATATCTCAGCAAGGTGCAGAAATCAGGCAATGCGGGAAGGGTCAAATGAAGAGCTTAGGTTTTAGAATTTTAAAAGGAATTTAGGCATGAATGGAATATTAACTCATAAGTGCCTAAATCCCTTTCAAAAATAAGAGTTAGGCTCCTAAATCAGTTAGATGTTACAATGCTGAAGGCAGCAATGGCTAAATACTATCAAAAATCTTGGCCCTAATAAGTAGAAGCCAATCAAAAAAGAAGCCAGAAAAAAGCTGAGAAAGCAGCTCAGACAGGTTCCAAGCAGGCAAGAGAAAGTTTCCATCTAGTAATTTATAGGTTAGCGGAGTCTTAGAGTTGTTAATATTTTATATATGTATTTTAAATATAGCCAAATCAAACATATCCAAGGGAAGGTAGAGGAGTCTGGGTGGTCTATGAGGAGAAGTGGGTAGGATCCACATAGTCACTCCCTTTGGCCCCATATAAATTAATCAGCAAAATAATGCAGCCTTAAGATATTATTTTTTCTGCACAGCCCCTGTCATGTCCAGGAGATAGCTTTGTTAGTATGGCTTCAATGGAGATGTGCTGCCAGGGATGGGAGTGGGGAAAGGTATGGGGGTCAGAGCTGGTCTAAATGAGGTGGGGCGATTCACATTAGGGGATCCTCAAAGGGATTCTCTACCTCTGAGCCCTCCCATGGGCTTTTCAGTAAGGGGGGGGGGAGGAGCTGAGTCATTTTTATTGTTACGTGACAGCAGGAATCGGTTATCACTGGGGTGTGGCGGCAAGAATAACTTTCACAGCCCTCTACCACAGTACTAAGACTGGCTGTGCATATTATTATTTCAGCCTCCACTAGGGTTGGGTCTGGTGCTGACTGTTCCTCACTCTGGCAGTGCCAGGTATGCCACCCCATTGCTCTGGCAGCTGCTGAAAAGGGAGCTTCCTTCCCTCTTGCGTCCTCCACCATGCTCTAAGGAATGCATTAGGGACTGGACTGACAGCCCCAGACTAGTTAGGGGAGATTGCCATCAGCCAGGAGAGGCCTGTCCTCTTTAAGAACCAAAGGCGAACCACTTCCCAAATGGTCTCCATGGGACAGCGAATCCCTCAACCAACCAGCTACTGGACAGCCAGAGGATATATCAGCCACCACCGCTGCTGCTAGAAGAGCTAGCTGCAAGATAGAAGGATCACCTAGAGGAGCCTCTACGGGGATCTAGTGGTGGACTAAGGGATTCTTCTTCCATGGGGTATCAAGGGAAATTATTTTGGGGGTGGGGAAGTATTTTACATAGGACGTGTCTTATATATGACAAACTGGGCTGAAAAATTGCAGGCAGCCCTTTGCTAGAATGTTGGTAGTACATCCTTGCATAGAAATTCAGTATAAAAATGATGCTGAGCTAGTGAACCTATATCCACAGATGTCAAGAGATTCAAAGTTATGGTTACTGCAGCATTTTTAATTTTGGCACACTGCAATGTATCTGAGCTATATCTTCAGCAGTGGATAGATACTCCTAAGACTTGCCATACTGGAACATATTAATTTCGTCCATCTAGACTGGTATCTTGTTTCATGAAATGGCCTTCATTAAGCCCTATTTCATATAGCTAGCCAACTGTGTAATCCTAAATCAACAAAAAGAGAGTCCATTTGCTCAAAAAAAAAAGCACTTGATTTTAAAGCTTTTCATACAGTTAACCTTCAATATATTTTCTTTACAGAGCAGGGTGTGCACTGTCACCTTCTTTATCACACCAGCAAAATGGGAATGTCCCACAGCACGGCTGCAGCCAGGGCTTCCACATAATGTTGTACAAAGAGAGCTGTTGTGGGACTGGAGTCAGTGTCTGGCGATGCTCCTGAACAGCTCTTTCTATTCTGCTTATTATTGTGTCAAACAGGGGCTCAGTGGCAGGAGACAGAGGTTTGGCCTCGGACGGGTCTCTGGAGAGATCAAAGAGTAAAGGAGGGTCATGATGGGTTACACCTTCCCCAAAACATGGGCAAATTCCTCTTCCGTAACACGCTCCAGCACCCTCTGGCTGGAATATTGGAGTCACATAATGAGCCTTCCACAGTGCCCCACCTGGTAGGAGAGAAACCAGATGTAAGATGATGCAGATAGACATAAAATGGCATTAGAAGAGTGAAAGGTCTTTCAGCACTGAACATATTTTCATCACTTAACAAGTAAAATTTTTAATTTGTAACACAAAGTGCCAAGCTTTGCCTTCATACTGCTTAATGGGGTATTCAGATTTTGGGTCCATCCAAACAGGATTAAGTCAATACTACCCGTCCCAGAGCAACTGAGCAGGGAGAACCTTAGTTCTGTACCCAATATTCTGGTCAGCATACTTGTGTCCGTAGTGTGTATATCAAAATATACATGCAGGACAGCAGCAAATTATTGCTGCTCTGTGGGTACCCGCACTGTTCCTAGGTGGCACAGCTACACACTGTCTCCCATCCCAGGCTTGTTGCAAAGCTACGATCTAGCCTATATTAAAATTGAATTATACAATACATATATGCTTTCCTAGAGATTGAAGCCATCATTGTTTTTGGAAGAACCTTTATACTCACTGTCCTTTTGATGCCACCGTACTGCATGTAAATATATGCCACAGTAGTGAAACAGGAACTCGTGCGCTGAGTGCTGAATGGACCCCTGCAGTAAAGGCATCAGGTTCTGGCCATCGATCACCCTAATGTTGATGGAGAGAATGGTAGTCACCAAACTGCAGTGAGTTGCAGGATAACAAGTTCTGTACTCAACTGTCATTGCATATGAAAACACTTGCAATTGAAAGCACAATTGAAAACTTACATTTGGAACAAGGAACATTTATGAGTAAGGGGTGAATCTCGAACATGTAAAAGATTTATATGAACTATATGCAGCTTAGGCAGAGGTGAAAGTAAGCTGGTCCAGTCTGGTACGGAGTACCGGTAAAAAAAGATGCAGTAGTGTACCGGCAAATAAGTGGAGTATTCAGTACTGGCTTACTTTCACCTCTTTTGGCTGCAGAGCAAAAAGTTCAAACTCAAAGCTAATAAAAGCTTGGAAAGGGAAAACTCACTGTCACATTTGTTTGTTGTTTCTCCCCCTCTCCTCCTCCAGCCAGGATGCAGACGCGGCTAGGCTCCCCATTCCCCCAACCCTCCCACTCAGCAGGGGCTGCAGGGGCTTCCCTCTAGCTTATAGCAGGTAGCAGAGGGACTGGCTGAGGGAGAAGCCTCCCCAGGATGCCTGCTGTCTGCATAGGAACAATTTAAACTTAGCTGTTCACTCCGCAGTCTGAACCGCGGGATTCGGGGCTATTTCTGGCTTTCTTGTTAATTTCACTCAGGGTTGTTGCTGGGAGCAGGGGAGGGAGGGTTGTGTGAGACCAAGGCAGGGGCAGAATACAATAGCCCTCTGGCCGCACAGATTAAATCCAGAGCTAATAAAAGCCAGTGGAAGGGGGAAAACTCACTGTCACATTCGTTTCTCTCCTCCCTCCTCCTCCAGCCAGGCTGCTGACAGGGCTAGGCTCAGTGCTTCCCCGAACCCCGCATTCAGCAGGGGCTGCAGGGGCTCCCCTCTAGCTTGTAGCAGGGAGTAGGGGGACTGCCTGAGGAAGAAGCCTCCCCAGGATGCCTGCTGTCTGCATAGGAACAGTTTAAACTTGCTGCTCCCTCCCTGGTTCAGACTGGGATTCGGGGCTCTTTCTGGCATCCTTTTTAATTTCATTCACAGTTGTTTGGGGGGGGGTGGTGGGAAGGTGAGACCAAAGCAGGGGCAGAATACAATAGCCATTTGGCTGCACAGCTTAAATCCAGAGCTAATAAAAGCCAGTGGAAGGGGAAAACTCATTGTCACATTGGTTTCTCTCCTCCTCCAGCCAGGCTGTCCGATGCGGCTAGCCTCCCCGTTCCCCCGACCTCCCCCCCACCTCAGCAAGGGCTGCAGTGGCTCCCCTCTAGCTTGTAGCAGGGAGCAGGGGGACTGGCTGAGGGAGAAGCCTCCCCAGGATGCCTGCTGTCTGCATAGGAACAGTTTAAATTTAGCTGTTCACTCCGCGGTGTGAAAACTGGATATTAAGGGAAATTATTGTGCCTCCTTTGAAAGAAACAGTAGTTTTCATTCCACCCTCTTTATATATTGAATTAAACACCTGAAATGTCCATAGGACATAGGGGCTCAGATCTCTTTTTGTTTTGTGGGTGTTGGTGTCCTGCAGAGTGTGGAGGCTGAAATTGACAAAACTTTCTCTAAGTATCTAAATGTGCTTCTGCTGTTATAGCTATTTTTGTACAGGAAGGGGAAGGGGAATAAGCGATACTGGTATAAGGCACCTTAATAACAGTATCATTGCAATAATTTCCCTGAATATCCAGTTTTCCCCTCCAGACCCTTTGTGGTTTTGTCTATGGGGCTATTTTCTTTCCCTGTGAATCTTTAGTTGTTTTACCAAAATTGCTTTGCCTAAAATAAACCCCGATCATCAGAACACATCTTCCCACCATGTTCTCCATGTTTTTTTTTTTTAAACAGTAACATTTCAAAGAGGATCTGCAAGCAGTTTGGACATCACAACCATGATCCTCTGCTGGGGAGGGAATGGGATATATTTGAACTTGGAAATGGTTCCTGATTTTGATTATATTTTTTGTGTATTATATTATTGAAGATCGCTTCATCCAGGGGGCAGAAAAGAACTGCCCAGGCTTTGGTACCCCTCTCCCTCAAGAACCGTGAGTGAAATTAACAAGGAAGCCAGAAATAGCCCCTAATTCCGCAGGTTTCAGAGTAACAGCCGTGTTAGTCTGTATTCGCAAAAAGAAAAGGAGGACTTGTGGCACCTTAGAGACTAACCAATTTATTTGAGCATAAGCTTTCGTGAGCTACAGCTCACTTCATCGGATGCATACTGTGGAAAATACAGAAGATGTTCTTATACATACAAACCATGAAAAAATGGGTGTTTACCACTACAAAAGGTTTTCTCTCCCCCCACCCCACTCTCCTGCTGGTAATAGCTTATCTAAAGTGATCACTCTCCTTACAATGTGTATGATAATTAAGGTGGGCCATTTCCAGCACAAATCCAGCACAAATCCTAATTCCGCAGTTCAGACCAGGAGTGAACAGCGGAACGGGCAGCCTAGCCAGAGGACGAGACAGGAGAGAAACCAATGTGATAGTGAGTTTCCCCCTTCCACTGGCTTTTATTAGCTCTGGATTTAAGCTGTGCAGCCATATGGCTATTGTATTCTGCCCCTGCCTTGGTCTCACCTTCCACACACCCCCCCCCCAACTGTGAATGAAATTAACAAGGATGCCAGAAATAGCCCCGAATCCCAGTCTGAACCAGGGAGGGAGCAGCAAGTTTAAACTGTTTCTACGCAGGCAGAGGCATCCTGGGGAGTCTTCTCCCTCAGCCAGTCCCCCTGCTCCCTGCTACAAGATAGAGGGGAGCTGCTGCAGCCCCTGCTGAGGGCGGGGGTCAGGGGAATGCGGAGCCGAGCTGTGTGGCCAGCCTGGCTGGAGGAGGAGGAGGAGGAGGGAGGACAAGGAGAAAAATGTGACAGTGAGTTTTCAGGCTTATTCCAATAGTAAAGTTTTATTCCAGACAGTACTGGTAGTAGTAACAGTAGCTTTATTTTCTATAGCTAAGTCACGCAATGGGAGGGATCCATGAAGTATGTAGTAGAGGTGGGTTGCTTGTGTTTGGACTGTAGGGGTAAGAAATGTAACTTACTTCCACCCCTGGCCACGCCCCTTCCACCTGAGGCCCTGCCCCTTCCGGGGATTGGGGGAGAGAGAGAGAGAGAGGGACCCATACCGGTAAGAGCTCTATTTTACTTTCGCCCCTGAGCTTAGGGATCTGAAAAAGTAGGCTGAAAATGGCATGATAAACATCCAATATCGAGATCTAATGTTTTCAAATAAGATTCCATATTGGAAATTTAAAGTAATGAATATGTTTTACAATTTCTGTACCTGTCCTGGGGCACTATCCCTCCTGCCAGATAAGTCACCGTAGGGTAAATGTCCATAAGACTTGTAGGTTCATCGATAACTGTGTCTGCAGGTAACACTCCCGGCCATCTAAATATCCCTGGCACACGGATCCCTCCTTCCCAGCCTCCCATGCCTTTTCCACCTATTGTTAAACAACAAGGCAATAGAAGATATTTTAGAAACATGAAGTATTGCTTACTTAACCTGCCTAACGTTACAGGTTTATCCTTGATTATGCCCCTCAAACTTTTTTCAGTTTTAGCATGAGCCCATCCTCCTCAGGAACAAATTTAGTTGTTTCAATCCATTAAAATGGATTTTCTTCGGCTGCCCCCTCAGTAGCTTACCTATCTATTGATTCCCCTTTGTTTTACAGATAAGAAAATTGCCACACTGGACCATAGCATGGATCACATTTTATTACGTAGATAGTCACATTGATGCCTCCCTCCCCATTCACAATTCAATGGATCGCCTTCCATTCACAATCATGTAATATCCCGTGAGAACTATAGCAACTGTTTAATATTGTAAGAGTATTTAATGTGCCTTAGCAGTTTTTAATGCAATTTAGCATGTGACCAGCCAATTCTCCATGGAGCACCAGTTTGAGGACCTCTGAATTAAAGCGTTCCATCCCGTCACCTAGTTACGTATGTACGAGTGTATCTCCTGGAATATTTTTCTTGAACATTTTAATAACATAAGAAAATAGATGCAGCTTTATCAATTCCTTTCACAAAATATTGAAATCCTCTTACACCCCTACATTTTGAGCAGTCTCACTTTGATTAATTACTTGAACAGTGGAGTGATCAGCCAGTGAGGTACCAAGACCAGGCTGGTGCAGAGGGCAGTGGAGAGGTGAGAGCCGCGGTTCCAGCAGCAGCAAGTGAAACTGAGGACCCAGCAGCAGAAAGTGAGTGGAGAAGCCTAAGAGGTGCTGCTGGAGGAGAAGTCCCTCCCCTCCCTTTGTGCTGGGTGATTCAACTGCGTTAGCCAATACATATATGCTAGGCATAGTATACACCACATTAATAGATATTATGTGCATGGTATTAATGTAACTCACAGGGGTGTTGGGAAGTTATCAGGGCCGGTGCAAGGAGGTTCCATGCCCTAGGCGAAACTTCCACCTTGTGCCACCCCCCCCACCCTGTGGTAGCTCCCCGCCACCCCGAGGTGCCCCCCCTGCGGCAGCTCCCTGCCCCCCCTCCCCCCTCAACCCGGGGAGCCCCCCCTGCGGCAGCTCCCCGCCGCCCCTCCCTCCCTCCCCTCGGCCTGGGCAGCCCCCCCTGCGGCAGCTCCCCGCCGCCCCCGCCTTCCTCCTCCTCAGCCCAGGCAGCCCCCCCTGCGGCAGCTCCCCGCCGCCCCCTCCCTCCTCCTCCTCGGCCCGGGCAGCCCCCCCTGCGGCAGCTCCCCGCCGCCCCCTCCCTCCTCCTCCTCGGCCCGGGCAGCCCCCCCTGTGGCAGCTCCCCGCCGCCCCCTCCCTCCTCCTCCTCGGCCCGGGCAGCCCCCCCTGTGGCAGCTCCCCGCCCCAGCTCACCTCTGCTCTGCCTCCTCCCCGAGCATGCCACCACTTCTCCCGCCTCCCAGGCTTGTGGTGCCAATCGGCTGTTTGGCGCGCAAGCCTGGGAGGGAGAGAAGCAGAGCGGGGCGGTGCTCAGGGGAAGAGGCGGAGCAGAGGTGAGCTGGGGCGGGGAGCGGTTCCCCTGTGCGCCCCCCCCTTCCCCCCATTACTTGCTGCAGGTGGCCCTCCCCGCGCCCCCCTGCCCCAGGTCACCTCCGCTCCACTGCCCCCCCAACCACTTGGCGCCCTAGGCGACTGCCTAGTTCGCCTAGTGGTTGCACCAGCCCTGAAAGTTATGTTTCCTGACTGGGAGTGACACACACCACTCATCCCACAGCACTTTGCAAACCTGAAGTCAGCTTTGGCATTAGAAAATAGAAACTTGCCAAAGCAAAGATGCATGAATACTTTCTACCAAGTACAGTTAGAGAGTCCCATCAGCACTTGGAATGTAGTATTTAAAATGAGATATGGGAAAGTATAGGGAGGTACCAAAGACAAAGCTGGCACAAACTGATGGGTTAAACTTAAACTTTAAGTGATGTATAAAGAGTTTTTGCAACTTGTAAAGTCATACTATAAATAGTACTAGCCGAAATGCGTACCTTGAAGCACCCCTTCTGTGTCAGGTGAACATACTGTGAGGTAAGAATTGCTTCCTGGATGGATGGTATATATGTCTTTGTTTGGTATTGTACTGCTTTGTCTTTAGACAGGAAAGTCAGATACACCTTTTGGTCAATAACTAAAGGTGAAGAACCAACTGAATAAGCTGTTAACGGAGAATTGACTAGCCGGTCAGTCCACATAGGCCCCCTCAAGAGCCAACAAATTGAAGCCAGTAAGAGGACACGCAGGGGCTTGGAACTCCATTGCTGTGGTCCCGGAGGCAGAGGTGGTCCAAACATCAGCTGGAACTGATCTTTGTATGTGGGAGGCCCCTGCCTCCAGGCAGTGGTGAGCTGCCAAAATCTTAACAACCGGTTCCCTCCTCACCCCACGAGGGGGTTGTGGCCTGCTCCACCCACCCTGGATCCCTGTCCCCTCACTGCCCCCAGAACTGGGCAGGAGGGTCTTGTGGGCCACCGTAGTGGATGCCCACCCCACCCCACCCCTAAGAGCCAGAGGGACCTGCCGGGGGGCGAGGTGGGGAGTCCCGGCGGTGCTTACCTGGGGCGGCTCCCAGGAAGCATCCGGCAGGTCCCTCTGGCTCCTAGGGGTGGGAGAGTGTAGCTAGGGGGGGAGTAGGAGGAGCGGCCGCTCCCCCCACTTATCACATCACAAGTGGTGCCTTAGGCACCGACTCCGTGGGTGCTCCGGGGCTGGAGCACCCACAGGGAAAATTTGATGGGGGCAAAGCCCCCACCAGCAGCTCCCCGCCCCGTGCCCGTCCCCAGCTCCACCCCGCTCCACCTCCACCCCTGAACCCGCCGCCCCGCTCTGCTTCTCCATGCCCCCGGTTTCCTGCGAATCAGCTGTTCGCACGGGAAGCCTGGGAGGGCTGAGAAGCAAGCAGCGGCTTCGCGCTCAGACCCAGGGAGGCGGAGCGGAGGCGAGCTGGGGCAGGGAGCGGTTCCCCTGCGTGCCCCCCGGGTTATCTGCTGCGGCGCGGGCGGCCCTCCTCACGCCCACCCCGCCCTAGCTCGCCTCCCCTCTGCCTCCCTGGGCCTGAGTGCGAAGCCGCCACCTGCTTCTCAGCCCTCCCAGGCTTCCTGCACGAACAGCTGATTCGTGGGAAAGGGGGGTGGGGGGAGTGAAGAAGCAGAGCGGTGTGGAGCGGAGGTGAGGTGAGCTGGGGCCGGGTGGGGAGCTGCCAGTGGGTGCTCTGCACCCACCAAATTTTCCCTGTGGGTGCTCCAGCCCCGAAGCACCCAGATAGTTGGTACCGAAGGCGCCACTTTTGGCCAGTTGTTAAATTTAGAAGTCAGGACTCTAAACCGGTTCTAAAAGGGCTTCTAAATTTAACAACCGGCTCCAGCCCACCACTGCCTCCAGGTACTGGAGAGATTCCCTACTGCTATTGATAACCTCTTGTGAAGGTTTGGGTGATCTCTTCCCCATCCATCCCTTTTGGTTTCTGGGATTCTGGTGAGGGGAGCCCTGCTGTCCTCCCCAGGGAGGGAGTTGCCAGCTTAACATAGGGAGCATGGAAAGAGCCACACAGTCCCAGAAGGAGGAGTCATATGGGAAGCAATTTTACAGATTTTATAACCCTCATACCCATGGCAAGGGAAAGCCTGCAGAGGCCCAGATATTGCCACAGAACCTTGAAATCTCCACAGAACCTTGTATGCCAGCTCCCACCCTTCTATTTTTTGGAGAGGGGGTTAGGGAAGATAGAGGTCACTTTACCTGATAGACCCTTTGACTCACTAGTTTTATCATCAGGTACTCATCCTGAGGGTTGAATCTAATTTCCTAACTTTAATCAAGGACTAGGTAATGTCCCCAGTCAACGATTAGACAGTCTCCCCATGATAATGTGTCTCATAGACACGTAGACTTCCTTTTTATATCTACAAGAACACTTGCTCTCTCTGATCCTATGCTGGGAGATAATCCTGATTCTTCCCCTGGATGGTTAGCAAAGCCTGCTTTCTGCTGTGAGAGTTGTCTGTTCATTGGGAAGTTAGTAGATACCATAATAGAATCATAGAAGTATAGGGCTGGACGAGACCTCGAGAGATCATCTATTCCATCTCCCTGTGCTGAAGAAGTATACCTAGACAATGCCTGACAGGTGTTTATCCAGCCTGTTCTTAAAAACCTCCAGTGGGAATTCCACAACTTCCCTTGGAAGCCTATTTCAGAGCTTCACTACCCTTATAGTTAGAACATTTTTCCTAATATCTAACCTCAATCGCTCATGCTGCACATTCTGCCCATACTTCTTGTCCCACCTTTAGTGGACATGGAGAACAATCGATCACTGTCCTCTCTGTAATAGCCCTTAACGTATTTTAACACGGTTATCAGATCCCCACCTCAGTCTTCTTTTCCGAGGACTAACCATGCCCAGGTTTTTTAACCTTTCCTGATAAAAAGTTTAGAAAACCCAGCCTATCGTTTTTGTTTCTCTCCTCTAGACTCTCTCCAGTTTGTCTACATCTTTCCCGTGGCCCCCAGAATTGGAAACAGTACTCCAGCTGCGGCCTCACAAGGTTTGAGTAGTGGGACAATTACTTCCTGTGTCTTACTTATCCATATGATACTCTTGTTAATGAGTAGAACGATTTTAGTCTTTTCTGCAACTACATTACAGTGTTGACTGACATTCAATTGGTGATCCACTATAATCCTCAGATCCTCTTCAGCAGTACTAACAACTAGCCAATTATCTCCCATTTTGTAGTTGTACATGTGATTTTTCCTTATTAAGTGACGTACTTTGTATTTGTCTTTACTGATTTTCATCTTGTTGATTTCAGACCAGTTCTCCAATTTGTCAAGGTTGTTTTGAATTCTAATCTTTTCCTCCAAAGTGCTTGTGACCCCTCCCAGACAGGTGTCATCCCCAGATTTTATAAGCATACTCTCCACTTCATTATCCAAATCACTAATGAAAAAACTGACTAGTACTGGACCCGGGACAGACCCTTGCGGGACCCCACTAGATACATCCCCCCTGTTTGACAGTGAACCATTGATAACTACTCTTTGAGTATCGTCTTTCAACCAGTTTTGCACGCACCTTGTAGTAATTCAATTTAGACCACATTTCCCTAATTTGCTTATGAAAATGTCATGTGGGACTATCAAAAGCCTTATTAAAATCAAGACATATCTATAGCTTTCCCCTATTCACTAAGCCATAACGCTGTCAAAGAAGAAATTTGTTTGGTTTGCCATGATTTGTTCTTTGTAAGCACCCTCTTATCCTGTGGGTGCTTACAAACTGACTGTTTAATAATTTGTTCCAGTATCTTTCCAGCTATTGACGTTACGCTGACTGGTCTATAATTCCCTGGGCTCTCTTTGTTCCCCTTTTAATATTTAAAGATATTTCAGAAATCAAAGAATCTTTCTTGGATCTCAAGGTTATGCAGGGGATTTATGGCAGATTTGGCATGAGTCCAGAAATTCTAAAGGAAGCATTTTCCCTGAGGGCCCCTCATTATTAGCTGTCAATTTGAGTAGAGCAGTGGTTCCCAAACTTGTTCCGCCGTTTGTGCAGGGAAAGCCCCTGGCGGGCCGGGCCGGTTTGTTTACCTGCTGCATCCTCAGGTTCGGCTGATCGCGGCTCCCAGTGGCCGCGGTTTGCTGCTCCAGGCCAACGGGAGCTGGTGGAAGCGGCACGGGCCAAGGGACGTATTGGCCGCCACTTCCAGCAGCTCCCATTGGCCTGGAGCAGCGAACCATGGCCACTGGGAGCCGCAATCGGCCGAACCTGAGCACGCGGCAGGTAAACAAACTGGCCCGGCCCGCCAGGGGCTTTCCCTGCACAAGCGGCGGAACAAGTTTGGGAACCACTGGAGCAGAGTGTTTAGCAGCAGCTCTGTTCTAGACCAGCTTGATGACCCTGGTGTGAGACCTGTGACCATCACAACAAGGCTGGAGGTGACAACTTCCAAATTATTCCTGCTATCCCTCCTGTACCGCTTAGGTTAGAAAGCAGTCTTTTGAGTTGCTTCATCTTTTCAACCCAGTGTAAATTAAAGTACCCCTGTTTTAAGGAGGTAGAAATTCTAAGTATTATTGGTCAGTGGTCCTGTTTATAAAAAAATTTGGGAAAAGATAGTCACAAGCCAATTTGCAGTACCATATATGCGTATTACTGAAACGATCAGTGTTTTATTTTCTACCCAGAAGACATATTTTAAAAGGTAAAAAGGCTCTCCAACTGGGGTTCGCAAGAGAGAGTGAAGGTGGAGTTTAAAGACTAGTGCATGGCTAAGAAAGTCTGGAGTATGAGAGCTCTTCCTAGACAGAGACCATTCAATAGAAAAAGTCAAAAGGGAAACAGTCTATGAATGTACAACCAGAAAGAATTTCTGTTCCTTTTAAGAAAATAAGTGACCAGGTCATAGAAGAAAAACCTGTTGGACTATATTCTGTTATTTAGGTGAAACCAAACAGCCAGGCCTTAAACCCTATTGCTTAAGACCTACAAACCATTCAGAAGGTTGAAGATCAAAATCCTGGGAGAAGTAGGCTTAAAACAGATTTTGACTGGAGGTTCTGAATGACAGATGGGACAATGATTTGAGGGTCATTTTACATTCATATTTGCTAAAAGGGGAAGTGTGATTGATTATATCTCAGTTCCAATTAGAAGTTGGTTTTGTTTCTCAGATCTTTTAGTGACAGCAATCATCAACCCTTGCAGATGAATTTCTGCTCTCTGACCACTTTCCCCCAGATGGATTTAGACAGATTGTGTCTCACTTCTGATTCTGAAGCTGTAAATTTGTTGTGAATTAAGTTGCATCCATGGTTAAGAATAAAATTGGAGAGAAACTTGAATGCAGTGAGTTGTTAGTTTTGAAAAAACACCTTTTGAACATTAATGATCCAGCACAGGATCATAGTACTTATTGAGAAATACATATAATATTTATTGTTAAAAAATACAGGTTACTTGACTCCTAAAAAGATTATTTTCATATAAGAATCTAGTATGAGTCAGCTTACTTTGGTCATAAGAAACAGCTTCAGATAATGTGGGTCAGAAATCATGGTTCTCCTGATTCTATTGAGAAATTAGTTATCCTCAGAAGGAAATATAACAAATAGCTGAATAAAAGTTGGAGCATCAAAAGGCCCTTTGGAAGCAATTTGAACTTGATGCCACAGAGAGAAAAAAAATCTTTATTTTGGAAGCTGGTCGCAATGGGCTATGACAAGATTAAAGTTAATATTGAAGCCTTTATCCCCAAACCTTTGTTCCTTTCCAGAATGGCTTCCAGTCTCCAGATAAGTTACAATTTTGATAAACCAACAATGTCCTAACAAACAGGGAGGATGTTATTGCAACAGAATTTTATAAGGACAGTATACATTTGTGGGCCCTTGACTCCTGTGTTAGTAAATTATTTACTAATATAAATAATACAGGAATTTCTCCCCTCCATGTTGGCCCACCAGTTATATTGTTCTTCCTTACAAAAAAAAGGTGACATCAATGAGTCTGTGAATTACCAACCAACTTGCCTTTTACATGTGATTTTTAAACTACACTAGAGCTCTCCTGTGGATATTAAAGGTTTAGGTAGAAAGTTGTAATTTATTTGCTGAGAAACAAGCTGGTTTCAGGAACGGCTGCTCTATCATTGAAAACTATTTTACCCTGCCACTGCTAGTGGCGTCTCCTGATGGCCATCCTGGGGATTAGCTTTGGCCAGACATTGTGCCCTCCCTGGCAGTGTCTCTCCCATGGTCCTCTCAGTGTGTAGACCCCTCTTATTCCAGGAACCGCAGTTTCCTTTTCATGACTCAACCCTCCAGCCAAGTCACCATATGTGTTCCCCCCTTCCAGGGCTGGAAAGTCTCTCTTCACAAACAGACTCAGGCAGTGCCCCACCGGTGCCACTTCATCAGCAGCTGGTAGGGGGACCTGGACCTTCCCTCTATTCCAAGTCCCTGCTCAGGGGCCCTCTCGCCGGCAGGCAAGGTTTGACCTACCCCATACCTTGCTGCTTTTCCCCTGAACTTTGCTTACCTCTTTTGGCTCTCCCCCTTTTCTGGGCTTACCAAGCTCCACTCTCTCCTCCTGAGGAGTAACTGTAGGCTTCTTGCATCCAGCCCCAGACACACTTCCCTTCTCCCAGGGAGTGACTGGAGACTCCTTCCTTCCAGCCCCTTCTGTTGCTAGCTTCCTGGCTTATATAGTCCCTGGCTCTTTCTGCCCAGTTTAGCCTCTTCTAATTAAATCCCTGCTCCCTGTTTCCTCTTCCAGGTGAAGCCTGGGCAGTTAATAGGCCAATTTATCCATCTTAATCCCTTCAGGCCTGGTGTGGAGTGAACACCCCATCATGTACCCCTATTCATTTAATTCATAAATATTGCTCCCCCCAAAGGGGGGGAATTTTTTGTGGTCCTTATTGACCTGAAATTGGCTTTTGATTCCATTGATAGAAGTCATCTCTGGGAGAAACTTGTGAGGGCTGTCATAGCTCTTAGGCTACTCTCTCTTCTGAGAGCCCTTACTAGCCAAATGGTGGCCAAAGGTAGGATAGGGCAACGAGGTGAGTTAACTGACCCTATCTCCCTCATAAAGGGAGTCCACCAGAGTTGTTTATTGGCCCCTTTCCTATTTCATGTTGTTTATTGGCCCCTTTCCTATTTACACTAATGAAGTTCTGGTGACTTTAGAAGGGGTGTAGTGTTTCCCTTCCTGAAGTTTGCACCAATTTACATTGGCCTTTCTTTATGCAGATGCCATGGTTTTGCTGCCTCAAATACTTCTGGGCTTAATGTGTATGTTAAAGGATTTTAGCTCTTTTTGCCAGCCGGAGTACCTGACCATAAACTACCAGAAAATTAAAGTAATTTCCTTTGGCCACAGACCAAAGCTTCTTAAATGGATGATTGAGGGCTATTATATTGAACAGGAACATTGAAACCCTTTTGGGTATTTGTTTGACCTATAATGGCTAATGGGATAAATCTATAGAAGAGGTAAAGAAGAAAGCCTTAAGTTCTATGCCACTGGTGCTTTATTTTACATGGGTGCACGGGGGTAATTTAATCATTCTGGCTTTTAGAGTTTTCAGGGATAAAGGCCATGTCCAAATATTATATGGTGTGGACATCTGGAGCTGGAAAACGCTTAACGTGTTAGAGGTGGTGCAAAAAAAGTTTTAAGGAGAGTGCCTCGCTTCCCAAATTACCCACCATCTGCTTTACATAGGGCAGATGTAGGAGATTGTACAATTTCAACTAAGGCTCAGTGCTTTTGCATTAATATTGGCTATGTGTTCAGCATATGGATCTACAGAGCCTTGGAAGGCTATGTCTGGAGGAACAGCTTAACAAGACACATACCCTAAAATTCCCCTGGCTTTTGCAAGTCCATTGTTCTCTCCATTCCTTGGGCGTCTCAGAACTTGACCTGGCAGGGATGTGAAATCTTTACTCAAGTTTAGAGCAGAAAATATTTGCAGACAACAGGATGTCAGTTGTCCACCCAACAGATATGTCCCATTGGCTTTCTCATTTAAAAATATTCATAGTTACAAGAAATATTTGGATATTTTTTATAATAAGTTAAGGAGAGCCTTTACAGCTCTCTGTTCTCAAACCATGCAAGCAGCCTATTTGGAAGGGAGATACACTAATATTGAGAGACATAGATGTCTTTGCCAAGCAGGTCTGGCCAGGTCAAAGATTTACTGTGCTGTCTACTTTCTTGTCACCTGGAAATGAATGGTTAGCCCCATTCCTTGCTCAGATGCTTTTTACCACACTACATCAGATACCGGATTACTTTTTATGGGGAGAAAATGTCTAGATTATATGGGCTGTTGCCATATTTGCCTGGTCAGAGGAAAAAGAAAGTAGATGAGACCTAGATCTTTAATCTTTAGCACCTAGAACTTTAATCCTTATTATGTTATTTCTGTATATTGTTTCAGGGGTATCTATATAATTTTAAAGATGTAACTGATTTTGTGAGAAGGGTTAATCTTGTGTTTTCAATTTTTAAATTTTATATCTATTTTACTGAGTGCAGTTGATTTTTACAATATGCCTTAATTTGAGATGCATTGTGGCCTAACGCTAAGATGCTATTTTAATAAATATGATTTGATTACTTACTTGCTGCCTATGGTAGCATTAAATACTCTGTTGATTATATCAGGAAGACAATTTGCATTTTTAAGGAATTCACTCTGGATAATAATCCTCACCTTTGTATATTCCATTCCAACCACCTAATTGGGCTTTTCCTTCTTGAGCTTCCAAGAACCCACCATGGTCAGAGGCAAAGTATGTGAGTGTGGTATTTTTCAAACCTTTCTTATCAATAGCATCCAGGACCCTGCCTGTAAATAAAAACAGTGATAAGTATGTACCAAGAAACAAAAGTAGAGCTAGAACTAGCAAAACAAATATTGACTCCAGTCCTACAAATATGCACACACTTAACACTAAGCATGTGAGTAGACCCACTGAGCTCAAGTGGACTACTTGCAAAGATAAAGATAAGCGTATACTGAAGTGTTTGTGAGATCTGAACCTTTGCTTGTGATTTCATTGACAATTTTTAAATGCAAAGGAAAGGTATGATGTACCATTAGCCCATTATTATTATCAGTAGTAGTAGAAGTATTGTGGTAGTGCCTATGAACCCTAGGCTTGGACCAGGACTCTGTTGTGGTAGGTGCAGGACAAACACAGAGCAAAAAGTTGGTCCTTGTCTTGGAGACCTTACAATTTGAGGGCCATCTACACAAACGCTGACTGTGTGGCTAGCAGAGGTGTAAATCTGCAGTTCTCCAGTATGCCATGCATTAGCTGTCTGTGTGGACCCTGCTGCTATGCACTGAACATTTCCTAGTCTGCACTGACGTATTGCAGTTTGAATCAAGAGTATGTCCATAGACAGTCCATAGACAGTCTGGGTCAGATTGCCAGATGCACTAGGGAATGGTCAGTGCAGACAACTACCCGGTGGAGAGCTGTACCTTTACACAACCCAGCTTACCGCACAGTAATGGTTTGTGTAGATGAGCCCTCAGCAGCAGACTACCACAGTGAGTAAACAGAAACCATGACTCTCCTTTTGTGAATGTTGTGAGCATTTTAATTGTGTGTTAGGTTGTTAGAGCAAGTATCATTTGTTAAATTGACTTACCCACCATCCAGTCCATCTCCTCTACATTATCTCCATATAAACCATATCTGCTCTTCCCAAGAAACAAGTCCGTGGTGATGAGGGGTGTGTGGACATGTAGAAAGGAAACAAAGAGGAGGAACGGCCCATGCTTGTTTCTTTAAAAGAATTAATCTGTTATTTCCTTGCAAAGAAGTACCTTACCTTATACACATACTTTGCTTTTTTTAAAAATTGAAGTCACAACTCTTTTGTGAAGGTAATCTGTGATATTAATTTATGCTAATGTTCCAGTAACTACATGCTTATGGGGTTAGTTTCTGTGAAATCATAGAATCATAGGACTGGAAAGGACCTTGAGAGGTCATCTAGTCCAGTCTCCTGCACTCATGGCAGGACTATGTATTATCTAGACCATCCCTGACAGGTGTTTGTCTAACTTGCTGTTAAAAATCTCCAATGATGGAGATTCCATAACATCGCTAGGAAATTTATTCCAGTGCTTAACCACCATGACACTTAGGAAGTTTTTCCTAATGTCTAACCTATACCTCCCTTACTGCAGTTTAAGCCCATTGCTTCTTGTCCTATCCTCAGAGGTTAAGAAAAACAATTTTTCTCCCCTCTCCTTGTAATAACCTTTTATATACTTGAAAACTGTTATCATGTCCCCTCTCAGTCTTCTCTTTTCCAGAACCCAATTTTTTTCAATCTTCCCTCATAGGTCGTGTTTTCTAGACCTTTAATAATTTTTCTTGCTCTTCTCTGGACTTTCTCCAGTTTGTCCACATTTTTCCTGAAATGTGTCACCCAGAACTGGACACAATACTCCAGCTGAGGCCTAATCAGTGCAGAGTAGAGCGGAAGAATTACTTCTCATGTCTTGCTTACAACACTCCTGCTAATACATCCCAGAATGTGTTCACTTTTTTTTTTTGCAACAGTGTTACACTGTTGACTCATATTTAGCTTGTGGTCCCCTATGACCCCCAGATCCCTTTCCGCAGTACTCCTTCCTAGGCAGTCATTTCCCATTTTGTATGCATGCAACTGACTGTCCCTTCCTAAATGGAGTACTTTGCATTTATCCTTATTGAATTTCATCCTATTTATTTCAGACCATGTCCAGATCATTTTTAATTTTAATCCTATCCTCCAAAGCACTTGCAACCCCTCCCAGCTTGGTATCATCCACAAACTTTATAAGCGTACTCTCTATGCCATTATCTAAATCATTGATGAAGATATTGAATAGAATCAGACCCAGAACTGATCCCTGTGAGACCCCACTCATTATGCCCTTCCAGCATGACTGTGAACCACTGATAACTACTCTCTGGGAATGGTCTTCCAACCAGTTATGGTACTTATGGTAGCTCCATCTAGGTTGCATTTCCCTAGTTTGTTTATGAGGAGGTCATGCGAGATAGTATTAAAAGCTTTACTAAAGTCAAGATATACCACGTCTACCACTTCCCCCCATCCTCAAGGCTTTTTACCCTGTCTAAGAAAGCTAACAAGTTGGTTTGACATGGATTTGTACTTGACAAATCCATGCTGACTGTTACTTATCACCTTATTATCTTCTAGATGTTATGCTTTATTATTTGCTCTATTATCTTTCTGGGTACAGAAGTTAAACCCAGTGATTACAAAATTTCATTAATTTTTGAATATTTAAAATATTCCCCTTTGTCTTCTATTCACAAGTAGAGAGGTTCCATTCTGGAGGCCAGATTCTTTGCTGATGTAAATCAGCTGAAGTCAAGAGAGTTATGAAAATTTATACCAGGTGAGAAACCGGCCCTAATTTGGTGCCTGACTATTTTAGGACCCCAGTTCATTGCTGCGACAGAGAGAAAAGGAGGAACATAATGAAGCACCAATATAGATCAGTAGCTGAGTTGAGCTGCAATCATTTAAAATACTCTGGTCTCATCAGGACAAAAAGCAATTCTATAAACAGAGCCTGGAAGTTTTCTGTCCAAAAGTTGAAAATTTTGAAAAGTTAAGAGTTCCTGAAAACATTAAATTAGAAGGAAAACCTTCAGGCAGCCTTAACTTAAAAGGAAAATGTTGGCACAAGAACAAATGGATACAAACTGGCTATGAATACATTCAGACTGGAAATTAGAAGACGGTTTCTAACTATTAGAAGAGTAAGGTTTTGAGCCAGCCTCCCAATTGGAGTTGAAGAAGCAAATAACCTAATGAGTTTTAAGAAAGAGATGGACACATTTATGAATAGAATTGCATGACTGGGTAGCCTGTGGTGGTGGTGGACTGGCCTTGACAGCCTGGAGGTCCCTTCTGATTTGTGTCTTATGTTCCTAAAATCTCACGCCTCAGGGCTTCAACTGCTTACCAGAAACAGTCAGGAAGGGAATTCCCCCCCTGGCTCCCCCAGTGTATTTGTATATTTTGTCTCCTTCCTCTGAAACCTCAGAGATAGCCCTGACTAGAGATGGGACACTGAACAGGATGGGCAGGTGCTTTGAGATGGTACTGAGAATATTTTTATTTCCGGTGCTTGCTCATATGCTCAGTATCTCACTGATCGCCATATGTTGGGTAAGGAAGGATTTTTCCCTCAGGTCAGACTGGCAAACCTTCGCAGTTTTCACCTTCCACTGAAGCAAGAGGCACAGGTCACTTGCTAGAATAATCTTGGTATACCTCATTAAATCAATTCCCTGCCATTGCAGGAACCTCAGGAATTGGTGCACCTCACTCCCTTCTGTTCTGTGCCTGCGCCACACACACGTTTAGTCTTCTAAGGACTGTAATATTTTAATCTAGCACTGGTTGTTAGTTCGGTGTGGGGGTGGTGGTTAGTGGCCTATGATATTCAGGAGGTCAGACAAGGTGATTTGGTGGTCCTCTCTGGCCTTAAGCTCTATGTCCTTTGGAGTCAAGATAATAATTACATATAGAGGGCCTTACATTTGAAAGCATTATTTAAAAATTAACTAATCGATCAATCAATTAGATAAGTAAACAATGTAGTGAGATATTCAAGAACTAAAACAAATATGTTCAAAATGAAATGTATTTTACCTTTCAATAAAAGAAATGGCCTCCCTCACTATAAGGGATGTAGTTCTTTCTACCACCATTGGCTGCTCAGTAATTTCATGGTTTCTCATCATAATGCAGTCCCAATATCTTATGAATCCATAACTCGAGAACCAGGATGCAAAGAACAAAAAACCAAACCAAGCAAAACAGGTGATTATTTTCCAGGTGACTGAGACCAAGCCAATAAGTCTTGCTATTGAAAGGGTGAATACAGCAAGGACAATTGTCTGAGTGTAAAGCCAGAATTTGGTTCTCAAGACTCTGTCCTTCTCTGGAAGTTTTGTTATTTGACAGTCATTCATTAGACTAAATGGCATGCCATAAAAATAATCAAACCCATGGTTTGAAGGGTGATGACAGTAGTCGTTGCGGGATTCACAGTTCACACCTTGATGCCACTTCCCTGAAAATATATATATATTTTAAATGTAAAGTTACAATACAATACAATCATTTAAAATATTCTGGTCTTGTGAGGACAAAAAGCAAAAACCACCTCGCTAATAAAATTACTTTTTCCTCTTATAATAAGACCCTAATTATGTAATCTGTTCCAAGAGGCTAAGTTTTTACATCCTCACAAGTCCCTCTGAAACCATTGGGGCTCTGCTTGGGTACACAGTCTCTCTTGACTGGGTCAGTTTAGGCCCTAATCATAGGCCCTAAAATAGGAGCCAGTAATTGAGAACTGTCAGGATTTAAAGGGCAAGGCAGAAAATATCTGGCATTCTTGGACTTCTGCCAGCTATGAAAAAGGGGAAAGAAGTCCTTTTGTAACACAGGCTGAAACAACATTGTTCTCTTGCCTCTGTACCCTCCGGAAAGCCAACATAATGAATGAGGGAAGTAAGTAGGATATTGCTCTGGAAAGCTTAGAATAGTGTAGCAGTAGATCTATGTAGAAAGTCAGATGATGTGTGGGTTACAAAGTGATAAGGTGTGATTTGGATATAAAGATGGAGCCAATTATAAAGTGAAATAGGCTCAAGACCCCTTATACCAGTGAAAGTGACATCTTTTCTGGCTATCTGCCAAATAAGCCATGAGATGCTGGGAGATGTCAGTGCAAACCCTATATTGGATGTAAATAGCTTTAGTGATGAGAATATATATAGTGAATGGGCATAAAGAAATACTAGCTTATGATAAATTACAGGCATTATTTTTAGTTATTTTGACTTAACAAAGTTAAAAAAAAAAGTACCTATCCGAGCTCTAGATACCCTTTCCAACTCAAATAATAAAGTCATCATGAAACAAAAGAACAGCCACTCCTCCCCCGTAATATATACTCATTACTCAGAGAAAAAGACCACATCAAAATCCAGCTTAGACCTCCTGCAAGGGCCCACTCAGACAGATGGGCATACTGAAGCATACTCAGAAGATCTCTAAATTCAAGATGGTTTGAACTAAAGTATGGGGGCTGTGAATTCCGAAAACCAAGGGGCCAGCTGCTCCCTTTCATCTATAGTAAGGGAGCTCCTCAAGTGCCACTGCTGATTGCCAGTGTGATACGGGGGAAGTTCTAGTCCATCAGATAGGCCATTTCACTGTCATGGATCAAAAATAATACCTTGAATTCCGCTTTGGAATCAACGCACAACCAGCCCCAGCTATGGAGCAGAAGGGTCATGCGCTTAGAGCAAGAATTTTGCTAAACAAGTGGCCCACTGTATTACTAGTGTCATACTAACTTCAGACTGCAATTGGATTTAAAAGTTTAGCCGCATGCAGAGAGCACTGTAGTATTCTAATCCTGAGCTGACACGAGCATGGATCACAACCAAAAGGTCTATATCTGAGAAAAAAGGATGCAACCTCCTTGCCAGATGCAGATATGAAATGATCAATAGGTGGCTGAACACTAATCAGGAAGTCTGGATTGCCCTCAGCTAAATACTCAAGGTATTTCCCAATCCACTGTGATCAATTCCACTTTGTGATGAAAATATAGGCATACTGTTTGTAAATACAGACACAGATATAATGAGACTGAATTTCAGAAGTGTTGAATGCTCAAATCTTTAGCTGAAGGTAATGGTAGCTGTGGATTCACAGATTCTCTTTAAAAAAAACCAGGTCCACAGAGAATAAACATATAAATAAGAGAAATAAGTTTTTGGCAGACATGCAGTAAGCCACATTGTGAAAGACAACTCATCAAAAGTTTTTAACAAAAATATTTTTCTCAAATCACATTGCTGATCGTTTAATGGGTGCTCTTGTTCTGCAGTTAAACCCATTTCAATTTTAAAGAGACACAAAAAGTGCAGCCCTTAGACAATTAGAAAATCCAAAGTTGTGATACACATCTTAAAAGAAATTGTAAGTTAATTTAGTGCCCAGCTAAATGCAATGTGGGCAGGAACTGTGCAAGATGCCTTACTTAATGGTTGTGCACTTCAATCCTGCTATTTATTGCCAATGCTGCTTATGATCACCAGACTCTGTTCAACAAAGACTAGCAGTCTCGCTCAATTATGTGATGCTTTTGATGCCTATGTTGGGACTCAAACTTAGGCACCCATGGGCAAAAAGTGAATGTACTCTGCCATCTAAATCCTCAGAATGAAATGCCATGGACTCCCTAAGGGATAATGTCTATGGTGAAGTACAGGAAACTGAACATGGTTTATGTCAGTGATTCAGTACTGAAGCCAAGCGGAAGCACTTGGCAGTATCGAATATGATGTTTATGAAAATTCTGAAACAACTACAGCATTATTCCTCTTATATCACAAGGAAAATGAAGATTGAACACAGCACAACTTAAATAAAAATAATAAAAATAATGTTTTCCTGTTTTCTAATGCCTTAAGGGCTACATTTTCAATATCTTCTGCTAATTTTGGTGTCTGATTTTGAATGTACACAAATCAACGTGTGCATGCACATTAGATAGCAGATGTGTAATTTATGTGTGTAAATGCTGTTTTGTACATGTAGGCCAGAGCTTTTGGCTGCCCAGACTTAGGCATCCATATTAGGTTGGGTCCTCTGGAAATTCAGTCTTGAAAATTCTCTGTTTATGCTTTTTCAGGATACCCTTATGGTGGGGGAGGTTAGATCAGAGGTGGGCAAACTACGGCCCACAGACCACATCCGGCCCGCGGGACCGTCCTGCCCGGTCCCTGAGCTCCTGGCCCGGGAGGCTGTCCCCTCTCCCCCACAGCCACATGGAGCAATGCTCTGGGCGGCGGGGCTGCAGAGCCTGGCCTGACCTGGTGCTCTGTGCTGTGCGGGGCGGCTGCCTGTCCTGGTGCAGCCGCGCCGCCAGCCACCGGTGCTCCAGGCAGCATGGTAAGGGGGCAGGGAGCGGGGGGGGGAGGTTTGGATAGAGGGCAGAGGAGTTCAGGGGGTGGTCAAGGGTGTGGATACGGGGCGGGGCGGTCAGAGGGTGGGGACTGGGGGTTGAATGGGGGCAGGGGTCCCGGGAAGGCAGTCAAGAAGACGAGGAGGGGTTGGATGGGGCGACGGGGGGTGGTCAGGGGACAGGGTGGGTAGATGGGGCAGGGGTCCCGGGGAGGCAGTCAGGAAGGGGGGGTTGAATAGGGTGGTGGAGGGCAGTTAGGGGAGAGGGGTCCGGGGGCGGTCAGGGAGAAGGGGTGGTTGGATGGGGCTGGGGTCCCTGGGGGGCAGTCAGGAAGGAGAGGGGGTCGGATGGGGTGGCGGGGGGCAGTTGGGGCAGGAGGTCCAGGGGCGGTCAGGGGACCAAGAGCAGCGGGTAGTGGTGGATGTGGCAGGAGTCCCGGGGGGGGGGGCGCGTCAGGGGGCAAGAAGAGGGGTGGGGGGGGTCGGATGGGGGTGGGGACTGGGCCATGCCTGGCTGTGTGTGGAGGCACAGCCTCCCTTAACCGGCCCTCCATACAATTTCAGAAACTCAATGCGGCCCTCAGGCCAATAAAAGTTTGCCCGCCCCTGGGTTAGATGAATCATTTGAGGGAATTCCATTTCAGGTCATGACTAAAAAGTGAATAGTTGTTTTAGCAAGTGGCCTTATGAAAACTGAGTGGCACAATTAGACATGTACAAATGAAACTGACATCTTTATTCATTTTGTAAAAGGATGTTTTATCTGGGCTGTATTGAAATTTTGTTCAAGTACAATGTAGTATACTGTAACTTTTGAATAACCTTAACTGACGGTACTGCTATATGTGAAGGGCCAAATCCTCAGATGGTGTAAATTAGCTTCGTTTCACTGATTTCAATTGGAGCTGTGTCAATTTATATCAATTTATGTGCTTCTGGCCCAAAGTGTCTAAAACCTAGGGTGACCAGATAGCAAATGTGAAAAATCGGGACGGGGGTGGGGGTAATAGGTGCCTATATAAGAAAAAGTCCCAAATATCAGGACTGTCCGTATAAAATTGGGACATCTGGTCACCCTACTAAAACCTAAAGGTACAGGCTCAAAATGTAACTCATTTGTACATGTTAATGTAATATTATTGACAATCACTAGATAGCACTATTACTGGTATGGTAATCTTGCAAGGTCTATTTAACTGAATGCATAAGCAGTTAGATCTTGGACAAGTGGTTGTGGTTGGGTGTGATACGGTTCTATTTTAAAGGTGAGTGTATCATCAGTATAATTTATTCTTTCCAGCTGAATGTCTTTCTGAGTGGAATAGTTTCTCTGGTGCAGAATTAGTGCCTACAGGATATACCGACTGTGTATAACAGTCCTGGTACCAGATCACGCCATGGACCCAGGCCTCACTGAACACTGACAAATGCACAGCTGGAAACCAGTCTCACTCACCTGTGTGTTAGTGTTGTTAAATAGATACTAGAGTTACAAGAAATGTGTTTAGACTTTATGGAATGCTTGTAGGATGCTGCATGCATTAATTCTACCTATAGTATCTGTATCCCATGTTCTAAGGTAATGTTTAAATGTTTGCTTAGACTGTAAATCTCTCCGCAGTCAGCAAAGAAGCATTACCAAGTGTGAAATGTCAGTCTACCACAAAAGGTGTTATCTCCTCCCCAAAAGGTGGTCTACTGTCATCACACATGCCACTGTGGACAAAAGACTTTGTTGATTGCTTTCCTGCCACCCCTGAAGAGGGTATGTGCACAAGCCCTCCTCCCATCACAGCTTGAACCCTGGGGGAAGGGAATAAAAATGCCTGTTAAGGAGAAACTGTTATCTTTATGCTGCCTGGACTCTGAGGGGCAAAGATTCCTAAACATAAGCAAGAGATCCCCAAACTGCTTGGCTTGGGTTCACCCTAAAGGACATAAAACCTCGCTAGAAGCTTCTATTATCTTTTGAAACTTGACTAACTCACTTGTGGGTGTATGTTTACCTGCTTTAACCGCATAAATAACTCTCATATTTCTTTTTCTTAGTTAATAAACCTTTCGTTAGTTTATTACAGGATTGGCTACACGTGTTATCTTTGATTTGAGATCGGAGGTACAGTTGACCTGGGGTAAGTGACTGGTTCTTTGGGACTGGGAATAACCTGAATACTGATGTGGTTTTTGGTGTAAAGGGACATCTATTACAAAGGCAGGCTTGCTTGGGTGGCAAGATAGATTGGAGTGCCCAAAGGGGGACTGTCTGTGACTCCATGTTAAGGCTGTTATAAGGCTTTCGGAGGTCACATTTGATACTTGGTTGGTGAAATCTAATTATAGAACATACAGTCAGTTTGGGTTTTGTGCCCTGTTCCCGATCAGTCTGCCCTGAGGTTGGCACTCATGTTTGTGAGCCACTCCAGACAGTTTGACACTGACACAAGGGAACAAAGACATGTTATATGATATGATGTCATAAACATTAAAACTGAGAATTGATCAATCCCCTCACAATGACATATTTCAGTGCTAAATGTTTAGGTAACACCTTTTACCCAAACGATATTGAGTCTACATACCTATTAGTCCTGTGATGTAGCCTTGCTGCTGTAGTATCTTGGCAAAAGTGGTTTCATTTGGAGGGAGCCCTCCTGAGGCCCCAGTCCACTGAATAACACGATAGTCATTAGTGGCATCCATACCTATAATACACAATTTTTAAAAATACTAAACATAGCAATGTGGGTGCTTTAGTCAAAAGCAAATTTTGTTTTTATAATAGCTCACTAGAGCTCTCTTGTCTGCACAGTCAAAACTTGCTAGACTTAAAAATCAACCTTTTGTATCTTTCCATTGTCTCTCTCCCCCCTGCCGCCAATAACTGAATAATTAGCAGGCCACTAGAAAACAGTCTTACATTCTTGGGGCCAGATACTCAGCTCATCTAAATCAGCATAGCTTCACTGACTTTAATAGTCTGGTACTGATTTACACCAGCTAAGAATCTACCCTGTGTTGTCTGGTTAAGCCCTGGTGAAAATAAATTAGAATCTGGGTGAGAATGGGGAGATGTAAATCTCTTGCATTAGAATCTGGGTGAGAATGGGGAGATGTAAACCTCTTGCTTTATATTACCAATTTCTCATTTGCACCTCACACAGATGTGTGTGACGTTTTCCTTCTATCTTTTAATCACTATTTGCAGCAGGACTTGGAAAACATAGAAAAAAGTCTTTTTACAGATTTTTAGAAACCAAAGTTGTGGATCTGAGTGATGATGTGGATCTGTTTGATGGTGGGAAAAAGAGGAAAGCTGTAAACACAACAGGGCATGGAGACGGTCAAACATAAGTCAAATGTCAAGTTTTCTGGAAGACTGAAGTGGGACACTAAGGGCTATTATATATTACACTATCATCCAGACTTTACGGGTTCTGCACTGAGATATAGGAACACAGACTAGACTGTAGATATCTGTGCACAATTCCCACTGAGCTCAATGGGAGGTTAAGGGTGGAAGTGGGGCAGCATATTAACTTCAAACTTCCTGGGATACACACTGAAATAATTTGCTATAATGCAATGACTAGGGAATTGCAGTCTAGAAGCTTGCATAACTATTTTTTTTTTCATCCCTGGAACTTGTATCATCAGGAGAGAAAAGAATGCTTCTGTCAACCTGATTATTATTGTGTTTGGGTGAATTATAACACAGTTACAGAATTATAAGTTATTGATATTTGTCTTGCACGTCTGTCATTCCTGCTTGTTGACCGGAGGGAATGAAACTAGTCTGAGTATATTGCCTACATGCACTTGCTATTACATTACTATTGCAGGTATTTCTGTTTAGGATTTAAGGCTAAAGTAAACTGTGTTTACGAAACCTTTTGCCATTTGAGCACTGTGCTATAAATTGTTGAGATTTAGCAACTTTATACCAAAACATTACTATTGGCATCACTATTACAGAGCAGAATTATTCCATGATCTTTCGTGCCACAAAATATACTAGTTTCAGCAGAAGCTGCTCCCAGGAATGGCTGTTTATTTTCTACCCCACTGCATTTAATATGGGCCAGCCACATCTGCTAAATATCTATGGACCTTCAAAATTGAATTACCCATGTGGAGAGGCTTCTGGTGGCAATTCAGTGGGAGACATCATGGCTACTGCTCCCATCTGTTTGCATCTCCTAGCCTCCTTTCATGATAGCTACATGAGTGCTCTTTTCTGTCCTGTGCAGAGGCAGGGATGAATGGATCCATGTTGCAATAATTATAACATAAAACAAGCAAATATCCCCAGCAGCTGGTGATGGGACACTAGATGGGGAGGACTCTGAGTTACTATAGAAAATTATCTCTCAGGTGTCTGGCTGCTGGGTCTTGCCAAAATGCTCAGAGTCCAACTGATATTTGGGGTTGGGAAGGAATTTTCCCTTGGGTCAGATTGGCAGAGAAAAACTCTGGAGTTTTTTTGCTTTCCTCTGCAGCATGGGGGCATGGGTCACTTGCAGGTTTAAACTGGAGTAAATGATGGATTCTCGTAACTTGAAGTCTTTAAATCATGTTTTGAGGACTTCAGTAACTCAGCCAGAGGTTATGGGTCTATTACAGGAGTGGATAGGCAAGGTTCTGTGGCCTGCAATGCGCAGGTCAGACTAGATGACCCTGATGATCCCTTTGGCCGTAAAGTCAATGACTCTAAATGTTTAAAAGCTAAGATCTCTTCCTAAGACAGCACTGTACCATGAAACAGGTCCACACCTGATCTGATGGGGTATCTGCCAGTCAGGAAAGCTGCTCTGCTTGGCGTGCAAAGCGGAGCCGCAGCAATGTGCTGAGTAAGTTTCACTCCTTCCTTTGCCAGCCGGTCAATGTTAGGGGTCCTAAAAACAAAATCAACACAACCAAATTTCATTACAGTGGTCTGTCAGCTAATAGTGATTAGCAATGTTGTGTACTGTATTTTTTCTTTTCTTTTTTTTTTAAATAGACCTAATAAACATTTCCTGAGCTCTCTAATAAAGTTAGCCGTCGGCTGTTTCCTCTGCCATAATTAGGATAATGGATTTTTTTATTTTTCTCTCTCTTAGTCTGGTCATTACAATTGTTTGGACATTTTTAAAGTGAATAATTCCTAAGCTTAGACCCCATCCCTACAAGCAGCTCCACGCAGGTGTATCCTAACGCTGGTGCACAGCCATATGGAGGCCACTGGGGCTTTGTGGCTGCAGAGGCCCATCCCCGTGTGGCTGCTTGCAGGAACACTGCCTTACTGAGGAATTGACAGAAACCTGCTGGTTAATGGAAATAGCAGGTGACAATGAGATGTCACCTGGGACTTGGTGGGAGGCTGAAGGTTATGTGGATCTTTTTCAGAAAATAATTATGTTGTCCCACTATTATGGTAGAAAGACACCTGACACCATCACACCATCACTCTTTATGCAGAACTCATCACAAAAGGCAGATTGTCCTCACTCGTGCAAAATTCTCTTTGAAGTCAATGCGAGTTTTGCCCAAGCGAGGACTTCAGGATTGGTTCTCTACTTAAACAACCACATATAAAGTCTATAGAAATGGGATGGAAAAAAATCAGCATATCACTGTATATCAGAATTACCTTCCATTTTGTTAACATTAATTAACTCCTTAAATATTCTCAGCTGATGAAGTAGGCTGCCCTTAGGAGCATAAGGAACATTTATTTCTCCTTTTCTTTATTTCATTTTCATGTTTAACTATTTTTTTATCTGAGAGTCAGAAAAAAAAAATCGCCTGAACTTATACAAATGAAATCAGGACTAGTTTTTTTTTTAGAGAGGCTGCTCACCAACCACCCCCAGTGACTTCTGCTGGCGGTGCAGGTGCTTAGCATTTCTAAAAATCAGACCCAAAATAACACAAAATAATTGTTAATGATAAATAACTGACAATAAACATAGCCATTGCCAACAGAGTATGTCATTGTGAAGCTTTTATAGCGTTGCGAGAGAGATGGTCCAGTTAGCACCTTTAACCTACTGCTGGTAACACCAGCAGGGAACCCCGTCCTTCCGCCAGCCAGTGGCTCAACAGAGGAGGAACTGGACAGAATATGACATTCTTACAATAAAAAAGTAAATTAACATCTTTGATTACTATGCTTAAATCCTTTACCTTATAGTATCATTTCCATAGCAGCCTACATCTCCAATACCAAGATCATCAGCCAGTATCAGTACAATGTTGGGCTTGTAACTGACTGAAGCATGTGACCCAGGTGGCCTTAGGAACAGACATAAAACTAGGAGGATGGTCAGAGAGATCCTGAAAAGGTTAAAAAAAAATCAATATAATCTGGCTATTCTTATTTTTTAAATACACCCAGAAGGCAGGTGAAATCAGATAATTCTAACTCCGGACGGAACAAAGTGTGAAAAGTTTTATGAAGAACTGACAACAGAAATATTTTAAAAAATACATTGTATTACAGTAACTCCTCGCTTAAAATCATCCCAGTTAACTTGTTACGTTGCTGATCAGGGTTGTGAGTTCAATCCTTGAGGGGACCATTTAGCGATCTGGGGCAAAAATTGAGGATTGGTCCTGCTTTGAGCAGGGGGTTGGACAAGATGATCTCCTGAGGTCCCTTCCAACCCTGATATTCTATGATTCAATTAGGGAACATGCTCGTTTAAAGTTGCGCAATGCTCCTTTATAACGTCCATCCGTTTGGCAGCCGCCTGCTTTGTCCACTGCTTGCAGGAAGAGCAGCCCGTTGCAGCTAGCTGGTGGGGGCCTGGAAACAGGGTGGACCGGCAGCCCCCTTTCAGCTCCCCGCTCCCCTAAGTTCCCTGTGCAGCAGCTGCCCAGCAGGCTATCAATTGCCGGCAGTTCAGCTGTCCCTCCCCCACTGCCATGTGCTGCTCCTGCCTTCTGCCTTGGAGCTGCTCCCGGGAGCCTCCTGCTTGCTGTGGGGGCAGGAAAAGAGGGGGGCTAATGTCATGGTGTCTCCATCCCCCTTGCTCCTGCCCCCCACTTACCCCTTCTCCATATAGAGCAGGGTTGATTCACAACAGGGCTCAGGAGGGAGGGAGCTTGCTTGCCAGACCTGCTGTCTCAACTTGCAGATACACTTAAAAAGGCAGTGTACTTAGAGTGGGGTCAGCATACTTAAAGGGGCAATGCACATCTCTCTCTCACACACAAACCGTGTGTGTCTCTGTCTCTGTTTGCCATGCTATCTCCCCTCCCTCCATTCGTGCTGCCTTGTAGAGTGTGAGGCTACATTAACAACAATGTGTTAACCCTTGGGGGCTCAGCCGAATGCCAGTTCATCTTTTAGCAGTAAGGCATTCCCTGGGAAATATCCCACCCTCTTCCACCCTCTGACTTCACCACCTCACCCAAGCTTCACAATCATCATTGCTGTGTACAGTATTAAATGGTTTATTTAAAACTTATACTGTGTGTATATAAAATATAGTTTTTTGTCCGGTGAAAAAAATTTCCCTGGAACTTAACCCCCTGCCTTATTTATATGAATTCTTATGGGGAAATTGGATTCGCTTAACATCATTTTGCTTAAAGTTGCATTTTTCAGGAACATAACTACAACATTAAGTGAGGAGTTACTGTATTTATATTATTATACAGGAGCTTTCAGTGAAATTCAAACTAAAAAATGACTCCCTGTTACCTATTCCACTACAAAGCAACTCACTTATTCCCATCACTTTCTATTTACTGCTTGAATAGAACCAACAGAGATTTCCACTGTGTTCAACACCTAGATAAAGACAGCCAATCTGGTTCCATGTGTCAGCAAGAGAGCAATAATTTTATCCCTTCATTTCTTTCATAGCCATGTAATGAACTCCAAGGAAGAAGATAGCAGGATCATACTATAGGAAGAAATAAAAGTTGAACAGGGCTAGTCTGTGAGCAAACCACATATCTATTATTAGTTGGGGATTTCTGAGAGAAATAAGCACAAATATTAACAAAACCAATATGCCCCTTTGTTTCCCAATTGGTGTTATGGCATCATCATGCAAGTTTTGCATTTTGGGCATACAAACAGGTCTATAAATCTTTAGCTAGAAGTAAATAAGTGAGGGGAAGAATACAGATCTGATTAAGTATAAAATTGTCCCTCCATTATCTATTTTAATATATAATGTGCAACTACACTGAACAAATTAAAGCATTTTGTATTTCAATCAGCTTTATGCATCTCAAACACAGAGTTTCTATGGGTTCCTGAACCTGCTACAGTTTACAAGTTTAAAGTTCTTAACATTTGGCCAAGAAAAAGAATTGTTAAGTGTTGATCCAACATTCCATACTCCAAAGAATTAAAGTTGTGGATGATACATTTTTAATGGACTAGCCTAAAATACATGGGACAAATTTTCAATTATCACCCTCATATCATCAAGCCAATTCAAGAGCTAACTAATCAAAATTTTGCCAATTATGATGATTATTTTTCTATTTAATATTTTTTTCCTGCAACGGTTACCCATCTTTTCCTCATGATTATTTAAATTACTGAAGTACTATAATAATTTGTCTGATTTTACTTTGCACAATAACCATGAAATTTTGCCTCACTCCTTTGTATTCCAGAGTTAACAATATGTCTAATATTACTGAATGATAATAAATGCTGCATTGAAAAGAATGACTGGACAGTAATACCTACACCCCCAATATGCACATAACAAAAATGTATTGCAAGATGACAGTATCCTTCTTGTACATACCATGATAAATGACTTGACTAAATTATATAGATTTTCCAGATTACCTGCTTGTAAGGATCCATGCTAGATCAATTCAAAACTCCAGGAAAGCCCGCCTTAGCACAGAAATTACAAGGTCTACATTAGAGCTTATATCCAGATATATATATGAGTGTGAATATTCTTCTAGTTTGGGGTGTTTGAATTTGAAGTTTCATTAGAGTCCCAAAAGTCAAGGCATAAAATTCAGATATTTCAGAATAAGCATTTGGATATGGCATTTCATTACAATCCAATGTCTGTCTTACACACAATCAGATATTACACACTGAAGACACACATCAATTAAATAGGTTAGAAAGCATCAGGATGTCTACTGCCCCTTAACTTTATCATGAAAGAACAGGCTATTCCTCCTACATACTTAACTCTCATCTTCTGTTTATCTGAAATGTACTGAAAAATATTGCATCAATCCCTGAAGCAATGCTGGAGTCTGACTGTCTGCCTTCATTACACATACAGACTGAAGTTCAAACCTCCTACAGCTTATGCAAAAAGTCAAAAATACTTATGGAATGAGGAAATAACTTGTGTGTACTGGATGAACGAGATTTGGAAAGATATTTCACAGAATATGAAAGGGTTTTAATTCAAGAAACACATGTAACTCTCCAAATGACAAAGATCTAAATAAGGAAGAAACATTAAAAGATCAGCCAGCTACTACTTCTTTCTGCAGCAACTACTTGGCCATAGCTTAACACATGGATAAATTATAGGCCTCCACTTGGTAATTAAGAAGTGACAAAGAGAGGAAAACTATTTTACCTTAGCATAGTGAAACCCATAGCTCTGCTTGTCACATAACTCCAAAATGTTTTGTGCAGTATTATACTATAAATCATTTTACCCATCTAGTTTGGCAGATGAATCCCAGTCAATCAAATCCTCTTTAACAGTACCAGTGAAGAGGCTTCTGCTAGGGTAATACTTTTACCCTGGAGAAGGTCAGTGAGACCTGGATAAAATTCTGTGCTAAGCCTCTAAAGGTATGTCTACACTTCAAGCTGGGGTTGAGATTCCCAGCTCAAGGAGACAAACCCGTGCTAGCTCTGATGGAGACCGCACGCTAAAAATTAGAAAGTAGCTGCGGTGGTGAGAGTGGCCAGCTGCCCAAAGTTTGTGCCCATCAGAGACCTAGGTAGGTACTCGGGGCACCTGGACCCTCTCACTACTCGCACTGCCATGGCTACATTCTATTTTAATGCACCAGCTACATCAGAGCTAGCGTGGGTATGTCTCCTCAAGTTGGGAATCTCAACCCCAGCTCAAAGTGTAGACATACCTTTAGAGGCACAGCACAAAACTCACAGCCCAGGGAGAGGTAGGGGCCCTGTAGGCCTCTCTAAGTTACAGCAGCCTCACAGGGCTGCCCACTGGACAACTATGTTGTCCAGAATGTCCACAGTATTGTGCACTGTGGCCCCACTCCTTCCATTATGCACAGGGATCCTCAAAGGGCAGACTCACAGCTGTACTTCACAGTGCTTCTGTGGGAGCAAGCTCCAACAGGCAGTATCCGGGCATCAGTTTCCCCCACTATAAAATGGGAATAATGATACTTATGTCCTTTGTAAAGTGCTTTGAGAGCCACTGATAAAAAGCCCTATGTAAGAGCTAGGTATTATTATTTAGGGCCCCTTTATGCCAATTTAGCCTTTTACCCACCATAGAGGGGCTGGAGTGTCTTTACAATAGACAAATGGTTTTTCCTAGAATTCTCAAAATCATCCAGAGAACAAGTGCAACCAATGTATTGACCTTAAATAGGTGTAACAGAGGGAAATCCAGTCCCATAATTTTAAACTGCTTTTCTGATTCTTTCTAAACTTCCCAGAAAAATTGAACTTGAGACATTTACACATGACATGTACATTTAAATGGAATCGGTTTCTTTTTGGGGAGAAGTTGGGGAAAGGGGTTAAAATTCAGGCTTATAATGTGAATGTAGTATCAACCTTCACAGTACAGCAGCTTCTGCCATTGGTAATTTGAAAAGATTAAGAAGAAACGGGATAAAAATACCACCACACCAATAAATCACATTATTATATTTTATTATTTATTTTTATATACACACTACTGTTATATTTATGATGCTGATGTAGACTTTATGATGTCATTCGACTCTAATGAGCTTTTACTCATAAATAGGAAGAAAACAGTCATTTGTTCTATGATTTTTTTTTCTTACCAGTAGCCTGTCAGGTGCCACATGATTTCTACCACGACACAACGGTTGGTATTTCAGGATTCTGTAAAAAAACAAACGAACAAACAAAAACCCCATCACATTAAAATAAAAAATGTAATCATGTAAATGATTAAAGAGCCTGATCAAAGCCCCACTGAAATCAATGGGAGTGCTCATTCACTTCAATAAGCTTTGGATCAGGCCCAAAATGAAAAAAAGCAGTGACAACAATAAGGAACAGACCTTTAAGAACAGGTCATGATACACTGATATTATAATTAGTTACTTCCAGTAACGCCCACAGTGTTCTAGTTGCCATCTAAACAGAGAAGATGGCATGATCCATGCTCTGAGAAGCTGGTACCCTAAGAAAAGACAAATAGACCAAGAGGAAAGTGAAGGGAGAAACAAATTATATTATCCTAGTATATGGGCCTTATCCAGGGCCTTTTGAAGCCAATGGAAAGAGTTCCATTTGAACCAGGCCTTATGTAACATACACATTTCAGGTTTCAGAGTAACAGCCGTTTTAGTCTGTATTCGCAAAAAGAAAAGGAGTACTTATGGCACCTTAGAGACTAACCAATTTATTTGAGCATAAGCTTTCGTGAGCTACAGCTCACTTCATCGGATGCAATACACATTTCACTGAATCATGCAAGTCCACAGAAGTAACCAGATGCCACAAGAATGGCAACTGGAATCATTAACTCCCATAGCATTGCACCAACACCATCATATTAACTTGTGATGGAGATTAAAATGACAGTTGGTTTCTCTGTCTCCCCTGCAATTTTCAGACAGAATCCCATTACCTCCCTCTCTCGATGTATTTATTCTCTTTAGTTTAGGACAGTTTCCCCATTGACTGGGTAATAATTCTCTTTCACTGTACTACAAGATTATATTAACAATGTCCACCCTTTCTAAGTTAAGGAACTGTAAGAAATCTTCTTAAGCACAATAATAGTCTGCTAGCTCGTTTTACAATATATTTTCTTTTAGTCTTCCTAAAGATATGCTTAATTGTTAGAATTTCTAGTCATCCACTATTACAGATTACCAGCTGATGTCATCGTCACAATGATGCTGACAATTTGGTTCTCTCCCGCTCTTTACCTTAAGTTTTGAGATGTACATTTTCCTGATTGGTACTCTTTTTTGCATCATTTCAGTTGGTTACACCTTTTCCCTCTGGGTACATTCTCTGGAGGTTGTGTCTCCATAGCTCTGATCTGGGTATTTTACTTTCACACATTTCCTCTAAGCTCTCCTGTACCGTTGGCATGGTTTATACACATTGAGAACAAGATACTATTGTTACAAAGAATTAAAATAGCAGTCTAATGATCTTGATTCACAGGCATCTGAATAGGTTTCTTAGAGCTTACTCAGTGATTGCCAATTCAATCTTAAATGCATCTCAAACATCCCGGTATTGTTTACTTTGTTTGTTTAACCTTTCCCATAAATTGTAGCATTCAACAGCTTAGTTAATGTATACATGAAAAGCAAATACAATGCTTATAATACTTGATTTCATTTCTTAGATCCTGTTTCTAACTCTTGCAATCACAAATTACATCTAAAACCATCAATACCACATACCTTAGAACAGTGGTGGGCAACCTGCGGCCCAACAGGGTAATCCGCTGGTGGGCTACCATACAGTTTGTTTACATTTGCATGGCTGCCCGCAGCTCCCAGTGGCCGCGGTTCACCATTCCCGGCTAATGGGAACTGCAGGAAGCGGTGGCCAGCACGTCCCGCCACTGCTTCCTGCAGCTCCCATTGGTCGGGAATGGTGAACCATGGCCACTGAGAGCTGCAGGTGGCCCACCAGTGGATTACCCTGACGGGCAGCAGGTTGCCCACCACTGCCTTAGAACAAGAATTGCAGTTTTTACAATCAGGGTTTAGAATGGACGTGGTACCAATACATGGCCTATGCACACACAAACCTCATAATAACTTCCCAAAAGTTGACTAAAAATACTGAAAACAATTATTTTGTTAACAAGTACCTAAACTGCATGTACTGCCTGCAGTTAGTCTGGGGCAGACCCAGATTTAGGTCTGGGCATTAGTATATAATGAACCATATGAAGATGAGTGAAAATTTCTTGCTGCCTTCAGATCCCTCCTCTAGTCACAATTTTATGACCTTAGTGGCAGAGGTGCTAAGTCAATGATACTCAGACCTCAGTACAATTGGTTAATAACATAGTAAAAGCATCCTGACTGATTAATAATTAAATCACACAGTGTTTTAATATCATGTGCTGCAAGGAGCTGCAGGAGACACATTAAAGAGCCACTTGTGGCTTCCTGAGCCTTAGTCCGAGTATCACTGTACTAAGCATCTTTAATACCTACTAAAGTAGAAGGAAGTTGCAGGTACTCAGCAGCTTTGAAAGTTAGGTGCAGTTATTGTGCATTTAGCTGCTATTCAGGTCTGGATTGGCCTGTAAAGTCAGACCTTTGGATTTACCCTCCTCACATTTACTCAGAATATGGGACTGAGAAATTGGTGGACTTTTCTGTGGAGGTGCCTACGAAATAAAAGACAACACTTTGATAACAGGGAACTAAATTAATTTATCTTCACCCTCTCCAAGTCTTCCCCCCTCCCAGACTAAGGGGAAATAGAGTATGGTCAGAGTGCCTTTGTGCTCTGGCAATTCCTGGCTATCCAAACAGCTGCTCTGGGGCTGTTGCATCCACCTGCAAGTATGGAGACCTCAGGGCTACTCTAACCTCTAACTCCCATGAGCTCATATTACTATCCCACAACTGCTCTTAAACAGACTAGTCACTTTTTATTATCCAAATTGTATTAAATTCAAATAGAAAAAAATAGTAAAGCTGATGAAAACAAAATTGGATCTCACCCATTGTTCCCTCTAAGCTGTGCGCGTCTGCATGTGCACACACAGATCCTAACCCCGTGCACACGGTGAAACACCACGCGCACAACAATTTGCACAGAAGCACAACAATTTGCACAGAAGAAATTTTTTGCTCACACGGCCTGTCAAGAATTAGAGGGAACATTGATCTCACCCCAATTTTAACAATTTCAGGTGTTATACATAAGAGGCCTTTTATATTTTATTAACTATACAAGACTTATACTGACAGTGCCTCTAAAACTTCTCTCTATTTTGCTATCAAAATATTCAGAAGCATCTAGCTTCAAGTGAAATAGCACAACCCTAGGCAAAACCTATAGGTATTTTTAGACACATGAATCCTTTTCTTAAGGAGGACCCCAGTCTGCAGTACACAGTTCAACATTACTCATGGAATTCTCTTATTTGATTTGATTTTGTGCCACTGAATTGGTTAAAACGTTCCTAACTGTAGACTGAGTGCATACACAGTAAACCATCTCATAATTCCAGATCAACTGGTATGCAAAATGTACCGTATGCAAAATTCAACGGATTGCTCCCACTTTATGCAGCACTAGCATGGGCAAGACAGATTTGTGTATGGTAGTCATCTCTGTAAAAAGAAACGTTTTTCAAAAGCTTTAATCAAATTATTTTATACTGAGGGAAACAACAAACTTTTTGGAATGACCATTAATATTTTCCTGTACATTTTCAAACAAATGTTGCTACAGTAGAAAGTGACCAATACAGTACCTGGTGCTGTCACGCTGCACTCCGGTAGTTTAGAATAGAAGGCAGTCGATGCATTTGTCTGTGAGCTCAGTTTCAGAGTTGATTTTAAGTCATTTCATATTCGTCAGTGAAACCACCTCTGCCACAGCACAGCATTTACCATCAGTTTTAGCTGTTGCCTGGAGGGCAGTCTTCATATCTGCTCATGCGCACAGCTCTGCAGCACGGAAGGCAGGGCACTTCCCCAGTGAAGGAAAGCTTAGCCTAACCAGTACAGCACCAGAGAAGCCAAGCCAGAAAAACCTTATTACGGATCTCTGCTGCTGACAACAAGGCTCAATATGCTAAACTTCCCTAAAGTGTACCTCCTGCTGATGTTTGCACAGTGGTAACATTCATAAACACATGTAGGCCTGATCAGTGAACAGTAGGCCTTTCATTAGAGACCTAGCTAAAATGATTTCTGCTGTTCACTGGATTCCAGAAGAAGATTAAGGGGTCCCCCTTCCAGCTCAACAGCGTTCCACTGAAACTCTAATCATCCATTAACAAACAATTTCCATTAAATCAGTCATCACTGCAACTCGAGCCTGGGAAAAAGAACAGATGTAACACTTTCTTTTACACTTTTAGTGAAGCAGCAATTCCGTAAAGTTTACACGAAGTGAGGGAAACTAATCTTTTTTAAACAGCTTTGAGTGACTGCAACAATGAACAGGAATTGCAATAGATATTTTAAAAAGAAAATAAGCTTCTAATAGCAGAGAGAATTTACAATATTTCTCTATAATTTCCCAATTTTGTCTTTAGAAAAGAGGGGATAATACATTGACCATTCTTTATTCTGGTTACTGGGTATCTAAAGGCACATTTTTTAATCATGTTATTTTTAAAGGCAGTTCTGACTCTGTATTGGCCTGAGGAATACATACAAAGGGTCTGTCTTCACTGCAGAGTTAACTACACTTGCGTTACTTCTCTTGAGTTAGCATAGCTTGAGAGAAAGCAGCCGTACTGCAAAATAACACTTGAGCTGCTTCCATATTGTTGCTGTTTTCAGGGCTTGTCTATATAAACATGTAGTTTGTTACAAGCGGGGGTGTGAATCTAGCCTGCCATGCACTACTAGACACCCGGGGTGGCCCATGCCAGCTGTCTTGGGCTTGTGGGGCTCAGGCTGCAGGTCTGTTTAATTGTGGTGTAGGTGTTCTGGCTTGGGCTGCAGCCTGAGCTCTGGGATCCTCCCAGCTTGCAGGGTCCTAGATCCCGGGCGCCAGCCCAAACCCAAATGTCTACACTGCAGTTACACAGCCCCAGCCCCACAAAACTGAGCCAGCCAGCATGGGCCAGTCATGGGTTTTTAATTCCAGTGTAGACATACCCTAATTGTCCATGTGGACCCAGCTGATGCACACGAACAGTTTGTTAGCGCACTTTGATCTGCCCTGCTTTGGAATGGGAGTGGATTAACATGCACTAACAAACTATTAGGGTGTATCATCAGGCTCCACATGGACAGTGTGTGGCAGGCTAGCGCAGGACAGATTCATATCCCCGTTCACCTAGACACGCCCTCACTTGTGTGTGGCATTAAGGGCTTGTCTTTGCTGCCCCAGTTAGCTTGAGTTAGTACACTTGAGTTATTGCACTCAAGCTAGTCTAGCTTCACTAAGAGCCGCTGCACTTCAGAACAACAGAGTTGTTACACAGAGTTACACAGAGTGATTGGATTAGCTTCTGATGAGTTGCTGTAACTCAAGCAATCCCCACTGCATTCCTAGCTCCAGCATCACTCGAGTTACTGCACCCCTCCCTCTGAGAGTATGTCTTGGAGCCAGTGGCAGCCCTCGGCAGCAAGCATCAAAGCCTGGGTCAACACTCTTGGGCTCGTGCTACCACACTGAAAATAGCTGTGCAGACACTGCTTAGGCTGGAACTCAGGCCCTGGAGCCCACATCCCGCTCTAGGCTTCAGAGCCCAAGCCACAATGTCCACATAGGTATTTTTAGCGCAGTAGCATGAGCCCTGAGAGCCTGTTGATCTGGGCCGTATTATAGATGTACCCTGATGGGCCAGCTCATTTGAGCTTAAAGCACCACTTAACTCAAGATGGAGATTTTTGTATGTGGACGGAAGTCGAATTGGGGTAACACTTCAGTGATCATTCTAGCTAACTGTGCTGTGAAGACACACCCTAAACCTCCTGGGTCTTGTGGTTCTTTGTGCTGCAGTATGCTGAGGCACACTATGGATTCTATCCCACTGTACTGTGGGAGAGCCTGTCTGTCCTTTCTGGGCACACTGGGGGAATTATGGGAAAGCAACGGAGGACTATCAACCCTCAAGTGGAGCTAGCCTGCATCCCAGAGTGCGGAGTGGTGGTGTTAGCAAACTGACAAGCCGGCCAACTCAAGTAAAAAGCACCACCACACCTGAGTTAAGGGCTTTAGTGTGTGGACAGGATACAAGGTATAGGCAACATTTGAATTAACTTAGCAGTGAAGACAAGCCCCAGTGTGTTGGATCATATTAAAGAAGTTCTGTATTAAAATCACAAATGAGTTTGATTCCCCATAGTTTAAATTCCAGGGTATTACTAATTAAGAGGTCTCTCGGTTTACTGTTTCTCTGCCGCTCTGTGTGAAACTTGCAAGCTGCTAATTGTGTTAGTACATCCTAAGACAGAATCTGTTCTCAGAGAAATACTTTGTAACAACAACTACTCACACAGAGAGAGACTCAAAGCAATACTTTGTAACAAAGCACCCAGAGACTCCCCGCCCTTTTGTTGTATTTATCTTGCTTTGTCAACAATTGTGATTAAAATAGAGATAGAGGATGTATGTGATGGATCCTTGGTGTGGATAATAAATGAGTGATCAGGGAGGTGCCAGCCTAAGAATCCAGTGTCAATCAGCGGAAGAAGGCGTCAAGTGGAAACAACCAGAGGACCCCCGGAGGGCAGACTGGAATCCACCCAACAGCCTCAAGGATGGGAGAACCGAAGAACAAGATAACATCTGGCAGCACGGAGCCATCAGGAATGTGCCATCTGCTGATTCAGCAACAGCATGATGAAGCAATTCCCATAGACTGGCATAGGAAGAAATTCCTATAAAAAATGGACTCTAGAAAGTGAGAACTTTGGGGTCTGATTCTGCAAACCAACTTCCAGGAGCATCAGATGAGCATCTGACAAGGCCCTGCTCCCTCCTCGTGTCCAGGCCACCTGGCCAGTGGCTTGGCATGAGCGACTCTAAGGCTGGTAACTATGATAACAACCTTGCAGAACCTGTGTGTGTGTGTATGAATGAATGTGTGAATAAATATGAAATTGAATGGAATGTTATAGCTATAACTAATTGCTTACTATGATTCTTTCTGTATTGACAATAAATGTGGCATTTTGCCTTTTCCCCTTTAATAAGATCCTGCTGGTTTTTATTTTATTGGTATAACAAATGCACAATCCATTCTGTGTTCCCCCTGAGGAAGGGTGGCCCATGCCACCACCAATGCAGGGCTGTGCATAAATGACACAATTTAGCCATTTGTTTATGTAACCCTTCTGCAAGGGGAAGTTAGCAGCAACAAGGGCCAGCATCCTGCCAGAGATCCCGCCCCAGGACCCAACCAAAGGGAATCCTGACCCACAAGATAGACAGCAGGCTGACCACACAGACTTTGAGTCTGCACCAGACGAGGTCAAAGACCATGAGGGCCTGCAGCCGATGGTGAGGGCTGCCACTCCGTGGCAGACTGCCTGGACCGAGGAGCTACAAGCAGCAGCTTCCCTTCATGACTTTGACCCCCTCGTAGACAGGCTCACCCAAGAACTGTCTGCGGAAATCGCTCCCAGGAGAAGTTTGAATCAGGAGAATGCCCCGCCTGCCCACAGAAAGCCTGCTCTAAACCACAACACCACCACGGGGGAGCCAGAAGTAGAGACGCCAGCCGCTGCTACGATCCAGCAGCGGCTTCAAGGATCCAAAAGCTGTAGCGGGCAAACTGCTCCAAGGCCACGAGGAAGATCCTAGATGGGCTCTCGCCCTACTGCATGATCCCATTGGAGCATCTCTACAGCTACTTCAAGGATATATTAGACTGCGCAGCCTGGAATGACATGCAGCACCCAGAGTGCCTCCACCCTCTGCCCCGTGTTGACGAAGCAGGTATACTGGAAACTGACTATACGCCCAAGGAAGTGATGGCCAGACTCTCAAAAACAAAAAACACAGCTCCTGGGGAAGACGGCATCCCCTACAGCCTCCTGAAAAAGTGAGATCCCGGCTGCCTGGTCCTCACCACGCTCTTCAACCAGTGCAAGCGATTCCGCCAGACTCCCAGCTCCTGGAAGAAGGCCATGATGGTACTCGTGTACAAGAGGGGCCAGCGGGATGACCCCAGCAACTGGAGGCCCATCTCCCTCTGCTCCACGATGTACAAGCTCTGGGCCAGCCGCCTGGCGTCGAGGATCATGGAGTGGTTGGTGAGCGGGGGAGCCATCAGCTCCATCCAGAAAGGCTTCATGTCCTGCGAGGGCTGCTATGAACACAACTTTGTCCTCCAAACCACCATCGAAATGGCCAGAAGGGCATGGAGGCAGTGCACAGTAGCGTGGCTCGACCTGGCTAATGCCTTTGGGTCCATGCCCCACCACCACATTTTTGCCACACTCCAGGAGTTTGGGATGCTAGAGAACTTCCTTTGTGTGATCCGAGAGGTGTACGAGGGATGCAGCACCACCATTTGCTCGGTCGAAAGGGAGACCGCTGAGATCCCGATCCGGAGCGGAGTTAAGCAGGGCTGTCCCCTCAGCCCCATCATCTTTAACCTTGTCATAGAGCCATTGTTGCGAGCGATCTCCAATGGCACATATGGCTTCAACCTCCACGGTGAGAAGGTGAGCGTCCTGGCTTACATGGATGACCTGGTCCTGACTGCGGACGACCCAGAGAACCTCCAACGTATGCTAGATGCCACCAGTCAAGCTGCCGACTGGATGGGGCTCCTCTTCAATGCAAAGAAGTGCGCAACTCTCCACATCGATGGCAGCAAAAGGGACTCGGTGCACACGACAGGGTTCCAGATCCAGGGCGATCCCATCATCCCCCTGGCAGAGGGGCAGATGTACCAGCACCTCGACATGCTGATGGATTTCTGTGTCCGGCAGACACCCGAGGACACCATCCAGGAGATCTTGCAGGACACCGCCAAGATCGACGCCTCCCTGCTAGCACAATGGCAGAAGATAAACGCCCTGAACACCTTCCTGATCCCCCGCATCTCGTTCGTCCTAAGGGGATCCGCCGTGGCGAAGGTACCCCTCAACAAGGCAGACAAGATCATCCGGCAGCTGGTGAAGAAGTGGCTGTTCCTTCCCCAGAGAGCCAGCAACGAGCTGGTCTACATCGCCCACAGGCATGGCTGTGCCAACGTCCCCTGCATGGGCGACCTGTGTGACATCGCGGTGATCACCCACACCTTCCGCCTCCTGACGTGTCCCAACTCCATGGTAAGGAACATCGCGGCAAACGCCCTCCATGACGCAACAAAGAAGCGGATCGACAGAGCCCCCTCCAGCCAAGACATCGCCACCTTCCTGAGCGGTTCCCTAGATGGCGAATTCGGACGGGACGGGCGCGACATCGCTTCACTGTGGTCCCGCACTCGCAATGCCACACGTCGCCTGGGGAAGTGCATCGGCTGCTGCTGGGAGTGGTGTGAGGCACGCCAGGAGCTGGGAGTCCTGGTGCCACAGATCAGGTCCGACGACAACACCATCATCACCCCGAGCGCCAAGGGCATGCTGGAGAGGACCCTGAAGGCAGCCATCCACTCACTGTACATGGAAACCCTGAAGCGTAAACCGGACCAGGGTAAAGCCTTCGAACTGACCAGCAAGTGGGACGCCAGCAACCACTTCCTCGCCAGGGGCGGCTTCACCCGCTTCGCCGATTGGCGGTTCATCCACCACGCCTGACTCAACTGCGTCCCGCTCAACGGAGCCGTCCGCCACAGGAACCGAGACAAGCGCTGCAGGAAGTGCAGCTACTCCAACGAGACCCTGCCCCACGTCCTGTGCAGCTGCAAGCCCCACTCCAGAGCCTGGCAGCTGCGCCACAACACCATCCAGAACCGCCTGGTGAAAGCCATCGCACCGCGCCTGGGGGAGGTTGCCGTGAACTGCGCCATCCCCGGTACTGACAGCCAGTTGCAACCTGACGTGGTAGTCACCGACGAGGCCCAGAAAAAGATTATCCTCGTTGATGTCACGGTCTCCTCTGAGAACAGGACCCCGGCCTTCCGGGAAGCCCAAGCTCGTAAGCTTGAAAAATACGCCCTCCTGGCCGACACCCTGAGAGCGAAGGGCTACAAGGTGCAGATGGATGCCCTGATCGTCGGAGCCCCCGGCGCTTGGGACCCCTGCAACGAGCGTGTGCTGCGGACCTGTGGGATCGGTCGATGCTACACACGGCTCATGCGGCGCCTCATGGTCTCGGACACCATCTGATGGTCCAGGGACATCTACATCGAACACATCACCGGCCACCGACAGTACCAGAAGGTGTGAGCCGGTACGACATCGTGCATCAACTATGGGAAAGGGACTGAGAGACTTTTTCCATTGGACAGTATGAACTGGAACAATAAACTCACTGAACATTAAATCCCACCAAATGAGGGTAAATCCATCCTCATCATCGTATCCACTCATTATACTCCACACCTGAACATAGCCATTATATGGACATACCCCCATATCTCAATGTCTGTACTTTGTCCCATTAACCTTTTACCCCTAATCAGGGAGATTGCAGATTATGTATTCCTTACACCACCCATTCCTAAACCGAATTTTGCACCCCTTGATAATCTGTACCTTATTCCCTGATAACCAGGAACTTCTATGCTTAAACTCTGTACCGTTTTCTTTTTACTTCAACATCATCTTAATGAAATTATTAAATCTAAGGATTCCTTTTATCACTCCAACACAAGGCTGGCTCAAGACCTCATCCAGTAATCTGGGAAAATTTAACACCACCCCCGGGTGCCACTGTGAAGCAATACTTGCAAGCACGGAGTCTGAATAACAAAAACAAAAAAACAACAACACACCCCTTGTATTTGTAACCCTTCTGCCCGTCAGAGTTGGCAGCAACAAGGGCCGGGTTCAATATCTAGGGGATTCATTCCAATAACACAATGCAAACCGGTTCAAGCCCCCACCCAGTGACCTGGGACAAATATATACCACCCCCGCTGGGCGCCTCCAAGAGGCAATACTTCCCCTATGGCAAGCACATAGTCTGAGTGTAGCAAAAACCTTTTAATAACAGAGAGAAACAATGTGGCATTATGTTGGGGAAACACCACCAACAGGATTCGTAACACAACCCGTGAGCAAAACCCCACCCCAAGCAAATTGGGGCATGCTCTTTCCCTTTGGTTCTGAGTCCAGCAACACCAAATCACCCAAAGTCCCAAAAGTCCAATGACCCAAAAGTCTCTTTCCCTGGTCAGGGCAGCCCCAAAGTTCGAAAGTTTATCTGCAGAGCTTTACCTCCCAACCTGGGTGGAGATGGGGGGAGGGAGGAAGAGAGGTAAGGGGCACCTTACGTGATCTGAAGCTGACCACCCCACAGCTCCATAGGCCTTCGCTCCGCTCTGCCAGACGCCCCACGAACTGCTTCGCTCAGCTCCGCTCAGCTCCGCTCCGCTGCCCACAAGCAGCTCCCGCCGTCCCACAAACTGCTCCACCAGCTGGTCCACGAACTGCTCCGCTCTGCTGCCCTCAAGCAGCTCCCACCGTCCCACAAACTGCTCCACCAGCTGGTCCACGAACTGCTCCACTCCACATCCCACAAGCAGCTCCTGCCGTCCCACGAACTGCTCCACCAGCCTGTCCACAAGGCACTCCAGCCGTCCCACAAACTGCTCCACAATATATCTTCAGGCTCCCCCACTACTTAACATAACGCTCAGTGATTTCAGCTCTTAGGTGAATTCAGCTTGTAGAAGGGGAGCCTCAGTGCTGGTGCACCATTAGCCCAAAGTGAGCTCAGCAGCCTGTAACTAGACTCCTAATGGAATCAAAATTAGCTCTGATATTCCACAGTGGAGAGAGGAGGAAGTGCAATTAGCATGTAAGGTCCTCACCCAGGGGCCCATGCCACCAAGTATTAATACTTATCCCCAGCCTCTCTCAATTCACAGAGTTTTGGAACCCATGACCCTTGCCTAGCGAGTGCTACTTAGTTGATGGTGAATCCCTCCATCATAACAAAAGGCCAAGTACAGTTCCAAGCACAGTTCCCATAATCAGGGTAATAGCAAGTTATTCTTCCTGCCCCAATAACAGAGACATTGAGGATCCCACAGCAGCCAAAGTGACCATTTGGGCAGCTATGGCCTCATTCTAGGCGGGGTGGGTGTGCCTATGCAAATGAGATCGGCCCCTGAAGTTCTTTTCCACAACTTGCCACACCTCACCACCAGATGTCAGGGTGGAGCTCATCCTGACACTGCTTGCATATTAAAAGGGAAAAGAAACCCAGCATTAGTTTGGGAAAACACCACAACCACCTTTCCCCCTCCCTCCCCATCCCCCACAGCCCCTTGGAAACCGCAGTTCAAAAAACCCTTCAATTCAGCCAATGAAGGCCAAGGCCTCTGAAGGGGGAAACTGCTTCCACTCTGACTGCCATAGGGTCAGCCATGCCCTGTGTCCGCTCTGGGCCTTTCTTCGTACAAGTTGGAAAACTTCCTGCAGACTCTGTCTCCATACCCCCAGGGTCAGGCTTGTTACAGTTGGGTTCTCACAATATTTAATTCTGGGCACCACCAGCCAGCGCTTTACAGTTAGATAGCCGCTGCAATCACTCATTTTGTTACACTCATCCAATCATACCTACATGTGCCACGTTCTCAGTCTTGCATTTGGATTTTTATTTATTAAAAAAACAAACACTCCTGTTTCTTTCTGAATTGATGATCTAGACCTGAATCTGAGAAAAGGATGAGAAGATAGAAAATCCGTTAAAATACACCCCTTTTCTTGTTGTTCTCTTCTACTGGCTCTCCCATTCCCACTCATTCCCTTTTCATATGCTCTTCCACAGCTTGTTTTAAGCTAGTGGTGTTGGCTATGTAGAACCACAGGATATGACTACCATCTTATTTCCTAAATGTTTTACTAAATTTAGAGTCTAGTGAAAAACCTAGTGCATGTCTATAATTTTAGCATAGAATTTCCTCAGCTTTTAAAAACACATACTCTCCACTGGCACAGAGAGGGAGACCTTGAAAGGTTTATCAATGATACCTGAATGGACAATACACCCCACAAGTTAAAAACTTCCATAGCATAAGCGAACAACCAGATTTATATATACACAGTTTACTAAGCAGTAATTTGTACACATGCGTAGTCAAATTGTTAAAAAACCTCCTGCTTTTAAGGGACATGAACATTTGTAGTACAGAACAATAAAACTTCCACTGGCAAAAGACATTCATTTATTCACTCCAAAGTCAGCTAATGCAATTCAGCCAGTGCTAACCTCATGAAACACCGATCAGTGGAAAAGTAGTAAAATCTTCTCAAATGAACTCTGATAATACCCCAAGCAGGTATTACACTGTGAAATGCTGGCTACCATAAAATTCTTCTGGAACATGAATAAATTCTAATTATCAGCGAGCCTTTAGAACAAATTCTATTCTTATACACACCCCCTCATTTAAAAATCATATGCAAAAAAAGATCATTAATGGGTGGGTCAGCTTTAAAGGTATACAACCAAACAATGAGCAAGTTACTTTCAATTTGGCCTTTGCTCTCTAGAGCAAAACTTAAATTTAAGAGTACATCTGTTTTTCTCAAGGATGGGATTTTCAAAAGTTCTCAGCATTGGCTTAATTCTGCTCCCACGCAAGCCAATGATAAAACTCACAGTAACTTCAATGGGAGCAGAACTAGGGCAACACTGAATGTTTCAGAAAATCCCATCCAGAATCCAGCTCAGGATGAATCAGAACACTTAGTTCTGAATCTCTCAAAATATATATCTCCAAAAACTCAGGCATTTTGCTTAGTCTCAGTTTTTCCATCAGTAAAGTGGGGGAAGCGATATAAACCCGCCTTTGTAAGGTACTGGAAAAAAATGTTTTAAGCATCAAGTACACTGTATATTTTAACTGGTGATTCTAATATGGTGAAGACCAGGGTCCCTCTAGTGGCCAATTTAATATCTGAAGGCTTATATGTCCGAATAAAAGTTAGAGTCATCCATCCTGCCTCGAATCTTGTTTAGTCGTTTACCCTTGTGCAAAGAGAGGGAAGTGGGTGTAAAATACTAACCATCTTGACTTCACTAACATTTCAGAGGGATAATGATTACACAAGATCCAGGACAGCACACAAAGAAGCCAAACATCTCTCCATAGTCTAGTGCAGTAGTTTTCAACCTATTAACCATTGTGGGCTGCATACCTGGGCCACAGGTTGAGAACGACAGCACACCCCGCAACTCTCCCCACCCACACTGCTATGCCCAGCTTCCTAGCCAAGAGACCTCTCCACAGAGTGGGGCAAGGAACAGAACCCCTGTGGCGGGGCCGGGTGGCAGGGACCCTAGACTCCAGTGTGCGGGGCCAGGCAGTAGCCCCAACCCGACCCTGCCACCAACGCTGACCTCGACCCCTGCTGTGTGGGGTCGTGAGGCAGCACTGATCCCGGACCCTACTGCCGGGGGCAGGAGCCCTGACCCTGGATCCTGCCATGCAGGGCTGTGTGGCACCCCTGACCCTGATCCCTGCTGTACGGAACCATGTGGCAGGCCTGACCCCGATCCCTGCTGTGGGAGCCAGGCAGCAGCCTCGACCCTGATCCCTGCTGTGCAGGACTGGGTGGCAGCCCTGACCCCGACCCCCACTGTGCAGGGCTGCACAGCAGCCCTGACCCTGGACACTACCATGCGGGGCTGTGTGGCAGACCGGACCCCAGACACAGCCAGACACCGGACCCTGTTGTGCGGGGCTGGGAGGTAGCTCCGACCCTGACCCCAACCCCCACTGTGTGAGGCTGGGCAGCAGCCCCGACCCCAGACCCTGCTGTTCTGAGTCAACAATGCGATGCTGTTGCAAACAAAACAAAAAACCAACAACCACAAATGCAATTTTGGATTGCATTAACAGAGGCCTAGCATGCAAGTTATGGGAGGTGATAGTACCACTCTACTTGGTGCTAGTTAGGCCTCGGCTGGAGTACTGTCCAATTTTGGTCACCACTGTATAGAAAGGATGTAGAGAAACTGGAAAGGATCCAGAGGTGAGCGACAAAGATGATCAAAGGGATGTGCAAACCATATGAGCAAAGGCTGAAGGAAAGGGGTATGTTTAGTCTGGAAAAGAGGCGATAGAGGGGGACATGATGGCAGTCTTCAAATACTTGAAAGGTTCCATTAAAGATGGAGAAAATTGTTCTCTCTTGCCACAGAGGGCAGGATAAGAGGCAAGGGGTTCACACTACAGCATAGCACATTTAGATTTAATCTCAGGAAAAAACTTCCTAACTGTAAGAACAGTAGGACAATGGGACACACTGCCTTGGGAAGTTGTGGAAGCTCCTTCACTGGGGGTTTTCAAAAGGCGGCTGGATAGCCATCTGTCTTGGATGGTTTAGACACAACAAATCCTGCATCTTGGCAGGGGTTAGACTACATGACCCTTGCGGTCCCTTCTAATCAGATGGTTCTATAATAATTATTTTCCTAGGCAAGTAACAAAGGGGAAAAATCTGACAGTAAAGCATTTACTATGGAATTATCAGTGGTAGGAGGAGTTAGGCAGCTAATTTATCTTAACACCAGTGAAAATCATGAAAGTATTGATACTGCAATAATAATCACTGAAGTTACACTGAGTAAAACTGGTTTATTCCAACTCTTAATGGCAGAGAGTCTCCTGCTTCTCACCTTCAGTCTAACTCTCATAGTGAGTCCTAAGACTTCCCCTTTTCTTTTCATCATTCATGTCATCTTCCCTTATTGATTTAGGCACCTCTCCACTTTATTATCAGAGTCATCAGTGCCCATACCAGTGCTGCACAATGGAGTTCTCGGGAACCATTTAAAATATATAACATATACAAAGAGCCAAGTTAGAAAAGTCAGTTGTGGAGATATTTCACATCATTTAAAAATACTATGCTTAATCACATTAAAAGCTTTGTAATCCTAACAGTGAAAAGGAAACAAGTTTCAGTCCTAAGTGACCTTTACTCAGGATTTCATTTATGTACACTTGTGTTCATTCTTATGATATATGCTGTTCATGTCAAGGCATAAAAACCTAACTGCTCCTACCTGATAATTGCAAGAACTTTCCTATCTTGATAACGTAGCACTAATTATTTCGCTTGCGTTGGCAATCTTATTTCTCTTTTGTTTTAAAGTTAGTCAGAACTTCCTTACAAATCCAAATGGGGCAGAGGGGGGGACCTGTAGCTGATGGCACAGGACATTCAGAAAAATTTATGAGGGAATGTTTCAGCCACTGAGAAAACAGAAGGGGCTTACATAAATGCTAAGGATAACATTCTTGGAAAAACTAGCTAGGAACATAATGTGAGAGTGGATTTGTTCAGTAAAATCCACCTAAATGAGCAGAGATTTCTGTAAACATGTTCTATAATCTTCCTCCCAGCCTGGGAAAGAGGAGAAAAGGACCTGCTGCAACTGCCTCCTAGGTTTGAGAGGAGGGTAAAGAACCCCAGGAGAGGCAGAGGTGTGCTGAGGGGCAGATGTGTGTCAGGGTGGAGCAGAGATTTAATTATAATTTTGGGGTTGAGGGAGAAGCTGGAAGTTCCACACCATCAGGCAGCCAGCAAGAGCTCCCGCAGCCAAGTTCAAAGTCACCTTAGTCTATGGCATTTGGGAGCGTTGGTGACACTAATTGTCACCCCCCCCGGGGGGGAGGGGGCAGAGGGAAGAGAGTGGGAGTGGGGGAGGAGGTTGGTTCAAAAATCCAAAGGCTGACCAAAAACATAATATAATATAGTTTTGTTTTTAAAAAAGTCATAAATTTTGGTAATCTGACTCGTGGGTTTTGAACTTTTGAGGTTGGCAGTACCTGAGTTGAGTTCCTGAATAGCTCCTGACAGTCGGCTGCTTCAATTGCACGAGTAGCTAGGCTCCAGTGCCTCCCACACTCCCTGGCTGCACGTAATAGTCCTTTACATGGACAGTAGCCCCTTCTTGTGGGTCCAATACCCAGTCAGAGTGTAACCACTAAGCTTTGGTTACACAGGTATCTGCTAGGATTCCATTCTACTGCAGGAACAATGAGCAGGCTCAGTCTGTTTTGACAGCGGAACACCCACTTGTGGATAATAACACAAGATAAATATGCAGATGTGGATGCCTGTATTCTCAGTTACTCTGGTTTGAAATAAAGATATCACAATGTAGTAAAGTTACCTGGACTAAAAAACAAAAAAACAAAAAACCTTTACATTTATAAGAAGACAATTTGAGGATTAACTAAGACTTCTCATAAATCTAAACAGAAGCATAGGTTACAAGAGCACATCAAATATTTCTCAGACTAGTCTACCATGTCTGTCCACCATATCTAGTGCATTTTATCTGCAACAGCCTTCCTCAGGCTCTTATCCCGCTAAGAGCCTGAGCTACCCCCCCCCCCCACCTCGAGTTCTTTTCAGACTCCTCTCTGCTCAGCCTTCTGACTGCAGACCCCTGCCTCCCCATTCTCTACTGCTTCCCCACAAGTTCTGCACAGATGTAAACCCAGTTACAGTGTCTGCCCATCACAGCCTGCTTTACATGTGGCTCTCTGGCCTTCTCAGCACTTTCCCTTGCAGCACCGCAGGGAAGCTGGCTGTATTTCTTCCTCACAGAGAAAGGTTACTTCCTGTGTCAGAATCTTTCATTCAGTTTCTACCCCTGCCCCTTATTAGGGAGGAGAGGGGGATCTCTACCTGTCCCCTTGGAGGGTCATCATAGGTTAGCGGGGAGGGGATGGGACTGGTGGGTTGCTGCTTAGCCAGTTTATCACAGTATTATTGTTTGCAGTCCATCCAAAGTTGTACTAGACTCATTGCATATAGCTTAACATGATTCTGGCCCAAAGAGTTTAGAACTGAGGATTTGGATATAACACAGAAAGTAAGGGAGAAAACACGAGAATGAAAGAGGTAGGGACAGCGTTACATAAATGTGATCATGTGGTGTCTCAGCCAGTTCCTGAACACTTTGTGCACAGTACAATTCCTGTTTAACATAAATGTTAATTACTTCACCTCTTGGAGGTTTCATGCTATTCTATTTAATCTGCTGCCTTTAGTAGCTGTATTTTTAATCCTATTTGCACTGCAGAACCAACACAACTGAGAACAGAGCCCATCTCACTCTCCGTCTTTTACAGTGGAGTGAGTGGAAATTTACGGCATATATATACAAAAACACATGCATGCTCGGACACACACACACACACACACACACACACACACACACACACACACACACCCCTTTAAAATGTCTATCCTATTTCATGTATGGAAAATACAAAAAAAAAAAAAAAAGAAAAAAAAAAAAAAGAAGTGGGAGTTCTGCAGGCAGTTGAAGCTAAAATTACACAGACAAATTCAAACTGCCAAACCCAACTAGTTTTTGTAGGGCATATAATCAATAAAGAAGGAGTGAAGATAGAGCCAGAAGAATTCAAAGCAACAGCAGGATTTCCCCTTCTTAAAAATATATCAGAATGAAAGCAGATTCTTGGTGTGACCATTTCTGGAGGCCAAATCTGTACTCAGAATGCAGATTCTTTAAAACTACTTAAATCAGCCTCTTTGTGGGTCTGGGATAAAGTACATTAGCATGTGTTTGAAGTGCTAAAGAACTTATTGACCTTATCCCCAGTATGTGTTTCCAAGAGTACAGCTGTTTCTGCAGATACCAGTAGCTATGGTCTCAGTGGGGTGCAACTCCAGCTACATGGGGGTGATTGAAAGCCCACAGCATATTGTTTTAGACAGCTTACAGATTCTGAGACCAAATATGTTCATATAGAGCAAGGAAGAGACTATCTGGTAAGCATATGAGTATACAAGAATTTCACAAAATATTTGCATCCTCTTGATAATTATACGGTGTGACAGTCCACAAGCCACTGGTACCACTAAACAATGGAAAAGAGCTAGATAAGAGACTCAGATGCCAAAGACTATTCATATGTCTAAGATTTAAATATGTTCTTAGTGATAAACACATACCTTATTAAGGGGCCTAGAGACTACCCTGATCCCTAGGGCAATATAAGAGCCTATATGGGCTTGGTTTGGGGTTGCCTGCCAGTCTCACCACAGAAGCTAGAACTGATTAAAATGGTCATCAGTGTTGATATACAGCTGAAAGCTATGTCAAAAGTTATTTGAAATGGGTGGCCTAAAGACTTTGACATCCCATACCCAAGTCATTAATGCTATCCACGGAAGGAGGACTTGTTTTCACCTATAAACAAATGTACCATAGCCCCACAGCCACTGAGGCATGCTGTCATCTGGGCCCCACAAAATGTTGGGAGAGATCCTAAACAATGTTGTGGTGGCCAGTCATAGTGCAGGACAAAAAACACAAGATAGAAATGTATAAGACAGGCAGAACTCAGAGGACATAATTAAAAGAACTACGTACCACACTCACACATTTACATTAAAATCTTTGGAAAACAGTAGCCTAAAAGCTATGTTCAATATTTCAGTGGAAATACTCAGTGATGACAACAAGCTACACTTCATGAGTTCAGAATTCAGAGCCCTGGGATGCAGTTTAATTCTTGTCACTCAAAGAAATGGATAGGCAGAAAGGGCAACATGGACCTGCAAACTATAAAACCTAAAAAATCATTCTAGCCAGATTAAAGGCCTTGATCTATTCTTTTCCCACAAGTAATTACTGATTGAGTTCCCATCTTGATGGTTTAAGGGTGCCTGATTTTCAAAAATTGTTGAGCACCCAAATTTTAAAAATAGGGCCCCTTAGGTATGCCAAATCATTGGTGATATGCCAATATTGCCCCTTTGTCTATAGTACTTTTTCACAATTTGTCAAGCATCAATGCAGCTCCCCGGGCAATAGCAACGGTAGAAGTGCTAGTGTAGATTGGGTGCCTGTGTTTCCATCCCCGAAACCCCACTCTAAGACCAATGGTGGGAAAAGTGTTGAAAATTTTCCATACAGACACAGACAAAACAAGCACAATTTTAACAGTCTACACAGAACTTATTAGGAAGCCTAAGTATTGCTCTGTCAATCTCATTCTCAGTCTCTCTGTTCATGTACATACTGTACCTTTTCTGACCCCACAGGGGAAAAACATCTGCTGCTTTTGGTGAGATATGTAGCCAGAATTTTTAAAGTAGAATACCATATTGAAATTCTTTTGGAATTCTCACTTGCTTGTACATCATGCTGTGGGCTGGGGAATACACTATGGAATCTGTAGCTTTATGAAAATTGTTAAGTACCATAGTTCTTGTGTCTCTCATTTCACAATGTTCAAAGAGCTCTCTGGGCTCTCTCTCAAGGTTAATGACCTGTCAGTTCATGAAATTTCAGATTTAATTCTTTCCCCCACAGCGAGGACATCAGATTTTAATGTCTGATTTCCCCCCTTTGTGAGGTTTTTATTAAATAAAGTAGATCTGTTTTCTTAAATGTAAATTGAGTTGAACTCTGTTGCTATCTCCACTGGGGGAAATAATCACTGCCTTAGGATAAGACCCAACATGTAATATGAAGATTCATATCTTCTACCCCCTCAAAATATATACATACTAAGGCACCAAGAAAATATCTCAAAAATTCACACATTGTCTCTTTCAGCTTTCACTTATTATGAGAGCCTAAGTAGTGACTTCATAGTTATGGTTGTGTTGAGATTTGCACCTGAAACAGAACTAAAAATGTTTTGTTTCACACTTTAATTATTGAATGTAGTCTCGAAACTTGGCATAGTAACTGAATTTTCCTCGTAAGTTTTAAAGAAAAATATGTACTGACTTTAGCAGAGAAAATACATTTGAAATTTTGCTCTGGTGCCAGTTATTTTAGTCTAACTGGGGAAAGAACCAGAGACCCCTACACATTCCAAACTTCACACATCCACACACCACAACCCAGACATTTTTGGAACGTTATAGTTAACCACATAAAGCAAGAGTTTCCCTCTTGCCCTTCATAACCTAACTGATCACTAGGAAGAAAAGCGGATGGAACTGCTCAGAACCATCAATTCCTTCCCTTTCCCAATGTTAAGAGGACAGCCTGTCTCTGTACTGGAGCGACAAGCTCTTAATCTCTAGCAACATGGGCTACAACTCTCCCCCTTTCACTGCCCACTCCTATCCTGTTCTAGTCCTGGATAATAAGGACAGTGGAGGAAGATGGGAGTTGAAGCCCAAATTCTCAGAGACCTGGGATGAAATCTTCCCCCCACCCCCCATTGAAGTAAATGGAAGTTTTGCCATTGACTTTACTGAGGTCAGAATTTCACCACTGGAGTTTGCAGCTGTGCTACAGAGGTAACTGCTTCCTCTGACAAGCCACCAGCATTCAACAGAGGGCAGCCTTGGTCTTAGGGAATAGATGAGTAGAGTGTAGATGGGATGTTGAATGACTTTCCTACTGATCTCCTGGCTTTTGAGCGTATGCACCAGTGAGCTTTGCATCTAGCAACCCCAAACCTAAATGAAGTTTCTTGTGGGGGAGTTATAAAGCATTTAGGAGAGTTCCTTTACATTTATTATTATAAAAAATGACAATTAAAAACAGGCTGTCTGTAGTGGAAACAGTGTTAGAAGCCACAAGTAGGCAAATATTCATTGTGCCAATAGATACGAAGTGTTTAGATAATTTGTCTAAAATGTAGAGTGTGTTTGAATAAATATTTAATATTACCCAAGCCCATGTTATCCAAACAGTTTGGTGTACTGGAGTGTGGATAATAAAATGAGCAGTATCTGGGATTACATTTGTGTGTGAATTTCTATCCATTTGTTGCTTTAAGTCACAACAGTAACTTCTTTTAACCCTTAGGTTACTGGAATTGTTCCCGACTGCCAAACCTCCTGATTGCTTAGAAGGAAGTATTATTATTAACTATATATGCAGTGGTAATGCCCATAGGCCCCAGCCAAGATGGCAGCTGCTACACCTAATCCCTGCCATGAAAAACTAAGAAAAAACAGACAAAAGGTGGGTGAAATCCTATTATATGTATAAAATGATCTCTTTTAATTCATATATATTGCACATCATGCACACAGCACGTGTAACGGTCGTATCAGTGTGATAAATTATGGAACTGTGTCCAATCTCCAAATGAAATTAAGCTTTTTAATGCAAACATGACGGTCTCCTTTCTGCAAGCTGTTCAGCGTGGGCAGATCCTTAACCCTCTGTAGAGACAACTGACTTCAATGGCTTGCAGGACTGAGGCATAATGTGTGGAGTACTTGTTGAACCACAAGAAAAGGCATTGTTCTGGTTAGAAGCAATGTGCCTAGAAAAAGCCTTGTTGTGGTTGAAACCTACTTTCTCCGTTTCCTGATAATGGACAGTAATAGGCTATGTATTTATAACAGAGGATTTCAATGAGGACACTGTAAGAATGAAATAAGCAATTCTCAATTATTTGAGGTATACTGTGTTTTTTATATGCATACTACAGTATATGGATAAGAATCAGCAGTAAATGTTTTAATGCAGTAATAAATTGAATTTTATGTGGTAAAGCCCACTACGAGATTGGGATCGGTTGGCATGGACGCCTCTGCCTGTGTGGAGTGCCATTAAAGGCTGGGTCTTTAAGTTCTTTTGTACCCTCTTTAAATAAAAAATATGGCCTCATCTTTGCTTTTTATTAAGACTCTTTTTTCAGCAACTGCCTCCAATCCTTCATGTATTCTATGGCTAAAAACGGAATGATGCTTTTAAAACTGGTTTCAGAGTAGCAGCCATGTTAGTCTGTATCCACAAAAAGAAAAGGAGTATGGAAACCACTGCATGCATCCGATGAAGTGAGCTGTAGCTCACGAAAGCTTATGCTCAAATAAATTTGTTAGTCTCTAAGGTGCCACAAGTACTGCTTTTCTTTTTGCTTTTAGAACTGTTACTGAATTGATTATTTTAACTTGTTTTTGTTAGGGTGTTTTGACCACAAGAGGGTGTAAAGACACAGTATTTCACACTAGGTAGCAGTGTGCTGATCTACAATAAACTTCAGTTATTGCTTTTCATACATAGGGCTCTTTACTCCACTCTCCCCAACATGGCTATTAGGGAGTAAAGTACTGCTCAATGGGTGTAAAGGTAGCAGAATAGGGATAATAGGCAGTAGAGGAATAAAAACAATAAAATAATTGCAAATTCACCTCAAACAACCTCCCCCACCCAGATATCAACAAATCTGAACTTCAGGATTCAAACCCAAGCTTGAATATGAATGTTGCAAATGCCAACATCTATATAGTGAATTGAACCAAAACACTGGATCAAAATTTGATATGTCTGAAATCTGGATCTGGATCTGAATTATGCAGCTTGAACCCATCACAGCTCAGTCAGAAAACTGATATGAGATCTTGCATGATTCGCTTGTCTTTATGCACCTCAGTTTCCCTATCAATAACTTGGGGATAATATCTATGTTTGGCAGCTATAAACAGCCTCCTAACATACTCATCAAGAAACCAGATGGCTCTCCCTGCTCATAAGCACATGAGTTCCTGGACAGATGGAAAACACATTATGAAAGCATGCTGAATCTGCTGATGGCTGTCTAGAGCTGCGTGACCCAGCAAACCACGTGGCTGCAGACCCTGGGAGGAACACTGATCTTCCATCACTTGAGGAAGTATGAAAGGCCATCCAAAAGTTATGGAATAGATGTGCTGCTGGACCTTATGGTATTCCACCCCAGCTGCTCTAAGGTGCTTTGGAATCAATGAGCATTGGCCTACATCAACTGTTTTTAAAAGTGTGGGCATTAGGAAAAGCAGAACAGAAAGACGGCATCATATGTCCCTGTACAAGGGCAAAAGATCCCAGACAGATTGTAGCAATTAGACTCCAGTCTCATTGTTATAAGTCCCTGGAGAGTCTTTGCTCACATTCTACTTGGTAGGATGTAGCTGCTCCTCTTAACAGACATTGTCGTTCACAGCAATGAGGTTTCACTGTTGGGTGGTCGACATGAACGCTGTTCTTACCCTTCAGTTTCTGGCAGGCTGCACAGAGAATTTAATTGCCTACTTCATGTAGCTATGTCAACATCAAAGTGACTTCTGATTTGGTTGACAGGTCAGTGCTTTGACTCACAGTGAAAGGAGTTGGCATTCCAGATGTTCTGTTGAATCTGGTGTGCACACTGGTACTGATGCGAGGGTGCACATTGGTTCATGGCTTTCACAGCATTTCTATACAACTGCAGGTGTTCATTCTCACCCTGGCACTATTCTGTCAAGCTATCAATTGGATATTAGAACTTGCTTCTCCACATGTCAGAATCAAGGGTGGTCAAGAAGTGTTTACTAAACAAGGCCAATGTCACTGCCTTGCTTGTGGAGAAATCAGAGAACTTCAGCTTCACTCTCCACAGTCTCCAAGAAATTGCCCATCCTATGTGGTTGGGCATTTCATGGCAGATGACCAAGGTCCAGAATCTGAATGCTGGGTCACTGGAAGCCCCAGTGCAGGTGGGGTCAAGTATCCTGGAGATCGTTGATGAGTTCATCTACCTAGGCTGCAAGCAGCATTCAAAACAGTCACAGCAAACCAGACAAGCTTTGATAAATAGGACTCACCACCTCCTGTATGAAGTCCATGTCTCACTTATGGATGTAAGAACATCTTTGCACTGTGGATCTGTGTACTATCTGTATTGCTCTATGGATCAGAAACCTGGACACTCTGACAGGCAGACTTCTAGTTCCTAGAGGCATTCCAAATGTAATGTCAGTGCCAAATCCTGGCCATAAAGTAGTAGTTTGACTTTGTGCAAAATGTCACAGTTTCACAGAGATCTTTCTTAAATTGCCCATTATATTCAAAAGTGTCATTGCATGCTCTTCAGCCATGTTGCCAGAATGGACAAAAACACTGCAGAATGCTGTGCCCTCTACCTCTCCATCAGGGTGTCAGGGAGTGCATGCCCTGACCCCACCTGACGCCACCTGTGAGGTTGCCCCAGAGATCTGTGGATTTGCAGGATTGAGCCAGATCTGGGAACTTCACTACAGGATTCCTGGTGCTACACCATCTAATGTGATCACTCTAGCTGACACAGCATTCCTCAGTAGACCACATGGTGTTTGATGATGATGATGATATCTACCTTAGTAAAGTGCTCTGAGATCCTTAAATAACATCTCTCATTCATATGCAAAGTATGCAGCACAGGGCAAAGATGGATAGATGGAAAGAAATAGATAATTAGTTTGTTCATTATCATCAATTGACATGGTTACAAATAAGTGAGCAGATTTTATACATTGATTAATACCTTTTAGTTCAACCTTGAAAAGTTGTTAATTTTCCTATAATTCTGAGGCTTAATGAAGGCAACCTGAAATTACAGGCTAAAGGTTACACAAAACAGTACTGGTAAAACAAACCCTTTAAAAGTCTAAATGTTCAAAAACAACTTCTTTCCAACATATGTTGCAGAAATGCATCACACAATGGTATGTGGCTATATACAGTCTTTGCTGTTCAGTGCATCAGTCCTAACTCTTGTTAGTAAAACCTGTCTGCTACCACAAATAGACACGCACTCTACCTCAATGGGTGAACTTTGGTGTAGGCACCTCAGACAAGGCCTGATGCAGCACTTAAATTGCACATCCCCCATAGGGTTTTATGTGGGCCCCCTGCATCTGGGTGAACTTCAACCTATGTTAATCTCTTTTAATTTCACCCTGATGAATTTTCCAAAATTCATCAATCTCTAGGTTTTAGCTCTTATGGCCTGGCCATATTCCAGTTTGAATTATTGTACATTCTGCCTATTTACATTCCCCATACCATTTTCAGTGGATACAATATTCTTCTTCCTACCTTAAAATGGTTTGTAATGCAGTGCACACTTAACAGTCACGTTCCACTTAAAAATATACTCCACAAATGAACTGGAGGATCTGTTTTACGTCTCCTATTAATAACACCAGCAGTAACACAGTGCTGGAACATAGGTTCAGTACCCAAGAAGACGCACGCAGGTTACTGTACCATCACCAGTTTTTCAGCACCATGGTTTTCCTTGAAAGCCTCTGTATCAGAATGACAGTTTCTAGGGCCCTGCTCTGCATAGTTGAGCTAAGCAGATCTCAGATGCTAGAACCTGGTCTAAAGATGCAGAATAATTACTGCTGATTTATGCTGTCAAGAGGATCTTGTTAGTTCCAAGTAGGATATAACAGCAGCTGGGGTAGTACATGGAAGGTCATGCAGAGAAGCCCTAGGAACAGCCAAGCTTGGGGAGAAAGCTTAGGCTGACATTTATGGGTTTTTTCATTCTTATTTGAATTACTAATAGCCACACACCATTAAGGCCCAATGAGCCATTATCTGTCAAGTGTCCATGTGGACAACAAATTCCAAGAAGTAAAAGGAGGATGACAGAGAAGGCAGATAAATGCATCTTTTTACAGAGCAGAATTTTTATATTTTTCAAAGCATACTTCCAGTTCCGTAGAGTTTCTTATAAATCCATTGGGAGAAAAAGCAACTTTATTTAAAAAACAGCTGCTATAGAGAATTCCTCTTTGAAAACATTCTCCTTTCATACCTCCTGGCCAGAAGTAACTTGGTGTTTAATGTCAACAACTCTGCTTTGAGAGTCAGCAACAGCTGAGGATAACTGAGAAGGAGGTGGAACAGAACCGAGTTGTGGACCTTCACTCTGGTGTAGTTCCTCAGAGTATGTCTTCACTGCAGGGTTAAATCAGATGATTGGCATCTGGGTTATCATAGTCCAGAAGAGAGCAGCCACACGGCAAAGCCCTACCTGAGTTACTGTGTCCTCACTGGTGCTGCACTCACCTGAGGGTGTTGCTAGGACTTCAGGAAGCATATCATAGAATCATAGGACGGGAAGGGACCTTGAGAGGTCATCTAGTCCAATCCCCTGCACTCATGTCAGGACTAAGTATTATCTAGACCATCATGATTTTTTGTACTGCACAAAGCTGAGCTGCTCTGTGATTCTTTCTCAGTGAATTGTGGGATAACTTGTCTTTCCTTCTAGGTACATGGTGGGGTCTGTGGGAAGACCCTGCAGGGCTATCACTCAGCACTTGAGTCGTTTAACCTAGATCCAAACTGCAAAGTGGGTGGGTTTCCATCACAAGTGAAAGTGGAGCCCAGGCTTTAGTCTATGGTCCCAGCTTGGCCAGCTAGCCTGGAGTGAAATCACCACCACATTCAGGCGAGAGGGGTTTGTGTGTGGATGAGAGGAGGGGTCAGGGGAAAAACCAAAGGAAGCGGCTGAGTTAACTGTGCACTATGCTGCTAAAATGTGTTAACTAATGTGTTCTAGTAGTCTAGTAAGACAAGGCAGACACATACAAGCAACCAGTGCAGGTAAGCAAGTTTGCAGAGTTCCCTTTCATTATAAAATAAAAGCCATTGGTTCAAGACTGGGTGGGGGCGGGGGGGGGGGGGGGAGGGGAAGGAGACTGGCCTGATAGGATTGAAATATGTGGAGTCTTTGTCCTTGGCAGCCTGCTAACGGGTAAGGTGTTGTCTGGTCAGAAAGCAACTGAAAGCTATTGTTTTTCTGAAGTCTCATTTTTCATACTATTCCTGCGTACTGTGCTGTTTTCAATGAAGTCAAACATATGTGCTTTGTTGCTGAACATATGAAAAATCAATTATTTTTCATGCTGGTACAGAAAGTCACTGCTCAAACTCTGTATGTGTATCTAGTAGTGTTTCCAGTTCTCTGTTCATAAAATTAAACACTCAGTTTGTAGCAATATGCAACATCAAATATTTTAGTGTAGCGTCCTTTGGTTTCAAATATAGATGGTATAATTTCTGAGTTTTCCTCTCTTTCTCTGTTTATCCTCTTATGTATAAATTTTGGCAGTCTATAATACAAAAAGCCAAGATAAGACCTCCCCTCATAATGGCTTGGAGGGTGTATGTTGTAGGCATATTCCAATATTTGTGATTCTGTTCATAAGAAATTGTAAACCTGCAATATTGATTCATAATATTTATTAAATCTGCATTTATAATTCTTCTATTTGACATAATTGTAAATCTGCAATATTGATTTACAATTCTGTATTAAAGCTTGCAAACCGTACCTTGCAAACCGCTCAATTGGCTTTGCTTTCTCTAAATTGATACTTTCTCACTTGTTATTAAGATGGACGCTTGTAACACCAAACCGCTCATATTGACTCTAAATTGATACTTTCTCTCACTTGTTATGAGGACGCTTGTAAAACTAAACCGCTCAATTTGACTCTGAATTGATACTTTCTCACTTGTTATTAAGATTGACGCTTGTAAAACTAAACGGCTTAATTGACTCTGCTTTCTCTGTATTGGCGCTTTTCATTGATTGTAATTGAGATTGACGCTTATAAATGTAAACCAATCAATTAACGTTACTTTCTCAAATGGTTATGTTCAATTGGCTCTACTTTGCAAACAGATACTTTGTGATGGAGATTGACAGGCTGGTTAACTAACTTCACTTTATGTTCAATTGGCTCCACTTTGCAAACGGATACTTTGTGATGGAGATTGACATGCTTGTTTGTAACACCCATGAAGAACCGCGAATTGGAGCGGCACTCATAGAAATGTCACATAGAGACCCCCCACCCTCTATAGTTTGGATCAGGAATGTTAAAGAACTGGGAGTCTCAAATAAATAACACCTTTGTATAATAGAAGAAAGGCAATACCGAAGGAATGTTAAAAGACAGGGAGTCTCAAATAAAATAACAATACTCGGTGAAATGAGAAATACGTTTTTTTATTAAAGTAAGGAATGTATGTGAATGAATGGTGGGTTTTGAATAATCAGGGAAGTGCCAGCCTAGGAATTTAACATCGATTGGCCGAAGAAGACGCCAGGTGGAGACAACCAGAGAACCCCACCGGAGGGCAGACTGGGATCCACCCGACCAATTCAAAGGATGAAGAAAGCTGATGAGCACCTGACAGCCGTCCTGGAGCAGTCATGACTAACAATATGACAAAGCAAATTCCATGGACTGGCATAGGAAGAAATTCCTATAAAAATGGATACTAAGGACTGAGAACTTTGAGTCTCCAGTTCTGCCACTACCCTTCAGGAGCATCGGATGCGCATCTGACACGGACTCGGCTCCACTCTCATGTACAGGTTACCTGGCCAGTACCCTGTCACGAGCAACCTCTAGGCTGGTAACTATAAACCCCTATGCAGAACTGGTATGAATGAATGAATGAATGAATATATATATATATATATATATAGTTAAGCAAGGAATAAGTAACGATAGGACAGTGTGAGTTTTATATTTCTTTATTATATTTACAATAAATGTGGCATTTTGCCTTTCCCCTCTAATAAGATCCTGCTGGTTTTTATTTTATTGGTACAACATTTTGGTGTAACAATGTGAGTGAGAGAGAAGTTATACCATCATTCTTTTAATGTTTTTGGCAATAATCCGAAGCAGCAATTTAGGGATTTGATATTTAATATGGTATCATATAACCAGCTTTAGTCACTCTGAACCTCATGGGGCCAAAAAACTATGTTATAAAGAGAACCCAGTCCTGCACCATTGAATTCATGAATCACAGCTCTCTCATTTACTTCAATGAGAACATAACTGGGCTCAAAGTAGCTCTCTTCCTAGGTTCTTATATGGCTCCTATCAGCATAATAGCTGAGCATACAGATTCTATGGGACAGTGATTTCTCCACCACATCTTTTTTTTTTTTGTGGATGCAATTTTCCACTGTCATTACAGGCCCAAATCCTACCATTTATACTGCAAGCACAAAAGTGGTGGGCATAATTAGAGACATAACTTTCATACCTGCAATCAACTAGGAGTTTAAAATGCAAGCACAGTTTACTGCAGGTGCAAAACTGAACCCCTAAAGCAGCGAGCTGGTGCTAAAAGTATGACCACATGAGTATAAGACATTGTAAGCCCTCATCTCAAGTATATGAAGCTGAAATAAATACAATCATGCAGTGTACCTTTTTAGGCCCCAATCTTGCATTTGATGGTAATTATTATTATTATGGTAGAGTCTAGAGGCCCTGTGTAAGATAAAGGACCTATCGTGCAAACACATAGTGAAAGGCAGTCCCTGCCACAAAGAATTTACAATCTAAATAGAGACAAAGTTAAAAACAGAGGCACAAAGAAGTGAAGCAACTTGTTCAGGGTCACACAGCAGGTCAGTGACATAGCCAGAATTAGAACCCATGTCTCTTGACTTCAATAGGACCAGATCCACAAAGGGACTTAGGCACTATTGTGATTTACAAACCCTCATACTGCTGCAACCTAACATTGTAGGTATCTAAACTCATTCAGTACCTATATTTTCACTGTAAATGTTCCCTCAACATCTACACTTCTGCCTGTGGGCATGCACCCTGCTACCTCACTCTAAGAGTCTGGGTGTTCTGTGCTGCCTAAGTCCCAGCATGATTGTCAAACTGGGAGAAGACAGGCATTCCACTACCTAACTCACCTGCAGGGCCCAACCACATACGTGTGCTCTTGGCTTTCCACACAACGTGGTAGGGTGAAGGACCTCCCTTAAAACCTTTATCCCAGTGATTAGGAGACTCACTTCGGATATGGGGTGGGAGAGCTTGGTTCAAGTTCTGCCACGGCCTGATGTTGAACAGGGATCTCCCACCTCCCAGATGAGTGCCCTCACCACAGGGCTACAAAGTGATTCTTACTTTCTTTGGCCCAATTAATGTTTAATTATTTAATCCAAGTGGAAGAGCTTCAACAAGAGAGGTTGAGAGAGGGAGACCTACAACAGAATATCCCATAACCCAGAGGTTAGGGCACTCATGTGAGAGGTGGGGAACTCCTGTTCATCACCAGGCAGAGGGGGAACTTGAATTGGGGTCTCCCACATCCCAGATGAGTATCCTCAACACTGGGCTAACGTTTATAAGGGAGGTAGTCCTCTTCCCATCTCACCCCACTTCCGTCCCTCTACCCTCCACCCCCAGCCATTTTGTGTGGAGCCAGTCTAACTCATTCTTAGAAGAAATGATTTTGGCACCTAAGCTCCCCAGCTCCAAGAGAGGAGTTCTAGATTGTGGACCACAAGCAGAGATCAGTCCTTAAGTCCAGTTCAGTGCCTAACACACAGGGGGCAGTGGTTAGGACACAGTCTTCTCCTCAGCATGTCCCATTAGCTAGCGTAGACAGCTCCCTGCCTAATTTATTGGCTTTTGTGGATCCCATTCTCAGAAACCTATCTTTTCCCTTCTCTTGCACAGGGAGCTTAGGCACCTACCGCTTTGTGGCTCCCACTGTTGTTCCAGGTGATTTTCTAGATGCCTAAAAGTTAGGTGTTGCAACATCAAAGTCTCTTTGTGGATCTGGGGCTTCTTTACTATAACCTGGTGTTTTCCTATTACCATAGCACTGCAGTTTCCTTTGAAGTCAATAGGGGTCTGCACAAACACAACGCCCACTCATGCAAAGTCAGCTGCAGGGTTGAGTGCCAAATTAAGAAGTGAGGTTAGCTGAAAGGAAAGAAAGACAAGCTCCCTCCAGAGTAGTAGGCCAGTGCCAGAGTGGGACCACAATGTTGATTACCAGCTGTTCAGGTAACCAAGATACATTCATCTATTGCTCTGGGTCAGGACTTCCTATACGGCTGTTGTGTATTGGATTTGGTTTAATTAGTTATATAAAAATAGCAGCTAATTTGACCCCACACTGCTTGTGTATTTTGTGACCTGGTTTAATTAAGTTATGTTTTAGAAAAAGGTGGAGCTTGGAACAAATTAAATAATTTTGTGGGGGGAAAACGGCATGCTTGTCTGGAATAAAAGATTTTTACATGTTCTACCTGCACCATTTAACTTTCCATGTGGGCTCTCAAAGTAGTTTGATTTTGTTAAAACTGATGAATGACCACACCTCACTTAAAGCAGGACAGACACTGTCCAGGCTTTCCAGAGGAAAGGAGGGAAACAAGGTCAGAAACTGCTGCAAACAGGTGGGTGTTGGTCAGCTTTGCAGCACTGACTCAACCCCTGAGAATGTGAGGGCAGAAGGCTTTAAAGGTGCAAGCCCTGGCATTGGAAACCCCTTTCTCTATGCAGCACGAAAGGCAGCACCCACCCTCTCTCCCTTTGAGGTGTAATTATCAGGTGGGGATTGAACCTGCTGTGGGCATTGCGCTAGTCGCTCCTTTTTAGGGGGGCTGGGAAGGAAATTTTTCCCTCACCACCATATTGGCTTTGGTGGAGTGGTGTTTTTTTGCCTTCCCCACAGTGGGTGTCAGGGAAGACCTATTAGGGTGAGCACAAAAACTGTGGTAGGCCGTATGTTGCAACTTATTTGGTAAGTGTGGGGTGGATGTCCAGTGCAGGTACTCCACAGGGAAGGCATCCAGTGACCAGGCAAATGGCCTGGTAAAGGACTTAAAGAGGAGGTGCTAGTTAAAGGCGTGGAATGGTGGGGGTTTGGGGCTCCTATGGTTGGAAGAGCAGGGAGTCAACCCCCTTTCTTATAGCCCATCTTACCCCTCCTATGAGGGGGGGGGTGGATGGTAGGTTCCAGCAATGGATGTGCTGGAGGGACCAGGATGGAAAAAAGAGGGGAAGCTGGTGGAAGCCCCCCAGGTAATGACAGAATAAACAGGGGCTTACCTGCACTGTACACTTTTATCTGCCGGGTAGTCCCAGCTGCAGCCTGATTAAATCCATATCAAGTGTCTCCTGTCCTTCTTTCGTTATAGCCAGACAATAGAACAATTCAAAGAATTCAAAGTACAACTAATATTAAAAATTAGTATTAAACCATTCAACACCCAACATCATTGTATCTGTATCCTTTTCCCTGTTACCTCAGTTACCACCTTTACACAGAAGCCCAATTTTTCGTAGCATATAAGTAGGCTTGGGAAGATTAGAATTTTATTGGTAAATGTCAATTTCACCAGGCACACCCCAAAACTGCTGAAAAATTATTTCTTCAATAATAATTGAAATTTACAGATAGAGTAAGAAAAATGCTGCTTGAGAACTTAAATCAAACTAAGGATATTTACTTTGTGTATTTTGAAACATGATATTGACAATGTGTGTTTTGATAGTATAGAGCTTTAACTTGTTGGATCTCAATGTCCATTGTCATTAAGTAATTGCTTGTCCCACCCACAATTTCCTGCAACTGTGAAAATTTAAAATTGATAAAAACTGAAAAAAAAGCGCTTAAAAGTAAACATCAAATTCTGCCAAGTCTACGTATATGATCCTGATGTCCAAGATGCAAAGGAAAGGAGGATATGAGAGCAATAAAACAAGGACATTTCAAAAGAGCAGACTTCAACCAACTGAGAGAAATAGTAGTCAAGATCTCCTGGAAAGACCAATTAGGAAGAAAAGGAGTTGAAGGACACTGGCAGTTTCTAAAAGATGTAATACTAGAGGCTCAACATCAAGCTATTTCGATGCAGAGGAAAAATAAGAAGAGCCACAGGAGAGCAATGTGGTTGCACAAGGAGCTTTTTAGCTACCTAAAACCCCAAATGGATACATATAGGAAATGGAAGGAGGACCATGTCACTAAGGATGTATGTGTGGGAAGAGCAGGAGTGTGTAGTGACAAAAATCAGGAAACCCAAGGCAAGGAAGGAGTTACAACTGGCCAGAAATGACAACAAGAAGGGATTCTACAAATATTTCAGACAAAAAAAGAAAGATCAGGGATGGTGTGGGTCCACTGCTCAATGGAGAAGGTGAGCTGGTAATGGAAGATAAGAAGGCAGAGCGGCTCAATGCTTACTTTATTTCAGTCTTCACACAAAAAATAAACATGTGACCAGATGACTAGCAAAGTTATCATAGACAAGAAAGGGGAATGGATGCAGATCAGGATAAGTAAAGAACATGTCAGCGATCTTCTGACTAATTTGAATGAGTTCAAGTCAGTGGGGCCTGATGCTATTCACCTCAGGGTGCTGAAGGAATTAGCTGAAGAAATTGCCTCCCCATTGGCAAGAATATTTGCAAACTCATTGATGACAGAAGAGGTCCCAGAAGACTGGAGATGGGCTAATGTAGTGCCCATCTTTAAACATGGGGGAAAAGGAAGAGCTGGGGAACCATAAATCAGTCAGCCTGACCCCCATAAATGGGAAGGTACTAGAGCAATGTATAAAACATTCGATTTGCGAATATGTGTAAGATGAAGGGGTGATTGCTAGCAGCTAGCATGGATTTACTAAGAACAAATCTCGCCAAACCAGCTTGATTTCCTTCTTTGACAAGGTTTTGGTGGATGGGGGACTATGCAGTGGACATAATACACCTGGACTTTAGCAAGGCTTTTGACGCAATCCCACAAGACATGATCATTGCAACAGAGAAAATGAATAAAGGGACTGATTATCAGAGGTTCTGAGATCCTAGCATTCCAATTGACTATAACGGGACAAAATTGCAGCCTTCCCCTATATGCAGAACAAATATAAAATTCCATTGCCACATTGTTCATTTTATCAACGGTTGTGTACACTCATTCCTAGAGAGTTAGGAAAGTGGTGGCTCAAAGCAACATTATCAGATAGCGGATCAGAACAAAAAGCTTGGCAACATTAGTCATTTAGGTGGGAAAACACATAGGTGGCTCAGTTCATTTCAATACCCTCTTGAAGTAAGACTGAAGGAGAAAAGAAAAAAAGAACTCAGCTTGATTCCAAATAATAAACAGGAAAACATTTGGCAAAACATGAACAGTATTTAAATTGAGCTCCTAGGCTTTTAAGATTTTTCAAAAGAAAAATTCTAAATCAATATATTTGGTCCCCAGAGTAATTCTTAATAGAAAAGTTAGGAAAACTTAGTAAATGTTGAAGACAAGTTTAGAACTTATAATGCATGCATTCCATTAACTACATTCTTACTGGAGTAAAGTATGCTAGGGTCTATCGTAAGATTTGGAAAGAGCTATACTCTACTCGCTAAAACTGAGTTTGATTATTTCAGCACTTCTAATTGGCATGATTAACAACAACAAAGTGGATTTGTGCTACAATGATTGTAGCACATTGTGTCATATGTAGAAGATGGAGGTCAGTCCCCTATTTATGCAGACAGGCTCATGGGGGTAGGCAACTATCTAGGAGAAATAATTAGTATCATGTGACTTCATGCCATAGTAGATCAGTATTAATTACTTATAAATGCTCTTTCTTTCCCAACTTCCCAATTTTCTGTAGTTAAATTCCACAATGGCTGCCACTCCAAATCCTCTTAGTACTTCTCTTAGTGCATTTTTGTCTTTGAGTGCTATGCAACACTGTGTCTGTTTCCTCTTATACACTCTAGTGTTGTATGCACACCTTAGAAATGTATTGCTTTGGTTGTCTATCACATGTAATTACATGAAACAAAATGAATAAAGCTTAGTGGTGAGAGCACTCACCTGCAAGGTGACAGATCCCAGTTCAAGTTTCTTCTCCCCACCTCAGGCAGAGAGTGGCTTAAACTGGGGGTCTCCCACATCCCAAGTGAGTACCCTAGCAACTTGAATAAAAGTTATGAGTGAAGCCCTCCTCCCTCTCCCTGCTCCCTGGACATGCTCTGTGAACTCACCTGAGGGGCCTGATATGGTAGGCATGTTCAGAGGTCACCTACCAGGTCAGGCCTCACACATGAGTTAGGTGGCTGAACGCCTATCTTCCCCGGGTTGTGAATTGCTCTAGGGCTTCGGTGTCCTGATGCCTACGGTGAGGCAGCAGGGCGATGCCCACAGGAAAAAACATAGATACCTAGGAAGCTTTTACTGTAAAAATGTAGGCACTGAGTTTAGGGGCCTACATGGCTCAGTGGGAGTTTTCTGAATTGCAGTGGAGCCTAAAACTGAGACTTAGGTGCTTAAACTCCCGATTTAAAGATGCCTAAGTACTTTTGTGAATCTAGGCTATTCTCACAGACTAATGCTCTGGTGCTGCTACAAAAATGCTGATGCGCTTTGTATAAAAATAAGGATCAAGAAGGAGCAGAGCGGTTAACATGAGTGAGAAAATTATCAAGATTAGGAAGTGAGATGTTAGCAACTGTCTGATGAAACTAAACTAAAAATGACTCTGTGTGAGCTGGTGTGCCAGCAATCTGTTGGTCAGATGGCGTGTTGCACAGAGTTTGATTGGTCAGGCAGGGTGATTAGTCAGCTCCTGTTGCCTGAGTCCTGGTGGTAGTCTCATTCTAGGCTATAAAGGGTTTCAGTCTCAGTCTCACTGGGCTGTGCAGTTTTTCCCCCTTGTACTTTGTGAGGTCAGCTCAGTTCTTAAGTCTCTGAGGGATTGGTAGGGGAACCCAGCAGTCCTGGGTTTACAATGGTGCCGGTGGCTCCATGGAGCCAGGCCCATGCTCAGAAAGGGCCCCGGGCTGCTCCCCTTGCATTGCACCCCCAGCCCACCACTTGCTTCTCTCGGCCTGCCCACCAGCATTTGTGGGAGGTGGGGTAGGTGGGCACTGGACATAGGGGGTCCAGAGGGGCTCTGGCCATAGGGAGTCGGGGTGGGGGGGTTGGGCGGCATTGCGTGGGCCTGCCACATAGGCGCCAACTGTGTGGGTGCTCCGGGGCTGGAGCACCCAAAGGGAAAAATTAGCAGGTGCTCCGCACCCACCGGCCAAACTCCCCCCACCACCTCCCCTGAGCGTGCCGCGTTGCTGCTCCTCCTGCTCCCTCCCAGCACTTCTGCCCAGTCGAGCACCCACCGGTGGGAGCAGAAGTCAGCGCCTCTGGCCCGCCCCCAAGGGGAAGGGGCATGCTGGCAGCACAGGGCCAGACGGGCCACCGTGCGTCTGGCAACTGCCGGTTTGTAAATAGTGCCCTTGCACTGCGCTAGGCGGAGCGGGGCCGCCCCTGCCATGCCATGCCCTGCCCCATTGCCTCTGGCTGGCCCCTCGCTCTGGGGACTGACCTCCCCTTGCCATGCACCATTGCCTCCATGGGGGCCCACAAATATGTTTGGCGCCAGGCCTATAAAAGGTGAATCTGGCCCTGGAACTCAGGCCTACCCACTCCCATGGGTTCCAGCTCAGTGCCCTTAAATCATGCAGGCAGAATCAAGCCTCAACAACTCCTCCTGCTGAGCCCTGAGCTCCTTCCTACCTCCCTAGGTTCTGTAGGCTTCTCCAGCCTATAGATCCCTCATCCCTTCTCAGCAGTGTCATCTCTGGGCAGCTTCTCACCAGCTTGTTGGCAGGACTTTCCTTCTCCAGCCTGCTTGCTCCTCTGGCAGCTGCCCCACCCCTCTGCTTCTCAGCTCTTTTAAAAATTTTCCCAGCTGCTGTGAGGCTGCCAATCAGCACTGGCTGGTGGTTGCAGCATTCATTTCCTGGTCACCAGGCCAGCACGGGGGTCTATACACCCCATGACACTCTGACGTTTCGTTTAGACGGATGTTGAATTAATCTCTGCCCTTAGCTAATGCATTTACCAGACTTTGCAACACCATGGATGAAACCTAGATTCCTTTGTGAGTATTTTCAGAGTTACATGGAAAAGATCATTAAATCAAACTAAATTCCCAGCTCAGCTCATTTAGAAGCCAAATGGCTCAGATCACTTCCTGCAGAAGGTGGGATGAAAACTATTCACTAAGTCACTCCATACACTACATTACTGATCAAAATATCCTAGTCACTAGATAATTCATTCAGTGGTAATACGGGAAGGAATATAAAAATCATTGAAACAGATAAAGCATATCAGAAATGTCAAAAAGGAACTTGAATAATGTTCTTTAAAACTACAAGCAAAAAATGAACGAAAAGGAAATGGTATAGAAAAAATTTGTTATAGGAAAAATGGCGTATAATATAAATACCTCTCAACTATACTTTTAGGACAAAACATTCTAAATATACCATGTAGCACTGTGTGAGCAGCGTAGACATGTTGTTTTATGCAAGGTATCTTAGATATTACTAATGTAAAGGTAATAGACCAAATACTCGCCTAAACCTGGTGGTAAATCAGGGATAACTCCGCTGGATTTACATTAGTTTAATTGAAAGCACAATTTGATCCATTTATAACTGTAATTCAGGGCAACGTGCTCGCAAGTCAGCCAGACTGAATTCCTTTAGCAGTTCATTAAAAAAGCAGGCAGGAATTTGTAACAATGCCAAACATTGTGATATCACATTTACTGAGGTTTGTAAATATATTATATGTTAATTGTTTAGAGACTGAGACAATCTGGAAAAAAAGCTGTGTTATAAATTAAAAAGTCTTGGGCTGCCAATTTGACAGTTATATGGTGAAGTTTTCTGCAATGCAATTAACACTAAATATGAGCCATAATTTCCTTTTAAGACACATCACCTCTTAGCTTTAGAGTATCTCTTAAGTCAGTTGTGGTCCTTAGCTATTTCAAAGATTATCCAGACCTGCAGCTATACAATTTAAGACTGTGATTTAGCCAGATTTCATAAATTAGGCAGGTCAGTTTGCGTGAGACATTGAAGGAAAACCCAGGTCTGCAGGAAGTAATGTTGGTTAACCAGTAGGTGGCACACTCCCCTCTGAATCAAGGCTTGGGCATGGTAATAGGGTGCCCTTACTGTGCTTCTGGAATACTTTCTTGATATTAGGGCATGTTTTCCAGAAGACGGGTGTTAGATCTGTTAATCTAGCCAAATTTCTAACAGGCTAATTACTTTCTCCCTGAACGCTCCCTGGAATTTCAACTGGACTCAGTATTCTTTTTCACTCCAAGACTTACACTGTTCTGTAGTGTTCCTGTTTCCCTCAAAAAGAATATACACATCAATGATGAAGTGCTTCCTGCGTATATAAATAGTTTTGGGATCTTCTGGGGGTGAGAAATGATACCTGACTAAAATATTATACTCAGCTGTAATTTGCTTCTTTACAGAGAGCCCATTGTAAATCATAATCCCAAAATTGAGCACTTTCAGATAAAAGATTGATTGCCAGCAAAAAAAGCTTACATTGATAAATAAATGGATAAGCCGTTTACATTCATTGTTTCAAATTGGAGACCATCTGCCATATGTGGATCTATGGTTTTCACCTATTTATTTTAGGGGGATTCACTATTCTTTAAGAATATTTCATTTTTGCCATAAGCACTTTAAATATATATATGTCTTTTTACATCAAATGATGATTAGCTCTGGGATCAAGGTGTCAGACAGTCCAAGTGTTTCAAAAGATATACTTTGCAGCTATTGACATGCAGTATTACTATAAGATTATGCAGAATCACAAAACAAATTGCAGCAGACCTTGAAACAATATTTTTCCAACTGGTTCTCTGTAAAAGATTAAAAACACAAAGAAAGTTAGGAAAAGATTATTTCAGTATCAAAGAAAGGTATAACACGATCCAATGGCAGAAAGTTGAGGCTAGACAAATTCAGACTGGAAATAAGGTGTAATTTTTTTTTTAAACTGTGACAATAACCAGCCATTAGAACAATTTACCATTAGTGGCAATTTTTAAATGAGGTTGGATGTTTTTCTAAAAGAGATTCTCCAGGAATTATTTTGGGGAAGTTCGATGGCCTGTGTTATACGGAAGGTCAGACTAGATTATCACAATGGTCCCTTCTGGCCTTGGGATCTGTAAATCTGTCAATGAATATACATTAGTACTGAAATTCACAAAATATCCACAGGTACAATGTGGTTAACTGCATTTGCTGTAAATCTCAGCAGTGTAGGACACTGTATTTAGGCTTTGCAGAATTCAGATTTTATTTTTTTATAATTTCAGTGAATAATATCAATTTTTAAGCACTTTCTCACAATTTCACAAAATCATGAGTTTTAAGCATTTTTAGTATTTTTTTATTTAAATTTTTACAGTTGTGGGAAATGATGGAAGGGTAAGACAATAATGATTTAATAACAGATATTGAGATTAAAAAAGTTAAATGTATAACCATTAAAATACAAACTGTCAACATCACATGTCAAGATATAAAAAGTAAATGTCCTTAAATTCTAAGTTTTCAAATAGCATTTTTCTTACTTCGGCTATCTGTAAATTTCAATGATCACCAATGGACATATTTTTGGTCAGTCTGTGTGTGTATGGTGAAATTGATGGTGACTGACTTTTATTGATAAAAATTTAATCCTTTCAAACCTAATTACATTGCATAATACATATTCATGGAGGATAGGTCCATCAATGGGTATTTTACCAGAGGCTTGGAATGGGTGACAGGGGATGAATCACTTGATGCTTACCTGTTCTGTTCATTCCCTCTGGGGCACCTGGCATTGGCCACTGTCAGAAGACAGGATACTGGGCTAGATGGACCTTGGTCTGACCCAGTATGGCCATTCTTATGTTCTTATGTAACTCATTGCCCTGTCTTTGTATATCATCAGTTTCAAAGACACATTCTTCCCATCCTATATACAAGTTCGTGGGAAAATTGTGTGTAGGAGTGCATTTCACTTCCAGGTCAGCTGATACTCTGGTATTTAAAATGAACCCATTTATTGGTACACTGCTTTGCATGTACCTTCTTTAAAGTTCAGTAAAGGGGTATTCAGAACTGTGGAAATCTTTAAAGAAGGAAACTAACCACAGTCATTTATGTTTTTATCTTGTCAATGAACACCTTCAAATTCCAGAAAGTTGTTTCTATTTCAACAAAGTAAATTCTTAGTATATGACATCACAAGATCCAAAAGTAAGAAGGAATTTGGTAATTTGGGACATCTCTAAAGTATATGAATACACCACCGAGACACCAATTCTCAGAGGAGATATTTCTCCAGCTTCATAAACTCTATATTGAGGGAATCCTCAAATTTCTAACTTTCTTAAACAAATCCAAATCACTATTGCTGCAGACACTCCGGGCAACGAAACTTGTGTTAGATAGGGTGGGGTGTGGGTGAATGTCTCAGACATGAAAGGAAAAAGCTAACCATCATAAACATATATTCATTAGAGTTTCAGATCAAAATTACATTTAATATCTTGGGTCATATTTTAATTTACATAACTCTGTTTGCCAGTCTACAACCCAGTACTACACAAATTATTTCCCTAAGGAAAAGGATGCATTGGTCTGCATTCTCACACAGTGACCTTCTCTATGAGACCCGTTTGCAGCTGGTGCCAGAAATAGCTGGTGGGACTGCCTCTGTTAAAAGTACCCTCATATTTCCCATAGACAAAAATATATGTGCAAGGCATGCACCTACTATCTGTGAATACATTTACCACAATGACATGCCCCAACAGGTTTTGGGCATCTCCCAAAATCCATACACAATTTTTAGTATGCAGACACAGATGTGGAAATTGAGCAGTCCAATAAAAGTACACAATTTCACAGGCATTGGTGCAAAAAACTTAATCAGAGTGGTGGTTGTTTTTTTTTAATTTTTGCCAGCTCAGCTTTTGTTATTTTGATGCAAGATAGGGGAAACAAACCACAAGCGTAATAAATGGAGTAAGATAGTGCCCAAGCTTCCCACCTCCGTCTCCACCGCCCATATATTGTTACTTGCTTCCTATGTGATATTCTGTAATAAATGACTTGTGTTCTATAATGAACATGTGCTGCTGTGTGGAAAACAACACAGAGTTTCATTTGATAGCACCTTCTCCATTCACTCAGTTTTTGTCTTTTCCACTGGAAAAAATTGTGAGAAATCATTCTGGGACTTATCCAAGGCCTATTGAGGTCAATTAAAAGACTCTCATTGACTTCAGCAGGCTTTGCAGAAGGCCCTACATCCTTATGTCACTTAATGGAAGTGTGGCACATACCCACTGGCTTTCACCAGTTACCAAAATCTAAATAAATGTAACAATTGCCCATTTATCTCTATATTGAAGGTACTTATATGGTCCCCATTACCATAGTATCTGGTATCATAGAGCACTTTACAATATTTAATGTATTTATCCTTACAACACACCTGAGTGGTAAGGAAGTGATATTATCCACAGTTTACTGAGAAACAGAGATGCTAAGACCCAGATTTTTCAATGTATTTAGACGTTACTCCATTCAGCATTGAAAGGCCTAAGAAGATGACTAAGTCCAACTTTCCACAGTGATTTAGGCACTTAAAAGCCTAAGCTTCACTGAAAAACCTAAATTTTAAAGGTATTTTGGTGCCTACAGATGCACCTACGAGGATTTTCAAAATCATCTAGGCATTTAACTCCTATTGATTTATGGGTCATTTTTCCTTCTGTTTATCAGTTTACCTAAGCCCTACAAAGCACTTATTAAATTACACCTGTGCTTAAAGTTAAACATGTTTCTAACTGTTTTGCTGGATTTGGGCGAAGGTGCTGCTGATTTTGCGGCTCAAACTCTTGTTTTCTAATCCAAGGATCTCTTAATCTACCTGATATATAGATTTACTCACTTAACTTATATTGAGATAGTTCTGCATACAACTGCCCCTGTTAAACTTTAGTTTAGGTATAAACTCACCAACTTAAAAATACATATATTATATTCCTGTTAGATGGCAGTTGAAGTCTCCAACTGCCAGAATAGTAGGTTATTAAATAATGTCAAATGAAAAGCAGTCATATTTGTTTTTCTTTGGAGTCCTGCCCTGAAAGCTCTGTAGTTTTGTATTACTATTTTATCTTGAATGACTTACAAATACAGCGTATACAGGCTCCATGCTACAAAAACATTTCATGCACCAGTTGGCTGGTTGCAGACTATGACAGAGCAGCATGAATAAAATTTATTTTGTATTTGTTTGATTCTGACTGCCTGAATTTCAGGAGAGAGGAAAAAGGGTGACCAGGCTAATTATTCTTAAAAAAAAAACCAAAAAAACTAAACAGGACAAATTTTGTGCATGAAAAATTTAAATATGGTTCTCACTAGCTCATCACCAGCTGGAATTTATCAAGAATAATATTAAACTATTCTTTGTCTGTACTGTGGAAAGTGTAGCTGCCACCTTAAATTCTCAGTCACTTTGACTCTGTAGGGCCTTAGCTGACAGGAATGAGTTGGTATTGAAACTGTTAATGCTGCATTTCCTTGTTTTTGCTTTGTGTTACAACCTATGTGATATCCAGATGTATTTGTTTTTTGCCCAAAGAGTTATCTTGGGATACAAAGTCACTGCTTATGAATCTGAATATACTGGCTCAGATCCCAGTGCAATTCTCTGGAAAATCCAAATACTATTACCTCAGATGAGCCGAGCCTTAATTCGTTATAGGCTTTGAAAAAGTAGGGTTAGTGCACATGCCAAATAACCATTGATCATACCAAAATCTGTTTCTTTTGTTTAACAGCAAAAGGTAGCATAGTCTGGGTAATGGATTAATAAAGTGGCTGATTTTGTTTTATTTTTAAACTCAGCCTGTCTTCCTTTGTTCTACCTCCGAATTAGGGTGACCAGTGTGAAAAGTCAGGATGCTTTTTTTTGGAGGGGGGGGGGTATAGTTGTCTGTACGAGATAAAGCCCCTAATACTGGGACAATCCCATTAACATCAGGCTGTCTGGTCACCCTATTCTAAATCTCTACCTATTTTACACAAATGTGTAGGGATAACCATTCTCTCCTAGACTAAAGAACACATAGTCCAAATTTCATCCCCCCAAAGCATTTATTTTTCCACTAAGTTACAGCTTAGACATCTGAAATTACAACTTTATAATGAGAAACCTGATAAAATCCTAGCTGTACTGAAGCACTGCCAATACAGAGTTATATTGCTATTATTATTAAGAATCTTAATAATTTAAAACAGAGGTGGAGGAAGCAAAGCTAAGAGCTTAGCTGTTAAGTCACTCAATGCTTTATGACTGAATTATCCAGAGATGACAGTAAACTTATTTCCCTTCTTTGTTTTTCCTCCAGCACAGATCATCTGCAATAATCTCTTTCAAGGCTATCCATGTGTTAGATCTTTTTGTCACTATTTTGAAAGCTCTGCTACTAGTGCTTTATACCAAATTTTCCTTTCAAAGCTTCACACACTGAGGTGTACGCAATGCAACTTCATGGTCAGAACAAGAGTCTGGCCTAGTGATTGGAGGAGAATCAGAGGCGTGGTCACAAAAAAAGCCACTGGTCAGAGCCAGGGGTTAGGAATCAGGAGTTCAGAAGTAAGCAAGGACTGGGTTTGGAGCGGAGCGGAGCGGAGCGGGGCAGGCAAGGGGTGAGTAGCAAGGAGGTCCGGTGCGGCTGCATATGTAGAACTCATTGAGCAATCATGTGATGCTGTTGCTTAAATGGCGATCTGTTGGCTCTTCTGACCAATCAGGGAGCACAGTCACTTAGTGAGGGCTTATTGGGCCCAGAGGAGCTCATTGGGTTGCTAGGTAACCGAGCCAAAAGGCAGCTGAGTTCCTGACATAAAAGTAGAATTGCTAAAGTATCAGCTGCTTCTAGTTAGTAGAGACAAAACTGTGGAGCAGTATTAAGTATCAGCATGTGCTCACCACACAATGCTTACTTGCTCCCTTTCCCTTCTGATATTATTGCATTTCACAGCTTTGTTAATTGGTAAGTTTGTCGGCATAGAAGCAGACTCTTCCATTAATAACAGCTTCACAATGGGAAAAAGTACAAATGCTACAAAAAGTTTCCAGTCAAACAAATTAAGACACTTTTGGAATGGAAACGGAAACATCTGAAAAAGTTGGCAACTGAAGTTTTCTCTTAACCAGTCTAGAGGTCACATACTTTGTGTGCTAATTGTTGGAGCAGTAATAGCACACCAGCATCAGGGGTCTTAGATGAGTGAGGCTAATATATGTAAGGCCTGTTTTTGGTGGTGCAGAGGACATGCAGCTATGGTTATCTCAAATTAGGGTTGTGTGTGCTCAGACCCTTACAAATCAAGACTTTAATTCATCAAGAATCACAGGTACAGAAACAGGCACCCTGCACAAATTTGTTTTAGTACCGTTGTGTGTAACGTTGATCAGGTTTCTGCATTCCTGTAGGGAAAGTAGGACATTATCATCTTACCAGAAAAGTCTTAAATCATTACCATATTATTATTACAACTTACATTACTTATCCTCTGATGAATCCTATGGAAATATAAAGCCAAAAGTCATATCCTCGGGGTGTAAATGATCATCATTCCATTGCAGTGAACAGATCTGTGACAACTTATACCTACTGGATTTGGCTCAATGTCTAGAAATGGGAAAACTGGTTCATGTAAATCAAGAAACTTTCTTCTTTTAATCTTTTTCTATTTTTTAGAGTCATACTTAAACGTTTCATGAGATTCTGTAGTGTTTGGATAAGTATTTTTTCCACTTCTGGTTTTCTGGGAATTAAAGTGGAAGTGCTGAAATTCCACACAAAAAGATGTTCTCAGAAGTTTTTTCAGCTAGGGCTGGAAATAAAAGGGCCAAAAATCTGAACAGAAGGCCTGTTCTTACAAGATTCAACACTGATTTCACAGACAAAAGATTCAGATGAGCATCCAAACACCTAATCTTTTGAGGATTGACTATCATATAAAGAACGTTTTATTAAGGAAAGCTGCATTTCAATGTACATGGTTTGCTCTGGTCTCTTACTGATCTCCGGGGATCTGCTGAGATTGGCAGTGGGTCCTGCAAGCTTTTCTGCCACCTTCTCTGAATGATCAATGAGGAACTCCATGAAGAGATCTTTGCAATTTTTTCTTCCCCAGACCTCTCCCATACATATTGCAAGGAGAGAATTAATCCCTTTGTTAGATACTTGGATTCAGAAGAATGCCACCTACTGAATAAATCATCAATACCACTTCCTTCCTGAAAAACCCTGGGTTTTCATTGGAGGTTTCTAACCACAGTACTGACAGGTCCCAACATGCCATGCCATGTCCTGAGCTAATAAGCACACAGCTTGAGGTGGTATAGCTACAAGCTCTAAAAAGACAAAGGCTGAGATTCAATGGGTGTTGGGTACCTGACTCCTTATAAAAACTTGGTCAAAGTTACTGGCTTATTTTGAACAAAACCAAGAATGGCTCTGAAGCAAAATCCTAGTTCCAAACTTCCTCTGTAGTTTAAGGCCTACCTCTAAATACATGATGTTATAGACACCATACTTTCCACTATCTGAGTAGAATCTGAATGAATTGAATAATTTAAAAGGTCAGGTTTTCAACAAAATCTGGGTATAAATAGTGTCCTGGTATCATAAGTTACTCTAAGCAGCACAAGTCTCTAACATTCATGTAATGAGTTTATTAATATTTATAGCACTTTGTTACTGATCGTTTAAAAATGTAGAAGATCTTTGAACTCCTTTGTTTTGTTCATTCCACTGGCTTGGGAAGCCTGATCTGATGCCTGCTGAAATTAATAGAAAGACCGCAACTGACTTCAAAAGACTTTGATCAGGCCTTATTTGAATTCAGTAACTTAATTTAAATTACACAGAAGCTTCCATTTTCCGTCATGGACTCTTCCACAAACGGGTTGAGATTATTATGTGATAATGTAGAAGGCAATTGACTTTTGCCTCTTTTTTCCCCCCTAACAAATTAATTTAATTTACTTGTTAAGATGCTGGATTTTTTCCTAGCGAAGAAACTCCATATATATAGTAGTAATTTCATCTTTGTGATAAATTAATGTCTTTACTTTTGAGCCAAACTAGTCTTTTAGAACATTTTCAGGTGAAACAGAATGTTCCTTAAGTATGCTCCTCAACCTTATTTGCTTCTTCTGCAAATACAAATAATGCTGGGATATGCTGCAATTTGAGGTTATTGTAGCCATGTTGCTGTATTAACAAGGTAAAATTTACATTGTGGCTTGTATGCATGCTTGAACTGTGTCATAGCCACTTAATAATCAGCATATTTTAAAAAATATTTAAAAAGATATTTGCACTTCCTGTCTCATATTTTTTTCCATGGTGTGTGCTAGAGAAATGTGGTCTAGATGAATTTACTATAAGGTGGATGCACAGCTGGTTGAAAGACTGTGCTCAAAGAGTAGTTATCAATGGTTTTCTGACAAATTGGGAAAGCATATCTACTAGGGTCCTACAGGGTCAGTCCTGGATCCAGTACTATTCAATATTTTAATTAATGATTTGGATAATGGAGCAGAGAGTATGCGTATGAAATTTGCAGGTGACACCAGGATGGGATGGGTTGAAAGCACTCTGGAGGACAGGATGAACATTCAAAGGGATCTTGACAAATTGGAAAATTGTTCTGAATTCAACAAGATAAAATTCAATAAAGACAAGTGCAAAGTACTTCTCTTAGGAAAGAAAAATCAAATGCACAACTACAAAATGGAGAATAAATGTCTAGATGATAGTACTGCTGAAAAGGATTTGGGGGTTATAGTGGACCAAAATCTGAATATGAATCATCAATGTGATGCAGCTGCAAAAAAGAATAATAGGATTCTGGAGTGTATTAATAGAAGTGTTGTATGTAAGACACAGGAGGTAATTGTCTTGTTCTACGCAGCACTGGTAAGGCCCTAGCTGTAGTATTGTGACTAGTTCTGGACACCACAATTTAGGAAGGATATGGACAAACAAGAGTCTAGAGGAGAGCAATAAAAAGGATAAAAGGTTTAGAAAACCTGATCTATGAAGAAAGGTTGGAAAAACTGGGCATGTTTAGTCTTGAGAAAAAAAGACTGAGGGGGGAACCTGATAACAGTCTTTCAATATGTTAAGGGCTGTTATAAAGAGGATAGTGATCCATTATTCTCCCTGTCCACTGAAGATAGGACAAGAAGTATGGGCTTAATCTGCAGCAAAGGGAGATTTAGATTAGATATTCGGAAAAACTTTCTAACTATAAGAGTAGTTAAGCTCTGGAATACGCTTCCACAGGAGGTCATGGAGTCCCCATCATTGGAAACTTTAAAAAACAACTTGGACAAACATCTGTCAGGGATGGTCTAGGTTTACTTGGTCCTGCCACAGTGCAGGGGGCTGGACTTCAGGACTTCTCAAGCCCTACATTTCTATGATTCTATGGTCTCATGATTTTTGAATGCTTGGGGCAATTTGGCAGTGTCAGGTGGGGAGTTGGGAGCAGTGGTTGGTGAGCCTGATCTCACACTATCTTGTTGCTACTGGTGCTAGAACATTCTAGAACTTTGGTTGTAGGAAAGTAGAATTTAGGTTTTGCTTCCGTAACCCACAGTCAATGTGTCACTCTGTCACCATGTAGAGGTTGATGAGCTTCTTAGCACCTTGCCTAATAAATCTGGGTCCTTTAATTCAGGTGGTTGAGGTTTAAGATCTAGAGGCCCCAGTTTCAATCCTTACTGCCAAGGACCTACCGCAATGGATGGCACAACACTTCTAGATGGGAATGCAGAGTTGGATTGCCCAGCAGTGCATTGAGTTGCACATAGTGTATGCAAGTTTTTCTAGCTGATCAAAAATGCTACTACTTATTTTGTTGCATTGCTTTTGCAGCAAACTACTTTTTTATGGTCACCCATTTTAACCTGCAGTGGGATTCAGGAAATGCTCTTCTTCCCTTCCCCCAATATGTTAAAAGTAGTACACTAGATGATTACCTGAATGTTCTCTTTTATGGCTACCTAGATATTATACACAGGGCAAAATAAAACAGCAGCAGATCCATCAAATGTTCTGCTTTGATACTGTAGAGATTGAAATTCAGTAGAATGAAGACGTTCAACCCAAAGGAATTTGTTTGAAATAGTGATTAGCAGCTGAAAACATGTTGTTAAGTAGAAGTGGAACACAGTCATCCTTACTCAGAAGTATCATCCACCCAACAGATTCTAATTTCTAGTGTGCATACATGAAAAAAAACCCAGATTTAAACACTCTACTTTAAAACATTTCAACTACTTCAAACTTGCCTCATTCCTTAGATCTCACAGAGATCTATAAAACAATCCAGTTGTTTATTTTATGCCTTCACCCACTATTGAGTTATTCCTGCCCCGGTTGCCAGTAATTACAAATGGAAAAGGATGTAGTTATTTAATATGTGCATAATTCAAAACTAGCACAAAATGACTTTGCACATGTTCTCTAAAATATATAATCTCCTTGGGGTGAGGGCAGCCACCACAGATTTTAGCCCCAAAGGAATTTGTTACAAGCAATTGAACAAGGAGCATTAGAATAGATGTTGAAACTTGGCCTTAGCTACTTCAGCGGCAGTCCTGCCACCTGATATAGTAAAAAAGAAATAAAATAAAAAAAATCAAGAAGCCAACTTTATCACTTCCAGCGCTGACACAAGCCAAGTGCTTTTCCTTCATTTTGAAGCAAACAGGCAAGCCACTTCAGCCAGAATCTAATGTTTTATGGCAGGTAGCTTAGAATTATAGAAAAAACAGCATGGTACATCTCTGAAGATAAACCAAAGCTATTTGGTTTTCAATGATTTTTACTATTGACTTTGTACTGTACGAATACAATGAAAAATAGCATCCTTTGTGACAGAACAAGGAAGCACTCAGCTTATACATAGTATCCCTGGTGCCTGTGTTCACTGTTATCCTAGTTGTTCCTTTCTGAAACAAGAAGACCATTTCCAACAGAGCTCTTACAGAAATAAGCTACTGCACATTTATGACTGCCTCAGTAACATCCAACTGGTACAGGTGAAAGGTTTCAGAGTAGCAGCCATGTTAGTCTGTATCTGCAAAAAGAAAAGGAGGACTTATGGCACCTTAAAGACTAACAAATTTACTGGAGCATAAGCTTTTGTGAGCTACAGCTCACTTCATCGGATGCATCACTTCATCCGATGAAGTGAGCTGTAGCTCACAAAAGCTTATGCTCAGATAAATGTGTTAGTCTCTAAGGTGCCACAACTCCTCCTTTTTTTATTCAGATGAAAGTTGATTTTAAAAATAAAGAATTAACAAAAAAAAGAGTTCAGTGAAAGATCCAGCTATGAAATTCTTCTAGTTACTACAAACTTGAAAGGAAGAGAACCTGGTGGGACAAGTCTCTTTATTAATCTATGTTAGAGGTAAGGGGGGTGATGTTCAGGAGTTTGGGGATGGGGAGAGTGGAAACCCTAAGTTTTTCTTATCAGGTGGATTGCTTCCCAGCCCAGCTCTGAAGTATAGAATTGCATTGTCATAGTTCTTGGAGCTTAGCCAAAAGTGAAATGTCCTTTCTGACTCCCCGTCTTTGCTTTCTGAGAGGAATTTGATTGAAATCCCCAGAATTGAAATTCCTTTTGGTTCTCAGTTAAAACTTAAGCTATTTTTCAATTCAAATTCGGACATGGCCCAAATCTTGTGAGAATAGCCACTTTCACAAGATTTTGGTCTAGGATGGTGGAAATAATGAAATTTCTTCCATTATGGGCCAAAATTTTAGAAGAGCAGTTTGTGATTTTGAATCTACAGAACTAAAGGGATGGGGGGTGGGGAGAGGAGGTTATATCTGTTTGCAAAAGAAGAGAAAGTAAATTAAATATATTTAGATGACTATAAAAACTTTAAGGAGAAGGGGAAATATCATTTCCTGCAAACATACAGCTGCTGCCAAGTTAACATACACTGTACATTTGCTCTATAGTATTAAGAGCCCCTACTGTTGGTGCTAATATTATTTGGTGTGTAGTTAAGCTTATATCATGGCACTGACGGGCAGATTCTCATAGCTCAATTGGTTTCAATGGAGCTGTGATGATTTACACTTGCTGAGGATCTGCCCAGGAGTACTTGGACAGTGTTGCAGGGTGCTGAAGTCAATGAGAGTGCAGGATACTGTACATCTCAGGAGTTGCTCAGCTTCCCAAAGGATCACATCTGTAGTGCATTTTTTCAGTACATTCTATGTATAACTGTCACAGATCAAGCTTTGCCTTAGATTCCGTCTCAGTTCCTCTCTCTGGTGCCAGGCGTTGCTTCATTTATTCTTCTTTCTCAGTGGTGGAACTCCATGGTCCCATGAGTCTTAGGCTACAGCCCTGGGTTGCAACCTCCCTGTTTCTTAAATGTGTCTACCCAACAGGCCCGACTGAATTTGGCAAGAAACTTCTCTCTGGGAGTGTGTGACTAGTGGTTGATTAAAATGACTCAGAACAGCTTCTTCAACAGTAATGGTACTGTTTATTTACCCAAAAGTACATGGCAATCAGAGAAAAGGTTTAAAACTACATAAAGGCCTACATGCCTGTTCTCACCCAAAGGTTATTATTTCTCTCAAAGCTTAGGGAAGCCCAGCTGCCTCAGATCCATCCCACAGGGCCTGTGTCTGAGCTCTGGGAACAGCCCCAGAGGACGAAGTCCCTCTCACTCTAGAGAGAGTTTTTAACTGTTTAAACAATGAGCCCCTGATGGTGTGGCTGGTGTGGTTAGGTCCTATGATGGTGTCTCTTGAATAGATATGTGGACAGAGTTGGCAACGGGGTCTGTTGCAGGGATTGGTTCCTGTTTTTGTTGTGTGGTGTGTAGTTGCTGGTGAGTATTTCCTTCAGGTTGGGGGGCTGTCTGTAAGCGAGGACTGGCCAGTCTCCCAAGGTCTGTTTGCATGGGCCACCTTGATTACATTAGCCTCATTAGCACTACAAAAGTGATTTTTTCCCCTCCCTTGGTATTCACCCCTTCTTGTCAACTGATGAGAATAGCCCATTTCCACCTTAATTGAATTGGCTCGTTAGCACTGACCCTCCACTTTGTAAGGCAACTCCCATCTTTTCATGTGCTGTGTATTTATACCTGCCTCTGTATTTTCCACTCCATGCATCTAATGAAGTTGGTTTTAGTCCACAAAAGCTTATGCCCAAATAAATTTGTTAGTCTCTAAGGTGCCACAGGGACTCCTTGTTGTATTTGCTGATGCAGACTAACACTGCTAGCTCTCTTTAACTTTTGAGTGTCCTTTTGATCTTTGGTTCTCAGCTGTGTAACTTTGGTGGGGACCTGAAAATAGCATCTTCACAATTAATGGCCCACCCACTGTTCTCTTAACCTCCCTGAAGTTATTTAGTCAGCGGTGTCTTATCTTTGGCCATTGTTTCATTTCCTGCTTGTTCTTCCTTACAGGCTTTTGATTCAACTCCACATAGCGAGACAAAATAATATCAAACAGGTAAACTGAGGCCCACATAATATTCATAAAAGTGTTATAGCTTAGCCCCTCATTCTCCACTGTAATACATTACTTTTCACTGCAGTCCTGCAGCAGATTAATCTCTAAGGAAAACGATCACCGGTCTGAGTTATATATATATGCCTAGATAGAACAACACCACAAACTTCTCTCTCATTTTGTTTTAAATGATTTAACTCAGGCTTCCATGGATAGAACAATATGTTTTTACCTGACTCTCACTCTCAGAAAAGACTATTTTCATTCATGGTGGTGGAGATAAAGAGGGGGATGTTTCATAAATTTGTATGCTTTGTTTGCTGCAGAAATGTAATATGTTCTTATTAAAGATGAGTCACCTAACAAGACACTGGTCATCAAAATGTTTCTCTCCTGGCTATATATCTACTGATGTTCTTAGATTCTATGAATTGCCACAAGGTTGCCTGAAGTTTTAAAAGGTCATAAAGGCAAAAAATATTGATCTTCTACTGGCTTGACCATCCCTTGTTTAAATAAAAATGATCCTTGGTTGCATTCATTTACATTTAAACAAAACACATTCTAGAAGAACTGCATTAGATGTGGAGTTTTTTCTATATAGAAAACAAATCCAGCTGACAGCCATGGCCTTAAGGACTGACAAAGAGCCCTAAAAGTCTTGAGACTACAAAACCAAACTGTCCCACTTTTCAGGAAGAAATATTTTGTACCCTGGGTGACCTACTGTTTATACAAATTAATGTCAAAGACGGATTTCAACTTTATGATGACAGATCTGGAACACACAGTGCAGTTTGCATGCCAAATAAAACTAAGCGAACATCCTTCCCTTTCACAGGGGCAATTCACAGAATCTAAAAACATCAGCAGATTTATAGCCAGCAGAGGAGGAAAGTTGTTTGATGACCAGTGCCCTGTTAGAGGTCTTATCCTTAATAAGAACATGTTAATTTTCTGCTGCAAACAAAACTGGCTCCTGGCAAAATTAAAGGTTACACTAGGTCTTAAAAGCCTTCCACCTAGAAATGCAAAGAGAAACCAACAAGGCTTGTTTATGGCTTAATTTGCATGAGTTGTCAGTTTGGATTAAGGATCACTACAGACCGGGACATGTATTTTCATAGATTTTACAGAGTTTAAGGCCAGAAGGAATGATTAGATCATCAAGTCTGACCTTCTGTATATCACAAGGTATTAAATTTCTCCCAGATACCCTATATTGAACCCAATGAGTTTTAGTTAGAATAAGGCATTTCAGTCTCAGACAACTGAATTGTTGTGTTCCACAGGCAGAGATCAGGAAATACCAGTACCTGATGCTTCAGCAATAGTTACAGATTGGGTGATAGATTGATTAGGCGAGAGATGCCCAGATTGCTTCGGTCAGAGATGCCCAGATGATCCTAGGAGGTGTTACATGCCTCATGCTGCAAAAGAAGGCAATGCCCATCCCACCTCCAGCATCCGTACCAGTCTGACCTGGGGGAAAATTTCTTCCTGACCCCAGATCTGTAGATCAGTTTGGCCCTGAGCATGTGAGCAAGACCTGCCAGCCAGGTATCTAAGAAAGAGGATTCTCTGTACCACCTCAGAGCATTGGTCCACCCTGTCTGGTGTCCCATCTCCAACTGTGGCCTATCTTTGTTACCTCAGGCCAATTGTTCATCAGAGATAAAAATCCTTCCTGACCTGTGCAGGTGACACAGATCACCTGTCCCTCCTCATTATTTACTACCCCACCAATCTTTGTAATCATCTTCAAGCTTCACTACTAAAGATTCTATATCATCATCCAGATTGTTGAAATTTTATATCACATTGGACCAAGACCCGATCCCTGAGGGATCCTGCTAGAAACAGCCCAGCTTGTTATCATCCCTTTAACAACTACTTCTTGTGTTCTGAGAAAATAATTTATATTAATCACTTTGGGGCTTTTTAAAAAAAACAAACAAACAAAAAAAACAACTACCCTGTGTTGCTATTCCTTTTTGTATATTAAAAAAAAAGTGGTGGTGGTGGGAAAGGGATTGCAAAGAGTTTGGAGCACAAAAGAAAGATTTATTTCAATCTCCAGGGTAGGTTTATTTTAAATGACACACACTTCATTTTATGCTTTATCTGGTCAATTATGATTTGTCTGGAAATAGTCCTTTATTACAACGTGGAAAAAAGAGAAAAGGGCCTTATATATCCTCCTTTATATGCTCTCTTCGTGGCTAGTTGAGATTCTTCTCACATAATAGGTCTAGGAATCTCCAAGCTCAAGTAGCAATAGGACCACGATACAAGTATTTCCAAAACCTGCAAAGAGTGAAGGCACTTTGCTGGGTATTAATGTATGTGGCTTACTTGACTCTTTACTATTCTTATTAGGCCAGATGCTTACTCCATGTAAATTAGTGTAATTCTACTGACTCCAAAGAACTGATGTCATTCTGGCCTGTTGTGTTGTGAAGAACGCACCCAAGACTCTGATCTTCTTGCTCTGTTTTCAAACCACTGGGTTTGTGAGGGGAATTAATTTATTAATTTCCACCAGATGGGATGGAGAGAGTTACCTGAGACGCATTTGAAACTGTTTTCTTCAGAACCTTTCATTGCTTTATTGTTTTATTTTTTGAGGAGGGAAATGGAAATCAAAATAGAAATCCACCTATCCAAGTCCCAAGCTCTATGTGCCCTCTGCTCCATCTGGGCTTTGTTAGCTCCAATGCACAATTAGTGTAATCAGCTGAGCCCAGCATATTTCAGGATTCTCAGAAAAAAACATTATAGTGGGCAATGATGTCATAAAATAATTTCCTGAAGGTGTATTATGTGAAAAACAGGAAGCAAGCTGTCATTGTTGCCCATATTTCAAAGTAGAATCATTCTGTTACAATGCAGTTCACAATTTTTGATGGCTCAACAATAGAGTTGAATTCATTATATGTTAAAACCTGTAACTGATATCAGGAGCACGCTGAAACAGAGGTTTATGATTTGGTTTTAAATGGCCTATTATTAAGCTCAATAATCAATGTCATCTGAGTGATCCAGTCAGCATTTGTTATAAGTATCATATACTTGGCTTTGTAATCAAATTCACTAGCGGACAGCCAATAGTACAACCATGTATCATGAAAATATATCATTCACATGGTATACTTGAGTAAACTTGGGAAAGGAAAGTTAATATTCATTGACAGAGTTTCAACTGGCTTTAAAAGCAGCCTTGTCACCATATTTATTTCCTTTAGTGCAGTCTACTGAACTGAACTTTGCAAAAGTCTATTCTGCGTGTGCTAGGGCCAGCCTCAGGGAAAATCATGCCCTAGGTGAATGGGGAGGGAGGAGCTCCCTGTACAGTGACCCCTCCCCCTACAGCTGGGGAGTGATGGGGGCAAGATGTCGGGGGTGAGGAGCTTCTTGCAGCCAGGGGAGGTTCCCAAAGGTAGCTCTGACCCGGCCCCAGGAGTGAACCATGGGTGGGTAGATGAAGTCAGGTCCCTTCCCAGCCCAACCGGAAATAGCATCTGGAGCCCAGTGCGTGGTAGGAGCACTGGCTAGGACGCCCCCAACCCAGCCCCTCCCTGGCTCCGGGCCCAATGCTTGAAGGTTAAAGGGACCATAGGTTGGCTTTGTGTGTGGGAAGGAGGTTGACCACAGCACCCCCTTGACCACGGCACCCTGGGCGGTCACCCATGTCACCCACCCATAAGGATGGCCCCTGCATGTGCACTTTGTGCTTCCCTGACTTGTACACACATGCATGCACTCATTCTAATGTGCATACTGGTGTAGCTATTCGCACATGCACAAGTCAGAATCTGAGCAAACATCAGACACTTGTAACTGGCATGTAATTCAGCACTCACACAAACATTTGGCCCAATGCTAAACACTTAAACTCCCTCCCCCACTGAAGTCACTGGCAAAACTCCATAAGAGTTTAGGGTACGCAAGGAATACAAATGAGTCCTATATGAAGAAGCAATGCTATACAGAGGAAACGTTTCAACAACTGAAGGGGTATCGTAGAATAATCACCAAGATACCAAAGGAAAGTCGATGCTTCTTTTTGCTAATAAGAAAGTCTCTATTTCTTGAGACTAACCACTAATTCTTACTATATCATTTGCCTTAGCCTATGCCACATAACTATTGTGACAAAGTTCCTGCTCTACCTTAGTGGGTCTTGTGCTTATTGGCGGATTTGCTCACCTTGGAGCTTCCCTGCAGCCCTCAGCTTGGCCGTTTTTCTGAACCCACAGTCCAGGTCGATGACTCCTGTGTTCGACCAGGAGTTGGGAGGGTTTGGGGGGAACCCAGGCCTGCCCTCTACTCCCGGTTCCAGCCCAGGGCCCTGTGGAATGCATCTGTCTAGAGTGCCTCCTGGAACAGCTGTGTGACAGCTACAACTCCCTGGGCTATTTCCCCATGGCCTCCTCCCAACACCTTCTTTATCCTCACCTTCCTCCTGGTGTCTGATAATGCTTGTACACCTCAGTCCTCCAACCGTCCCCGTTCTCACTCTCAGCTCCTAGTGCCTCTTACTCCCAGCTCCTCACATGCACACCACAAACTGAAGTGAGCTCCTTTTTAAAAACCAGGTGCCCTGATTAGCCTGCCTTAATTGATTCTAGCAGCTTCTTGATTGGCTGCAGGTGTTCTAATCAGCCTGTCTTAATTGTCTCCAGAAGGTTCCTGTTTGTTCTGGAACCTTCCCTGTTATCTTACTCAGGGAAAAGGGACCTGCTTAGCCTGGGGCTAATATATCTGCCTTCTATTACTTTCCTATAGCCATCTGGCCCGACCCTGTCACACTATATTGAATGAATTTAACCTTTTTACACTAGATTCCTCTTAAGTCGAGTAGAAATGAAGAAAAAATAATTCAAAATGCCAAAAGCATTCTCAGTACCCACTAAAGCATTACACTGTGAAATCCTTACCTTGCATGGTACATTTATACTCATATGGCCCTATGGAAATCAATGGTATACTTTGAGAAGTAAGCTCAAAATTTGACCTTAAATAACTAAGAATACCAATAAGGCAGCTGGTATTTGGTGGCCCTGACCAGTATTCTTTCATGGTTACCTTGTGTTCCCCCTAGCGCTTTGTTGTATGCAACCATTGTTTCCGGTCTGACTAAGCTGTAAGTCTCCTGTAAGATGTTTGGGATAGGAACCCACTTTTTGGTCTGTGTTTGTACAGTTTCTAGCACAGGGGGCCTGGGCTCCACCCAGGAATTGGCTGCTGCAACATGCCTGAGGGATGAGTCACTGCAGGCTCTGCTTGAGGGAGGAGTTGGTGGAGCTGAGTTGTTGCAGGGGTCCAGCAGCAGGCTTGCCTCACATCGGGCAATTTTCAAGCCAAACCAATTTTGCCAGCTAAAGCTGTGGGGGAATAAAAATATGACTTAAAAAGCAATCTGGTTGCCACTTTAAACTATGTGGCAGACTATCATCTGTCCGTAATACTTTCAGGTACATTACCTCTAAATATCAAAATACTTAATCCAACTGTAATTACCTTTTCATTATAGATAGCCTGTATTTTTCAGAATTTGAGAAGAAGTGGTTAGAGGCCATTTCAATTATGGAAGACCTGTAAAAGTCTCCACCACCACACTTGACAATTAAAAAATTATTTTTTAAATGTGTAGAATAGCTACCAAATATATCTAGACTGTAATATTATGTTATTGGTAGTATATCAATTTTAAATACATATACACACACGAGAGAAACGGGAAGATTTCATTGAAACAATATCTTGATTTTTGTCAAAGAAAACAATGAACGAAAGGAAATATTTGAATTGCTGGACACAGAAGAATTTGAACTGTCTATAAAATTGGTGTGTATTTAGTATGGAATTGGAATGTGTTAATATTTTATCTGTTTAGAACTGGCTCTTCCTGTCTAGTTTCTTTCGTATTCCACACGTGACTGTCACACTAAGGGGATTTTTTGTTTTCTTAGATACATTATCTACTATCTCTGAGCAAGCTGGATGATGATAGCAAATTAACTGTCTCAAATAGAAACTAAAATTAAGTTATTAATCATGAGGATTGAATTAACTGGTGTTTTGTCAGATTCTTGTCAAAATAAACTGTCTACATTGAGAAATACAGGGGAAAAAATGATCATCCAAACTTTTCCATTTGCTCTCAAAGATGAGATACCAGTGCTGCTATAAAATAGTTACAGGTTTCAGAGTAGCAGCCATGTTAGTCTGTATCCGCCAAAAGAACAGGAGTACTTGTGGCACCTTAGAGACTAACAAATTTATTTCAGCATAAGCTTTCATGGGCTACAGCCCACTTCATCAGATGCATAGAATGGAACATATAGTCAGAAGATATATATACATACAGAGAACATGAAAAGGTGGAAGTTGCCATACCAACTCTAAGAGGCTAATTAATTAAGATGAGCTATTATCAGCAGGAGAAAAAAAACTTTTGTAGTGATAATCAAGATGGCCCATTTAGACAGTTGACAAGAAGGTGTGAGGATACTTAACATGGGGAAATAGATTCAATTTGTGTAATGACCCAGCCACTCCCAGTCTCTATTCAACCCCAAGTTAATGGTATCTAGTTTGCAAATTAATTCCAGTTCAGCAGTGTCTGTACAGATCTGTTCCTGTGCTTTTTCAGGGAGTTTCTTGAGAAGATTTCCACATTCTACAGGCCATTATCCTCTGATACCGCTCAGGATTACCAAAAGAAACTACACCATCTGCTCAAGAAACTCCCTGAAAAAGCACAGGAACAGATCTGTACAGACACGTGCCTAGAACCCTGACCAGGGGTATTCTATTTGCTACCCAAGATCCATAAACCTGGAAATCCTGGACGCCCCATCATCTCAGGCATTGGCACCCTAACAGCAGGATTGTCCGGCTATGTGGACTCTCTCCTCAGGCCCTACGGTACCAGCACTCCCAGCTATCTTCGAGACACCACTGACTTTCTGAGGAAACTACAATCCATTGGTGATCTTCCAGAAAACACCATCCTGGCCACTATGGATGTAGGAGCCCTTTAAACCAACATTCCACACAAAGATGGACTACAAACTATCAGGAACAGTATCCCCAATAATGTCACGGCAAACCTGGTGGCTGAACTTTGTGCCTTTGTCCTCACCCACAACTATTTCACATTTGGGGACAATGTATACCTTCAAGTCAGCGGCACTGCTATGGGTACCCGCATGGCCCCACAGTATGCCAACATTTTTATGGCTGACTTAGAACAACGCTTCCTTAGCTCTCGTCCCCTAAAGCCCCTATTCTACTTGTGCTACATTGATGACATCTTCATCATCTGGACCCATGGAAAAGAAGCCCTTGAGGAATTCCACCATGATTTCAACAATTTCCATTCCACCATCAACCTCAGCCTGGACCAATCCATGAAAGCAGTCCATTTCCTGGACACTACTGTGCTAATAAGCAATGGTCACATGAACACCACCCTATACCGGAAACCTACTGACTGCTATGCTTACTTACATGCCTCCAGCTTCCATCCAGGACACACCACACGATCCCTTGTCTACAGCCAAGCTCTACAATACAACTGTATTTGCTCTAATCCCTCAGACAGAGACAAACACCCACAAGATCTCTATCAAACATTCTTAAAACTACAATACCCACGTGCTGAAGTGAAAAAACAGATTGACAGAGCCAGAAGAGTACCCAGAAATCACCTACTACAGGACAGGCCCAACAAAGAAAATAACAGAACGCCACTAGCCTTCACCTTCAGCCCCCAACTAAAACGTCTCCAGTGCATCATCAAAGATCTACAACCTATCCTGAAAAAAGATCCCTCACTCTCACAGATCTTGGGAGATAGGCCAGTCCTCGCTTACAGACAGCCCCCCAACCTGAAGCAAATACACTCCAGCAACCACACACCACACAACAAAAACAGTAACCCAGGAATCTATCCTTGCAACAAAGCCCGAGGCCAACTCTGTCCACGTATCTATTCAAGTGACACCATCATAGGACGTAATCACATCAGCCACGCCATCAGGGGCTCGTTCACCTGCACATCTACCAATGTGATATATGCCATCATGTGCCAGCAATGCCCCTCTGCCACATACATTGGCCAAACTGGACAGTCTCTACACAAAAGAATAAATGGACACAAATCTGACATCAGGAATCATAACATTCAAAAACCAGTAGGGGAACACTTCAACCTCTCTGGTCACTCAGTAGCAGACTTACAGGTGGCAATTTTGCAACAGAAAAGCTTCAAAAACAGACTCCAGTGAGAAACTGCTAAACTGGAATTAATTTGCAAACTAGATACCATTAACTTGGGGTTGAATAGAGACTGGGAGTGGCTGGGTCATTACACAAATTGAATCTATTTCCCCATGTGAAGTATCCTCACACCTTCTTGTCAACTGTCTAAATGGGCCATCTTGATTATCACTACAAAAGTTTTTTTTCTCCTGCTGATAATAGCTCATCTTAATTAATTAGCCTCTTAGAGTTTGTATGGCAACTTCCACCTTTTCATGTTCTCTGTATGTATATATATCTTCTGACTATATGTTCCATTCTATGCACCTGATGAAGTGGGCTGTAGCCCACAAAAGCTTATGCTCAAATAAATGTGTTAGTCTCTAAGGTGCCACAAATAAAATAGTTAGGAACTGAAAGAGCATTCTGTGTAATAACACGCACACACACAAATCAAGGACCTCACATTACTCCTAGTATTCCTATATCCAACACTGCGATGCAAGTGGGATGCTCAACTTAAACTGAATTAAACTTTACCCAGATCAGGCAAATTAATAAGAACCAGTTATTAAGGTCAATGAAATAACCATGAGTATGTTAAACACTTTTGAGGCCTAAGAGCAGAGCATAGCATCTGATCGGATAGTGTTGAAACTGGATGTACAATACAATTTCAAAAGATATGTAGGTAAAAATTATGAAAAGCTTTCCATAATGCTGGCTGAAAAAGATCAATGTATTAATACCCAGGCTGCATACTTTAAGTCTTTGTCTAAATTTAGAACTTCTGCTGCATAGAATATCATGCTTATAGGTGACCAAAGATCATCCTAAATATAGGGTCAGAAAGTGGGAGACAGGGGCAGTGATATCTGGTAATACCAATGGAGAGTCAAGATATAACTGTGGATTGAAGCATGATGAAAAAAGATAATTTTCAGTTTCATATTTCATTTATGCCTTTATATTTCATTCATGATTTGTTTCTCCATTTCTGATTTTCTTAATGTAATATCTTTATCCAGTTTAAATCCTCCCCCTTTTTGGAGAGAATTGGGGGAACCAGTGTTCTTCCAAGAGATATATACCTAGCTGGCTCTCATTTCAAAATAAAACTAAAGACACCCACCTTCATTTCTTAACCGTGCCCCATCAGTGGTACAGTAGTAAAGCTCAATGGCATGGGAAGCAAAATCAAACAATAATAAGAATAGTGATAATGACATATTGGTTGCCCATGCCCTCTTTCTAATGATGTCACCATTGCTCAGGGGGCCAAATTCATTGCAGTGTAACTCCATTGACATCAATAGACTTAACACCAAGTATGAGTGAGCCTGCACTATGGAAAGAAAGAATCAGTGGGATGTTGACTGTAGTTAGGTGAGACTGGAAGCCTTACACTGAATGGGGTTAGTCAAAACTGAAATGTATAGCATTTCAGTCTAATCAAACCCAGCTGGGCATACCATAGACACAAGAGAGTCAAATTTCTCTTTGCTTTCCAGAGCTTAAGCCAAGGAGAATGGAAAATCTCCTTGGTTTGACTTTCAAGTTACATGTAAAATGAACCTATGGGATTCAAACCTAAAAGGTCATTTTCATTCCATCTGTCCTGTTCTCCTTGTTCTCCATTGTCTGGTCACAATGACGCAGCTTGCTCTGTCCCAAAAATATTACTTTCTAAGCACTTATCTGTTTAATGTTTGTAACCTGCATTTTGTTTTTCCACTTTTTGAAATAGGTTCATGGCTGGAACTGCTTGCTGCCTTTGGGCATCTGTTCCATACATGCTGTATTAAGGACCCAGATCCCCTTGTTAGCTGAGCTGTGTTTAATGCAGGACTTGATGGCCTTAAACCACCTTTATTCTCCTGTGATTCTGGAGCTTGCAGGGAAGAGCTTAGCAGCTGGGGATTGCCAAGGTGTAAGGACACACTCCTTTATTTCAGCTAACCCCTCTGTGCCAGGGGCCAGGGAAGATGGGGTAGAATAGAATGGGTTAGATTTTATTCTATGCCACCTCCAGCTACCGCTGACGTCGATTTAAGTGACTTTTCCACTGCTTTGTGCCACTGGAATGGACCTGAGGATCCCGCCCAAGAAGGTTATTCTTTATGGCATGGACATAAGTACAGCCTTATTTACTGCAGGATTAATATGACCCTCTTGCTTTTGAGTCTTTTACTGTCCTAAATAGTTTAGCAGGCTCCATCTAAGATGTACCTCAGAATTATTCACCTCAGCCAAATGAGCCTTTGTGTCCTCTATTCCTGGTGACTAGCAGTCTAATTTTTCTAAACTTTCCTTGAAATCAGAACTTTTACAGTCCATTACAGTCCTTCCTATTCTCCTCACAGGTCCAGGTTCATGGGTGTACTGCATCCCCTTGTGCCACTCCTGCAGTGAAAATGGGACAGAATCTGATTCTAATCACCCCTCTACCTCCACTAGGCACAACCGTGGTATGGAGGAGTCCACAGTAGGTCTGGAGTCAACATAGCTACATCACTTGCACCACAGCCCCAGCACAGGAGCGGGAAGTGGCAGGGGGAAGGAATGTTGTGAGCAGGTAGGAGGAACCGTCTGATCACATTGCACTCTGGCTATGCTCAGCTGGTGGACAGTACTTGAACGTATGTATGTTCAAAAGCAAAGAGATTCTAAGGAACTTTATACTCCACTAATCCTCAACTAGCAGAGCAGCCCCTAGTGGACTGTTTCAGTCAGTTAGAGAGACAGGAGGGGTGAGGTAATACCTTTTATTGGACCAACTTCTGCTGGTGAGAGAGAGAAGCTTTCAAGCTATGCAGAGTTCTTCTTCAGGTCTGGGAAAGGTTTCAACCAGTGTAAATTAGAGCAGCCATTTAGCAGCCTATACACGGGACTGAAACATATCCCAGACAGCCCCAGGCCAGCAGAGAAGTGACAATAGCCACTTTTCTCCCCCCATTTCCTCAGCTGAGGCACATGGAGCAGCCCTATTCTGTCACCAGTACATCTATAATACTGTATGTGAAGTGTTGTTTAATTTAGGATATAGCTTTGGAAAACAGAGAGACAACATTTTATCAAATGTAGATTGAGAACTGTTGGTATGTTACAATTTTAATCTTTATGATTTCTTAACTGAACGTTTTCATACTTTTAAACACAGTTTTGCAATAATCTTTTGTAACGGTAATGTTACCATATCATCATTAATTTTCAGTCAACTAAGCTTTACTCTGGAAATTTCCTAATTTTATTTTATGAGGGAGATCATACAGCATAGTATGAAAATATGTTTATCAATAAATATTTATTTTCACACTATTTCATACGTTCACAGTGCATAAACTTTAGCGAACACATTCTTTTATTAGTATTGGCTTTCTGCAGTGCCCTCAAAGTACAAGGCACTGCGTAAAAGTGTTTTTGTGATAGGCCTTCATGAATTGGAAGGAGTTTGTGTAGAAAACTATGCAATTGGGATATAATTTTTTTAAGTACCCAAGTGACCTAGGAGCCTAACCTGTTTTCAAAGTTGACTGAGGCACTTATGCTCCTAAGCCCCATTGATTTCGGTGATCCTTGGGCTCTGAAGTGCCTAACTCACTTAGGTGCTTTTGAAAATTTCCCCCCAGGAGCATAAAACTTAAACTCCTAGAAGACTGAGGTAGATAATGTACAATCTTTATGCTCTTGCACATTTTAGAACATGCTCCATTTGTGAAAGTTCCTGCCCTGTGGGTATCCTAAATCTCATGGAAGCAGAGACCCTACTCCTGAAAAGATATGAATGCCACTGAGCAGGCATTTTCTTTTGTCTTGCAAAAGCACCCATGTCTAAAATTATTAAACCTAGAGTTCTGACATGCAAAATTGTAGCTGTAGGCATTTGATAAATAATTATTTGTCCATTTATTTCTGTGTCATAAATAAACAGAGCTGATAAATTATAATTAAGTTTATTTTTAATGTAAAAATCAAAACGACAATGTGCACGAGATTTTAAAGAATAGGATTTTCAAAAATGCTTGGCCTACTTCTGCACCCCCTGAAGTCTATAGGAGTTTTACCTCTGACTACGGGGGGGTGGGGGGGGGAGCTAAGCCAATACTAAGCAGTTTTGAAAAATCCCACCCACAGTGTCCAGTGCAACAAAGTTGTTTGTAAATGTCAATGACAACAAATAAATTAAAAAACAAACACACACTTTGCACACCCATCCTAAAATTTCAACCAGGAATGCTTTTTTACTTCTTCAGTAGAGCTGGTTGTAACACAGATTTTCCATCCTGAAATAAAAGATCTTAAACTGTGAAACAAAGCCAATATTTATTTATATATTTTAAATTAAATTCTGAAAACTAAAATGTTTCAGGTCCAGTGAACTGTAGATTTTGACCCTTTGTTTTTTTTAAATAGGAATCAAGTAAATTCAATATTAATTCAATAGAAAATTAAATAAATTTCTACACAAAAAGTCATTTCAAAATGAAAATCAAAACTTTGTTCCAAAAATGTTGAAACGTCCCACTTTCCCAGTGTTGTCATTGACATTTTATCAAAAGATATGGAATTTGCGAAAAAAATTGGTTTTGTTGACACAGCATTTTTTGACAGAAAACTGTTTTGATGAACATTTTCTGATGAGCTCTATTTTTCAGTCCCCTGACCTATGGAATGCATTTACCTCTAACTTTATAGAAAATTTTAAACCTGTACTTCAATTTTAATTGTAGTAATTTTGTTTGACAAACATCTGTACTCATCACTGAGACACAAAATCTCAACAGAACCTTTGCTAATAATGTTAATAATGCCTCTAAAGTACTAACATGCATGGGAAAGATTTGCTAGTTCATTAACCCTGGATGGATCTGTATAGTTGATTAAATAGTTATTTGATTGTTATTTAAGGGAGATGCAATTGTGAAAATATTATCTTTCCTTTACCTAATAAGCATTCCATGCTCTAGTTAGAAAACATTCTATTAGCCTGAACTAGACATTAGCTACACAACATAACTTGTTGCTGGTTAATAATCCTTTTTAGGACTAAATCTGTTTTCCTTCCTTGTATCTTCACATATGTTTGTGTTTAGCTGAGGAAAGAAGAACACTGAAGAATGTAATTTATTTCACATTGAGGATTTATGAATGTGCTGATGCCAAGACATTTTTATTTAAGGAAATAAAAGTAGCAGCAACAAAGATAGTTGCTTTACTTCACTGAGAGTGTTACAATATATAGCTATAGCTAATCTCTGTAATGTTATTTAATTCAAGGAAATTGTTTGCTCCAGTTTTAATTTAGGAGTTGCAATTGTCAGACGTAAAGCAAAGCTAGTTTGCTTTTTGTATTCTGCTTAGCTGTATAAATGATTTTTGAAGTCATCTGCATGTAGATTAGAGAGGAACATTCTTAGCTGGATCAAACAGAACTCACACTGGAACTTCACTCCCTCCTAGAACAGAAGTTTGACATTTGAGTTTTTCTCCCTACACTTTTGTGTGAGCACATATGTATGCTCCTGTACTGGTCTAGGCTGGCACTAGAAAGAAGTATGAAATTAATGCACAGGAGAGGCTGATCTTGTGGCAGTCCCAGTCTGAAAAGAAACAGGAAGTACCACATTATTGCCAATCCCAAGCATTCAAAAATTTCATGAGGAAGGTGCCCCCAAAATCATGAGAATGTCTTAAAAAAATCACAAAATTCTAAAAATAATTCTGGATTCCCCTTCCCTCCCCCCACCTTCTGGTATTCAATCCTTTAGGGTTCAGAAACTTTAAGGTCAGAAGGGACCATTATGATCATCTAGTCTGAACTCCTGCACAACGCAGGCCACAGAATCTCACCCACCCACTCCTGTAAAAAACCCCTGATCTATGTCTCAGCTATCGAAGTCCTCAACTTGTGGTTTAAAGACTTGAAGGTGCAGAGAATCCTCCAGCAAGTGACCTGTGCCCCACGCTGCAGAGGAAGGCAAAAAATCCCCAGGGCCTCTGCCAATCTGTCCTGGAGGAAATTCCTTCCCAACCCCAAATATGGCAATCAGCTAAACCCTGAGCATGTGGGCAATACTGACCAGCCAGACACCCAGGAAAGAATTCTCTGTAGTAACTCAGATCCCACCCCATCTAGTGCCCCATCACAGGCCACTGGTCATATTTACCACTAATAGTCAAAGTTCAATTAATTGCCAAAATTACGCTATCCCATCCTACCATCCCCTCCATAAACTTATCAAGCTTAGTCTTGAAGCCAGATATGTCTTTTGCCTCCACCGCTCCCCTTGGAAGGCTATTCCAGAACTTCACTCCTCGGATGGTTAGAAACCTTCATCTAATTTCAAGTCTAAACTTCCTGATGGCCAGTTTATATCCATTTGTTCTTGTGTCCACAATGGTACTGATCTTAAACTGATCCTCTCCCTCCCTGGTATTTATCCCTCTGATACATTTATGGAGAGCAATCATATCTCCCCTCAGCCTTCTTTTGGTTAGGCTAAACAAGCCAAGCTCTTTGAGTCTCCTTTCATAAGACAGGCTTTCCATTCCTCGGATCATCCTCGTAGCCCTTCTCTGTACCTGTTCCAGTTTGAATTCATCCTTCTTAAACATGGGAGACCAGAACTGCACACAATATTCCAGATGAGGTCTCACCAGTGCCTTGTATAACTGTACTAACACCTCCTGATCTCAACTGGAAATACCTCGCCTGATGCATCCCAAGACCGCATTAGCTTTTTTTCACAGCCATATCACATTGCCGGCTCATAGTTGTCCCGTGATCAATCAATACTCCGAGGTCCTTCTCCTCCTGGGCTACTTCCAAGTGATGTGTCCCCAGCTTATAACAAAAATTCTTGTTATTAATCCCTAAATGTATGACCTTGCACTTTTCACTATTAAATTCCATCCTATTACTATTACTCCAGTTTACAAGGTCATCCAGATCTTCCTGTATGATATCCCGGTCCTTCTCTGAATTGGCAATACCTCCCAGCTTTGTATCATCTGCAGACTTTATTAGCACACTCCCACTTTTTGTGCCAAGGTCAGTAATAAAAAGATTACATAAGATTGGTCCCAAAAACTGATCCCTGAGGAACTCCACTAGTAACATCCCTCCAGCCTGACAGTTCACCTTTCAGTATGACCCGTTGTAGTCTCCCCTTTAAGCAGTTCCTTATCCATCTTTCGATTTTCATATTGATCCCCATCTTTTCCAATTTAGCTAATAATTCCCCATGTGGAACCGTATCAAACGCCTTACTGAAATCGAGGTAAATTAGATCCACTGCGTTTCCTTTGTCTAAAAAAGTCTGTTACCTTCTCAAAGAAGGAGATCAGGTTGGTTTGGCACGATCTGCCTTTTGTAAAACCGTGTTGTATTTTGTCCCTATTACCATTGACCTAAATGTGCTTACCTACTTTCTCCTTCAAATTTTTTTCCAAGACCTTGCATACTACAGATGTCAAACTAACAAGCCTGTAGTTACCCAGATCACATTTTTTTCCTTTCTTAAAAATAGGAACTATGTTAGAAATTCTCCAGTCATATGGTACAACCCTGAGTTTACAGATACATTAAAAATTCTTGCTAATGGGCTTGCAATTTTATGTGCCTGTTCCTTTAATATTCTTGGAAGAAGATTATGTTGGCCCCCTGATTTAGTCCCATTAAGCTCGAGTTTGGCTTCTTACTCGGATGTGGTAATATTTACCTTCATATCCTCATTCCCATTTGTCATCCTACCATTATCCCTAAGCTCCTCATTAGCCTCATTAAAGACTGAGGCAAAGTATTTGTTTAGATATTGGGCCATGCCTAAATTATCCTTAACCTCTACTCCATCCTCAGTGTTTAGCGGTCCCACTTCTTCTTTCTTTGTTTTCTTCTTATTTATATGGCTATAGAACCTTTTACTATTGGTTTTAATTCTCTTTGCAAGGTCCAACTCTACTTAACTTTTAGCCTGTCTCACTTTATCCCTACATGTTCTGACCTCAATAAGGTAGCTTTCCTTGCTGATCCCTCCCATCTTCCTCTCCTTGTAGGCTTTCTGCTTTTTTTTAATCACCTCTCTGAGATGCTTGCTCATCCAGCTTGGTCTACAACTCCTGCCTATGAGTTTTTTCCCCTTTCTTGGGATGCAGGCTTCTGATAGTTTCTGCAACCTTGACTTGAAGTAATTCCAGGCCTCCTCTGCCTTTAGATTCACAAGTTCTTCAGTCCAATCCACTTCCCTGACTAATTTCCTTAATTTTTTAAAGTCAGCCCTTTTGAAATAAAAAACCCTAGTCACAGATCTATTTTTGTTTATCCTTCCATTTAGTTTGAATTGAATTAGCTCATGATCGCTCGAACCAAGGTTGTCCCCAACAACCACTTCTTCTATGCAGTCCTCACTATTCACTAAAACCAAATCTAAAATGGCATCCCCTCTTGTCAGTTCAGCAACTACTTGGTGAAGGAATCCATCAGCTCTCACATCCAGGAAAATCTGAGCCCTATTATTATTACTAGCACTTGTCCTCCAGTCTATATCTGGGAAGTTAAAGTCTCCCATGATCACACAATTCCCATTAGTATTTTCTTCATTAAACACATTAAAGAGGGCTCTATCCATATCCAAATTAGATCTCGGCGGTCTATAGCACACCCCAAGCACTATCCCAGTGGAGGCTCCAGTAGCGTTCTTCCCCAATGTGATTTTAGCCCAGACAGACTTTGTCTTATCCATTCCATCACTTCTTATTTCTTTACAGTCTACCTCATCATTAATATACAATGCTACTCCACCATCTTTGCCTTTATTTCTGTCTTTCCTAAACAGCACATAGCCTTTAATACCTGTACTCCAGTCGTGACTACTATTCCACCATGTTTCTGTTATCCCTGTAATATCTGGTTTCCCTTCCTGCACCAATAGCTCTAGTTCCTCCATTTTGTTACCTAGGCTCCTCGCATTGGTGTACAAACATCTTAATTTTTGCTGTTTGGCCTCACTCAGATTCTATACCCGATTAGGCACAGACATTCTACCACGAGTATCACCTATTAGACTGTATCTACACTACCCTTCCTCCTTATGTCCATTCTCCTACCCATGGCTGTATCCTTTCTTACTTCATTTTCTTCCCTCTCAATGTTAAAATCCGGTATGGAGATTACCTGGACAGCTCCCAACCATCTCCCCCAAATTCCTAGTTTAAAGCTCTCTTAATCAGTTGTGCCAACCTCCATCTGAGAAGTCTATTTCCCACCCTACTCAGGTGAAGTCCATCCCGAGAGAACAGTCCTCTGTCCATGAATGCTTCCCAGTGGCCATACACCCCAAAGCCCTCCTTATAGCACCACTGCCTGAGCCATCTGTTGATCATCATAATCTTGTCACACCTTTGATGCCCTTCTCTAGGAACAGGCAGAATCCCACTGAAGATCACCTGAGCCTCGATTTCCTTAAGTGTCTTCCCCAGTCTGGCATAGTCTCCCTTGATACGTTCTAGTGAGACTCTAGCCGTATCATTTGTTCCCACATGAAGGACAATCAGTGAATTCTTTCCCACTCGCATTAGGATCCTCTTCAGCCTCAGGTCCACATCGCGTACCACCCGGCAGACAGCACAGATCCTTCTGTTCTCTGGATCAGCTTCATGTTCAGGCTGCTAAGCTGCTCTCCACAACCAAGAGACTTAGACAAGTCCTATTATTTTAAATGAAAGCTGAGGTTCTCATGTAATCACATGACTCCAGGAGCTTGGGCTTTAAGAAAAGACATCAAATGACAGAAGAATCGTAATAAAATTTCAAAAGTTGGCAGTGCTGTATCAGAAATATTGTAAGAGGCTGATTTCAAGCCTAATTTTAAAGACCCAAGTAATTGCTTAACATAGATAAGTTCTAACTAAACATCCAAACTTCTGCGAGTTAAGCTTCAAAACACAAACTCTGAAGAGCCTGAAGACTCTGAAGACATTTGATTCTTCACTATCAGCAATTTAATTTTGAAGGTTTTCATATAAATAAAAGTAAATTTAAACTTGATGAACTTACAAATAACTCCTACTCTATTGCCATTCAAATAAGCCCTGACTTTGATAAGACTTAAATACATGCTTAAGTGCTTTTAAAAAAATAGGGCGTAAGTGACCATATTAACATTTATTGGATAATATGAAAGGCATATGAATGAATTACTTCTTTATCAGCACTGACAGTTTGTGGGTAAGAAGACTGCCACACTTAAGGTAGAACAGACATTGCAGAGTTAAGAAGGAATTCAGTATAAATGTGATCACAGCACGTGGTAAGAAACATGGCTGGTCCCAAATTAAAAGGAACATTTGTTCAGGTAATAATGGAGGGGTATGTGGGAGAGAAGAATTCAAGAATGCTTCCTCAGTTATTTTATAACCGGAAACGGATCTGTTTTTGTTGTTAAATCAGGAAATGATGACATATAAGCAGCTGTGACTGCATTATGCAAAGTTAACACAGGATACTTTAAACAAGAGTTTTGATTTTTGTAATGACATTTGAATTTTTACTGAAAAGAATAACAATTTTTCAGACAATTTGGGAGGAACAGCTCCGTACACAGAATACATACAGTGGGAAGATCTCAGCTCATGGAGCATTATGGATGACAACTATGAATGTTTTACATTAATCATTTATCATATAACATATGATATATCATATCATATCATATAACATAAGTGCAATAATGAAGGAAAAAGACTTAACTTTTTGCAAAATAAATAAAAAATAAAATAAAATTGCTACTCCTGAAGTTGTAAATCAGATGCTCATATTTGCTTGTATTGATATGGACTTACTGACATTGCCTGTCTAATGGTCAGATTTTTATTTTAAACATTGTAGGTGGGATTTTCAAAAACACTCAGCGTTGGCCTCTGTCTGTTTCCCATTGAAGTCAACAGGAGTTTTACCATTGACCTCAGTGGGAGCAGCATTTAGGTCAACAATACAAATCCCACTCTGTGCTAATGCTTATTTTGGATTTTCATTACAGAATAACATTACAGGATACAGTAAGCATAGAGGACTCTTACTTACATAACCGAAACATTTTTCTTGGAGACTGAAATCAAGCTGATATGGCTTTTTGCACAAAAGGGTCAAATTAGTGTAACTGTATTCATTTTATTTGGTGGTTTCAGGATCACATCTGACAATCAAAGTTATGTTAGTTGAACTCTACCAACTTGTTCTTTTTTCAAAAAACATGAGCAATTATTAATTTGCTCTCAGGGTACATGTTAAACATAATCATATACCAGGTTAATCCTGCAATAATATAGTTAGTTTGTGTTTCCCAAAGAACAGTGATGTCATAGACATCTGTGCTCAATAGAATCCAAAGTCTCAGCTGTGAACTCCTCAGATGCAATTACTGGGAAGGCCTCAGAGTTATGACATCAACATATGGAATTTAATGGATGACTTATTTATATGTTGTTTTTCACCCTATAAGTGATAATGTAATAAATGAGGAAAAACTACAAATTCAAAACAGATTTGCCTGAAGACACAACCCTAACCTCCTTATAAAAAGATGTAGTGGCCCTCTGTGGGGCTTTAAATACAAATATACATATAAAGCACATTGTAAGAGCAATTAAACGAAGAGATACAAATAAAGCACTGGCCTTTATAGGCATGTAATTCTGAAGGTCAGGAATGTATGTGTTGTTAAAATTGTTATTATTGATTTATCTAGAGATAAGGGGATAGATACATGTAATTCACATAAATCCTTGATCTGACTGTGTGTTGATATTGGATTAGGAATCAAACCTAATCTGCACCTCTGCTTCTTTACTGCTATCCACTTCAGCATTGGAAGACTGAAGTCTATGGGAGCTACAGGTGCTTAGTGTCACGGTTCCAAGTTAAATGTTAACGTCTCATTTGACACACATGCCCCTCGGCCCTCTGGTGGGCATCCTCTCACGATTTCAGGTTTCCTAACGGTCACTTCTCTTTCTCTCTCTCTCTCCAGACCAGGAGCTTAGGCTTGCAGCGTTCCTCTGCACTTCACTGTGATTTCCTCCACTGTGACCAGGGTCCAGCAACTGTGGTTTTCTCTTTCTCCAGGGGCTACGCCAGTGTACACCAGTTACCAACTAGCCTTCATGAAGAAAATAAATTTATTCTTAGGGCAAAAGCATTACAGAGGAAAACATAAAAAGAATAAATGCACCTACACACATGCTAAAAGCTTACCTGAGTTCACTCCCATTCCAATAAAGGGCTTGGGTATGTGTCTATCTTTCAAACACTTGAATGGGCTTTTCTCTTTTGGTTACAAGTTCATAACAGGATTCAGATAAAGAACAACCTTGGGATAGTTCACCTATTTCTTTATACAGTTTGGGCCTTTATCTATTACAGGAGGCCAGAGATCCATCAATAGCCCTCTTTTCAGGGCAATTGCTTCAGAGCCTGGGTTTTTGCATAACCAGTGCTGGGAAATTTACATTACCCTCCTACCCGGGATTCCCCAAGAAACCACCTCAATATGCCAAAGGCCTGAAAACACATTTAACACTTATTATCACAAAGACCAGGTCTGTCTGGCTCATTTTAATCCAATAGTATTTGAATTCTCCACACTTCCCAGGTCTCACATCTGTCACACTTAGTATCTCTACAAACCAGGCCATCAATCTTTAAATATGGTAGGATAAAGAAGAATGTAAAGTTCATAGGTACAGGAATGGTAAAGCAAAGGGAAACCAAAAAGCTCAGGCCCAGTTGGGTGTACCATGAATGGATTACAAAATGGGCCATCTCGATTGCAATTCAGCATGGATTAGGTGACACAGGTACTTCCCTGAGTGGCATTCAACATGGAATTGAGGTGTACCATTTTCATCACTTAGATTGTTTTGAAGTTTTGCATTTGTTTTTTAAAGCAGCAGAATATACTATTACAAGGATGGGCAAGCACACCGATGCAGACACACAGGGCCAGATTTTTAAAGGTATTTTTGCACCTAGATGTGCAGATAGGCATCTAATGGGATTTTAAACCTGCTTAGGTGCTTTACGAAAATCCCTTTAGGAGCCTATCTGCATCATTAGACACCTATATGCCTTTAAAAATCTAGCCCTTAGTCCTTAGCAAAATTGCATGGAGCCCCAAAGGAGGAGAAACAAACCTGAGCCAGTTGTGTGCTGGTTCCATGAGCCGTCCTGCTAGTTCAGGAAAGAATGGCTCAGAGTGGCCAGACGAGTAAAAGGGCAAAGAATGACAGGACTTTAAAGGAAGAGAAGCATGAGGGCACATTGCAGAATATGTGCCACCCTTCCAAAGGCCTGTACAAGTTCCCCAAGTGGATTTGGCGTGCCAGCGCGTGTGATAGCTGTTAGGCACCTTATAATGCTAGGTCTGATGTGGATATAAACCCTAGTCTGTGTCCCATCACACACCTATTCCCTCTATATCTGCACAGCACAGGGTGGAATTTTGCCCCATAGTACTCCCTCGATCTGGGATTGTTTGGGTTAGATTCTAGCATTTTAACAAAGGTGTCACTTGTGTGTAAATTAAGCATGTGCATAAGTATTTGTAGGAATGGGGTGTTCATTTGCCTTTACTCTGAACCTAGATGGATTTTGAGTGGTGAATACAGGTAAAAAGAGATCTAGATCTCATTGCAAATCCCCTGAGCCATTCAGTACTATTGGCCCACAGTAATTTTGTTTTATGGCTCTGTTATAAACCTAGGAATATGTTAATTGATGAATGAACTGCTGGTATAACATTATGAAGAGCAATAAGACTCTTTCAGGCATTTTTGGAAAGGATGTTTCTAGATAATTCAATCAATTTGTTAGGTTTCATTGCTGTTAAACAGAACAATAGGACTTTTGATAGGTTATTGTTGCAGAGCTTTCATAAATTTTATTTACAACAAAAAGCAGTTTGTATACATTTTGTGTAGAATTTTGTGATCACTCAGCCAGATAAAATGATACCAATAAAACGTTCATGGTGGCCAGAAAAAAAATCTAATTTGCACAACACATTCCATAATGAATGGCTATTAAGTTTTGAAACTTAATATATGGAATTACTGCTACAAGGGGGATGAATATAAGTGCTCTAAATAGACACTTACTAGCTGCCCTCCTATGGCAAAAGAAATTTTTATTGAATCAGCTTTGAGCCTACAGGCTCAGTGTCAAACCAGAAACATCTGCTCAGATGCTGTTGAAGCACTAGTCAAAACTAACAAGTTTTAGCTGGAGAAAATATAAGAATATAGTGGTAGGGAATAGTTCCAAAAACCAAAGCTTGTGTAAATTTTCAAAAAGACCCCCAAATATGGGAGAGATGGAAAAGGAGTAAACTGTATTCCACTCACTTTTCTTCACTGCTTATGTTTCAACATCTTTGCCTTCCTAGATGGCTGTTCTAATACCACGTAGCTCCAGTATCCAAAGCACTTCATTAGAGATTCATACTGAATTCCCTGTTTACCTGTAATTAGGCTTGGGAGAAATTTATTTTTGTATAATTTTGATGGATAATTTAGATGTTTATTTTTAAGCATTTTTATTGTTAATCAATTTAAATTCACAGTGGTGTAAAATAACAGGTTTTAAGGATTTTTTAATTTTTATCTATTTAAATTTTCACAGTTGCAGGAAATTATGGGCAGGAGCCAGTCAATTATTTCATGACAGTAGACACTGAGATTCAAAAAGTTAAAGCTTTATAACCATTAAAACACAAACTGTCAACATCACATGTCAAAAATATACAAAGTAAATATCCTTAAAACAAACTGTAGTTCTCAAATAGCTTTTTTCTTACTTTGCCTATCTGTAAATTTTTGTCATCATGAATGCAAATATTTTTTGAGTATGTACATTGAAATTGACATTTATTGATAAAAATCTCATCTTTCCAAGCCAGCACTTTGCTAGGAACTGTAAGATCAAGAACCCCCTGTGACTGGGGTTCATTACAAAACAAATCCCAAAGTCTTGCAGCAGTTATTTGGCTAACATTGTGGTTTGTGGTTGCTGGGATGCAGTTGATTTAAAGAAAACACAGTCCTACCTTATACAGAAAATATTCTTCTGCATGCTGCTACCAAAAAAAAAGAGAGACTTGTGTTTTCGTAGACCTGATGATGTTCAACCTCCATAATGCATGGCAGGTGACATCACACGGTGGTGTTGATTTTTTTATTTTGTTTTTTAAAAAAAACACACCTCGGATTCACGTGGGGGAAAAAAAAGACACCTTAATCAAAACAAGGGTTTCAAGTCATCGTGGGCGTAAGGTGCAATCTCTAGCCTCATATACTCCATTTTTTGTGGCTTCTGAGGTTTCTAGAGATTCTCTGGCAGTATTATAGTTGTGTAATTCAAAGCTATCTTTCCGTTATCAGTTCTGCTATGGAATAGAACTACTGAATCTTTCTTCTGCACACAAAATGTCCAGATAAAAACATGGTTAGCATCTCAGTTTGATCCATGTCTTTTCCATAGATAACTGTTACAAGTGGTTTATGGTCTGTTACCAATCCAATCTGAATCCAATCTACATGGATATCTGTAAAAGTTCTCTCACGCCCATTTGCTTGCCAGGCACTCTTTTTTCAGTCTGTGCATATCATTGTTTTTACTTATGTGAGGGTCTGAGAACAAAATGAAATGGCTTCCACCCAAATCCTTCTTGTTGCAACTATACACCACCCAGGTCATAGCTGCTTGTAACTGCATTGTGGGTTTGTTCACATCATCATACTTGAAAACAGGAGCTGTTGGGATCGTTTCTTTTATCTTTTTGACAATCACACACTTTAATGATAAAAGGAACTAACTGGCTACAGCCTGCTACCACCAGATTTTTCCCAGACACATATTTAGCAATTGGGTAAAATCACATTGGGAAAGTCCAGACTGGAGAATCAAGATCCGTCACTAAAAATAATGCACTCAATCATGTGCTGAGCACCCATTGAGAGGTGCTTGTAGACTTCTAAGTACCAGGAAGCTAGCATTCAACTATCATCTATGAATACTGCAGGCTAAGTATGCTTTCTTATACTGATGCATGAACCAATATACCCATAAAGGCGTTTAAAAGTTAAGGTAGTCCTTAGTATATAGTCCCCTATTTTTGCTACTCTTTGCGGTCTGTATCTCTACTGGCCAGCGCCTTTCTCTGGGGGGCATTTCCTAGAGGGATTCCCTTAAGTCACTGCTCCAGGATAGGTGTTTCCCTTATTGTTCCTTGCAAGAAGTTAGTGACTGTCTTTCCTTCAAGGGTGTATTTCAGTGACTTTACTTAAAAATAGTCTATATTCAGATTGGTCTATTTAAAACCAGGATTTATTAAGATTTTGTGCTGATCTTCACAACTATGCTTTGGAATTTTAACTGGCTCCGTTCAAAGCATCACCATGAAACCAGTTCACTCTGCTGTTAAGGCTTCTTCACAATACTCAGCCCCACAGAAGCCAGATGAATCAATTAACTGATCAGGCACATCCTCCCTGGCAGATATCCAAACAATACTTAGACTTTGGTTCCTGCTCTATCCAAGGTAAATTCCCATTCCTGCTTTCGCTTCCTTCCACTGCAAGTAAGGACATTATTTCTCTTTGAAATGAGAGGAAAACAGTGGTGGTGAGTAGAGCTGGTTGGAAAAAAGCGTTTTTGTTTCCTGTGGAAAATTATGACAGATATAGATTTGTTTTCAATTATATGTTCTGTTCATTTTCAGGGGGGAAACAATTTTCAGCTGAAGACCCAAAAATTTGTATTTGGAAGTGCTGCTGTGGTGACTCAGAGCGTTTCATGCCCGCAGTCTCTTCTATGAGCTGGCTTCCTGATTGCTTCTCCCATGATGCACCATGGTCTCCCCTCTTGATGAGCCACCACAATGCATCGTGGGAGTCCCTGGCTGCAATGCATCCTGGGGGACATAGTCTGACTGAGGAATCTGGCCCAAAGAGACTAACAAGGGCAGCTGAACGATAACTTTACTGAAGCACAGGGACAGCATTTCCAAATGTGTTTCAGTTTTCACATAAAAACAGAAAACCTTTTGGTTTCCAGGTGTTTGGCTTTTTAGTGAAAACTCAAATTTTTCCACAGAACACAGATACCTATGAAAAATTCTGTTTAATGAAAAAGCGATTTTCTTTCAACAAACAGTTGTTACAGTAGATTTTTGACCAGCCCTAGGGGCACAAGCCCAAAATAGGTAGTAGGGTTTGCAGGATTCAAGCAGCCTTTTCCCCCTTCCCCTTAAGGTGGGTCATACTCTCACAGTTAAAAACTGGGATATTGTGGTTGAGAATTGTTAAATGGAAACATTTTGCTGGGGGATAAGGGAAGCTGAGTGGAAAATGGGAAGAAAGGGGGTGCCTTCTTCCTTCTCCCAACCATCTCCTTTCAGAAGGAAAAATGCAAATATTTTGCAGTAAAGGGCAGGGTCAGAGATAACAGTATTTATCCCCTTGTATTCTCTCCTAGTCCCATCCTCTCCTCCTCCAGTCTCACTCTTATTCCACCATACAGAGTCATCTGTGATGTTATTCAGGGACTTCATTCCTTCCCTGCACACAGCTATGCCAGCCCATTCCCAATCCCAACTCAGCTGCCTCCAACCACAACCTCACTTGGTCAGACACACACACACACACAGCCCTATTTCCCCAGGTTCAGTAGTTCCTCTTCTTTATACCCAACTTCTCCACTGTTCAGAACCATTCTCACCTGACAAAGCCAGGCCTAGAACACTTCTCCTGCACACGCACACACAGGGCTCAGAACTTCCTTATTCTCTAGCCCAGAAACTCCCTCCTGAGGCTGGATTGCAGAGGCAGGAGCACAGGCAGCAGGGAAGGATCATGGGAGCAGGAAGCCCTATGTTCCTATCTGTAGCGCTAATCTAAAGTAGCTCCATGGAAGCCTGTATTCCTCGCTCTGCACCATTTCCCACAGCTGCTTACAGGCCGTGTGCTTCAGGGATTCTGCGCTGGAAGCTGCAGGGAGCCCTATACTCCGCCCCACATAAACCTATATTTCTTGCCTCCTTCTGCTGCCTGCAGTGATGCAGGGCCAGATGTATTGTAGCTCCAGCCTCACTAGCAATACTCCATTCTGCAGTATATCAGCCACACTACACAGTTTCTATGGTGTAGTTGATGCCTGTGGCATTTTTGGTGAGGCCTAGGCCCATCAGCCCCTAATGACCAATGGCCCCTTATTAGGGTTGCTAACTTTCTAGTTGCACAAAACTGAACACCCTAGCCCTGCCCTGTCCCCGAGGCCCAGCCCCCCGCTCACCACATTCCCCCTCACTTGGTGGCTCGCTCTCCCCCACCCCCACTTTCACAGGGCTGGGGCAGGGGGTTGGGGTGCAGGAGGGGGTGAGGGGTCTAACTGCAGGTGTGGGCTCCAGGGTGGGGCCAGAAATTAGGGGTTCAGGGTGTGGGAGGGGGCTCCGGGATGGGGCAGGGAATTGGAGTGTGGGAGGGTGTGAGGGCTCTAGGGTGGGGCTGGGAATGAGGGGTTCAGGTTGTGTGTGTGGCCTCTGGGCTAGGTCAGGGGTTGGGGTGCAGGGGAGAGGCTCTGGGGTGGGGCTGGGGAAGAGGAGTTCAGCGTATGGGAGGGGGTTGCGGTCCAGAGAGGGTGAGGGATCTGGGCTGGGGATGAGGGGTTTGGGATGCAGGAAGGGGCTATGGGTTTGGGGGGGGCTCAGGGCAGGGGCAGGGGATTGGGGCCCGGGGTTGGGGCGTGGGCTTACCTTGGGCGACTCCCACTGCATGCGCTCTGGAAGCAGCCAGCAGGTCTGGGTCCTAGGTGGGGTGGGTGGGTGCAGGAGGCTCCACGCGCTGCTCTAGCCCGCAGTCACCGTCCCCACCCCCAGCTCACATTGACTGGGCATGTGTTCAGGGCAGGGGCAGTGCACAGAGCCCTGTGGACCCCCCCCACCTAGGAGCCGGACCTGCTGGTCACTTCTAGGACACAGTGCGGTGCCATCCTCGACAGGTAGGACTAGTCTGCCTTAGCACCATAGCACTGCGCCCGGACTTTTAACGGCCCTGTTGGCAGAGCTAGCTGGAGCTGCCAGGGTCCCTTTTCGACTGGGTGTTCTGATCAAAAACCCGATACTTGGTCAGCCTACCCCTTTATAAGGAAAATGAAAACAATTAGCAAGCTGAGAACACACATTTCCAGACTTGCTGAGGTGACACCAGAAGGAGTGCAATGGGAGCCTGGAAATTTATTGAGGAGTAAAAGCCCAAGTCAAAGTGAGGAGGCAGCAAGACTGGTCAGGAATTTTCCAGAGAATGTAGGCTCTAAGCAGTCTATCCAGGAGCTGGGACAGCAGTATAATCTATTTAAGTAGTAGCTTATGCAATAGTAGGCACATACATATATTATATATCTGCACCAAATTCTGATTTCATCCTTCTGCCAAGTTCTTAAAAAAAATCATTGTGAATTACTGAATTAGATGAAATCATTAGTAAGTAGCTAATACTCCACCGCTACCACCCCCCAAAAAGACAGAAAATGTCTTTGTATATTAGCTCATTTATGGCTCACAGCCCCGGAGAGAGGAAGTCATTTCTGTGAGAGAGCTGGAACTCACAGAACAGGCTGCAAAGTGTCCTCAAACCAGTTGCTTGTAGCTCATTCATCAAGTAGACCCTGAAATCTTGGCCTTATAATGTTTAAGTCAATATCCCAGATATCCCGTGTCTCACTATGGTATCTCAACGAGTACATGCTTAGTTTTTGGACTTTACATACCGAGTATATTGTCCAGCCGTCTGTAGGCTTGAAGTTTCTAAATCCTTAAAAGTAAAGGGTCTCAAGCTCTAGAACATGGTTTATTTGCCGTTGATTCTCTTGTTCCACGTATAGGAAATGCAGCAGTTCACTTTTAGAAAAAGTGGCTCTTGTTCTGTGCACAAGGTATGTTTTACCAAGCAATGCCTGGTTTCAATTCACCCCAATCAGAGTTTATGCTAATATGCAACCAGAGGAATTTGGAGCCAGAGAAGGGAACACAATTAATGTGACAATTTTAAAATGAAAAACTGGGGCATCTTAGTGGTAGAAATTATTGTGTATTAAGAGTTTTTGTTGGCTGCAGGAAGTAAGGTCCAAGTACCTGGTAAACTCTATTTTTATGCACTTGCTTCCTAACTGAGATGCACACCTGTAGTGGCTTCAGCTTCAGCTCACAGCTGGCAACCATTAAAATGGAGCAATTTTCTGACTCGTACTTTTGTTCCCATGTACTGTATTTGTTAAAACCCTTCTCATTTCCTAGAGTTCTGTTTACTAGTACTAAAATTATGATCCTTTACTCCCCTTCTATTTCCCCTGCAAGTTTTAAGTGATTGTGCGAATCCTGGCTTGAGGCCTGGCTACCCACTTTTTCATTTCCAGTATAAAGTTTTGCCTTAGTCTTTGAACACAATGATTTCTCTGTACAAGCAGCACAACCATTACATTTCACTCCAACATCTTTTCATTATCTGAATCTAAATATTAGTAACAGAGACATCAGAAAGTGTTCTGGGGAAAAAAAGAATTACAAGGTTGTATTCTCTCAATCGCACCATGGGAATATTTTTTTTTTTAAAGAGACAGGCCCAAATTAGAGCTCAAACACCGCCAGTATTTTGAATTGAGAAGGGGTGTTGGATGCAGATCCAAATTTCATGGCTAGGCCCATCTTTTTGGCCATTTATTAGTGTCATATCTTTGTAGAATACTTTCTGGAGCTTCATCAGCTGCTTCTCCTTCTCCTTCTCCATCCCCTCCCTGCCCCCTTCCTTCTTTTGCCAAGGAATTTTAATCTGTTTCACTGATGCAGCCCAATTTTCAAAACCATCAGACTCCAGAGTTTGCTAGTTTTGCCTTTTGCAAGAAATATTTTACAGGGCTTGATCTCAAAATATCACTGGGACACTGGCTTTCCAACTACTGAGTAATGTCAGAGCCCATTGCTATTGAAGTTATTACAGAGTCCTTATGATGATTTTCCACCAGCAGATACAGAACTGAGAGCCAGCCAGAAAAATGATCTAACCACAGCAATATTTCATTGCTTCCCTCCACCAGATTGTTAAAATTTATTATTAACTTGAATAGCTTATATTTTGTTGCCAGTGAAAGTGGCAGTACATGCACTAAAAAGATGTGAGGCTTGCAGGGAGAATCACGTGGAAATACCTTTTTAGAAAAGAACCAGACTGCAGACTAAATCTCACTTAGATCCACCGTTTAAAATCTGAATTTCTGAGACATTCAACTTGGAAAATATACAGATAACTCTCTAAGCCTACATGAAAATCAATATCAAAGATACATCACCAGTACAGTAATATTTGGTAGAATTTGGTTTTAAAGAGTTTCTCTTTAGTGAAAAATATAACCAAGGACATACGGTACAATGTAGAGATAAAAGCCAAGTCCCACTGGAACCATAGAACTGTTAACCTCAAGAGTGAGACCTTTGCTTAGGAGACAGTTTAGTTGATAACTGGCCCACGGTTGTGGAACTCACTCATAAGAGAGACTGGAATAACCATAGATTAATAGATTGTAAAGCCATCTAATCTGGAGGTGGGCAAACTACGGCCCGTGGGCCACAACCAGCCTGCGGGACTGTCCTGCCCTGCCCTTGAGCTCCCGGCCGGGGGGCAAGCCCCTGGCCCCTCCCCTGCAGTCCCTCCTCCCCTTCAGCCTCAGCTCACCGTGCTGCCAGCGCTCTGGGCAGCAGGGCTGCGAGCTCCTGCCAGGCAGCGTGGCTGCGAGAGCCACCAGGTGTAGTGAATTAAATTCCCTTAGGAATGTGCTACTTCCAGTGTACTACTTACTGCTGCCAGTCCTGATGCTCTGAGCGGCATGGTAAGGGGACGGGGAGTGGGGGGGTTGGATAAAGGACAAGGAGTCCCTGGGGGCAGTCAGGGGACAGGGAACAGGGGCGGCTGGATAGGAGGTGGAGTCCCAGGGGGGTGGTTAGGGGCAGGAGGTGCCCGGAGGGGGGCAGTCAGGGGACAAGGAGCGGGGGGTGTTGGATGGGTCGGGGGTTCTGAGGAGGGCAGTCGGGGGCAGGAAGTAGGAGGGGGCAGATAGGGGGCGGGGGCCAGGCTATCCAGGCCCGCCCCCTGACTGCCCTCCTCAGAACCCCTGACCCATCCAACCCCCCCATGCTCCCGGTCCCCTGACTGCCCTGACCCCACCCCCCACCCCCTGGGACTCTCATGCCTATCCAACTGCCCCTGTTCCCTGACTGCTCCCCGGGACTCCTTGCCCCTTATACAACCCCCTCGCTCCCCGCCCCCTTACCATGCCGCTCAGAGCACCAGGACTGGCAGCAGTAAGTAGTACACCGGAAGTAGCACATTCCTCTGGAGAGTAATTTAATACACTACCCTCCATACAGTTTCAGAACCCCCATGTGGCCCTCAGGCCAAAAAGTTTGCCCACCCCTGAATTCTAATCCAACCTCCTGCATTACACAGGCCAAAGAGCTTCATCCAGTAAATGTTGCATGAAGCCCATAATTTCTGTTTGAGCTACATCTTAACTTTTAGGAAGCTATCCAGTTTCGATCTGAAGAGTTCAAGTGATGGAGATTCCACCACATCCAACATGCCTCCCCATGCCGCCATCATCTCCAGGTTCAGCATCTTCAGAACAAAATGTAAAACCAACTTCTTTGATCTGCTCTTTGCTTAGTAATGCCACCAAATTCATATTACAAACCAACCAAACAACCCCCCCTGTTACAGAACGGGGGAAGGAAAAGATACAAGGCTCTTGTGTTCACTTTACGATGGTGGGCCCAGAATAAGAGTCCATCTACACAATGATAAAAGACCCATGGCTTGATCACAGCTCACTCTGGCTCATGGGGCTTGGTCTGTGGGGCTATAGAATTGCCATGCAGACATTTGGGCTTAGGCTGGAGCCTGGGTTCTGAGATGCCAATCCAAATCCAACTGTCTCCACTGCGATTTTATAGCTCTGCATCCTGAGCTCTGTCAGCCTGAGTCAGCTGAACCAGGCTCTGAGACTCAGTGTCGAGAGTTTTTTATTTCAGTGGAGATGTACCCACAGAAGCCAGACATATAGAAAGTCATTACATTTCCTGTATATATTTAGATTTTGAAGAAGTGGTACAGTTTTAAAAAGGGGCCATTCTACAACTTTTCAAGAATTGGTCTTATTTCATACATTTCTTTCCAATATAAAACAGCTCTTAATGCTTTTATTGCAGCACCAACATTTGCAGAATAGTCTTCCCATCTCTATTATTTCCATATTCTTATAGTGTTTATAAGAAAGCAACTAGTTTGCAAAGAAATTAAGCTTTCTACAATGTGATTCATTACCTCACTGAATAATTTGGATAATATTTAGGATGAATCCAGTCTGTTGTGGCAACATTTGCAGTTCAAACAAGGATGATAAAGCCAATCGCTATTGTATAACAGCAAAACGGGAAGTCAACATGAGAAGAGAACACACGTGGTGATTTCACAATAGTGTTTGGCTTCAGCATATTAAAAGTTTTATATTTTGATTCACATCTCACCTCAAGCTTCACATTTTCTGTACTGCTCTTCAAAATACGGTATGTATTTATACACCTAACTGAAACTCACATTTAAGGGTGCAATCTTTAGGACACAAAGGCCAATTTTCAAACTTGGGTGCTTAAAGTTAGGCTCCTAAATTCATATATAAGATCTCAATACGTTTGACTCAATTGTCATATCTGCTAAACACTCATTGATCCAGTCAATTTTATTTAGGTGTCAGTCTTTCGATGTCAAAGTTTGAAAATTTTGGCTTTAATGTCTTAAAGATGGTATCTTCAAATATGAATGCAAGTCAGATACATCAGTGAATAACCACTGCATGTTAAAGAGCAGTGCATATGTTCTTCATAGACAACTGACATTTCATTTATGTAATAGGTGTTGACTGCAGAGCACCATGGTGACACGATGTGTCATACAGAACAGGAGTGCTATTCAGATATCGGTCTTCACTTCCTGGCCTGGGATAGAATGAGAGAAGGTTACATCCTATCACATGGCAGGGATTAGTATTCACTGGCTCTGGTGAATATTGTTACACTCACTACATATATTTGCCATTTGGTTGGCATTCACTGTACAATAAGCATCTCACTAAATCTAACCAGACACACATAGTCACAACAGGTTTTGAAGGATAAATATACTTCAGTAAATATATTTGTAACAATTACTTGGAAACAATGATGTAATAGAGAAGCCACTGTATGTAATGAGGTAAGTGTTATAGTTATTAAACATCAATGAATAATTAGGCAACAAAATATATTCAACACACAATCTGTTAGGAAATGACTGTATCCATGGTGGTTTCATGTTGGCAGGAGGGGGAGCTGTTAACACAGATTACCGTGACAGCCAGGCTGCAGCTGTTAGGAAGGATGGATTCCACAAAAGGGAGACAGGCTGGGGTGCAAAGGGAAAAGGCATAATAGGACCATGGTATTAGACCTGAGAACTAGTTACCGCAGCCCTACTATAACTGAGTCAGAGTTTTTCTATTGAGTTTGAACTAATGGATTTTTCTGTTTGTTCTTTAGATTAGATGATGTAAATTATACATACAAAAGTGTGTAAATATAAAAACCAGAATCATAAGAGTACTTTTGAGTGAGAGAGAGAGAAAGAGAGAGAGAGAGTAGGATGGCACTGCAAACAAAGTGAGGCACAGACAGAGACCACATGAGATTTTGGATTTTGTGGAGATTCAGCAATGAGCAGAAGAAAAGGATGCTTAACTATTGATTAGTGGAGTAAAGTAAAATTGTTTCTGTCAAAGATAACCTCACAGAAAACTTTAGCTTCTAACTTTTATATAAAGGGGAACATTCTTAAAGACACATGAGGCCATTTAGGTTCCTAACTCTCATTGTAAATCAATGGGAATCAGACACCTAACTGATATTTATGTCTAAAAATCTCCCCCCACCCACCAAAAAACAAACAAATCCCAAAACAAAACATAGGTTAACCAAGTCCCAGAATAAAAAAACAAAACAAAATGGTATAACCCTGGCGGTAGAAGTCCAGCAGTGGATTAGGGTAGAAGTGCAAAATATATGACTACTTGCTTATGAGTGAGAGTCAGACCAGTAAGCTGTACTTTGGTACCAAGTCAATTGGCTGGCAAGATAAAATTATATCGTAAAGCAAGTAAATGAATATGATGTGCAAAATGGGTCTAATCTACTAGCAAGTTAACAAAATAGAGAGTAAAGAGGAACAATTTTATATGGGGTCTCAAAAAGCCTTTGACAAAGTCCCTCAACAACATGCATTTAAGGAAGCTGAGAAATCACAGGATGAGAGGTACTCTATTGGATTAGGATCTGGTGAAGAGACAGAAACCAGGTTAAGAATAAGCGGCCAACTTTCAATGTGGTTAAAGGTTAATTAACAGAAAGGTACCTCGAGGATCCATACAAGAATCAGTTTTATTTAGTATATTTTTATGATCTGGCAAAGATGGCAAATAGAGAAGTGGCAAAATGTGTGACAAAATTATCTCTCTTAGACTGAAGAAGACTGAGGCACTGCAGACAGATCTCAGAGAAGTTGGGCAATGGGCAGCATGATGGCAGATGAAAAGTTGTGTCTAAAATACAAGGTAACACATCAGATCTAATAACCTGAAATACTCACACACATTGCTCGGACCTGAATTATCAAGGTTCACTCAAGAGAAAGATACGGGCATCAGTGTGGACCACTGACTGACTGCTTAACACCCAATATCAGTCAACAAAGCAAAATGGTAGGAAACAAAATAATGAGATAGAAATAATAATGAAAATATTACAATGCCATTATATACATGAACGGTATGCCTCATCTGGAATACTAGACTCATGTCTGGTGATCACATCTTGTATGAGATATATCAGAAGTGATCAGAGGCATGTGACCATCTTTTAAAGGTTGGGAATGGCTTCTGTGTGATGAAATATTGAAGAGATAGGACTGTTTAGTTTATAGACAAGACGAATAAATGGTACATAAGAGAGACATATCTTCTCTATACCATTCATTATGTATCTGACACTTATTTACCCTCTCCTATAATACAACAATGGCATTCAATGAAACTGAAAGCAAACTAATTTAAAATTGATGCAAAGAAATACAAAATCTATAACCAACCTGTATAGCACATTAAAAAAAAAAGAACGATTGTGCCAAAGAGATAAAATCCTCATGCTTCAGCACGTAAGTCAACCATCAAGTGACAGGAATTAGGAAGATGATTCTCAATAGACAGTTTCATCCACGATTGTCCACTGTACTTTCCTCTAAGGTGTGTGTAACTGGCTATTGTCTGTGACAAAATACTGGACCAGATACATCACTGGACTTCTCTGGACTGACAAATCCTGTGTTCCCAGGTTTTCTTATGGGAAAGACAGAGTATGTTGTCACACAGGAATCCATTTTTGAAGCACTCTTTGCTGGAATGACTGCTTAAACCAGCCAATAGTAGCTATCAGAGCAGAAGCTCTCTGGTTAATATAAAAGAGGACTTGGGAAATAGGGCCAGATAAAGCAAAGAAAGGACAGAGCCATTGAAGAAACTGGATAGATGCTGGAACCTAGATGTCTTCTTGTTTCCAGTAAAGAATGTTGGAGAAAACTAAGTAAATCTGACATTAAAAGAGCTTAATTTCCACTATATAAAGTACTTTCAGGTGTCCAGACTTCTTATTCATTTCATGGGAATTATTAAAAAGGGAGTGTGTAGGAGTGAAATTCTGAAACCACATTATCACACGTTTAAAGATTTCACACTGTTTAGAAAGTATGTGATTTCTTTATGCTGTCAGCATTGCTTCTTGTAATCCTTTTTGCAGAGTTTTCAAAATGATAATGGGATTGTTTATAAACCAGTTTTAAGAAAGGAAAACGTTTGATTCAAACCTAAGAGACATGAATAGACTTGTCTCACCATCTCTCCTCTAAACATGATGGAAGTTATTTGAATAAATAATCCAAGTAACAATGTTTGCTGTAATAATGTTTAAACTAAATAATCCACAATTTTACTTGTCCGTTTGTAGTTAGTGATATGGGCCCTGCTCCAAAACCCACTGAAGCCAATGCAAAAAGACTCCTGTTGATTTCCATGGGCTTTGGATCAGCCCCAGGGCCCTATCCTTCAAGTTTTCTTTACGCAGGCCCCTAACTGAAGCCATCAGGATTAATTCATTACCATTTGCAAAGTGCTTTTGAGAGTCTCAGATGGAAGGCAATGGGAGTTCTGTGCACAGAGGGCTTGCAGCATTGGATCCATTAATAGTGCAGCATTTTTTAAGAGGACTCCTTGCTGGTATGGTAATAGATATATCCTACACCATTATACCGAATAATATGCAAAAATCCAGTTGGACAATAAAGTTTGTTTGCACTCACATTTCTCTTGTACATAATTAATTTCATTTACAGTACTGGAAATGTTGGGCTTTGACAAGATACATAAATTACATACATAAAGTAGATTACATAAATGTCCCATGCTACAATTAATTAACTAGATTGTCATTTTCTTAATCTTTATTAGGAAAAAGTATTAAAAACAAAAAGGGAAATCTGAGAAACAGTAAAATAGAAGAGTCAATAATGCAGTACAATAAACTCCATTTCTGGCATTTTTTCTAGTGCACCAACCCTAGGGACAGATCTATGCCAAGAGTACACTTTGGCAAACAGGAACAGAGTTAAATAGCAGACACATCTGCTGTGAATATTTGGCTGTTGATAAGCAAAATAGACACGGTTAAGGACCAAGTAATTTTTAATGTCTGCTGAAAGACCATGTCTGACGTGGTTTGGGATTTGGGGGATTTTACTGTCAAATTGATTACCTAACCAACAGGATCTACAAGTGAAAGAGCCATCCAGCAATACTGGAAGTTACTCACAGTGTGAGTAGCTGTTTAAAAAAAGAATAAAAGAACAAAGATACTATACATATTAACAAAATAAGGCCCAATGGCCAGTTAAGAATCAGTCCCTAAATTAATATATCCTGGTGTTTGTTAAACAGCGTAGTATTGTAAACTACATATCTTCATGAAGTGCATTTTAAGAGATGTTACTTTTGTTTATTTTCTATGAAGTAATTGCATCACATATGCACAATTTCTCTACAATTATTATTAATTCTACATGAAAAGTCTGTATCACTTTGTACTTCTGTAGTAGCCCCCATCTCAAATCTCAAACACTTTCTAAACATTAATCAGTTAAGCCTCCTAGTCTCAAACCACAGTCCATGAGGTAGGTATTACGGTCTGCATTTTTTCAGATGACGAAACTGAGGAACAAAGAGGTGAGATACCATGACCAAAGTCAAGTAGTCATTTAGATTGTAAGTTCTTCAGGGCAGGGACCATGTTTGGGCTGAGTGTTTGTGCAGGACTTAAAACAATGGGACTGTGATCAGGGCTTGCAGTCACAGAAGAAGTTTGTAGCAGAGACAAAGGGCAGGTCTACACTTAAAAAGTGCTTCAGCTACTGTGCTGATGGGGGAGAGCTTCTCCTGTCAGCATAATTAATTCACCTCTGCAAGGGGCGGTAGCTAGGTCAATGGGAGAAGCCCTGCCATAGATATAGCGCTGTCTACACCAGGGCTTAGGTCAGTCTAATTGCGTTGCTCAAGGTTGTGGATTTTTCACACCCTGAATGGTATAGTTATACTGATGTAAGGTTGTAGTGTAGACCTGACTCTCGGCTTCTTTGGACATCCAGTGCATTGCTTTAGCACAGGATCATTCATTCTCTTACTTTTACTGGGTATCCAGTCATTGCCTTATTTTTAAATCCAAGAGTGGGATTTTTTTTACCCCAAGTGGTCTCTAGACAGCAGCAGTTACTGCAGAAGGAAGATGCACATACCCATCATTTTCAAAGGAGTGCCAGCTAACAACTCTTGAGACCAACCCTGTTCATTTCCTCCCTCTAGGAAGCTATTTGAAAGTCACTGCCTACATGTACTTTAGAAATAGCTCAGAATTATTTAGGAGTCACGGGGATTTAACGAGGTCTCTTATATTCCTCTAGTGAAAAAATGCACATCTTTACCAAACCTTAAAACCTGTAGTGTTCTTTTCATTGTATTAAAGAGCTCAGAGGTTTGGTTCCTTTATTCTCAGGTCAGTATTGAACAGAAGTAACTAATTAGTATCTTTTACATGACCACATGATGCATTCACCTGGGTTTCATTAGTAGAATGAAAAGGAAGCTTGTTCAGCTCCCCCACTGAAAAGGGCAAAGCTAGCGCAGCAGGCCACCCTGCAGTTCCTGCCCAGGCTTTCTTGGCTAGTTTTCTTAGTAAACATGCTAGTTTTTGGAGTTGTTTCACTGCTCAGTAGGTTTTCCCTACTAATGAGAGAGTCTTAATAGGCAGGAAACCTAGAAAAGTAAGAAGCTGTTGCTCCCAGCAGAATGGGTTTTCAGACAAGATGAGGGGACCTTTTCCAATAAAAGGGAGGTCCTGACTTCACCTGGCATTGTTTGCTGTATCCTGGACTCCAGTTACTTCCAGGGGATTTTATTGGGGGGGGGGGAGGGGAATAATTCCTCTGCACGCTCACAAAATCCAGCTCCTGATAAGTTATTGCTGCATGTTCATTACACTGAGATGAAAACAACCTAGCAGGGTATAATTATGGGTTTACTAAAAGCACATTGAGTCCAAGTGATATTAGCTGATTGGTGGGGACAGGGAAAGAGGGTTGACCTAATGGCCCGATTCTAATGATAGGAGAACCCAAATATATTGAGCAAACAAATGGGTCCTCTTGGATTATACACTCACATTTGCTGGAAGGGGCTTAGTTTTTGAAAAGTTATAAATCTTTCTCCTGCTGCACACAAACTACTTCCCTTCTTTCCGTTTCTGGCTCTGTGCCCACAGTGAGCATTCTCTCCTCACCCAGGCACTGCTGCTTTGTCTTTAGTCTGAGTATGGGAGGTTATAGGCTGCCCATAAGTAAATTATGGTAGAGGGTGGGGAGCTTAATTATACTGGCCCCATGTTTGACATTGCTGCTCTGTGTAGTGTCCCCCAGGCTCTGCAGCTTCTGTTCCAGAAATTCATCTACAATACCGTCCTTGGAGAAAGAAGCTTTGATAACATTGAATGCCTCTTGGTTTTCAGAATGCACAGTGCTTGTACTCCTCAAAGGATAAAGACTGCATGGGGCTAGCACCTCTGGCCATCCCAAAACGGATGGAGAGAAAGTGGAAGTATGACTCTACTCCCCGTCTCACATTTTTCACAGAACTGGATGGACCCAGAAAAACACACACACCGTATCCCTTTACATGGTATATCAGCAGCCATACTTTCCTTGCATGCCACGACTGTGCTGATCTAACAATTCTGCAGCCATCAAGGACTTCATATTGTCACTATACCGTATGCTGTGGCTGCACAGGACTTTCCAGAAATTAGCAGCATGAGAGTTCAGGTTATTCTCTATGCAGAAAGCTGAGTCCTCAACCATTTGAACCAGAAGTTACTTCATTAAGTACTTGGAGGACACTTTATTTTATTTTATTTTTTTTGGTGCACAGTAGGATGACCTACTGCCTCGTGGGCCATTTGTTAAAGAATAGGTACATTTCACAAAGCCAGGTACCAATGGATTAACAAGGAATTCTTTGCAGAACTGCAACAGAGCTCTCTGTCCTTCAGGGTATCATGATTAGACTTGCTATTTGAGCAAAAATGGAGAAGCACTAAGAGAGCTGCTGTAATCCACCTGGTGAGAATGGAAGTCAACAAGCAGCACCCCTTGCTGCCAAGGTTATTCGATATGGTATTTCACTGTAAAGTCATGCCTGAACAATTACCCTGCATTATTCCATCAAGCTGATGATGTTCACCTGACTGAAAATGGGGCCGACTTATTTAATGCAGATCTTCATGAAGTGCTGGATTTGTGCCTGTCAGGAGCGTTCAGTTAGATAAAAAGAGCGGGGGCAAATTACTGGCCTGTTCTGTGGCAGAGGATCATTACAACACTGAATCTGGAGGGAGAGAGAGAGTTCCAACAGTTTCAAAGGCAGGGGAGAAAAAAGCACAGGAAGAAACTTTGTGTTTTTTATTTGACCCGTAACTGCTTAGAGGAGACAAAATGAAAGAATATGCATGAACGGAATGAGTTCATTCCTCTAGAGAGATGGAATGCGCAGTGCTCCTTCTCCTCATCCAGGCAAAGGGACTGATATTACTGTGAGTGCTGAAGAAATCTAGTAATTACTCTGGCCAGATTCATATTAGAAGGACACTGTCACGTACTTTATAAAACAAATTATAAAACTCTTCAGTGCTTGCCATACTTCCTCTTAAATACACAAAAATATTTCTTCCATTATCAGTTTCAGCCTTTCCCATTTGGCAGATTTTCATTCTTTTTGTCCCGGTATTTTATAAAAACCTTACATTTAAAAAGCACTCTCTCTCTCTCTCTCTCTCTCTCTCTCTCTCTCTCAACCTTCTCCCTCTCTCCCTAAATTTAACTCAGGTTTTCACTGTGTGCATCTACACTGAGTGTTTCTTTCAGTGGTGCACAGTGTATGTACCTCTGCAGCCCCCCAGCATGGATAAAATTGCATTGCAGACAGTGAGGCAAGTAAACTTAAGAGACAAAGACATGCCTGAAGAGTGAGAGTATGCACCAGAATACATACCTGACAGCTCGCTGCTCTCCTAAGCCGTGCCTCCCGATCTACACTGCTATTTTTAGCAGCGCAGTATCCTGCAGATGTCCCCCTGTTGGAGCCTTTTCTCACCACAGGGAAAGACTCTGGCAGGGGGGAAGCAGTGGGGAAAGACTGCCTCTCCACTGCCAGAGCTTGTCCTTGCCACAGTGAAAGGATCCAGCAGCAGGGAGCTGCTCAAGCCTTTTCCCTTTGCCAGAGTCTTTCACTGACACATGTAGCTACATGTTGCAGTGTGGCTGTGGTGTGCTTTTCACTGCAGCATGTAGCTACATGTACACTACATGCCACCGCCAGTGGTGTGCAGTGTAGATGTAGCTTTTGAGGGTTAGACTGTGCCCAGCTGCTCCAGAGGGAACAAAGACTTCCCCCTGTAGGGCAGCTGTTGTACAGATATGCTCCCTCTGCTTGCTCCATGGGATTCAGTACACTAAAGGGGGCAGGGAGGGGAAGAGGGAGCCATGGCTCTGGTACCTCTGTATACTGACCTGGGTATACTTAGGGGAGGGTGAGGGACTGAGGAGAATTCCTCTCAGGGCACCCCTTAGAGCAATGTGACTCTACACTGCCCCCCCCCCAACAGGGAGCTGGTACAATTGAGCCTTATAAAAAAACAAGCATATAGAAGAAACAGGAGAAAAGAAGCAGAAAGGAAACAAGTGAAGGTGTCATTAATCAACATGTTTCTCTTGTTCCAATACTATCTCCGACACAACCATCATTATATTCATCATACAGCCATCACAGCCATCATATCAATATTCCTCTGCTCCTTGAAGTCTTTAAACTACGATTTGAGGACTTCAATAGCACAGATATAGGTGTGAGGTTTTTTGCAGGAGTGGTGGGTGAAATTCTGTGGCCTGCGTTGTGCAGGAGGTGAGACTAGATGATCATAATGGTTCCTTCTGACCTAAATGTCTATGAATCTATGAATCATTTCCTAAAATATCATTTCTTGGGGAAATTAAAAGAGCGTAAGATTACAGTCTAGCTCTGTTTAGCAAATGATAACTCCAACCAACCAAATGTACATATATGAGGGGAGAGGGGAAAGGAAATGGACTCTTTGGCCAAGTAACAGCTAGATTAGGGGAAGGGAGATTTATCCAGCTACCCCCTATGTACTCCCGCTTTGTGTCTGACTGGATTATTTTAAGTATCCAACGTATGGAACAATTTTCTTTCCTTGGGAATTCCATGATGGTTTTTCTTTCCTGTCACAGTTAGAGGGCTAGCTGCCCCTCTACCCCTCTCACGTCTCGCTGAGTGCATCCCCACAGGTGTCAGGCCTTGTGCCTTTATTGCTTCTGGGGTGGAGTCATGTGATTCTTAGGCTGGGCCCTCATGCAGGGTACTTTGTGGATTAAACCTGCAGGTCCAGCTGGGTTAGGCATCTATGGTTCTTCTTTTCAGGACCTGTGACCAGTGGCGAATAGAGTGATCAGAGAGCCTTTTAAATCAAAATATTGTTTAATATTAACAGTAGGAACAAAACACAACAAAATGGAGAAAATATTTTAAGCCATAGATAGTCTATATGCATGTCTATAACCCTACCATCCTGTGATGATGGGCCAGGCAGACCTAATTTCTTCAGCCATCCCTAGGGTGTGTATGTGTATCAGTTTGTTCAGCTTCTCAGCAACAACACTCTTCCCCTGGAAAGAGTGTCATTTTTTATCTAGTTCTTTGTTCTCTCAGTTTCTGAGGGGCTTTTGGGCCTGCTGTCTGAAACTAGCTTGGTTGGCTTAGTGAAGGTTGAGCCAGTCTCCATGGGGACAATGGCTCTCCCATTGTCCTGTAACCTCCCTCAAGGGCTGTCTGAGGAGTGTCATATCTCGAATTATAGGTTTGCCATCCTGTTTCCCAACAAGCTGGTTTAATCCAGGTGTACATCTGGACTACATATAGTCATATGGTGTACATTCCAATAATCAGGTTTCCATGCAGGATTCATACATTACAGAGCAGATCTATATCCATTACAAATCTCTTCAACAAATTTTTGATCAAGAAGGTACACAAGCCCACAGCATCTTATGAGAAGGAAACTGCAGACTGACAGGTTAACTTCTATCACACACCCTCTCTCTAAATGTGCCCCATCTACTTGAATATAGTTTCAAAACTACTTTGAAGGAAAACAAGACCCATGGACAACTTTTTCCTCCCTCAACATAATCATTCATTGTTGCACTATAACTTAAAGATGGAAATGTAAAATATATATATTTTATATATATATATATGACATTTCTTCAAAACTGATTTATTATATAGAATGTAAGTAAGGATTAGAGGGTTACTATCAGGTCCGTTTAGGCCCACAATTTAAGTTTTCTGAAAAATGCAGGGTGACAGGTGTAACCCACCTATTCAAAGTTGAATCATTTTGATTTCCATATTTGGATCTTCCTGTTGCCTGTCTCCCCTAATCCTTACATCTATATTATGCCACTGAGCTACAATGTGTGCAAATCACATCTTTGTTTAAATGGAAATTAAGTTCTCAGGAAAGAATGATGGGCCCCTTTTTGCCAGTTAATGAACTTCTCTTTGTTGTGGTTGTTTAAAGCAGAGGGAGATGATAATTGGAGTTACGCAAAGGAATTGTTTTATTGTGTTTCAAAATTTGAAGTACATTGTGTTCTGCTTACACAATGGACCAGTACAATACAGAGCTTGTTAAAAGTTGCCACAAAAGGCCAGAGTCTCAGTGGGTATGAATCAGTGTAACTTCAAAATCCAGCCTAAACAGAATAACAGGTTTCAGAGTAACAGCCGTGTTAGTCTGTATTCGCAAAAAGAAAAGGAGTACTTGTGGCACCTTAGAGACTAACCAATTTATTTGAGCATGAGCTTTCGTGAGCTACAGCTCACTTCATCGGATGCATACTGTGGAAACTGCAGAAGACATTATATACACAGAGACCATGAGACAATACCTCCTCCCACCCCACTCTCCTGCTGGTAATAGCTTATCTAAAGTGATCATCAAGTTGGGCCATTTCCAGCACAAATCCAGGTTTTGAGAAAACCTGGATTTGTGCTGGAAATGGCCCAACTTGATGATCACTTTAGATAAGCTATTACCAGCAGGAGAGTGGGGTGGGAGGAGGTATTGTCTCATGGTCTCTGTGTATATAATGTCTTCTGCAGTTTCCACAGTATGCATCCGATGAAGTGAGCTGTAGCTCACGAAAGCTCATGCTCAAATAAATTGGTTAGTCTCTAAGGTGCCACAAGTACTCCTTTTCTTTTTCCTAAACAGAATAATTATAGAGACAAGGTGGGTGTGGTAATATCTTTTATTGGACCACTTTCTGTTGGTGAGAGAGCGAAGCTTTCAAGCTAAACAGAGCTTTTTCTCAGGTCTTCCTCTGAAACGTTGAGGGTCACAGTTAAATGCACGTTCCAACAGATAGTACATATAATAAGGAACCATTCAAGGTGAAATGGCCCAAATACGTGCTAACTACTTATGCTAAACTATCTGTTCTACCTTGTATTTAGCTGTAACACTCAGAGTACCTTTCCCGGACCCGAGAAGGGCTTGGTAAGAGAGACAAGCTTTCAAGCTAAACAAACAGAAGTTGGTCTAGTAAAAGATGTTTCCTCATGCACTTGGTCTCTGTAATATCCTGGGACTGACATGGCTACAACACCACTGCATAAACTGAGAAATGTGATTCTGGGAAATGAATCAGATCAAGTGAAATACCTTAATCAAACAATCCAATCAATCAGGGAAATAACTTGTATTAATATGTGTTTTTAGCACAAGGAGATCAGGAGAAGAGAAATAATTTTGTTTAATATCCCATGATGGTAAGAATGGGAAGGTTAAATCAAACGTAATAGGTACTTCATTAAAATTTGATTAAACTCAAAGACGAAATTTGACTGTCACGTTCACCTCCGGGGTGGGAGGAGGTGCATGTCTTAAAATTCTCCTGGTCCCATTATCCACTACCCCATGTGGTACTTTCTTCTGCCGCTATTCCAATTGGTTGCTTCCCAGGATGACCCAATCAAGCAAGGTACTTCAAAATCAAAGCACCTACATACTTAACATTAGGCAGATACTTAAATATCTTGTTAGATCAGGGCTAATGAGAGCAAGGGTATCATTCTGTAGACATGGCTAACAAAGCTCAGTATTCTAATAGGTGAGTTAGCTATTTAGAAATCTTTTAAAATACAGGCAGATTCACAACTCACAAAATATTTCTCTAGGTATTCCATATGGGAAAATGATCCTCAAATCCCAATCTGGAGGTCTCGAACTGTTTTTTCAAATTTATATATAGGCAAAAAGAGGCAGCCTGAGCAAGAAATCAAAGTTGTTCTTCCCAGCCTTTCCTTTCAGGATTCTGATCTTACCAAAACACTAAGGTTTCTATATATCCTTGGAAATGATTTTCTAAAGATTAATAAATTCACCATTGTCTCCAGGCATTTATTTCTACATTAAAAGGATTCTTGTTTCAAATCAATGAAACATGGCAAAGAGTTCAACTTGAGGTCTGTACTTGATATATGTCTAGTACAGACCTTTTCTTCATTATTTCCAATCTACCCAATGTTGTGCATGTAAATTCCCTACATGTAGAAAGCTAAGATAAATGTTCACATAAAAAAGCCTATTCAGTTACAACAAACAACCACCACTTTGTCAGAATTAGGTATTGAAAGCTATTGGAAGGTTTCATTTGACTGAGAAAGTGGAAGAATGGTGCTAAACACACACTCTTTCTGGTTTTCCTTAAAGGAAACATAATTGCACTATGTAAAAAATATACTGGCCTATATTCTGATCTTGGTTACACTGCTGCAAATAAAAATGAAGTTGACAGAGTTCTGATTTACATGAGTGAAAATAAAAGCAAAATTTGGGTCATGATACTGTAAACTATTACCATGTATCTAACAAGCATACTTTGTAAATTATATTTAAAAAACTGCCTGGAGGGCTAGATTTCAAAAATATAGGCTCTGATTCTGCAAATGCTTATGCACATGATTAATCCCATAGTACCCAGGGTCAACTCAAGTGTGTTTCCAGGATTGGGGCCACAGTATGTCTGAATTCTCCTAAGGACATTCTCTCAGGATGTAGATTTCACCTTTAATTTCCTGAACTTTTTAAAGTTTTTTTTTTTAAATGAAGAGTTTTGGCCAGTGCTTTTGATTTTATCACCTTCTAGATACGCAACACACGTTTTTCAATCACAGACCGAACAGTGGCCTTACATCTTTTTACACTTTTTGTTGTTCCATAAATCAGAGCTATTTTAATTATGATGTTTATTGGTTATAAAATTGGTTCTGAAAGTGTGATGTATGTCTTTAAAGGATCCAATCACAGAATAGTTGGCAGAAAAGTTGGTGTATTTCCTAAGTTCTTCTTTGATGTCATTTGACAAATACTAAAATACTTTAATAACCAAGTTAGCCTTTACTTCTGCAAGGCAATAATAGATTTTTTTTATTAATCCTTCAACTAAATATAATTGATAACTGCAAGAGAGGCGAGCTGTATTTTTTTTTTTAATCATAAGACTGGTGTCAAGAATGTCTGTCTGCTCAACTGTCTATTCCTATCTTCTTAAAGAGTGTTTACAATCGGAGATAATGACAGACACAGTCATCATTGTAGAATCTAAGTGCCTCCCAAGAGACAGATAATAACCAAAATCTTAACAGGTCAATGGAGGTCTAATTTTTCTCCCTACTTCACCCAAGGCTGTCTCTGTCATCTTTATTTTTTTTTTAAAAACAAAATAAATAGTTTCTCTAATCTCTCCTCCTCCTCTCTTCCTGCTGGCCTTCCCTTCTGTTTTTCCTGCTTGTCTACTTTTGCTTTCTATCTTTGCTGTTTTGAGTTACAGTTCTGGGAAGCTCAATTGAAGAGGTGAGTTGACACTTCCTTCTGATGTTCTCATCTCTCCTGCTCACTCCACCAGGAGCTGTTGGCAAATATTCATGTGCCACCATATACCTAGTTTTAACTGGCAATTTCAGTGACTAAGTAGCATGTTAGTATAAATAAGTTGTGTAAATAAGCTGCATTGTTTTTAATTAAAAATAAATGCAGATAAGGGTCTCCCAAAATATGTGGTGAATTTGTGTTGATTTTGGCAAATTGCTTTTGTTTAAAATAAAATAACATTTTGTTTTTTTACATTTCCCAAGCTGAACATTTAGATAGCTCAGGCTAGATTCACCACGGCTATTCAGGTGCCATTCACAAAACCAAAAGGAGGCGGAGCCCTTAACCCAAATATTCATTGGGCCAGAGTGAGAGAAAGAAACCCTAGAGTCTAGTAGTTAGGGCACTCACCTGGGAGGGGGGAGACTTGTGTTCCAGTCCCTGTTCCAGTGTGGGGATTTTCCTCTGGATCTTTCACATCCTGGGTGAGTGCCCTTACTCCAGGGCTATGGGCTATAAGGGAAGGGAGCGGAACACCACCACCACTCCCTTCTCAATTTTGTGAATCTAGCTCTTCATTTTCTTTGCTTCTGTTACAAACGCCCCAAATGAAATGTTTTGGGTCAAACAAAAAGGTTTAGTTCAACCTGATATAAAAGGTGGGTTTTTTTGTTTTTACTTTTTCCAACTCACTGGTAATTCTGAAAAATTCCCGTGTCAATTTGACTTGAACAGAACATTCTTTTCAAATCTTCAGAACTGTCAGCAAACTGGAGAAGTCAGTTATTCTCACAGATGTAATGTTTACACCTGCAGACAGCTGGGTAGATGTAAAATGACTGATTACATAAGTAGATACCTAATTAGTATGTGCCATTAGGGTAGCTGCAAAATTGACATGCAATACATTTTTTCCACGTGTAGTTTTCAAAATCTGGACTTAATCTCTTCTCATCAAGAAAGCAGGTCTAGAAATTTTTAAAAACCAGGCACAATTTAAGGATCAATTAATGTTAAGAGCATTTTGAAAATTAGGGGAACTATAAAAGTGCTACATATTATTACTGGGAGTTCAATCCTGCACCCAGAGAAGTAAAAATATTTGCAATTAACTTCAATGGGTGCAGGTTCAAGCCACTGGTGTGAAATAAACATTCCTATAGTAAATACACTCAAATAATTGAAAGCAATCTTATAACGCACACCTATTTTCAATATTCATAATTGTGCTAGAATCTTAAAGAAATTGCTTCTGTCAATTAGAGATGGATATTGGATGTAACGTATTTACATCCAGTGATGTTCATAAAGTGTGTGCACTACTGAACTGCAAATTAGTAATATTCTCCTGCATTTCCTTTTTAGCTGAGTCACTATAGTTCATTGTAGACAGCATAGCTACGTGATATCATTCTTTTAGAATCACTGGAAGTTGCACTAAGTGAACAGTGAGAAAATCCAAATAAATATTGTGAGTAAAATTTGCAAAAAGCACTTAAGTCCCATTTTCAAATGGGACTCAGGAGCTTGAAGTCAATTAAAGTACTTACATGCTGGATCAGGGCCAGATTGCTCAGAACATTCCAGGATTAAGCCCTAAGGGTGGGATTCAAAGTGATTTAGGTGCCTAACTTCCATTGACTTCAGTGGGAGTTAGGTGCCCAAGTAACTTTATGTATCCCAACCTATGTGCCTAAATAACTTTTGAAAATGGAAGTTAGGTGCTTTTGAAAATTGTATCCAACAGGAAATTTCAAGTTTTACCCTATTGTTTCCTTCATCTAAAATATACTCTCTCCCCCTACACTCATTGTTTATTGACTGCTTTAGTCTTTCTCCAGCAATTTATTCCCTTTCCATTAAATATTTCTGCCCAAATTTCCTTTTTTTCTCTGTTAATCACTTTATGTCCCTTACTACTCCCTTCACTAATGTACAAGTTGTTCACATTACAATACAAACTTCTCTCACTACACTTTGTTCATCACTTTTATAATTTTGAAACTTCTCTGTAATCTCCTCTTGCCCAGTGAGAATAAGCCCAATCATGGCGGTGTCGAGACCCCTCAGTTCCCACTCAGTGGAAAACTGTGATGACATTTGCAAGTTCCTAGTGCAATCAGCAGCTCAATTCCTAGCGGGAGCTCAGCAACTTGCTTCAGGTGCTCAGCTTTGAAAACCAAGCTATTTGTATTGAGGTACCTACAGATTTTAGGAACCTAACTTTAGGCACCCCGGTCTGAAAGTGTTCGCCTTTGTGGAGAGGCAGTAAAGAGGGAAGCAGCATATGAGGAAAAGAAGGCAGGAAGCATGAGGCTGGTGGATGCTGATTTGTTGCTCAACAGATGGACCAGGTGTGACCCCGGCAGACCAGATCATGACACAGTGTATTCAGGCCAATTCACTTGTGTATTAGTATATATCAAAGTGATTGTTGAAGGTAGGAGAGTGCATTTGGTCTTTAGACTTCATAAAACTAATGGGACATTACTCACATTGTTTTCTCTATCTGTATCCTGTTATGATGCAGCCGCAAACATTTACATTGTGTATACCCCTGTAAGTAAATAACCTATCAAAGAAGCTTTGTGGAATGCTAATGAAGGATTTTATAAGAAAAAGTGCTAAAGCAAGTGGTCATTGTGTGCGATGTCCGGATGTCAGAGACTCAAAAGTGCATTCCTCACTTCCTGTCATCAGTGTCAAGTGGGCAGTGACACGGTCAGCTGGTTTTCTGTCAGAAGAAGATGTAAGTATAAATTCAAGGAAAGATACTTCATCTCTGGACTGTTACAAGGAAGTGTCCCAGATGCAAAGTGGAGCTCTTTAGAGACAAACTGGATACCTTGAAAAGACTTTTGGGAATCTGGCAGTTTATTACATCACTGCTAACATCTGGAATTACAAACTCTGACTCACCTGCTAATATATTTTACCTGCTTTAACCTTTCAATAACTCTCATTCTTTTTTCTTAGCTAATAAATGGTTAGTTTATTATAGAATTGGTTGCCAGTGTTGTCTTTGGTGTAAGATCCAGAGTACTTATTGATCTGGGGTAAGTCACTGGTCTCTTGGGACTAGGAGAAATCCAATGTGGTGTGATTTTTGGTTTAAGTGACCATTATCACAAAGTTCAGTTTGTCTGGGTGGCAAGATAGACTCTACAGCCAAAGGGGACTGTCTGTGACTCTATGGTAAAACTGGTATAAATAATCCAGGAGTTCACATTTGGTGAAATCTAATTACAGTACACACCACCATCTTGGGATATCTGCCCTGTTTCTGACAGTCTGCCCTGAGGTAAGCACTCACAGTTGTGAGCCACTCCAGACAGCATGACACCAGGGAAGGGTGAAGGAAGTTAGAGTGGTCTTCTTAAAGGGAAAGGAAAGGGTAAGGATTAAGACTGAGAAGAAAGCTGGATGTTGAAGGCAAGGAGAAGGATACTCATTCTCAGGATACTAATGGTTAAATAAACTTGCACCACTTTGAAAATATAAGAAGAAACATCTATTTACCAAGAGTTCCTCCTAGGGACATAACAAATTTATTTTATGTGTGTTTATTATATCTTTTTGACAGAGTGATTGGGCATATCATCATTAAAAATAAAAACGCATAGATTTTTGTTATATGTAAGGGAATACTAGAATGGTTTTATTGGTCATAAACCAGTCAATATTTCCAGGTCAAGTGCTACCTAAAAAAAACATATTTCAATCAATACCACTCATGTTAAAAAGCTATAAAGTGGTCTCAGGATTATGTGCTCTGACCTTGCAATGTATGTTTTAAATTTATTTATGTAACTGAAAGAAAATGAAAAAGTGCTCTGAAGCACACAACCACAATGGTGTTCTTTACCTGTAGAAACAGCATAAGTATAATTGTATCATAGAACTCAAAGAAATGATATATCAGTCTGGAGATCCTATATCTGTGCAACTCTACTCGAGGCAAAGAGAGAAATCATCCCTTAAGTCTGTTTTGGAAGGGAGGCTGATATGAGAACATGTTCAAATGCTGTAAAATAATTTGGTTCTGTGTTCATTTTCTAAACACTCAAATAGAGTGAACTCTGTCTAAAGTGAAGCTACAGTAAAGTAGAGTGAAACTCCCTGAAATGGTGAACAAAGCATCTGGATGCTGATCATTCTCTTCTTATTCCCATTGTATGTAGCAGTGAGAATCATCCTAGGATTAAAATGGTTTCTGCTCTATCCAAAATAGACCACAGTAACATTGGTAGGAAAGGGAATGAATCTGGAAGTACTAGAGGGGGGTCTGACTGTTCATTTTATGGAGCAACTACACTAATCCTTTGTCTAATTAGTAAAATTCGGAGATCTTGTTGGAATTGTTATTGATCCCAAATTCCCAAATTTCAGTGGGGACCTTCAGTGTTTTTATTCTGCATCAGGCAGCATTCTTGGTACAATTTAACAGTTGTAATGTAGCGATCCTCCAGATATGCCACCTGGAAAGTAATATTATGGCCCTTTCTTCTGTTACTGTTGAAAGTTGATAAAATCTTGAACAAGCTTTAGTGTGAACATCTCTAGCAACATTGATTTGTTTATTTTATTGGCTCCAATAGTTGTTGCTCATCCTATTTCAAATGAAATAGATTTCTTAAAATGAACCAGTATTAAGTGATAAACAATTTTTAAACTCAATATAAATATTAAACTTATTTAAAGATTGGAGCTGTTTGAAGTATTGCACTAATTAAGAGATGACACAGTCATCTTCTTCCAATAGGCAGAAACACGGTCAGTCTTATACAGGGGTGGGCAAACTTTTTGGCCTGAGGGCCACATCAGGGTATGGAAATTGTATGGCGGGCCATAAATGCTCATGAAATTGGGGGTAGGGGTGTGGGAGGGGGTGAGTGCTCTGGCTGGGAGTGTGGGCTCTAGGGTGGGACCAGAAGTTAGGAGTTCAGGGTGCGGAAGGGGGCTCTGGGTTGCGGTACTGGGGTTGTGAGGGCTCTGGGGTGAGGCTGGGAATGAGGGGCTTGGAATACAAGAGTGGGCTCTGGGCTGGGATCGAGGGGTTTGGAGGGTGGGAGGGGAATCAGGGCTGTGGCAGGGATTGGGTCACAGGGGGTGGGGGACTCAGGGGTGCAGGCTCTGGGCGGTGCTTACTGCAAGCAGCTCCTGGAAGCATGTCCTTGCTCCAGTTCCGAGGCATGGCTAGGCGGCTCTGCATGCTGTCCCGTCCGCAGGTGCCACCCCTGCAGCTCCTATTGGCCGGGAACCATGGCCAATGGCAGCTGTGGGGGTGGTGCCTGTGGATGGGGTGACACACAGAGCCACCTGGCCACGCCTCCGCATACTACACAGGAGCCGAAGCACGGGCTCGAGCCGGAGGGCAGGTCATGCTGGCTGCTTCCTGGGAGCCACGCAGAGCAGGGAAAGCCCCCGACCCCGCTCCCCTGCGGGAGCTGAGGGCCAGATTAAATGGTCTGATGGGCTGGATGTGGCCCACGGGCCGTAGTTTGCCCACCCCGGTCTAATAATTGTGAGTGATCTGCAAGTATTCATCACTTTTGGGATTCAGGACTCGATCTCAAAAGGACTTAGATGCTTCAGGTGCCACTGAAATCCTCAAAACCACCGTTCAGCTGCCACCTAAAATCCCTGAGTTAAAATTCTCTGGACGCTTAAGTTTCTGCCAGTGAGCATATGCACAGCTGCCTCACCCTAGGCACCTATCTCATGTCAAATACCCAGCAGGATCTTCAGACTAAGTATTCCCCTACCTATTTCACCTACAGGGCCTGATCCAGAAGGTGTTCTCAGAGCATACCTAAGCCCACACCAAACAACAAGGACAAGGAAAAAGGAGAAGGCAACTCCCTCTTATAAATAGTGGTTAGGGTACTCACCCGGCAGTGAGTATACAGTCCATCCATGCTGGAAGAAAGGTTATTGAAACATGAGCATGAATTAAAGAGGAAAGAAAAAGAGAAAAATGACGGTAGAACCACAGGCCATAAAAATTAAATTGCATATTAAAATTATTATATAATTTTACTTTATACTCTACTTGATGCACATTTTCTTTAGTGTACTGGGTGTTTAGGAACAGATATTAATCCTATTTGATGGCATTTATTATACACAGTGATACTCACTGTGGATCTGAGATTAGAATGTGACCCTATAACTGTTCAGTACAGGTAACCTGAGATTGCTCACTGGAAAATACTGTCATTTTAAGAAAAATGTAAAGTCCAGAGTTTAGAGTTCAGAAGTGTGGAGAACAAATAGTCTAGTTTGAGCCTACTTGTTTCCAATCTATGAAGAGTTTCAGAGTAGCAGCCGTGTTAGTCTGTATTCGCAAAAAGAAAAGGAGGACTTGTGGCACTTTAGAGACTCACAAATTTATTAGGGCATAAGCTTTCATGAGCTACAGCTCACTTCATCGGATGGAAGAGCCGTGCAATTAATTTATTCCATGAGGTGAGGGCTAGTGAATACCTGAATTCTTTGCAGACCACCACTTTTTTGTCTTCTATACAAGTGTTCACACACATCCCACCTGTTTGGGAGGAATAGACATGCCAGAATGATAAACAAAGGAACAAATCTATATGAGGTATCCTGCATCCATGGAATGGAGTGGAAACATTCAATGATTTAGTTCTGCATTATGAGAAGATAAAGCACTGGTTTGTGGAGCAATAAGGAAATAAACTTCCAACCTCTCCCTTTGAACAGACCTTCAGACCTTCTCCATTGCACAGAAGTCCTACATTTCTTATCTCTCATCTTTTTTTGCCTAAGAGCAAAACATTCCTGCAGTAAAGGAGGAAATGATTCTCTTGATCATCTGGCTGATCTTTTAGGACAGGAGATGAAAAGATGGACATGGAACCAAAGATGGACATATCAGGAGAATATTAACTCTTATAAAAATCAAATTCTATTATGAGGACGATGAAACAGACATACATGCAATTCAGCATACTGATCAGACAGTAGAAACATTGTAGGCTAATGAATAACAATTAATTTTGCATAATCACTCAGCCAGTTTCCTTTCTAATTACTTGGTCTAAAAGTAAGCTTTTTTGCCCATATTCAAAGTGCCTAGAAAACCCTGAAGTAGAGGGGTGCAGATTTGTGGATATGGTTATGTCTATAAAATAATGTTATGTAATCTTAACATGGAAGTCATCTGTATCACCAACGTACTCACGTTATCAAGTTGCGGTGCTTTGGAAGATACTGGGACGTAAAAGTTTTCTAAGGTCTCTTTGTGCTAAAGCTTTGAAAATAAATATGCCTCAGTTGATTTTGGTCAGCCCATCAATCTAATAATTATAATATTTCAGAGTCCTTTTCAAACAAGAAGCAGTCTTTTACATTTTCTTTGATTAGTTCACTCACAAACAGACCTTTGCCCTTTCACAAGGGCTTCCTAGGCTTCCACCGTCAATTGAATCCATGACAGTTCTTCTGCAACATAAATAGTTGGGGGGGGGGGGAAATTGTGTGTCAAACATACAGTTTGCTGTTGGTTAATACTTATATGCAACTCTCTGCAGAGGCTATCAGATGTTTCACCCTGGCAGCAGCAGAGTTTAAAGATGGTAGTATCTAAGATGCAGAGCTTTTGGCAAAAAAGAGGCTTTACGTCAGTGTCCCTAGTCTATTTTTTAGCAGATGTGAAGTTGGATAGTTCCTCAACTGAGAGCAGAATACTATAGCAATTGATACAAAAATACCTTTTTATGTGCAGAAAGGAGAGCTGTCCTATTCCCAGATGTAGTCCTGTGGGCTACATCAACACCATCACCCTTTGCATACTTTTCTTGTGACCTGAGATGTTGCTCAAGAACAGAATCGAATAATAAAGTCCTTCATTTCCTTTCCACCATGTTTATCAAAGAATTGAGGCCAGCCAGGTTTGCCTTACTTCCTCCTTCACCGTGAACTGGAACCAAAGAGTTCAGCTTGGAAACAGTAAGTATTGGTGGCTGCTCCCCATTATATGTACAGTGGGTTTTATTTGCTGCTTAACCTTTGGTCCTGATCAAATCAAAGACAGGGAAAAGTAATGAATGCAAACAATGAGCAAATGAGATTATTCCTTTACAATATTAGTTGGAAAGGATTAAGTCATTCTACTACAGAGAAGAACCTTGTGTTTCATCCACTACTGATTCGTGAAAAGAAAAGGAGTACTTGTGGCACCTTAGAGACTAACAAATTTATTTGAGCATAAGCTTTCGTGAGCTACAGCTCACTTCATCAGATGCATTCAGTGGTGATCTAACTTGGGAATTATGTTTTGTAATCCAGATGTTTCCTCTATTATAGACCTCCACTTCAATCAATTGAAAATGGGAATGCAGATGGGAAGTTGTCATACTATCTTCTTCAGCACAGGTCTTAACTGTCTTAATTTCTTCTTGTTTAGATCATTTTCTGTTTTTTTAAAGTGTATATTTTTGTAGTTATAAAGAACCATGTATATGTATAGTGTTATATTAATAATAAACAACAAGCACTTAGCAGTCAACATGTTTCTTTGTACTTTAAAAAATTGTTCCAAGAAAAATGTAAAGAAAGAACAGAAGAGAGAAGAAAAATGTGCCTATTTATAACCTTCAGAAAGCTGACCATTAGAATTGACTGATAAATACCCTGAAATCAGATTTAGTAGTCATGCTTTGAATTATTCAGATAATTAAACAATAGTTATTTTCCAGTTGATCAAATATGTTGTCAAGATGATGCTAAGTATGAAATACAGGATAAATGAGAATGAATGTAACACTTTTATTAGGAAAAATGATAAAAAACTATGAATATACTCCCTAAATTTGCATACAAAGTCAAATCAATTCCACATTTTAAGAACTTGTAAATAGTGCCCCATTGAGTGGATTCACATCTCTCTTTTTTTGCCCACCAGATTACACAACTCAGATTAAAAAATAGAAGCATTGCTCTCATCTATAATACAGAAAAAAAAAGTTATTTTTTTTCCAGTTCACATGGGGGGAAAAGAAACCACAGGCATTATTTGTATTATTTTTTTCTATAAATGACTTAATTCAATTGCATTTCCCCTACTTTTTACCAAGCACAGTTCACCTTGCAAAATATGGGCCTGATCTAGAGCTCATTAAACTCAGTGAGAGTCTGTCTGCTTGAGTTTTAATCTCAACAAATTATTTCAGATCATAGCAAATTTCCCCTCAAAGTGACTGATTAACATTCTATAGTTACCAGCCCTTAAAGCCTTTCTAAACTACTCAACTCTTAAAACAATATTTGTTGTCCAAGATATAGATAGTACAGAACAGTTTTCAATTTAGATTTGCCAGATTTGTTGACTCTGAATTTTCCTTCTGTTTGTGTAACGCCCAGAGAGCCCGGTCCATTGGCGGGCAGGATTGAACCTGAGACCTCTCTGGACCTTAAAGCATGAGCTTCTACCTCATAAGCTAAAAGCCAACTGGCTGTTAGCTAAGGCTGTAGAACAGACTCATTAATTGCTCTTTACTAAGTGGACTCGGTGCCACTAGATGGGACAGAACACCACACCCAGGAGATGCGTGGGTTACAGTTGCACATGTGGGCCTATTGCATTCCCCTCTCTTTATATTAATGCACACAAACTTATACTATAGGCTAAAGAGTAAGAGCCTCATCTTGAAAAGAAGCCAGTTTTGCAATTACAGGTGAGAATGCTATGCTTTAGATAGCTAAGCCCTTGGCTTCTTGCAAATCAGGAATTCAGTGGAGCTATGCCCATTTATGCCATCTGAAGAGCTGCCCCTTTAACTGCTAAATGATACAATTTGCACTTGCAATTATTCATTGGTTCAAACCTGTGCTTGAGGGAAAACGGTGACTGGGTTTAGATCTTTAAGAAATCAGAACTACGAGCCCTAGGACCAAGTGCTCCCCAGGACCAGCACGTGCCATAGATCTGTTTAAAAGAAGTCAAGTGTTTCCAAGGGAAAAAAATTGTTTAATTTAAAACTATATTTAATTTTAAAAGTTTCAGAATGTTCATGAAGTTTCATTCTGGTGCAAAAAACCAAACAAACTTCAACCCCAAACTATTCACTTTAACTTTCCTCCAACGCCCTATTTCCAGTGAATCGCAAGTGAAGGAGTAAGAGAAAGTGAATTTGTCACCAAAATGAAGATTTTCGAAAAATAGAATTGTAATTTTGCTTTCAACGTTGTTCATTGAAACAACTCAGAACTTTAGTATTTTTGTTCAAAATGCATTTCCCCCCCAAACCAACCAACCAACCAACACCAAAAAACACAAACAACCAAACTCCACAGCTTTCCCGTGTACACAGGCTTTGTGTGGGGGACAAAGTTATGGAGAGATGTAATCCTCCTCACTATTCGAGAGTAACACAGACATTTCAAGATGCTACTGCACCCTTTGGGACAGCTAATAAATCCACATAGGAACATGACCCATGAATTGACCCTTTTCAATCTACAGTCAATGCCTGTGGATTGTGCTGTGAAGAGAGCTCCCTAAGGGGAAAGATCCAAAAGGTGTGGGGGGGATATACTGTCCCCATAGACAATCTGCCCACCCTCCACTCCTTTTCTTCCCTCCACACAGCAGATCCACAGATGTTTTGCTTCCCCAAGGGCACAGAATTTTCCCTTCATTGAAAGAATTCAATCATTATCAAATCCAAAGCCATCATCAGCAACACAACTAAATCTTGGTTGTCCTATTTAATAATTTGAACTATATATTGATATTATTATTCTTCACATAAGATACAAAATTTAGTAGGAACTGTGTTTTGGGAGTTGTTTTGATTGTAAAGATGGGTGGCACATCTGAATAAAAGTGTCTACTAAAAAAAAAAAATGGAAATCCAGATTTGAAAGTGGATTTTGGGCCATGGTCCCTGAGAAGATCAAGGATATTCACATCTGGAGTTTTTATTCTGGCCGTTCAGTAGCCTATGTGAGAGGTGGTGATAGGGAGATCAGAAAATATAGGAAGCTGTACATTGTAATCACTCAATCTACACTGCGATCTGCAGCGCAACATTGCTTTTGGGGATCTCATTCCCGGAAATACTACACATGAAAATGGTATTCTATGCCTGATATCGCTACCCACTTGTCTACCTATATGGCTCCCATTAGCATAGTACCGAAGCACCTTGAGTGCTGTGGTGTTATTCCTCTTATCACCAATATCTTTTAAAAGCATATGGTATCATTTCGTATGGCTAATTCAATTCAAAACAGTTACTATTGTTAACCTGAAACTCACTAGAGGCCCAGTCAATCCCCTATTTAAGTCAAAAAGTGCCCTCCCATTGACTTGAATGGGATTTATGGGAAACCCGATAAGTTTTGCTTTTAGTGAGGCAACAGTCCTGTTTCCCCATCAGCCCTCTGGTCATCCTCCTGCTCCTCTTTCCCTTGAATGACAACTCATCATTTTGGAACAAAGAAAAAGTTCCAGTTGTTTACATACTTCACATCTGTCACCCATTATTTCATGCATATATAATATTATACAGTACATGTCACTCATTACTATGAAATACTTTAAAAGATTTCTACATATATGTTTCTAATAGAGTTGCAATTCAATTACAGTTTAAGTTCTCCCATCCTCTTTTTGTAATTACAAACTTGCTCTAGGTATGTTGGCCAAAAATAAAAGGAACGTTTGTAACCATCTATTGAGGTAGCTTTAACTAGAATTCCCAGCATTTTGTTTCAAAAGGGACCAGCTGAAGAGGATCTAGATTAATCTCATCCTATTTTGTTTACATACTTAACTTAGAAGCACGTGATCTATTTCATTTTGTGGGTGGCCTTACCACTGTTATTCTTACCTAGTGCAAATCTAGCTCGCTCCATTTATGTCTATAGAGGTTTTACACCAGCTGAGGATCTGGCCCTAAATATTTGTGAATATGCTATAACCATTGCACCCCCTCTGACTAGAATATATACATCTGGGCATGTAAATGGAATCCATATGTGCATTTTCCTTTATGTATGTGGTTTTTATGTGCCGTGACTAATTATGCCTCCATACTAGAAAGCATGCATGTGTTTGTTTGTTTGATTTCCCCCAAAATGAAAAAGAAAAAATGGCATTACATTTTTGGCATGCAATGTCACATATTATTTTAAAGCATGTCCTATACAATTACATGTGTCTATCATTATACATTTAAAAAAAATCCTCCTAACACACACTGAAAATATAATGTGATTTGGTTAGGATTTGTGAATTGATAACAGGACATTATTTTAATGACTATTCAGAAAAATGATTATTAATCCTTACTATGTAAGGACTTTGTCATTAGTCTATCCCTGTCACTATGCACAAACATATTAGGTCAAAGTCATCCTAACATAGGTCCTGATGAAAAGTTCATTGACAACTATAGGATTTTAAAAGGGATTTGGATTTAAGCCCATAATTCCAGTGCAACATTATTACACTAGGAATGATCTTAATTCATCAAATTAAATTGACTGATTTAAAATAATTTAATAATAATACTTTATTTACTGTATCACTCAGAATTTATACTTCCTTAACTGTGAGGTATTCTCTTATCTTGTCTATCCAATCCCTCTCACTACTTAAGAAACTTTATTGTTTACCTTTTATTTTAAAAAAAAATTAGTCACTAAAAACTTAAAAGTTCAGTTTAGACCAAGAAAAGGAAGAGAATTAAAAGAGAATTCTTCCCTCCTAGGGGAAACACTCAAGCAAATACCAAATAAAATGATGAAACATTTATTTGTGCGCCAAGTAGTTCCTCTCAACACCAAGTTATTTTTCATTTTCACATGTTGCTGCTACACTTTCTGGATCAGGTTGGATGGGAAGAGACACACAAAAATACCATGACATTTTCTGGCACTATTTCCAGCCCTATCAGAAAATTATCCCCCTCAAACCCCTTTGCTTGTGAGATTTCCTGGCCAGTTTTGGAGGCATAAAGCTTTGGCTTGCATAAGTAAGGACAGAACCACCCACTCATATTTGTAAAGTGTCCTTTATTTTGAGGGACATTATCCACTTTAGTCTCAATGACATCTACCTTCCACACATCTGCTCTTCCCTCACTTTTATTATTGAAAATGATTTACATGAGACATTTTAAATAAATCCTGAAACTGAGGATACAGAAAATTGTCTACACTAAAGGAATGAATTCCAGTATATTTTCGATACCCTACATGTGTGATGTGTGTGTGCGCGCACGCATGTGCGCATCCCAATTATGATCTTTGTCACACATGGAGTTCAACATTTGGGCATTGGCAAATGGAGAGATATGGATCTACTAAAACAGAAGAATTTCTTAAATCTCAGTCTACCTCATCATCTCAGCCTTATTTCCTTAGCTCTCCTCTGTTTTCCTATTCACCTAACTTTCCCATCCCAGTTCGCTGTCTTTCAAGGAAAGGACTTCTCTTCAATTCTCCCTTTACATTCTTCCACATTCTCTTTGCTGTCCACTTCTAGCTTGGCCACTCATCGGGTGGGCTAATTGACGTCAATCTCCAATACTTCCTTTTGGCAGAGTAATACATGTCCTTCAGCTATACAGCCATGCTGTTTAGGATAAACGATGGATTAATTACAGGGAGATTCAAAGTGCTCATATACTGAGGATCTGGTCCTTATCCACCACTAGATAAACATCTAAACATTTGGATGTTTATCCAACCGGAACTGAACATCTGAACCTTTTACACTATCACTAATAAGTCTTGTCCCTATTCTAGAATGTCTATGGTTCCTGATAATAGTTGTCAAAAGAAACCAAGAAGGCTAATGGCTTACTGGGCTGCATTAGTAGGCGCATTGCCAGCAGATCGGGGGAAGTGATTATTCCCCTCTATTCGGCACTGGTGAGGCAACATCTGGAGTTTGCGTCCAGTTTTGGGCCTCCCACTACAGAAAGGATGTGGACAAATTGGAGAGAGTCCAGTGGAGGGCAACGAAAATGATTAGGGGCCTGGGGCACCTGACTTATGAGGAGAGGCTGAGGGAACGGGGCTTATTTAGTTTGCAGAAGAGAAGAGTGAGGGGGGATTTGAGAGCAGCCTTTAACTACCTGAAGGGTGGTTCCAAAGAGGATGGAGCTAGGCTGTTCTCAGTGGTGGTAGATGACAGAACAAGGAGCAATGGTCTCAAGTTGCAGTGGGGGAGGTCTAGGTTAGATATTAAGAAAAACTATTGCACTAGGAGGGTGGTGAAGCACTGGAATGGATTACCTAGGGATGTGATGGAATCTCCATCCTTAGAGGTTTTAAAGCCCTGGCTGGGATGATTTAATTGGTGTTGGTCCTGCTTTCAGCAGGGGATTGGACTAGATGACCTCCTGAGGTCTCTTCCAACCCTAATCTTCTATGAATCTCCTCCCAAGTTAATAGAATTTGGAGATATACTTGGTAAGACTAAGATTCACTGAAAAGGTTAAACACATGTGAAAGATGGAGAATGATGTAGTTGGTTTCTAGAAGGGTGCTGCTGAACATGAAGAGATGACTTCAAGACATTTCTAAAGGAAAAGTCATTCAAATTCTAAAAGATTACTGTCAAACAGGGTTCTGAGAACTAAAAATCAGAGCAAGCCACTGTACCTGTAACTGAGCACTGGACATTACACCAATAAGTGAATTCTGTATGTCAAGGGCTGGACACTAGCTGGTGTTCCATTGTGGTCAACCCATCCGAAAGAAAGATGTAGCAGAAATGGACACAGAAAATGACTGAAACATGGAAAGACTTCTTGAGCATGAGAAGAGACTGAAGAGATCAGTACTGTTTAGTTTAGAGAGGAGATGAATACAGAGTATATACAATAGTAAATGGTATAGAGAAGGTAAAAGAGGTGATTCTATTCACCCTCTTTCATAATACAAGAGCATGAGGGTATCCAATAAAAATAAAAGCCAATACATTTGGAATTGATAAAAGGAAAGCCTTTTTCATCAAACAGAATTCACTGATGGAACTCACTGGTATCCACTAGCATAGATTCCAAAAGATTATCAGGATTCAAAAAAGAATGAGATCTATATGAAAGATTAGAACATCTATGGTTACATTAGACAGGAGTAGAAATATAAGGGATATAAAACACTCAGGCTTCGGGGCGTTAGACAAACATTACTAGCCTGGCATTATACAGAAATGTCCCTTATGGAAAGATTATTCCTTAATTGTCCATTCAGAGATTTCTTACACCTTCCTCAGTAATGTCCAGTATTCTCTCTCTGTGACTGACTATATAAGACACTGCCCTGATCACCATGGCAATTTCTGTGTTCTAGCGATATAAAGTACTATCTGCATGCTAAAGGATAATTTGTTATTATTAGTACTTATATTATTTATTCACTCAGAGTCTGAAAATGTTTCCGTCTTTAGTGTTGTCTGTATTCTTTGCATTTTACAAGAAACTATGCAGTGGAGAAAGTTTCTGTATAGCTCATCATACTGATGATGTATCCCAAGTACCACCTTTTAATTCATAGTATAAATACAATGCAAAAAAATCTTGAAGCAATTATTTCATATAACATTAGTGTTAAAAAGATTCAGATAAAGTACCCATTGGCAAGCTGTAGGATAAAATCAGCTCTTAAGTCTAATTCAATTACTTGATTTCTCCTATGAACCTATCAATTAATCAATTACTTGATTTCTCCTATGAACCTATCCTCAATAAAATTAGAGACATACTGTATAAAATAGAGCCACGGGCTGTGGATAAGTATACAGTGATGAAATTGCTTTCACTTTTCCATTCAGAGACGTCAAAAGTGTAAATTAACCAACATAATGGTAACTAAATAAGTTAAAGCTCATTGTGGAATGGGTCTTGGAGGCTAGCCTGGGCAGACACACTACTAAGGAACGCCTTTTCTGCTCCTTTTTATTTCTTTTGGACAAGTTTAAAGTTTCATTTTTACATACAGTCTGGCGAAGTAAAGAAAGTTAAAAAAGCCTCAGAGGGAGAAAATGTGTGAGATGAGCCATTTTAATGGAGCATATGGAAGAAAGAAAAAAAACAGCTAATAGAAACAAAACCCACAATACATTGGGCTAAAAGTGGTGAAAAAAAATGGAGTTGTTCATAACTATGTTTTTACACTAATTAGAAATTGGGTTTTGATTCAGCCTGTTAGTTTTGTTCCTGTGAATGTTCCCAAACACGAAAGTCCACACTCATAACCCTAGGTTTTGTTTTAATGAAGACATTTTGCAATAAACAATTAAACAAAATTAATTGTGGACGAAAGCAGCTGTAAAAGTCATCCAATGAGGAAGCAGAAACAATATCTTGTGATACAAACCTTAAATAGCAAATGGCACTTATCAGGTTAGTTGACTCAATAATTTGCTATAAATGTTTAATGAAAATCCACTGCTGGCAAAGACTATTTGTATGTTGGCAAAGATATGTTGGCAAAGACTATTTGTAAAACTATTTTGATTAAATTGTGAAACTCTTATAACATTTGTGGACAATTCACAAACAAAGAAGATTGCTAAACACATCCAAATAAAGTATTCACAGTTCACCAGTTCTGCTTGAGTCTTAGTATCCTTGAAGTAGTAGTAATACTCTGGTCAGTTCAGTTATCTTCAGTTCAGAGTAGCCCACAGCATCCACTGGGAAAAGTGCATCTCTATGGCTGTCCCATAGACCTCATACATCATTATCCGAGTGTCTTAAATCTATATTTAGACATCTAAATATTTGTCTCAATTTTCAAAAGTGCTGATCACCAGACAACTCTCATTGATCTACAAACCCTAATGAAGATCTATTGAGAGCCCTAACTGAGATCTTGCCTGGAGATCAACTGGAATGTTAGTAGGCAGATGTCTGCATCAGAATAGCATAACCACTACTGGCACTAATTGGCATCTATTGAGAGCTCAATAACTTAATGAACATGGACACTCTCTCCCTCGCTCTCTTCCCCTGCAGAATTGAGGTGAAAGCCGGACTCCAGAGAAGTCAATAACAAAGCTCTCATAATCAGTGGGGACAGAATTTCACCCTTGCTCCTAACAGATTGGGTTCAGGAACAACAGTGGGATTGTCTGAGGAAATTTGCACTTGTACACCTTGTTCTGATACTGTCCTGAACAACAGAGGACTTTCAGTCTCCAAGGCTGTCAGTCTGGTAAGCAGGAGGTTTTTTTGCTCAGTGACCCTTCTTGATCCTTTGTTTTAGCCCTATGACCTGCACTAATGTCCTTATTTGTTTATTTTTTGTCCCCCATAATCTGTTGACTGCTGGGTTCAGTGGCTCCCCTGCTTGAAAGGAGTGGACTTTTCATTATTCTGGTGGGGTCCATGCACCAATGCGGAACTTAAATTGGTTGGCAAGGGAAACAGCTCTGTAGCTGTTCTGCATTCAAGTGGACTTTTCATGCTTGAAAATGTAAATCAAAGTCTTAAAAAAAAACCTAGCATGAAATTGGATCTCATGTAATCTACAGTATTAATGGATCCATTAGAAAAATATGTGAAAACCCAAAAGGAGCATAAACATGTCTTAGATGTCTGGTGATATAAAACATTTCTGTGTTCCTTTTGGCAAAAGTGCTCTTCTCACAAAAAACACATCCTCCTTAGAGTCCAATAGGAGAGCAAGATCCGAATAGCAGGGAAGACAGGAACCATCATTAAATGCGATTTGACACTCTCCGGTATTCTGAGGCAGTCAGTCAAATGGCAGTTGAATAGCTTCAAGGAGAGGTAAAAGGACATATCAAGGAAGACAACAGAGAGATAGACATTCACTGCCAAAGGACATTAAAACACCATCTTAACAGTGTCAGCAAGGACTGGATCTCTGTTCATCATTTCGTCTCATGTATTCACTCTTCATAAACGTGTGGGCATCATAACTATTTTTCTTTTTTCTCAGATTGGCAACATTTTATTTTACAGCAGTCAGGGATATGTAGGGAGATCGCATGTTTGAAGATATATCAAAGGTTTAAAGTGCCCGATGAGGTGGTTTTAAAAAAGCCCAACCACCATAATTAGTGAAACCGGAATTTATGAAGCATTTCCCAGCATCTTTACCTGATTCTCAGATCAATGCTCTGACAGGGGTAGGTTGTAAATAGTAATGCTATATTACTGACTTGCTGAGGAATTAAAACAAAGAAAATGAGGAGAAAAGGGGGAAGAAGGTGCAACAGCCATTACTTCCCTTCTCAATCTGACTACACTCCAATATATTTCCAATAGGCCTCTACTTCCAAATATCCTTGTTAAAACTGATCCTATTAACAAATCATTACTTTCTTATGAGCTCTCAGATACAGGCCTTAAATTCAGCTGGAGCCCACCAGAGCAGAGCTCTGGCAAATATTTTCAAACCTGCTGGAGCCCTGGCACCTCCCTCAAAGCTCAGGGTTTCAGCCCTGTGGTGGGCACTGTGAGACTGAAGCCCTGAGCCCTGGCACCACCCCTCATTAGGGTGACCAGACAACAAGTGTGAAAAATCAGGACAGGGGGTGGGGGGTGATAGGTGCCTACATAAGACAGCTCCAAATATCAGGACTGTCCCTATAAAATCGGGTCCTCTGGTCACCCTACCCCTTGTTCTCTGCAGGGCTAAAGCCCAGAGCCTCGAATTGCAGGGGTGGGGGTGGGGGTGTGTGCTCTGGGAAATAATCTTTGAGAATTTAAGCCCTGCTCAGATGGTAAATATTTCTCTGATATTAGGAATGCTTTTTCCCGTTCAACAAGATATATAGTACGAGAAAGTGAGATCCACATGCAGAGTTTTATTCCTCATTCAGGCATGGGGGATGAGGAGGTACAGTTATCTATTCTAAACCCTATGTTATTACAGCCTCAATTATTTAGCACAGCCCTTCATGTTGTTCTTAATGAACTGTGCGTATTTCTTTGCCATTAATCAAATTGTAAAAGTCAAGAGAAAATTAAAGAGATCTGATCTATTGTGTCAGGTTACTCTTTAGAAATAAAAAAGTAAGAGGCATTTTAAATTTCCATTAATATAAATTAAACACAGCTGCAAGGATTGAAAGTTTGTATGAAAAATATGCACCTTGACTGAGACTTTGCCTGCCAGTATTTAGCTCAGGGAAAAATGTCATGGCTGAGTTATAAAGTCCTGAAGAACAGGGATGGAAACATTGACACAGCCTTAACCATGAAGAGAGCAGCACCTCTGCAATGAGCATAAGTAAGTGGAAATTTTTTTTTTTTTACTGTGAATATTTTGAGTTCAAAATTGATAATGTTACAAAGTGAAATATAAATTATTGTTCAATTTTGAATACAGATGCTAGCTTGACTCTTTGGTGTGGTTCGCATTCTGTGACATATCTAAAAGCAGTGGGCCATCACTAGCACAGCTCTATTCACATGTGGCTGCACTGCACAAAGGGGCTTATCCAAAAGTTGTTGAAATCAATGCGAATCCTTCCATTGACCTCACTAGGCTTTGGAACAGGCTCTAAGAGTTGGGCATAAATTTAAATTAAAAAAGGAAGGAAAAGGGAAAATCCTGCAACACTGAATTAAGATCAACGGAATCCGAACACGGAAAACAATAGGGTTATGTACGACAAATGACATGAAAAAATTGCAGTCTAAGATTCCAGTCCTGCCAGCTGCTTTGGACAAGTGGACCTGCAGACCACTGAGGCTCTTCATTGGCCCAAGAGCCTGACCCCAGCCCAGGTGAGTGCCCTAATTGCCAGGCTATCAGCTACTCTGGAGTGGAGTGCTCTCAGTCTCTCCTGCTGGAGCTGTTGCACTTAGTATAAATATTTAAATAGCCCCTGGGCCAGAGAGGTAGATTCTTTATAGTCTGGTGGTTATTGGGAAGAGCCAGGACTTGAACCTGGGTCTTCTATTTCCCACATGAGGGGCCTGGCTGCTAGGCTATTCTGAAAAGAGGGGAGTGCTACCTCTCTAGAAAAATTTCAAAAGATCTTAGTTTTGTCCTTATGTGGAACAAGAAAAATGTTTGTAATCGTGAAAGTTTTCACAGAATGGGAAATCCTGCCCAGCTCTACTGAGCACAAACCAAAGCATTCTGGTGAATCTAGTTCAGTACATATATATCATGTACAGACAACATTTTTGTATCAGCCTAATTTTTGGGAAAGGGATGTTCTTCCAAATTTAATGCATAGAATATGTTTCCCTTCCTGTCTCCTTCTTCCACCCAGCCTGGGCCCATCAGCTGTAAGTGTTGTAGAAAATAGATCGTTATTAAGCATGCTAAGCAGCCAATGTTACATGCTGAGACTCTACAGCCAACAGCGTGGATTCAGTTTCGTTTGAGATCTCTGGTGTCAGGCTGACCTAGGTTGCTCCTGAAACCTGACCTTCTTTCTCCAGTGTCATTTGCCATATTACACCATTGAGCTGGAAACAAGGTTTTGGTTTTAAATAATTTCCCCCTGGATAAATAAAGGAAACAGAAAATCTGTACATAAACAAATTGGTTTGGGGAATTCTAAAACCTAAGAAATAGCACAACAGGTTCACAAACTCTCAGATTGTGTGGCTCATCTATCCACAGCTCATTTCAGGGTGAAATCCATTTCCACCAATATTTAATCTCTATGTGGGTGGAGTGCAGAGTGGATTGTTAGATGAAATCTACACTTCCCAGGAAAGCGTATGCACTGACTTCATTGGGACTACTTGCATTAGCGAAGGAAACAGGAAATTGCTTGATGCATTGTACATACCAAGCCTATGAGTTGCCTAAAATTGAAGTTGTTTAATCACTGAATTATTTTAAAAGTAATTTATCAACAAAGACATGAGACACCAATTAAACACACCCAGCAGAATAGACACACATGCTATAGAGAAACATGATCCAACAGATGCTAGAAATAGAGGTCTGTAAAACATTTTGGCCAAGATTTTTTTTTTAAAAGGATTTTCCCATTATCCCAAAACGAAAAGCAGCTTTTTGAGACAAACTATCCTTTGTTTAATTGCAAAAACTTGGAAAGCAGCACTGACAAAATAAGCCTAGTTTGTCATCATTTAGACATTGCTGCTGAGTGCTTTTGAGAGTCTGGCCACTATTTAGGCACCTAAATGAAAGCAGAGCTTTTCAGAAAATGTGACCCTTTTAAGGAGACTAATTTGGGGTACTCATTTCTGAAAATCTTTGCCTTTATACATGAAGCAGTATTAGAGAATTAGGAAAAATAGATACAACAGATCCTCATTTTGCCTGTGCTTATTTGTGCAAGGCTTTGACATTTTAAAAAAAGGACAGTTTATTTCACAAAAGCAGCTTTTCATTTTGGGATAATGAAAATGCTACAAACTCAAAAAACGTTAATGAAGTGATAATAAAATTTAACACAAGCCAAGCAAAAAGTTTGCAATGCAAAATGGTTTTGTCAATTCTGTTTAAAGTTTCAGTTTTTCTGTGAAAGGTTCACAAAACAAAGAAAAAAAGTTTGAATCTCTTCCAGTAAAAACATCAGTGGAAGGCAGCTTTGCCAAGTCAGGAAAGGATAGATTCAGGCTAGAGAGGCCATCACATCACAGTGGGCTAAACATGGCTACGGCAGATGATACCAAAAAATTAAGGCCCCAATCCAGCATGTGCATAAATTTGAGCATGTAACTAGTCCTGTGGACTTCAGTGGGGCTATTCATGTGCTTAAGTGCTTTGCTGGATCAGGGCCTAATATAATAATCTGAAAAATTCTGGCAGAAGTTTTCAGAAGTAGACTGAAGACAAAAGCATGGAAACTTTAAAAGAAAAGAAGTTCCATGGCTGCTGAACCATGTAAGGGCCAGAAGTAGGGACCTTATTCAGAGGTCATATTTGAACCCCAAAATATATATTCTAGTACATTCTGATTCATAATGGAGAAAAAGACTACATGCCCAACTGTATGCTCATTAAGAAACCTTGCAAATTACTAGGAAAGAATGAAAAACTATGTTAGGGTAATAAAGTGATGCATGTAAATTCCCTTGACATAGCATGTCAGGGACACTTTCATAGCGGTAAGTGAAACCTCTGGCCCCTAATGAGGTGCCAGTTTGAGCAGCTATAGTAGGAGAAATCAAAACAAGTTTAAAATAAAAGCTCCAAGAATTCTTTTAACTGAAAATAAATGGCTGGTGTGCACCGAGGAATCCATAGTGTGTAAAATAACAAATACTTCAAAACTGCTGACAGCAGGGCTGGACTGATGAGATGGTGAATACTCAGGAAGCTATACAACATAAACTAAAACATGTTTTAAGTATCCCAGGGAGACTCGATTTGAGAGAAACCTCCTGTCATTCCAACCTCTAGCTGCCAGTGATTAGGAGCATCTCGGTGGTGGATGATGGAAAGTGCATTGGTCATTTACATACACCACCCTGGAAACTCTTACCAGCAAAGGATACCACAAAAAAAGGGTCTGTACTAAGAGACCTTGGTCAGTATTAACTGTTTGTTAGCATTTGGTTTACTGGCAAGAATTTAAGCCAATGTCAAAAAGGCACCTGTCCCTTTGTAAAGAGAACTATTATGGTGTCTGCAGTGGCTAAGATACCAAACTGAGGGTCAACACATGATATCACAGCTTGCATAATAAAGTAGACCCCAGCTGGAAAACACCAAAAGTCATCTGTGTAAGTCTGGAGACAGGAAGCCCTAAATCAGTGCAATGTGATCACTGAAGAAAAGAAGATTAGGAAGAGCCATGTGTTGTACCAGATAAACCAACACATTGTTAAATCACTGTAACTTAATAACTTGTACTCAGCTTAACAGTATCAAGCATCACAAAAATATCCCAAAGTAAAAAAGATGAAATAATGATCAGGACACACATGCAAGCTTATAAGTCTACAAAGGATCTGACTCACAGAGGTGAATTAGAAGACAGCCTCAAATAGGGTCTCTACAAAGAAGGTAGTGTTACGATTGTATTGTAGCAATCTTCTCCACAGTCTTTGAAGTTACTGAAAGCTAGATGATAAGCAGTGAAATGCTTTTCTTGGTATTATGTTTTAAATTGTTATAATCAGAATATTAATACATGACCTAAGGAGAAAGAATTAGATTAATACTTTGGTAAGTAAATATTACAAGAGGTCTTGAAAAACCTTTTTAAACTAGAAGTCCAGTGAATGGATGTTTGAACACAGCCTCTTCATAATACTTCAATTCCTAATGCTCTCTACAGAAAAATATTTAGATCTTTATGATCGTTATAAAAGAAGAACAAGGGGAAGCTCTGTAGATCAGCTAAGCATAGATCTTTTGAAGTTGGCAGAAATAGAATTCAGAGGTTCTGCTTTGACAAACAAGTTAATCTTTCAGAGCAAGATTTGAAACTTGAAACACATTAAAGGGACCTAATTTCCAGAGGGTGGGTGCTTTCTCAAACTGAGGCCTCTTTAAGGTGTCTGAAGTTTGGGCACTGAAAAATGGAGGCATCCAAAGTCATTAGTCACTGTTGAAAATCTTAAAAAGGTACTCAATAATTCTGAACAAGGCAACATGCTGTTTAGTCCTAGTTAATAATATTACCCTTATTTATATGATCCCCAAAACTATAAACACAACTTTCCCAGAATACAAATGGACAGTCAGTTTGAGTGGCACATAGCCTGTTCCCAGTCATAGTTATTTTCCTTCATTGCTTTCCTTAGAATACTAAAGAAAGGAACACAAATGTTGATCTCCATATTCCCCAATAGGCAGCTGCATTATTACCACAGCCTAACGTAGAATTATAGGACTAGACTCTGTGCTGATTTACAGCCTGTGCAACAGTGATGTCAATATAAATCAGGGTAACAATTTGTCTACAGAGATCAGCTTGGAAGAAACAGGCTTTGCATTATGAGAGGAGGTGACAAAGAATGAACAGGAGACACAGATAACACCCTACCATAGTCAGAGAGAAAAGATAAGTGCTATTAGAAAAATAAATTAGAAAGAGTCCTGCTCAGGAAAAGGTGTATCAGAAAGCAGTGATAACTAATATACACCCACTAACGCATTTGGGAGCTTTTTCCAAACATTGCTCACCTCAGGAAACACCATCTAGTTTAATGTTAAGGCTTTGTGTTTTGGCAATATGTACAATGCATGTAATGAGTCTTTAAACCATGTTAAACAACAGTTTGTTTACCACGCTTACCATTTTGAGAGGAGGCAGCATCTGCACTTACACCATGCTTCCCTGTGATCAACTGCCATTACGTAAACCTCCATAATGCCTCCGATGAATAGAGATGTTGTAATCAAACATGACTCATTTTATCTGATCTGTCTGCCTAATCTTTCCTTCTACTTAGTTGGTAGCTAAGTATGCACTTCAGAGCTTAACTGGTTTTGAAAATCTTGGCCTTAACATGTCAGTCAGCATTCCAGCCAGGTGCCATTATTCCGATTGTTGAAGCCAGGAGAAACAAATGATTAGGTGTTATCATCATCATTGTGCTGAAACCTGAAATGATCCATTATCTAATAAACCCTACCTTGCACAGAAAGGTGTCCTTCTTATCCTGCTGGTGGATATAAATCCTTATCTGAGACCAAAAGAGAAGGGGAAAGTTTAGGAAGGCTCACTTTTAAAGCATCATTACTTCCACTGAATGTAGCTAGCAGTGTTCTCCTTTTCCTCAATGGAAAATGCTAGTAGGGAGCAGGACCTCAAAGTAAGTGGAATTTGGCCACTAAAAAGATTTGACTTCATTTCCAGCAGGAATCTAACTGGGGAGGAAAGAGAGCTATGTAATTATATAGTTGGTTGCATTTTGCTGCAAGGGGGAAATTATTTCATCTAATTGTGTGTGTTACAGCCATTCTGTCAAAATAACTTATTTGTTCCCATGATCATATTTCTAGACAGATTTGCAAAAGTCTGTTCACGTACAAACAGGCAATCAATCAAGCTACCTTTTGGGTGGCTTAAGTCTTCAGTTCTCTCCCTAAAGCTGCATCAGGCTTCAGGCCCATATTGTAGCCATATAAAGCTCCCAAAATGCTGCATATCTGCACCCCCCATGCAGCTGTGAAGGGCAAGGCAGATAGGTTGTGGCCTTGTGATATCTTTTCTTCCCTTTTTAAAAAAATATTTTTCAGCCAGCTCTAATGATCAAAGAGAGAGATTATGATATGAAACTAACTAAATGTTTGTGAGACTCAAACAGTCTAAAGCCTACTTTCAGTAAAAAGATCAAATCCTGCAGTTCCCACTCAGTTTGGCTTGATCTTTACCCAGGCAGCGCTAAACTAATCAAAGTTAATAGGCCTAATTAATCCTGAGAGCTTCTGAGCACCTGTACCTCCCAGTGAGGTTAACAGGAGGTGCAGGTGGTCAGCACCTTTCAAACCAAACGGCAATTTTGCTTGAATAAGGACTCAATAAACACTAAGGCATAGAGCCACAACAGGATTTAGGTGTCTAATTCCTATTTTAGGTGAGTAAGTTCAAAATGTAGACATCATGGAGATCCTCAAAACTCTGTTTGGCTGCTGCCTGACCCTATAGATGCCTAAAATCCCTTGGTGCTTAAGTTTTGCTGTAAAAGTCCCCTAGGTACATAAATTTATGCCTCAGGGCACGTGCATTGCTGTCTCACACCTAAGCCTCAGTTTGATCTTCAAACTAGATGAAGTTAGGCTTTGCCCTGCCTATCTTTCCAGTGGGCCTGGATTTAGTAGCTGTGCTCAGAGTATGCCTTTCTTCACCCAAAAGGAGGGAGCTCCAGCAGACAGGAGGGGGAGGAGAAAAAAAAAGAAACTGTTCCTTTATAACCTTTAGCCCAGTGGTCAGGAATAGTTTCAATCAAATGTAGAATCAGTTATATTGAACCCTTTGAAATTGGAGCTTGAAATATAACTAGGCTAAGAAAATAACAGCACTTTATGTAGGGTTAATATTAGAACTGGTTGGGACGTTTTTGATGAAAAGAAATTTTCTTGAAATACACTGTTTTGTCAAAGCTGAAACATATCAGTTTTGACGGAGTTTTTGTCAGAAAAGTTTTTTTGAGGGATGTGGTGGGAAGAGAGGTTCTCACACTCAGTAAGCTGATGGTTAGGCCATGGCATTAGGATGTGGGAAGTTCAAGTCTCCTCTCTGCCCTATTTAGCATGATCTGGTAGAGCAGGGCCTGGAATCTGGATTTTCCACAACCTAGACCAGCATCCTAACTGTCAGGACATGTACACTTCCTAAATTGAAAAACTCAGGTTTTGATCTAAAAATGGATATTTCAACTCAGTTCTTTTCAGGAAAACATTTGAAAGGCTTTGGTTTCATTCATCCAGTGTGGAATGAAAGAAATTTCAAAACCTCAAAAGTTACTGTGAAGCGGAATTTGTTATCTGCCGGTCAGTTCTATTTAGCATACATAAAAGAAACAAATTAAATGAAGATAGATAAAATTGAATCAATTTATGAACCATTAGTGGCTGGTGACAAAACAACAATAGATTTGTCTTGAAATTTATAGTTTCTCTTTACAGATATTCCATCCGTACAAAATAAGGGTCCCAATTCAGGATAGCAATTAAGCACATGCTCAAATCCATCTATATACAGGACAGCATTTAAGCACGTGCTCAGTTCCTGATGACTTCAATGTACACACTTCAGTTCTGTCCTAAATAGGTTTCCTGAAATGCATCTTGCACTAGTTCTCATCAAGGTAGTACACTAAAAATATTAGTGTAGCTCTGGTAGCGTGGGAGCAGTGAATGGCAGCACAAGTTAGCCGGCCCAAGTACACACCCATGGAGTCTGGTTGGGTTTGTACTTAAGGCAGTTAGGCTGTCCTGCCACTCGCCGCAGCCCATGTTACTGCTGTTTTTAGCATGCTAGCTTGATGAGAGCTAATGTGAGTACGTCTATGCAAGCTGGAAATCACACCCGTATCTCCTAGCATAGACGTTGCCTTACTTGCAATCTCACTGCTGGAAAACACAGGCACAGCGCAGTCCTATCAGCCAATCTGAAACCTGGCATGCTTGTACCAGTCAGACTATTTGAGGCATTGCCTTTAGCATCTTCCTTCTGGTCACTACACAGTGCAACGGTGGAGAAGTGGGAAAAAGTTTAGAAAATATTTCAGTCACATGTCATAATAAATGTTAATGGGAAAAGGTGCACAAGGAAAACAAAAAGACTCAATTAGTTTAAACAAAAAAGCCTCCTGATACAGTTCAAGACCTGTGTTAAAATCATGCCTGGTAAACAAAAAAAAAGTGTGAAACTGAAAATAAATAAACCAAAATTGGTGTGTTGAAAGTTCAGCCTAATTAGTGGACAAAATAACAACAGGCTGGACTATTGCATCCATCACTCATTTTTGGCATCTTTAATAAAAACAACCACCACCATTTGGGGAAAAATAAGAAGGGAAAGTAAAGACAATGACTGCTGATTGAAAGAAGGGGAAAATGCTTCGCCATCCCCCGGTGGAGTAGGAAGAGAATCTGAGACATATGAGAGGCCTGGTATGAGGCAGGACCTGCTCACAGAATTTGGCAAGAACAGGGCTGATATTGCAGAAATATACATTCCTAAGAAGTGCTAGGCACAGAGTACTCACGCAAACACATCCCGATATCAAGTGGTACCAGAACACCCCGATATCAAGGATAGTACAAAAACATTCGCCCTGGATAACAGGAACACACTGACCTAAAAATTAAGGTCAGGATGAAAGTATGTAATAGAGATATTTTGATTGAACCAACATGTACAAGATGATGGGTGATAACTAGCAACGTTGGGAATCAGTAACTAACTATGTCAAAGGGTCAGTACTAACTTGTTTATATCAGGGTATAAAGATGTGTCTCAGAGGGAGTATCTTTGTGCAACCAAGGGGGAATGGAAAGTCCTGCCATTCACTAAGCTGCATCCATTCTCAAGGGCATACATGTCTTAGTATCCTCATAGCATCTACCAGGTGCTATTACCATACTTTGTCAACAATAAACCTGCCCTGGCGCCTTTGTACCTTAACGGATCTTGTGGTCATTGGGCAGTTCTCTTGAGGTTTTCTGTGCCATCTGTCTGCACAGAGCTGGGGCAGCACACAGGGAGAACACACACATGCAGCTGAACATCTAACTACACCTGGGACCCACCATAACACCAGTAGGCCTTCGTTGTCCTGATCCTGAGAAATGTCCTGACCAGACTGGGCCAAGGAGTGGGATGCATATGACATCATAACCTCTGCCAGCTCTGGCTAAATCCCAAATACCATCTGGATGTGAGACTTTGTTGTTCCCCACTCAATTGTCCTTTTTCTCCCCTACCATATTTCTTCTTTTTCCTGTCCCTCTCTTTTTTCCTTCTGTCTAATACAAGTCTGGCTTAGCTGGCCAAGATTGTTTATTTTGCAACACTGTGACCAGAAAGGCAGCTCAAAGCAATGTCCTAAACATCTCAATACTGGTTCATGTTTGCCACATCTCAAAGTGGCTGATAAGATCATGTACCATAGCTATGTTTTTCCAGCAATCAGACTGCAAGTGAAAGTCAACATCAAAGTCAGAAGCTGCATTTTCTTTCTTTGCTATTCTTTTCTTTCCCCTTTTGTGTGTATTTGTCTTGTTTTGTCTTCTAGGAAACAGCTGATATTCTCTATGTGAACCAGCCACTAAAGGGGGAACACAACACTCATTTTCCCAGCGACTCACACAACTATTTGCTAGAAACCAGAGGAATGTTGATCCTTAGCACTGGAGGGGAGCGCGGTCTTGTGATTACAGACAGCACAGCCAAGCACATACATTAGCCACTTTTATTATGAAATGCAATGTGGATAAATGGATGAGATTTGCCATATTAGAGAGTAGGGTTCTATTCCCAGTTACTTTGTGTAACCTCTCAGTTACCTTATTTTTAAAATAGGGGGAAAAAATAACTGCCTGACTTCCAAAGTAGGGGGGTGAGGTGTTTCTCTAATTGCTGCGAAGCATACAGAACTAACCCCATTCAGTGGAATAGCTGTGGCAAGAGATTGTGGTCTCTTCCTGGCTCTCGTCCAGTGCACCTTCCCCTAGTCATGAGTTGGCCGCTGCTGCTGTATTGCTCAGTGGGAATGCTAGCTTTGTATATACCATGTAGATGGTTCAGTCGGGACTGGGAGCATGTTCAGTGCAGTTGGACTGTAAAGAGGTCCATGAGACTGGAGCATGCTCAGTGCAGATAGAATATTCAGAAATGTTAGCATCAAGTCTCTAAGTAGCTCTACTGAACAAGAACCTAGGCTTATAACTCAGCCAAAAGGAACAGCAGAAGGTACCTCTTTGATCCCAGGATTGGGACCCTTACACAATTTCAAGTGCCTGCTCCAAAGCATAGAGGTGCTAGAGCTCTTCAATTAAATAGTTGGGAAAAATGTGTAACATTGGCAAAACTACCATTCCCCACCCCACCCCCCAACCGCACCCTTGGAAGCATCTGAACCATTTTCAGTGAAACTTAAAATATATACAAAAATCAGCTGGAGGCAGAAAGCCAGCATGGAAAATTTCAGCCCAAGTAGTTAGCCTGGCAAAGCTGTAAACTGAAAACAGAAGCTTATAATGGAAAGTGTTAGGTAATCATAATTATAGGCACCATTGCCAGCTTTGCCTATAATGTAATTTGTATAAAAATAAAAGATATAAAGGCTGTGGTTGCTGGGATAGGCATTGTGCGGATTCATGTTTAAAATTCTTTCAAATTCAGTGTTATGTTCATTTAAGATTAAGATTCTGTGTAAGAATAATATTAAAAGGGACATGTGTAAATAAAACCGTGGTAGGTACCAACGAAATGAAAAAGTTTAGCTAGATAGAATTTAATCATTCCCTTTTCATATAAGTAAGTAAATGCATTTTGTGGTGTAGAGTCACAATTTCAACTCAATTTAGTTGCCCTCTGACAGTATTGTCAGTTCATCTATAATTTTCTACTGTCTTCTCCTTGTAATAACATTGCAACAATTTCAGTGTTCATTTTCCTTTATTAGTCTTGCAAAAGATCTGCCAACTACTTTACTGTGATTTGAAAAGTGATGCCAAACATAATGAATGCTATATGTGTTTCCTAGTAGCTCTAACTGTAAACTAGAAGCATAGCTCTAGCACTAAAACTAGGGTGACTATATTTCTCTATACTGAATATGGGACACCTGGTAAAATTATTTGTCTTAAAGTGAGTTCAATGGCAATCAGTCATACAAATGTTCAAATTAACGTCAAGTTGACCGAGCCCCTGTTAAAAAGAAATACTGTGCCATTGGATTCTTCTCATTTACCTTCTTATCTTTAAGGCTTTAGGGTTCACATGGAGAGGGGGTGACCCTCTTTCCCCCCATCACACACACAGGAAGGAGTGACACACACACACACACATACTCCCATACACCTCTCTCACACAGCGGGGGTGACCGACCCGACTCTCCCTGCTTGTGCTCTCCGTCTTCCATGCCTGGCTGGGCCCCCGGGATGGACCTGCCTCTCCTGGTACCTGGCACTGCATCTTCCCAAGGCAACATGTTGACCGGTGGCATGCAGGGTCACATGTCTCCCCCCCCCCCCAGATTTCTGCCAGGGTTCACACCTGAATGTGGCCAGCAGCAGCCTTTTGGCACTGTGTGGGAGGGAAGGGACGGGAGCTGCTTCCAGCTGCAGGGGAGGAGGAGCTGGGGAAGGGATGACCTGTCCCGTGCCTTTGCAGAACTCTTCTCTCTCCCTCCTGCCCATGTGGGCTGGACACAGCTTGTCCCTTCCTGCCCACACAGTGTTGAAAAGCAGCTAACACCTCCAGGCCGGCCACCGACATAACCCAGCCACTTCCTATCCCCTGGCTAAAGCGTGGGCAGGAAGAGGGGAAAGGATGCATTGTGCACCAAGGCCCAGGGAACTTGACTGCAGGGGCTTCAGCAAACCCGAGCAGAGAGGTGGCTCAGCAGAGGAGGGTTTCTAGGGGATGGAGCAGCCCTGTGCAGGACCCAGGGTGGGGGTGTGGTGAGTGAAGAGGGTGCTAAGCCCCTGCCCCGGGGGCTGCTGTGGAGTCTGCAGGTTCAGGGCATGAACAGGCTGGAAATCACTCCCCCCCGGCACCACTCCAGAGCTTAGCTAAGGGGCGGAGAGGCTTCCCTGTGCCAGCACTGTGCAGGGCTTTGGCACATGCAGGGCTCAGCTCCTCCTGGCCAACACCCCGGGCCAGAAGATCTTCGGCTTTCCCGGGGTGCCAGCCCAGCCAGAGTCAGTGGGCGAAGGAAGGAGCCTGCCGGCCAGGCTGTTGGTGAATTGAATGCTCTGACCAGGGGCTGGTTCTCCACACAGACTTGGGAGCAGGATGCACCCCACCATGGGGGATATGGAGGAACAGCAGGGCTGGGGAAGGGGGAAAGGGGAAAAGAGGGAGAGGACAGCGAGAGGGGGAGCATGTAAAGGGCTGATGGGTGGGCAGCAGAGGTGACATGTAACTGGCTACCACCTGGCGCCTGCCCACACTCACCAGCCACAAGAGCTCGCAGCCAGTGCTGGCCAGAAACGGGATGGGAGGTGGGGCCCTGCTGGCCAAGAGCCAGCATGCAGTGGGAGCTGTGCTAACAGACCAGCAGGGGTAGTGGCCGGCCCCACACACTGCATCTTCGCCCTGCCACTAGCCTTGCACAGCCACCTCCATTGTCAGCCACTGGACCCCCACTCGCCACTGGTGCAGGGATCCAGTGAGCAGCAGAACCTGGCAGTACTGATGGATGGGGGAGAGACAAAAATTCAGGACAATTTGCCCGTTTTTAAGAAAAAGTCAGGACACCAGCTTAAATACAGGACTGTTCCTTTAAAAACGGGCCATCTGGTCACCCTAACAAAACAATTGTAATAAATAACAGCCCTGGATCATCGGTACCTAGATACTGCATAGCTGTGACTCTTAGACTGTAGACTCTTCTTGTCTTCACTGTACAACCCCCGTCTTTGTTTGAAATTGTTCCATGGCAAGGTCTGGTAGTTTGTCAGCTGCAATTCAGTTGATACCCTTGGGCCAAGATCTGTGTTATTTGCACCCATTTATTTCCACTGAAGTGAATAGGATTGTACGAGTGTTAGTCAGCAATGAAACTGGTCACTTGCCTGTGTTCTCCATTAATTATAACAGTAATAATTCTTTTTATTAGTCCTGAGTGTCTTTCATGTTACTTCATGTAATCGTTCCTGTTAACTTTCCCAGTGTATCTTACAGATTAGATTAAAAGCAGAAGGAAAGGTTAAAGTGGACATGCTAATATAAATATGACAAACCAGCCAAGCATGCATAAGCTTGAGAGTCAGCGTCTCACCCTGACTGTGCTAGATGTAGTTTTTGGAAATCCTTGTCAACTCTTCCTGCAGAGCTTTGTATTCTTCAGAGATGTTTGTTTGCTATCAGAACACATACAAATTCAAGCTTTATCAGTGTGGTTTTAAAACTGAATTTTGTTAGATGAAATCACCTTCATTGGACTTCACAGGTCAAGATAGCATGCTATCAAGGTCAAGGACCAAAGGTCACCATTTTTTTAATGTCCCAATTTTAGCACCTGCCATATTGCAAGTCATCGTTAGGTAGTCTTAAAATAGTTTTAAGTAGTCTGAAATCTTATTCACTCAACAGATGCAGATTTGTATAATCAACATCTTTTCTGAGTTCTGCTGGCTTCAACTGGTAGAATCCCAGAAAAGGGGCTCCAGAATTGGGATCTCTGCCTGAAATGTGTGTGTGTGGGGGGGTGCTGGGGGGTGGAGAGCACAGTGATGGAAGACTCTCTGTTCCACTGGCGGATCCAGCTACCTGGCCAATGAACCCCCATTAGTAGTCATGCTGGACAGTTAAAGGAGCAGGGCCAGGGCAGCAATATGTGCTGGGAGGGGTCTCTCCTTATCAGTAATGCTAGGGGTCAAGCTCTGAATATGAATTATCAATGCACCTTGTAATCAAGACATACTGAAGAATCCACCAAAGATGGCCCAGGTACTAGCTTGAAGAAAGCATGGTGTTAAGGAGTGGTGGGGCATTAGCTGTTCCTCCTGAGAGTTCCTTCTGAATGACCCTTGCAAGGTTTAGCATTTTGTAATGTAGGAAAATGGATCCTGGATTTTGCTCTTCATCAAGTCAAGTCAGTTAGGGCAGTGCCTGCTCTGAGGGCCACATGCCATATCTTGGCTCTGATATCCAGCTCTCTCTACCTACACAGAACTAGATGCAGAATATTATATTGAGTAATCTTGAGATCTGTAGTCCTGCACATGCACAAAAGCAGAATATCAGAGGATTAGAGTAGAATTTTGCCCTTAATTTTTAATTAACTCCATACAATAGACCAAATCCTGGAACTTCTATGTAGAAATTTGGCCTAAATAAAGACTGAGAGGCAGATTCAGAGATACTTAGTCATGCTGAATAGCACCTTTCTTAGGAAGTAGCGTCACTCTTGACTTTTGTAGGGTCACTGTTGGAGTAAACTGCTAGTCAATGTGAGTAAGGGTATCAGAATCTGACTGCAAGGATTGCATCTGGATCAGATTCTGATATCCTCCATTTCAGTAGGTTCAATGACTTCACGGAGTAATAGTATGAGATAAGATAGTGGAATCTGGCCCTCATTGATTAGGGGATAGATTTTGACACTCTTTATTCATACAGACCTTACTCAGCACCAGATTCTCCCACTTTAACTCATATTGAGTTATTCTGTGAGTGGCCTCATTGACTTGAATTATTATTTATTATTTATTGGGATTATTTACAAAGTAACATAGTACTCAATGAGAGTAAATGTGGCAAAACCTGGAATTTAATCCATTTTGAGGAAATACTGTGGATTAAATTCTGTTCACAATTTCATCCCTGCATCTCTCAATTTCATACAACTTCAGCCTTTCACAATTCATTGAGACCCATGTAACTTCAAACATATTTGTCTTCAGTCTTCTGCAGTGGCTGTAATGGAGACTAGACTTTGGACAACATGCAGAAATTGTTTTACTGGGGTGAATCAAACAGGTCTACTGCCTACTGATGTGTACATGAATCTTGATTAAGTTGCTTTATATTATTTTAATTAAGGTGATCAAAAAGGGGGCAGACAATAACAGACAAACAAGAGGAAAGATTTTCTGCTCCACTCCAACCAACAAAACGCTTGTTTTTCACCCTTTGCTGGGTCTGATTATATAAAGTCTGTTTCTTATTTGTTCATCTAGTGGCTGGGCATCTCCTTCAGCTTCACTGACATACTGGATGAATCACCATGGATATTTCCATTCTAATAATAATTGCTTCAGAAAAGTTTAGCTGGATATGCTGTGTAGTTGTCTTAAACTTTGATTTTGTTTTAAAACTACAGCCTGACTCACTTTGAAAAGTACTGAAACCCTGAAAGACATTAAAAAAAACCCCTAATTCTTTACAGTGCATTGTTACGATGCCATGGGTGATGCTTCTAGGCATACGTACACATCCCTACCTCTCCTTTTAACCTGTTATTGTGGCTATGACATCGGCACAGCAAGAGTCACTTCATATGAGGCATAAAAGTAGGTTAATGTAACAGCATGACATACAATGTAAGTTCCCAGGGCCAGGTGATCCTTTGTTTTGTGTGTGTGCACTTTACAGTACTTCCAAGGACACTCAATAGATTCAGTAATGAGGGAAAGGGGGATTTTATTGAGACACTTGCTTTTCCCATTACTCCTTGGACATGATTTAACGTAATTTCATGTTCAGTGTATTGAGATGACTGAGGTGTATGTTAGGATATAGATATTCAGGCCTGTCTGTAAAGGCCTGTACTTTAAGAATTTAGGGGTATCCTTATTACTTGGCTAGTTAGAGGTATAAAAGAAAGAATCAAAATCACTGTCTGCTGGTGTAAGGGCCTTCTCTTACTGTGACAGTCTGAGGCCCTGTGCTTAGGCTAAGGCCTTTGGCTAAGCAGCAGAGGCAGCCATAAGCCAGGAAGCGAACAGTCACATCCTCACATTCCAAACTAGTCACATTGAAAGAAGGTGCTATTGGGCTGTTAGGAATACAATCCTGTCCTGAATACAATCCTGTCCTGATAATTCCTATCACCTCCAGAGAAAGGGAAGTGCCTAGAAAATGTAAAAGGAAACTTAGTTTGATAGCATCCTGTCTGGCAAGAACTCACTTATCAATAGCTGGGATGTGAAATCCTCACTTCTGTATTGTTTTGTCATTAGAGTTCCCACTTTGCTATTGTTTGTCTGTATAATCTCTGTCTGGTTCTGTGATTGTTTCTGTCTGCTGTATAATTAATTTTGCTGGGTGTAATCTAATTAAGGTGGTGGGATATAATTGGTTAGCTAATCATGTTACAATATGTTAGGATTGGTTAGTTAAATTTCAGTAGAATGATTGGTTAAGATATAGCTAAGAATATTACTATATAAATTAGGGGCAAACAGGAAGTAAGTTGGGATTCGAAAATAAGGAAAAAGGAACTTGTATTTAAGCTTGCTGGAAGTTCACCCCAATAAACATCGAATTGTTTGCACCTTCGGACTTCGGGTATTGTTGCTCTCTGTTCATGCGAGAAGGACCAGGGAAGTGGGAGAGTGAAGGAATAAGCTCTCTAACAGTGTAGATTAATGTTTCTTTTATCCTGGAAGTTTAAGAGAATTGACTGGGATACAGTTTATTTGAGGTCAAATCTTTCAGAATGTGAGGTAAAATCTGCATAACTTCTTCCTTCCTTTCAAACCTGTTGCAAATTCAATTCAAAAGCACTTCTTAATTAAAGTCTATAGAATGTATAGTTAATTATATTTTGTGTAAATTATGAAAATTATTGTATAAATGTAATTTTCCTGAGTCCTCTGTTTCTCCAAAGGTGTGAAAGCTAAGTGTTAAAGAATCTCTTTTATATTTGGCTTTAATAACAGTAAACTTTCTTTCCAAATTTCTTATTAAATTCTACAACTTGCACTTTATCCTGAAGAACAGTACAGTTATAAATATCATTCATGTATGCTACAAGTTACCCTTATTTTACATTTAAATTTTGTATTTTTTTATTCTTTTTAGTGTCCTGTGAGTGTACACACAAAAACATACACATTACATACATTTGACATAAGGCAATTTTTTCTTTACATAGCATCTCCAAATAAAATATTTTATGTCAGAAGTGAGATCTAAACATATACCAATTTTTCATAATTGTAGCTATCAATTAAATAGCACAAAATATCTCAGTTATGGGGATAACTCCTCAACTATACACTAATGAGAATTATATGAGCAAATCATACAGACCACAGACATACTTTAATAATTACATATAGTCCCCTGCCTGGTGGATATATAACGTGTGTTAATCTTATTTAATTCTCTCACTATAACTGGCCCGTGGAACTTTTACTTTGATTTCTATGGAGGTATCTAGGGCCTTATCCTGCACATGAGATTCCTGTTGAAGTCAAGCAGGATGGGGCAAAATGCCATTATGTTTATAAATGTTGCCACCACAATTCTACTAAGGAGCTAAGATGATGGTCTTGTAGTCCCATTCACGTACAGTTCCTGGCATTACTACAAACTTCCTGTATGACCTGGGGCAAGTCACTCAGGACCAAATTTTCAAAGGTACTTACGTGCCTAAAGATGCAAATAGCTGCTTAATGGGATTTTAAAAAAGTACCTAAACAGATTAGACCCAGATCTTCAAAGGTAATTAGGCACCTAACTCCCATTACTTTTGAGGATCTGGCTCTTAGTACATAACTACTACAGTCTAAAGAAGAGTGTGAAGAAAATTCAAACTGTTGTTGAATTATACAAATTTTAAAATTACCCCATCTGAAAAAAATAACACACCTTAAAATGTGTTCCACTTGTAATAAATAGCTTGTTACCAGGCATTCAAAATGTTCATAGGGTCAAATTTTCTTGAAAATGTGTGGGTCAGCTATATTTGAAGAAATTATGTTGCAATTAAGCAGTTATTAAATATTTTGTTGTAGATAGTTTTGGGTCCAACCTGTCTCCCATTGATTTCAGTGGGAGCTTTGTTAGCCATTGACTTCAGTAGCTGTTGTGTGTGCTCATGATGGCTGAAAAATCAGGGCCCTGTTATGAAGGTGATTAAATAAGGATTTATGAGTCTAACTTTAGGCATCCATACTTGAAAATTTGGATCATTTCTTTTTCAGATAGGCTAATCAAAGCACAGCAAAGTGCTATGACTTGGCAGGAAAGCATAGTGACCTACTGCATTAGGAAGGGACTGCAGAACCAAGAAGATGTATTTGAGTCTTGGATCTGATACTTATTTGCACTGTAGAACAAGAATATGTATACTAGCCTTGGGTTTGCTACTTTTGTACCCTTTGACCAACCTCTGGAGTGAGAGCAGGCTGTAAGGCCCATGTATGCCTGGCTAAATTTAACTGTCTCTGGAATGTGAACATGATGTCAAGTGTGCATTGAATGATGCAGAGATCCACAGGAGCTTACTAGTTTTGCTAGCACCATTTGCACTTAATCGATCTGATTATCCAGAGCATCTCATCCATTTAAAATTTGCCTACACAAAAAAGAAAGTGAAAAAAAAATATATATGAGGTAATTTCCAAACCAAAACACTCTGTTAAAAAAAAAGCTAATATTGATAAGTGGTAACAATGTATTTACCTATCACATCATTTACAAAACTCAAGCTCACAAATGCAAAGAAATAAATAGTGATGACTACACAATAACTAAACACTTGGGCCAGCTCCTCAGCGAGTGTTGGTTGGCATAGGTATATTGATTATATCTATTTACACCAGCTGAGGTTCTGGCTCAAATGTATAGGGAAGTTAATTTGAAAGCCTTTGCTAATATGTACACTGACTGATGGTTAAAAGATTAAGAAATGGTCAATATCCTAACCGATGATTACCTGTACCATCAAGAGAGTTTATATGATTTTTGAGCCATATACAATCGATTGTATAATGTCCTCGTGTTGTGTTTGCTCACTAATTCCTTTGAGCTTGATAGTATGACAGCATCTATTTAGTACTTTCTTTTAAATCTTATATTGCCTATTTCTATGTGATTTGTCTTTCAGTGTGATGATTTCCTTGTTGCTGATTGTGTATCCTGTTTGGGGAGTGTTGACTTTTTTTTTTTTAAGGGTCTGTATTATTCTCTGAAGACTAACACCAGGTTTGGTCATTCAACACTTTTTCACATTAGTGCATGTTTGCAAATACATTGGGGTCATGATCACACAGCTCATAAACACACACATGCAACTCTGGGCATTAGGGGATTTCTACACATAAACTCATTACACCCAAACGTGAATCACACTTTTGTGCAAGCCTATTTAAAAATGTGATTCATGTACAGAGATAGAGACAAGGGCAGGTAAAATATACCCCAAACCTCTTATTTCCATTCTGTACAATCCTGATCAATTCTGAGGACACTCAGGCAAGCATGGACCTTTGCAAACCAATGGCTCTTCTGTCTCAAAGCCACTTAGGTGCTTCTGAAAATCCCACTCTATTTGCATTTACTTTTTTTTAAACCGTATTTCTTCTATAAAGTTGTGACTTTTGTGCACTGATATCCATGATGCAATAAACGTCTAGGAATCTTTCTCATAGCTCATCATAAAGCCTTCATTGCTATAATTGACACAAAACATAGCATATGTTAAAAAATTAGCAAGCTAGTGTTTCTTCTACCAGTGTAAGGAAATAGTGTCTCCTGAAAATACTGGCGCTCATTTTTGACAAGGTAACATTTTACATTGAAATGTGAAACCCTGGCACCTTGTGATCTGTACAGCTGAGCTGAGAGGGATTTTCTTTTTGTATGAACTATGTCAGACAAGTCTGTTTTTCTGTTTTCAGGTCAGATAGTAATGACAAGCTATATCTTCCTCGGAAACAATTTAGGGCCTGATTTTATTCTTTAATTGTAAATCTTAAAAACATCCCAAATTAAGAACAATAATAAAAAAACTGCTCCATTTTTTTTAAATGAACAGATGAAGCCAAGGAGTATTTAAATTAAGTTATTTAAATTACATATGGATTTCTATAGTAGGCATCACCACAGAATCTGTCACACTGTTTCAGAGGTCATACTTCTCTACTGTTATTGTTTTGCATAGACCTAATCAGTTTAATGATAGTACTACACCCCCACACACACGGCTCTGCAGTACTTAAGCAAAAGGCCTGTGAGAAACAACCTATGGCACTGCTCCAAGCAGGGGTACTGCAGAGCTACACCATCACATGGGAAACTTGGGGATAAATTTTGCCTCAGGGAGGTACAATCCCTCCACGCGCACTGCAATGAAAAGGGTGACTGTACAAGATGATGCAATATACTCTGCTCAGACTGCACTTTAGGCCAGTGTGGAAAGGGTAAGATAGGCCCTTGGGACAAGCCTGCAGAGGGTAGGGGCTTTGTTCTACCCCGCTACATATCTGCGTAAGGGTCAGTCACTATTTGGCACTGAATGAGGACTGCAGATATGGACATTCAGAAGGTGTTTTATTCATGGAGAAGTTAATAGCCAAAAAGTAGGGGTCATTGAGTTCTTTTTCATTGTTTTCATCACACATTTTTCTTGAAGACACATTATTATTATATATTGTGTATCCTGTATCCAAAATTCACTGGACAACCTGCAGAAAATTATGAAAATAAATAGAGATCTAAGGCCCCAGTCCTGTAACTGCCGGTGGTGTGGAGGGATTCAGCACATGTAGGACTAGGGGCTAAGACCTTAACCCTGGAAAAGACACAGGTCCCTGGCATGAGTGGCAGATATCACCGGCTGGGGGAGGCTAAGACCCCCCCAAACAGCCCAGTGTGGCCGCGCCCACTCTCCACCCCCAGACATCTTCCATCTTCATGTTCTTTCCCATGCTTGGGTCTAGGGTGGCCTGCGGCTGCGACTTGGGGTGTCCAGGGCTGGTGTTCATACCGCCTGGTGCGTCAGGGCTGGGGGCACTGGGGCCATGCCACCTGCCCAGCACTCTGGGGCTGGGGGTGCTGGGGCCAGGGGCATTGGGGCCATGCCACCTGCCTGGTATTCTGGGGCTGAGGGCACTTGGGCAGCCTGGGGCTGGAGGGCCAGCAGTCATGGTGTGAGTACTCTGGGCTCCAGGGGGGTAGGGAGGGGCCTTGGGCACAAGGGGTGGGGTCAGGGGCTAGCCTCTCCCAACTGGCAGTTCATGTGTCCCTCGTAGTTCCTGGTACTTGCAAAAGGTTCATTGAACTTAGTAGGACTCCAAGAGGGACGAAAGGGCGATGCAGTGAATACCACTGACTATTTGGGGCCTCAGCAGAAAACAGATGAAGGTAGGGAAAGATAAGATGCAACAGCAAGTAGTGTTGAACAGAGAAATCAGGATGCATCTTATTAATTACGTGATTTTATCCAGAGTTTATTTTCATCTGTATTTTTTCTTTCAGAAGAAAACTAGATTTTCTATACCTTTCGAGGTAAAGGAGGAGGATTGGGGAATCATAGTAGAAATTCATTTAAGTTTGCTTTTCAGGGAATTCTGCAAGCATGCAGATCTTGCTATCAGCTAGGAAAATGGTTGGAGTGCAATCTTCCATTCCTCAGCCAACCAAAACTTCCACTGGTATCATTGGAAATTTTGGGTGGGCGGGTAAGTAATATATAATCAGATGAGTGGTTTGATCATTACACCTTACATATTTGATTGCATATTTTTTCTTTATTCTACATATATTTTTACTGCCTAATGAAAAAATACAGCAATTATTTAGTGTCCAGAAATAATATCTGTAAATTTCTATAAATGGTAAGTGAAGACTGGACAGACAAGTGGATAAAAGTGCCAAATTCATATTTCAAAGCTAGAATATTAACTTCTAATCCTTTTTAAAGTTGTATTTTTATTAAAATTTATATGGCCATTTCCCCGGCGGGGAGCCACAGGAAATAACTCCAGGAGGGAAAGGGGGGCAGTGGAGCTTGGCGGGCTGCAGGAAATAACCCGTGTTTGAGACCCCTGATTTAGAAAATGGCACAGAGAGTACACTAATAAAGTTTGTGGATGATACCAAGCTGCAAGGGGTTGCAACTGCTTTGGAGGATAGGATTAAAATTCAGTGATCTGGACAAACTGGAGAAATGGTCTGAAGTAAAAATAGGATGAAATTCATTAAGGACAAATGCAAAGTACTCCACTTAAGAAGGAACAATAAGTTGCACACATACACAATGGGAAATGACTGCCTCCGAAGGAGTACTGCAGAAAGGGATCTGGGGGGTCATAGCGGATTACAGCTAAATATGAGTCAACGGTGTAACACTGTTGTAAAAAAAGCAAACATCATTCTGGGATGTATTAGCAGGAGTGTTATAAGCAAGACATGAGGAGTAATTCTTCCACTCTACTCTGCGCTGATTAGGCCTCAGCTAGAGTATTGTGTCCACTTCTGGGTGCCGCATTTCAGATGTGGACAAATTGGAAAAAGTCCAGAGAAGAGCAACAAAAATGATTAAAGGTCTAGAAAACATGATCTATGTGGGAAGACTGAAAACATTGGGTTTGTTTAGTCTGGAGAAAAGAAGACTGAGAGGGGACATGGTAACAATTTTCAAGTACATAAAAGATTGTTACAAGGAGGAGGGAAAAAATTGTTCTCCTTAACCTCTGTGGATAGGATGAGGAGCAAGGGGCTTAAATTACAGAAAGGGTGGTTTATGTTGGACATTGGGAAAAACTTTCTGTCATGGCAGTTAAGCACTAGAATAAATTGCCTAGGGAGGCTGTGGAATCTCCATTATTGGAGATGTTAAAGAGCATGTTAGACAAATACCAGTCAGGGATGGTCTAGATCAGGGATCAGCAACCTTCGGCATGTGGCCCATCAGGGTAATCCGCTGGCGGGCTGTGAGACATTTTGTTTACATTGATCATCCACAGGCACGGCCCCCCCGCAGCTTCCTGTGGCGATGGTTCACCGTTCCTGGCCAATGTGAGCTGCAGCAAGTGGCGGCCAGCACATCCCTGCTTCCCGCAGCTCCCATTGGCCGGGAACGGCAAACCGCAGCCACTGGGAGCTGCGGGGGGAGGCGGTGGGGGGGGGAATGTAAACAATGGTCAATGTTTACAATGTTGGTCAATGTTGGTCAATGTAAACAAAATGTCTCGCAGCCCGCCAGTGGATTACCCTGATGGGCCGCTAGCTGAAGGTTGCCGACCCCTGGTCTAGATAATACTTAGTCCTGCCATGAGTGCAGGGCACTGGACTAGATAACTTCTCTAGGTCCCTTCCAGGCCTATGAGTCTATGATTCTATTGTTACAGTCATGCAGGGTCAAACAGCAGCAGGCCATACGAACAATTTTAGCAGAAAGCTCATTCCCAAAGGATTTCCTTCGGAAAACTCAAGAGGTTTGACTAATTTGAGATAAAGATCCAGACTTTTACAAGCCAGTTTCTGAACCTTAAATCTCATTCACCAAATAACATAAGACCAGCTCAAACTACCAAGACACATGCATATATTGGAGCTGGTCAAAATTTTCCAAATTTTTATTTTGTTACTTTTTTTAATCTACATTTAAAAATTTGACAAAAAAGGGATGTTTAAATATTTGCATTATCCCCCCCTGCAAAGTTTTGACCATTAACTTTAAAAGATCAAAACTATAAAATTCTCCTAAACATTTAAATCATGAGCCACAGGTTATGTGTGTGAAATTTGGAATCATTCACCAACTCATGAAATGGTATTGATTTAGAAATATAATCACATATATTAGAATCAGAGAGTTTAAGGCCAGAAGGGACCATCAGATCATCTAATCTAAACTCCTATATATCACTGGCCACGAACTCCATCCAGCACCCACACAATGTACCCAACAACCAAAATTACACCAAAGCATTACAGCCCACAAGAGACTAGACTATTATGTGCCGCAGGAAGAGAATAGGAGGGACTGAGATGCAGCAATCCCTGAGGCTCTCACAATGAGAGGGAAATGATTAAGTGAGATAAACCCAGCTAATTCTGGAAAGTGACCTCCACCCACATGCTGCATAGGAAGGAACCCCAACCCCCAAGGTCACTGTCAATTGGACATGGGGAAAAATTCCTTCCCAACCCCATATATGGCAATCCGTTAGACCCTGAGCATGTGAGCAAGAACCTGCCAGCCAAGCACCTAAAAGAGAGAGAATGCTTAGTGCTACTTCAGAGCTCTGACCCATCCCACCCAATGTCCTATCTCCAGCTGTGGCCATTCCTGATAATTCAGTGTAAGGAGATAACACAGACCAAACCAAACCCAGAGTTCATTTGGGTTGTGAGGAAGGAAATCCCTGATGGCCGGCTGAAACTGTGACCTTTAAGAACATAAGACATAAATCGGAAGTGAGCTCTAGGGTTGTTGACCATTGCCCCCCACCATCACAAACGATCCCATCATACATTCACACTCATAAAAATGTCCATCTCTCTCAAAGTTAATTTATTTTCTCCCACACCAACTATTTGGAGGCTGTGCCAGAACCTCACTTCTCTGATGGCTTGAAACCTTCTAATTTCCAGACTGAATTTGTTCAGAGCCAGTTTTTATCCATTTGTTCTTGTGTAAACTCTGTCCTTTAGCTTAAATAGCTCTTCACCATCCCTGGTATTTACCCCCCTAATGTATTTATGTATATCCCCTCTCAGCCATCTTTTTGCTAAATTAAACAAGCCAATCTCTTCCAATCTCCTTTCATAAAATAGGACCTCCATTCCCCTGATCATCATAGTAGTGCTTCTCTGCACCTTTTCCAGTTTTAATTCATCTTTCTTCAACATGGAATCTTACCAATGCCTAGTACAATGGCATTCATACTTCACCACCTCTACTGGAAATGCCTTACCTGATACATTCTAGGATCATATTTGTCTTTTTCACAACTGCATAATATTGGGGGCTCCTAGTCATCATGTGAACAATCCACACACCCAGGTCTCTCCTCTCTTCTGTTGCTTCCAACTGATAAGCTCCCAACTTGTTGGAGAAATTGTTATTATTAGACCCTAAATGCATGACCTTGCACTTTGTACTATTCAATTTCATCCCATTTCTATTCCTCCAGACTTCAAGTTCATCCAGATCTTCCTGCATAATATTCCAATCCCCCTCCATGTGGATGATGCATTTCAACTTTGTATCATTAGCAAATGTCATTGGCACACTCCTACTTTTTGTGCCAAGGTCATTAATAAAAATATTGACTAAGACTGTTCCCAAGACTGATCCACTAATAACCTTCCTCCAGTCCAATAATTCAACTTTCAACAGAACCTGTTGCCTTTTCCCTTTTAGTCAGTTCTTTATCTGCCTTACATTTCTTGTACTGATCCCCATCTTCCCTAAGAATCCCATGCACTGCTACAGACTAGGGACTGAATGGCTAGGCAGAAGTTCTGCAGAAAAGGACATAGGGGTTACAGGGGACGAGAGGCTGGATATGAGTCAACAGTGTGCCCTTGCTGCCAAGAAGGCTAACGGTATTTTGGGCTGTATTAAGCCAGCAGATCGAGCGACGTGATCATTCCCCTCTATTTGACATGGTGAGGCCTCATCTGGAGTACTGTGTCCAGTTTTGGGCCCCACACTACAAGAAGGATGTGGAAAAACTGGAAAGAGTCCAGCGGAGGGCAACAAAAATGATTAGGGGGCTGGAGCACATGACTTATGAGGAAAGGCTGAGGAAACTGGGATTACTTAGTCTGCAGAAGAGAAGAATGAGGGGGATTGATATCTGCTTTCAACTGCCTGAAAGGGGGTTCCAAAGAAGATGGATCTAGACTGTTCTCAGTGGTAGCAGATGACAGAACAAGGAGTAATGGTCTCAAGTTGCAGTGGGGGAGGTTTAGGTTGGATATTAGGAAAAACTTTTTCACTAAGAGGGTGGTGAAGCATTGGAATGGGTTACCTAGGGAAGTGGTGGAATCTCCTTCCTTTGAGGTTTTTAAGGTCAGGCTTGACAAAGCCCTGGCTGGGATGATTTAGTTGGGGGTTGGTCCTGCTTTGAGCAGGGGGTTGGACTAGATGACCTCCTGAGGTCCCTTCCAACCCTGATATTCTATGATTCTAATTTAACTAATAAGTTTCCATGCGGTACTGTGTCAAATGCTTTGCTGAAGTCCAAGTAGATTAAATAACTGCACTTCCCTTATCTAAAAATATCAGTTATTTTCTCAAAGAAAAAAAATCAGGTTACTTTGGCACAGCCTAACCTTTGGTAAACCCTATTGCATTACACTCCCTTTACCAGTTACCTCATGAAATTAATTATTCTTTCCTTCACAATTTGTTCTAATACCACTGAAGTGAGACTAACAGGTCTATAATTACTCTGATCACTTCCCCCCCCCCCACACACACTTTCTTAAAGATAGGTACAACGTTAACTATTCTCCAGTCATATGTAATTATTCTTGAACAGACAGAGTTATTAGAATTCCTTGCTACTGGACTAGCAATCTCATCTGCCAGTTCTTTCAGTAATCTGGGATGGAAATCTCCCTCCACTTCCCCAATTTGGGTACATTTAGCTCTTTACATTTGTCTTCCACCTCAAATGTGGCAATGTCCATATCCAATACTCATTTCTAACAAACAACCATACTGCCTTCACACCCGCATTCCATATTATCTTCCTTACTGAAAACTGATTAAAAGGATTCATTCCGTTTCTGGTCCATACCTATCTTATCTTTAATCTCCTTCTGCTCCTCACTGCATAGCGACCCAACTTCATCCTTCCTCTTTCTTTTTTTATTTATATAACTAAAACCCATCATTATTTATTTAATTTGCTTGGCAAGATCTAATTCATCTTGACTTTTAGCAATTCTCACTTTATTCCTACGTTGTCTAACTTCCACGATGTTACTTTCTTTGTTAATCAATCCCTTTTTCCATTCCCTAAAGGGCTCTGTTAACTCCTAATAACCTTTTGGAGGTAGTTATTCATCCAGTTGGGTCTGGGACCTTTCCTTATTTATTTTATTTCCTTGCTTGGGATGCAAATTTCAGATTGTTTTTGTATAGTTGATTTGAAGAAATTCCAAGCCTCCTCCATATTTAAGCTCTTGAGCTCTTCAATTCAGTTGACTTCAGTAACTAAATTCACTGAATTTCACAAAATCTGCCCTTAGGAAATCAAAAATTGTAGCTGATAACCTGGTATGGGTTATCCTTCCATTCCTAACTCAGAGTCAACTTTTTACTTGCTGCTCTAATCGTGGTTGTGGTATTCAAAAACTGGGCAAATCAAATGGGGACATCACCTTATTAAATAATCCCATATTTGATTCTGAGCAAAAGACTATGAACATGAAAACATATCTAAAAGATATGGAGCAGGGATTCCATGTTAGCTGTTAGGAAACTGTAGCAGGACGGCTTGCCCCTTAAAGGGTGTAGGTCTGATGCTAGCCAGTCCTGATTACAGAATGAAGGACACCTGGGTTAAATCAGTTAATTCCCTATAAAGGGCAGCAGGTGGCTCCAGTGAAGGGGGTGGCTCAGGAAGCTGTGGCAGAGCCTGCAGAGAGCGATGAAAGCAGGGAAGACCCTAAGACCAGGGGAGTTGCCGAAGGCAGGGGGGCCTGAGAGAGATCCTGTCCAAGCAGAGGAGAGAATGCAAAGGCCTCAGGCAGGAAGGCCTGGATGGAGGAAGAGAAACCTTGTGCTGTGTGGTTTTAGAAATGGACTTTAGATATTTTGAGTTTTATCTGCAGTTTTATTTTACATTAATAAACCTAGTCCCCAGGAAGAGGTAGTTTTGACCAAGAAAAAGCCTAAAGGGAAGTTTTATTTGAACAGTCCAGGAAGGGAAAGTGAGGCAGGCTGCCTATAGCTTACGGTGTGCATGGGAGGCTGCCAGCAGGTTTCAGAAATGATATTCAGTAGGATGAAGATTATGTCTAATAATCTGTTATATTTTCTCATTTTACTTCATATTAATTATGTTGTCTTCAGCTAGCATTTGTCTGAATTACCATGAAAAAACATGAAAAAAAGTTGGTTGGAAAATATTTTTTATTATAAAATGTACAGTATACTGACCTTAACATTATAAAATACAGTAACGTATCAGAGTCTTGTAAAGACCAATAATTTATAAAATGAGACAAATCATTGTTGTTCTTTCTAGTCTCATAGTCTGGTTTAAAAATATATATAAAATATATAATTATTGAATTCAACTGGAGCATCCTTACTGGCTGGAAAAGGTTCATTCATTACAGTAACTAATGTCTGAATGTCCTTGATTAAAAATAGATCACTCTTATTTGCTAAATTAATCTTTGATCTGGAAGAGCGAATAGAAGAATTAATAGAAAGGTTAGTAATCATATTCTATAAGGCTAGGTTATGAAATGCACTGCAGGGGATAAAAAAAACGGATGTCTTTCTTAAAAAATAATAAAGCACTTTTATCACTGTAGCTCATTTATTACAGTTAATACTTCTTTGGTATTTTTAAAGTGCTTGTTAAGCCAAGGCATAGCTCTGGAATATCAACAGGTATGCGTACAGTACATTAGGTTTCAGGTGCTGTGGAATGCCGTGAGAAATTACGTTACATCATGTAAACAATTGTGTTAGCCCCGGCATTTAAGTATTTTTGTTGCCTCTTTCTCCTGCAGGATCATGGTCATTATGAAAGCAGTGATGTACTGCTCATGAAAATGAGAATTAAAATCCCACTTTTGTGCCCTCAGTATCCCTGGCTTTGCTTACAAACAGTACTTTTCTGCTGCACTTGCTTGGCAGTGACTGGGCATTTGTGTCTAGTCAAAGGAGTTTGTTTGAACGTTAGAATATGTGAATATAAGTTGTTTTTGAATCGCTGCCCAGTATATTTTTAGCAGTGCATTTGTAAAAGCCTGCATCCCTTTGTGTAGATTGCTGGATGATTAATGACCCCTGAGGGTGAAGGAATTTGTTTCCATACAGACGGGACTGAGCTCCTGTTGTCAGATGCGATTTGTCTGGGAGCTCCCATGTTATTTCTGCTTTAGGAATCCCAATGGCCATGCAGTTCAGCTTAACTGCATTGCCAGGCCTGGTGTAGATGACTGGTGCTGGCTCACTGGTGATCCGGGGCGGATAGGCTATCACTATGACTGGGACATTCATAATAGAAGTGCCATACTCTGTCACTGCCTTGCACAGGTAGGTGCCCCTGTCAAATACAGAGGCATCGCGCACAGTGAGCGAGCCGTTCTCTAGGAGGGAGAAGCGACCTATGGCTTGAGGGCCATCTAGTACCATCCCATTGGGCAGTGTCCAGGAAATGTGTGCCCGGGGGTTCGGCTGGGTGACGCAGTGGAGCTGCAAAGTCTCTCCATTGATAATGCTCACCAGGTTCTTGTACTGGTTGCTGATTTCTGGCTTGAGACCCACCTTCAGGAAGATCACCCTCTCTGCATAGCCACCTGGGTTCCTGGCCGTGCAGCGATAAGTTCCAGCATCCACTGCGGAGAGGCCACTGATGTGCAATTTCCCATCCCTCTTGTGGTAGAATCTCTGCAAGTGGCTGCTGCTCTGCAGCTCAGTGCCATTGGGAAGGATCCAAGATGTGCTGGGCTCAGGGTTCCCGTGCACTGAGCAGTTCAGATTGATACTGTGACCAGCTGTGGCAGTGATTCTTTCACTGACTGGGTCCCTGAAGGTGGGTTTCTCCAAATGATCTGTGACCAGGAGCTGCACAATCAGCCTAGCCTCTCCCCCTTCGTTCCTCCCGATGCACACTAGCTGCACTGAGTCTGTTTGCCTCACCCCCCTGATGTCCAGGGTGCCATTGCGGTGCACAGTAATTCTGTTCCCATAGTAGGGAGAAGGCAGGATCACTCCTTCTGGGAAAGCCCATAGGATCCGTGGAGTAGGTATCCCTTCAGCTTTACAGTCAATAAGTTTCCGGCTCTCCCTCATGGCTGTCTCTCTCACCGATGTGATCGGGTTGGGGTGCCCATTGATTCTGGGAGACTGAACATTGACTTGAATCCAGACTATTTTCCTGTCTTCCCCAGCACTGTTCCGCACCAAACAAGTATAATTGCCGCTGTCAGATCTCTGGGCCTTTTGGATGAGGAGGGTGCCATCCCCATACACTTGATATTTGTCAGACAGGAGAGGAATGGGCCTGTTGGTTGGAGAGAGCCATATCACCCTAGGGGTGGGCTCACCTTTGGCTTCGCAAGCCACAGTGACCACGTCTCCATAGGGTACATTAATAACAGAGTAGGTTTTGTTTCTGATGGTTGCAGGCTCAGCCACCACTTTGACTCGTATTCTCATCTCATCCTTCCCAATTTGGTTCTCAGCATAACAGGTGTAGTCCCCTTCCTCTCTCAGCCCCACATCATTGAAGTACAGTGTCCCATTGTTAAAGACCACGTATCTCTTTGCTCGGTTTCCACTGTCGTCTGACTGCATGAAGGTGTTTATCATGCTGCCATCTGGGAGGCCCCAGGAGATCTCGGGGTTTGGCAGACCGGTGGCTACACAGTCAACTTTCAAGTCCCCGCCATACATAACCTTGTGGTTATTCTCATTCTTGTGTTCTATTTTGGCAGGTCTCATCATCACGTTCACTTTGAGAACTACATAGTCATCTCCGATCTTATTGCGGGCCATACACAGATAGTCTCCTGCATCCTTATCTGTGACTGCATGGACAACCAAAGTCCCGTTGCCAAACACCTTGATTCTAGTCTCCAAGCTAATTTGGGGAAAGAAAAGAGAATGTGATATGAGCTGCAAAATCAGTTTTCATTATTTTATTATTTACTGTAACTCACGGAAAAACCCATTAAAAATAGCAGTGTTGCTACAGCTAGGTAATTAGAATGTACTAGAAATTTTAACAGTTTTTTTCACCAGAAAGAAAATACAAAAATAATTCTGTTCAGTTGCAACTAAACAATTGTTCTCTGAACTTAAATTGACCCATCTGCTGAGTTAAGGATTTTTGATTCATTCTATTACTCTTTTAATGTGGAGTGCATCTACCGTACTCTGTTATATTCAGACATGGTAACACTGAACATTAATTTATATACACATGCATCTACATACCATAACTATGGGGAGAATGGAATGCTATACTCAAGTCAATTATGAACCAAAATGTGTTACTTCCTACAGATTCCCATACAACCTTTTTAAACTTTCAGAATAATTTTGAGTAAATTTTTAACAGAGTTATATATTTGTACACAAAATTAATTCACCTTATAATGGATCTCATGATGGCTAAAGGGAGGAGGGAATTATTGTTACACAAATTATACAAAATGCCATTTTGTTGCTATAGCTAAAAGGTATAAAAATGTACTGTGGATAATACTCACAGCCTGCCCAAATATTAAATATGTCAACATGAAATAAACCATGATGAACTTGTTCATTAATCAGGAATGCTGTTGGCAAATAATCTGGCATTATCAGGCAGCAAGCATGTTGTTAATTGCAAAATATCTCTTGTCACTCTGTCTATGGACCTCAGTGAATGATTGAGTGGCATTTTACATATATGTGTGGAAAATTTATGTTTTGGGGAAAACATATCAGTGGTATTGATTGCAAATTGTGAGACTGATTATTATAGTGGTAGTGTGATTTGATTTCAAGAGCATTAGAGAGCGATTTCTCTCATAAGAACCTAAGTAGAGTTGTATTTGCACAGATCTATTTACAAGCCATTATTAATGCTGGAATGACTGTACTTATTTAAATAAATAATTGTAGGGGGTTTCATTTCTTCAGCACTGAAATTATGCTAAGGTCATTTCTGGCCAATGGGTCAAATACACAAAATTTAATGGCTCACAGTAGAATGGAGCTCATCTGATTGGGGGGTGGGGAGGGGGAAGGAGCAGAGCAGAACAGGAAAATGAAGTAAATGAAGTCAGTGTATACACCTCCCACCATGTAATGTTCAGAGATCCAGAGTAGCCAATTGGTTGGGATACTCATTTGGGATGTAAAGGACCCAGGATGAAATCTCTGTTCTCCCTGATTCACATCAGGGGCTTGAAGATGGGTCTGCCATGTGAGTGTCCTGCATAGAGTCATTCTCTCTCTCTCTGGTTCAATGAATAGTTATTTATTCATACAAAGTGGAAAGGCGAGTAAGAGACTGACTCTATTGGCTGGTGGTTAGGACACTTGCCTGGGATGTTCCTGCACTGCCTGATTTGGAGAAGGGACTCAAACCGGAATCTTCCCCCCTCCCAGTGAGTGCTCCAAACACTGGGTACTGGCTAACCTGGGGTGGGTTTCTCTCCTATTTTTTTTGCAAAAAAATTCAAAAGGTCGCATTTTTGTTCCATAGCAAAATGAAAATAACTTCCAAAACCCCAAAATTTTAAATGACATACTTGGTTTCCAGCTAGACCTAGGTATTTGTGCAAGCATAAGAATTAGTGTAATGGATATATATGAACTGATTTACAGAAGTTCTGAGCATCCACAGCTCCTTTTGAGCTTGACCGAAGTTATGGGTGCTCAGCTAGCCCATACATTTTCATGTGTACCAAACTAGACATTTCAGTGATTTTTAACCCTATCATTACACCATATATTTTCAACACCAGGAAAAATTACTAGTTTTGTAAAGATGTACCTAGTTTTAAACTCCTATTTATTTTTTCCTGAACCTGGAATATATTTTAAATAATATTACATTATAATATTTGGGAAAGATCTATATTTTTCATAAGGGAGTTAACAATGCTCCATTTAGTCAGTCGTAATCTTGTACAATAGTGACACAATGGATTCCCCCACAAAGAACCATTTCATAACAGTCCCCCCTGAAACAATCAGTCTCTCATTTCCCAAGAGGAAGGACTTTTCTTTGAAAGACAGGTGTCTATTCAGTACTAGGCAAATTCCAGGTATGCAATTAGACGGCACTGAAATGCTGTATGACCCCAAAGAAACCTATATCACAAATTCACAGTCCATTTTGCTCAATTTCACAGTCATAGGATTTTAAAAATCGTAAATTTCATGATATTAGCTATTTAAATCTGAAATTTCATGGTGTTGTAATTGTAGGGGTCCTGACCCAAATGGGAGCTGTGTGGGGGTCGCAAGGTTATTGTAGGGGGGTTCCAGTACTATTACCCTTACTTCTGCACTGCTGCTGGCAGTGGCACTGTCGTCAGAGCTGGGTAGCCAGAGAGCGAGGAGCCCAGCTCTGAAGGCAGAGCCATTGCCAGGAGTTGCCACCCTTACTTCAGTGCTGCTGCCTTCATAGTTGGGCCCTTGGATAGCAGCCACCACTCTCCAGCTGCCCAGCTCTGAAGGCAGCAGCGCAGAAGTAAGGGTGGCATGGTGTGGTATTGCCACTCTTACTTCTGCACTGCTGCTGGCAGGGCGCTGCCTTCAGAGCTGGGCACCTGGCCAACAGCCACCGCTCTCCGGCCACCCAGCTCTGAAGACAGCGCATAAGTAAGGGTGGCAATACTGTAACTCCCCTGAAATAACCTTGCGACCCCCTGCAACTCCCTTTTGGGTCAGGACCCCCAATTTGAGGAACGCTGGTCTTCCCAGTGAAATACGTGTAGTATAAGGTAAAAGCACACAAAAGACCAAATTTCACAGCTGGGAGACCAGATTTCATGGTCTATGATGTGTTTTGCATGGCCACGAATTTGATAGGGCCCTAATCATAAATCTTTTACTGCCTGGCTCTTTACTACCCTGGCAGTGTGACTGTAATTGATTTAAATTGGATTTTTTCCCATTTTATTAGTGTCATTATTTTAAAATAGCTTTTGCTTTGGACTCTTCTATCAAATCAAGTCAATAACAACACTTCTCTTTATTTCAATGGGCTTTGCATCAGCCTCATTAGAAAAATAATGTATGCAGGCCACAACGAATAGCAATCTACCTGTGCAGAGAATCAATCATCCTTTTAGAAGGCAGCCTCCATAATATCCAGGGCCAGGGATCCCCAGAAGCAGTGCAGTCCAGATGCAGGGTGCTGCCGTAGGTTACATCTGTTCTCTGCGGAGAGCTCCAAGTGATCTTGGCATTTGATGACTGCTTCTTCACATACAGCTGAACCGTTCTCCTGGCTGCCCCCACCATGTTAGCAGCGATGCACTCATAGCTCCCACTGTCCTTGGGGGAGACGTTGCGTATGTAAAGGGTTCCATTGGGGAAGACAAATAAATTCCCATTGACAAACTGGGAGGGTCGGATCTGGGTGCCATCAAAGAGCACCCAGCGGATGCTAGGGAGGGGTGCTGCTTTGGCAGTGCAGTGAATGTGAATGTTGTGACCAAAGGACAAGGAAATATTCTCCTGTTTTTCCTGCTGGATGATTGGGGGTAATGCCGCAATGTGAAGCCTCACGGCTATGCTGTCCGCTCCTGCAGTGTTGCTAGCTATGCACTTGTACACTCCTCGGTCTGAAAATGTCACCTCCTTGATAGACAAAGTTCTATTTTCATGGAACATTATCCTGCTCTCAGAGCTGGTTACTGTCTGCAGTATCTTCCTGTCAGGTAAAATCCATGAAATATGTGGGCTTGGGATCCCTTTGGCCTGGCATTCCATTGCCACCGTGTCTCCAAAATAAACAGTGGCATCTCGGTAGCGGGAAACTAACATTTTGGGCTGCTGGGCTGTCACTGTCAACAGGACAATCATTTTATCGACACCATACAGGTTCTGAGCAGTGCACAAGTACTGCCCACGATCCTGGAGTTGAACATTTCGGATAATGAATGTGCCATTTTTCAAGACTTCAAACCGTTGTATCCTTGTGTTTGCTGTCATCAGGGATCCTGGGAGGATAGACGAAAGAAAGAAAATTGGAGAGTTTGTTCTTAAGACAGACAACATTGCACTGAAAGACATTTATGGAAACTTCTCTACTTATTGCATATTAACAATAATGAAGTAGAATCTAGGAGTGAAGATGAATGGGGAGAACAGACTCCTCAGTTAAGAATGATCTACATGGGCAAGATCTGATATATGCCTTCTGATATACTCCTGTGGCTGGAGTTTTTGTTGTCAAAACTAATCATCCAAAAAGTCCAAGACTTAAAAACAGTGGGAAAAGGTTCTCAGAGTACAATACACTCTTAATGCTTTGGGGTGTCAATTAACCTCTCACATGATTTCCAGGAACATTTTACTGATATACCTAGACATATAACAAAGGACTCTGAAACACTCTCCTAACTAATCAGTGCCCCTAGGCTCCTCTAGCATAAATTCCAGCCTAGGAGAACATGCACACTTGGACGCCAGGATCTCTTAAAGACATTTCCCTCCTCCCCCTGCATTTTACATTTTTTAGTGGGGGTAACTCTGGATGTTAAAAAATATAGTGCATTGACAGCCTGATCCAAAGGGCAATGAAGCGCTGATTTTGGATCAGGTCCTTAGAGTACCTTTTAGCAAAAGACCTAAAGGTCATTTTTATTTGAGAGTAACAGACAGTGGAGGTTTTTCTCATATCCACATGCAGAAATGGGTAGCCTTAAAAAAGACTAAAATATTCTAGTGGTCCAAACTATTAACATGGATAAAAGTGTTATATTGTGTTTTGAATCATTACTGTACAGAACTATTGTATTTTTTTAAATATGGAAGTATGTGTCCCCTTTTACAGCTATATGGGAGATCAAATGTTTAACTAACTTACCTGTAGAGACTTTTGTCCAAGTAACAAAGGGCTTGGGTTCTCCTCCTGCATCACATGGGATAACAACATCTGTTTCAGCAAGGATGGATAAGCTCTGAGGACCTTTTGTGGTAATTTTAGGTCTTTCACCATGTGCCCTGAAGTTAGTTGAAGGTTGAATTACACTAGAATTATTTGGCATAATTCCTCCCAGTTTACGCTCAGATGGGACTTTTTGATTATTATAAAGGACACTTCTGAAGGACTGAATGTTAGAGGATATTTGAGGTCTAATGCTTTGCGAGATGAATGATGGAAGAGTGCTCTTCAAAGCAGTTGTGGCTGGTGGTGTGGTACTTGAGGTGTGGAACAATGGAGCTCCTGGAACAGCTGTGGCCTTTAGAACAGTGCCTCGTATTGTAATCCCAGCAGATGAGACTTGGGTGGCTTTCTTCTCATTTGTGTTTACTGGGGCAAGTGGACTAGGCACCACTGGTTTAGGATTCACTCCTAAGTGTGAAAATGTTCTGGTTCTATTAAAGACAAAGGAGATTCCAGGGTTGGGGTAATATGGGATTCCTTGACTCGGTAGTCTCCCAGCTGTGCCTCTGTTATCAGGAATATAGTTACTGCCAAAAACTCTGGAGTGAACATTGTATCTGTTTTGTCCCTGATTGCCAAATCTACCTGGAGCAAGTGGGATAGGTCTGTATAATGGAGTGGCTGTCGTCGCAGTGGTTGGCTCTGTTTGAGGAGCATAGGTTTTTCTGTCCTGTGTTGTGTGTGCGGCATATGCTGTTATCTCTGGTTTGTTGGTATAATGGAGGGGCTGGTGAGTTATAAAATGATGAAATGAGCCTTGTATCATAAGATATGGTGGCCTCTTTGTCCCCCTCACTGGAATATGCTTTGGAGGTGCTACAGCTGGTTGCTGGTTAAAGATTGGTACCATTCCCGCTGACTGATGGGGAAAGTTTGGATTTAACAATAAACTATTGTTAGACCTAATGAGACCAAATGTCTCTTTAAATTGCTCTTGTCTGTGTTGTGCTTTAATCCTGTTTTGGTTTGAATAAGATGTGGAAAATACATCTTTGTTTTGTCTTGTGCTGTATGTGATTGTTGTACCATCAATTTCAAATCCTTTGGTCTCTGGAAATATTACTTGATTGAATGTGGTATTTTGCTTGGTAGAAGAATGAATAGACAAATGTAAAGTGCTTGAAACTGATGGGGGAGGAGTGCCAGGTTTTGTAAATGGAACAAAGTCAACGGTTGCAACTGGAGATTCAGGGTTTTCAGTTGTGTATATAGCAATTTGATCATGATCAAATGCATGAGGTTTGGTTTCCTTCTTGTCCCAGGAAGAGGATACTGTTTTTGTCCAACTTTGTACAGGAACAATAATTGGTTTCTTGTTTTCTGTAGGTGTGAAAGGTTGAGATCTTGTTGTGCTGAAGGGAAAGGATACAGTCATAATTTCTCTTTGCTGAGGTGGTGTGGTTACTGTAGCTGTTTTTAAAGATTTTGAAGGCTTCTGAAGTTCATCTGAAATTGACAGGTCCTTAAAACTTTCCACTGTGCCAACAGGAGCACTCGAGTGCAGCACAGTGGGAGGTATTGGCTGAGATACTCTTGGGCTGGTTCCATTCTCTCCAACTTTTGATCCAAGAGGAATGGAATCTTCTCGAAATTCTGGAGTCACTGAATAACCAGGGCTAAGCAGGCTATTAATGTACTCAGTGGAGACCGAATCGCTTGTTTTTTGTGCCTCACCACCTGTAACTTCATAACTTGTTTTAATGACATTTTCTTCAGACACATTAACTAGTGCATGGTATGTTGCGGTTGTCTTCTGATCTGGTTCTTGGGACAAATGTAACTCTGTAACAGAGGCTGTGTTAAGTCCACCATATGATGATGCAGTTGTGATAGCTGTAGTCACAGGAAGTACCTGGGTTTCACCAGCAGTAGAAAGTGTTGAATGTTTTGTTTCAGGTAGAGAAGCAGTAGGCATATGTGAAAACGCACCCTCTGTGTCTCTGACTTTGGTCAACCTCTCTAACACATTTGCCTCTGTAATCAATGAAGCAATCATCTCTAAATTATTATGTTTCTTAATTTGTATTTTAGCATCGGTTTTATGATCACCCTTAACAACAGTTCCAGGAGAACTTCTAGTAGCATCTTCTATTTTAGGTGATTTTTGAGTAACAGGCACCTGCTCTGTGGTAAAAGCAGGAGGAGGAACAGGTTTTGGTCTTTGTCGAAATCTGTTTGGTCTTAATCTCCTTCTCCCATAGGGTCGTCTTCTGGGATGCTGGGTAAGCAGTGTGTTAGAGATAGTAGTCTTTCTAGAGGGAGTTGTAATCTCGGCCATAGTGGTCAGGTTGCCAAATAAAACAGCAGTTGTTACTGACTCTGTTTTTTTAAGAGGAGCAATGGTACTTGCCAGAGTGAATGTGGAGTCTGATTTTGGAACAGGCATGTCTTCATGTGCAGCTCCTTCAGAGCTCGCATAACTGCTACTAGACACTCTTACCTGAGTCTCTATATCCTTGTTTGTCCTTGGTTCCTCATTAACTAATGTGAAAACTTGAAAAATTGTGCTTAAGTCAATGTCCGTAATTTTAGTCTTATCTGTAGGTATCTCCCTGTGCTGATGCTTTACGACATTGCTCTCTCTAGTAACAAAATCCTTAAATGGAGAAGCAGAAGATGAAATAGTAGTAGTGGCTATTAAATCTAAATAGCTGATCTTATCACCCTGAGAAGCTGTGGAATTTATGGACCCTGCATCCACTTCATTGTGCTGTGAATCTGTCTCCAAGGTGGTAGGGAGATTTACAGCAGTCTGAGGTTCTGCAAGGACAGTGGCATCCACTGATAGCTCAGCAGAAGTGGAAGATTCCTCTGTGATATACAGCGTTGTTGTAGCTGCATTTTCCACTGTGTGCCAACTGCTTTGAATATTGGGCAAGGTAGTTGTTTGTTCATCTAGGGGCTCTTCAGTGACAGCGTTAATGCTTTCTTTTGCTACTGGTGAATAATCAGTCTTTACATCAACATGCTGCTGATCATATGAGTGATGTGAGTATATAGTTGGAGAGATTGGAGTAAAGTATGTAGACCACACAAAAGATGGTTCTACAGTGTATATACTTTCAGGTGTTCCTAAAGACTGGAGTTCTATGGAGGGCTCAGTTTCTGTGCTCATTAATGTCGATTGAGCAGAAGTTGTTTGATCTGGGCTATAATCTTGTGCTAGAACGGTGGGGGAAATAGTGACTGAGAAGATCTTGTCCTCACCCAAGTGTGATACATCTGCAGAAGACTCTTCCCCATTGGCTGCAGTCTCTAGAGAAGGCTTCTGGGGAGGACTGGCCATAGGAGAAGGAGCTGTAGTGGCTTTCTGAACAAATGACGGCAATGTAGTCATTAAAGAAGGGCCGGCTGCTGCTGTTGTTTTAAGAATATTTTTCCCACGGACCTTTGCCAAAATGTCAGCCCAGTGTTGTGGATTAATCTGTTTGTTTGACATATTTATTCTTCTTCGAGATTCAAATACCCTACGGCCTTCTGCAACATTGCTGTCTTGGGTTCTATCTGTACCTTTCCATAATTTCATTTTTCTCCTGCCTTTCTTGTTTTTTTTAACCTGAACCTCAGGCATGAGGTCACTTTTTTGTTTAATGGATGCTTCACGGTCCTTCAGATGGTTCTTTTTGTGCTGGGACTCAGCTGTAACTTCCACTCCTGATCCCCCTTCATCTTCTATCACCCCCCCTCTTCTTTTTCCAGAGGTTTTCAAACCTGGACGCTTCCTCATTTTTATCCTTTTAGATGATCTGTCAGATAGCATCTTATTTACTGATATCCTAACAGCAAACTGATCTGATCCCTGCTGATTGACAGCCACACACCTGTAATACCCGCTGTCACTGACACGACTCTTTGGAATTAACAACGTGCCATTGTGTGACACGTACGCTTTGGATGAGTTTGACAAATCATTAAGCACATGGCTGCTTGGAAGGATCCAACTCAACTGTGCATCTGGTATGGCAATTGCACTGCAGGGCAAAACTATTGGGTCCCCTACATTTTTTTCAACCCTCATTACATCAGAGTCAGTGGGCTGAATGACTGGAGGCTGCACTAAAACTCTGTAGGTCATTCTGTCTGCATCATCTCTCACCTGGGCAACACAGTGGTACAAACCAGAATCCGTGTAATCCACTTTTTTGATCATTAATTGGCCACTGCTGAGGATGGAAAACCTACTGTCTTTCTGATTAAATGGAGCTGTCAACTTACTCCCATCTGGCAACACCCACTGGATGACAGGACTCTCCGATGCTCTCACATTGCATCTCAGCTGACAGTCTGAGCCTTCAACAACACTCTGGGCTGTCTTTGAATTCTGAGGTTGCTCTATCATCACCCAGCTTCGTCTGTGCTGTCTTATGTCTTTCATCTGAATTGTTTGAGAAAACTTGGTAAAAAAAGACAGCACCACTTTTTTCCCTGTGCTCTGGTGTCTATTTAATTGGATGTTTATCAGCGGTTGCATAACCCAGGCAGGTTCTGCAATTATTTGAGCTTTCACACCCGTGTAATAAAGGGCATCATCATCTGAATCTTGCCGGTACTCATAACTTATTTTAGACTCTTTGCTGAGCATGAGTTCCCTTTGTAATTTAACAGGCACTTCACTGTAATAAGCTATAAGTTTCCATAATTTTTCATAGTTTTCTCGTTTCATTGGACATTCAAAATCGAGTGAAACTGTAGCATTGATATCAATTTCCTGAGGATCGATTTGGTTCCACTGAATTTTGGCAGAGTCTGTTGGCATCTTGATTTCACAGTTTAGGTTCACTACGTTCCCATGTTCATCTGTCATATTGAGAGTAATGTTCCATGGAGATAGCTGAAATGCCTCTTCAGGAAGTTCATAACTGGCCCTATCTTCCACCTCATCAACGCTGCTGTTCTGTTTCAATTGGGATTGTATAATAGGTTTCTTACAGGAAAGATCTTTCAAATTTTGAATATCTTGTTTCTGCAGTTGTTTGGGGCTGGTGCACTTAGGGCAGAGCTGACCTCCTTCATAAGCTTTATCCTTCTTGCACTTTAATACACCTGGAAGGAAAAAAAAAAGATACATTCTAGAGACCAACACAGAATTCTGACATAGAATTCTAGCATTTTTAGAGAGCTAAATGAATGTTGTAAGAACACACATATCTTCAGCCAAATTTTCAAAACTGGCCACTGATTTTGGGTGCCTTAGTTTCTAGATTTTTGACTTGATGCAACAAAGGGCCTGATTTTCAAAGTTGCTGTGCAACCATGGCTCTCAGTGACTTTAATGGGAAGTTTGAATGCTCCAAGCCTCTGAAAAATCAGAACCCTCTCTCTCAAGTTGGGCACCCAGTTATCGAGGAATTTAAGGCCACTTTTTTAAATGTTACCTATATAGTACAAGTCAATTTTTCACGTCTGTGTTTGTGCTGTGCCCACAACATGAGCATGCACACCTTTTCACACAAGCAAATGGACATTTGCTTAAGCAGTGCAGATAAGCTGTGCCTAAGTACTTATTTACTTAAGTCTATGGAACAACAACAATTCGAAAAAGAAGATTTTGTAAAGTTTGGAGTTTCATGTCTCCAGTATTATGTAAACATTCATTACAGCATGGTAACTATGAAATTAGATTCTTTTATCTTGTAACTTGATGACAAAAATGGGAGCATACAAATGGACATGGTGAACATCTGTAGCAAGCTTACACAAAGCTTTCAACATTATCATTGTGATTTATGTGACTGTTACAAACAGTCAAGGCCAAATTGTGGAAAATATCCAACATAGTTGAATGGTTACTTGGTTATTACATGTTTACAGCAACTTTATTAGGTTTACAAGTGGCATACTTAAAACAAGTTCAAAATGCTTTTTGCAAGTCATGCAAAGGTCTTCAGTCACAAACTTAAAAAAAAATATTTGTAGAGTTTACTTGAGAAATGTAGCACACATTCTTCATTTATCAAATGTTCCAGTAGATTATTTATAATTAGGCTGAAATGGAATTGTCAGGGATGCAGAGTAAAATGGTATACATAATTATTGAGGGGAAACAACACTTTTTCAATTTATGCACTTCCCCACACTGTGAGGGTTTGGGGTTTGTGTTCTACATAAACATTTTATGCTTATTCCTCAATAATAATACTGGATTTATGCAAACCTTTTTATTCTGTTTGCCATAATCCCTTTGCTCTGACTGATTCGTGTACTTTCAAGCTATTTGCCAGCAGCAAAAATGGCTTTATCAGCTTTTCCCTTCCTTCAGCAGAAGCTAACAATCTTCACAATTTACATGAAGAAAAAGGAAAAAAAAATACCAAACAGAAAAGAAAATGGGGCTGTTGAAGTTATGAAAGGGAAATCCTATTGCCTGCCAGAATCCTTCCCTCCATACAGGCTAGCAAGACCCTTGTCCTCTGCCATATACTTGTATTCACATTATTTTGGTTAGTAGAATCCCAGCTGCCTCCTCCAAATTCCATTTGGAAACTCAATGTAAACAAAATATATTGCAATTATTCTGGGTAGAAGAGTCATGCTGACTTCCAGTGAGGGAGCAGGGGTGGGTGAATGAAACAGGGGTGAAATGAGGAAGGGAAAGAAAGGATGACAATAGGATTAGGGAGGGAAGGGGCAAGAGTTTTAAAACTTTTTTTATTTAAACAATTTATTGTTTGTCAGTTTGACAGCCCTTTTATGTAAGGCTCTCCCCCACTCCCCATTCAAATGTGGAGTATTTAATTAAACTAGACTATTAATTATGATATTGTAAAAACAAATAAAGCACCTTCAGCCTCAGAGTTTATTCAGCTCAGAATTAGTTGTTGCCCCACAAAAAGGAAGCACCCTCAAATTCCAAATGACCATTTTAACAATATTTATGCCTATACATTGGCATGTACACAACTTCTAATGAAGTCAGTGAAGGATTTGTATAAAAATAACTGAACATAAAAGGTACATCTATTTGACAGTCACAACAATGATTTTCTTACTACATCCAAAAGTAATTCCCAGCACTAGCATGCTGGTTTAGACAACAAAACTAATCCAATAAAAACTGTGGCAACCTATTACTGTGCAAGAAAACAGTGCTTAACACAGTGGTTGAGCCTAAATTAGTGCATGTGTAGAGGAAAGTTAATATCTATAAGGCGAAATGGGACAATTTAAAATAATTTGACACATCTACTGATGTGTGTTAAGGACAATTTATCAGACCATTAGAAGGCAAAGTATCTAAATACAAAGCTAAAGGTAAATGCTTAAAATCATTTTAGTCCTGTTAGGTATCCCTCCCTCGCAAGTCCAAAATAAAGTTCTACAACACAAAGATCTGTAAGAATGTGACTCCCAACAAAGTGCTATAAGCTACATACACGGTATGAGGAAATCTACGCCACCAGAATCTGTTATGATTGATTACATCTGCTCAACCTGCTCCCAAGTGCTATAAATCTTTTGATTCACCTCCATGATAGCAGCCCTCATACCTTGTCACTAAACCTGCCCAAATCTCTTCAGTTTCATCAACCTTCCTGAGGAAAACAGTCCCTTCTTGATGCCCTATCAGCTACAGCAACTCTTGCAGTCTCTTATGAGTCCTCTACCTGTTCTTTTTCAGGCTAGTATAACTCCAGTCCCAGACTTATGAGAGTCCCTGACCTGGCTGACCCTTCCCAGTGCTGCACCCTTCTTGATCTTCCTCAAAAGACTTCCAACTTCTGGTCTTCTTTTCTTCTTCCCTGAGATGAGGTTTGCCTGGGTGTGGCTGTCCTCCCAATCCATTCTTGGAAATGGCCTTTAATTTTCTCTGTGTTAACTGCAGCTGAATTCATTGCAACAAAGCCAGCTTCTTGGCTCTTGCACGATGGATATTGCTTATTTCTCCATTAATATAGTGTGCTCTACCACCTTTTTATTCCAATTACAATTTTTAGAAATCATGCTTTTTAAATCAGTTGTGACCATGCTTCCCTCCTGTATAAACACAGAATTTTTGCCTGATATTTATAATTACTTCTCCATCATGTTACTTTTTGAAATGTTTCTTGTTTGTGAGATAGTGGAAAAAATAGAGGAGTCCTTAGGGAAGTCACAATATATAAGCAGAACAGCCAAGAGCAAAAGCAATGGTTTCATGTACCTAGCAGAAGAAGGGCATATTACTGGAATGTTGTCACTATAATGAATAGAATAATCATTTATCTTTTCTCACCTCCAGACTTCTTATCCCATTCCAGGAGCCATTTCAAGCTGCAGTCACAGGACCAGGGATTCCCATGAAGGTAAAGATTCTCCAGGAGTGGCATTCCTTGAAACATCCCTGCAGGCAGTGTCCTAATAATATTTTCAGACAGATAGAGGTGTTTTACTGTTGACAGTCTGAAATAATCAAGGAATGAAAATGTTGAAAATGTGTTGGGATGAAGCTGCTGGAGTAAGTTTCCTTCCAAATGGAGCAATCTCAGGGAAGTTAACCCATTAAAAGCATTCGGGTGGATGAATTCAATTCTGTTGTGGTCCATGTGCAGTCTCATTAAGCTTGAAAGTCCTTGGAGAGTTTGGCCTGTTAGAACTTTCAGCTTGTTGTAGCTAATTTTGAATACCTAAAAAAGAAATACCTAATAGTGAAACAGAGAGCAGAGTAACAGAATAACATCAGCCATTAATGGACATTATTACTCATGATATTATTGTAATTCAAAATCTTTCAATATATTTGGAACAAAAATGGATAACCTGTTGGACAATAAACAAAGCATTAAAGAAACCTACTTATTTCAGTCTTTTATCATTGTGTAATTTGTAATTTATTATATTTAGAAACACCTTAGTATTACCTGTAGAGCCGTGAGATCTTTTAATGCCCCATTGGGTATAGTTTGGATGTCATTTCCATGGATCATGAGCAATTCCAGTTTTGTAAGTCCTGCAAATGAGTTTTCAGATATGGACTGTATGCTATTAAACCTGGGGGAAAAACCACAACATATTCAGTTATACTTCATGCATGACAGTCTCTCATGGATTGCTAAGGCTAAATTAATAGAACTTGACTTTCTAGGAAACATTGGATGCATCCTAAAATGTGCAGTTAAAGGACCAAATGTTTCAGTAAACATTTTTATAAGGCCACGTGTACTTAGCCCATATTTACATTATGTTTTTTTAACTCAATTTGTGCGAGTTTAGCCATAATTTAAAGTAAAAGGAAATGGGAGTTTAAATTCTAAGAGATGTCAGTTAGTATATTTTTCCATGGAGTTCTCATTATGGGAATGGTATTAGTTAATGGCATGCTGCCAGTCTATGATAGTATGGAGATTGGCAAACTACTGCAGTGTTGCCAATAGCAGGGTTGCCAACAAAGCAACTAACAATAAATGAATGAAGCTTTGTGAAGAGGACTATTTGAAAATAGACATTTGCCAGGCAGTTCCTGAATCGGAAAACCACAGTTACTAGCTCAACTGCTTGCCCTGCTGTTACCAGGTGTTACTGGATATTTTACTACTGACATAAAATCCAGATTCTGCAACTGGAAGATGAGTATTATTTGAGCTTTATTTTGAGGAGTAAGGGAGACAGAATTTGCTATTTGAAAACAACTCATTTCAGCTTTTTGAACTGACATGTCAGGTTCCATTTGCCAACTTGGGTCCTTAAATTAGGATGCCCAATTCTGCATTTGGGCACCCAAATGCAGGAATATCCAGTACTGACCTGAGCACCGGGAACTCTAAATTAGACACCCAAGTTTTAAAATTGGATTTTTCATGCTTTCTAATGCTGTAATGCATTATTTTTCAGGAAAAGCAGAATATCAGGAGCATGGAGGAGATACATTTAGATACTGAGATGTATGGTCTTGATAAATTTGCTAAAGATTTCAGGTTTCAAAGTGGTAGCCATTTTAGTTTGTATCAACAAAAAGAACGAGGAGTACTTGTGGCACCCTAGAGACTAACACATTTATTTGCCCAAATAAATCTGTTAGTCTCTAAGGTGCCACAAGTACTCCTCATACTTTTTTCTAAAGATTTCAGGCTTTTTTAAAAAGACATTTTTAGTCCTTTTATAGGTGGCAAAAGATCTGTTTTGTACCTTCTATTTCTTGATTTCAAAATCATCCATTTCCATTTGGAAAATAATGTTTTCTTCCTAAATCTATTGTTTTCATGATACTTATGAAGAAAACTTTCCAGTCTGAAAACAAATGCAACAGCAAACATGCATAATAATACTTTACTCCCGAGCACAAACACTATTTGCACTAATGAAAAGCTAACTTTAAAGCACAGCAAAGACCATTGTAATGCTACCATCATTAAATAAGTCACTTTTATACGAAAAACTCATCTGCTGGCTTAATGTTTTCAAAAGTGACTAAATGGATTATAAACCTACGTCCCATTTTCAGCAGTGACTTAGGGCTTGACTTTTAAAGGTGTTTAGGTGCCTAAAGATGCAGATAGGTGCCTATGTGGGATTTTCAAAAGCACCTAAAGAAACTGAGGTGCCTAACAGTCACTGAAATCAATGTCCAGATTAAAAATATGACTCAAGTACCTAAAATGCTTTTCAAAATGGATCTTTGGCCTCATAAATCACATAAGTGGTTTTGAAAAAATGTATTCTTGATCTACAGGGCCAAATTTTCAACCAGGAGTGCCTGAGTGTTGCTCACAAAAAGTGTGTTCACAAATAGCTAATAATGCAAGAGAAACACATTCTGTGAGCATAAAACAAATAACTGCTTACACAAATGTATATTTGTATACCCAAGTACCCTTTTGCTTAACTATTTTGTGCTTGTACATATGTACTCTGCATGTGCAATTCACTGTTTTAATGGGTGCACTGTCTGCAAGCTCAATTTCGTGGCCAATGGTGAAAAATTTAGCTCAGTGTGCCTTTAACAGTTTTAATAGAAAATGCCATTACAATAAGCAGATAGATATTATATTATGATTATTATGATTATTATTAATAAACATTTATCTAGCAACAGGGTTTTACATGGAAGTTTATAGAAATAAAAAGACATGATCCCTGCTCTGGAGAACTCAAAATCTAAATTGGACAAACACAGGAAATACTGAGAAGGAAGGAGAAGGAAAGGGATGAGAATTGAACAAATACAGAGATTGGGACTATATGTTGTGCATGCATCTTGAAAGTCCACACAATTGCATTTGAGAATAAGGCCTGGTCTACAATACAGATTATTCTAAACTAAAACGTACCTCCCACTGATGTAACTCACCTACTCTACCAATTGAATTGGGTTGATATAGTTAGGTTGACACAGTGTCAGTGTAGACACTGTGTTGCTTACATTGACTGCTGCTGCCTTTCAGAAGCCATCCCACAATGCCCCACACTGACAGTTAAATTGGAAGGTCATTCTGGGCATAAGAAAAAGGTAGAAAGTCATGAGTGAAAAAAGGAAAAGTATCAAGGTGAGAAGAGTTGACAGAGCACAGATCACATTGTGAGGAATAGGTAGAGACAAAGGTGAGATATAGGTTGAGTCAGACTCGTGTGGCACCTTGAAAATAAGAATTAGGTGTTCAGAGTTGATGCAAAAGTGTGTGAGTGAGTGAGAGAGGCCGTGGAGGGAAGCAGTAGAAACAGGAGCGATGTAGTCAGAGTAGTGGAAAAAATGTTTATTTGCAGGATATTGGACAGGTTGAAGAGGGAGAAATAATCAGGAAGGCTGGAAAGAAGGAAGTTATTACAGATTATGGAAGATCTAAGGGGTTTAGGAAGTTCATTAAGGAGTTCTGTCATAAACATACAGCTAAGGGTAGCATAAAATCCCTCCTTTACCTGTAAAGGGTTAAGAAGCTCAGATAACCTGGTTGGCACCTGACCAAAAGGACGAATAAGGGGAGAAGATACTGTCAAATCTGGGGGGTGGGGGGGCGTTCTTTGTGTTCTCACAGAGCCAGAAAGGGACTGGGGCAGGAAAAACCATCTCTTAAAACCCTGCCTGAAATAAGGTCTAGGATTACAAAAATTGTAAGTATAGCAAGAGAACGCATTAGTTTATCTTTTGTTTTAGCTTGTGAATTTTCCCTGTGCTAAGAGGGAGGTTTATCCCTGTTTTTGTAACTTTAAAGTTTTGCCTAGAGGGGAATCCTCTGTGTTTTGAATCTGTTTACCCTGTAAAGTCACCTTCCATCCTGATTTTACAGAGGTGCTTCTTTTACTTTTTTCTTTATAATAAAGTTCTGTTTTTAAGAATCTGATTGGGGTTTTTAGTGTCCTAAGAACACAAGGGTCTGGTCTGTTTTCATCTGGTTTACCTATTTGGTTGGTAGATTATTCTCAAGCCTTCCCAGGAAAGGGGGTGAAGGGGCTTGGGAGGATATTTTAGGGAAACAGGAACTCCAAGTGGTCCTTTTCCTGAATCTTTGCCTAACTCACTTGGCGGTGGCAGCAGTACCCATCCAAGGACAAGGAAGGATTTGTGCCTTGGCGAATTTTTAACCTAAGCTAGTAGAAATAAGCTTAGGGGGTCTTTCATGCGGGTCCCCACATCTGTACCCTAGAGTTCAGAGTGGGGAGGGAACCCTGACAGGTCCCCAGCAACAGTCCAACCTTCAGTGTCGCTATGACTGTAACTGTAGAAATTCTACCAAATCCTCCTTGCCTTTATTGGGAACAAGGAAACTTGCCATTAGTGACATTGAGAACTCGAAGAAAAGAAATATTTTATGTCTGCACAACTAGATTTGATTTATATTATCTTGTTGAGTGCAGTAAAACTGAGTAAGATTATGAGATAATTTTCGCTCCGTAGAGGTAAAGAACATCTACATAGGAATACGGCTCTACATTTCCACTGCTTCTAAAGTACAAAATAATAGTAATAATAAGAAAGACAAGAAAGAATAAAAAAAGGAGTGAAATTAGATGGGAAAAGGAGAGGAGAGACAGAGAGAATGGCAGGATTAGACTCAGATAGAAGAGGAGAAAGACAGACATGGAAAGAGAGGAAGTTCATATTTACCTTAAATATGCACATAGTCATTCTCAACTTGGAATGAATATCTAGGAGTCTAAATCAAAGAAATTAAAGGGAGGTGGAAAATACTGTAACTGAGAGGTGAAATATATGTGGCTGACCTTTTTCTATTCTAAATGAATACATACCATCAGATGGAAAGAACAGCAAGCAGAAACTAAAATAAATATTCTATTTGGAGGGAGACAGGCACACTAGAATAAATGGAGTTACTGGGCCTCATTCTCCAATCCCTTATGTAATTTTTACACCATTGTATTTCAAAGTTAAATGTCATAAACCCAACATAACAGGTGCAGAATCAGGATCATAATTCATTTTTTTAAAAAAATATGTAGTCAGATTCACTGGTGTCAAACTTACAATGCCAAACCATAGTAAACCCCTCTAAATCATCAGGTTCAGTTGGGTTTATGACTACTTTGCTTCACCAGAGCAGCACAAAACAATCAAACCCTGTAGGTCAATGTGGCCCATTTTAGGAGCTCCTATACATGGTGGAAAGACATACTTAAAGAATTCTCTTTGCAGGGAATAATTCAGCCATCAGAAAGATTAGAACCCTGTAGCTGATTCATGTACCTCTTTCACAATTGAGTAAGCAGTTTAGGAAACAATGAACATGATTCTCTAGTACTCTGTGATCAATTTCTGCTGCTTCAGTAGCACAAACAGTCATAACTCTGACTTAAATGTCTCCCAGAGGATTGTCTTTGTGCATAGGAACCCTCGGGTGGTAAAAGGCAGCTGTACCGACTCCCCTCAAAGGGTAGGAAATAAGAAGTTATTATCCACTGACTGGATATGGCTACCAGAGCTTTGGTATATCTACAACCATTATCAAATATCTGCCCCCTTGATTGTCACTTGGTCAAGATGCTGGTGAATATTGGTATAACTCTATCATCTACAATAGAGTTATACAAAATTATATTAGCTGAGCATCTGGTTTATAATGTTTAGCACTTTACGTCATTCATTTAAATCAGTCTCTCTAGCCTCGTAATCATTTTTGTTGCTCTTCTCTGAATAAGTTTTCGTTTTCTGATGTACTCAGAAATGTACACAGTACTTCAGGCATGGTCTCACTTGTGCCATGTAGAAAAAGGTGAGGGCCTCACTGATCCATGCTATGACACTTTTGTGCATATAGCCAAAAAGCCCATTGGCTGTTTTTTGCCATCATGTTGTACAGTATCTTCATATCCAATGTGCTGCCCTCTTTGATTCTTAGGTCTTATTTACACTACCGTATTCCAGTTATTAACCTCACTATGACTATTTGTTCCCCTGTTTCTAACCTACATTGGGGAAATCCAACTCCCATTAAGATTAGAACTGGTCAAAAAAAAAATTGATGGAACAGTTTTCCATTGGAAAATGCCACTTTGTCGAACTCTAAAGGTTTTGTGGAAACACAATGAAATTTTTGAATGAAAAATTTCTAAGCCATGTTTCTGAATCAAAATATTTTGGAATTTCTGTTCCCTGAAATATTTCAAGATTTTGACCTTTAATCCCAATTTAGGATGAAAACAAATTTTGAAATGTCAGAATTTCTGGCAGCATGGAAATTCTGTTTTCTGACCTGCTCAGCTGAGGCTGAAAAAAATCTTTCCACTGACTTCAGTTAATCTGGATCAAGTTCAAGACCTCTGCCTCAATTTTCTGTCCTCACTAGCATTTGCAGCAAATCCCAATTTTATAGTATCTGAAAATATAATTAACTCATAGTTTAGCCCTCCTTCCAGGTCAGATTAATAGAAATGCGAAGTAAAAGACAGCCAAGCACTGATGCTTGGAACCCTAGGTATATTTACAGTTATGTTAAACCTTATAGTTACTTTACCTTTAGCAACAAATATTTGCTGCAGAAGAAACATATCAGAGACAGTTTCATTCTACGAGTCATAAAATATACACAAATTCTGAAATCCTCCTATTTTTACTGCATTAGAGCAATGCAAGAGAAAAGCATGCAAGTTGAAAGAATACAGCTGTAATTTCAAATACTGTCTGTACCATGACTTAAAGTAATCAGCTATTTTTAAGATAAAATTCTTCATTGCACTACAGTGATTTCTATTTGTTACTTTAGGTGTCTGAGGGAATGAAGGGGAGAGGGGAGGAAATGTAGCAGCAAAATACTTGATCCTATAGGTAAAACTTCTAATGAAACAAAGGAGAATTGTGCCTGTACAAAGGCTGCAGGATATGGATGCAAGAAATGAAGGAACTGATCTTACTCCTGCTAACTTCACTGAGAGAAGGGGATGGGGCTCTAAAAGAAAGAGAATAGGTAGACCAATCACAGTTCTCAGTTCTGGAGAACTGATTTACACTCCATTCAGTCCCACCTTAGTCACAGCTATAAATCACAAAACAGGCTATAGGGTCTTGTTTTAATTACTATTTGTTAAGGGCCAATGATGTGCTCATGGCTATACAAGTAAAAGCTTGGGCGGAAGGGAGGGAGAGGAGAGATGTATTACATCTAAAAGACAGAAACAGAGATAAGACAAAAACTGGGAAACCAAGAAATAGTGCTGGCTTGTATGTCTTTAAAATACATGGCGTGAAATCCTGACCCCATTGAAGTCAAAGGGAGTTTTGCCATTAATTTAAATAGGGCCAGGATTTTACCCAGGCATCCTACCTCTCACTTTTCTCATCTAAAAATGAAGAGGGTTTTAAATGAGGTGAGGGCATAGGCCTGGAGCTTTGGGATTAGACCACATATGTAGGGCTTGTCTACATAGGCATTTTAAACAAGATCTAATCAAATTAATCTGTTTTGAAAGCATTTGCCTACATAAGATGCAACCCATCAGTGCACACTAACTCTGTATTTATCAGGAACACTGGAGTCCTCCTACAAAGTGGTTGACTTTGAATGTAATTAGTTCTGTCTTTTGTTTGTGTTCACACAGTTGCTGTGCACCACTTTTTGCATATTGCCAACAGCTATTCCACAGTGCTTTGTAGGTCTACTGTTACTGTTCTTTCCATTTACTTGTGTGCTCTCCCAGCCCTGGTGTCAAGTTTCCAGGACGACCCTTCCCTTCCCTCCTTTAAAGGGTGGTGCAGAGGCAGATTTTGCCCATTTGATTGTGGATCCTATGAGATACAACGACAATAGCATGTCAGAAACCCCACAACATGCATTGCACAGCTGCCTGGAGCCATGCTGAGCCCCTGGATCTCATCGCCTTCTGGGGAGAAGCATCAGCTTGGGAAGCTCTTGTGGCCACAGGAATAAGGACCTTTTTGTGGACATTGCAAAGCAGATCTCTGTGAGGGATCATGACCAGTGCCAGATAAAGAACAAGCAGCTTAGGAGAAACTACACTGAAAGGAGGGATAAAAGGAGACATCTGGCAGGAGACATGTAACCTGTGCATTTTTTTGATGAACTGGAGAGGATTCAACACAGTGACAGCACAACACATCCCAGAACTATTTGAGCTTGCTTCCTGCACTCCCTACCCTCTCAGTCTAGGATGGCTGGCTCAGCCCATCAGGGGATGAGCAGCAGAGGAGCTGCCCTCTATGTGGCAGGATCTTTGGGGGATTCAGGAACCTGAGGATGGTCAGATGGAAAGCCAGCCTAAGTCCTGCCCTGCTACAGTGGACCCTGATTCCTGCCCTGTATCAACTGATCCTGAGTCCCCACCAGAAACCCAGGCTGGGACCAAAGAGTCAGATCCCCCAGAGGGAATTTCAGCATGTAAGTACCTATCTTTACAATTTATTATTGATTATTGGTGGTGAATGTGAGCTAGGAGCCCCCCGCCTTCCTCCTATCCCCTTCTTTTGCTGATTCAAAATGGTGCCTGTCAGCATGGCACAGTCACAAAATGTTCCCCATCCCCCACCTGCCTCTACCCCTCAACAGATTTGACTACCAAAAGCATTCATTGTGCAAAAATTCAACTGTTTATTGAGACAGGGTTTACAGGAAAAGAAATGTGGTTAGTTTTCATAGTTTCCATGAGGTATGAGGGCACATTGCATACCCAGTCAAGGCACAAACAATAGTGCTCCCTGATGAGGTACAAATGCCTTTTACCCTGCTTTCTAGCTGGCAATCATTGCAGGACCCTATTTAATTTTCTTTGCACTTTCCCCTTGTCTTCAGGGCAGATGTAGCAGAACTTAAGACTGAGAAATCGCTCCATTTTGTTTAGCACATTATCAGAAATAGCCACACACCCATGACCGTGGGTATAGCTTGCAAGCCCCTTCCACTCCTGCAGAGCTTCTGGGGGAACAATCCTGGTGAATAACTTCATGGCAAATTACACACCAGCAACATCTGCTTTTCTGAGTAAGACCATTCTCAACCGCCTAGTCACCTGCCTCAGCATAGTCAGCGACAGGAGGGACAGCCTCAAGGGGATGTAGAGGGGATTACTATCCAGCACCACTCCCCTGCATGCCTCTTTTTACTATGTCTCTGATGCCACAGAAGCATTCCAACGCACCAACAAAACTGCAGAAACAAACCTGTAACATAGCTCAAACACCCAGCCTGACCCCTACCAGCAGATGAATGCAGCTACAGTAGACTGAAATCCAAATGCACTCTATGTTCTCTGAGGTTCCCCAAAGAGTGGAGGTAAAGTCACATATACATACTTTAAAAAAAAAGAAGAAGATCATAACTTGTCTGGGATACAAACAACTGTTTTTTTCCTTCTTGCTCCCGTAGCCACTGCACCTGCAACAGCCAGACCACCAATGACAGGGTCTGTACTGCTGACAGACTGGCCAGCCTGGGGGGAGGAGAAGGGAGGGAAGGAAGACCCTGAATGAGACATTTGCAGAACACATGGCAGAGTGAAAGGAAAACTAGGCTGGCTGAGAAGTGGAGGCTGTACGCAAGGACCCAACGGGAGAAATACATGCAGCTTTCCTAGGAGAGCCTGGCAGTAGCCAAGGACAGTGTCACAGTTGCCAGGGAAAGAGTGGCTGTGGCCAAAGACAGCATCACCATGGTGAAGAAGAGCATGGAAAAAGACAGAGATGCAGAGGCAACTCATGGACGCTGTCCTGAGCCAGAATGCCCTTCTGCAAAACATGGTCATGCTAGGCCTCAGTCCCATAATTTGTAACTCAGCCATGTCCTTCTGCCCCTGGACAATGCTGGCTATGGGGACCAGCTGCAACTCCTAACCTCTGAATCCCAGCAGCAGTACTCCAAGCGGCTCCCATAAACCCCTTAGATTCAGCCTTTGGGCACCAAGCCCACTTCACCTGAACTCCAGCTCTTTTGAGCCCCGAGCACTCAACCCACAACTGATGAGGACAAGAAGAGCCAGAAACAAAGCGTATACATGTGCCTAACTTTATGCCCTTCACAAAACTGTAGCACTTTGAGTTTTGTTTATACTGCTGCAGTAATTAAAGGTTTGTGTATAGCTGGTTATTTATGAAGTTTGGTTAGTTAAATGTTTTTCCAAATACAAAGATATTATTATTCCATTGTTTTCATTAAAACTTAACTATTGTTGTTTATTGTTACTTCATAATAAAACTGCTTACAATAAATCCAAGACTCTTGATTGCATTTAACACAAAAAATCCTTTAAATAAAGCTGAAATAATTCATAGGATTTTACAAGAGCACATAGGAATGTGGCACTTCAACCACCCACCCACAATCTGCATCCCCACACCCTCCATGGGCTAACATGTTCAGGCAGGAGGCTCAATATATGAACAATAGGCACCCCTGACAGCATGCCCCCAGCACGTTTGTGGAACTCTATGGAACTCCTTGAGGTCTGCTCAAACCACAAAGCAAGTTTCCACGCCTCAGCCTCCCACCCTTCAGTAAAGCTTCCTCTCTTGCTCTCATAAATATTGTGCAAAACACAACATGCTGTTAGAATGGCTGGAACATTTTTTTTTCTGCTGTTTCCAACCTATTCCATAAACAGTCCTATCCGTCTTTCAAACAGCCAGATGCACACTCAACTACCATTCTGCAGTGAATAACCCGACAAACCTCCACACCGTTAATGGCCACCAAGCTCCTGGGACAAACAGTCCTTTCTCCATAGTTTAAACAGTACTGAGTTCTGAAAGACCTTAGCATCATGGACCCTCTCTGCAATTTTGTCTGAAGCCTGCCGCAGTGGTCCACCAGTCCTTGGAGCACTATGAAGAAATACCCCTTTCTGTTTGTACATTCTCTGCCCTGGAGGGTGGGGAATGATAGGCATATTAGTTCCATCAGTTGCCCCAATACACTTTGGGAACCTCATGCATGCAAAGCCATCAATAATTTCCTGAGTGTTACTCAGTTTCATGACCTAATTAGACAGCACCTTATCAAAGCCATATGAGACCTTTAGGAGAATGGTCCCAACAGCTGATCTTCCTATGCCCAATTGGATGGCTACAGAGCAAGAACCTTCTGGGGTGGTCAGCTTCCAGATGGCAATAGTGACCCATTTTTCCACAGGTATGAGGCTTCACATGTTGATATACTGTTGCTGAATCTCTGGAGTCAGGTCTCTACAGATCTCCAAAAAGGTAGCTCTCCCCATTTTGAAGTTCTCTGGCTATTGCTGGTCATCCAGATCCAGAACCAGGCCTCTTGTTCCAACAGCTTGGTGTCTTCCTGTTCTTCCTCCTCCCTCCTGATGCCAGAGAAGCTGCTGCTACTGCTATCAAATATTGTCCTGGTCCCGCAGCTCATTGATGTGACAGGCAAAGTCTAATGCCGAATTTGTCCAGCTCTGAGAGCTGTAATACAGCCCAAGCAGCCTGCGCATATTCACGTCACCATAGCAGCACAGAGCATTGTTGGGGCCATATGGCTAACAGGAATTTGAAAATGGCACAAATCAGCCCAGAAAGAAAGCACGGGGTAGAGACACTGGAAACGTGACTTTTTTTTAAAAAAAAGAACTGAACCTATCTGACATCTCCGAATTCACAGCAAATATAATCCCAGAATGCAAGCTGCTCAGCAGTGAAGTGAAGGACCATGGGACATCCTTGGAGAACACTACACCCTCAGCTGGCAGCAAACTGCAGCTGTGTGTTCATTGATGTGAAATGAAAATGGAGCAAGCATTTTGGGTGCATGCTATTGGTGAAACTTGTGTACTGTGAGTTACCTGACCCGCATCAAAAAGCTTCAGATTAAACCCCTGTGTAGACACAACATTAGTGTTTTCATCCTAGTTCCCATCTATGCACAACAAAAAGCCTCCACACCATTGTCACTGAAAAACAGTAGTCCAGATAATCAGCTGGTCTGAATCAGCACAGCTATGTTAATTTCTGAAGGTCAGCTGAGGATTTGGCCCAAAAATCATAATTAATAACGAGAGCTGTGCTAATAACAGATTTTGCAGTTCACTGGCAATTCTTACAATTGAAAAAAAAATAGTTTCAAGTTTAATTTAAGGTTTTGTTTCAACAAAATCAAAACATGTCATTTTAATTTTGACCATTTTAACATGTTTTTATTGGATTTTTAAAAAATAAACTTAAAGGACTTTTTCAATGAAAATTACCGGTAATTTCAAGCTGAAAAAATTGAATCATTTTGTTCTGAAAATATCAAAACTAAATGTTTTGATTGTTTTATCGTTTTTTTCCCGACTGAAATAAATTGGCAAAAGTGACGGAAATTCACAAAATGAATTGGTGTAGCTGAATCTTCATTTTTTGCTGAAAATGTTTTAGCCAAAAACTTTCACCTAATTCTAAAAACAACAGCAATACACTTAGCATCATGATTTCAAATATATGACTAAGACAGTCCAAAGATTAGTAGAACAAGATTACTGTAAATAAGGACTAAGACAGAACTGTTTATAAAAGCTTGAATAATGCTTGTCTTTACTATGTCTGGCTCATGAGAACTAAGTTCATTCACAAAATAAAGGGTAAACCAACCAAATAATAGAGAATCTCTCTCCTCCCTGTGATAAAACCTGCAAGAGGGGCCTAAACCTGAACTCCTACCAAACCATTCTGACTGGGAGGTAAGATTTTCCCCCACCTAGTGCAGAATGGGCCATTTGTCTGGGGAAAGAAAGCTGGGAGTGCTGCCATGGAGATGTCCAATTCTCTATTCCTTTTCCATATAAGGAGGCAAACCCCCCATATTGATGGTGCCCTCCATGAGCAGATCTTTAGGGCAAGACCTCCACACAGTTGTTATAGGTAGATCTAGTAATGATGTCTATAGGTAAGGTTGCTTAAAAATTTCCATCTAAAATGCTGTTCACATGCTTGCCAGACTTTAACTGTTTGGGCTGAAATTTTCCATGTCAGGTGTTTGCCTCAGACTGAATTATTTTGTAAATTTTCAGTGCAAAAAATAATCAGTGAAATCATGTAATTAAAGATTGTCTAATAATGCATATGCACAAGGGGGGAAATTAACCTTTCACAGGCAACCTTAACTCTGGCACTTCCTAAATTTTAAGTGCTTGACTTTGCAACCATATTATTCTTTTAGCATAGATTTTTGGATATAATTTTATTTAATAATGACTCCTGTGAACGTTCAATAATTTTTGCATTTTCCAACCAAAGATTCACCAAAAGTTTTAGGGCCAACTGGAGCAGTGCACACATGGCAGGACAGAATTCAACCTCTCTTCATTTCAGCTTGTTTGGCTACAGCTTTGACACAACAACTCAAATGACTCCCTGGGGTACCATATCTGTTTAATGTAATTTAAGATTTATTTCCCATTTATTTGTGCATAAAATTTATTTTCTAAATGGGGCCCATTAAAAATTATAGTAATAGCAGATGGTCTGACATAATCACAGACCCGATCTGGGCCAACTCTATAGCCTTTTGCACCACTGGAGCAATGAAAAGGAGCAATAATGCTGTCCTAACTAGGCATCCCCTCTGTATTGTGGGAGTTATACATTATTCTGTGAGCAGTCCCATTGATTTCAGAATGGGCAGTGGAAAGACTAAAAAACCTATGAAACTATAATAGGATGCAGTATAAAAATAGGTCCTCTTCTAAAATGAATATTATTTGATGTACAGAATTAGTCTAAGATGGGAAGAGATCCTTTTTTTCCAACTTCAGTAGAGCAATTATATCAACATCCAAACTATCACTCATAAATTATAGACTTTTTCTGGTTTCTAGTATTGTTCTAAAGTTATTGTGCAAAACAGTTTACTACCAGTGCAGTTATCAATTTCCTATTGGGTGCAATATTTCTCTAAAATGCGTCTTATTCCAGACATTCCTAATAAAATATAATCTCAGGTAAAATACTCATTTGTATAGACTTTAAAACATTGAATTTGTCTTACCAATGTTCATAAAATGCTATTAAAATATGTGTATAGCATTTAATAATAATTCCCATCACAATAAGTTTTGTTTGAAAAAAATGGGAACCGAACTTGGAAAATTAGGCTTGACCAAAACTTCCTTGTTACCAGTGACTCTGATGTCATTTTGAACTCAAGCAGTTATCAATAATCATCCACAATTGCAATTCTTCTCAGCAAAGATACATAACACTTTCATCTTGCAGCATGTGTGCTGAGCTATATAGGATTATACACAGAAAATGTAAAACACTTCAGTAAAATTGCAATACAAACCCCAAATTGATTCTTTCCACATGTTTAGAGATTCTTGCTGGCACTGCTGCCAAGGATCGAAATGTGCAGTGAACTTCAGTGGGAACGTAACAGGCACATGGGCGTGGACATGCAAAAGCGATTTGTGGAAGCCCCAGAGACACAATCAGCACCACGGATAGTGCCCCAAAATTTGCCCTCTTTCGCATCTTGTCAGTTGTCTTCATTTCGCTGTATCTGTTTTATTTGTAAAAGAAAATGTTTTTATCTTTGTAAACACACTTGTAGAGCATGATCACTTAAATGATGGCTTCTGTAGGAGCTACTTTTCTTAAGGCTTCCTGACTAAGCTATAGAATAGAGAAAATGTAAATAAAGAAAACTTTGTACAAATCTATTTCTATGCAATCTGATAGGCAATTTAGGCAAAAGTCTGTGAAATATGGTGCAAAAAGAGCTTTTCTTTCAAGCTATTCTTTGCTATTTCAAAGTCAACTTTTCCCCTCATTTCTATTTTACCATAATTATACTAATTTTCTGTTTCTCTGTGGTAAAATATTGTATACTTTTGGTTTACACATATAACTTTTATGGGAGAAGGCATTCTCTAGTAGCTTAGGGCAGAGAACTAGGAATCATTACATCTGGACTGTCACTTTACCTCTCACTTGTTGTCTGATGTTGGTATGCAACGTCATTTAAGCCAAAACTTTCAATGGGAGCTATGGATAATCAGGACTTCTAAAACCAAGCCACTTATTTAGAGGCCTAAACATGGATGTAGGAGGAAGTTTAAGCTCCCAAGTGTGAAAAGTTTGGCCTTAACATCTATAAAATTTAAGCCAACATTTTAAAAACTTGGACTCCAGAAGTTAAGCTGTTAAATTCATATTAAGGCACCTCAGTAACGATCCACATTTTACAAAGCTGTTCAGAACCTGCAGCTGTCATTGACTTTGAGGACTGAGCACTTTAGAAAATCAGATAATTTACTTGGGTGACTAATTATGGCTTGAAGAGACTAGCTTCAAGCAAACAAGTTGAAAAATTTAGTTCTAATTGTTAGACCTTTATGAAGAGCTTTGAGTTCTTCAGATGAAAAGTGCCACATAAAGGCAACTTATTATTAATTTTGTTGTTATTGTTGTACAACCCAGTGTAACAATGAAGGACACTCATCCAAGTCTATGGTGGCTTGTGGATTTCAGCTATATTAAAAACTCATCCAGTATTGCCTTCATCAAGATATTACCCTTAGTATAAAAGTCAAATTTCTTAAATCTGCAAACAATACGACTGCCATTTTCCTACCAACATCATATGCAAACCATTATAATTCAAAGAAGAGACCCATCAATGTGAAGAGGTTTCTCAAATGTCTGTGGTCAAGTTAATAAGACAGTTATTATTCTCAACAAAAACACTTCATAACATGTGTAAGAACTATGCACTTATTCAGGTATTCTCTTAAGTGAAAGTTGTCATGTTAAAATACCTTACACATTTCATTTTCTTTTGAAGAGTACTAAACCTCCATTTTCTTTCATATAATTCTTGCAGGAGTCAAACAGAAGTTACAACAACATGAGGACTTGCTAAGCAAGATCAAGAATTAAACTTCTAAGTGGGAAATTATAGATTGCATTTTTTTCTCCATTTAAGAAAATAAAATGAATAACAATCATGCAAAATTCTCACAAATTGATATTGTTAAATTTTGAAAAATATCCACCTAATATTTACTAACTTGCAGGAAAATTTATTCCCCTTTCAGTGCAGTACAAAAATCCCTCTCTTTTTAAGCATTCTAAATATTATTTAGCCCAATAACACAAAAAACATTTGACATTTTTGGAAAGAGATAAATCAGAGTCTTCATAATATATTTTATCAATAGAAAGGGATCAGTTTGTTAAATTTAGGGAACTCAAAGAAATGTCCTACAAGAGGCACTGCTCTTTTGGCAAGATCTCTTTGGAGGCCTTGATATATACGTCAAGATGTAGATTTGGGACAGAAAGGACAAAACCACCACCACCAACAAAAAGGAGAACCTAAGGCCCAGATCTCCATGGGGTATTTAGACACCTAAGTCCCATTAAGAGTCTAAATAACTTTAAGTTACCAAAAGCAAAAAGTTTAAACTGATATAGGATTCATTTCTTTAAGAGGAGTTACATTTACTGTAACCTCAGTTTCATGATTCATTTCTGATGTTTTCATCATTAACCACAATTTCTGTAACTAATAATGATATTTAACTTTTCAGTTATTCCCCAAACATTCATTGAGTCTTACAACACTCCTGTTAACTAGAGAAACATTCTTCTCATTTTGCAGATGATTAGCTGACTTCTCCAACATCACAGAATATGTCAGTGGGAGAGTAAATAATGGAACCCAAGGAGTTCTGACTTCTAGTCCCCAGCTGTAATCACTAGACCAGTGTTTCTCAGACTGTGGAAGAGCCCAAACCCCTGTAGAGGCAGGTGTAAACAAGGAGCAATTACCTTTTTCTCTCCAGAAGGAGCTGCTGCCACATACCATGAGAGAAAACAGAAGGACTGGAAACACAAGTGAGTGTGGTGTTGCCAGCCACCACTAGGAGTCATTAATCATAGAATATCAGGGTTTGAAGGGATCTCAGGAGGTCATCTAGTCCAACCCCCTGCTCAAAGCAGGACCAATCCCCAACTAAATCATCCCAGCCAGGGCTTTGTCAAGCCTGACCTTAAAAACATCTAAGGAAGGAGATTCTACCACCTCCCTAGCTAGCCCATACCAGTGCTTCACCTCCCGCCTAGTGAAAAAGTTGTTCCTAATATCCAACCTAAACCTCCCGCACTGCAACTTGAGACCATTACTTCTTGTTCTGTCATCTGGTTTCACTGAGAACAGTCTAGATCCATCCTCTTTGGAAACCCCTTTCAGGGAAATTGAGAATTTCCCTGAAATGGGAATCTGAGAATGGGAGCAGAAAGAATAGAACCAGGTAGGTCTGCCAGCATGTCAAGTGGACCAAGGAATGAGGCAGGTGGCCATTATGTGTAGGGAAGGAGGCAACCAAATAGCTAGGAATTGTGTGCAGGGGAACAGGCTACTGGGCAGTATATTTAGGGGAGCTGGGAACCAGGCAGCTGAGTGAGCAGTGTATGCAGGACAGAAGGGAACTGGACAGCATGGGCACAGGAGAAGAGAATCAGGGGGCAACACACATATTCACAGGAGGGGGCTGCATGGGAGTGTTGCAGATGGAAGAAGGATTGAGACTGCACATACAGAGGGAGAGAAGAATCAAACACCTATAGAGTTCACCTATAGAGAAGCATATGCCAGGAAAACAGAGAGACAGAACATGTGGGAGGGGAGTGGAAATGAACAACAACAAAAAAGTGTGATTCCCACCCCCCCAAAAGAGGACAAGACATTGTCACAATCAATACAATTAAATATGCAGTTGCCACAGGAATATTGCACGATCATGAGTGGCAGGGTGAGGGGAAGGGGCCCATGGTACAAAGCATTTAAGACACCGCCGCCTCCCCAGAGCGCACACACAATCAGCAGAGCAAGGGAAGAGCAGCTTGGAGAGCAAAGGGTGCAATTTGGGATGCAAGGGGAAGAGATGCGGAAAGCCCCTGGCCAGCTCTACTTGGAATTCTTTCCAGAACGGCCTACACTAGCAGAGTTTAAGGCCCCACCTCCTGCCAGGGCTGGTTCTACTCCCCACAAGCATGGCTCCGTGCAGTCGTAGTTTGGCTCAGGTCTGAGGTAGCAGGTCCCTCGCTCCTCTGATTGGCACAGACCAGAGGGATGTTTTCAACTGTTCACAGCGGAGTGAGAACCAACGGGCCTCAGTCTCCCCAACAGTGGCATGAGGTGGCCCCTCTCCCGAAACTGCACTGGGGGGGGGGCACTGACAATGCCCAGGTATGAGTGACAGCATCACTGGGGAGCTGAGTGGCTGACTAGGGGAGGGCGCACCTGGGAGACCACCACTGGTGCAGGGGAAGTGGGGACCCCCCCTGTAACAAAGTGAGCTGAGAGCGACACAGCCTCCTGGCGTGGCTCTCCGCGGACACCGCTGCGATGTCACCGGGAGCTCCGCCGGGGGAAGGACTGCAAGCCCAAAGCCAGTATCTGGCCTCTCACGGTGGCCTCAGGTTTCCGTCACCGAGGGATTATTTCAGCAGCACGATTTGCTGGAGCTGCTGCACCAGGAATCTCAGAAAGCCTGGGGGTGGGAGGCTTCCCTTCTTAGCCTATTTCAGGGCAGATGCTTCCCATTAGGGAAGAATTCCCCTAATTCACCGAGGCCGACTGGAAGGGAGTCCATTCCCTACACAGCCAGACAGTGAACACCGAACAAACAGAGAGAAATAAAACAAGGCCCTATTGCATGGAGGTGACACCCACCCACCCACCCCAGCTGCATTCAGGCAGCGTTTCACCTTTACAGCCTGAGGCTTTCAAGCAGCCCAGGGAAGGAAAGCACCACATCCAAAGTGGCTGAAGTGGCGTGCGTTTGTTTGAGTTAATCAGGCACTTTTCCAACTCTTCCCCCCACCCACCCCCAGGGGCTCCTCTGCAAGGGCACACATTGCCCGTTAAAATGCAACGAACAGCACGCAGCAACGCGACCAGGGACAGACAGCGAAAAGGCATTTGGTGCAACAGCCATTACCTGCACTGCACTTTGGTCTCACAAAACTGCGGCGGCCGCAGCGCCCATCGCTGCCAGGGGCCAGAAGCTCGTCTAAGGTATGCCCAGGAACGTGGCTGTTTCCGACACTGCGTGCTCCGGCTGTGTGTCTGTCATTGGGTGGCACCCCGGGCGCCAAAAGTTCATCCCAGCCCAAACAAACGTGGCTCAGCCCCGGGCTATAATTCCTTATGCCTTCGCATTGCCCGCCATCCAGGTTGGGGAGTCATGGCTCCAAAGAAAAAAGAAGAAGAAGAATTAGCCCTCGAAATCCATCCACCTTTTGTTATTGTTAAAGACAACAAATCCCGAGATCACTGCTTTCAAAGCAAACGGACCATGCAGGCAGCTTGCAGCATTTCCCGGCACCGCAGCTCTTTCCTCCCAGGCACTTCAAGGAGAGTGCAAAGCAATTCGCCAGCTTTTGTCTCCTGCAGCAGATGGCTCAGCCCCCAATGCCGCAGCCTCCGGCTCAGGTCCAGCCCCGGGACAAGCAGGGAAGGAGGCGGGCACAGCACTTGGGGCACGGCACGCGCTTCTCCTGCTCCTGGCTCCTCGGGCGCTGCGTTTGGAGCTAGGACGGAGTAGCTGCTCCGCTGCTCCTTCGTGGTGGGCGGCTCTTTACGGGGGAGCTGATGGGGAGGGAGCTACGCGAAGGTGCTGGAGACAGAGCTTAACTGAGGTAGATTTTACGTAAATTGAAAGCTGACTCTTGCTGGGTAGCCACTGGCAATCCGACAGAAAAACCAGGACCACAGCTCACAGTAGAGGAGGGAGAGCATTGTGAACCCCCCACCCCCACCCCCCGCCACCACCCAGGGTATCTGGCACCTGGGTTTCAGACAGCTTTTTCCTCTGAATCCTTGAATTATGCTGTCTATACTCAACAAGGGTAGCCCGGGCCATTGCATCAAAAAAAAAATAAATCTAATTTACAGCTATGCAATAATAATGCAAAACTCTGTATCTAGCACTTGGGGATTGCTTGATCCAGCCAACTTTTGGGGACACCAAATCACACCCTCAAAATAGGCAAACAATGTTGCTACTGCCATTACACACGCAGACACACGCATTAAAATATAAACTAAAATCCAGTGACTAATTCATCCTAAAACAAGCAAACTGTCAAAGGTGTACATTGAAACGTAGATCCTACTGGACCTAGTCAATATTTGGCCTGAATTCTGCCATATACACAAGTGGATCCCCGTCACCATACCAGGAAAAAACAAACAAACAACCCAACAGACCCCAGCTAAGTACCTGGCATGAGATTGCTGCAGGAACCTGTCTCCTGCTACCAGTCTAGGGATTTGAACCCTTGAATTCTACTGGAGAACCACAGAAATACACAAGTATAGCTAGAAAACTTTGGAAACTTACTCCTTTGGGGCAAGAGCTCAGAAAAAAATCAGATCTGGCACTTGGCTCCATCTATGGTAGAGCCAGCCAGTGTTTGGCCTTGTAGCCCTAAATTCTACTACAGAAATAGAAAAATGGGGTCACTGCTATTTCACCAGAAAAATCCAGACTCTGACTTACAGCGGGAACAACACCCAGAAACCCATCGCAGACATTTGGATCCTGTCATCCCCTCCCATTTTAAAATGGTCAATAAGCAGCAAAAGGCGACGCTTGGGAGGGGCAAGCAGGTTCACGTGCTCCTCCCCAGACACCTGGGGGGCACATTCAGCAGGGAACCGCAGTGTTGAGAAGGAGCAGAACGTGGGGCCGCCAGGGCTTTCCTGCCCCCAGCCCTTCCACGCAGCTGGCTGGGGTCTGTACACCCGTGCTGGAGGAGCTGCTGGCCTGGGGCCGCCCGGCAGCCCAACGTTTTCCTTCCTTCGCCTGAAATTGGTTTCTGGCGCAGCGGGAGGACAGAGCCCCGCCCCCAGGTAACGTGGGGACTGGTGGAGTGTGTGGGCCCTGGCTGGGCAGGGAGGAGTCACATGGGGGGTCATCCATGAGTCACCTATCTAAATTGAAAATCTAGCTCAAAAAGTATAGTCACTGCTTCTACACCAGAAAACGATGTTGTCCCCCAGCATCCTTTCCCAAAAGCACTAGAAAAACCTATTTAGAGTATTTTATCCCCACAGGAGCTTGCTAAGTTATCACTAGACTCTTCTCCCCAGTAATTTTACTGTTTGAAGTTAATGTCAATATGTCAGAAAAATCTGAATCCAAAGAACCGTGAATCCATAAAGCCACAGAAAACAGAAGATACCAACATTTGGGGATAAACTTTGGCTATTTTACAGTCCCCAAAGAAAATAAGGTGAGTCAATTTTGACCGATCAGCATTTAATGTTTTGAAAAAGTGACTTTTACATTGAATGTAGGACTTTTTGGGGGAGCGGGTAATCATTTGTTGAGGGTTTTGTGAACCTGAACGCTTTTGAAAAAGAAAGTTACATGTTGGTCCATTCAAAGGTGACATTGCCTAGCCATTTAATTTTACATTTACTTGCACCATCCTACAAGTGGTTATACTACTGATCCTTAAACTAACACTGAGAATGGTGTTATTATTCATCAGAAGAATCCATTTAAAATGAAATGGTATCTAAAATCTTAGTTCCTGTTGCTTGTACCCAAATAACAATCCTCTTAACACTTTCCCCTGCTTTTGATGGCACTAGTGCAAGTGCAAAAATCACTATTTGCACTATTAGCATCTCCTGTCCGTATCTCATAGGCTTTAAGATACTTGGAATGCATTCAATGAAGTGAGCTGTAACTCACAAAAGCTTATGCTCAAATAAATTTGTTAATCTCTAAGGTGCCACAAGTACTCCTTTTCTTTTTGTCATCACGTTGCAACAGTTGTCCTACAAATGAAAGAAGCTGTCTAAATATCCCAATGATAGGCAGAAAAGTTAAGTTTAACTTCACCTTTTATACCGACTTAAAGCAAGCAGAATGACACATTTACTTTGGAAACCATTAAATACAAAATACATTCCATAACAAGATACAGTGGCTGGAAGTTGATGTCAGCAAAATTCAAACTGGAAATAAGATGCAGAATTTCAACAGAGAAGTTAATTAGCCATTGGAACAAATTACTAAGGGATGTGGTAAATCCTCCATCATTTGGGGGTTTCTAATCTGGGATTAGATTTCTCTCAAAGATATGCTGTAGTCCTGGCACAAATCATTGGACTAGATTATCAGAAGCAGAAGGGGATACAATTAATAAAAGCAGTTTAAAACCACCATATTTAAGCCACTGAAACAACTATTGCTATCTTGTATGTCATAAACAACATTTCAGTAGAATAATTTTCACTACCAATAACATGCACATTCATATTAAATATATTAACAATTCATGAGCTAAACCACACCCAATTTGACAATGAACAGCCCATCCAACTATACTACACCCATTTCACTTACTGCAAATTTGCAAGATTTGGTTGAATCCAGATAGATCATGATACCATAACTGGATTTAAGGAAACACAAATCATTAGGTCCAGACTTTTCTACATCTATACTTGATAGCTATTTAGACAGCATGATCAGGGAGTTCAGAGTAAAAAATTGGCAGCATAGAGCAAAAGCTAGGTGCTGGATAGGGTTTTGGTAGTAGTCTTATGACACTGCATAAGACTAGTTATGGAGGGTGGGACCCACAAAGATGCTTAAGTCCCATTATTAGGCACCACTGTGATCTACAGCACTCCTGCTCTGCTGTCGCCTAACCTCATTTGGTGCCTAAGTTTTTACAGTAAAAGTTCCCTAGGTGCTTATGTTTGTGCATTTGAGCATGTGCATTGTGGCCTCCCTCTAGTCATCCAGGTGTCTATCTCGCACCTAAGTCCCAGAGCAATCCATGAACCTAGATGTTTGACTGTGTAAGTCATGTGTGGGGCCTGCTCTGGTAGGTGTGCTCAGATGCCCCCTACCTAAGCAGCTGCAGCAGCTCACTTATAACCTCGTGGTTAGGGTATGCATTCAGGCTGTGGAAGATCCCTGGGTCAAGTCTCCCCACTGCCTGATAAGGAATTTAAACAGGGATCTGTCACCTCTCAGGTGAGTACTCTGAGCACTGGGCTACAGAGTCGTTCTAACTCTTTCACTGGCCCCATTAGTATGTAATTAAAGTGGAATAACTTCAATAGGAACAATTGAGGGAACCTCTGAATCAGAATATTCTATAATCCAGTGGTTAGAGCACTCACCTGAGAGGTGGCCAATCCCTTCTCATCAGAGAGCGGGGGGATTTGAACCAGGGGTCTCCCACATCCAGGTGTTCCTGCTCTAGTGTTCTCTGTTCCTTCTCAAGCACTCTGTGTCCTACATGATGCCCCAGCATTAGTATGCCTCCCACCTTCAGCGCACTCTGTTCTTCTATAATACCTCTCTAAATAATCTCCCCTCTCAATTTGGGCCCAGTCTTCCCCAGCTGGGTTTGTATGTCCTTCTCCTAGCAGTTCCTTCCTCCAGTACATGCAAAGGGTGGCTAGTGTGTGTCCTCTGCCTCAGTGTTTACTTTGTAATAAAAGAGGTGCTGGGGGCTCAAGCAATTTTTTCGCCCTTTCATAACTGATGCAGCAAGCCCAGAGGTGCTGGGCCTATGAACTGCCAAGCCTAGACGTGCTGGGGCTCAGCTCTGGCAAGCCCTGGCACAAATGAAGCACTGCTCTGTCTCCTCCCACCTGTTCCAGGCCTGTAGGGAGGAAGATTCCCTTCCTCTTCTCCCTTCACCTTGTGGAGAGTGCAGGTGCGGACAGCAGCATAGAAACTGGACTGTTCTCTCTTGCTCCCCATGCTGATTGAGTCTGGTTTCTCTCTGCTTTTCAGCTGCTATGCAGGGCTCCCCTCTCCTCTCATCAGCTGTTAAGCAGCCCTGCAGAGGGGAGAGAGTTGACCCTGCCCCACTGCAAACATCAGAGCTTATGAAGCCAGGACTGGCCTCCTCTTCCTTCCTTTCTGCTACAGGCTCAAAGTTCAGAGGAAAGTTTATTGTTGTTCCACTGCTTGTAGGTTATTGGAAAATGTCCCCCCTAAGGCCCCTAGAAATTATACTTAAGGTTAACACTAGAAACCAATTGCTGAATTTGGATCATTAGCGACAGATTGAAATCCAGTGAGTGATGTATGCAACACCGATACCCAACATCTGCTGTTAAGCGGACCCTGGTTCAAAAATGTATTCTCCTGGAGTTGCTAAGACATCTAACACCTGCTTTGACCAGTTGGTGGAATCTAAGAAGCAAATTTCTGCTTGTGAATCAAATCTAGCTTAGCTTCCAGTAGAAGAATGCGGGAGTTTAGAAAATGTGACAGATAATGGTGGACTATATGCAGCAGAAAAACAGGTTACACTCTTGAAATAATGCCCACATACCCGTTCTCCATTCTCCTCCATCTCAGTGTATTGGTGTTATGCTGACTCTGGTGCCATTGGCAGTGTTTCCTTTATTTCCTTTTGACTTTACACATGTTTGTATTGTAGTTTCTGACCAGGTAAATTGCAAGCAAGTGATGCATTGATAGGGAGCAATGCAAAATGAAGGCAAAGGATGTAGTAAGGAAAACAATGATAGACTGGGGCTCACTGAGGGGGATGTGAAAAATGTGGATAGTGGAAGGAAGAAAGTTAGAGACTGAGTGAAAGTCAGTAAATGATGTGAAAGATGAGGATGTGAATGAGCAAATCTAAGGGATTTGCTGTGGGGACAATGACTGAGTGAGTGATCTATCACAGTGTGAAGTGAATCAGTGGGGAATGGTAGGTCTGATTGAAAGCCTGGTTGAGAAAGCAAAAGATCTTAATCCCTCAGATTTCATACACAAATCCCCATCCCCCTCCTTTTACACTGTTTCTTTTCCCAGTGAGGTATGGTGCATCTATGTGAGGGGTAGCCAATAGGCGGACCGTGAGCCAAATCTGGATCACCATCTGGACGCTTTTAAATCAAGCCTGAAATCTTTTTATTTACCTATCTTTTTTTTTTAAATTATTTTCTCTGGATTCTGGACCTTGCCTATACCTTGATCAAGAAATTTGGACCTTGACAAAAAATAATAGCCTACTCCTGAATAGATGAACACTGACTCCCTCAGTCTATCAATTCACTGGGAATAATTCATTAGTTCTCCTGTGACAGTAACAGGGAAATGACAGGCTAGCATTTCATGTGCTATCCCTTAACCTAAAAACTGAATTATAGCAGTGCCATCTTTTCTTCTTTATGTTGCAAAACTAAAGAATAAACCCTAAAGGAAAATAGTCTTGTTTTTTTTAAAAAAAAAATCAGAAAGTGGATGTTACAAAACTAAGTGATTGGGCAACAAAATGGCAAATGAAATTTAATGTGGCTAAATGTAAACTAATGCACATTGGAAAAAATAACCCCAACTATACATACAATATGATGGGGACTAATTTAGCTACAACTAATCAGGAGAAAGATCTTGGAGTCATCGTGGGTAGCTCTCTAAAGATGTCCACGCAGTGTGCAGCGGCAGTCAAAAAAGCAAACAGAATGTTAGGAATCATTAAAAAAGGGATAGAGAATAAGATGGAGAATATCTTATTGCCCTTATATAAATCCATGGTACGCCCACATCTTGAATACTGCATACAGATGTGGTCCCCTCATCTCAAAAAGGATATACTGGCATTAGAAAAGGTTCAGAAATGGGCAATTAAAATGATTAGGGGTTTGGAACGGGTCCCATATGAGGAGAGATTAAAGAGGCTAGGACTTTTCAGCTTGGAAAAGAGGAGACTAAGGGGGGATATGATAGAGGTATATAAAATCATGAGTGGTGTGGAGAAAGTGAATAAGGAAAAGTTATTTACTTGTTCCCATAAGATAAGAACTAGGGGCCACCAAATGAAATTAATGGGCAGCAGGTTTAAAACAAATAAAAGGAAGTTCTTCACTCAGCAAACAGTCAACCTGTGGAACTCCTTGCCTGAGGAGGTTGTGAAGGTTAGGACTATAACAGGGTTTAAAAGAGAACTGGATAAATTCATGGAGGCTAAGTAAATTAATGGCTGTTAGCCAGGATGGGTAAGGAATGGTGTCCCTAGCCACTGTTTGTCAGAGGATGGAGATGGATGGCAGGAGAGAGATCACTTGATCATTACCTGTTAGGTTCACTCCCTCTGGGGAACCTGGCATTGGCCACTGGTGGCAGACAGGATACTGGGCTGGATGAACCTTTGGTGTGACCCAGCATGGCCATTCTTATGTTCTTATGAGAAGCAGGGGAGGGTTGGATAGGGGGCGGGAGCCAGGCCACGCCTGGCTGTTTGGGAGGCACAGCCTCCCTTAACCGGCCCTCCATACAATTTCAGAAACCCTATGTGGCCCTCAGGCCAAAAAGTTTGCTCGCCCCCAGTCTAGATCCATCCTCTTTGGAACCCCCTTTCAGGTAGTTGAAAGCAGCTATCAAATCCCACCTCATTCTTCTCTTCTGCAGGCTAAATAATCCCAGTTCCCTCAGCCTCTCCTCATAAATCATGTGCTGTAGTCCCCTAATCATTTTTGTTGCCCTCCGCTGGACTCCTTCCAATTTTTCCACATCCTTCTTGTAGTGTGGGGCACTACAAGAAGGATGTGGAAAATTGAACACAGTACTCCAGATGAGGCCTCACCAGTGTCGAATAGAGGGCAATGATCATGTCCCTCGATCTGCTGGCAATGCTCCTACTTATACAGCCCAAAATGCCATTAGCCTTTTTGGCAACAAGGGCACACTGTTGACTCATATCCAGCTTCTCGTCCACTGTAACCCCGTAGGACTGGAGGGAGGTTAATAGTGGAGTTCCTTCAGAATCAGTCTTGGGACAAATATTATTCAATATTTTTATTAGAGACCTTTGCACAAAAAAGTAGGAGAATGCTGATGATCATTTGTTGATCATACAAATTGGGAGGCATCATCAATATGGAGGAGGATTGGAATATTACACAGGAAAATCTGAATGACCTGGAAAACTGGAGTGATATAAATGGGATGAATTTGAATAGTACCAAGTGCAAGATCATGGACTTAGGGTCTAATAATAAGAATTCTGCTGAAAGTTGAAGTCTCGTTAATTGGAAGCTACAGAGGAGAAGAGCACTCTCTCTCTTTCTCAGGTGCTTGGCTGGCTGGTTCTTACTCACATGCTCACAGTTTAACTGATCACAATATGTGGGGTCAGGAAGGAGTCTTTCCCCAAGTTAGATTGGCAGTGACCTTGGGGGATTTTCACCTTCCTCGACAGCATGTGCGTGTTGGTCACTTGCCAGTATTAGCTGGTTATATCTCACTCAAACATTTCCCTGTCATTGCAGGGGCCTCGGACACCGGTGCACCTTGGTCCCTCCTGTTCTCTGCCTGTGGTGCATAATAGTTTAGTCTCCTGTGAGCTGTAATACTTTGGTCTGATTTTAGTTGTTAGATTTAGTGTGTGGATGCTGGGTGGTGTTGGAGGCCAGGCTGGAGGATCTATGATTGAAATTATCAAAACTAAATGTTTCAATTGACTTCAACTGAATTTCTTTTCTGTTTGTTAGTTTGCAAAATTTTCTGAGATTTTTACCTTTCATCCTGCTTTGGGATGCTAAAATTTTTCAAAACCTCAAAATCCACTCAGCTCTATCTGGAATTCACTGCTGTTTGGAGCAATGCTGAAAACTCTGAGATTGATACTCAAAAGACATTCCCACTGAATCAAATGAGTGCAGTTCCAGTGTGGAAGTGAGGCAAAACTGAGGTGCACTAAACACGAATCTGCATGGCATGTGGGGCGACACTGAATTGTGTGTTTGAAATTTAGTGCAAAACAATTAATGCAATTCTTGTAGTGAAAGCAAGCCCCATGATTAACAGCTCTTTGGTGGGTATGAAATACATTGTACTGCCTGTACAGAGACTCCTGTTGGCACTTGACCTCTTAGTAGTTGAGGAAGGAGTAGAAAGCAAAAACTATTTTTATTTTCAGAGGTTACAGGACTGTTAAACAACTTTATATTAGCTTATGTGTATATTTTTTTAGGAAGAACACCTGCAATTATTTTGTATATTTGCTGTACAAAACACAAGCAGAAATTGGACCAAAAGAAGGGTGGATATGTTCCATATTTTCAACATGTTAGGGCAGATAGGTTACTTTAGATTATGTCCTGTTGCATCTTGTTAAATTTGAGATAATTGAGATAATGCAATTTTATACAAAAATGCAAAACTTGGATAACTGAATAAAAAAATGCAGTGAGCCAGCATATTAGAAATCAAAACTCTAATTCTGTTTACTGAGTATACATATGTATAGCACACATCCATCACATATCTTGAACACGCAGTGTGTTTTGATTTTAATAAAATATGTTCATTATATTTACAGTTCTGGGAGAATGTTTTTTCCTACCAGCTATTTTCCCCCCCAAAACAATAGAATGCAATAGATTTTCCTTTTACATAATGTATCTACTGTGACAAAGCTCTGTCCTTGCCTCTGTGGGTCCCGCGTTTCCTGGCGCATTTCGCTAGCCTCAGAGGCTCACTGTGACCCTCCACATAACCCTTCTCTCTCTAGAGACAAGGGTCACAGTCTACTGAGCCATTTTCATCATAAGCCAGTGAGGGAGGTGAGGAGAAGGTATCCTTCCTTGCACAGTCTCTGTTGTCTCCCAGTCTTGGTGATTAATCAGGGGGCAAAGGTGGGGGAGGGGGGAGCCCGGGCCCACCCTCTACTCTGGGCTCCAGCCCAGGGACCCTATTAGTATCAGCTATGGTAGCTGACCTTTTAGAAACATGACATGTACAATTCCCTGGGCTACTTCCCCCCACAGCAGCCCTCACTTCCTCAAGCTCCACTTCACCCTTACTTCAGGGCCTCCTTCCTTGTGCCTGATATGGTGTGTACTGCTCTGTCTCTGCAACAGCACAACTTCCTCCCACAGCTCTCGACATGCACCCCCACCTGACTAACTGGGAGGCTTTTAATTAGTTTCAGCCAGCCCCTGATTGGCTTCAGGTGTCCCAATCAACCTAGCATTCTCCCTGCCTTCTGGAATTGGCCCCAGGTGTCTAATTGACCTGGAGCAGCTGCCATTTCACTTATCCTGGTACCAGGGATTTGTTTAGCCTGGAGCTAAGATATCTATCTCCCACTACTTTTCTACAGCCATCTGGCCTTGCCCTGTCACATATCCCTCCCCTGCTCAACACCATAGAGTTGGGCAACTTGGGATGCCAGGCAGTATGCTCGTGACAGACCATCAATGTTGCCATGGTGGCAGCCAGCCCTGTGCCGTATGCGGAACTGGAATGGTTGGAGGGATAAGAACCACCTGGTGACCCTTGCATTCTTTTCCTTATTCCGCTGCATCCACTGGAGGGGTGCCTGGTCCGTCACAAGAGTAAATCGTCGGCCTAACAGGTAATAACGCAGTGCCTCCATAGCCCATTTGACAGCAAGGCATTCTCTCTCGACTACTGCGTATTTCTGTTCTCTTGGGAGAAGCTTTCTGCTTAGGTAGAGGATCGGGTGTTCCTCTTCTCCCACCATTTGCGACAGAACTGTCCCCACCACCACCTCGGAAGCGTCCGTTTGTAAAATAAATTCCCTGTTAAAGTCCGGGGCTATGAGTACAGGGTTATTACAGAGGGCCGTCCGAAGGTCTGTAAATGTCCCCACTGCTGCGTTGGTCCACTTTACCATGTCTGGACCTCGGGCCTTCACCAGGTCCGTTAGGGGACTTGCGCTAGTGGCGAAGTGGGGAATAAAATGTCGGTAGTAGCCTACCACACCTAGGAATGCATGGACCTGCTTCTTTCGGGTCAGCCAGGGCCAGTTTTGAATTGCCTCTAGCTTATTCATTTGGGGCTTCACTATGCCCCTTCCCACAATATATCCCAGGTACCTAGCCTCTGCTAGCCCTATGGTGCATTTAGCAGGATTAGCAGTGAGGCAAGCCCGCCCTAAGGTGCGCAGTACTGCCTCAACTTTCTCCAAGTGGGTTCCCCAGTCTGGCGTGTGGATGATGATGACGACATCATCTAGGTATGCAGCTGCATAACTTGTATGGAGACGCAGCAGCTTATCCATGAGGTGCTGGAATGTGGCTGGGGCCCCATGTAGCCCAAAAGGGAAGACGGTGTACTGGAATAGCCCATCTGGGGTGGAGAATACTGTCTTTTCTTTAGCTTCTTTGGTCAGAGGAATCTGCCAGTACCCTTTTGTCAGATCCAGTGTAGTCAAGAATTGGGTATTACCCAGTCGGTCAACGAGTTTGTTGATGCGTGGTATGGGGTATGCATCAAACTGGGATATTTCATTCAGTTGGCGAAATTCATTACAGAATCTCATGGTACCGTCAGGTTTAGGCACTATAACAATTGGACTGGACCACTGACTGTAAGATTCTTCAATAACCCCTAATTCTAACATTTTCTTTACTTCAGCCTTGATTTCTTCTCTTTTGGCTGCTGGGATTCAGTAGGGTCTCAATGTTACCTTGGCTCCAGGGATCGTGCGGATATGGTGATAGGTCTCAGTCATCCGCCCTGGTTTTGTAGAGAACACATCTCGGTTGCGATTAATCATGTCGGCTGCCTCGATCTTTTGGATCGGTGTCAAGTCGGATGATATCCTCACTTGCTTGTGTAAGTTATCCTCCTGGGGAAGGGTCTCCTGCCAAGGTTTTAGAAGATAGATGTGGTAAATTTGCTCCGATTTCCAGCGGCCTGGCTGCCGCACCTTATAGTTCACCTCTCCCATGGCTTCGATTACTTCGTAGGGTCCCTGCCACTCAGCCAACAGTTTGCTTTCTGCTGTGGGCACCAGTACCGTCACCCAATCCCCTGGTTGGAAATGTCGAAGCTTCGCTTGGTGGTTATAATGGGTTCGTTGGGTATCCTGTGCTCTCTCCAAGTGTTCCCATACAATGGGCGTAACTCGGGCTATCCAATCTCTCATCTGCAGTACATGCTCAACTATATTCCTTCCGGGCTTTGGCTCCTCTTCCCAGACTTCTCTGGCTATATCCAATATGCCCCGAGGGTGGCGCCCATATAGTAGTTCGAATGGAGAGAAACCCGTGGAGGCTTGCGGAACCTCCCGGATGGCAAACATGAGGTAAGGCAATAGGGTATCCCAATCTTTCCCATCCCGGCTCACCACTTGCCTGATCATGGCCTTGAGGGTCCTATTGAATCTTTCCACAAGGCCATCTGTTTGTGGGTGGTATACACAGGTCCGTAGGGCTTGTACCTGGAGCAATGAACAGAGATCTTTCATCAACTTGGACACTAAAGGTGTCCTTGATCAGTCAATATCTCCTTGGGTAGCCCAGCCAGGGCAAAGATCTGTACTAGTTCCTTAGCTATTGTCTTGGAAGCGGTGTTGCATAGGGGAACAGCTTCTGGGTACCGGGTTGCATAGTACAGTATAACAAGCACATGTTGTTGGCCCAGAGCTGTCTTCTCTCGGGGCCCTACCAGATCCATGGCTATCCATTCGAAAGGAACCTCTATTATCGGAAGAGGTATCAAAGGAGCCCGCAAGTGTGGGCGAGGGCTATGTAACTGACACTCCGGACAAGAGGTGCAGTATCGCCGGACATATTCATGTACTCCTGGCCAGAAGAACCTCCGCAGGATCCGTGCCTGGGTTTTCTCTACCCCTAGGTGTCCTCCAAACAGGTGACTGTGGGCAGGACTCAATATGGCTTTTTGATGTTTTCGTGGCACCAGAAGTTGTTGTATCTCTTGCTCCTGCATTTGCATTACGCAGTACAGGAGATCTTTCTTCACAGGATATAACTTGGCATATACGGTCACAGTCTAGGAATATTTCTTATTATTTCATTAGAATTTTCAGTGAAAATAATTTTTTCTCTTGTAAGTTATACATGTACCCAAGGAGTTTTATTGCTGGTTTTAGCATGTAAAACTTAACAATGTCTTCATCTAGCAAAGGAAAATTTGGGGGAAAATAAGATGTAATGTGGATTAACAGCTTTAGTGTTTAACCCAAAAGCCCTAAAACATCTAAGCTATTGCTTCACTCCTCTCTGAGTAGTAGGAGCATAGCTACTCCAAATCTGCTTTGCTCTGAGGGTGAAATCCAGCCTTCCATGCATGAAGACAAAGTAAACTTGTTTTCTTTAGAGAACTACACAGGGATTTTAGGGGTAACACAATCCACCCTAAACATGTGACCGAACTACAGGGTTATGATGCAGCCCATCCATGGCTCCTGATTCCAAACTATGGGGTGGAATATTGGTTTCTGCCTTTTAAGCTCCTTGCAGGTATAGTGACCCAGCCCCAACATTCCCTTCCAATGTCTGCTTGTTTGAAGCCTGCATGGAATCACCTCTTCCCTGGCATTCAGAAAGGGTGGAAGTTCCACTGGACAGCTTCTCTGTCCATGCTCCTCCATGTAGTATGGAGCTTGCATAATACAGAAGGCTTTGCATTGGCCCCCTGCCAGTAGGTTTAAATTAACCCTAAGTGTCTGAGAAGGTCCATATGTTTAATTGTAGTCAGCCTTTTTTATTCATGTAGTTAAGCAAGAGTGGATCAGTGGAAAGGTGAGGGTCAGTTGGCTTGTCAGTTGCTTCTTCCCGGTATGTGTTAAGTGGCACATGGAGCAAAGATTGTGTTTTCTGGCATTATTAATACATTTCATCACTTGTCAAGACTGGGCCTGGTGAGTGTTGCAAAATGAGACTGCCACCTTGCCTCCATTTGTCATGGCTCTCTGGTGAGAAAGTCAATTACAAAGGGAAGGTAGGAACCTGTTTATAAAGTGACTTCTAATACAAGCTGTTGGTTATGAAGGCCTGCTCCTCCTTACCTAGCATCATCTGAAAGGGCAAGATTTTTGGCACGACAGGGAACCACTGAAGGTTAGAGTCTTGCCTTGGACAATGACCGTTAGTGACATTGTTCTACCTTCATAGCTGTGAGACACATCAGGAAGGAGCTACTGTCTCCCAAACAGCAGACAGTCCTATATAAATCCTGATTAGAGCCAGTTGTGCATTTTTAAAGTAATCTGAAAGGTATTTTACCTGTCAGTACCTGAGTTCTGGCTCATGTCTCTCTGGCAAGAGGTAATGCCAACACTAAAAGCATGGCAGAGAGCTGCATTCCTTACAGTACTGGGGGTATTTGCACAGGGCTCAAACGGGACAAATAAAAGTGCTGGTATTAACTCTTTTGTCTACACCCACCAAAGGCCACAAGAGATCCAGTCCTTCTCTCTGTTCTAGTTAGGTTCTTGTGCTTCACTCCTCATCATGGTATCTGAACATCTTTCAAAATTACAATAAATAAATAAATAAAACCCAAGAAGACCAGGGTCTCTCAAGAGTGGCTTACTCTGTGTGTCTTTCTGTAGTGACACAAACTGCACTTGAGGATGTTTGTCTCTCTTGTATGAGTAAGCGAATGTGTTAGGAAGTAGTCATTAGGGAAGGCTCAATCAAAGAAATACACTTCACATTTGGATTGGAAAGTGTTCGGGTTTGAAGTACTTCTCAGCAGGGATCCTAGTTTTCCATGATAAAATAAAACAAAGTTATCTGATAAAGAAAAAACATAAAAATCCACAATTTTCCACTATTACCAATATATACAGGGATCAGTTGAATACCATGTTTTATTGCTGTACAGTGGAACCCTGTTTATCTGATCTAATTGGGACCAGGGCTCTTTGGATAATCTGGAGAGTGTCAGCCCCAGGCGGTAGGGCTCAGGCTGACAGCCCCAATTCAGTTGATATGGAGAACTGGATAATGGAGGCTTGGATAAACGGGGTTCTACGGTGTATATTTTTATATTTTCACAAAATGTTAAAACTAAAGATTCTCTGTAATAATGCAAATTCTGTATTTTTCTGTGGCAAATGGATTTCTAGGATCCCTGCTTCTCAGTTCTTGCAGGAATTAGTTCTAGAGTCTTAGGCCAGCCCTCAAGAAAGCTCTGTCATACGAGCTTCACTCTTGCAACAGACACTCACATTCTTCCTGAGAAGTGGAGCGGTTGAAATCGATTGAGCTCAAGGATCCTGTGGCAATTTTTTATATATTCTGAGCCTAGACCATTCAGCACCTTAAAAATAAGGATTGTGACCTTAAACCCAGGCCACGCCTACACTAGAAACTTTTCCTTGTACAGCAGTGTTGAGCCGGGGAGTGACATTTCTGTATCAGCAAAAGCCCTAATGTAGATAGGTATATTGACAAAACTATATATCTATACCATTTAGCTCTACCACCAAACCATTTCCAGTGAAGATCTAGCCTTATGGAGAAGAGCTATAGGAAACCAGTATAGCAAGTGGAGGACAGGTCTGATGTGCTTCCTTGCAGTAATTTTGCTGAGGAGGCGTGCCATTGCACTTTGTACCAGCTGCAATTTTCTAAGGTCTGATGTTTTCAAAGCCAGCAAAACTCCAGTGGCCATAATCTGTATGGCAGGTGACAAAGGAATATTATAGCTAGGTCAGCAGCAGCATGCCATGCAGCTATGGTAATATGGCATTTGTAAAAAGTGATGTGTGAGAACCCAGCAGCAGCAACCAAGAGTACAGAAGAACACCTAAGCAGCTGCCAGTTTTGATGACTTGTGAACACTGTAGTGGTAAATTCTTCAAAATGTTTCCTTCTGCTTCCCAATGTGTTAGGGTTTAACTTCAGCCAGCTTTTTCTCACTCATGTGCTGATCTCAGCCAGGCATTGGGATAAGAGGAAGTATTGAAAGAATGATAAAGTTCTGTGTCATTTGCATATTGTTGACTCTTATCATTTTTTCTAATGCTTCCATAAGAATATTGAATAGGACCAGGGAGAGATGAGAAACTTGTGGTGTTCCACAGTTGGGTCGTCTGGTTGCAGAGTTGCAATTTCCCATCACTATCCTCTAAGGATTCAAAAATATTTTAGAGCACTAGTTCTTCTATCCCACATTGTGACTGGATTCTCTCGGTGCCACCCCCCTCTGGCCCATCAGGCCACGACTCACCCAGCTGGTAGGTCATTGTCTCTGTGAGGTCCAAGGTAGCAGTGTCCTGGATGGAATCTTCAATCCTACCCTTTTCAGGGTGCTATGATCCAAAAGAAATCAGGAGCAACCTCCACCCACCCCCCCCCAAAAAAATTCAAAACAGGGTCATATGATGAACCTTCATTGGGATTCACCCTTCTATTCAGGGCTTTTCTTCACACAATCCACACTTCAGTTGATCCCCCAGGATTTGGTCATCCCTTCTAACACGAGGCTCGTCCAGCCAGTAAGCCAGCTCAATCTCTGGACCACAACCAGGCTTCTCTCACATAAGAAGCAGTAGAGCTCTACTCTCATTCCTGGGAAGCCCTGAACTGAGCTCAGTCTCCTCCTTTTAACTCCCCTCTCTATGCCTGACATTGGCAGCAGGTGTAGCGGGGCAAGGCCAGTTGGGTCCAGAGGCTCATATTACCCTCTTATTGTCAGTGTGGGCCCCGTCTGCCCCATCACATACCCACACTGATTTTTCATTCTTATAGGGGGGAAAATAGAGATTGAAACACACCCACCCCCCTCCAAACTATGTTGAAATAACATAATCTGACTAACTCCACAAAATCCAGGTGGTATACAGTGAAGGTTCGCTCTCTCTCTCTCACACACACACACACACCCCTCTTCTCAAATATTGCCAGTTTCATCAAACAGATGATAAATCATATATGGTGAAATATCTACTCACAGTTAAATAATTGGGCCAAAATTTTCAAATCCATCCTGCAGCTGCTTAGTTTGAAGATATATTCCCATTTTGCTGAGTCATTGAGGTTGGAGGAGGTTTTCATTAGTCAGGGTAGCATCAGGTAGGTGGGGTTCCCCAGAAAACTGTCGGCATGGAGACACTGTACAGAATGATATCATTTCTGGGGAATAATGTCCCTTCCTCCCTCTTCAAGTACAGTTCTAATCTCTTCAGCACCCTGGCAACATGAACCCTTCCTCTGTGTCCAATGTTAGTGTTCATGAACCTGCCTTTGTAGTCCACTAGGCATTGAAGGATGAGTGAATAGTAAGCTTTTTGTTCAATGTACTCACTCACTTCTTTCTGTGGGAAAAGTATGGAAATGAGTATGCCAGCAGTGGTCCCTGCACAGTTTAGAAAACCCATTCTATGGAACCCAGCCACCATTTCTGGAATTTTCGTAATGGCGACCACCTGTGAGTAGATAAGAGTGTTGATAGCTTCACAAACCTGCACCACCATGACCCCGACAGTGGGCTTCCCCACCCCAGAGTGATTTGCTCCTGACCCATAGCAGTCTGGCACTGCCAGCTTCCAGAGGTCAATAGCCACCACCTCTGCACCTGTAGGAGCGTCTGGAATTGAGGATTTTTCCATTGCAGGGTTGGGGCCAGCTCCTCTAGAGCTCCAGGAACATCTGCTTCCTCATTCTGAAGTTTGGTAACCACTTATCATCCCAGGTTTCCAAGATGCTGTGATCCCATCACACTGTGCTGGTTCTTCTGACCCAGAAGCAGTGGACACACAGTCACAACACTGGCAGTCTCCTGCGTGTCTGTGTCATGGGCAACAGTGAATCAGTCACCACCCCAGTCACCCTTCCTTGGCTCAGAAAGGTCTGAGCCCATTCACCTAAGATTCTCACCAGCTGAGTACTGCAACACACATATATTTGTCCTCCATGAATGAGCAAGAGCAGAACCACACTGTCAGTCACTTGCTCCATGTCTTCCACCACTGACAGATGTGTGAAGTGTTTACAGTCCCATCAACATACAGCAAGGCAGATCCTAGAGTGTCTCCCACGTTACCGCCCCTGAAATATTAGCGCTAACCTTGCATACAAGAACAAGGCAGTGTGAACGCGGGTATACTTGGGTACATTTGTGTCCAGCACAGCATATTTTGACACTTGGCATGGGTTTGGGGTACATGCACAAGCATATACAGAGCCCAGTAGTATGCATGCCAATGTAGCCTTTGTATCATAACATTAGGATAGGAATGTTTTACTTTACACAGATGGCAGGCACCACCATTCTCAACTGCTGTTTGCAACTGCTAGTAACTTTATGTAGAATTTCTTTAACTCACTGGCTAACAATGTGAAGTTGTGTCCCCTACTACTGGGCCTTAGTTATGACTTAAGACTAAAACTTCCTATTTATGGGCTGTGGTTCAACCAAGTTAAGTGAATTAAACCAAAAAACAACCTAAACCTTCCTCTGTCCTTCTATGAAACCAGAACCCTTTTGTGATTTGGAAAAGTTCACTGAAATTTTCCCCACCTCCAACCTTTCGTCATTTAATAGTGGCACTTGGGCCCACTGCTGTTGCTATCTGAGCCCTCACTGGTAGAGATGTTTCTGGGGAACACCAAATTTCATTGTGATGTTGTGCTTCATATGGCTACTGAAGGCCAAACAATCTTTACCAGATAATCCCTAGAAGCACAACATTTTAAAGGTACACACATACCCAATATCACTGCTTGCTGTTATTGTTTAGAGGATATGGGGCTTGAGCGTTTTCAATTTTGTTGCAAATGTTCAGAGCTCTAAATATTTTTGGGATAGAATCCGGGCCCCACCGAAATCAAAGAGTTTTGCCATAGACTTCAGTAAGTCTATGATTTCACCCATGGTCTCTGTACTTCCAGTACAATTTGATTAGCAGTCAAAATAGCTTTGGGATTCTGCTTTGTGTCACCTTGTTCTGTCAAGAAGGAGCACAGATCAGATATGCTAGATAAATTCTAGTGTATCAACAGATCCATGTTTTGTGATGTATCTGTCTGCTGACACTCTAACTGTGGATTTATTCCACTATGATTACAGTTATTTAAGACTACAGTACTTACATATATGAGTAATGTACTCAACCGATTAAACTCAGCAGTTTATGACAGTCTTCTAATAGTCTTGGTTGGATGGATTCAGGCCAGCCAGCCAGTTTCACCTTAACTAATTTTTGTACTTTGACAGAATTAGTGCCTCTAGAAATTACATGAAATCTCAAGAGGGGGCAGGAGGAAAGCTTTCTGGGTGTTTTTTTTCATAGAAACTACTTTATAGCACATTTTATTTGAAAAGAAAAAAATGACTAATGGTACAGCTGTGTTATAAATAATTTGTTCTTTTTGTCAATGCAGTCACATTTCAAAAGGGATAAATAATCCATACTCATTAATTTTATGAAAACCATAGCATGAATCCATGTGGCATTTGAGAGTGTCAGTATTTACCAACCTGTTCTTGTTCAGGTCAGTAAAGGGATTTAATCAGTTTTTGACACATACCAGCCAGCTGCTTCATGACTGCTTTCAGGTGGCTGATGAAGAGCCCTCCACCTGCCTTAGTCAATGTGAAGTTGAAATCTTGCATTCTTCCTCCCATAGCTCCCAGTCCTGCAAACAAATGTGACACGGCAGACTTTGACACCACTTGGAATACTATTGACTGCAGTGAGATACCACGTGCTGTAAGAGTCCACACTGGTGCATCTATATGCAAGATCAGAGCTAAAGGTAATAATATCAAAACAGAATGCTCCATCTCAGAAGCATTTAAGCAAATAAGCTGACTCTGCATTTCCTGGTGTTAGGTGATAATTAAGTAAAACTTTCTGTAGCAGATTTAAATATCAGTGAGAGGAATAGGGAAATTTGACAGAACAGAAAGAATACTTGTTTCAGAAGGAGAATTTCTTTGCAGAAATGTCAAGAGGGAAAAGAACAGAACTCCATTACTTTCAAAGAAAAGAATCATCTGAGAGGTTTATGAAGTCATTCTTTGAACATTAGCTGGAGAGTTAAAATATCTAAGCTGGATACAGAGGAATGTGAGATTACATACAGCTTTTCCAAGATATATTTACCCCATATGTTATCACTTCTGCATGGCTTTTAGGTCACTTTGGTTTTTTCGGTTGGTAGTGAGGAAAGACTACTCTTAAGAAAAGCAGTGCAGTATGCAATCTGGATTTTGTTAGATATAAATTACTATTATTCCATTACATTTAAGTGATTAAGATCAATTTTACATCAGAACTTTTAGCACAAATTTAAAAAGAGAGCAACACATCATCCTAAAATGCTTCCTTAAACAAATTTATGGACAGTAACTAGAGTCTAGTCTACTTTAAGCATATAGATTGTGTGATAAAACATAAGTAAATTAAATATGGTTCCGATCATGTACTTATTGAAATTGAAATGCCTGTTTTCGGAGGGTCAGGTTCAGGGCCACAAGGAGAGTCAATTATATTATATTTTTTAGTTGAATACTTTTCTAAGATACTCAAATACAAATATGCTTCAAAAGAAAGAAATTAACAACATATTTTATGGTTTATGAACAATACATATATACAAATATATAAATCTCAATTACTGTAAGCGTAGCCCCAATAATGGAGTATAGACTTGAACCAGAAGTGACCTCTTGCTCAGAGAAAAAAAAGTTAAGGCATGAGCAGTAGATAAAAATTATGCAGAATACAAAATAAACTTGACTGTAGTGTGGATGTTTGCAAAATACTTACACTTCCAAAGAATGGCACAGGAGACAACCATCCAATGTGTTCTTCTATCTCACTTATTTTTATGAAATATTTTAATATTTGATGACCTATTGAAGTTATTAGGGCTCTGCCTTGGCATACAGAACAGCTAATTAGATCAGGGCCTCATTTATTAACATCTGAAAGAAGATGTCTATTCAGAGTTCACTGTAAAATATTTTCCTACAAACAGAAAACATTGTAGAAGTTGAGATTGATTATTAATACTGCATACATTCTATATATACACACATATATGTGCACATATTATATGTACAGTATATACTACACATTCTTTAAGAAGGTTATCTACATCATAAATATGGGAACAATAATACAGAGTTTATTAGCAATGCAGAAGTTAATGGAATAAGGTGTATGGCATGGAGGGACACTGCAGCAGATATTACTTTGGTTGAAGCAAGACTTGTCAGGGAGAAAGATTATTTGCCAGTGAAAGTGTAACTGTTGTAGCATTATCTGAATATTTTGTAAGAATGCCTTTGCCTAAAATCCCCCTTAGTGGAAGGGATTTGATGGCACCATGATTGTGGGAGCGAAAAATACAATTCCTTCAGATCTTTTTATAGGGAATTATCTTAAAGTTTTGTGCAGTCAAGTTAATATCATGAACCAGTCACAGGAAAGAAATGATCCTAAGCCTGTGTCTATTACAGGCAATGACTTGCCTATGGAGGGTTTCTCCAAATGTTTGTCTGAGGAAAGAAGGTATTTGACTGACCAGAAAAGCAGTTTATATGTGGAAGAAATTTCTGAATGTCTAATATCTCAGAAGTGAATCTGGAGTTAGATAAGGCAGAGAAAGAACTCATTGCTCAGGAAAATGTTTCTCTGGAGCAAATTAAAGTTGATGGTCAGGTTAATACCCTAACTGTGGAAGAAGAGGGTACATTTTGTGTGGATACTGAATTGTTGGCAAGCGAAGCTTATGAAAGTGAGCCTAGACAATATAAAAGTGATTTGCTTAAGGTAGTTCAGTATGAGCCGCCACTGCCTGTGGAAAGCAACAGTTTGTCTGTTGGGAGTGGCACTGGCAACTTGCCTGTTAAGGAAGCTGTCCCACTTTCCAAGTATTTGTCTGTAGACAGCCATGGGTGCTGGGACAAAAGAAAGGATATCTCAAATTGTTTGTCTGTTGAGAATTGCAATGTGTTTGCTAAAGAAGAATGTTTCTCTAGTTCTTTGTGGAGCAGACAGAAGAAGCCTGTCAACCTATGATGGTTAAAAATTTATCAGATGTCTCAGAGTTGATTCTGGACACAACTGAAGCCCAGGAAGGAAGTGTCCCTAAATTTGTATTTGCTAGGGAGAATGACATTGTAACTAGCTTGCATCCAGGTGATATCATAAATAGGTCCCAGGGACCAGGAGATTCTGGTGCTTCTATTTTGCCTGTTGCTAGTGTGTTGCTGGGTAAAGATATGACAACCGTGTCTGGTTAGGTTTCTAGCATGACCAGGGCACAAGGAAAGCATAAAGGTGATTTGACTGTGTTACCCACTGAAAGAGTGGAAACTTGTGTGTGTTGAGCCTGGTAACCTGCATGTTGTCTGCAAGAAGAGCTGCAAAGGGGAAGGGAATGCCTCTAAACTTTTGACTGTGGAGTCTAGAAGCTTGCCTAAAAGGAAGTTGTGTGAAAATCTTCCTGATGGGCCGGAGGTTGTTCTGAATTTGAGTGAAAATCAGAAGGAGTTTGTTAATTTGTCTTTTATACCAAAGTTGGTTCTAAACATCAGAAAGAATCTGTTGCAGTTCATGGTACTGCAGAAAGGAAGGAATTTTAGTGAAGTCTTTAAAGACTGTGAGAAGTCAATAATTGTGCTGGATGAGGGAAAAAAGGGAATCCCTTACATTGACTCTTAATGGGCCATTGTTGGTAGCAAACAGTCTCTCTACTAAGAAAAGTGTGTTGGTGCCTAACAGCCAAAGTCTATCAAATGAAAATGAATCCACTGCATTTGCTTTTGGAAAATCCAGTGTGGATAGCTTAAAGGAGGCTTTGTTAGCTAATATTTCTATTTGGGAATACATTGCTAAAAGTATCTTAAAATCAAATCAGTGTTCTAGGTATTGTGAAGTGCACAAATTCTTTGTGGCATCCAATTGTTTGATGGCTTTGTGCCACATTGCAAATCAATTCCAAGAGAAAGCAAATAAGGCTCCTTACATGCCAAGTGTCAGTATTGTTTGTTCTGAAGTACAGTGCATCCATATCCTCCTTCTCTCTCCCTTCATCCATTTGATTTCTTTCATGTGTTTGTTTATTGCAATTACTTTTCCTCTTCAATTGAAAAATGCCACCTTTGTTATGATGTATGCAGCGTTGTAGTCATGTCAGTCAAGGATATTAGAAAGACCAAATGGGTGAGGTAATATCTTTTATTGGACCAAATTTCTGTTGGTGAGTGAGACAAGCTTTCAGGCTTACATAGAGCTTTCCTTCAGGTCTAGAGAAGGTACTCAGAGTGTCACAGTTAAATTCAAAGTTGAACAGGTAGTTTAGCATAAGTAGTTAGCACATATTATAAGGGACCATTCAAGGTTAAGTGGCCCATCAACACCCTATAATCATTGGACAAAAAGGGGGTTGCAGATTGTTGTAATAAGCCATAAATCCAGTGTCTTTATTAAGACCATGCTTTTAGCATGGTCTAGCAAAGTTATGAGTTTAAGCTTCCAGGCTCATCTTTTTTGAAAGTGTTGTACAGGTTTCCTTTGAGGATGAGGACTGAGTGATCGCTCTGTGAAAAGTGTTCACCCACAGTTGATAGGGTGTTTTTGTCTTTTATCATCTTCCTGTGTGAGTTAATTTGAGAGTGTAGTGATTGCTGTCTTGTTTCACCTGCATAGTTATTGGGGCATTTAGTGCACTGGATGAGTCACACCACATATTGTGATAGGCATGTGTAGAATCTATGGATCTTGAAAGGTATGTTGTGGGGTGTGTTGATCATTGTACCAATGGAGATATCTGCAGGTTTTGTATATATTGGTTCTGGCAGAGTCTGGTGCTGCTTTGAGTTGGTGCATCCTGGTATGTGGGGAGCTTGCTTCCGATTAACTTGGTGAAGGGTTGGGTGTGGGTGTGGGGAAAAAGTTGTTTGAAGGCCAGAAGAGGGAGTCAGGAAAGATTTATTTCAGGATAGGGTCCCCATCAAATATGGGCTGTAGTTTGATACCTCACCCACCTTGTCTCATGTTTGTTATAATTAAGATACCATTAGCATTGCCACAAAATTTTAAGAAAACAACTATTAGTAACTTAGTTTACCTCTTTAGCAAAGGATGTTGCAAATAATCCACATCTGTTATTCTTGAGGACAAATTGCAGTACAGTAACAAAAAAGTGGTTGAAAGGTTTTATATATGCTTAGATTATCTGTTCTATAGCAATCAGTTCAGTATTTTTACCTCTCTTGTTAATGTTATTTTTGCTGCTCTTGCTAAAACACATTGTATTTAATGATCCATAGGCCAAGTAAATACCATCTAACATTACCAGCTAATAGCATAAATGAAACAGAAATAGCAATCATGACTTCCTGCTCCAAAAATATAGGTCTACAGCACTTGAATTAAAGAATAATCTCTATAAATCATCTCTAATGATCAGTTTTCTTCAGCTCATCAACTAAGGAGTACAAGCTGTGTGAACACTACAGCAACTATCTGTTCAGTAGAGGGCACAAGCACACACACAGAAAAATAAAAAAACACCACCAAGAAGGGCAATATTAAAAGAGGTCTGGAGGAAGAGTTAAACTTATCAAGAAGGACATTGGCAACTATATGAATAGACTGATGTTACCATAAAAATCAACTTAAAGTGGTATTTGTTAATGTAGATACAACACACATGACTTCTAATTTAAAATCAATTGATTGTGACAAATATATAACCTCTGATGAGCAATATACATACCAGTTTCTAAGATTTTGCCTTGGAACAATGGCATTTTCAAGACTGACTTTCAGACAAAGGAATGGTTAGGAGATACACATTTGCACTATTACATGTAAATATACACTAGCCATTTTGTTTTTCAAATTTAAGTGCCTAAAATTAGAAATTTAAATCCATATTTTTAATATGGAGATCTACCTATCTCATAGAACTGGAAGGGACCTTGAAAGGTCATTGAGTCCAGTCCTTTGCCTTCACAGAAGGACCAAGTACCATCCCTTATTTTTGCCCACCATTCACCAAGTTAATCAGAAACAAGCTCCCCACAGACCAGGATACACCAACTCAAAGCAGCACCAGACTCTGCCAGAACCAATACATACAAAAACTGCAGATATGTCTCCACTGGTACACGTCCACTGCTTTCCCCTCATCCACAGAGCCAGTTATCTCATAATAGAAGGCAATTAGGTTAGTCAGGCATGACTTGCCCTTGGTGAATCCATGCTGACTGTTCCTGATCACTTGCGTCTACTCTAAGTGCTTCAGAATTGATTCCTTGAGGACCTGCTCCATGATTTTTCCTGGGACTGAGGTGAGGCTGACTGGCCTGTAGTTCCCCAGATCCTTCTCCTTCCCTTTTTTAAAGATGGACACTATATTAGCCTTTTTCCAGTCATCCGGGACCTCCTCGATCACCATGAGTTTTCCAAGATAATGGCCAATGGCTCTGCAATCACATTCGCCAACTCCTTTAGCACTCTTGGATGCAGCGCATCTGGCCCCATGGACTTGTGCTCATCCAGCTTTTCTAAATAGTCCCGAACCACTTCTTTCTTCACAGAGGGCTGGTCTCCTCCTCCCCATGCTGTGCTGCCCAGTACAGTAGTCTTGGAGCTGACCTTGTTCGTGAAGACAGAGGCAAAAAGCATTGAGTACCTTAGCTTTTTCCACATCCTCTGTCACTAGGTTGCCTCCCTCATTCAGTAAGGGGCCCACACTTTCCTTGGCTTTCTTCTTGTTGCCAATATACCTGAAGAAACCCTTCTTGTTACTCTTAACATCTCTTGCTAGCTGCAACTCCAAATGTTATTTGGCCTTCCTGATTTCACTCCTCCATGCCTGAGCAATATTTTTATACTCCTCCTTGGTCATTTGTCCAATCTTCCACTTCTTGTAAGCTTCTTTTTTGTGTTTAAGATCAGCAAGGATTTCACTGTTAAGCCAAGCGGGTCGCCTGCCATATTTACTATTCTTTCTACACATCGGGATGGTTTGTCCCTGTATCCTCAATAAGGATTCTTTAAAATACAGCTAGCTCTCCTGGACTCCTTTCCGCCTCATATTATTCTCCCAGGGGATCCTGCCCATCAGTTCCCTGAGGGAGTCAAAGTCTGCTTTTCTGAAGTCCAGGGTCCATACTCTGCTGCTCTCCTTTCTTCTTTGTGTCAGGATCCTGAACTCGACCATCTCATGGTCACTGCCTCCCCGGTTCCCATCCACTTTTGCTTCCCCTACTAATTCTTCCCAGTTTGTGAGCAGCAGGTCAAGAAGAGCTCTGCCCCTAGTTGGTTACTCCAGCACTTGCACCAGGAAATTGTCCCCTACAGTTTCCAAAACCTTCCTGAATTGTCTGTGCACTGCTGTATTGCTCTTTCAGCAGATATCAGGGTGATTGAAGTCTCCCATAAGAACCAGGGCCTGTGATCTAGTAACTTCCATTAGTTGCCAGAAGAAAGCCTCGTCCACCTCATGGTGGTCTACAGCAGACTCCCACCACGACATCACCCTTGTTGCTTACACTTCTAAACTTAATCCAGAGACTCTCAGGTTTTTCTGCAGTTTCATACTGGAGCTCTGAGCAGTCATACTGCTCTCCTACATACAACTTAGGTCCTAAATGTGCATACAACTCCTACATACAATTTAGGTCCTAAATGTGCATTTATTTCTTACTCTCCTTCAGCCACATCACCTGACATTTGGCCACTAATCCATCCATGCGAATGTATTCGACAGTCCAACTCCCAAAGCTCCTTCAAACATTTATTTAAAAACAATTAATCCATCTGTGAGAGAGATCTTCAGAGTTGGATGATTTTCAGTTCAGTGGCAATTCTGAAAAAAAGCAGCATGACGTGATCATTCCACACTTATGCTGCTACAGCCAGCGCTCTATGCTCTGCCCCCATTGATCCAACAGAACAGCAAGAATTAATTTTTGGACACGTTACTGGATGTTGGTGCATCATTAGAATGATATACATTGTAAAGTGTGCAAACTGATATTTTAAGAAAAAATAAGGAGAAAGGTGTGGGCCAAGATGGATATTTTTAAGGGCAGTCCTTTTGTTTGTGCTGTAATTTTTAATTATGCAATAGGCTCCCAGAGCACTGAATGGATACCTAGATTGTATTTTAAAAAATTAATTAGTGATTAAATAAATTTAAAAAAAACAATGTAACATAACAAGAATATACTCATTCTGCCATATTATGCATCAGTACCCTTGGATAATAGTATTGAATATAGTGAAGGTGGCTAAAGGCAGAGAGTCCGATTTTCAGTCACCCAGCACCCACAGCTTCCATTGACTTTAGCTGAAGTTCTAGGTGCTCAGCACTTCTGAAAATCTGAGTCAAAGGGCCCAATTCAGCCTTCAGTTGTGTGATGCAACTCCTATTTACGTCAATGGGAGTTACTCTCTGTAATGGAGCCGGACTCACCCGGCAGCGCCTCCTACTGGTTGTCCTTGGGAATTAGCTCGTCAGCCTCTGGAGCACCCTCTGCCGTCTGGTGATCCGCCTTACCGCCGGCCCCAGTCCCTCCCAGAACCCCACTGGGGTGCTGCCCCCTGACAGTAAACCCCAACAATCCCTGAGGGTCTCCCCTCCCTGGGGAAACTCCACGCACTACCCCCATTTCAGCTCCGTCTTGGCTACTGCCAGTCATCGCTTAGCCCTGCTCCCCAGGGCAGACTGCAGTGTATCAGCCACTCATCACAGGCAAGAGGGTTTGGACCTGCTGCCTCTGTCTACCCATGGGTTGCCCCCTTGCAACTCCAGTACCTAATAGGCCCTAACCTAGGCTTGGCAGCCTGGGGGTTTCCCTGCTCCCAAGGCCTTTCCCCTTTAGGCCTGCTCCAATTTAGATATTCCCTCAGGTCTCTGCAGCCAGGCCCTTCTCTCTCTAAATGCAACCTAGCAGCCCCTTTATAGGCCCAGCTGCGGCCTGATTGGGGCTAGGCCCAGCTGCGGCCATTTCCCCAATCAACCTAGCTTTTCTTGCCCTCAGCCCTGGGAGAGAACCAGGGCTGGCTTTTAAGCCCCACAGGGCTGGAATGGGTAACCACCCTGCTCCAGGAGGGAGGGTCAGTCTGCTCGGACTGCTCTGCTGGCTGGAGCTCTCTCCCTTCTTGGGCTGCTGCTTTTGCTGGCTGGAGTCTCCCTTCCTGGATGACTGCTGCTCTTGCTAAGTTGGGGGGCTTGTCAGCCTGACCCCCCCCCCTCCAGCCTCTGGAGGGAGAAGTCAGGACCCCACCACCATCTATGGGTCCCTCCTGCCTGGCTGGCTGATTGCTGCTCGCTGCTGCTGAGGAGGACTCCTGCAGAGGGACATTGTGGAGGGGGTTTATTTATAAACTGAGTGACTTTTGACCTCTCTGCTCCTGGGGTGGTGGTGACCTTTATTGCTGTTGTGGGGAGCATGGGGGAGAGGCGTGGAGCCCTCCCCCTTGTTTATCTGCTCCCCCCCCCCCCCCCCACCACTACCACCACCATCATCGTTGCCCACTCCACCACCCCACATACCAACTGGACCTGCTCTTCACCCCTCGATGTGGCTGATTGTTTCCCTCCATTCACCACCTGGGACTATTTGCAGCAGTGAGCGGCACTGGACCGAGCTACACAGGTGCATGTGTCTCCCTACCTTGGACTTTCCCTCCCCCCAGCTGTGTTTGGCTGGTGGGGTCCCCTCCCTGCTGTGTCCCCCAGCCCTCCTGTGCTAGTTTGCCCCCCCCCCCCCCACAGCCTGTCCCGCCCGCTACTTGCTTTGTTCCCCTGGGAGTTTCCCTTTTGTTACTTTTGCCTTTCCCGCCCCGGCCCTTCCACGTTTGCTACCTGCCCTGCCCCAAACTTTGAGATTTGGTTTGGTTGCCTGCCCCGCCCTTAGATCTGAAGCTCCCTCCTGTGCTTTGCCTGGTCCCTTTTTCCCCTTGTCCTTTTTTGCCCACCCCAAGCTCAGTCCCTCTTACCTAAGTGCCTATGCCCCCTCCATAAGCACTTGTGCCCCCCCTTTCAGTTGCCCCCCATCACTGTTCACAGACTCCCCAATGATATTGTAGCTCCCCCGCTTCCTAGTGCAGCCGGAGCAGTTGTATCCCTACCCAGAGCCTGTGACTCCCCTCTTGCCCCTCCATCCCCATTGCTAATGCCCTCCTCCCATGCCCGCAGCCTAGTGGGGAGGAGTGTTCGCTTTTCCCCCTCCCCCACCCCAGGGGTGCCCTCCTTCCCTGCCTACTGCTTAAAAGGGAGGAGTGGTTAGCCCCTTCCCCCACATTCCCCTGCCCTTCCTACTGGACCCTCCTCCCCTGCACATTGCTTAGTGGGGAGAAGTGGCTGCCCATCGCGCCCCCAGCCCCATATTAGGGCCTCCTCCTGCCTCTCACCATCATGGAGGAGGACCCTGTTCCTGCCCCTGCTGACCCCATGGTTCCTCCCTTGCCACCGCCCCCGCTCACCCCAGCGGATGCCCTCTTGGCCACCACTAGCCTGGGCCACCCCTTCCACTGGCAAAAAGGGCCGGGGGAATAAAAAGGGCAAAGGCTCCTCCCGGAAAATAAAACCTCCCATTGGTGGGGCTGCCCTCCCTGCCGCAGCCCCTTCCTCCCCAGCTGTTCCCTCCACCAGCTCCAGGGGAGCTCCATCCCTAGCCGCTAGAGCGTAATCCCAGGTGGTTGCTGCCCCCCTGCATGCTGCCGCGCCATCTGCCCCGACTGCTGCCTCTGGTACCATTCCTGGCGGCCAGGGCCCCTTCCCCTCGCTGACCAGGAGGCACAACATCTGCTGCCTCCTGGTGCCCGCCTCGCCCCACGTTGAAACGTACATGCAGGCGCTGGCGAGGATGATAGGGCCCACGGCCGTCGTGGCGGCCTCTAAGATGTATGGTAAAGTTGTGTTCTTCCTAGTGTCAGAGGCTGCCACTCAGGAGGTGGTAGAGAAGGGCTTGGCGGTGGGGGGGGGGGCGTGTTCATCCCTCTAGAACCCCTGGAGGACTTGGTGGTACTGACATCCGTCCTGCCTTTTCTGCCCAACGTTGCCCGGTTGCCTGCCCTCTCTACCCTGAGGAAGCCCATTTCCATCATCAGCCCTCTCCCGCTGGGCTGCAAGGACCCCACCCTCTGCCACGTTCTGTCCTTCCGCCGGCAGGTGCAGATCCAAGTGCTGCTGGCGACGCATGGCGGGGTGGCATTCGAGGGGTCCTTCTTGATGCCCTATCAGGGGGCCCATTACTGGGTCCATTATTCGATGGGGGAGGCCCGGTGCTTTCTCTGCTGGGCGATGGGGCACGTCCAGAAGGACTGCCCCCTGGCCTGGCCCGGAGAAGCCTCCGGGACCCGGGAGGGCACTGGCCCTGTCACCGCCGGCGACCCTGGTAGCTCGGCTGCTGCTGCCGCTGCCCCTCCTCCTGTGGAGGAGAGGGCGGCAAGACCTTTGCCGGCTGAGGGCCCACCCCAGGGGGAGGTTTCCCTTCCCCCCGTTGTCCCGCCCTTGCTGCCCCAAGCCCTGGAATGATCGCCCTTGCCCCCTGGCCCTGCCCCTGCTGACCAGCCCTCCACCTCCACTTCGGAGGGTTGGGTGCTCGTCCGGGGGAAGCGGGGCGCCCGTAAATCACGGGCTCGATTCCTCCCCTCCGACAAAGAGGGAGAGAAGGCCCCCCGAAAGATGCTGTGGGGGGCTGATGCTGTTACTACTTCCGCCGCGCTCCCAGATGGAGCCCAGCAGGAGACGCCGACCACGGTAGCCATGGCAGCGGACGGAGACACCACCGCTCCCCTTGTTGAGTCCCCTCCTGAGGAGGCCTCTGTAGGAGTTCCCCCGGCCCCTCTTCCATCTGTGCCCCCCTGTCGCCGTTTTTACTGAGGCTATTACTGCCCCGGTTGCTGGCGGGGAGGACTCTCGGGCCGTGGGGACTGAATTTACGTCCATATTTGAGGAGATCGAGACCCTGGGTCTGACCCCGGTCGCCCGGGGGGGAGGACCTCCAGCCAGTGGGCCTCAATCTGGGTCCACCGCCCCCTCCTCTTTCTCCCTGCCCCTCACTCCCAGCTGTAGCCCCCGCTCCGGTCCTGGGGGCACCCCGGGCTGTCTCTATCTGCCCGGCCATGGACGGCACCTCACCTGAGGCCGCCGAGCCCCTAAGGGCAATGGCCAGTGCCGAGCGGTTCGGCCCCCGAGCCTGTGGGCACGCCCTCTACCACCCGGACAGAGCAGTTAACCTCCCGGCCCCACTGAAGTTTCCGTAGTGCCTGACTTCGTGGCTGCGGGTGACATGCTTATTATGGCTCCCATGCCCGGCGTCAGTGAAGGCCCCCTCTAACCTCCATCCCCTTGGCCCCCAATCCTGGCCGAGAGGTGCCGCACCCCGGCAGCCCGGCTGTCAGAGACCGTAAACCTACCGCTGTCCCTGCTCCTGTTCCTATCCCTGCTCCCAACCCCTGTCCTGTCCCAATATCAACCCTTGTCCCTGCTCCCGCCCCTTCTTCTGCCCTAGTCCCTGTTCCTGCCCCTGATCTCATTTCCAGTCCCAAAGTGTTGCTCGCCCCCTTCCCCTCCACCTCCCATGCTATTGCTGCCTCCAAGGTTGTCTCGTTCCCGTTACTCACGGACAACCCTCAGGGGGCAGTTTTCATGTCCCCTTTTTCCAACGCTCTGGGGGCTGCACTATTCCCTCCGCCACTCCCTCCCATGCCGGGGATGGGGACGGGCTGCCAGGCACAACCACGCTAGGGCTCCGCCCCTTGCTTGCCCATCTCTGCAGGCTGCAAGGGTTGTTCGCAGGCCCCACCGGAGGATGGCAGCGGGTTGGCTGCCACGTCCCCCTCTGGGCTGAAGGAAGAGCTGTGCTGTTTCCTGCTGAACACCCAAGGCTCAAAGGTCAAGGTGCAGCTCGCCCTCGAGAGCTGGGGGGGACTTCCACCACATCCTCCGGGCCAAGAAGGCCCTCCTGGGGGAGAGGAGAGGGACCGGGAGGCAGGGCCTCGCGGCCTACCGGCGGGACCACAAGTTCCGCGACTCCCTGATGACCTTTGTGGTCGAACATGGATTGTTGCAGGGCCCACTGGAGGCTGTCGATCACCCTGCCTGTGAGGATATGCCCCAGCCCTCCTTATGAAGGACACCATCTTTGCTACATTGAACATCAGGGGCTGTAGCGTGGGTCTCCATAGGAGCGAGGTGCTCTCCTTCCTTTGGGAGGTGGGGTACTCTGATCTTCCTGCAGGAGACCCACATGGCTCCAGCCATCGAGGCTAGCTGACGGCTGGAGTGGGGGGACGAGGTTTACTTTAGCCACCTTGGTGCTCGTTCGGCTGGGGTGGCTACTCTGTTCTCCCCTGAGCTATGGCCCCGAGGTTCTAGGGGTAGCCGAGGTCGTGCCAGGTTGCCTGCTGCACGTCCGGGCCCGCGTGGAGTGGCTGGTATTAAACCTGGTCAACGTCTATGCCCTGAACACGGGCCCGGAATGAGTGCATTTCTATCGGCAGGTGTCGGCCTTCCTCGGCACCCTGGATCCTCACAAGTGCCTGATCCTGAGTGGGGACTTCAACACCACCCTCGAGGACTGGGACCGCTCAGGAGTTGAGACATCACAGACAGCCATGGGCATCCTCGGGGAGATTGTAGACCATCACTCCCTGGTGGACGTCTGGTGCGACCACCCCCCGGACGATGATGTCACCTTTACCTACGTCCAGGTGGAGGAGGATTGTTCGCACCACTCCCGGTTGGACTGCATCTATTTCTCACACTTCCATCTGGCACGAGCCCACGCCTCCGGCGTCCAGCCGGCCCCGTTCTCGGATCACCACTTGGTGACCGTGACGGCCTCTCTCAGTTCGGAGAGGCCAGGACCAGCCCATTGGCATTTTAACAACAGCTTGCTGGAGGACGTGGGCTTCGTGGCGTCCTTCCGGGAGTTTTGGCTGGCCTGGTGAGGGCGGCGGCATGCCTTTCCCTCGGTGAGGCGGTGGTGGGATGTGGGGAAAGTGTGCGCAGGGCTCTTCTGCTGCGACTACAGTGGGGGCGCCACCTTGAGGAGGGATGCGGTGATAGGGCAGTTGGAGCGGGAGGTCTTAGAGCTGGAGAGGTGTCTGGCCTCTGGCCCCAAGGATCCACCCTTCCGTGCACCATACTGAGAGGAGCTCCGGGCCCTGGAGGACCATCGAGCCTGGGGCACTTTTGTTCGATCCTGCATCCGCCTCCTTCGGGAGATGGATCGCGGCTCCTGCTTCTTCTATGCTCTGGAGAAAAGGAGGGGGGCCAAAAAGCACGTCACCTGCCTCCTGGTGGAGGATGGGACCCCCGTCACGGATCCGGAGGAGATGTGTGGAAGGGCCAGGGCCTTCTACGCTAGCCTTTTCTCCCCGGATCTGACCGACGCCAATGCCCGCAGGGTGCTCTTAACTGAACTCCCGCTGGTCAGCGCGGGCGACCGAGACTGGCTGGAGCTGCCTCTCTCTCTGGCAGAGCTCTCGGAAGCCCTCCGTCGCATGCCCACTAATAAATCTCCGAGCATGGACGGGCTGACTGTGGAGTTCTACCGCGTGTTCTGGGACGTCCTTGGCCCAGACGATGACAAGGTCTGGGCCAAGTCCTTGCAAAGTGGGGTCCTCCCTCTCTCGTGCAGGCGAGCTGTGCTCGCCTTATTGCCGAAGAAGGGGGACCCCCGCGACCTACAGAATTGGTGTCCCGTCTCGCTCCTCAGCACGGACTATAAGGTCGTAGCGAAGGCCATCTCGCTGTGGCTGGGGTCCGTGCTGGTGGACTTGGTCCATCCCGACCAGACCTACACCGTCCCGGGATGGACCATCTTTGACAACTTGTATTTGGTCTGGGACCTCTTGGAGCTGGGGCGTAGGGATGGTCTGTTTGCCCTCTTGTCCCTGGCGTTTAACAGGGTGGACCAAGGGTATCTCCTGGGCACCCTGCGGGCGTTTGGCTTCAGGCCCCAGTTTGTAGGCTCTCTCCAGGTGCTGTACGCTGACGCGGAGTGTCTGGTCAGGCTCAACTGGACCCTGACCAAACCGGTCAACTTTGGGAGGGGAGTATGGCAGGGGTACCCCCTTTTGGGCCAGCTGTTGCTCTGGCAATCGAGCCCTTCCTCCGTCTCCTTCGCCAGAGGTTGACGGGGTTGGCGCTTCAGGAGCCGGAGCTGCGGCTGGTCCTGTCGGCGTATGCCGACGACGTGCTCCTCATGGTCCAGGACCCAGACAACCTGATGTGGGTGGAGGCCTGCCAGGCCGTTTACTTGGCGGCCTCCTCCACCTGGGTCAACTGGGTCAAGAGCTCTGGCCTGGTGTTTGGGGACGGGTGGCAGGCGAGCTCCCTCCCACCTACGCTTCAAGCCATCTGGTGGAGCACGGGTCCGCTGCTCTATCTTGACATTTATCTATGCGCCACATATCCTTCTCTGCCGGAGAACTGTCAGGATTTGGAGGCCAGGGTGGGTGAGCGCTGCGGAGATGGACAGGACTGTTCCGGTGTCTCTCCCTGTGAGGGAGGGTGCTGGTGCTGAACCAACTGGTCCTGTCCATGCTCTGGCACCGACTCAACACCCTGAGCTCAGCCCCAAGGATCCTGGCCAGACTCCAGAGGATGGCTCTGGAGTTTTTCTGGCCGGGACTGCACTGGGTTTCTGCAGGGGTCCTGAGTCTTCCCCTGGAGGAGGGAGGACAGGGCCTGGTTTGCTTGCGCAGCCAGGTCCATGTTTTCCGCCTCCAGGCCCTGCAGAGGCTCCTTTATGGTGCAGGTAGTCCAGCGCGGAGCACATTGGCACACGCCTTCTTCCGCCACCTCTGAGGGCTCTGATATGACTGGCAGCTCTTTTTTCTCCATCCGAGAGGTCTTCCGTGAAACCTCTCCGAGCTGCCGGTCTTCTACCAGGACCTCCTCCAGACCTGGAAGCTTTTTTTCGGCGACCAGGTCCTTTGTGGCCACCTTTGTGGCCCCTGCTACACAACCTCGATCTCCGTGTGCAGGTGGCGGAGTCTCCCTTGGTGTGTTGGAGGTTGGTCCTGGCAGAAACCACCAGAGTTGGAGACCTCCTGGACTATGACAGGGGGGACTGGGTGGAGCCCCGCGTGCTCGGATGATGCATGGGGCTTTCCACCCTTCTGACCCCTAGGCGTGTACTCCAGGAGGTGAAGGCTGCCTTGTCACCCAATTCTCTCATTTTCCTGTGGTGAGCCCTGCGAGAGGGCGCTCCTCGCCCACCCCTCACCCTCTGGAAATTTTTCTTGGGCTCGTGTTCCACGAGCCCCCCCTGGCCTCCCCGCTCCCACACTCCAAGCCAGCTGCATACCCTGCAGCTGGTCCGGTTTCAAACCGCACCCAGAAACCATCTGTACACGCTCGTGCTCCACACACTGCACTTCCTCACCCTCGCGTCCCGCCCCGACACCAAATGGTGGGACTATCTTCCAACCCAAGAGGGTGAGGAGCCCCGGTGGGCCAGCCTTTATTCCACCTTGGTCCCACGGCCCACCGGGGACATTGGTTGGCGGCTCCTTCCTGGAGCCACGAGCATGGGCATGCACTTGGCGTGGTTCACCCCACTACCCAAGTCCTGCCCCTTTTTTTGGCGTGAGGGAGAACCTGGCGCACGCCTATCTCGAATGCGCCAGGTTGCAGCCCCTATTCCTGCTCCTCCAGAACCTCTTGTTGAGGTTCTGGCTGCACTTCTCCCCACACTTGTTCCTCTTTGCACACCCTATCCGTGGCCCCACAAAGTTGCGAGACCTCCTCGTCAACCTCCTCCTGGCCCTGGCCAAAGTTTCCATCTATAATACCAGGAGGAGGATGTTGGACGAGGGGGTGCTCTGCGACTGTGGGGCCTATTTCCGTTCCTCCCTAGTTTCATGCATCCGGGCAGAGTTCCACTGGGCAGCATCCGCTGGCTCCCTTGACAGCTTTGAGGAGCAGTGGGCGGTGTCTGGGGTTCTCTGCTAGGTGTCCCTATCCGGTATCCTCGTTTTGAACCTATGACCTTCACTCTGACCTGTGTTTTTCATTAGTTGTCCCCCGCATTTACTTGGTCCCTGGGTGCAGTGGTCCCACCTTCTAGGCTGGGGGAGGGGCCTTTCGAAGTGGGCAGGCTTGTGCCTGCTCACCTCCCGCGTTTGCCAATAAAACCCTGCTACACTCTCATATAAAAGAGTGCAATTGGGCTCAGGCTTTTAGCACCCAAGTGAAACCTTAACCTTAAATTCTTTGACAACAGCAGTCATTTTGAAATCAAAATTTTTAGTTTAAATAAGTTGGTATTTTAAAATAAAAAGAAGGTGGGTGAAAGAAAATGGAATTATGAGGTATGTTTGAAATTTATTATAACAGATGGCGAGCAGCCATTCATTGGATAGTTTTCACAACTTGGAATAAGTATAACAGCAGCAAGCCAATTCCTATAATTTTTTTTAAGGTCAGCCGGAAAAGCATTTTTTCCAAGCCTTGCAAGTTTTCCCCCCTCCATTTCTAACTGCTTACCATCTCGGAATTTGTGGTTGTGAACTGTTAAAAGTTAATTTTTCAGTCAAAGTTGTCATTTTCTGTAAAGTGCTTGAATCCCACTTTTGGTTTCCTGTAAATGAAGAGAAGAAAATCTTGTTCCACTAACGAAATGTTAGATAAATTAGAGTGTGGATGAGCTCAAGTGGCTTACTTTTGTGATCGGTATTTAAGATACGGACATTATAATGAAAATCAAGAGTTCTTTTAAACTGTTCTTGGGACTTTCTGAGATTTATTATACATTAATGCTTTGAGGGATGGTATGCCTCAAAAGATTGGCAATAGGCTACAGAGTGTCTCTAGATTAACAGTACATAGCCAGCCCAGGGAAATTACTTTTTATTGGTTTATGTGAAAGGAGGTGGTGGTTTCAGTGCACTGTCTGCTGACTGGGTAAATACCCCCCCCCCGCCAATTCTCAGCACTAAACGTATATCTTTCTTGCCAGACTTAGCAGAATGGTCAAGGTTTGAACGAGAAGGGAGAATGAACTTGCATTAGAGCTCATTCCTCTGGAAGAGTGTTGAAGTAAAGTGGTAGGACAATGTCCAGGACTTCTATGACACTCTCTGTCTCCTCCTCTTCTGTCTGTTTGCTCCACTTTGCCACCACCTTGGGCTTCTTTGCCCCTCTTTTCCACTGCAGTGCATGGGCCACCAACTCCCAACCTTGGCTTCTTCTAGTCCTGTTCCTGGGCTGCCGATCACCTCTAGAGAAAAGCTCATAACCACATGGAATTCCTACACTACAAATTCATTCTTTCATTGTTCAGTTCTGCCACCTTCCAAGCAGTTCTTCTTCTCTGCCTCTGCTGCATCCCACACCTGCAGTCCTAGGCACCTGTTCACTGCCTTTGACTTCTTTCTAAAACCACCTCTACCTATCTTCTGTTCCTTCTCTGCAAAGGTTATTTCTGAATCTTTCAGAAAAAGTGTTAAGATCTGATGTGACCTCTCCACTCTCCCCCTTCCCCCCCCCCCCATCATCTTTCTCCTACCTTCTGTGGAAAAATACCTTGTTCGCCTCAGTAGGCTCAGTCCTTTTTAGCCTTGGAGACTCAGGTTTGGGGCAAGGCGAATCTTTATAGGTGGCACAGGGTCCTGCTACTCCTCTCCTCAGTCAGTCAGTCCCTTGTGCTTGTTTTCCTTCCTTTCTGGGGAGTGAGAGCTGCCTCCCTACTGGGAAGGTTTGGTGTCTTGCTGCAAACAGCCTACTGGCAGCTTCCCTGCTCCTCTCACTTCCTCACTCTCCCCCTGCTACCACCCAGGGGAGGGTTTAAAAAGGCCCCAAGTAGTTGGAGTCAGCTGAACCTTATTGCCCCCTGGTTCTCTCTCCTCAGTGGATAGGGAGGGGTCTTTTAATCCCCTGGGACTAATTACTACCCCCCTTTTGTAGCTATTTGTCCTAGGTTTACCACACTTCCTTGTCAGTGATGCTGAGGTTTCTGTCCTGCTTTCCTCCTCTGACTTTTCCATCTACTGCAGCAATCCATTTTTGCCTCATGACCTCTCTTGCCCTTAAGCTTCCTCCCTTCTTCTCTCCCCTTTATCTCTCATTCTCATCACGTTCCTTCCCCTCACAATTTAATCCCTCCCACCCTTAAAAAAAGTCCTAAGGTCACTTCTCTTTCTCACTCTAATGCCATGACCCTTCATTACTTCAATGCTAAATTCATTGAACTTGCTATCTAAAACAGTTGCTTCAAGTTCCTCTCCTCCACCTCCTTCCTTGAACTCATCCAATCTGGTTTCTTCTCTCTCCACTCTACTGAAACTGCTCTCATTGAAGTATCTAGTGACTCACTCTCAAGGTCTTTTCTTCATCCTCCTCCTTCCTAACCTCTCTGCTGCCTTGGGCAATGTTGATCATATTCTCCCTCCTGAAATCTTGTCCTTCCTTGACTTTTATCACTCCATCTTTTCCTAGCTCTCCTCCGGCCTCTCTGGTTGAGCCCTCAGCATCTCTTTTTAGTCACTCCTGCTTTTCTTCTCCCTCACTTTTCATAGGTGTCTCACAGGGATGTGTCCTTAGATAACATCTCTCAGCTTATCACTCACAAATCTTCTTTTCCACTTTTGGGTAGATTCCCTATATCCAAGCCTATATATTGACCTTTCACTTTAGTATCTCTTCATGAATCTCTTTTAATTGATTTAAACTTAATATGGCCAAAACAGAGTTATTTTCCATATTCCCCTCTTTCACTGTCACTGTTCATTACACATCATACTCTCAGTCACTCTGGCCTGTAACCTTAACTTCGTCATTGATTTTGCACATCCAGACTGTCTGAATCTTGCCACTTTTTCTTACATAATATCTTTAAAATGCATTCTTTTCTCTCCATCACACTACTATCACAAGCATCTTTGCCCTTTTAATCTACGTGTATGGAATCCCTTCTCTGAACTAGTCCATAAAGCCACTATACTCTGTCCCCCTCCAAATCCCTCTTCAAGATTAACTTGTAATGTGACACATACAGGAAACTACCACCTGGTAACAGCTAGGTAATTGGCCTTTACAGACATCTAATATATATTTTATTTTTTGTTTATGTATATCATTTTTTTAGTTACCCAACTTCAAACCATCTAGCTGTGTACATATTTTGCCTGTGTTTCCCTCACCCTTCCTTCCCTGCTCCTCCAAATAGTTTGCCACAATCTTTTGTTGCATCTTCTCAGCTAGCCTGTAACTCTTCAAGGCAGGGACAAATTTTCAATCTATGTTTTACAGTGACTCAAAGGAGACCAGCATGAATTCATTAATTATTCCTTAAGCAAAGCGTGATGTAGTTAATTTTGGTTTAATTTAAGGAAAAATTCTCCAACTCACCTATGTGATTTAAGAGCCTAAATCGTATTTTCCCAAAAACGATTTAGGCATTTAGAAGCCTAAGTCTCATAGCGTACCTCTACACATGGAGTTGGGGGGGTGATTTCCAGCATGAGTAGATATACTCATGCTAGCACGGTTTAGCTGCTTTTGAAATCCTGCTAAGTGTCTACCTCCATCTTTAGGTGCCTAAATACCTTTGGAAATGTAGCCCCTAAATGCCAAAGTCACTCCTAAATCATTTTAGAGCTTGTCTGCATGAATGTTTAGTTTTTGGCAAGCTGGGGAGTGTATCCACCTCATGCTAGCCTACAGTGCACTCATTGTCCATGTGGATCCTGCTGACGTGCACTAACAGTTAGTGTGCTTTAATCTACTCCCACTTCAAAGAGGATAGCAGCACTGAGGCTGAGCCTAGCAGGTAGATGTTAGTTAAACTGGTTACTTATAGAAAGATGAGTTGAGTGAAGGAGGGAGAAATGAAGAAACCTAGTATGATTTAATCTGTTTGCTTTTGAGAGGATTCTGAACAGTGGTGAGTCACTAACAGCTTTACCAGTAAGTAAACTGAAATAAATGTGGAAGAAGTTCTTTAAAAATTATGGGTCAGATCCTTGCAGGGTGGACTGATTTAAATCACTAGTCAGGAAGACTTGATTTCATCATGGATTTCTACATAAAAGTACATCCTTTTTGGTTGTTACCAACCTGAAGATCCTGCATGTTGAGATGTTCCTTTCATCATCTTCAATGCAGCTTCCTCCTGAGAAGGAACACTTCTCATGATGTTGTTTTATTCGGGCAACCAGGGCTTGTATTTCTTTGTTGCACTGTTTGCATTTTGCACATATGCCTCTCTTACCCACAGGTAGAGGAACTTCATTAAAATAGTTCCGAACTGGGTCTCTTTTACTGCCTGCTGCCATTATAGGTTTTCCCTTCTAGTGAGAGAATGGTATGGTAGATCTCAAATCAATGAAGGCTACATTCAGAAAGCCATCAAGACTTCTAGAATATGCTGCTCAGTTTCACTTTTGTTTCTACTGCCTGTCCCTCCCTTCTCACATTTATCTCCAGAGTTCTTCTCCTTGTCCAGATCTAATGCACCCCCAACAATCTTCTATTCATTGAACTTTTTGAAACTTTGCACTTTTAGAGAAAGGTAAGGGATTGACTCTGTACACAGATTTGCAGAGGGACAATAGGGTTGAGGTCTGTTATTTCTCACCTCTATATATTATTTATTTAAAAACATTTTTGCTGTTGACAAGCATGTTGTCTCTGGAGACACAAATCCACAGTTTGAGAACTGCAAAACTGAGCATCTCTGATGGTATCTTCTAGACTGAGCATTGAGTCCCAGTGGGTAGATAGAAAGATTAACCTAAATAATCTATACAGAAGCCCCTGGAACTCCATAAAATTGGGTCCCTAATCCATGAACTATTGGAACTCATTTACAAAACTTTTCTTAAACATTACATGAATATATTGTCTCATACTATAGAATTAGAATTTATAATCCCTATTCCATGATGAGATATCTTTGAGCTATAATGTATCTTAATTAAAACTCTCTTTAGATAGATAGGTTTTTCCTCAAAAAGCATTTTATCAAAAAAATCTGATTTAAATAAAAAATCTGAATTTAAAAAAAAATTTAAATGATTTTTATCTACCCTGGATCCTTGCCCGCCTCCAATTCCTGTGTGTCACTGGAGCAGTGACCTTAAACCAGCCTTAAAAGGATTGCCCTGGAATGAGGGAATCCTCTGATGGCTTTATGGTACCCATTCATCCCATCTCCAGCATAAAGTGAACATCAAGGCTAGGAAAAAAAGGCATTGAGAAGACATGTCAGGGAGAGAGGGGGTGGAGTTACAGTGTGTTGGATGTGCTCTGGCAGTCCTGAGTCAGCCAGCAAAACATTCCCCAGAGAATCATTCCTGCTCTAACTTGTGTTGGGGGCTGTTATAACCTCCAACCACCCCAGGATTAGGAGAGATGAAACAGTGGCTTTAACCTCTCATCCTTTTCACCTGTGCCAAGCATAAGTATGTGCAGATACTTTAAAAGAAACGAGGATACTAAAACACGATTGTATTCCATACTTTTCTCACTTCTTTTACCTATTTCAGTTCTGAAATAATGAACTTCCAAACTTAGTCACCTGCATCAAAAGATTTCTTATCCACAAGATTATTATTAACTGTGATGACTCTTTCCTTCATATTCATGACCTGAAGCTGTGAAACAAGTTTTGATCTGGTTCTTCTGAAGGCAACACTTTCATTTATGATACCCAGAAGGGAGGCAGTTGATTAACTATGAACTCTTCTTTCTTTTACTATTTTCAACAATCCAATTTGAACCGAAAAATGACTTTCACCCCACAATTTTTCAAACTCCTTTCTCAAATATTTTAGGCCAAATTTTCAAAGGTACCCTGTGTCTATACCAGCACAAAAGAATGTCCATGTTATATTTTAGGCACAATCACCTCCATGTTTTGTGTGAACAATCCATCAAGCAAGCACTTCTGCAGTCCAGGAGATGGAAGCACTTTTGCCAGTTCATTTCACTATTAAATTACATTTTAAGGCTTTTCTGTGGTCTTTTTTTAAAGTACAAAATTCAAGTATGCTTTTCCTTAGTTTCTCTATAGCTTTTTACCAGAAGAGAGTTCCTTTAACATAAGCACAAATCCTTTCCTGACCTACACAATTGAGGGTATGGGGTTTAAGCCAAAGCAGAATTTGGCTGAAGATCTAAAATTACCACTCTCCTCTTTCACTACTGACTGTAGACCATTAATCCGAAACTGAAACAAAGGATCATTTTACACTTGCAAAATCAAAACGTAATGGCTGAGGGTTTGCAAAAGCAATCATGCCTGGCTCATTCCGTCTCTACTCATTTTCAAAAAAATCACAGTTTACACAAGGGATTGGCAACCTGTGGTACGTAGCCTGTCGGGGAAACCCGCTGGTGGGCCAGGACGGTTTGTTTACCTGCAGTGTCTGCAGGTTCGGCCGCTCGCAGCTCTCACTGGCCGTGGTTTGCTGTTCCAGGCCAATGGGGGCTGTGGGAAGCAGTGGCCAGCACATCCCTTGGCCCATGCTGGTTCCCGCAGCCCCCAATGGCCTGGAACATGTTTTGAAAGGAAGTAGGTAAAGATACTGAATAACATTTTCAAAAGCACCTCAGTCACTAAGGCACCTAATTCCCATTTTCAAAACCTGTCTACGCACCATTGAGACATAGGCAACTAAGTGACTTAGGCACTTTTCAAAATTTTACCCACTCATATTATTGTGCAGTCTTCCATTATTCGTACATCATTACAATAGCAAGCAAAAACATCACATTAAAATTAGTTCCCTGCAGTTTGGGGGCTGGCAGGCAGTTTCCCTAGCTTTTAAAGTAAATATAGATAAAGCAAAAGACAGCTGAGGCAATCATAACTCAGACCTCCTCAGTATCCCTTGCTAAGGCCCCTATAGCTGTAATTATTTTATCTATTTACTATGGTATGTAGCTTTTCACTATTTTCCAAATGAGGACTACTAGATATGTTATTAAAGAAGACAATTAAGGAATCCTGGCAGTCAAATCCCACAGTAAACTTTTTCAAACATCAACCATATTCTTCCATAACAGCCTTCTTCTTTCACAGTAATTTACTCTTGGCTGGTGATGACATGTAGGGAATAGCAGCAACAACAGTTAATGTTAATTATCTTCCAATTAGCTAAATTGTCCCTAAGGTCTTAATTATAAACCGGAGACAGAAATGCTAAACATTTCAATTTATTAGGGACAACAACTATACTACATTTTGCCTTTTATGTCTAGCCTACCCTGCACATGCTTACTCAGGAGAGCAGTCCACATTCAGATCAGGAGTACCACTGAGATTGGTGAAGCCTTGAGAGGTTTCATTTCCAGACCTGCATGTCAGTAAAAAATTGCATGTTTAGACCCTAAAAATCCTGAAAAGATGTTACAGAGTTTGCTTCACTTTATATATGGTGAGATGTCCTCATTGAAGTCACACCTAAATTCCAAGGAAGAGATCAACTAACATTTGTGGTGCTTGTATTTAATTATTATGATTAACTGCTGATGTTTACGTTCACTTGGTGGTGGAGAGTAGGATGGGTAGCAAGCCAAATGTTTTCTTTGGTATAGTATCCTTATCACCAGGGAAACAGGCATTTAGATCTAACCATTCTAGCTATAGTGAAGCTGGGATGGCATAGGTAGACTGGAATAAAAAGAACACAAGCAAAGAGGAAAAAATAGTATTTAAAGTAACTTTATGGGTACAGTTTTATTGAGAGCATATCTCAGCTAGACAGAGATTCGGTTCTTAAGGGAGATTATTAAATAGAAGTGATCACTTCAAGAGCTTCATATCCATCATTATCTCTTAATGATCATGTCTCTCTTTCACATCCATTCTTATCTGCCAAATAATAGTTGATTATTGTATCCATTCCTGTTTGAAAGCAACAGTACTGACAACAATATATTTTAAAATATATGAGAAACAGGCTGGCTAGGCGTGACATTGGCAGGTGCCTCCAATTGAATTATGCAGAATTTTCTACATATGTGCCCAGAAATTCCAAAGAGTATTTGCCAGAATCTTTGGAATTAAAAATAACTTTTATATGACATTTCTATACATAGGGTTTTGCTTAGTTGTAAAAAATAACTCTGTTTTCCAATACAATTCATGTTTCAGTGTATGCACAATGAATATATTTTACCATCACAACAATGCCATTGTGGTTTAGATTTAGCTTCCCAGATTCTTCTATCAGTTGCATTCGTGTAACCAAGATCAGAATCTGCTTCATTAATGTCACAGCAGATTGTGGTTAGGAAATCCAGAAATGAACTTGAATAGCGAGGAAAAAATAGGATCTAATTCATGAAATTAGTAGTTGTAGTTTTGGAATCCATCTGTCAGTTTGGTGCATTTCCAAACTATCCAAGTGCATCAATTGGTTTTACAGCCACTCCAGAATTCACACTCTCTCTTTTATGCCATTGCCATATGTTCATTTGGTAAAAGCATGTCAGAAAATCCCCAAAGACAGTGAGCTAGCAGTCTGTAGCTTTCATACACAGTCATAGATAATATATTCAAGGCCAAGGAAACAAAATTTCATATTTTCTGTGACAGAAAGCGGAGCAGGAGTGTGGAGAAATTTCTTTTGTTTTAAACTAACACCTTCATTCTCACACTGGGTTGTCTACAACAACTACTGTACATCTCCTATTTCATAGAAACCAAACTTTGGAACAATCTTTGACTCCTCATTGCTTCATTGGGCAGAATGTATTTCCTGTGCATGAAAAAACACTTGGGTTGGGTAAGAAAGAGCACCAGTGTTGGTGCCCCATCTGCATATGTCATTTCATGCTTTAGGAACACTGCGTGGTGTGCTGGGATATGTAGACTTGCAAATAGATTATTCAAGACTGTCATTTGTAATGCCATGTTGTTACAAATATTGCCTGACTTAAAATGCAAAAATATATGTAAAAAAACAAAAATATCTTCCCGAAATAACTACTGTCACTAGTGTTTGTAGACAGTAGTAAAGGCTAACAAAGGGGTGAACCTACAGAGAAAATTTGGATAGTAAAAATAATGGATAGTAAGAATAATTAATTAGCATCTCCCCTGTATCTTTCATCAGATACTGGAAATCTTCAAAGCAAGCCCTTCTCTAGTGAGAAATGACTTCCCAGAAAGAGAGCTGTCTTCTTCATTGTGAATCTTAATTAGTGAACCAGGAAAGAAAGACAAATGATTCCCTGCCCCAAGTGACACAAATAAAAATGTTGCACACAGATGACTACTTTTGTCTTCCATTAAAATAAATGAGAGTCCTTTATCATTAGGAGAGGAGAGGCATTATCAAAAGGAGTTTGGTGTTAAGGCTCTATCTAGCTCAGTTCTGCACCTATTGAAATCAGAGCCACAATGGGAACAACAAAATACATTTCAGGTTTTGTTATGGCTGCTTATTATTTGTAATATTTTGCATCGCATTAGAACCTGGTAGCAGTTTTGATGCTTGGAAAACCTTACAAAAAGGAACAAAAATAGTGTTGGCTTTGACCCTGAGACTCTCCTACTTTAACTGTAGGCAACTTCTTTGTTTTTGTGATGTTGGCCTATATATAATGACAGTTAGAAATATGGTATTGGGGGACATGTAAATACTTCTTGCTATAAAACTTTTCCTCAAGGTGTATTTTGTTGTATTAGCTTTAGAAATATATACGGGAAAACTCCCATTTTGCTGAGAGATCATAAAATAATTAGCACTTCTGACCATAAATATAGTTTGAAATAGATTTCAAAATTATGTTTTTATTTTTAATTGGCCTCCTTAGCCTGCTTCTGGGTGAGACAGACAGATAAGTCCTCCCTCCTTTTATCTTTCACGTTCTCACACACTCTTCTATTTCTTGCCTTTACAGATAAAACCTATTATTTAATATTTATATTTTCATTGCATCCAGATGCTCCAATCAGGATCAGGACTCCATTTTGTTAAGCATTGTAAAAAACACACACACAAAAAATGAGGTGCAATTCTGGTCTCATTGAAGTCAATGAGAGTTTTGCCATTGAATTCAATGAGGCCAGGAGTTCATCCATAGTCCTGGACCTGAAGAGTTCACAATCTAAGAAACAACTCATTTATTTATTTATTTACTTATCTATTTTTATTACAGTAGCACCTAGGAGTTCTACTCATGGACCAGGAATCCAGCATGACACCATTTATTTCACCTGGCCTGCGTTGTCTGCAAGTACTGGCCCAGATTTACCTGTATACTCCAGCTGTTTTGAGCCATTCCAGTGATGCAGAATACCCACAGATATGGCTTAACCAGCCAGTTAAACAGGGTTTATGACTGCCTTGCTTCCCTGGAGTAGCTCAAAATCATGGGAGCAAACTGGAGAATCTGGTCCCCTGACTTTTTAAATATATTCAGAACATATATTGGGATTGTGTACTAATCATTTGATAGAGAAAGGATGATTTTGTTTATCTATAAATCCTGGGCTATCATGTGAAGTGGTGCTAAATAAGATGAAGAATGATTCATTGTGATACAATGTGATTCATCTCTCAATCCTTGGAAGCAGTAGTTTTGATGGTTTCCTTAATGGAAATAGACATTGCATCAAGACAAATCTGACTCCTGTTGAGCAAGAATTAAGTCAGTGCTAGCCAGTTATGGAAAATGAAATTTTTCCAGTCTGATACTTTTTCACTGATTCAGAAAAATGAGTATCCAAGGCTGGTTTGAATGCAGAACCAGGATATGACCTGAGCCAGGAAGTATTCAATATCCACAGAAACCACAAGTAGAAGGAAGAAAATTTTCTTTAGCTGTGATAATGATCTTTCAATTATATAACTCCATTAATCCAAATGGGCTCTCAAAGTACTTTACAACAAAAGCAGGTTATTTCCTAGTAGGGGAGTGGAAATTTTGTGAGGTTCACTCCTAGAATATAGTAGTAATTATTATTTCTGAGGGATCAGGTTTTCTTCACTCACACATGCATGTCCTTCCACCCTCCCTGAAACACACTGATGGGTTCCACTCTGAGTACGTAATCAAGGGGATTTGCTTGATATGGGTCCCTCAGGCCTTAGACACCATTGTTCCAAGAGACGCCATGTTGCTAGGGGCCCCTCTAGCTACAAATGCCCATCGGTCCCTTGGGTGGTCTAAGCCTTCAGGGAGAAGCAGTATAACAACTATATGCTGTAACTTGTGTCAACTCCTTCATTAGGTTTGGAGGGGATAAGGGAGTAAGATAATTTGGCAGCCTAATGTTTGTCTCTCTCCTTAACCCACCCTTAAGCCTGTCCTCCTTTAGTCTTGTCTCCATTACTATTATTTGTGATTTGTAGTGTGGTATACACAGCCTCCATACATTGAACTACTCACTATTGAAGTGTCCAGGCCTTCCGCATGTGAACTCTTTCTTGTCCGATATATCATTTTTGTCCGAGACTGTAAGAATTTTGTAAAGGGGATTTGTCCAAGTGTTTTGTAAAGTGCCATATACAGTCCTAGTGCTCTGTAAATTATAAATAACTACCACAGCTGAAAAATAAGCTTTACATTGAAATGATACCATTTTCATAGATATTCCATTGACTAGGAAGAGCCGTTTTAGGACTGAGTGCCCTAAAAAGCTATGAAAGGACAACTGCCACTTTTCATATAATGGGATACTTCCTCAAAGATTCCTTTGACACTGACAATCACAATTATACTTTGCTACATATATTTAAATATAATTTGAAAGGGTGCCTTAAATGCATCCTTTTTAATTGGTTAAACTCCCTACATTAAAAATAATCATGGGAAAATTTAAGTTAGCATTGGCAACAGTGTTTCAAAGATGAAAATCCATTTAGGTAGTTCCTGTTTCAGTTCTCAGTAAATGCTATCTGGAAGCAGGAATGGCAGAAAAAAACAACCGAAAGTGCTATTAGCAACGAGATATGGAAACACAGATTGTACTGGAGAAGCTTAGCTGTTCAAAACATCTATTTGAAGTCCCTTGAGTCATTTGATTTTTTCCCCCCTGATGACATGAACCAAATTTTGCTTTAAAAGTATTGGTTTTTGCTTTATTCCTCTTCTAGTATGGAATAAGAAAAACAGAGTATTAAGGGTATGTATGTGTATGTGGGTGGGGGAAAGCTGCTGCTTTTTTTTTTTTGGTCCCAGGCTCATTTTCCACCGGTAACTACATTCCACGATTGTAACAATAACTCTGCCTGTAGAAGCCAAGTTGCTTAAGGATGTTATGATTTTAAAAAGTGTTGTTAAAATAAAAGGTAATTTTAATGGAGTAAATGTTGGACATCAAATTACAATAGCCGAGTACCACATGGAATCTATTGCTCAAGAGAAGTTGACTATGTATGGCATGTAGCGAAGCATGAAGCAAATCAGATAGACCCTGTACTGCTTCTGTTACAGGAGTCATTGACAATGTGTGAGCTTCTCAGTGATGCTGTAAACACAATTTGCCACTGGATTTGAATAATTTATTGTCTCACTTAGGACCTGACCTATTCCCCATTACAATCAATTTGAATCTTTCCGCTGACTTCAATGGGAGTTGGATTGGGGCCCCAGTCCTACACTTAGTTCTGCAAAGTCAGGTCCCTGTGCATGCATGGAGCCCCACTGACTTGGATGGGGGTCAGTGTGGGAGAAGGGGTCTGTCTGCATGGAGCTCATAGCAGGATCAAGATCTTAAGTCATCACCGTGCATTAAAATATAGACAGCAATTTTATCAATAGCTGTCAGTATCAAGTAATTGGCAGTACCAACTGATTAAGTAAAACATTTATTTTGCATATCTTTATAACTGTGCACTCTGTAAGCCTGAAGGTACTAAACTGACAGAAGAGAAGAGGAGGGAAATATATTTTCAGACATTTCTAAGTGTTGCATGAGTAGAATTAAAATATTTTGTCAAATCTGGTATCAATTATGAAAGATCAAAAACAGTTTATAAGCACAAAAAAGTATGTTTTGCTTTAGTTTTAATGTGCAGTAAAAAAATTCCAAAACAAGAAATACATTCTTTAAATTAGAGATTGCATTTACTGTAGGACCTGAAAACAAAATTAATTCTAAAACAATTATTCCTACAACTATTACCAAATAATAGCCTGATCCTGCAAACCTAATCACACAAGTGGTTCTGCTAACCTCCTTTACTCAATGGAACTTCTCACAAGAATAAACAACTACAGTGCGAGTAAGAGTTTACAGGTTCAGACACTGATGGTCCAAAGGATCTGTGCTGCTTTATACCAGCAAAGAATTTGGCCCTGAGAATCAAAGGGCTAAATTCAGAGATGACAAACATGGTGAAGTTGCACATTGGTAAGTCAATGTAAGAAGGCTACCCTGCTTTTTCTTATACTTTCTCAAATCCTCCTGCAAGTTTCTTTTCCCACTACACACTTCTACAATGAGTGAGCTACATGAGATGGCCAATGTCAAGGTGTATCTTATGCTACCATTTTTGTCATCTCTGATTTAGTCCTAATACATATAATTTGTTTTTGAATGCAAGTGTTCTAAAAGAGAAAGAATCAAAGTTGGTAAATGTTTTAGTTTGTCACATTTAATTTTTTTCATCATGACCAAATCAAAAAAAGAGGAACCTATGGAAAAATGACACTTATGGATATCAACATGTGGAAACATATTACTTTAGAAAGAAAGAATAGAAATCAAAATACAGGTCTATAAAATACGACTTCATAGAGGCTACAAAGAACATAAAATTGTGTTACAGTCATTTTGACTTGGCATTAAAGTCCTGTACTATATGCAGTTACAATTTATGAAAAAATATATACCAAGCCAATGATAACAGTAATACATTAGTAACACAGGGTAAATTGCCAGCAGAACTTTACTGCTTATCAGTAAAAGTTGTATTACAAAATATTTTATTATCAACTTAAACTCTATACTGTGGTCTTCATACCACAAAGAAGTAACATTAAGGGCAAAATTGACTTTAAAGGAGTTTCTCTGGATTTGCACTAGTGTAACTGAAGGAAAAATCTGGCCCTATGGGACCAGACTTGAACTCAAAAGAGGAAATTTAATGTTACAGGCTTGATTCTGCTCATTAAAGTCAATAGGAGCTTTGCCATTAATTTTAATGGGAGCAGGATCGATTCCTGAGATAGAGATTTGGGGATCAATTTTCAGAAGTCTTTGTGACATAGGACCCTAAATCCCATTCATTTTCAATGAGGCTTAGGATATGTGTACCTTGTAATCAGAGGGGTGATTTGTAGTTTGTACATATCCATGCTAGCAGTACCGTACATAATGCAGCTAAAAATAGCGGTGAAGACACAGTTGCACAGACTTCAGCACAGCCTGTACAAGCCTGCACAGTCCTCCTGGGTTCATAATTGTATTGCTAGTCCATGCTGAAGCCCAAGCTGCCATGTCTTCAGTGCTATTTTTAGCAAGCTAGCTGGATTAAAACAAGTGTGGGTACACCTTCACGAGCTGCACATCCTAAGTCTGATTGCAGCCTAGACTGCAGGGACTTCTAGGGGCCAGGTTTTTAAAGGTGTTTAGGTGTCTATAAAGGCAGATTAGTTTCTACTGGGATTTTCAAGTGTCTAGGAGCCTAACTTCCATTGAACTTTTTCCCATTTCTCTCTGAATTTCTTATATTTATTCAGCATTTTCTAGTCATAGGTCTGGCACTTAAGGTCCTCCAGCTGAATGCTGAACGGTTGTCTGATGCCAAGCCTGAATTTATTGGTGTTCTGGCAAAGGAAGTTCTAACTGATGTCATTTGCCTATAGGAGATTCATGTTGCACTTAATGAAGCACATCAGTTTAAGATCATTGGGTTTGATCTGTTAAGTCATGATCTTCATGCAAAAGGTGGTCGAGCCACGTACATCCATAGTGATATATTAGATGCTCTCCGTGTAGAATCTTCACCCTTTTATGACACAATTGAAGTTGGTGGGTTTCAAATCACAAATTGTATATAAGCCAGCTGGTGAAACATAGGGTCCACAAGTTCTCCCAAGGCTTAAGCAGCCAGCAGTGTATGTTGGCAACTTTAATAGTCATCATAGCAAGTGGGGTTATGCGACAGCAGACCCAAATGGTGAACAACTGTTGGAGTGGGCAACAAAGAATGATCTTGCACTGGTCCATGACCCTAAGCAGCGTGGTACCTTCCATTCAGCACTTTGGAATAGGGACTACTGCCTAAACATGTGCTTGGTTATGTTGTTTGCCAATCACCTGCAGCCAGCGGCGTGTACTGTACTAATGATTTTCCACAGGGCCAACATCGTCCGTTGTTGATACAGATAGGAATGCATCTTATTATTATAAGGAGCATATCGAAGCCTAGATGGAACTTCCAGAAGGCGGATTGGGGCTGCTTTACAGAGTATTTAGAATGCAGGGTAATAACCATCCCATTAAACATCATCTCTGTGGAAGATGCAAACTGATGAGGTAAGGGTAGCTATAACCCCGCAGCAAAGTCTGAGCAACCACTCTGAGTCTTGGGGTAGCGTGGCGTAAGGGCCAAAGTCAATATGGTTGCCCTTCTACCGGGTGGGGAGGTCTTATTGCCAAAGTCGATACCGCTGCCCCCCCATCAGGTTGGAGTGGCCTAACAGTCAGAGTCAATAGAATTGCCCTTTCTGTCATGCTGAGTGGCCTAGTGGCTTGAGTCAGTAGTATTGGTGAGATGGGCCGCTGCCGCAGGGTCGGCGGCAGCCAGGGTAGGGGGACCTGCATCCTCCCTCTCCACCGAGTCCCAACCCAGGGCCCTTCTGGTGGCTTGGTGGGGATCCTGCCAAAACACGCCAAGTTAGTCTCCAGTTCTATAACCAATTCCCTGCAAAGTTTCCCTGGGTCACTTCCTACCCATTTCTTTGCAGTGTGCCATCGTGGGGTTCCCACAGTCACTCCTTCTTCTGAGGCACCCAGACTCTGGGGTTTGTGGGTCATCACCATCTGATTGGCTTCCACATCCTGAAGTGCCAGCGATCCTTCCATAGGAGCCTGCAGCACACCTCCTTCTTCTCCAGCAGTCAGCCCTGAATGAGCTGGACTGTTCCCTTTTATACCTGGTCTCCAGCCGGAGCAAGCCCAGCAGGGCCAAGGGGGCATGGCCTCCTTGGCTCAAAGAGAGGAGTTAACCCCTGCAGTCCCAGTGGAGGGCATTTGTGCCCTGTCATAGCATCTGATTTCACAAAGAATTTCACCATCTGTAGAAGGAATGCTCACACCAGAGCAAGCAGGTTTTCGCCGCAGTCGTAGTACATGTGATCACGTGCTGGCAATTAACAGTTTTCTTTGGAAATGGATTCCAACATAAGCTGAAGACTGGTTCAATTTTCCTTGACCTGACCATGGCATATGATATGGTTTGGCACACAGGCCTTTTGGTGAAATAGTTTAGAAATGTGCCAGGTTGGTTAGTGTGTGCAATGGCTCTGTTTCTGAGAAACTGCCATTTCCGTATGCATGTTGATGATAGAATAAGAGCTTGGAGGCACCAGAAGAATGGCCTCCTGCAAGGATCTGTATTATCTCCAAGTTATCCAACTTATATTCAAATGACCTACCATATACTGGGTCTCACAAGTTTGTTCATGCAGATGATATATGCCTCAGAACTGAGTCACACTCCTTTGACATACGTGAGAGTGTTCTGAAGATGGAGGCTATGGCCGATTATTGTTGTCAGTGGTGCATGATACCAAGTGGCAGTGAGACTGTGTCAAGTGTCTTCCACTTACATTATGCACAAGTGGGCAGAGAGCTAATGATAGTTCTCAATGGTCAGTGAATAAAACATAATTCACAGCTGGTCTGTCCAGGCATCACGTTGGCCTAGTGGCCTGAGTCATGACCATCCTACAAACACAGCGATTAAGGTCAAAATGCACAACAACCTGCTTGAAAAACTGGCCAGAATGACATGGGGTGCTAATGCCCAAATGTTATGCACTTCAGCCATGTCACTCTGGTATTCAGCTGTGAAGAACTGCACTCCAGTATGGGCTCGCTCATCTCACACAATGATTGAGGTACAACTTAATTCCACCATGTGTATTATTTCAGGCACACTTAAATCTACTCCTCTATCATGATTCCTGGTTCTCTGCAATATTGCTCTGTGCAGTGTTCACAGAGAGAATAGCATAGCAAAGCTCGTGACAAAATTGCACGATATGCCACATCTACCATTAATTAAAAACTTGTTTCATCCACCACAGAGTCATCTGCCCTCCTGGTGCCTGTTGTGAATAGGTTTACCGGCTGAGTGATTTATAGTAGAGGCATGGCGAGCTTCATGGTCTGTAGGGAAAGTGACAAATAATTATCTTGTCTTGCACTCCACTCAACGCTAACCTGAGTTTGATTTACTGCAAAGGCAATGGAGCTTTCTGAACCGAATTTATTAAATTAACGAAATTTGTGCTGCAGCGGAATTTCAGTGTCATTTTAGAGACAGTCCACTATGTCAATGTGGGCAGTCACAAACCATGACACATATTGCTGAGGACTGCAAAATGACTCAACTTCCTAGAGGTCTTCATGCTTTGAATATTGTAGATAAGAACTCTGTGGCTTGGCTTGACCGGATTACGTACGCCAAATAATAATTCAGTATCTCTCTATGAATGTGCTACTCAAAACTGAATGTAACATTCCAGGTGTGCATGCACCAGTGGTCTATGTAGAGAAACTATTAACTCCCTGCTCTGCGATGTAATCCCTTTGTACATTTAGCACAAAACTGCACTAAATCTTTTAGCAGCTATATTCCATTGCAAATGCATGTCTGGTTTGCTGTCTACCTTATCTTTTTGAGCATTACTTTTTCCCAAGTTTCTCCTTCCTACTGAGTATATGCAATTTAGGTCCCCCACCCTGCAATTTATTGTTTTCTGCTCATGTTTCCAGTCTCTCTAGATACATTGTATTATTTCTCTGTCCTAGCAGATCCCTCCAATTTAATATAATCTGTACATTTCATTAATGTGCTGTTTATTTCCTCTTCTGGATCACTTGTGAAGAGGATAAATAAGACCAGATGTATCAACAAACCCTGGAATACCCCCAGTAGACACTCTCTCCAACTCAATATTGCTGTTTATCATTACCCTCTGTTTACAATTAGCTAGCTAGTTTTCAAACCACATTACAGTGTCAAGCCAATTTGAACTGAATTAATATTTCAAGTAGGTTTTCAGGAGACAAAGTATTAAATATTAATTAAAATCTAACAATAGCACAACTGCTGTGTTTTCCTCATTCCCCAATATTGTAATTCTGTCAAAAAGTAATCTAGTTTGTAAAATAAGGCCCTTCTGCACTGATGCTCATTGCACATTTGACCTATCAGATGTTTTTACTGTCCAGACATGCAGCTATGCACACATGTCAAGATTTGTACAGTGATGCAGGCACCCTCTACATTGGCTGAACACTGCACCACCCTGTTTACTAATGCCATGTACAATGGATATCACTGGAAATTAACCCTATATACTACTATGGGCAAGATAGAGTCATAGAAGTGTAGGACTGGAAGGGACTTCAATAAGTCATCTAGTCCAATCCCCTGCACTCAAGGTAGGACTACATAATAACTACACCATTCCTGACAGGTTTTTGTCTAAAACCTCCAATGATGCAGATTCTAGAATATCCCTAGGCAATTTGTTCCAGTGCTTTACTACCCTGACAGCTATGGAGTTTTTCCTAATGTCCAATCTAAACTGCTCTTGCTGCAATTTCTTCTCCTAACCTCAGAGGTTAAGGAGAACAATTTTTCACCCTCCTCCCTGTAACAACCTTTTATGTACTTAAACTGTTATGTCTCCGCCTCCTCAGTTTTCTCTTTTCCAGACTAAACAAATCCATTTTTTCCCCAATTTTTCCTCATAGGTCGTGTTTTCTAGACTTTTAATAATTTTTGTTTCTCTTCTCTGGGCATTCTCTAATTTGGCCATATTTTTCCTGAAATGTGGCATCCAGAACAGGACACAATACTTCAGTTGAGGCCTAATCAGCATGAAGTAGAGTCAGTAGAGCTATTTCCTTTGTCCAACTACCTGCATACTGCTGCCAAGTGGTCCATTGTCCTGTCATTATTGCCAGCCTGTCTCTGGTTCTTGCAGTCAATATACCAACTGTAGCCAGTGAGTGGAGTTCTCTTGCTAACTCAGTGTCCAAGCTGATATCACCTCTTCCTAATGGATGGGGTCTGTCAGATGCTGTAAGTGAGCAAAAGTTACAACAGTTTGGACCCTGCTGTACATGGTCACAGAGCACTGCAGATAACCTGGGTTTTGAAAACTCATTTGCATGATAATCCAAAGAAATCAAAAATTTTGCTCAGAAAACTGGGCTGAGTGGCTCTGAGAGCTGCTGGCTTCTTCTCTGGAGTGGAGGGGAAGGAACACAGCAGAATGGCTTATTTATCTGGCTTCTTTTTGCTTAATAATAAGAGCATTTTGCCAAGTTTAAGTTCCAGTTTTCTCCAGTCTAATTTTAAATAATCCAAAACCATGAGGTTAATACCACACCCTATCTGATTAAGCAGCTGGCAGAATCCTTTTATTCAGTAAAATAAGGAATCTTTGGTCTACAGAATACACTAACAGTAGGTATAAAAAGAGTCTTACTGAAAAGTATACACAGTTAATATTCTGGGTAGTAAGGAGTTATTAGATTGTGTAATATTTGTAATTTTCCATAATTCAAAAACACAGGACCAAACTTCTCTTGATGTAACTGTTAGCCAATGGAACTACACCTGGATGATTTTGACCGAAAATATTACTTGCTGCCAATGCAACATTAAATTCTGCATTACCCCCCAAAATCTTAAGAAACATTTGTAAAGAATGCAAGCAAACAAGTCAAAAACCACTGTGTTCTTTCAAGCAATAATCAGGTAGTAAAAGGATGGGGAGGTTATAAAAAGGAAATCTAGGAAGAAAGTTAATTCATATCCATCTTGTGAGCACTCAAAATAGACACCTGGAACCCACACTGTCAATTATAATTATGATATGTTTTGTACAAAGTATGCCTCATGAGGTGGTATTTTAAGTCTTAATCTGTTGAATATTAATATCCTATTGGATTGTATGTGCTATCATTGTATGGGAAGTTATGAAGTATTGCTATATGCGTTACTGAAATATGTTCTGAGGCTGGGAACACCCACAACCAGCCTTTCAGTTACAACAAAGGAGCAGCCATCGAAAGTCAGTCGTAATCCACTATCCCAGAAACTCCTTAAGAGAAGGCACATACACAATGGAGTCTGCTTGACCAATGGGAACTGCCCGACCCTCACATCACAGCAAGGACCTTTCTAGCAGTTGAAAGAAAGTATAAAAAGAGAGACAGTGACATCATCACTTGGCCTGTCTCTCCCACCCCTCTCAATACCTAGAAGCACATTTGGAGGACAAAGACTTAGAACTGGGGAAATTTGGACACAGGCTGGAAGGGAGTCCCAGCCTGTGTATTGAGGAACTGTAACCTGTTTGTACCATCTGTCAGGGTGAGAAAAGCTGTTTGATTCAGCTCTTGCTTAGACTAAAAGTTTAGAATTTAGAATAGGTGTTTACTTTTTATTTTCTTAAGGTAACTATCTCTGACCTTTATGCCTACCACTTATAATCACTTAAACTCTACCTTTCTGTAGTTAATAAACTTATTTTAATGTTTTATCCTTACCAGTGAGTTTGTTTAAAGTGCTTGGGAAATCTGCTCAGGTTACAAAGACTGGTGCATGTCCAGTTTCCTATGAACAAGTGGCAAATCAAGTAATTAACTTAGACTTGTCCAGCTTCTGACCAGTACAAAATGGTACAGTTCTGGGATGCAAGACTGGGGAGCTGGAGGAATTGTCTGGAGTCTCTCTATTGATGGTTCATGAATGGCTGGGAAATCATTCATGTAATACAGCTGGGCATGTCCCTGCCTGTGGATGTCTGTGCAAGTGCAGTACCTGCCAGATGTTTGTAGCATGACATTAGCATCACAATGTGAGGGATACCCCAAGCTGGTGGGTTTTGGAGGGCTCAGCAGTCCCAAAGTCCAGATTACACCCCAGGAACCCCGTCACAGATCCCTCCTAAATAATTACCTCTTCCCCAGGGCCCACACAAGAAGTGAAATAATAATGACTATGAAACTCCACATTTAAAATAAACAAAAACAAGCAGCTCCCTACTCTGGGTCTCCCAGTGTGTCTTGCTTTTTCTGTGTCTGTCTTCTGTGCTGTGAACTCCTCTTGTCAGGGATTGTCTGTTTTTGGCCTTTGTACAGCACTGTGCACCTAGTTAGTGCGTATCAAATAGTAAATAAAAGCTTAATACTAATTCAATTTAATTTTTGATGTTATGATAAAAATCCTATCTTACAGATGGATCAGCTAAACAGAGGCAGGTAACAAGCACATGAGCTGATTGTTTCATTTGGCAGCTGCTCCGATGATGTTTGCACACACCCTTGTAGTTTTAAGAGTGGGAAGGGTTTTCCTCTTTGATTTAGGAGAAGAAAAAGCGTGTGTGTATTTCAGTGTCAGCACAAAACTTAGTTATTAAATTTAAATCTCATCCCAGCATTATTCTGGCTTTTGATTTTTAAACAAAATTGCTTTGGCTCAGAGCACATTAGCCTTTTAAGGGATTGTTTCATCCTCCATGTTGTTACTTGCAGTGAGTACAAATGTTCTGTGCATCTCTTGTTGCAAAATTAGGGCTCACTCTCACTGAAGTGAATGAGAGTTTTGCCATTAATTTTACTGGGATCAGGCCCGTGTTATTGAACTGGGAAAAGGTAAAATCCAGATGGAAGCAAATGATTTAAGTAGAACAGTCTCTGTCTCTTATAGGAATGAGCCCATTCCATATGGATGGTTGTATAGAGCTGGTAAACTTGTTGACATTGCTCCATCTATATAGACATTGTGCACTGCAGATAACTAAGAGGCTACTTATATTGCAGTACCATTTCTGTTCTTCCCTCACAATCAGAATCTGACCAAAATTATGTTGTAATAAGAAATGGGAAAAAAAAACCATTGTTGTACTATAGAAACATCTGAACAGAAGCTGTCCAGGTCTGTGGATCATTTGCGCTCTGAAGGTGAGAAGGAGGAATGGCCAAGGCCCCCGCAACTGCCCACTGCCACAAATCCCATATGGCTATGGCAACAGGGGGTGCAGATCTGAGAAGATGCAAAGCTGAACCAGGGCCAAGCAACTGCCCAGCAGCCCTGAATAGGGAAGTACATGCTACCTCCCTTTGGTGTCTATGCTGGTGAATCTCCCCACCCCACCAATGCATTTTGGTAGCTGCCCCTTGGCTGCAGAGCTCTGTTAGACAAGAGTTAAGAATAACCCCAACTCGATCACCTGCATGGCAAAACGCACGCGCACACACACACACACACAGGCATTCTTCACTGCACAAAAGGTATGTGTTTTTACATTGAGATAGCTACCTTGATGTAAGACGCTAGTGGATATGAAGTATTGTAACTTCTACCTCAATGTAGCTAGTCAGGGCAAAACAGATGTGTGGAGTATAGGGTCTACCTCAGCTAGCTCCCTGAAGGTAAAACTACCTGTACCTTGTCTCTACTAGGATTTTACCTTGAAATAGCTATCTTGCTGTAAAAAACACACTTTTTTTGTAATGAAGACAAAGCCACACACATCTGACCCTGTTCTTGGAGGAGGCATGAAAACAATAAAAACAGAGTATTAGAAGAAAAGTGAAGTTCTAGACAATTCCTTTCCTTGAGCCATATAAAAGAGGAAACAAGCACAGCTTTTTGTGTAGATCACTAGCATGGATTTATGTAATTTCATAAAGCACACAAATATTATGGTGATGAAAGTAATATAACTACTCACATGACGAGATAAATTTGACTAGAAGATATTATATACGCTTCATGCAAAATCTTTTTCAGGTCTTCATGAAACACGTGCTAAATGGAATCATTTGCTTAGGATCTACAATCATAGAAAATCATAGAAATGTAAAACTGTAAGGGACCCCAAGAGGCCATCTAGTCCAGTCCCCTGCACCGAGGCAGTACTATTATCTAGACCATCCCTGACAAATGTTTGTCTAAACTGTTCTTAAAAACTTCCAATGACAGAGATTCCACAACCTCCCTTGGTAATTTGTTCCAGTGCTTAACAACCCTTTTAGTTAGGAAGTTTTTCCTAATGTCCAACCTAAATCTCCCTTGCTGCAATTTAAGCCCATCACTTCTTGTTATGTCCTCAGTGGTTAAGGAAAACAATTTATCACCCTCTTCTTTATAACAACCTTTTATGTACTTGAAGACTGTTATCGTGTTCCCCCTCACTCTTCCCTTTTCCAGACTAAACAAATCCAGTTTTTCAATCTTTCCTCATATGTCATGTGGTCTAGAGTCTAGATCTTGAATCATTTTTATTGCTGTCATCTGGACTTTCCCCAATTTGTCCATGTCTTTCTTGAAGTGTGGTGCCCAGAACTGGACACAGTACTCCAGTTGAAGTCTTATTAGTGCTGAGTAGAGGGGAAGAATACTTGTCATGACTTGCTTACAACACTTCTGCTAATACATCCCAGAATGGCATTCCCTTTTTTGCAACAATATTATATTGTTGACTCATATTTCGTTTGTGATCTACTATAACCTCCTTTTCTGCCGTACTCCTTCCTAGGCAGTCATTTCCCATTTTGTATTTGTTCAATTGATTATTCCTTCCTAAGTGTAGGTACTTTGCATTTGTCCTTATTGAATTTCATCCTATTTCAGACCATTTTTCCAGTTTGTCAAGATTATTTTGAATTCTAATCCTGTTCTCCCAAGCACTTGCAATGCCTTCCAGTTTGGTCTTATCCTCATATTTCATAATTGTACTCACTATGCCATTTTCCGAATCATTTATGAAGATTTTGACTCAAACAGAACCCAGGACAGATCCCTGTGGGACCTCTGTTGATATGACCTTCCAGCTTGACTTTGAACCATTGATAACTACTCTCTGTGCATGGTTTTCCACCAGATGTGCATCCACCTTACAGTAGGTTCATTTAGGCTATATTGCCCCATATTTCCTGCAAAGGAGCAGGTTATAATAGACTTGTCAAATGTCAACAATGAAACACACAAATTCCTGACAGTGCTCTTTATATTTTCTTATGATTACTGGATGCTCAGCAGGGTTAGCAAAGAGAGGAATTTACACCCTAAATATTGCCTTGTTTTATTCCCTCCTTTTACCCAACATTGTAGTAACCATCCTTCTCACCAAGACAGATGGATGTGCTTGTAGCAAATCACATATTTTAGAGAACTGACCCAAAAGTAACATTTTAACAGACCATCTACTATATAGAGAAAAATATTAGAACTGAGAGGACAGTAACTCTCTAGAGGCTCCAAATTCCACCCCCGTCCCCAGAGGTTGAGATTACATGCAGGTCCCATTAATACCACCCCTTTACTTTCCAGGTGCACCAGCAATGGGGAACCCAAGTAACCCACTTCCTTCTCCAAGAATTGAGCATATTAACACCAAGCATTCTACATAGTCTCAATCTGGCCTAGAGGGTAAGAGTATTAAACTAGGAGCTACGTGGAAATATGCACATCGGTGTTCAAAAACTGACCTTCATGATATGCTGGAGCTTTCATCTGGGCAGACAGTAACCATAGTAACTTGAATATTATTTACTGGATTCTCTTCTTCCCCCCGCCCCCAAGCACAGATAGGCCCACACTCTTCTTTCATGTACCCTCTCTTCTCCCTCCCTCCTCTACTCCCTCCCCCTTAAAAAAAGCACAAGAGGTGCAAGATCTTCAGAATAAGGAAAAAAGCACTTATTTAAAGTCAAAGAGGGGTACATGAAAGAAGATTGTGGGCCTATCTGGGCTTTTTAGGATGGCATTGTTCCTGGGACTGGATTGCATGGGAGTCACTTCATCTCCAAAGCAGCCTGCAGAAATAGGGTCACCAGCATGGTGTCAGATGACTCCATTTCATTACCTTTCCAAGCCTATTGGCTTCATTTGTCTATAAATATATGTTTTTTAACTGTTTGCCATTATCATGGTGAAAGGTGGAAAAATTCAACACTGAGGCCCATCTAGTGCAGTATGGCCATGCATTCTCATCAGCGATCCAAAAGAGCAGAAGATAAGGTGTCCTTGACCTCTACATAAAGCAACCAAATGTCATTCTGCATTTGATAAGTATGTGAGAATCACAGAAAGTTACACCATCTCAGAAATCATAACATGACAACTGTGTGAAAGGAGAGTCAAGCCACACTCACAAGAACTTCACATCTGGGACCTTTGCAGCCAGCAGCCAAAAGTTATTGTGTGTATTTTAGAAGCTGTGTCAAGGTTCCTCCCCCACTCTGAACTCTAGGGTACAGATGTGGGGACCTGCATGAAAACCTCCTCAGCTTACTTTCACCAGCTTAGGTTAAAACTTCCCCAAGGTACAAATTAATTTTATCCTTTGTCCCTGGATCTCCACTGCCACCACCAAACTTTAACTGGGTTTACTGGGAAACGCAGTTTGGATACGTCTTTCCCCCCAAAATCCTCCCAACCCTTGCACCCCACTTCCTGGGAAAGGTTTGGTAAAAATCCTCACCAATTTGCATAGGTGACCACAGACCCAAACCCTTGGATCTGAGAACAATGAAAAAGCATTCAATTTTCTTACAAGAAGACTTTTAATAGAAGTAAAGCATTCACCTCTGTAAAATCAGGATGGTAGATACCTTACAGGGTAATTACATTCAAAACATAGAGAATCCCTCTAGGCAAAACCTTAAGTTACAAAAAAGACACACAGACAGGAATAGTCATTCTATTCAGCACAGTTCCTTTCTCAGCCATTTAAAGAAATCATAATCTAACACATACCTAGCTAGATTACTTACTAAAAGTTCTAAGACTCCATTCCTGGTCTATCCCCGGCAAAAGCAGCATACAGACAGACACAGACCCTTTGTTTCTCTCCCTCCTCCCAGCTTTTGAAAGTATCTTGTCTCCTCATTGGTCATTTTGCTCAGGTGCCAGCGAGGTTACCTTTAGCTTCTTAACCCTTTACAGGGGAGAGGATTTTTCCTCTGGCCAGGAGGGATTTTAAAGGGGTTTACCCTTCCCTTTATATTTATGACAAGCTGTAATGACACCTTTCAAATGTTTATTTAAAATATTTGCTGCAGTAAAATATTCATTCTATTGGGAATTACCTGGCCTGGTCACACTTGCCCAGACACAACAGGATATAGAGTGATAGTCACGCTCTAGTCAAACAGAATATTTACTCTGCAGCCTCTCAGTGAGCATGTATCCGGTCATATATGTACAGAGTCTTCTACAGAACAAAGTGTACCATTTGAAAGTTGCCCAAAAGGCACATTGCTCACATTACAGCCACACCTATATACAGCAGCAGCAGCACAGGGTTTAGATCTACAGCAATTATAGATATAGGGTCAGATTAAGCTTTATGCAGGAAAGAGCAAAACAGCAGGACAGGAAACTCAACAAGTTTCCTCAGCTTGCTGTGTTTCCCTAGAATTGTCTTGTCAGGATGTGGAGTTCTGTGGGTGGAATTTAACCTCTCTTCAGAACTGGGTTTGTGTTGCTGTGAAACCCACCAATGTCCTGTGCCTTCACACTGCCTTCTGAGGGGAGAGGGATCTCTGCATGGTGGACCAATCTGAAAGAGAACGTAGATAGAATCAACATTCTGCTGTGCTAAGATATCATGGAGTTGAAGCAAGTGGTGGTGGGGAGATGATACTGTGGAGTCTTTCCTTCTTTCATGAAAGTTTCCATGGCATTTTTATCAACTTTTAAGGAAAATTATTATTTAAATTTTCATTGAACAAAAATGATTTTCAGTAAACTAAAATGTAGGATAGGGAGTTCAAACACAATTTTAATACAATTTTTTATTTAAATACTGATAAAAACATCATGGAAACTTTTGTGAAAAACAGGACATTTCAAATATGGTGACAATTTTTCATGAAAAGTTCCTTTAAAAAAGACATTTTTCAAAAACTTTTCATGTGAAAAATTCCAACCAGCTCTACTCTCTTGCAGTTCAATGTTTGGCAGGATCCACTTGGTTTCACTGAAGTCTTTTTATTGTCTTTCCTGCTTTCCAGGTGTTTCATTACTTTCTTTATGTATCTTGACTGTCACCACACACATACACCCCTAACAAAACTTTAGCTTATGACTTTTTTCTTTACTAGTAGTCCGCAGTGGAGAAGTTTATCTTACTGGAAGAGAAGCCAGAATTTAACAGAAGGAGGTAGCTGTTTCCTCTCTGATACTTCCTGACATGGCTGTGGGGCAAACTGCACCTTAGACCTGTTTTCATCCCGCTCAAATGCACCCCGTTGGTGACAGACCTGGTTTCCTGCATCAGATTCTGGGTATAACCATGTGGTCCAACAACTCCTAGACTGGAACTCTGGGCTGCAGTCTCCTGGTTCCCATTTGTGTTAATGACAAAGGTCCAATCTGCTTTGGCATCTGTATAAGGTTTCCCTTTGAGAACCTGTGATCATGTACATTTGCAATGAAACAGTATCTTCAACACAGAGCATTATTTATTCATTCATTCCTCAAAAGTACAAAGCACATAGAGCAAAGAGTTAAAACAATACAAGGCCTACACACATGGGTATCACACCTTTGTAAGTTCTCCTCAGCTCAGCTACCTCTATCTCTGACAGGGAGAAACAGCTTGTTCTGCTCACACTATCTGTCTCCTTCTCTACGGTTATCAGCCTGCCAGCATTTTACTGACACACTTTGGGCAGCCTCTCCTTTTTCACCCAAATTGCTTCCCTTTTCTAGGGTCTTTGAGGTTTAGAATTCCCTTTGATCTCAGGCCTTTGCCTGAGTTAGCCATTCTAGCTTGGCTAGAACCAGGCAGATAGTTTATTCCCCACTGATGACCCAGCCATTGCTGTCTTAACTTATTGAAGCTGTTTACCTCAGGTGTCTTTTCTGTGTGACTGTTTTACCTTTCCTGCTTGTTTGATTTAACAACCCCTTTTGATTTCACTCCACAGCAAGAAACCCATGTAATGGGGTCCTTGGTGGGCTGGGTGACCTAGTGGTGAGCACCCACCCAGTCATGGGGACAGTGGTATAGGACTCCAGGACCACTCACTCCACTGGGCTCCAACCCAGGGCCCTAGGATGGTCAACAGCACTTGGCTTCAGAGGGGGACCTTGGAGCTACCCTCCCTGGGTCACTTCATACTGCTGTTTTCCCCCTTCTGGTCTGAGATAAGGTAAATAGAAAAAGAAAGAGAAACCAAACCGTCAGCCCCAACCAGGCTCAGCATATAGTCCTGTTCCTTCAGGGAGACTTCTCTGGTGTCTTTGTCAGGAGCCTTCCATGGATGTCTGTCTTCCTCCCCTGCCTCTCCCATTCTGAACTGTGTTGCTCCCTTTTCAATCCTGTTTTCAGGTGGCGCATGCTATGCAGAGCAGGGGCATGGCCACCTGGGCCCACTATTGCCCTTTAACCCCTTCTGGCCCCATCAACCCATCATAAGCACACAGGGCATGCCTACACTGCATCAGGGAGTGAGCCTCCCAGCTCAGGTTCACAGACTCATGTTCATGAGGCTTGGGCCAATGCTCTAAAAATAGCTGGGTAGACATTGCTATGACATTGTGGCTTGGGCTGGAGCTCAGGCTTTCAAGCCCACCCACATCATCCCCATACTTCACAACTATTTTTAGAGCACTAGCATGAGCCCCGGCCACGAGCACAAGTCTGTGGACCCGGGCTGGGATACTTTCTCCCAGATGCACTGTAGACATGTTCACAGAGGTTTGCGCCCTTCATACAAAAATCATTCAGTTATTTCCCTGTTCATCACACACCTGCACAAGGAATGTTGTTTTCTTCTCTTCATCAGCCTCAAGTAGCTATGGCCTGGAATGCCCCCCAGAGTGAGGTCTCAGTGCTGCCTTGCCAACTGGCTCTGTATCAAATTGGAAATGTTACTCAGTGTTCTCTTTAGATTAACTTTCAATGTGCACAACTTACAGTAGCGGTTGCTGAACAGTGATGGCTACAGTTTGTCTTTAAGGGTGCAGCATTGTAGTTGGGATTCCAAGAGGAATTCTGATTGATTCAAATACCTCCTGAGGCTCATTTGATTCCTCTTTTGAAATGTCACACCATGAACTTCCCTCACCATGCCAGGCCAGCTTTGCTGGCTAGCATCAAAGCATATGCCCATGTCTATGTTCATGCTCTTACTCAGGGCCCTCTAAGGGCAAACACTGCTGGTGCTGCTAGGTGGGAAAAATGCCTCTGCTTCCCATCAGGATTGTGCTCATTGCTTGGGTCTGTATCTTTAAGACCTCAAAGAGTGTGGGATCTGGCTAGTTTAGAGAGCCCTGTTCATCACTTAACTGTCAAGACAGTTATATTCATCAGTTACTGAAGCTGAGAAAGCTCAAGGTGAAATTTTCAGTAGCTGGGGAAGAGTGTTCTGAGCTGATGACCTTAACCTGTGAATGTTCGTTGAGACGCTAGAGCTGGGTTTTGTGAAAAAAAACTGCCAGTTGACAACCACTTCTACCAATACACTCCCTTCCCCTTCCCTAAGGGAAAAAAACCCTCTGTTCTTCACTCAGCAATAATAAAGAAGTAGTACTTTACAGCCCATAGGTGCTGGAATTATGGGTTCTGGGGGTGCTGCCGCACCTTCTGGCTTGAAGAGCTTTCCATTATATACAGCGGAGCCAAGAGGCCAGGGAGTCATCTATCTGCCGCCCTGACCGGGAAAACAGAGAAGTCTGCTGCTTGCCAGGGGCTAAGATTCGCAATGTGACGGAGAGACTGCCGAGACTCATCAAGCCCTCGGATCACTACCCCTTCGTGCTTCTCCATGTGGGCACCAATGATACTGTCAAGAATGACCTTGAGCAGATCACTGCGGACTACGTGGCTCTGGGAAGAAGGATAAAGGAGTTTGAGGCGCAAGTGGTGTTCTCGTCCATCCTCCCCGTGGAAGGAAAAGGCCGGGGTAGGGACCGTCGAATCGTGGAAGTCAACGAATGGCTATGCAGGTGGTGTCGGAGAGAAGGCTTTGGATTCTTTGAGCATGGGATGGTGTTCCATGAAGGAGGAGTGCTGGGCAGAGACGGGCTCCACCTAACGAAGAGAGGGAAGAGCATCTTTGCAAGCAGGCTGGCTAACCCAGTGAGGAGGGCTTTAAACTAGGTTCACTGGGGGAAGGAGACCAAAGCCCTGAGGTAAGTGGGCAAGAAGGATACCGGGAGGAAGCATGAGCAGGAGAGCGCGAGAGGGGAGGGCTCCAGCCTCATACTGAGAAAGAGGGACTATCAGCGAGTTATCTCAAGTGCCTATACACCAATGCAAGAAGCCTGGGAAACAAGCAGGGAGAACTGGAGGTCCTGGTGAAGGCAAGGAATTATGACGTGACTAGAATAACAGAGACTTGGTGGGATAACTCACATGACTGGAGTACTGTCATGGATGGTCATAAACTGTTCAGGAAGGACAGGCAGGGCAGAAAAGGTGGGGGAGTAACACTGTATGTAAGGGAGCAGTATGACTGCTCAGAGCTCTGGTATGAAACTGCAGAAAAACCTGAGTGTCTCTGGATTAAGTTTAGAAGTGTGAGCAACAAGAGTGATGTAGTGGTGGGAGTCTGCTATAGACCACCGGACCAGGGGGATGAGGTGGATGAGGCTTTCTTCCGGCAACTCGCAGAAGCTATTAGATCGCACACCCTGGTTCTCATGGGCGACTTTAATCATCCTGATATCTGCTGGGAGAGCACTACAGCGGTGCGCAGACAATCCAGGAAGTTTTTGGAAAATGTAGGGGTCAATTTCCTGGTGCAAGTGCTGGAGGAGCCAACTAGGGGGAGAGCTTTTCTTGACCTGCTGCTCACAAACCGGGAAGAATTAGTAGGGGAAGCAGGAGTGGATGGGAATCTGGGAGGCAGTGACCATGAGTTGGTCGAGTTCAGGATCCTGATACAGGGAAGAAAGGTAAGCAGCAGAATACGGACCCTGGACTTCAGGAAAGCAGACTTCGACTCCCTCAGGGAACGGATGGGTAGGATCCCCTGGGGGAATAATATGAGGGGGAAAGGAGTCCAGGAGAGCTGGCTGTATTTCAAAGAATCCCTATTGAGGTTACAGGGACAAACCATCCTGATGTGTTGAAAGAATAGTAAATATGGCAGGCGACCAGCTTGGCTTAACAGTGAAATCCTTGCGGATCTTAAACATAAAAAAGAAGCTTACAAGAAGTGAAAGATTGGACAAATGACCAGGGAAGAGTATAAAAGTATTGCTCGGGCATGTAGGAATGAAATCAGGAGGGCCAAATCGCACCTGGAGCTGCAGCTAGCAAGAGATGTCAAGAGTAACAAGAAGGATTTCTTCAGGTATGTTGGCAACAAGAAGAAAGCCAAAGAAAGTGTGGGCCCCTTACTGAATGAGGGAGGCAACCTAGTGACAGAGGATGTGGAAAAAGCTAATGTACTCAATGCTTTTTTTGCCTCTGTCTTCACGAACAAGGTCAGCTCCCAGACTGCTGCGCTGGGCAACACAGCATGGGGAGTAGGTGGCCAGCCCTCTGTGGAGAAAGAAGTGGTTAGGGACTATTTAGAAAAGCTGGACGTGCACAAGTCCATGGGGCCGGATGCGTTGCATCCGAGAGTGCTAAAGGAGTTGGCGGATGTGATTCCAGAGCCATTGGCCATTATCTTTGAAAACTCATGGCGATCGGGGGAAGTCCCGGACGACTGGAAAAAGGCTAATGTAGTGCCCATCTTTAAAAAAGGGAAGAAGGAGGATCCTGGGAACTACAGGCCAGTCAGCCTCACCTCAGTCCCTGGAAAAATCATGGAGCAGGTCCTCAAGGAATCAATCCTGAAGCACTTAGAGGAGAGGAAAGTGATCAGGAACAGTCAGCATGGATTCACCAAGGGAAGGTCATGCCTGACTAATCTAATCGCCTTTTATGATGAGATTACTGGTTCTGTGGATGAGGGGAAAGCAGTGGATGTATTGTTTCTTGACTTTAGCAAAGCTTTTGACACGGTCTCCCACAGTATTCTTGTCAGCAAGTTAAAGAAGTATGGGCTGGATGAATGCACTATAAGGTGGGTAGAAAGCTGGCTGGATTGTCGGGCTCAATGGGTAGTGATCAATGGCTCCATGTCTAGATGGCAGCTGGTATCAAGTGGAGTGCCCCAAGGGTTGGTCCTGGCGCCAGTTTTGTTCAATATCTTCATAAATGATCTGGAGGATGGTGTGGATTGCACTCTCAGCAAATTTGCGGATGATACTAAACTAGGAGGAGTGGTAGATATGGTGGCAGGTAGGGATAGGATACAGAGGGACCTAGACAAATTGGAGTATTGGGCCAAAAGAAATCTGATGAGGTTCAACAAGGATAAGTGCAGGGTCCTGCACTTAGGACGGAAGAATCCAATGCACCGCTACAGACTAGGGACCGAATGGCTAGGCAGCAGTTCTGCGGAAAAGGACCTAGGGGTGACAGTGGACGAGAAGCTGTATATGAGTCAACAGTGTGCCCTTGTTGCCAAGAAGGCCAATGGCATTTTGGGATGTATAAGTAGGGGCATAGCGAGCAGATCGAGGGACGTGATCGTTCCCCTCTATTCGACATTGGTGAGGCCTCATCTGGAGTACTGTGTCCAGTTTTGGGCCCCACACTACAAGAAGGATGTGGAGAAAATGGAGAGAGTCCAGCGAAGGGCAACAAAAATGATTAGGGGTCTGGAACACATGACTTATGAGGAGAGGCTGAGGGAACTGGGATTGTTTAGTCTGCAGAAGAGAAGAATGAGGGGGGATTTGATAGCTGCTTTCAACTACCTGAGAGGTGGTTCCAAAGAGGATGGTTCTAGACTATTCTCAGTGGTAGAAGATGACAGGACAAGGAGTAATGGTCTCAAGTTGCAGTGGGGGAGGTTTAGGTTGGATATTAGGAAAAACTTTTTCACTAGGAGGGTGGTGAAACACTGGAATGGGTTACCTAGGGAGGTGGTAGAATCTCCTTCCTTAGAAGTTTTTAAGGTCAGGCTTGACAAAGCCCTGGCTGGCATGATTTAATTGGGGATTGGTCCTGCTTTGAGCAGGGGGTTGGACTAGATGACCTCCTGAGGTCCCTTCCAACCCTGATATTCTATGATTCTATGATTCTGTGATTCATGGTTTACAGTTTGGTTCAATGGCTCTCAGCACCCCCACTATGAAAATTGTTCCAGCATCCCTGTTACAAGAATTTGCAAGCCTTGAGTTACTGTTTTTGGCTACATAATATAGTAAGTAAAGAGAGAGGGCTACAGACGATTACAGATGCAGGCAAGGTTATTGCTAGAGCTGTCAATTAATCTCAGTTAACTCAAGCGATTAACTCAAAACAAATTAACTTGATTAAAAAATTAATCACAATTAATTGCAGTTTTAATTGCTCTGTTAAACAATAAAAGAATACCAATTGAAATGTATAATAAATATTTTTGGATGTTTTTCTACATTTTCGAATATATTGATTTCAAGTACAACACAGAATACAAAGTGTACAGTGCTCATTTTATATTATTATTTTTGATTACAAATATTTGCACTGTAAAAAAGATAAACAAAAGAAACAGTATTTTTCAGTTCACCTCATACAAGTACTGTAGTGCAATCTCTTTATCCTGGAAGTGCAATTGTGGTCAAAGCATGAAGGGGCATACAAATGTTTAGCATACCTTGCAACACCAGCTACAACAGTGCCATGTGAACACCTGTTCTCACTTTCAGGTGACATTGTAAATAAGAAGCTGGCAGCATTATTTCCTGTAGATGTAAACAAACTTTTGACTCAGCAATTGGCCGAGCAAGAAGTAGGACTGAGAGGACTTGTAGGCTCTAAAGTTTTATACTGTTTTATTTTTGAGTGCAGTTATGTAAAAAATAATTTTACATTTGTAAGTTGTATTTTCACAATAAACAGATTGCACTACAGTTCTTGTATGAGGTGAATTGAAAAATACTATTTCTTTTATCTTTTTTACAGTGCAAATATTTGTAATAAAAATAATACAAAGTGAGCACTTTGTATTCTGTCTTGTAACTGAAATCAATGTATTTGAAAATGTAGGAAACATCCAAAATATTTAAATAAATGGTATTCTATTATTGTTTAACAGTGCGATTAAAACTGTGATTAATTGCATTTTTTTAAAAATCTTGTGATTAATCATGATTAATTTTTTAATCATTTGACAGCCCTAGTTATTCCTAATTAAATAGGTGGAGGAGACAGTGATCCTTGGGGAAACCAAAATATCTGTAGTGCTGTGCTTCTAACACACTGTTTCGAAGATCTGTGCTTGTGGATACAGGCCAGAAACCAAGGAACTGTGTTACTTTCTTTTACTCTGCCGAAGGGAAGGAATTGGCAAGTGCTGAACTCTACATATTACTTGGGCTAAACAAGAGCATTATTGTAAGGAGATGTTGTACTACTGACAACTGTAAAATAGTTATGTTACAGTATGCAAATACTTTTGTATGTGTGTGTTCCTATTGTTCAGCTCACTGCGTAGGGGATTAGAAAATGAAATATAAATTGGAAAAAGCAAAGAACTGATGCCAAATGAAACTGAATCAAATACTTGTAACTAGGAAAATGAAATGAATGCAGGATGCAATTTTTCCAACAGCGGCTGTATTACTTCTCTCTTTCTCTGGTACCATTGAAGCATGGCAATGTAATGTACAACTAAGCAAGCAGTTCAATGGGCTTGTTTCTGCTGAAGGAAGCCATCCAAACCTCAATTTCAGGCTTCTGGTGACAGAAAGTGCTGCAGCGGGATCTGGATCTCAGAGTGGGGGTGCTGCAGGGCTAAGTAGAGTGTAAGGCAAAAGTTCCCATCAAATGAGCTGGATCAGAGACTCTCCCACATAGTCTCTGCTTGATGGGCTTTTACGAAGTCCTAGCCAGAACTTAAAAGTTAGTGCTTCCTGGATGGAACTCCCAAGAGAAGCAACATTTCCTCTGCCCAAAGGCACAGTCGACACTGCTGGCACAGGATCTAATCTTTTGGACTCAAGCTTGAGCTCTCTTTGACTCCCTTGGCACACCTCTGAGAAGAAAAGGAAGAAAGCAAAATGTAGCCATATCTACCCAGCTGTAGAATTCCCTACTCAGGGTGAGTCTTCAGCTGGTGTAGGGCTGATATGTCTGTGACCTATGCCACCCTCACAACCCATAGTCACTGGTCTAAGCCATCTCCAGGCTACGCTCACCTGGCGGACAGCCTCTTCAGGAACATAGCTAGCTGGTGCAGATCAGAGCAACCCAAAGGTTGTTCTAATATACATTGGGACTGGAGATGTTGTAGGAGGATTCATACCTCTGAGCCCAATTCTAACCTTATTTACATTAGTGTAACTCCAATGACTTTATTGAAATTATTCCTGATTTATACCAGTGTAAGTGAGAAGAGAATCAGTGTCATTACATAACACAAAACCCACAACAGACTGCAATGCCCAAGAAGATGAACCAAAGCACTACATAAGGATAAAAGTTATGTGCTAGTAATGGGTTATATTTTGGGGCTCTGCTTTTACCAGGACTGGAAAGTATTTGTTTGAAACCAATTTCTGCTGCACAAAATTTAAAATGATTTCCTGTTTATAATTGAACATACCTGATGGGATTTTCTAAAACCCACTACAGTAGAACCTCAGAATTATGAACACCAGAGTTACAAACTGACCGGTCAACCACACACCTCATTTGGAACTGGAAGTAGGCAACCAGGCAGCAGAGACAAAAAAAATAGCAAATCTTGTACAATATAGTTCTGTGTTAAACATAAACTACTAAAAAAATAAAGGGAAAGTTAAAAAAAAAGATTTGACAAGGTAAGGAAACTGTTTCTGTGCTTGTTTCATTTAAATTAAGATGGTTAAAAGCAGCATTTTTCTTCTTCATAGTAAAGTTTCAAAGCTGAATTAAGTCAATGTTCAGCTGTAAACCTTTGAAAGAACAACCGTAATGTTTTGTTCAGCATTACGAACATTTCAGAGTTACAAACAACCTCTGTTCCTGAGGTGTGCGTAACTCTGAGGTTCTACTATATTTGCTTTAGAGATGAGATTAATGGTTTTCTTTTATGTGTGTCGAGGGGCATATCCATGGCAGTGGTTTATGATTTGAAAACATTATATTTGGTGGTTCAATTTGGCCAGAAGAGTAATAGGGGTTATGATACGCTGAGCGTGCACTGTTACAACAGTGATAGCATAATGGCTGAGTTTAATACAAAGCAGATTGCTGAACACTTTGGAGTTTACATGAATTTGAAGTGACACTGCCATTAGAGAGAGGGCTCATACCCACTGTCCATGTACACGTGGCTGTTTATTTTCAATGTGCGTATCTGGATGCATCTACATTTGCTTTTGCAAGGAAAGCGCCTTTTACAAATTAGCTCTGAATGGAAAAATGTCAACATTTGCAATTTAAATTGTTTATATGTGTATGCTGCTGCTGCCTTTCTTCAAGATGAAAGATTTATTTTAATTAAGATCTGCTTTGGAGGGAACTGGATTGCTCTGAGGAATGGTAATGGGATATGGAGCATTTCATTTATTCAAATTTAGCCCAGGTCAGTAGGAATTGAAAGTTAGCATCTGATGTCTTTTTGGTGGTCTATTGACACAATTACGTTGTGGTCTCAATCCAGTTCCTACTACATGCATCAACATCACACATCTCCTATTGCTATTAGTCTCATGACTCATCTACATGGGAAAGCAAATCAAAATAACTACATCTGGTGGTAATAACACCTTTAGTTATTTGGTTCAGGTCTGTGTGTGGACACCCTAATTTCAAAATAAATGCCCTATTTTGAAATAACTTAATATGGAAAATAAAAGTAAGTTATTAGCTATTTTGGTTCCTTTTACCATGTAGACAAGCCCTTGGACAAAAATATGAACTGAATGGGACATGGAGACTAAACTTACCTTTCACAACTAAAGGTACTTCCTCCAAGTCATTGCTGGAGCACCTTGCTAGAGCCATGCAGGGAGGCCCATACCTGTGTTCTTCCAGCTTTACAGATAAACAGATGGCTTCAGTCACCAGAACTATCTATCCAAGGTTTTGTGTGAGCAGTCAACCTATTCAAATAATCAAGAGCTGTATTTGGTAAAAGTACAGGAAGAAACTGTATCAATACAAAATGTTACCTACAATGAACTTGTTTATGATATAGTGAGGAAAAACCTCTGGATTCTTAGTGTCCTGTTAAAAATATCCAGACCTTTGTAAATGATATTTTCCATATATTATGTATATACACCCACAAACAAACTCGGACTGGGTACAGTTAATGGCTTAGTGGTCAAATCCAAACGAGAGCTGTTTCAGTTTGAAAAATAGTCACATCCCTGTAATGGACAATGGTCAGGAAAACTGTAAAAGAATGGGGGAAAGGAGATGAAAGACCAGAATCAAGTCTAGTCAAAAGTGCCTTAGAGACTATCTTCAGCTATCAGCTTTTGTTTTAATTGTTGTTATTGTTTTAGTAACACTAACTGCTACTGGCTCTATTAAGCTTAAGTTTGTGTTCCCAGCATAAACTCTTCTACACAAGGTTTAGAATCTGGCTATTAAAAAATTTTAAAAGACAAATTACTGTGTTCAGAAATGACATTATTTCATTTAGAAAAGGGGCTAATTGGCATGTGCAATAACTTCATTTTCTCAATAAAAGATCTATAAACAACAGACTGGCTATATTGCCATTATATGCATTGTTGTTTTAGACCTGAAGAAGAGCTGTGTGTGAGCTTAAAATCTTGGAGAAGTTGATCCAATAAAATATAATATAATCTCACCCACCTTATCTCTGTATGACAGTTACATTAAGGAGAAAGAATGTAAATGATCCTCATTGACAGATATCTGTCACAGTTACCGGACAGGCTGTATTTTACATCCATTTTGAGTGCACCCCTTTCGTGACAGTTTCACTACCTCTGCCTCTCTGGGCCAGGAAGCTAGATCTATTTACTGAACCATCTGCTGTTTAGAAATCCTGTAAATATATATTATAGTAGATAGACCACAACAGCCCAAAATAACTTATTCCATTGTCTTGAGCCAAAATATGCATTTTTAAGTGAATTGAAGGGAGACACACTATTCCCCTTAGTAAAGAACGTAAGACATTTTAGAAAAAAGACCAGAAGGCCTATATACTTTGGAACATCTCTCTGTTGCCTTAGCCGTAGTTCTCCAGTCAGTGCTCTGGAATAGTTTATTTTACCTCAAAATACTTTACTAAATCCTTTTGTAAATCATTTAGAGTACTTGGCCCCTGTTTCTCCCTATGCAATTTATTTCATATAATAACTTCTCTCTGTATGCAAAATTCCACCTAATTTCCTCTAGAGCATAGGCTTTCCATAGTTTATATTGTCTGCCCTATTTATCTGATACAAGCTTAAATAGCCTTGTTGCATCTATCTTTTTAATTCCCTTAACAATTTCTCATAGTTTAAGAGATCCATCTTAATTTTCTCTTTCCAAAAGAAAACTGACCTAGTTTCTTAAATATTTTGGAATAATGAATATTCTTCATTCCCTCTCTCACTCTGGTTGATCCTTCTTTTACTTCTGTCCACTTCTCCCTTCCTCAAAAGAAGAATTTGTAGAAAGTTCAGTGAGGGGAGACTCAGGGAATCTCCCTTCCTCTTAACCCCTTCCTATGGGATTTACCATAGGGAGAGGTGATCTCATTCTTCCATCAGCTTACTTTATTGGGGGATATCTGGAAGAGACTGAGCACAACTGACACTTGTTTCCATCTGTAATGGGTTGGCGGTTGCCCCTCCCACTCCAGCTCAGAGAGAGGCCACTCCACCTCACTGGGTCACTGTGGGATCAGCCCAGTTACAGAGGGAGTTAGCAAATCAAGGTCTAGGAGGCCCTGGCCCTCAAGCTGTGTGGAGTAGCAAACAGTCTTGGGGCTCAGTCCCTCAGACAGGGTGGAGCAACAAACAGTCTTTCACCTGGCCTCCTGGCTCAAGCAGACAGCAAACAAACTCAGGCCTCTTGGCCTAAGGTGAGTAGGCGGCCACCCCAGGAAGCGGCGTGACCACAGGGGGTAGGGGGACTTGGGCCCACCCTACTCCACCAGGTCCTAGCCCAGGGCCCTGAGAGTGGTGGAGGGCTCTGCCACTGGATCAGTGGGGATCCCACCAAAACACACTGACAGCAAAACCAGACTAAAGACTGGATTCCCTGGGCTACTTCCTGCCACAATCTGGGGAGGGGTTCTGGTATCCAGGAATCCTCCGTTTCCTCAGAGTATTTGGCCACCAGCAAGCTCAGTGACTCCTCTCCTGATTCAGTCTTCTCTGGTTCAGTTGTAGGCCCAGGGGGCTGCAGTCAAGAGGTGTCTGCCTCCTTCCCTGGCTTCCCTTCAATTGAGCGGAGGCCCACCTCTTATACTTCCTGTCCTGCCTCGCTCCCACATTCCGGCATGAGGGCCAGGCCCAGCCTGGATCCATCCACCTGGGTGCAGAGAGTGGTCCCTCTCACTCCGGCTTAGAGGGATGCCACTCCACCTCACTACACCATCAGATACCATGAGACCTATAGATCCCAAATGCCATGGAAGGGCTTTCATCGAATCATTGGCAACACACCGCAGTGGCAGAATGCCTCCTGTATCTATTGCCTGGGGTCCCCTCTGCACACAGATAGATAGTGGAGCAAGGGGCCTTTGTATGGCTTTGTATTAATGTTCTTTGTATCTCTTTGCATTAATTTTAATATCTCCATTGCACTCATGGTAAACAAGTACATTTCATCATCCTATTGTAGATTTCTGCATTGACAGGTGAAAAAACAGTGACTCAGCTCTGTTCTTTGAACCTTGGGCTACTCCACTAACCCGCACCCTCTGTCTCAATATCTTAAATAATTTGAAAGTACCCTTTCATATATAGGGCATTTCTCTAGCCATTCAAGCTCACCCTTATGCTCAATGACATGAAAGAAGAATGCAGTTCTACACAGTAAGCATAGCTCTCATTGACACTAGGTACATTATGCTAATTATTGTTTTTGCTAATTCGCAGTGATTCAGTGGTCTAATGTCAGCACATTGCACTTCCATGGACTGTATTTTCAGTCCCAAGCTCAGGCCTGGCCTAATATGCAGGCAAAAGCACTAGTGTGGATACAGTTATACCAGCCAAAAAGTCCTTTTGCCAGTTTAACAAATACCAGTTCCCCAAAATAAGCTATACTGGCAAAAGGAGTTTTTTTTCCCTGTGATGGCATATACCAGGGATCGGCAACCTTTGGCATGCAGCCCATCAGGGAAATCTGCTGGCAGGCTGGGAGGGTTTGTTTACCTGCAGCGTCTGCAGGTTCAGCCGATCGCAGGTCCCACTGGCCACAGTTCGCCGTTCCAGGCCAATAGGGGCTGTGGAAAGTGGTGGCCAGCAAATCCCTCGACCCACGCCGCTTCCTGCGGCCCCCATTGGCCTGGAATGGTGAACCGCGGCCAGTGGGAGCTGTGGTCAGCTGAACCTGCAGACACTGCAGGTAAACAAACTGTCTCGGCTCGCCAGCGGATTTGCCTGACGGGCCGCATGACAAAGGTTGCCGATCCCTGGCATATACAAACCCCACACTAGGCTGGAAGAGGTTAAAGGGCAGTACTGGGCCCAGGTAGCCCCATCCCTCCACCCTGCAAAGCATGCTCCAACTTGAGAAGGGGTTGAAAAGGGAGCAATCCAGCTCAAAAGGGGGAAGAATACAGACCTACTCTGAAGGCTCCTGTCAAAAAGGGCTGGAGAAGCCTCCCTGAGGGACAAGGATTATATGCTGAGCCCAGTTGGGGCTAATGGTTTGGTTTCTTTTTCATTTTCCTTTTTTTTCTTATCTGGGACCAGAAGCTGAGGGACCAAAGCAGCTGTAGAAAGTGACCTATGGTGGGTAGCTCAGAGGGACCCTGGAGGACAAATGTGCTGGCCCTCCTACGGCCCTGGGTTGTAGCCTGATGAAATGGGCAGGCTTGCGCGCCCCTACCACTGCCCCAAGACTGGTTGGCACTAACCACTAGGCCACCCAGTCCACAAAGGGCCCTATTACTTTACCAGTATAAACTGTGTATATATGAGGAGGGTTTTCTAGTATTGCTATACCGACAAACTTTTTACTTTCACTCCCCAGTCCATCTGGGACCTATGTGCTGCGGTGACAATCAGCAAACTGTAGTTTTCAGAAACCCTTGTCTGACCTTGCACTTTCAAATTATAGCACATATTCTCACACCTGCTTTAAGAGTCATCTGGGCATGATGGCTCTCTTTCCAATACCGAGAAAACAATCAACGGTATCCATGGAATTGCTTTACTGCAAGAGAGAAGCAGTTAACACTTTTCATCTGAGCACACAAGAAGGACTTTCTGGTGAACAGCAGAATATTCTGGCTTTTGTTTTTCTGCTGTGACATTAAAGAGGAATGATACAACAACTTGATCTCTCTGAACTTAAACTCCATTTTGCCACCAATCTTTTCTTCCCATGAATAATATGATGCAATTAGATCTGAAGTTATCATTCCTGCAAAGTGACAATTCCCATGTTCATATTAACAGATACTCCAACGCTTAGGGGTATTGTGTTACCTAAAGCCCATTGTTAGAGTTTTGGCAAACAAATATTACCCCTGAGTGTTTTCTGGATTGCATAACATCATTACATCTGGTGAGCGTCTAAGCCAAGCAATCCTCATGTCCTTGATAGCAGCTGTTATTACCACTAGGGTAAAGTAGGCTATAATTTCCCATAATGTCAGCAAAAGAAAACTTCTCCCCATAATATTTTTATTACCATATACATTTAACCGCTAGCACAACAAAGTGTGTGTTTTGTCAGGACTGAACATTACAAATTAACAGGGGTAATATAAAGTTCGTTGAGACCATCTGTGTTTCCTATATAATCTTAGATTTGTGAGTAAAGAGCAACCCACTTCTTTTTTGCAGATATCTTTTTTATTAAGCATCCAATACCTCTAATATCCAATGACTACTAGTCAAAGTATACTTTTGCATTTCCTACCAGAATTCCTTTTCTAAGTTCCACGTTGGTTTTTCATCAATAAAGATAACATCTTTTTGCTTTATGCACAATGGCCAATAATAACCAAATCAGAGTACATTTACCATCTTTTTCATTGTGATTTGGTAGCCTATCTGGAACACAACAAGAAGCCAACAGAGAGCACCAAAGTGAGAGTTCGACAAGCAAAAAACGAGGTACAGCAAGCAAGCAGACACTGTGCAAATCACTACTGGATCAAGCTCTGCGAAGAGATACAGACAGCTTCAGACACAGGAAACCTCAAAGTCAGGTATGATGGCCTGAAGAAAGCTCTAGGCCTTACTGTCAACAAGGTTGCCCCTCTCAAATTGCACAGCAGTGAAATCATTACTGATAAAAACAAGCAGTTGTCTCGTTGGGTTGAACACTATTCAGAGCTATATGCACAAGAAAGAAACATCACCATTGAATCACTGGACTAAATACCAACTCTACACGTCATGCCAGAGCTAGATGTGGCACCCACTGTAGAAGAGCTAAGCAAGGCAATTGATACACTATCAAGTGACAAGGCTCCTGGAAAAGAATGCATCCCAGTGGAAATCCTCAAGTGCTGGAAAGACAGCCTATTACCATATCTTCATAAGCTGTGACTTAAATGCTGGAAAGAGGGTGAAGTACCACAAGAGATGTGTGATGCAAACATTGAGGACCCATTGGTCCAAGGTGAGCTGCGACCATTCCGGCAGGAAAGCACACACCCGATTGGAGAAAGGAGGCTTTATTGGGGATAGGTCCCTACTGAGAACTGGCAGGGTACCCCCGAGCGTCCCATCAAAAACACCTTTTGCCCGCCTGCTTCTCCTTAGAAGACCCAAGCTGAGGGGCAGGCTGCGATTGCTATTGCGGGTGCGTTATATAGTCCTGCTGCTTTTTGTGGGAGGCCTCATACTTTGGGAGGGTGACCTGGGCGGGAGCCTGCTGCGGCTTGAACTTGGGTCTTGCCGGAGAAGGGACATAGAGGCCCAAGGTCTGGAGGGTCGTGCGGAAGTCTTTCATGCCATGCAGCCTTGTGTCTGTTTCCTCAGCAAACAGAGCCTTCCCGTCAAAAGGGAGATCCTGCACTGACGACTGCTCTTCGCTGGAGACCCCAGAGAGCAGAAGGCATGACACCCGTCTGATGGACACTGCTGAGGCCATGGACCATGCGGCCGTGTCCACTGCATCAGAAGCGGCCTGCAGGGATGCCCTTCCTCCATGAGCGTCTTAAACTGCTTCTTATTGCGCTCCCGGAGGGAGTCCTCAAACTTGGGGAGGGATTCCCAGGGGTTAAACTCGTAGTGACCCAGGAGAGCCTGATGGTTTGTTACTTGTAGCTGAAAGCTTGAAGACGAATAAACTTTTCTCCTGAAAGAATCCATCCACCGACAGTCTTTGTTCTTAGGGGTTGGGGCTGGTTGCCCCTGCCGCTCCCTGTGGTTGACCAATTCAACCACCAAGGAGTTGGGTGCCGGGTTGGTATACAGATACTCGTGTCCCTTTGTGGGTACAAAGTACTTGCACTCCACCTTTTTAGAGATGGGAGCCAACAAGGCTGGTGTTTGCCACAGGGCATTTGAAATTCTTGCCACCCCTTCATGGAGCGGCAAGGCCACCCTGCCCAGTGCTGAGGGGGACAGCACATTGAACAGGGAGTCTGAGGGCTCTTCCATCTCCTCAGCCTGGAGGTGGAGGCTCACTGCCACCCTTTTTAGGAGCTCTTGGTGGGCCCGGTAGTCCTCCTGCGGGACGGAGGGAGGTGGGGCCGCAATCAGCTCCTCCGAACGGGGCGAGGCCAGTGTGGTGCTTTGGGTGTCAGCCAGCACCGGAGGATCCACCACCTGTTCGGAGTCCAGGCACGGTACCGATGACACAGGTCCCACCGACCTTCTTTCTGGTGGTCTAAAGATGGATACTGACGGTGCTTCCAAGGCCCCAGCCACCGAGCAAGCCTCCACCGGGGGCTGCGCCGGAGGCCACGGTGCCCACTGGTACCACTGGGCTGGCCACGACACTCGGTGCCATTGCACTTGCTTAGGCACCGGCGGGGCTGGCTGTTCAGGCTGGCTAGCCTGGCCTGTAGACGGGCAGCTGTGAAGGGAGGCCGGGCTGGTGTATGATCTGCTGCTGCCTCTGGACCGGGAGTATCGTCGATGCCAAGATCTACATCGGTCGCTGGGTGGTGAGCTGTGTCGGGAACGGTCCCTCGACCGAGACCGGTACCGGGCTGGTGGCAACTGCGGTGATCCCAGTGGTGGCTTGCTTCTGGAGCTTGGGGCCGACATCGGTGGAGCTCCGGGCACCAGCATGGACATGTTGTCCCTGGCCGCCTGGAGGGCTTCAGGTGTAGATGGCATCCGGACATCCGGAGAGGCCTGCTCTGAAGGGGCCGGGCTACTCCGCTCAATGTGAGTCAGAGGCCTAGGGCCAGATGGGGATTGAGGACTACCTGACATGGGCCTAGCCTCCATCCCTGACTTCCCTCGGTGCCGTTGCAAAGAGGGAGTCTTTCCAGTCCTCTTGGCATGCCCCGTGGACGGAGAGTGGTGCCGACTGGATGATGGTACCAGAGGGTCTCCATGTACCGACACCAAGGTGCCGGGTACCGGTTCAGAGCGGCATACTGGGGTCGGGGCCAGCACTGACTCCATCAGGATGGCCCGGAGCCTAATGTCCCTTTCTTTTTTAGTCCGGGGCTTGAAAGACTTGCAGATCTTGCACCTTTCGCTGATATGGGTTTCTCCCAAGCAGCGCAGACAATCCGCGTGTGGGTCGCTCCTTGGCATAGAGCGTCTACAAGAGCCGCGCAACTTAAAGCTTGGGGTGCGGGGCATGCCCCGGCCTGGGCTCAGTGACTAACTAAACTAACTGAATTAGCTAACTGACTTCAGGTACTACTGAACAAACGAAGAGTTCTGGGGTCGAGCTGCAGCAAAGCTGGAGCCGGTTCCGACGCACCTTCACTGACGGCAAGAAGGAACTGAGGGTGGGGGAAGCGCAGCCACCCCCCTTATTCCGTGCCAGGCAGGCGCCGCTCCAGGGGTTGTAGGGGGGCGCTCTCCCCTATGGGTACTGCTAGGGGAAAAACTTCTGGCACCGGTGCACGTGGCAAGTACACACACCTCTTGTGGAATACACATGAGCAATCACTCGAAGAAGAAAAGAGCCTATAAGAAGCAAGCAGTTCCCAACCAAGATACATATATTTGTAATAACTACCAAAGATCATTCAAATCTCAGATTGGACTATTCAGTCACTGTGAGACATTGCAAATCATCTACATCCTGGGGTGCAGTTCCCACCATCTCTCACAGATGAAAGGATGCCAACAGAGGTAGTGATTTATGAGAGAGAAAGCAGCATTTAATTAGATCAACTGGCCCTGCAGAAAAACAACAGCACAGTTAAGCAAAATAAACAAAAACGACAGGGAAATCTCAGGGTATATGACATAAATATTTGAGAAGGAAACTTTTCAAACTAAAGGCCTTAGTGAAAACAATCAATCAGTCTCCAACAGAATGAAAACTGCAATGTATTACTAAATAATGCAGGACTGCCTGTATCTCTCACCCTTATAATTTCATCTTGACACAGGACAATACACTTTACCAACTACAACTTCTAAGAAAAATATCAAATTTCTTTATTTTGTATTCCAAGTCAAAGGTTATAGCAATAGGTACTGTCGCTTAATTCTCACTTATGTTTCACAGAATGCTGGGCACTGTAAATGGCTACAGATAGATTTGACTATGTTTTGATTTTAGAAAAACCTGAATCGTGTTTTGTCTTGTTAAATACAAAAGAAAAGCCACCCTGGCTTTAGGTGCTTTTATATTCATGATTTACAGATCTATAATTTTGTACCTTTTTAATATACATGCTTTCCAGTTTTCCCCAGCTTACTTTTGACATCTTCAAGAAAAAACCATCATCTCCTTTTCCCCTTTAATTCTTGCCATGGTTCTAGGACTAGGAAAGGTATAAAATAGGAAAGTGGCTTGCTGTCTACCTCCACTATTTTTCCTGCAGTAAGATGATAGGTGCCCTCAGCACCTTCTGAACTCAGGCCCTCCTTTGTCAAATAATTCATTCAATGACTAGTATTCAACAATTGAACAAAAATTGGACAAAGAAACCAAAAAAGTGAACGTTGATAAATAGCACATTCATCTACTAGTACTGAGCCAGCTCTAATTAAATCATACAACTTTTGTGCAGACAAAGTACAGATCTTTTCCCTCTTGCTACTGACCCAGCTGCTATACTTTTGAAACCCCCTCAATGTTTACATGAACTGAGAAATGGAAAGCAAAACACTTTCTAAAGCTAACTTCAGAGAATAGCGAAGTGATGCTTTTTTTGGCGCTAGACGATTAAACACTGCCTTTTCTCTCATGATTTCCTTTAATGGTTCCAGTCAATTACATTTCTATAGTTAACAGTTTGGACTCCTATAAGAGCAAACAAAGTCCTTTCTTATTCTTCATCACCTTTTTGACGATGAGGTCTTCAGGGTAGGGACTGTCCTGATATCTCTGTCTGTCATAGTACTCAGCAAAATGGAATTCTGATTCTAATTACAGCCTTTGGGCACTACCAAAATATCAGTGTTTAATAAATAACAATTGTGTGTTTCATTTAATTCTGTTGTTTGGAAGAGACATAAGAACATGATATTGCCCACAAAGGCTCTGTTTCCAGAAACTAGGAGCATTAAGCCTGTTATCCTGGCTAAATTCCAATAGTTAATTACATTCTGCGTACTATAACTCCTCTGTCACTTTAATTAGATATTGCCTAGCCATGCACTGTTTTGTGGTCTTGCAAGTAATAATGGCTTCCATCTCCTGCAGTGGAGTCACCTGCTTTTCACTGGTGAGTTAAGCAATGTGATCCACATTTCCCAAGGAAGCACAATAAAAAATGTTGTCATTGTCAAACAAAACAACACTGAGCTAGCATAATCCTCTAGGACTTCCAGCACAGTTTTGTGAACAGTTGTCATTTTCCATTGTAAACTCATCAGAGTAAGGACTGTTTCTTCCTTCCTACCTTGAAGAGTTCAAAGCACGCTATCAGCACTTACATAATGAAGCAACAATATAAAAGTATACAAGATCTGCTGAGGCTTGGTAAAAACCCTGTATAAATCACTTAAGGGCACACTCCTGAAAACACTTATGCGCATGCTTCACTTTAATGTGTTAACTTCAGTGACTCTACTCATGTGCTGAAAATGAAGCATATGTGCTTGCCAGATTGGGGCCTAAATGACCATCACAGGAATTTCATTAGAATCTGTCTTCTTTTCTATGCAGTTGGCACACAGTTAGCACTACTGCTAGGAGATTTTTATATATACTTTGGTGGCTTCTCGAAACATGCAATTTATAATCTTGAAATCATATAGAATGCTCTCCTCAGACACATCATTGTAAGAGAAACTTCCAGATAGGAATGGTTAGAACAGCTCCTGCTAGCATAGGCCGGTGGAAAGCTTTCATAAGTGCTGCCATAGTGGGTCAGCCCATGGTCCATATTGCTCCTATTCTGTCTCTGACAAGGGCCCATACCAGAGCAGGGGAGGCGTGTACAGAACATGCAATTATGGAGTGCTCAATCTGTCTTCCACTCCTGGCTTCTGGCAGTCAGAGGTTTAGGGTCGCCCCAAGCATGGGATTGCATCTCTGAACATCTTGGCTAGCAGCCATTGATGGGCCTCCCATCCATGATATATCCAATTCTCTTTTGAACCCAGTTGTGCTGAGTTCCATAGGTTAGCTGTGCATTGTGGGGAAAAATACTTCCTTTTGTTTTTATTAAACTGGTTGCCTATTAATTTCATTGGGTGACCTCTGGTTTTTGTATTGTGTGACAGGGTAAATAACACTTCTCTAGTCACGTTTTTTGGCACCATTCATGATTTTATAGACCTCTATTATATCCCTCCTTAGTCATCTCTTGTCTAAGCTGAATAGCCCTAATCTTTTTTAGTTTCTATCATACGGAAGCCATTCAATATCCTTGATGATCTTTGATGCCCTTATCTGAACCATTTTCAGTTCGACTGTATCCTTTTTAAGATGAAGTGACCAGAACTGAACACAGTATCCAAGGTTTTATATTGGATTTATATTTTCTATCCCTTTTCTAATAGTTCCTAACATACTGTTAGCCTTTTTGGCTGCTGCTGCGCATTGAACTAAAGTTTTCAGAGAACTGACTCCATGATCTTTTTCTTTGGTGGTAACAGCAAATTTAGAACCCTTCACTGTAGATAGAAAAGGAGTACTTGTGGCATCTTAGAGACTAACCAATTTATTTGAGCATTTAGGATTAACTTCTTCCAATGTGCATTACTTTGCATTTATCAACATTAAACTTCATCTGCCACTTTGTTGCCCACTCACAAAGTTTTGTGAGGTTGGTCTAACTTTTTGATCTCTGCTTTATCCTTAACTGTCTTGAATAATTTTGCATCATCTGCAGATTTTGCAACCTCACTATTCACTCCCCTTTCTAGCTCATTAATGACTATGTCAAACAGCACTGGTCCTGGTACAGATTCTTGGAGATCCCCTCTCTCTCCATTGTGAAAATTGACCATTTATTCCTACTTTTTGTTTCCTATCTTTTCACCAGTTACCATAGGTGCTGCAACTAGGGGTGCTGCGACACTGTCTGGCTTGAAGTAGTAATAACCACCCAAATAGATTATTTCAGCCTTCAGCACTCGTACTATAAAAATTGTTTCAGCTCCTCTGCCAGTTACTGATCCAGGAGAGGATCTTCTCTGTTAATCCATGACTGCTTAGTTTGCTTAAGAGCCTTTGGTAAGGGACCTTATCAAATGCTTTCTGAAAATCCAAGTACATATGTCAAGTGGATCAACCTTATCCATGTTTGTTGACTCCGTCAAACATTCTAATAGATTGGTGAGGCGTGACTTCCCTATATAAAAGCTGTATTGACTGTGCACCAACAAATTGTGTTCATCTAGCTGTCATGTTTCCTTTAGCTTACCTGATAAAATGCGTGCCTGCGGAACATGGGTGTCAATTTGAGTCCCAGAGTGATGTCTGCATCATAGTACACACCGCTAATTAGCTAAATTTACTCACAATGTCTGGCCACCAGCAGAGGCCACAATGTCTGTAATAATTCCTTCAGTTGTTATAACTTTTGTTTTTCTATGTGCAGTTTACTGTGGATAGTGTGCACTAATACCATTCATGGGTATATGTTATTGTAATATTGTTATTTTTGTCCCATCACAAATATTAACATCCTCTTGGGTAGGTTAAATTATCTTGCCTCTTTGGCTTTTGCCTCTAATAATATCCAAGCTCTGGCGTTTGCTTCCTCATCTTTTAATATCAGATTTGATGCATTTTATTTCACACTAATTGAAAACTTTTCAATTAGTGCAAAATAAAATTCACTATATTGCTATTGATCAAATGCTCTTGATTTATTGTAAACTACTAGATATTTCATATGAATAGAACCACTATAGATATTAATCCAGTTTCTATTGTACTGGACTATGGACATCATATGCCAGTAAGTGCATTATGAAATTGAGCTCAATTGAATGAGTTCTGTTTTGAAAGTGCTAGTAAACAGGTGGTTTTCATCAAAGGACTCAGATAATTTGTTTACATCTGCTTTCTTCTTGGCAACACACACATAAAAGTTAACATTTGTTTCATGGCAAAAATGAAATTCTTTTTGGATTGCAGCTTGTTTCTTATGTTCCTGATTTTGGAGGGAGACTGACTGATGAGTTAATACTTCTCTGGTACAAAACCAGCTGAGTGTCTGAAGAGACATGCCAGGTACCTGCTTCTCATTTGGTAGGGCAAGAGGGAGATTAGCAACATTAAAATAACCAAGCCCAGATTAGTGAGCTAGTGGAAGTGGCTCTCAAGCCTGAGGGATCAGACTTCTCCTGATTTAATGATAACACTAGGGTTTATTAAAAATAACTTTCTTCCCACTTCACAGGGCCAGTCTCTGTGTTATATTACAAAGGAAGAAACAACAAATCTCTACCATATTGTCAGAGATGATTGAATAGATGGTAATAGCTTCATTGTTAGAAATAAATCCATAAAGATTTTAATATCTTTGTGCAAAAGAGTAAAGAAAGGTATTATCAGGATTTTTTTCAATTGTTACTCCTTTTTGACCCAAACAGTTAGCCAAAATTCATGGCCCTGTACAGTGATAAGCTGCCAAAATCTTAACAACCAGTTCCCTATAAAAAGTTCTGATTTAAGGGATGTGCCCCAGTATGTATTTTTTCTAAAACAGGGTTATCATACGTCCGTATTTTCCCGGGAGGAAGTTTTAAAATTTAAAAATGCCTCCCGGACGGCGATTTAAGAACCAAAAAGCCTGACCTGTCCGGGAAAATACGGATGTATGTTAACCCTGCCTAAAGTTCTTTTTTAAAAAGATGGGCCCGAACTAGAAATGAGCTCCGTTTCACATGTGTGGGTCCCCGCCACTCCCTGCAGGTGTGCTAGGGTGACCAGATGTCCCGATTTCATAGGGACAGTCCCGATTTTGGAGTCTTTTTCTTATATAGGCTCCTATTACCCCCCACCCCCTGTCCTGATTTTTCACACTTGCTGTCTGGTCACCCTAGGGTGTGCACATGTGTGGGTCCCAGCTGCTCCCTGCCCCCCTCATTGAAGCAGGTGTGCAGGGTTACTGCCCTGGGAACTACAGGGCACCAGTGGACGTGGAGCCAGCTGCAGACAGGGACGTGGGCATGGCTAGCTGGAGGCAGGGGGGAGACGGGCTGGCTGTGGGCAGGGCAGGGGGTGCGGCAGGGGCTGGCTGCAGGCAGGGCAGGGGGTGTGGGGATGGCTGGACACAGGGGCTGGCTGCAGGCAGGGGGTGGCTGGAGACGGGCTGGTGTGGGCAGGGAAGGGGGTGCAGCAGGGGCTGGCTGCAGGCAGGGGGGTGCAGGGGGTGGCTGGAGGCAGGGGCTGGCTGCAGGCAGGGGGTGTGGGGGTGGCTGGAGGCAGGGGCTGGCTGCGCGCAGGGTGGTGGGTACTCATGGGGAGAGCAGCAGGACGCAGCCCAGGCCCAGCAGAACAGCCGGGGACCCACCAGGCAGCAGCGGGAGCCCCAGGGCCAGGGGTCAGGGGAACAGCGGCAGCATCAGGGCTTGTGCTCAGGGCCAGGCGGCAGCCCACGTCTCCCGCAGCGCAGTGCCCCAGGCAGCCGGAGGAGGAATTACATCACTTCCCGGCCGGAGCCCATCAAAGCCTCAGCGCCCCCTGCAGGGAAGCGAGTTAAAAACTCGTTCTAAAACTGCTTCAAAATTTAACAGCCGGTTTGAGTGAACCGGCTCCAGCTCACCACTGGGCCTGTAGGATGTTTCCATTAGGAGGAGAAATTGATGATGGAGTCAGGGATTTCCTTGTTGCAATGCTGCTTGTTTACAAATGTAACCCTTCTGCCCGTCAGAGTTGGCAGCAACAAGTTGCCAGGTTCAGTATCTAGGGGATCCATTCCAATAACACCATGCAAAACCGGCTCGAGCCCCCACCCAGTGACCTGGGACAAATATATACCATCCCCGCTGGGCACCTCCAAGAGACAATACTTCCCCTCTCGCAAGCACAGAGTCTGAGTGTAGCAAAAACCTTTTTAATAACAGAGAGAAACAATGTGGCATTATGTTGTGGAAACACCACCAACAGGATTCATAAAACAACACATGAGCAAAAAACCCACCCCAAGCAAATTGGGGCGTGTCCTTTCCCTTTGGTTCTTGAGTCCAGCAACCCCAAATCACCCAAAGTCCCAAAATTCCAACAACCCAAAAGTCTCTGTCCCTGGTCAGGGCAGCCCCAGAGTTCAAAAGTTTATCTGCAGAGTTTTACCGCCCAACCTGGGTGGAGATGGGGGGAGGGGGAGTTTAAGGGGCCCCTTACGTGGTCCAAAGCTGATTGCCCCACCTCTCCATGGGGCTGTGCTCTGCCAGCCGCCCCCATGAGCTGCTTCAGGCATCCGACGAACTGCTCTGCTCCAAGAGCTGCTCTGCTCTGCCAGCCGTCCTGCAAACTACTTCACAATAAGAAAAGGAGTACTTGTGGCACCTTAGAGACTAACCAATTTATCTGAGCATGAGCTTTCGTGAGCTACAGCTCACTTCATCGGATGCATACTGTGGAAACTGCAGAAGACATTATATACACAGAGACCATGAAACAATACCTCCTCCCACCCCACTCTCCTGCTGGTAATAGCTTATCTAAAGTGATCATCAAGTTGGGCCATTTCCAGCACAAATCCAGGTTTTCTCACCCTCCGCCCCCCCCCCCCACACAAACTCACTCTCCTGCTGGTAATAGCCCATCCAAAGTGACCACTCTCTTCACAATGTGTATGATAATCAAGGTGGGCCATTTCCTGCACAAATCCAGGTTCTCTCACCCCCTCACCCCCCTCCAAAAACCACACACACAAACTCACTCTCCTGCTGGTAATAGCCTATCCAAAGTGACCACTCTCCTTACAACGTGCATGAAAATCAAGGTGGGCCATTTCCAGCACAAATACAGGTTTTTCTCACCCCCCCACCCCCATACACACACAAACTCACTCTCCTGCTGGTAATAGCCTATCCAAAGTGACCACTCTCCTTACAACGTGCATTAAAATCAAGGTGGGCCATTTCCAACACAAATACAGGTTTTCTCACCCCCCCTTTTCCCAAAAAAACACACACAAACTCACTCTCCTGCTGGTAATAGCTTATCCAAAGTGACCACTCTCCCTACAATGTGCATGATAATCAAGGTGGGCCATTTCCAGCACAAATCCAGGTTTTCTCACCCCCCCACCCCCAAACACACACAAACTCACTCTCCTGCTGGTAATAGCTCATCCAAAGTGACCACTCTCCCTACAATGTGCATGATAATCAAGGTGGGCCATTTCCAGCACAAATCCAGGTTTTCTCACCCCCCCACACACACACAAACTCACTCTCCTGCTGGCAATAGCTCATCCAAACTGACCACTCTCCCCACAATGTGCATGACAATCAAGGTGGGCCATATCCAGCATAAATCCAAGTTTAACCAGAACGTCTGGGGGGGGGGGGGGAGGAAAAAACAAGGGGAAATAGGCTACCTTGCATAATGACTTAGCCACTCCCAGTCTCTATTTAAGCCTAAATTAATAGTATCCAATTTGCAAATGAATTCCAATTCAGCAGTTTCTCGCTGGAGTCTGGATTTGAAGTTTTTTTGTTGTAAGATAGCGACCTTCATGTCTGTGATTGCGTGACCAGAGAGATTGAAGTGTTCTCCGACTGGTTTATGAATGTTATAATTCTTGACATCTGATTTGTGTCCATTTATTCTTTTACGTAGAGACTGTCCAGTTTGACCAATGTACATGGCAGAGGGGCATTGCTGGCACATGATGGCATATATCACATTGGTGGATGTGCAGGTGAACGAGCCTCTGATAGTGTGGCTGATGTTATTAGGCCCTGTGATGGTGTCCCCTGAATAGATATGTGGGCATAGTTGGCAACGGGCTTTGTTGCAAGGATATATGCAATATATCTTCAGGCTCCCCCACTACTTAACACAACACTCAGCTTGTAGTAATTTTAGCTCTTTTGTTATTTCAGCTTGTAGTAGGGGAGCCTCAGTGGTGGTACACCATTAGCCCAAAGTGAATTCAGCTCAGCAGCCTGTAACTAGACTCCTCATAGAATCAAAATTAGCTCTGATATTCCACAGTGGAGAGAGGAGGAAGTGCAATTAGCATGTAGGAGCCCATACCACCAAGTATTAATACCGGTCTCCAACCTCTCTCCCTTCACTGGGTTTTAGAACCCATGACCCTTGCCTAGCGAGTGCTGCTTAGTTGATGGTAAGTCCCTCCATCATAACAAAAGGCCAAGTACAGTTCCACCATCCTTGATTCACATAATCAGGATAATAACAGTTTATTCCTGCCCCAATAACAGAGAAACTGGGGCTCCTACAGCAGCCAAAGTGACCATCTAGGCAGGGTGGGTGTGCCTATGCAAATGAGATCAGCCCCTGAAGTTCTTTTCCACAACCCACCATGACTCGCCACCAGATGTCAGGGTAGAGCTCATCCTGACTCTGCTTACACAAAGAACGTACAAAGTCCTTTTCCCCTGAACACAGTAGGAATCAAACAAAGGAGACTGTTCTCTGTTCACAGCTCCAACCCTCTTTTCAGCCAGCACCGTACATAAAAAGCCTCTATTTTGACATTTTCTCAGTGCCACGCTCCCAGTGCTTTCTCTAGCTGTCGTCTTGGTTTTGTGGTCGTTCTGTGTGTCTGTTTCCGTGGTGTTTCTCACTGCTTCTCTCAAAACACACCAGATACACCCAGCTCTACCAATCAATGACCTCGCCCCTGCATTTGTTATATCCATCCTCAGGGAAACTCTTTGGGCCACATGGTTCAGTTTCTATTTAAGCCTTGCTAGGTGCCTGTGTTTTGAGTGATGCACATATTGTTTCAGCTGTTTGTCTTCCAAATGCAAAAGCCTCATATCTTGGAAAACTAATGTCACAGGTTGGGTTAAAACTCATTGAAGCTGGTAGGTCTGCCTTTCAGGACAGGTATAAAAATCAATTGAGCTCCTTTATGGAACCAATGTCCCATGCCCAAAAGGCATGCAGCCTAAGGCGTTGATCCCTGTGGGATCCACATGGGTGCAGAAATCCCTGGTAGCAGATTTTATTGTAGGATCAGGCCCTAAATGGACAACGTAATAGTAAGCAGTGTAAATAAAGGTGAGATTTAAAACATCATGTTAATGCCATGATTTTGTATGTATTATTTTTTATTTCTTTTGTTTTTTATTTTATGTTCATGAGGAACCCTGTTCACCTTTGCTCAGTTACTAACTAATCCTTGTTCAACACAATGCCACATGTTGAGAATATAACAGTGGGTCAATACAGAACATTATGACACAGCTTGTGTTACAGTGTAATTAACGTTCTGGTCAGTGTGTATATTCTAGAAACTAATATTTTACTTGATTAAATTAATTTCTAGATTCTTATCTTTGGTTCATATTGATTTTGATATCCTGATGCTGACATTGTAGATTTAGTTACATAATAAAAGCTCTCTGAAAATGATTCTCAGTAATCCAGTCCACATCATTCCTAGACCCAAATTCAGTCTATCTCACCATATAGTGTAGTAAGCCTCCAGGGGTTGGGGAGTGGAGGACAATGGACATATTAATGAAAATCAGGTGTAACTCCACTAAAGGCCATGGAGTTACATCAGTCTAAAGCACAGTCTGGGTTCAGAATCAGGCTCATTGTGGGTATATTTTAATTGGGTATTGTAGTTATGGTTAAAGCTTTTCTTCTGCTTTTGGCACAAATTGTAAATAAACCTGAAATTACGTTAAGCCAGTTGCATTTCAGACAGTAAGATAAATAGCAATCAGAGGAAATGAAAGCAGTTGTTGTATTTCACTGGAATCCATTAACAAAAAATCATATTTTAAAATTATCTTTTTTATGCCAAAAACATCACATCAAATGCAAAGCAGGCAGTGTGCCTGTTTGGCTTAGATTTTAACAATCTTCATCAAGTAAACAAAAGCAGCCCATGCTTTGGTAACTTGCTTTTTATTCTTAATAATACTCTTGCTTTCTTACCTTTGTCTCTACAGGGCACGTTTTAACTTTTTACCTTTTTCACCAACTGTTGGTCTCTTTTGAGTGACACTGTCAATCCAACCCAACACCTTTTCATATGTTAAAAAAGGCCAAATTAGAAAAAAAGTTTGGCTATATAAAAAGGTGACTTCTATAAAATCAGCATCTCTGAAAGGAGTTAGTCTCTGAAATGGTCCAATTAAAAAAGGCAGAATTTGTGCTAATTGTTCCACTACCTGCTAATGAATCATGGGAGTTCTGAGTTAGAAAAAACATTTTCATGTTGTCTTGCTTTACTCTTTCTTTTCAAAAAACTCTTTTCTAAATTGACTGTCTAAGGATCAACATCATGGCAAATCCTAAAGTGAACTAGCCTCCTGGAAGATCAAACACCATCTGGATCGATCTCTAGCTAGATACAGTACTTAAGGTGGTCTGGCTGGATGTTCAATTTATGTCCATCATTGGCAAAGTGATCATGCCACTGAAGTTTTAGTGACCAGGTGATCTCTGGCCAAATAATGGCATTCCTTGGTAAACACACTTCATAATTCATTGGTCTTCCATTCTAACAACATGTCCATACCACAAAAGCAACTTAAATTGAATCAGTGCTGATGGAGGCAGCTGCTGGGTCCAACTACAAATATCTTCATTTCTGATCTTGCCTCAGGATGTCACACCTTTGTTATGGATTTACAAACCTTGCAGAGATTGGTTCTTGTACAAAACATGTTCACTTGGAAGGGTATGTTCTACAGAACCCAAAGCTCCAAAGGGAAATCTATACTTGCTTCAACTCCCAGTATCTTCTCAGAACCCCCAAGCTGCCCTCTTCCCTCTAGGCTTCAAAGATCTACCCACTTTCTATCAGATGTCTTCTGGGGGACCAGTGGCCTGATCATGGGGCAAGATTTGGCCCACTTTTCAAAAACTGCCTTTAAATTTGAGTCAGTCATTTTCCATCCAAAATCATTAATTCTCCCAGCACCCATTAGCATACAAACTAAATAGTTCAGTATCTAGCTACTTGATATTTTGGCATATACGTTGCTTGTGCATGCTAATTTGGGGGTGGAATTGAGGCCCTTTAAAAATCAGGCCCACACTTTGGTAAACCTGAAGTGTAATTCACAGAAACTAAGCAAAGTTTATGCTATTAAATGGTCTTTTATCGTGTTAAGGTGAATTAACAAAGCCCAAGGTTCACATTGCTTTAAAATTTGCAAGATAAAAGCTTTTGTGAACATTAGACTTTTCCATGGATGTTTTATGAACCAGTAATCACAGATTTTTGCAGAGCTCTCTATACTGTTACCGCAAATTAAACAGGACTTCAGGATCAGATTTTGTTTGTTTCTCTTTCCTTGCTGTTTTTTGGAGGGGACCATTACTAACTGTTTGGCTGCTTGTTTAATGTTTCATTTTTATTATCAATTGCTTTTTACTTAAAAAGCTTCATGTTTTTTTTAAATCTAAAAATAACAGTTTAATTGTGAAACCTTTTTTCAAAAGCAGATCTGTTTGAACAAAAAGTGGAAGGAATAGCAGTGAGAGTCTCACCCCGATTCTGGCCCATTTATTGCTGGGTAAAGGCCGGAGTGATGTAAAGAAGCTGCAGAACATAGGGCTTCAGAGATGCTGGGCAGTGCCAACTCCCCTAGTAAGCTAGGGACCGGCTGCAATAACTTAAACAGCCTCCCAGAGCTGTTGAAGCTACCCTGGAGGCTGCTTCAGTCCCCTATGCAGCCCAGAATCAGCCTAGGATGAGGTGGGCCTCTCTATGAGTTTGTGTTGCTTCTCCTCCAGCTAGAAATCTCACCCTATGTGTATGTGCACACGGGTATCTCATGTCAACTCCTCAGAAATACTGAGTCCAATCAGGTTACAGCAAATACTTACTTTAAAGATTCTGCTACACTTACTCCCACTTCGCAGTATCTCACTCATCAGTTAGTCCATTTCATAATTTTTTTCTCATAATTCAAAGGATTTCCTCAATCACCTATCCTTTCAGCTATTTATCCAAGTTTTTGGATCATGTCTATTGCCCTAATATTACCCCCATCAGTTTCGTTCCATACGCTCTGCCAAAGAAAAGAAAAGAAAAGAAAAGAAAAGAAAAGAAAAGAAAAGAAAAGAAACAGAGCAAGCACTGAAATTTTCAGGCCAAGTAGTAAAATTTCAAACAATTCTGAGTGGAAACAGGGTGTTATAATAATGGTAGCTGCTATAAGAATTTTATTTGAGTTTAAATGCCTCAAAGACAATTAAAACACTGAATGTGTTGTGAAACACAAAGCTAATGAAATTACATTATCAGTCTGAAATTATATCCGTGTAATAGAATTATTCTATTTTATATAGATTCTTAGACCACACTCATCACCGTGAGTGTGATTGCCTTCTGGTAATACATTATGCAAACAGACTGTGAAACTCTGTTTGAAGAAATAAGCAAGTTCCTTGGGGACAGAGTCTAATGCGGTCACGCATGAGGCCCAGGTAGTCCCAACTGTAGTCCATGGAACTAGTTGCAGAGAAAGGTGCAATCCCCTAGGGGATGTCACAATGATTTATTAAATCAAGCAATGGTCAACACAAAATATTGAAGGCTGTAGCCTATGATCTAGCAGAACGAGGTATGCCAAAGCACAATTCAACTAGAAACATGCATAATGAAACTTAGTGTACAATTGTTGTTTCAAATGATATTAATGGCACTAGAGCTAGTGAATTATCTGGGATTGCAGTTGAAAATGAAAAAGCATAAATAAAAGAATGTATGTGTTTACACAGATATACAATTCTAAACAGAAAAGAACATTTTAGTTGAGCTGAAGTTAGACAAAGAAAATAAATCAAATTTAAAAAAATGAATTCATGACTAAAAAGAGGAACATAATAAAAGAAATTTGATCATATTGAACCTGCTGAGACAAACTTGGGTAAAACATATTCAAACCACTCTCTCTATGGGGTGAACAAATTTAGTTTGAAAATGTGAGTGAATATAGGTTTATGAAAGAAGGATTATGAGCATTGGCTTGACTCCAGAATAATGCAGGCAGGCACTGTAAAAATTTCCCATAAATCTCTGCCTATGCACCTTAATCCAGATCTGCACGACTTCTATTGCGTCAGTCCTGGGTTTCTCATAAGCAGAAACTGCCAATCATGCCAGACTGCATAGTGGGTTGGGATGTGAACAGACTTACATGAGATCTCCACATTCATTTTCATCTGTGATTTAGGAAAAGATTTGATGTTTGTTTCCAGAGGTGAATGGTAACAATTCAGTACTGCATTAACTAAAAGAAGATAATAAACAAGATATAACCAAAGTAGGAGATTATAGGAGAGGAATCCTTCATCATTAGTTCTCTGTACAAATATTGGTTTATAATAAAAAGAGAAAAATAATAAAATTGTCTGAATAATAATGTTTGCTCAGTGATACAAGTTCCCTGTCTTTAAAGATGAAAAGTTGGTCAACATAAATTTGCTTTTGCCAGAATTGTCCAAAATTGTCCAAACTTTTGGGAAAGACAAGGAAAATTTTGAGCTTCACAGATTCAACAGGTAGAAATTACATTCTGTGACCTCCAGAACGAATAATAAGGCTACAAATACATATGTGTATCTTCAGACAAATCCATGTTTCTGTAACTGCTTATATAGCCCTCTGTACAACAACACACACTCAACCACAAAGGTTTCACAGTTGAAAACATTACATTCAAAGTGCCACCACATATTGAATTCATTCATGTCTGCTCTCTGCTATTAAATGTAATTTAAAAAGAGAAGTACTATGATATAGTTCCTCAGAAAATTAGTCAAACCGTACTACTATGCTCCCAAGTTGATCAATGCATTTCAATAGAACTGATTAATTTTTTGGCTTATTTTTCAAACAAAGCAACTAACAGTCACTTTTGGTTGATTTAGTCTTTTTCAACTGGTTAAATATTTTCAGATATAAGCTACCACCTTTCCAATTAATTTAGCTGATACCTAAAAGTAAACACTGAGCTAACTCCTGATTCTCAAGCTTATGATGCAACTTAACGTTGAACAGCTGATTGGATGTGAAATTCAATTGTGGCGCGAAGGCCCAGTATATGCCCCTTTGTACTACTTCAGCCCCACATGGGGGCTGTATGGAGGACCACAGATGAAGAGCTAACTAGGCCAGGGTGTCTGTATACGGGCTACATACTATGGAAAGTGTGACTACATGGGCTCCAGATATGTAGGCATGGGAAGGCTGGAATGTGGATGTCCTAAGGCCATAGGATCTGCATTTAAATAGATCCAGTGGACACAAGGATTCACACAGCTGGTATGAAGGGGCTGCAACTTCTGTCCAACTCATAGAATGGATAGCAGCTGCAAAGTCAGTGTTGCATAGTCACCTGCATACAGGGATAGATACCAACTATCCAACTTTTCTGCAGTCTTTCTGCAGTCACTGCACTGGGTGAGTGGATTGAGTTTCACCCTAGGTGAGTGTTTTTTAGTGGTTAATTTTCTTAGCATCATAGGTGGCAACTTTCTAATGAGCCAGGGGGTGCTCGATCCCCGCTCTGCGCCAGGCCCAGCCCCTACTACACCACTTCCCCCAAGGTCTCACCCCTGCCCAGCCTCTTCCCTCCCATCATCTGCCCCCACTCCACCTCCACCCCATTCCACCCCAACCCTTGCTCCTCCCTCCCCTCCAGTGCCTCCTGCATGCTGCAAAACAGCTGATCACGGCAGGCGGGAGGCACTGGGAGGAAGGGGGAGGTGCTGATCGGTGGGGTCACAAAGCTAATGAAACAAACAATTAAATTACATTATCAGTCTGAACTTATATCCGTGTAATAGAATTATTCTATTCTACATAGGTTCTTAAACCACACTCATCACAGAGGCAGCCCCTATGCTAGCAATATTGCACTAGGTGAAAACAACATTTGTCAGTACAGGTAACAGGATCAGCCCTGCAGGTTTTGAAAAGTGAGTATCAAACACAAAATATGCAGCTAGAAAACTAGTTCAGTGATTCCTTGGTTCAAGTTAACTTTTAAACAGAAGCAGGTAAATAGTAACTAAATGAGACTGTCCGCCCCTTTCACACAAAGAAAAGGAAACCAAGTGCACAGACTCTGTATTTCCACACCGTCTTGCAAGGAAGAGGATAAAATCTTGGAACAGCCTGTTTCATACTTAACTAAAAATGACACCCACGTACTGAAATGAAAATGAATTCTGAAAGCTTTCTAGCAGACATATAATGAAACAGCAGGTGGCAGAGAACAAAAAGTACTGTCCTTGCACAATAAATTAAATTCATGTATTCTGTGGAGTTAGAAATATTTAAAGGGATATTGTCTACCAGGAAAAAAAAATCACATTTGAAAATCTTTTACCTGCTATTGTTACAAGTAACACATAAGATTAAAAACATAGATTTTTACCCGCATCACAGCAGCAGAACTGCTGCTGCTGCTGAGTCTGGGGCCAGAAGGGTGTCCGCTTTCCCTGCCTGGAGCCAGGCAGCAACAGGAGCCAAGGGCGTGCCAGAGAACTTTTATTCTTTTCTCTCTCAGACTGCTGCACAGAGTTTGGAAATATCAGGAACTTGTGGAGGGCGGGACCCCTTTCTCTGCCTAGACATTTACATGGTCTCTCCATATCTTTTCACAGGGCTAGGAAGCTATAGGTGGCTGGATAGAGGAGCATCCATCTTCCCTCCTTAAACCCCCTGCCCGAGGCTTGGGAACAATGGGAGTGGAAGGGGCAATAGGAGGGACATTGTTCATTTTCTGAAACTCTTGCATACATCCCAAGGATAGTGTAGAAGCTGGAGGGCCTCAGGACAGTGCTGCTAAAAGGGAACCACAGGACTGGGTACAGAAGGAGCAGGAAGGGACCTGTCCAAGCCCTAGTGGACCTTATCTACCCTAGGATTTAAAGTCTGATGTTAATATGTGTTCACTAATCATAGAATCATAGCAACATAGGGCTGGAAGGGACTTCAAGACATCATCTAGTCCAGCCCCCTACATTGAGGCAGGACTAAGTATATCTAGACCACTCCTGCCTGGTGTTTGTCTAGCCAGTTCTTAAGAACTTCCAAGGCTGTGGATTCCACAACCTCTCTAAGTAACCTGTGCCAGTAATTAACTATCCTGATAGTTAGAAAGTTTTTCCTAATATCTTATCAATCTCTCCCTTGCTGCAGATTAAACTGATTATTTTTGTCCTACCCTCAATAGACATGGAGTACAACTGATCACTCTCCTCTGTGTAACACCATTTGACATTTATGACGACTGAGTTGAAAACTAATGTGCTAACATGTTGTAAAAGTCAATTATTAAAGGCAGTGTGCCTTGTCTACACGTGTGAAATTGGTGAAAGTAAAGTGTAGAGGAAGGTTTTGAAATCAGCTTGATTGTACAGAATAAGATAAAATATGAGTGTAAATGGCTCAATTGGGCCTCAAAGGCTGCTTTATCAAAAACATGATTTTTTAAAAAACTACTAAATTCAGGAGTCACTCAGCCCTTCACTGGAAGGGATCCAAAACACACTTGTCTACACTAGGAAAAATTATTTTGTTTGTTGCTGACAGATGACAGGCAGGGGTGCAATTTGGGGCTGAACACTCTTTAACTGAAAGTCTAGCCAAGGACAAAATGGCTTCAACACCATTTCAGAAAAAAAGAGATTTAAATTTAGGGCCCGCTCCCTTCATGTGGGAGCAATAGTGGGATTTTTTTTGTCAATATCCCCTAGGACAAACAATCTCTGGCAGTTTTAAACATCATTTCTAAAATGGTGTCAAACACTGCTTGTCCTTGGTTAAATTTACAGTTAAGTCATGCCTAGCACTGGTTCACCTGCACCCACACTTGACACCCATTTTTGGCACTTGCTCCTTTTCCTAGGGTAGAAAAAGCTAATGTGTTAATCTGCTGGTTACATAAGAACATAAGAATGGCCATACTGGGTCAGACCAACGGTCCATCTAGCCCAGTATCCTGTCTGCCAACAGTGGCCAATGCCAGGTGCCCCAGAGGGAATGAACAGAACAAGTGATACATCACCTGTCGCCCATTCCCAGCTTCTGACAAACAGAGGCTAGGGACACCATTCCTGCCCATCCTGGCTAATAGCCATTGATGGACCTATCCTCCATGGTTGTTCTCAAGGCTGGCTGAGACTGATCATTTATGGTTTACAATAAAATATCCTGTATGTATATTGAATTCCAGAAATCTGTAAGTGCAGTCTGAAGACACTTCACTAAAACACAGCTACTGTGCTGGCTAAAATTTTATATTTGTTTTACATAAAAAGATATAGGGAAACAGACAACAATGAAAACTGTTGTGAACTGCATGAAAAACAGGGGTTTTTTATGACTTCACTCATCTTGATTTAATTGCTGCATTGACCTTATGGTTTATTGGTCCCAAGATTGTACAAATATTTGTCTAGTTAAATATATAAAGAATAGGGTGTGGTCAGTTTTGTTAATTTCAAACAATGTAAGAAACATCCATGTGAGGGGAGGAGGGAAGAAGATAGGTTCCTTGCATGACTTGCATTGCTAGATATGAATAAATGTGCTGGAACAAACTGGCTCGGTTTCAAATCATATGCCATTTTCTCTCTTTTTCAAAAACATTGGCAGGTTTTTGAGCATTTGTCTTACTTTTCATCGTACAGCTGCAAGATTTAATTTGCTCCAAATGTTTCATGCAGAAGACAGACAGAATGAGTCTGGCCAATTTGCCCATCCCTTCTGTTGGAAAGGAAGATGTACAGGATCCATGCAATAATTGTCAGTTGTTCACTCCTGAATACAAACACCTCAAGACTACTTTTTTCTCCGATCAAGGCTCTGATTAGGAGTTTGTTAAACAAAGTCAATAGGTATTATCCTGAGCAATTTAGTCTCTATTTTAATTGCACTCTTGGGAAAATTATACGTGCCTAATTAAACCATTCTACTGTAGCCAAAATCTGCAAACCCTAAAAGCCATAGCCTGTAAACAAGTTGATAAAAAGTGCAAAGAGCAAGAAAAGTATGTTTAAATATCAGTCAGTAATCACTACAGAATGTGATCCTATAATGTGCCTAAAATATATAATCATTATAAACTCCTGTCATGCTATAAGGAAACAATTTTTTCGTCAAGGTTTCAGTAACTGATTTGGCTAAAAAGCAAAATGAAAATAGGAGGCTCTTTAAATGATTACTATCTAAAAGATCATTTCTTGTTCTTTCTTATTTTTTTTTAAATGTGAACTCCTTAGTTTTCTATAAATGTTTTTGAGGAGTCTGACTGTTTGCAGTGCTAAGGTAGATCATGATACATAGAAAGCAACTTAAAGAAATGAAGATAAACAGGTAAAGAGATAGGTTGTGTGAACAAGTAGAGTTTAATTCAAGGTTAGGAAGCAGATATACTTTAGCTGAAAACCAAGCCTCAGAAAAGCCTGTAATGACAGACAAAGGCTTGGTCTACATAACAAACTTATGTCAGTATAACCACATTGCTCAGGGGTATGGGAAATCCACAATCCTGAGCAACACAGTTATACCTACCTAACCTGTGTTGTAGATAGCGCTATGTTGATGGGAGGCCTTCTCGGGAGGTGGAGTGCCTTTGCCGATGGGAGAGGTAGCATCCTCACTAAGCTCTGCAGTGGTGTCACTGCAGCGCTGTAAGTGTAGACAAGCCCCAAGTAGTACTGACCCTTTTCCTGATTATGTGGCATCTCCATTACTGGAGGTTTGCATGGTAACCCACTCAGTATGATCCTCTGCTAATCTTTTTGTGGATGAATAGTTCTTTTGATCCATGCAGGATCCAAGATCTTCTTTTTCTGCCTCTTGTTCTGTTTCTATTAACTTTCCTGTCCAGTGCCTCACCCGCTGAACCTCTTAAAATATGCCCTGGAAATCAAATCTTTCTTTTCATAAGACCTCTGACTAGTGTTTGCTGAGTCTCAACAATCTCCCATACTTTTTCTTTGGAGATTTTCAGAATTCTTCTATCACACCATAATTCAAAGGATTGTAATGTCTTTATTATTGATTGTTTGAACGTCTATGTTTCATGGCCATAACTTTAACACAGGCCAAATGTAAGTTTTTAAGAGTTGGAATTTATTCTTAAGCTAGAAGCCCGGTGCCAACTCAGGTCAAGGCCTTATTGAACACTTACAAGTGCATAGCTGGAAACCAGTTTTGTTTACCTGTATGTTAGCATTAGCAAAATAGGGGTTGGTCGTTAAGCTGATAAAAATGTGTTTAGTGTTTATAAAATGCTTGTGGGATACTGCATATATTGATCTCACTTATACTTTCTATACTCCATGATATAAAGTTATATTGAGTGTTTGCATTGTAAACCTCTGTAATTGTATAACTCAACAAACAGAAAAAGAAGCATTGATTAAGGTTAAGCACTCACCCTGCATACAAGAATGACCACTGAAAGCAAATGACTCATTGTGTAGCATCAAAAGACAGAAACTTTGTTGTTTGCATTCCTAACTCCCTCCAAGAAGGGGAGACCTATGCATGAACTCATCCCATCAGTTTTGGGCTCTGGACAGGATGGGATAAAAATTCCTAACAAGGAGAAACTGGATCTCTTTGATGCTGTCTGGCCTCTGGGGGGCGAGGATTCCTAAACATAAGCATAGAGATCCCAATGCTGCTTGGCATGGGTTAGCCCTGAAAAAAGACATTTTGAATTGAGAAATCACTATTAACTCTGTCACTCTTAGGATTCAGACTGCAACTCATTTGTGTTATAAGCTTGCTTGATTTAACCAGTGAATAACTCCTTTATTTATTTTCCCAGTTAATAAACCTTTAGTTAGTGTATTACAGAATTGGCTACACGCGTTGTTTTTGGTGTAAGATCTAGGGTACCAACTGATCTGGGATAAGTGACTGATCTCTTGGGACTGAAAGCAATCTGAATGTGATGCGATTTTTGGTGTAGGAAGATAGCCTGGAGAGCCCAAGGAAACTGTGACTGGTAAGACTGAAATAGTGATCCAGGAGTTCACATTTGTTACTGGACTGGTGAAATCTAATTATAGAACACACCATGAGTTTAGGGTGTCTGCCCTGCTTTTGACAATATGCCTTGAGGTTGGCACTCACCATCATGAGCCACTCCAGACAGTGTGACAATCACCATAGTTTTTGTCTTGTCCACATTTAACTCTTAGACCAATATTTGTTGCCACGTTCATATATAACCTCCACTAACTTTGTCAGACCTTCTTCTAAATCAGCCAACAGCACTGTCATCTTCATAGTGAATGTTATTCACCCATTTTCCATTCATCTTAATACCTTCTTCACTTCCTTTGATTAATTTAATCAAATGGTCACTGTAAATGTTGAATAAAGTCAGTGACGTTATACAACCTTTTCTCACTCCTCTCTTGATCTCTGTTACATTTTCATTTTCATCTCCCATTATAATTGTTTCTGATTCCAGTATAATTGTTTTATTACATGGAGTTCAGATTCATCAATCCCTACAGAGCTAGACATGTTGAACAATTTGTAATAGTAGATTCTGTCAATTGCTTTTTGGAAGTCCATGAAACGCAAGTGTACTATTTTACCCATTTTATCTGATCTTTCTAATATGAGTGTGATGTTGCACTCCATATGATTTTATGAAAATATGCTAATGAGTGTGAATACAATGCAACTGGAATATGCTTCACGCAAAAGGTTTCTTGTAAGGTATCATTACAAAGCTTATAATCTACTGAGTGTGGTCATCCTATTTGTATAAATGTACCATTCTTGTATCTGAAACTAGAAATTTGAAATATAACTTTGAGGTCCTATTGTAATTACACAAAGTGTGGGCCATTAATGGTGGTTTGGAATCTTGATGGCTCCCATCAACTAGTACAATTGGTTGTAAATTGCTCTGTTTACTTGCAAGCCTTCCTGTGAGTCAGGCCAGGAAGAATGAAGGCTTGGGGTCTCACAAGACATGTGACCATGTCACCTGGTATTGGAATCCACCTTAAAGCTGGGGCTTGTCCATTTAGAAGGAGGGGTGGGAACCCAGAGAGACAAAAGATTCCCGCCTTGTGCCAAAGCTATATAAGGGGGTGGAACTGAACAAAGGGGGCTGCAGTCATGAGAAATCCCCTACCTACCACCTGAGCTGGAACAAGGACTGTACCAGGGGAAAGGATTGGGCCCAGACAGAGTACAGTCTGTGAAAGAAGCTTATTGGAACATCCCTGAGGGTGAGATTTTATCTGTAATCAGTTTCTTAATGTATTAGGCTTAGACTTAAATGTTTTTATTTTATTTTGCTTGGTGACTTACTTTGTTCTGTCTGTTATTACTTGAAACCACTTAAATCCTACTTTTTATACTTAATAAAATCACTTTTTGCTTATCAATTAACCCAGAGTAAGTAATTAATTCCTGGGGGAGCAAACAGCTGTGCATATCTCTCTATCAGTGTTATAGAGGGCGGACAATTTATGAGTTCACCCTGTATATGCTTTATACAGAGTAAAACGTATTTATTTGGGATTTGGATCCCATTGGGAACTGGGTATCTGGGTGCTAGACACAGGAGCACTTTCTAAGCCATTTTCAGTGAAGTCTGCAGCTTTTGGGGGATGTGGTTCAGACCTGAGTCTGTGTTTGCAGCAGGCTAGCATGTCTGGCTCAAGAAGACAGGGTACTGAAGTCCCAAGCTGACAGGGAAAACAGGCTCAGAAGTAGTCTCCGCACATCAGGAGGCAGTCCCAAGAGGATCTCTGTGACCCAACCCGTCACAGTGAGCTTCAACTTCATAATGGTGTTTATTGTGCTCTTTCCCCCTTTCCTTGGAAGGTTCTATAAATAGGACCTAGTAAAGTGAAGTAAAAATGACTTTTCAGGTTATGAAACATGTAATTCCTTTTCGGAGCGCTAAAATTAAATATTGTTCAGAGTTAAACAGTGCCCAGGTTCTAAAAAAAAAAAAAAAAAAAATTCAAAGTCCCAGAATTGCATCGTACCAGAAGTACTGGAACACACTATTCCAGCTCCCCAAAAGAGTTTTGGGATGGCATTCTAGCTCCCTAGAAAAGTGCTGGAAGAGTGTTCCAAGGCATTCTGGCATAGCTTAAATGCTGGAGTTAGAGAACTTTTGAAGAGATTAGTCCACAGAAGTTCTGTAAACTGCCTGATCATCCATGCAACACAAATAGCATAAAAGGATCTAAGAAAAAAGGAGAGGCGTTTTTGTTATTAAGGCCCCGACTGGGATTCAGAGATCTGGGTTCAATTCCTGTTTCTGCCACAGACAGGCAGGTATCCTGGGGAAGTTTGTGCTTTGCAGCGTGAGGTAGCTAAACTGGGAAGTTTGGGCTTTGTGCCTCTATTCCCCATCCGTAAAATAGGTATGGATTCATTTTCTCTCCCACCGTCTATTTAGATAATAAACTTTTTGGAGTAGAATCTTTCTCTTACCATGTGTTCATACAGACTCTAACACAATGGGACCCCAGTTTTAGTAATGACCCCAAGTGTAGTACAAATAATGAACAATACAAAACAACCCTATACGTAAATCTGCAGTCAGTATATTTACTGTACTTTTAGCTGAATCTCAGAAAATTAATTTGGAAGAGACCTATTAGCACATGTATCGATTGTTTCCTAAATTATATTTTGAGTAGTTATTTGAAACCAAGTTTTAAATGACTTAGGAGAAGAAGCTTCCAACACTCAACTGGGGAAACTATTACACAGACTAACAGAACTTATTTCTAGGGAATATTTTCTCTCTCTAAATTTTATCCCTTCCTTTCCCTCTTTAGTGATTACTTCCTTTAAAAACTAGCATTAATTTTCTCCTTCCCTCTCACACTCACCTCGTCATTGAAAACCATCAAGCAAATTATTGTTAAAAATCAAGCAGACTGTCCAGAAAATTAAGACTGCTCCTAATTTAATTGTACATTTTCTCTCTCATTCCTAATGGCCCACACAAGATTAATGTTCTGAATCTGAGCAATGTTGAGCATCTATAAATTCCCTTTGAAGCCAATGGGAGCTGCAGATGCTCAGCACCTTCCAGGATTGTGCCCTATGTTGAGTGTGGCTTGTTTAGAAATGCTCTGTGGAGAACACAGAAATGCAGTCCCTTGTAAAATAATGCTGGCTGAAAAACATGATTCCTAAGCCTTCCCCCCATGTTTGGCTCAGAGATGCTGACCCACTTGTAACAATGACTGCCTCCTAAAATATCTCTAGAAGATCAAACAATAACTTAAACACTGAGCAGCCCCCATGGTTGGTGTTTAACAGAAAGCTTTTTAGCTCTCACGGTCATATATTCCTCTGAATGGGTACAGGTAATATCACGTAGGAAGAGAAGAGACAAGGAAGATAGGGAGAGATGTGAGCTGGAACAATAAGAGCTACTTTTATACCTTGTTCTTGCAATAAAGAATAAAGAAAAATTAAACAATTCAATTTAAATCTCATTACCCGTTTCCCGAAGCCTATTTTGTACAACCGCATTTCTAACCTGTATATCTGAAAAGTATTAGCCGAGAACTTCTAAACCAGCCAGCAGCACCCTACACTATTTGCCAAGTTTTCCATTATTATTGCAGATCTTGCATCGCATTAATGTAGGGAATAGAGTATAATATTATGAGACAGAGGAGAAATATAAATTTGGAGAAGTAAACTTTGGATGTACTTGCATAAGAAGACGAGGATAAATATCTTAGAGTTTAGCCTGCTGAAGGCCTGATTTCTTATATGCAGCATTTTCTGATAACATCTTGGAAGCACTACTTTGCTATTTAACTCCCCACAGACCTCCCACAATATTGAATATTTGTGTTTATAGAAGATAATCTATTTGCATTGTAAACTCAGACCTAGTGGCACCGAGAAGTTAAGGGGACTGGTAGCACAAATCTTACATTATAACAAAGGACTGGGTAGAAAGCAGGTGCTGTGAGCTAAGCTTGTGGTTTGGACATTGCCCAATAGAGGTCCTCAGTTTTAACTCTTTTATACTGTTATTTCTCCTAAGGCTTGAATTAAAGTCACCACATTCATTTAATTAGTTTAAGGGCCTGGGAGTGAATTTGGAAATGCGCAAATGTTCAGTTTATTCTGATCAAATTTAGATCTTTACCATTCAGTGATGGACAGCACAAATTTCAAATGGAAATTCACTTATTTTTCACGTAGGCATTTTTCAGCTTGACATTCTTTTCTCTGTAGTTTGTTCAAAAAAGGAAGGAAACAACGACGCAAGAAATTTGTTGTTTATATAGCTCTGGTCAGATGGATTTCTAGAGAGAAATAATAAAATGCAACTCTAATTAACATAGTGCCTTTCTTACAAATTGAAACTTAAAATTGAGTACAAGACATAAAGAGAATATGTAGTGTGACTTACAGAAAACAGTGGTATAAAGACTTGTAAGGTGGATTAAGAGAAGCTTTCAGGCATAACTTGATAACACAGAGGGATACAGCAAAGCTGTTTCAGATGCTAGGAGCTCCAGAGAAGGCTCACATAACACAGTGGTTTGATAGGCAGTGGACCAGAAATATTTCCAGAGTGATGGTGGCATCCAGGAGGGCAGCACGGTCCATACACTGCATGTTCTGTTCATTTTCAAGGAGAAGGGCAAAGGGTCAAAAGCAGTAGATAGAAAGTTCTTATCTTCTGTGAGACTTTGGACCCTCTAGCTACTTATCTGGGTGTCTTCCTCAGGACTAGAACTTCCCTATGTGAGGGATGTTATGGCAGGAAGCTGATCCTTTTATATCTTGAGAACATCACTTTGACCTATGACGTTTGACCTCAGCTTCTAGCATTCTAGGAAATTTGGCATATTAGCCCTCTTTGCTGAAGACTAGTACATCCTTGTTGATGTAAATATTGCCTGGTTTGGTGCTTTTTTTTTTTTAAAAGCTAAAGATGTAATTTTCAAGAAGGAGGTGTTGTAGCAATAGGATAATACTGAACCATAGAACTGGAAGGGACCTTGAAAGGTCACCTAGTCCAGTCCCCTGCATTTATGGCAGGACTAAGTATTATCGAGACCATTCCTGACAGTTGTTGAGTACCAGGGTCGCTTGTTTGACTTTTTAAAAGACTTTATGGAGCTTGAATTTTATTTTCTTTGGAATAAAAGGAAAAAGCTGGTCCTTTAAAATGGAGGATTCTGGGTAATTCCTGAATATTAACAAGAGAACTGTTTTCGAGTAGAGGGAAGTTGCTTCCATCCTTCGTATAGCCTAAGTTAGAAGTAGCCAGGAGCAGTCAGCAGGCTTCACAACTGCTTCCTGTGATGTTACTTTCCCCTTCTTTGGGCAGGAGGATGAAAGTCACCCCCCACAACTCTACCCTGTTCAAGTTACTACATTTTACTCAGCTGTTGATAGAGTAGTGAATACAGCCTGTCCCTGCTGCCCAGTGACTGCAGCATATATGGGCTGTTCCTCCCACTAAAAAACATACAATCAACAAGAAAGTGTGGAAGAAAAATATGAGGAAAGACTAAGGAAAGCAGCCTGGAAAGGAGAGTTTGGGAAAGTCCAGGAGGAGAAATTTGTTATGCTCATGGCAGACAAACAGAGAAGTTAAATAAAAACATAAAACCCTCTTTTAAGAAGGCTTCAACATAACACGACTTTAATTCTTAAAGTCCAGAGCTTTAACACAAAAGAACCAAAAAGAGAGAGAGAGAGAAAGCAGGTTGCTCTAAGGCATAGAAGCACAACTCATCCCACTTTGCTCTAGCTGGGCTCTTTACAGACTGACTCTGATCACGTGATTCCCTACAGGGCCCTCTAGCCTGCAAACAGGACCAGGAAACACCTTACAAATTAAAGTGACAGTCTACAATTCACACACAGTATTGAAATGCACCACAAAGCTGTGAGAAGTGGATAGTAATGTTTCCTTTCTCCCACCCTTTGTCTCTCTTGCCTATCTAGCTTGTAAGCTCTTTGGGGCAGGCACTGTCTCTTACTGCATGTTTGCACAGTGCCGAGCACAATGGGGCTGTGATCTCAGTTGAAAGCTTTTGAGAACTAGTACAAATAAACAACACAAATATCTTTTTCTACCAGCAGCCCCTTTGACTTCAGTAATAAGTAAGCTGAGCAGTGATGAGGCAAAAGACTGGAAGCTAGAATATGGCAAGACAGTTCTTTCATCTTTTCTAAAAAACAATTTTATACCATTTTCTTTGTATGTAGGAGATTTTAAACCAGCCCTTCACAACTACAGAGGAAATGGTTTTTTGTCCTAGGACCAGATCAGCAGCCTAACTGAAATCTCTGAAGAATATGATTGTGTGAGAGATGCTTGTGGAAGTGAAAGGCTGCTGTTTCTTTCAATCACTTGACTATAACATGAACAGTTATAAGGTCCTGGCATGGAAAGTGGAGGATCAAGAGAGGAAAGTGGTTGTTTTGTTCGGGTTTTGTTTGTTTTGTTTTTTTAAGAATGTGGGAGACAGTAGCATAATCTAGAAAACTGGAGAAAGTGCCAGAGGCAAAAGGAGTTGTTGGCAATAATGCAGGGAGTAAAACTGGAGAGACAAGACCAACAACAGAAGAAAGAAGGCACCAGAGAAAGTTACTTTTCTAGACACACAGGAAACTTTTGAAGAACTAGGAGACACGAGAAGCTATTGTTTAGCTTGTCATCACTGGAGACTTTAATTTAGATCCTTATTAGGCCACAATCAAAACAAGTTTTGATATTTCCACTGATTTTTGCAAGTGAACTTCTGTGTTCATCAGAAAAATCACAATTTGGCATTGTAAGTATGTAATCTTCTTAGTAAAAGTCCTGGTCTGGATAACAGGGCAATTATTTCTGCTAGGGATTGAAGTGTTCTTGAAGCTTGCTGTGCTTTTGCCTGCACTTTGGCTGGATCTAACTACTGCTATCATGCGCCCGCTTTCAGTAATTAGCATTAAAACTCTGCAACTTATGTTTTTAAATGGAAATATCAGGCTAATTGAATATCAGACAGACATTTGAACCTGTGAAATTTTCCTGGGTTTTCAAGTTGGGGTATGGTCTATAGTACATTAGTGTTTCAATAGCACCTAGTAGCCCCAGTGGAGATCCCATTGTGTGCCTCAGAGGGTTCCGTTGGGCTAAGCATTGCACAGTCACATATGAAGGCACATTCTCCACCCTGAAGAGCCTGCAAACAAAATAGACAGAGGGAGGGAGAAAGAAAATATCAGTATCACTGTCTTACAGATTGGGTACAAGGCCCAGCAGACTAAGTGACTAAGCACAAAGTTACACAGGAAGTCTGTGGTAGAGCTAGGACTGGAACCCAGATTTCCGTCCAGAGGCTTAACCACAAGACTGTACGTTTGCACAATTCTAGCCACTCTTTGACTGAAAGAAATGAATATTTGTTAGCCACTAGATATTAGGCACAGACTTACTGCAGGGAATTTGTTTGAAAAGCAAATCCTGCCATGAAAGGCTGCGATGTGTTCAGCTATAAGAAGTTAAAGTGAAAATAAAATTGTGGCATGGATAAAACATTATTCTGTAAATTAAATAGTAAAATGTGTATTGGAAGATAGTTGACAAGTGACAAATTTTTACAAGCAGGCACCTTGGACTAGTGGATAGGGCATTAGGAGTCAGAAGGCCTGGGTTCTATTTTCAGCTATGTCACTGACCTCCTGTTTAACCTTAGGCAAGTCACTTGCACCTATTGGAATTCTACTTTCCCTACCACTCTTTGTCTATTTGGTGTATTTAGACTGTAAGCTCTTCTGAGTACAGACTCTCATATGATGTGTGTGCTTAGCACCATGGGCTCTGAACTTGGTGGGTGCTCAGATTTTATTGCTACATTCAGGGGTGTTTATAATACATAGAGTTATATTAGAACAAAACTGAAGAAAATAAATATTTCTTACCAAACTTTCTGGGTTAAGTTACATTCTAATGACCTACAGAATGAACCATGTGGGATATTTTACACTGTGGTCAAAGACTGACAATTTTGGTCCTGAAGATTTATAGAATTTGGAGGTGGAAAAGAGTAAAGACCTATTATATCATCCAGTCCACCCACCCATTCAATGCAGGATGTCTTAGCCTTAAAGACCAAACCCCCTCCTATGTCTGATCAGGTATGAACAGAAAGTTTGGTAGATAAATAGCATTACTGAGGTCACGCTATTGCATTTCCCTTGGTAATCTTTTCTCATTCCCTTCTGAGTATTCTCTAACCCTGTTGTTACCTATTCACAAGCCACGCACGGGATTACAGAACAAACACAGGCTGAGGGAAAGGTGAGTAAAAAAAACTACCCCGGGGAGACAAATACATACAGCTACCAATTTTTCACATTCCCCATGCCCACTTTCAAAGTCAGCTTAAGTTACCCTCTAATCATCTCCCAGCAGTGGGTCAGTGATTCTAGCCATAGGGAAACGCTCCTCTTTCCCTTTGATGTGGAGCCATAAGGATAGGAGAAAACTGCATGACAACAACTAAAGAAAAATGGAACCTCCGTGCAAGATTTGCTCTGTTCTGGCATTAGATGTGCTGTTGTGTATTCTTTACTTCAGTTCTTTTTCCTCCTCCCAAACAGAAGTCGGGATCTTGCAAAGTGCTGAGTGTCTTCTGCTCAACAGAGGTAGACAGCACTCAGCACTTTACAGGCTCAGGCCCAGAAAGCACTCTAATTATAGCTCTTTGAGCTGCAGACTACAAAAGCCTCCTGAAGGCCCACTTCTCAGATTTAGCAGCCTGCTCTTTGTAGAGAGAGAGCACCAATTAAGAAACCTGTATTTAACAGACCACATGTAATTGCCAGTCTTGTGTCCAGGCACCAGTCTGATGCTCAGAACTTTTAGCTCATTGTTAGTGTTTACTAAAACTATTATCTAAGCAAAGCTTAGTAAAATAACACAATTTCCAGCACTGCAACATGTTGAAGCATTTTACCTTTGAGACAGTGTAAATACCTATCAGACCAGTAAGGTCTTGAAACGTACTTTGTTGTCAGTTTATTTTTTTTGGTTCCCATAGCAATAATTTTAACATATGTTATCAATTTTCCTTCGGAAAAGGTACAAAGGGACCTAAAAGAAGTAGCAAGACTGGGTCTATACTTGTCTGCAGTTATTTTACAATGCACATATTGCATAAGACGACAGTTGATTATGGACTATATAAGACCAACTGTCTAACAGGAAGGTTGCCCACTAGCAATAAATCACATCTATCCAGTTTTTCTCCATTTAAAACATGTCAGATAAATAACATGTTCCCGGCTAGTAAACAAAACACACTAAATGTGATAATTAAATGGAGCCCCAAATCCATCTTATTCAGTAAGCGGCCATGCACTCACAAGTATGCCTAGAAAAGTAGGTCAAGAGAATACCTGGTACAAATAAAAAACAACAACAAAAAACAGCAAACAAAAAAACCCCAACAGTGTTTGGAAAACTGTTTGAACTATGACCACTGGAAATAAATGTGATATGCTGAATATTAGTTATACAGAGTCATATGCCAGGAAATTGAACCTCACCCTGCAGTTTTCTCTTGAGCATTCTGTTAGGGGCATGGGGTTTTCGGCTCCCCTGTACCTTTTGGTACATGGAAGAAGCAGGAGGCAGGATCTACAAAACCAATACATATCCTGAGCTCCACAGAGAAAACTCATAGCACCCAAGGACCCCAGTAATCCCAAACTTCTGCTCAAGGCTTCCACTTCCCATGGAGGCACGGTTTGCTTTAGAGCTGTGTAGCCATTGCCTCCTTGCTGGTAGCTACCCCACTCCCTCCTCAAGGGATTTCACAGTGCAAAGAGGGAACCTACGGAAGATAATGCCAGGGAGTTCATCTTAGCCTATATAGGAGTTATTTCAGAACTGCCAGGGTATCTTCCAAGGTCTGATGAGTGGGAGTCCACTGAGATTATAGATAACAGAATCAGGCTCATTTTATGGTTAAACACAACATCACTCCACACTCACAAATAAAATTGTATGAAGCATATGCCCCCCTCTGTTAACATGGACAGACATTATGGAAACTGGCCACGGAACAGCATCTCCAGAGCGTGCAACCACTTTTCCTATGGAAGTCCCTTTAGCCACACTCCAAGAGGTTGAGACTCTATAGTATCATAGAATAGAATCATAGAATATCAAGATTGGAAGGGACCTTAGGAGGTCATCTAGTCCAACCCCTTGCTCAAAGCAGGACCGATCCCCAATTAAATCATCCCAGCCAGGGCTTTGTCAAGCCTTAAAAACTTCTAAGGAAGGAGATTCCACCACCTCCCTAGGTAACGCATTCCAGTGTTTCACCACCCTCCTAGTGAAAAAGTTTTTCCTAATATCCAACCTAAATCTCCCCCACTGCAACTTGAGACCATTACTCCTTGTTCTGTCATCTGCTACTACTGAGAACAGTCTAGAGCCATCCTCTTTGGAACCCCCTTTCAGGTAGTTGAAAGCAGCTATCAAATCCCCCCTCATTCTTCTCTTCCGTAGACTAAACATCCCCAGTTCCCTCAGCCTCTCCTCATAAGTCATGTGTTCCAGTCCCCTAATAATTTTTGTTGCCCTCCGCTGGACTCTCTCCAATTTATCCACATCCTTCTTGTAGTGTGGGGCCCAAAACTGGACACAGTACTCCAGATGAGGCCTCACCAGTGTCGAATAGAGGGGAACGATCACGTCCCTCGATCTGCTGGCAATGCCGCTACTTATACAGCCCAAAATACTGTTAGCCTTCTTGGCAACAAGGGCACACTGTTGACTCATATCCAGCTTTTCGTACACTGTAACCCCTAGGTCCTTTTCTGCAGAACTGCTGCCGAGCCATTTGGTCCCTAGTCTGTAGCAGTGCATGGGATTCTTCCGTCCCAAGTGCAGGACTCTTGTCCTTGTTGAACCTCATCAGATTTCTTTTGGCCCAATCCTCCAATTCCTCTAGGTCCCTCTGTATCCTATCCCTACCCTCCAGCGTATCTGCCTCTCCTCCCAGTTTAGTGTCATCTGCAAACTTGCTGAGGGTGCAATCCACACCATCCTCCAGATCATTTATGAAGATGGTTATAAACTGTTCAGGAAGGACAGGCAGGGCAGAAAAGGTGGTGGAGTAGCACTGGATGTAAGGGAGCAGTATGACTGCTCAGAGCTCCGGTACGAAACTGCAGAAAAACCTGAGTGTCTCTGGATTAAGTTTAGAAGTGTGAGCAACAAGAGTGATGTAGTGGTGGGAGTCTGCTATAGACCACCGGACCAGGGGGATGAGGTGGATGAGGCTTTCTTCCGGCAACTCGCAGAAGCTACTAGATCGCACACCCTGGTTCTCATGGGTGACTTTAATTTTCCTGATATTTGCTGGGAGAGCAATACAGCGGTGCATAGACAATCCAGGAAGTTTTTGGAAAGCGTAGGGGACAATTTCCTGGTGCAAGTGCTAGACGCGCCAACTGGGGGGGAGCTTTTCTTGACCTGCTGCTCACAAACAGGGAAGAATTAGTGGGGGAAGCAAAAGTGGACGGGAATCTGGGAGGCAGTGACCATGAGTTGGTTGAGTTCAGGATCCTGACACAGGGAAGAAAGGTAAGCAGCAGGATACGGACCCTGGACTTCAGGAAAGCAGACTACGACTCCCTCAGGGAGCGGACGGGTAGGATCCACTGGGGGACTAACATGAAGGGGAAAGGAGTCCAGGAGAGCTGGCTGTATTTCAAGGAATCCCTGTTGAGGTTACAGGGACAAACTATCCCGATGAGTCGAAAGAATAGTAAATATGGCAGGCGACCAGCTTGGCTTAACGGTGAAATCCTACCGGATCTTAAACATAAAAAAGAAGCTTACAAGAAGTGGAAGATTGGACATATGACCAGGGAAGAGTATAAAAATATTGCTCGGGCATGTAGGAATGAAATCAGGAGGGCCAAATCGCACCTGGAACTGCAGCTAGCAAGAGATTTCAAGAGTAACAAGAAGGGTTTCTTCAGGTATGTTGGCAACAAGAAGAAAGCCAAGGAAAGTGTGGGCCCCTTACTGAATGAGGGAGGCAACCTAGAGACAGAGGATGTGGAAAAAGCTAATGTGCTCAATGCTTTTTTTGCCTCTGTCTTCACTAACAAGGACAGCTCCCAGACTGCTGCGCTGGGCATCGCAACATGGGGAGTAGATGGCCAGCCCTCTGTGGAGAAAGAGGTGGTTAGGGACTATTTAGAAAAGCTGGACGTGCACAAGTCCATGGGGCCGGACGAGTTGCATCCAAGAGTGCTAAAGGAATTGGCGGATGTGATTGCAGAGCCATTGGCCATTATCTTTGAAAACTCGTGGCGAACGGGGGAAGTCCCAGAGGACTGGAAAAAGGCTAATGTAGTGCCAATCTTTAAAAAAGGGAAGAAGGAGGATCCTGGGAACTACAGGCCAGTCAGCCTCACCTCAGTCCCCGGAAAAATCATGGAGCAGGTCCTCAAGGAATCAATCCTGAAGCACTTACACGAGAGGAAAGTGATCAGGAACAGTCAGCATGGATTCACCAAGGGTAGGTCATGCCTGACTAATCTAATAGCCTTCTATGATGAGATTACTGATTCTGTTTATGAAGGGAAAGCAGTGGATGTATTGTTTCTTGACTTTAGCAAAGCTTTTGACACGGTCTCCCACAGTATTCTTGTCAGCAAGTTAAAGAAGTATGGGCTGGATGAATGCACTATAAGGTGGGTAGAAAGTTGGCTAGATTGTCGGGCTCAACGGGTAGTGATCAATGGCTCCATGTCTAGTTGGCAGCCGGTGTCAAGTGGAGTGCCCCAGGGGTCGGTCCTGGGGCCGGTTTTGTTCAATATCTTCATAAATGATCTGGAGGATGGTGTGGATTGCACTCTCAGCAAATTTGCGGATGATACTAAACTGGGAGGAGTGGTAGATATGCTGGAGGGCAGGGATAGGATACAGAGGGACCTAGACAAATTGGAGGATTGGGCCAAAAGAAACCTGATGCGGTTCAATAAGGATAAGTGCAGGGTCCTGCACTTAGGACGGAAGAACCCAATGCACAGCTACAGACTAGGGACCGAATGGCTAGGCAGCAGTTCTGCGGAAAAGGACCTAGGGGTTACAGTGGACGAGAAGCTGGATATGAGTCAGCAGTGTGCCCTTGTTGCCAAGAAGGCCAATGGCATTTTGGGATGTATAAGTAGGGGCATAGCAAGCAGATCGAGGGACGTGATCGTTCCCCTCTATTCGACATTGGTGAGGCCTCATCTGGAGTACTGTGTCCAGTTTTGGGCCCCACAATACAAGAAGGAAGTGGATAAATTGGAGAGAGTCCAGCGAAGGGCAACAAAAATGATTAGGGGTCTGGAACACATGACTTATGAGGAGAGGCTGAGGGAACTGGGATTGTTTAGTCTGCAGAAGAGAAGAATGAGGGGGGATTTGATAGCTGCTTTCAACTACCTGAGAGGTGGTTCCAGAGAGGATGGTTCTAGACTATTCTCAGTGGTAGAAGAGGACAGGACAAGGAGTAATCGTCTCAAGTTGCAGTGAGGGAGGTTTAGGTTGGTTATTAGGAAAAACTTTTTCACTAGGAGGGTGGTGAAACACTGGAATGTGTTGCCTAGGGAGGTGGTAGAATCTCCTTCCTTGGAAGTTTTTAAGGTCAGGCTTGACAAAGCCTTGGCTGGGATGATTTGATTGGGGATTGGTCCTGCTTTGAGCAGGGCGTTGGACTAGATGACCTCCTGAGGTCCCTTCCAACCCTGATATTCTATGATTCTATGATTCTGTGATATTGAACAAAACCGGCCCCAGGACCGACGCTTGGGGCACTCCACTTGATACCGGCTGCCAACTAGACATGGAGCCATTGATCACTACCCATTGAGCCTGACAATCTAGCCAGCTTTCTATCCACCTTATAGTCCATTCATCCAGCCCATACTTCTTTAACTTGCTGGCAAGAATACCGTGGGAGACCGTGTCAAAAGCTTTGCTAAAGTCAAGGAACAACACATCCACTGCTTTCCCTTCATCCACAGAGCCAGTTATCTCATCATAGAAGGCAATTAGATTAGTCAAGCATGACTTGCCCTTGGTGAATCCATGCTGACTGTTCCTGATCACTTTCCTCTCCTCTAAGTGCTTCAGAATTGATTCCTTGAGGACCTGCTCCATGATTTTTCCTGGGACTGAGGTGAGGCTGACTGGCCTGTAGTTCCCAGGATCCTCCTTCTTCCCTTTTTTAAAGTTGGGCACTACTTTAGCCTTTTTCCAGTCGTCCGGGACTTCCCCCGATCGCCATGAGTTTTCAAAGATAAAGGCCAATGGCTCTGCAATCATGTCCGCCAACTCCTTTAGCACTCTCAGATGCAACGCATCCGGCCCCATGGACTTGTGCACGTCCAGCTTTTCTAAATAGTTCCGAACCACTTCTTTCTCCACAGAGGGCTGGTCACCTCCTCCCCATGCTGTGCTGCCCAGTGTAGCAGTCTGGGAGCTGACCTTGTTCGTGAAGACAGAGGCAAAAAAAGCATTGAGTACATTAGCTTTTTCCACATCCTCTGTCACTAGGTTGCCTCCCTCATTCAGTAAGGGGCCCACACTTTCCTTGACTTTCTTCTTGTTGCTAGCATACCTGAAGAAACCCTTCTTGTTACTCTTAACATCTCTTGCTAGCTGCAACTCCAGGTGTGATTTGGCCTTCCTGATTTCACTCCTGCATGCCCGAGCAATATTTTTATACTCATCCCTAGTCATTTGTCCAATCTTCCACTTCTTGTAAGCTTCTTTTTTGTATTTAAGATCAGCAAGGATTTCACTGTTAAGCCAAGCTTAACAGTGAAAGAGTAGGAGAGTAGCCACAGAAGGAGAGGGCAAGGCTAGAAGATGGCCACTCTCACAGTGCAAAATACATTTTTTTTTCACTGACTCACTCATTGTAAAATGTATTTCTTTTCAAGTCGATTTTAGTCTAAAAATTGATAAAAGGATAATGGAGGGACATATCAACCCCAAGACTTATTTTATTTAGTCATTTTGTTAGAGAAACAATTTTGGCTTTAGCTGTCACCAGTGTCAATACATGTGTCTAGCTTTTACATAAGAAATACAATCTACTGCTGACAGTGTGTGGGCTCAGTTACAATGGTGATTTATCTCTTATAGCAGACAACAAGTCTGTAGTAAATTGAATTTGTATACATATTTCCTTGACAAGTGTTTGTTTCTTCAATATTACTAGGGTTTGGATGGTTATCCAATTCGTTTCATGTTTCATATTCCATTTCATGGTTGAAGTTTGCCTACCTGAAACAGCAATAGGAGTCGTTCCAGTGATTTTAGTGGAGCTAGATAGTCCTTCCTGCCATGCCCTGAAGGGAAAAAAATAGAATACACTCTTTTCTATAACATTGTTAAGACAACCTCTGGAATTCTATAGAAGGTATATAATTCTTTACGTATAAGCTGATTTCCTGAGACAGAATGTTATCTCAAATTACACAAATAGGGCCCAATGTTGCCCTTGCTCAAATGGATAGAACTCCTAATCAAGTCATTTAGAGTTGCACCCATTTGAGTGATAGCAGGATTGGGGTCATATTATTCATTATTTTAAACAATTTCAAACATTATCTTTGCTCTGGAGATATTTCTTCAAAGTGTATCTTTGTAATCCTCTTCGTTAAGGCTAATTGAATCTGAGGGCATGTCTGCATGAGCACTTACGGGGTGGCCAGCTGGGGTGTAAATCTATAGCGCTCCAGTGTGCCATGTCCTAACTGTCCATGAAGCCCCCACTGCTGTGCACGAAAGTTCCATAGTGCACATTGAGATATTGTGGTTTGAAACAGCAGTACATCAAAGTGCACTAGAGAACTTCAGTGCACATCAGCAGGGTCCATATGGACACTTGGGGCTAGTCTACACTTACAGCACTGCAGCAACGCAGCTGCACCCTGCACCACTGTAGTGCTCAGTGAAGATGCTACCTATGCCAACAGGAGAGCTTCTCCCATGGGCATAGGTACTCCACCTCTCTGAGATGCATTAGCTATGTCGATGCGAGAAACCCTTTTGTCGACATAGCGCTGTCTATGCCAGGGAGCTAGGGCAGTGTAACTACGTCGTTCAGGGGTATGGACATAGTTAGACTGACCTAAGTTTGTAATGTAGACCAAGCCTTAGTGTGCAGAGTGCTAGATTTACACCCCAGTTTGCCACTTGGTATGTGCTCATATAGATATGCCCTGAGTAACTTCTAGGCTCAGTTTCATTAACATTCAAGTGCAACACATTGATTGCTTCATTTGTGCAATAGAGAGGATCATTCTTAGTTTAAAGTTTAGTAGAAAATACAACACACATAAGGTAAGACCTTGTCCATAACAATTCACCACTAGAAACTGCACTGAAACAATCCTTAATTTTACAGAGACCTCCAAATAACTCCTCTGATCATGTTACAGCTTTTGCTCACTATCATTGGAGAAACAATGACTCAGAGGTGGAAATCTATGTAGCTCATTAACAATCCTGATCCATCCAGTCTTTCTTCAGATGTATTTAGAACAAAAATATTGTTCTCTGAAACCTCCACCATCTAATAGGGAAAAAAAACTTTGCCTAATGAAGTGAACCTATCCAATTAATTGAGGAAAGAGGGGGTATTAAAATACCATGCAAGCGCTAGCTGATGAAACTATAAAGATGACTCTCTTGTAGCGGAAATGTCACAAAATGTCAAAAGGTGGTTTTTACTCAGTCTGTCCATCACAAACTAATTATTTATTGATTGATTTACTTACAACACTGGAGAATGAAGTAGGTATCAGTGATTAATGTGTGGTACATAGATATGGAGTGAGTCCCTGAAATGGACACACTAGAGTCTGACTCTTTACTGTGAGTGCAAAACTCTACCATTCTGATTTGTCACTGTTTGACAGCACAAGTGGCAAAAGTGAAGCTGAGATTCTTCTTCAATGTTATTTCTGTTAGAATTTATACGTATCTCTTCTCAACTAAGGACCTTGTAGCTGAGCCAAAGAAATCTTGGGGGGAAGGGGGGAATTCTCTGCGGCTTTTACAGGAAGGCAGCAGAAATCTCTTAAAGCAGACATTATGAGAGAAGAACCAGTGCTAGTGAGGAAGATCTGGGTTGTGAAATATTGCATGAGTTGCAAGTGATAATGTGGTATTGACAAAACTAGAGAAGAAAAAGAACTGCAGTGTTGAGGGAGCAAATGACTAAAGCATGTATCATAGTCTCTGCATCCTTTCAAACCAACATAATCATTCCTTAATTTAACAATAGTCTTAAAACAAGAATGTACAAGAAGTTTAGATGTCCTAATTAAAAAGAAGATCTGATCAAAGGATAGATGAATGGCTAAAGAGCTTTTAACACTATCCTTTACCTTATGGATAAGGCCCCTGATTTGTAACTGAGGGTATATCTACACTAGAAGCTCTGCAATTGCCCAGCTGTAGTATAGACGCTACAGTGACAGAAGGGGTTCTTCCTTCTACATTATAGTGTCTACACCAGGGTTTAGTCAGCTTAATTACACTGCACAGGGCGTGAAATTTTTCACAGCCCTAAGCAATGTAGTTAAGTTGACCTAACTTTGTAGTGTAGACCAGGCCTCAGGTCCTTCAGGCTGCCTGGCTTTTGTTGGCCCCGGTGTTGTCCACCACCACTAGATACTTGCTTTGCACAAATTAAGGGAGGCTTGGGAAGATAGTGCGATCAAGTTAGTTATATATAACCTGAAATATAAATCTCCCACTGCAAAACTAGACCTAATAGAACACACCCAGTTACTTGGTGAATACCATGATTAAGTTAAGATGAAACAGGGGTTAGGATGTAGATTGCACAGGAGCACTAAATAGACCCTGGTTGAGCTATTAGAGATTCTCTCCCTGGTGGCAGTGGAACCTCAGAAATGTGTTGTTTTCATGTCCGTGAAAATGACAACTTTTATGGCTTAGCAGCTCTTGATCTCATCATGGCCATAACTACTCTGGAACTTTTTCCAGATAGCTTCTAGATCAACAAATATAGATGGCCATAATCAGGAACTTGTGTTTGGCTGCGATAAGAATCAGGAGATTACACACCCTTGTCATGGACCCTTGCTGTCACCTTCACCAATTCAAGCCTCACATGCACCCCTCCCACCTGGCCTAAGGATCTACTTTATTGATGTACCTTCCTAGAAAATATAAATGTTCCCCAAGGTGCTAGTTTCTAACACAAATGCTAACAAAATTGTAGTTTTTAATATTATAGCAGGGCATAAGGCAATTTAGATAATGCTTTAAATTGAATGTTAACTTAGCTTTCTTTTTCTAAACTCCAAATGCATGTTGCAATAATATTCGATCAACGTAATCCTTATATATTCAACGGAGGCTGCTCACTTAAAAAAATGTTGTGTATGATAGTTGAGGAATTCTTTCCAAAGAAGGAACATCAATCTTGCTCATCCTAAAATGTTTGTTCAGTAAATCACTTCCATTTTTGGCAACAGGAATGGGGTTTTTAAGGTAATAAAATATTTCTGAATGGGGACCATGGAAACTGATTAAGGTGGAGGGTTACTGACTTGTTTCCAGTTCCTGTTTGAGTAACTAACAGACAGTTGTTTGTGTCCTGACCACTTAATGTGGAAAGATCAACAAGCAACTGTATTAGGTTTACGTCTTGTAGACTAGATAATGCATGAAGACTATTGTGGACAATGCATATGTGCCCTGAGGAAAGAATAAAAATTGAGAGAACTATGCATATCATGGGATTTATTGCTCATTCCAGCATGAACTGCCAATAGGTAGCCACATTGCCATGGAACGTTAACAACTACATTTTCCAGTAGTGGCATAGAACTGTAGTTTCCTATCCTCTTCCCCCAGCTGCCTCCAACAGCACTTTCCTTGGCATTTGGTGGACTTTACATTTTTTTTTTATTTGTAAATGTACACTTTTCAAAGTTGAACTAGAAGAATTAAATAATTCCTGACAGAGTTTTTCTTAGAGAAATTATCGGGTAAAACCAGGCAATCACCATCATCATGATTTTGCCGTTGGAGACAAGCAAGGGGGAACATGTTTTCTGCCAGGAGCAGGAGGTGGCTTTGCCTTTGAAGTCTACTCTTTGCCCCTGAGCTGAATAGCACTTCTCTAGTGGTTGAGTTAAGGACAGAGTTTCTGTTGTGGCTGGATAAAACAGCCAACTTAAGTTTGCCTCATTAAATTTTGAAGTTAAAATGCACCAAGGGAGTGTTTCTGGAAGCAACACAGTAGGCAAGTGCTTTCAACCACCCACTCCCTCCACAGCCCAGCTGCTGCTCCTACAGCTTCTTACAGGTGGCTTGGCGGCTGCCAAATTTGCTTCTATTAATCCTCGATCAGGAGCACGATAACTGTCAAGTTAGCTTCAGAACCATCCATGAGGAGCAGCTGAAGAGGGGAGGAAAAGCAAGATGTGTGTGGCATGGAGAAGGCAATATTAAATATACAATTACAAAGAAAAAGAGAGAGAGAGAGAGAGAGAGAGAGAGAGAGAATATATTGTCTTTTCCCTATTTTCCCTTCTCTTTCCACTCTGAACTATTTCTATGAGTGACATTTTTAACTATATTGAGGCTTTACTTTAAAAATAAATCAGATTTATTTATAAGTTGGCTGTTGCATCATCATCCTCTCCTGCTTCTCAATCCAGACAAAACTAAGGCAATTACCTTTGGATGTGGGGGACCTGTAGAATCCCGCATTTTCCTCCCTACAGGGCTACATTCCATAGATTCTATGCCACAATTAGTCCTTCCAGCTTGTCAAGAAGTGGTGAATGTAGCTTCAAGTGGAACTTGCCATAGCATTAGCCAAAGAAGGATACTTGAGAACAATGAAAAAGCACTTTTCCCACCACCCAAACAGACCATATCCTTACCCCCTGGAGACAACCCTTGGAAATCCTAGCCCCTGGAAACAGGTAAGTGTATCACATGTTTCCATACTTCAACATTTTAAGCTCAGTGCCTTAAAAATAACTGGAATTTAAGCAAAGTAAATTATAAGTAAATTTAGTACAAACTAAAGGCTGTTTTTTCCAAAAAGCGCATAATAATAATCTAATAATCAAAGTTACCAAATGTGCAGACAGCCAAGAAAGTCATCTACTAATAGGAGTAGACTTTCTGAGCCTTTCACCCAAAAGAATTCCAATAATTGCTCAAGAAAGGCCACATGAAACCCACAGCACAGCATCACAGCAATAGCAGACACTGAGAGATCACCAGATAATGCATGCCAGGACAGAACGTAATGTTACTGGCAACCATCAGAATGTGGACTGTATAGATGCAGGACAACCACAGCTCATCAGCAGCGTCTAAAAGCAGCATGAAAGCCTGCCTATCTAGGCTAGTCATTTGCTGAATGTAACACTACAGGTCAGAATAGAATACTATCTTAAGAGGAGAAGTCTCACCAGCAAATGGTAACACAGGGAGAAAAAGTACAATTTATGAAACACAGAGGGAATAAGGTGGAAAATATATGAAGGAAAAATAATTACAGTCCGCCCATACTGCTTTAATTTACAAATTAAAACCATCAGGAATGGAGCATTCATATCAATAAGACAAATGAGTGAAGTGTGTTGATAGACTGCCAAATTTCAAAGCAATGTGAACAAAAATTAGCCCATCATCACAGAAGAATGTGGACTACCAGTAACCTAGAGAAGATAGCAGCTTGATAGCTCTCTGACAAGCACTCTGTTAATATTCTCTATCCAATATTGTCAAAAAGTGCAGACAGCTAACCGACTCCTCAAAGAGCTTCTTTTAGAGAAAGTGGATCCCCAAGCTCTGTAGAGAGGCAAAAAATGTCTCTTCCCTTGCTGAAGTCCAGAATACCACATGCCCCACCGACTCATTCTGACATTGAAGGCTGAATCCCATAAAGTGATGAAAACCATGAGTTCTCACTGAAGTGCAAGAGAGATGGGCTCACTCAGCACACTGCAAGATTAGGCCTCAAATTTGCTAAACAAAATCATATGGGGGAACACATTTATGAACTTAGTTGTCAGTCTTTGCTTTATATCAATAATATGTTTAAAGATTTAATCCCTTAAAAATGTTTTGCTTCATTATGCTAGATCTAATACTTTGCTTCTGCAGTTATGCAGGAAAAACAAGTTTCCAATTCTCTTCATCTAGGACAATAAGACTTTCATATTTATAAGACTGATTTATCTCAGGCTCCCTCTCTACTTGGGCTGGGTGAACAGTGGAAACACTTATTTTCAAATACATTAGCTAAAATTGATTGAGATTCCATTCAACCATGTCCGTGCCACCATATTTTTCACCTGTCCATGAACATTTCTGCAACCAGCCCATGTTTCCAGAAATGTTTGGGGAGAAGTTTTTATTCATGCAAACACACACATCTGCAGGTATGATAGCTGCCATCTTGGTTGATGCAGTGGGGATTGAAATGGGCACCTCAGAGCTAAAATCAACAAGGTTCTCTAGCAAGGCTGTGAGCTACAGAGCCAAGGCTCTCTAGGTGGGGGTTGTAACAGACTCATATCCTCTATGGATCACTCCTAGAGACGTAGCTGTAACGCACTCACAAGTGTCTTTCTCATGCGTCTTTCTCTAAGGTTCTCCCCATAGCCACTCTGAGATATTCAATGTCCTAATAACATCTTTTATTAGCCATGCAATCGGGAAACAAAAGCTTTGTCATATAACTAGAGTGACCAAACACACGCGCACTGAATACCACATTTATTCAAGTTTATCTTTCCTCCTGTGTGACTATCTCTGTTGTATCTGATTCTGAACAGTGAATATTCAAAAGCGATCTCATTCTGAATATGTTGTGAAACCACATATTTTTAACCAGCATATTTTGGCCTCTTTGTCAAACAATTATGAATAACGGGTAACTTTTTAAAAAAAGTGTCCAAGTAATATAACAGCCTAAGTTCCATTGACTTGCAATGAAATTTCGCCTCCTGTTCAATTTGGGAACTTAAAATTTTTTTTACCTAATGACCACATTCATAAAAATTATGATTGCTTCCATTGACCACTTACAAACAGAAGAAAGGACCAAATTGACAAATTGTTTACAACAAATAATCTGACCATCTACCCTCAGCAGGGAAATAGCTAGTAAAAGGAATGTTACACAATATGCAGCTTACTAGAAATATCTTGCCAATTTTAGAAACACTCTGCTATAGTATACTGTACCAGGAGACCTAGCTTGATCTCAAAATCACATTACCTAAGGGTGCCAAATCCTTTCCAATCTCCATTTATGAGTTTTATGCTGACTTCTGAAGGAAGTGGCATGCATGATAGTCACCTGTCCACAATCATAATACCCGCTGTGCCGTGTACATTTTATGCATACTTTCAAAACTGGAAAATAAGCAAGCATCAAAAAAGGATGCTTCAGTCTTCCAACGATCGTACTGCAGTTCCGGACATAATTGGTTGCACCCATGTTGTAGACAATGAATGCCTTTTGACAAGATACTCAATACTTGGTATTCCATAGCATTTTGATGGTGTGAAACACCTTGCAACCTTTTGAAGCTTGCTTCAGAATGGATATGAGAGGTATGCTATTTACCACTCACTCACTCTTTACTCTCAGAATAGCTGGAAATCCCCAAATTTTATAGAAATGAAGCATGACATGCTGTTAATTTCCAGGCTATCACAGAAAACCAATATGTCTGATTACTTTGCAAATAACTGTAGTGAGCAACTAGCCCATTTACTGAGAAGTTGCAAATCGGACTAACTGTTATATCCCCGTGTGCTTTGTAAATGCCCTAAAACCACTACAGTAAAAATTGTTCCAAATGCTTTCTGAATCCAAATTAAATTTATTAAAGAAAAAAAGATAAATTGCCTAGTTGGTGTCTGTACATGCTCTCTGAGGCATGCAGGAGAGTGCCTGGTATATCTTAAGCCGCTACAACGATCATCTTACTGACTACTTTTATGTTGTCACTAGTGACAAAAGATTTTTCATTCTTCAGCATTTGCAAATTTACAGTAATTGCCTTGCTTATAAAGAGTATTCATATCTCAGTACAGTGTGAATAGTAATGAGAGATAGGACATGCATGCAATTGAGGACATGTATATGGTTTTAAATGTACACAAAGGGGCCTTTCTGATTTGTTGAGAAGCTGGATAGGTGGGCTAGGTGATGACATTTTGCATGCCACAGAATCAACTTAATCAGAAGTGGCCATACAGTGGAAATCCATTTTCAGGTAGCTGCTCAAGCAGAGAAAAGGAATCAATAAACGTGAGGTTAAATACAAAGCACATGAAACCCTCTTCTTTGCTATGAAATCTTATTGAGAACATAAAAGCTTCCATTAACAAAATTTGAAAGCAATTGTTCTTGTCAAGATTAATCAATATTTGTTCTTTGGGAACCTTGGATGAAAGATGCAAAACTAGTGCAAGGTGTTGATTATTAAATTAATTATTATTATTGTTATTAAATATTATTATTATTTATTCAGCACAAAGAATTCTGGGTGGCTTCACTGAGTTGTGAAGTTGTTCTCCGGAGTTCCATTATAAAAATGGATCATATTACAGAGCTACCTTGCTCCCCATTTCCCCTGTACACACAGAGTTCCAGTCTGACTCTCTCCGGAATGTCTGTGATCCTTTCATGAATCACCAGCAGTCCAATGGTCCACTTCACAAATTGTAATGTTTGCCCAGTAGCTTGCAATTCCCTGATGAGGTAAATGCTAAGAGACAACAAGAAGCTTGCCTAAGATCACCCAAGATATCTGTGGCCAAGCAAAGAAACAGAACTCAAATTTCATGAAGTGTATAAGACTATCTTCCTTTTCATTGTATCTTTATCTGATTCTTCATGTTCATTAGTGAACTAAATACAAAAATATCTGGTCTAACTGACAAAAGTTGTGTCTATTGTACGCACCCATCCAGTTCATTCTTTTTGTGGTTTCAGATAATTATAAAATTATGGGAACTCCTTACAACCAGAGTTGGAGACAGTTGGACCTAAATAAACATGTCTGTGTTGCATTCCAGAGACAAACGTCTCTGTGCTTGCAAGTTCAAATAATCTTATTTTCTTCCTGAACAGGAAGCACAAACAGCCAACATTTTAGCTCATCTTGGCCTTTATTGAGGCTGGGTGAGGCCCAGCAGAATATACATTATAAAAACTAGGTGCTAATCATCTCTGAAAATCAGAAAGAAAACATGAGGATGGCACACATGGATGATTGTTGGCATGAGTCTGCTCATAAATGCATCAAAGTAGCTGCATTAAGGTTCATTTTACAACTATTTCTCCAGCTTCTGACAACAGGACGATGTTCCTCTGAAATGCCCAATTGTGATTTTGATCCATGTACTGCCCAACCAAAAGGATATACTCACAATTTTGTTATTTTTTTTTCTAAAATCCAGCTCTTTTTATCAGAGAAATAAATTCAAATTAAGATCAGTTGATTATAATCTTCTGTCAGGGATATGAAAATGAAACAGCTACACAAAACGAAATTAATAAAGATTACCCCAACCTTTTTATTTACCTTCTTCATTTAAACTGAGGATTTTTCCTCAATCAAAAAGGACATTAGTTGAACCTGTGATAGATATCGAAGGTCCTTGTGCTTCAATTACTTATTTATTCCTGAGTGGGGGGAAAAATCCTTCTTCTATAATGATTTAACTGTAGGCTGACAGAAAGTTCAATCTACTGTTTACATAGCTCACAGAAGATCTATATATACTTGCTGACAAGTTAACTAATGCTATGCAACAAATCTAGTTTTAGTGGAGAGAGATGAAAAACCGAGACGCTCTGAACGTACTGTGCATTTTAAAGGCTAACATAGAAAAGTTGCTAAAATTTAGGGAAAATTTTTTCTTCAGATTAGTACACTGGATCTCAGCTACATTATTCTGCTTTCCCTTCATGTCTCGTGTTTCTGGGCATGTACAGGGAGTAGAATATTGCAGCTGAGATCCATCATGGAGCTTATGTTTTTGCCCTGAAGCTTTTTACTTCACTCTATGATTATATTTCTGGAGAACTTTCATTCTGCTCTTTTTAATTTTTTTGGAATGTAGTTGCCATAAAAATGCAGTTAACCTTGTAAAATCTCTGGCTTGATATCTGCTATGTTCAAAACAAAATAGTCCATAGTCTGTTGGCAAAATTAGTGCATCTAGTAACTGTCTATGCACACTCCAAAATTGTACTTTGCTAAGATTTTCTTTGCTATTTTAATTTTAAAACTGTGTTAATTCAGTGGCTATATTTAGAGTAATTATAGATTAACACTGAAATATTTATATACTGTACATATTTTTGGAAAAAGAAAAGGGACATGTAGCTTTCTATTAAAGGAAGACATAAAATAATGGAGAATCAGTAGATCTGAACTCAGAGGAACATCATATTTAATAAGTTAGCTAAGCAAACTACAATCTTACACAAGAGGTCTGTGAGTGAAGAATACTGGATCAGTTTTTAATCCCTGACTAGTCCTCTGGGTGCCACCAAGCAAGCTGTGGTTACCAGATTCTTGGACCATTTTCACAGAGTCTAAGATTTATAGATTCATGGAGTTTAAGACCAGAAGTGGCCATTAGATGATTAGACCATTACTCTGACCTGCATATCATAGTCAATTACATTTCACTCAGTTACTCCTGTGTTGAGCACAGTAACTAAAGGATATCTTCAAGAAAGGCATCCAGTCTTGATCTGAAGACATCAAAATATAGAGAAGACATCATGTCCCAGGAGATAGTTTAGAGCAGCCTCAGGACTCCCTCCTAAACTAAACCCGCCGGGTATGTCCCCTAGGAGCCATTACACTAGTTGAGAATAGCCAGAGTGAGCAGTGCTCTAGTCTTACCATGGACATGCTCCTTACGTTTGAAGCTGCCACAAAAACAGGGTCAGGGAAGAGGCAACACCATCTCTCGATCAGTTGGGAACTCCCACCTACACACAGGAATCCTCAGCTATGGAGATCATCACCTTTGCATCATAGCATCATAGAAGGGACTGCAAGGGTCATCAAAGCTAAGGGTCATCATCAGGGTGAAGAAGAGAATCCAGCCCCTTATATAAATAAACCTAGTCTTATATACAGACTGTCATTATTAAACAAGTTTGTTTTGGTTTTTAAATAATTATTGAATATTAAGAAAAATGAAAGTTAGCTTTGAAGGTGCAACTAGACAATCAAGCAGCAGCAAGAGCCAGGTCAGTTTTTTGGCCTGGGTGGATGGCCAAGGGCTTGTGATTGTGATTCTTTATGAAGCAGACCCTGCAACTGGTATCCATGTCTTTAGTCCCTCAATTACACTATTGTAATGAGATCTACATGTGGCTACATCGAAAATCCATCCAGACAACGAAGCTAGTGCAGAATTCAGTGGCCTACTTATTAAGTGATGTTTCCTATCATAAGTACCTAGGCTCTATTTCTGTTATATTTTACACAGGAGTAATGGAGATTGTTGATTTTTAAAGGCACTGTCAAAGGCACTAGGGCTAGAAAAGGGCACTCTTCTGTTGGAAATGTACTATGCATTGAAATAACTCAGAGGTTTGGAACATTAGAAGTAAACATGGTGAAGACTAGTCAGTAGGCAGAGTGCATGTGAAGCGGTCAGGCATAAAATGCAAAAACAATCTATGATGTACATATCATCAATGGTACTAAGCAAGTGCTGCGGGAAAGTACAAATTCGCTGCAACTGTGTTTGTGCCCCCTTTGGATTTGTATTAAAATGAATTAACTGGCAGAAATGTTCTCTGAAACAATAAATTTTAAGCAAATGTTACAGAATGTTTTCAAAAAGTAAATTTTGAATTTGCAATTACCAGGATTGCTACAGGGAAACAGATTCTAAGATTTAGTATTTCCAATCTGAGAACAGAAATAAAACAGATCTAAGCATACCAGGAAATCAATCTGGATTTTGAATAATAAATTATTTCAACAAACTTCTCAAACAAGTTAGAAAGTATTATGTGCATAAGTATTTGGTGACTTAGTAAATAATGAATAACAAATCTGAGAATATAAATCTGTTTGCAGACAAATCACCAACAGGAAGAGGCAAAATTTATCTAACAAATTATGTGTTGTGAATTTTTTACTCAGCTTTGGTCACCATCCGATATGTGAGACAAATAGACTAAAGATATCTGCATATGGTAGGGAAAATGAGAATGTATAAACTATTAACTGTCATCAATCCTAAAATCAAAATTTCTGTGTAGGAGCTGAAAATGGAACAAAATCACTCTTACTAATATAAAACTCTGTTCTGTTGAGTTTCATTTACCATTAATTAAAACTAGAACCCTGAGATTCTCATTCAGTTTTCGGGGGTTAATGTCAAATTTTTAATGATTTTGGTTTATAGGTGAGTAACTCAATCAACACCAATAAGTTTTGCTTGGTTTAAATGGAAAATTCAGAGTTTCCCATGAATCTACTCAATTTTCTTGGCTTGGTTTTGTTGAAAGGTTTGCCAGAACCTGGCCAGAGTTCTGAGTTTGTAGCAAACGTGATACATCAGCAGCCTCTCACCTTAATCCTACTGTCTCTATTTTTGTGGTTGTGTTTAGAAGGACAAAGGAAAGTGTAATCTTCCAGTAAAGTTTCCCGCTATGCTACAGCTTGGTCAGACATGCCACATTATGTGTAGCTTATAGACAGTTTCACCTTATTTAAAGTTATTACAAAACTTTGAACATTCTAGTTTAAAGGCATGGAACCATTTTCATTAGGATTACTGTCTTCTGCCTTTAATGATGTAAAATAATTTTTTTCTTTAAATGTAGTGCCAGTAATTTTGTCTGTGTGAAAAATTCACCAAGAACTCTTGACACTCCTAAAATCAGGATAGGTTAGCCGAACCCACAGACAATTGAGAAGCCCTTTAGGTAGCCCTCAGTTGATCCATTATGCCTAGGTTTTGCATCCCCCTCATTCCATAATAACTCCCTCTCTCAGTATTTGGCACCAGCCTTATCTCTCATTGTTTTTTCTAGGATGCTGGAGTTCTGGCCCCTCCCGCTGTCCTGGAACCAGGTGTCTCTACTTGTGGATTTCAGGAGATGTCCTGTGATTTGCCCCCAACTTTTTTTTTGTGAGAAGGGGTGGCCAAATGGGGCCACAGCTTCCCTCCTCCAAACATGCCATTGTCTGAGGGGTCATAAAATAGTCTGATTTCCCCATCCTTCCACCACTATAGAGATGAATGATTGAAGAAACTCTTGTCTTGTAGGGGACCTCCAAATGGGAAAAGTATCCCCAATCCCCAGGATCTTTAATGAGTGACAGAAGAATCAGCAGTCTAATGGAATCTGCTACACTGACTGGTCCAAAGTCCCTTGAAATCAATGGAAAGGCTCTCACTGACATCAGTGAGTTTTGGATCAGGTTCACAATATTATCTGTCTTTGTCTTATTCTGTTTGCTGTGTTGTTGTAATCATGTTGGTCCCAGGATGTCAGAGACATGAGGTAGGTAAGGTAATCTCTTTATTAGACCAACTTCTGTTGGTGGAAGGTACAAGCTTTCAAACTACAAAGAGTTCTTCAGGTCTGGATGAAAGAAATCAGAGTATCTGAGCTAAATATAAATTGGGACAGATGGCTAAGCATAAGGGGTAACACATTGTAGGGAGCCCTTTATTTGGGGAGTGGTTTTTGGATGGTTTCTATGATTCTTGATATTTCTTCAGTAAGATATGATAGGTCTGCCAGTTCTCTTGTTTGTGTATCTGGGGAACTATGTAGAAGGTTCTTGGTGTGGGTTCGTGGGGGATGAATTGTAGAGATTTTCTTGGAGTTGTTTGGGGAAGGATTTGTTGGTATGTTTAAATGCCTGTGTGAATTGTGGTGTGGGGTCTTATTTTAATTCTTTATACCAGGTGGTGTCAGACAGTTGTCTGATGGCCTTGTTAACATAATCAAAATTAAGGACTACCATAGCATCTCCTTTGTCTTCTGGTTTGATCAATTTCTGTTGGTTGGACTTCAGGGACTGTGTAGCTGTATAGCTAAAATGCCCATACCCCTTACAACACTTTTCATAATTCATGGGTCCGACACAAGCCTATCACAACATTCAGTGTACTTCATCCAGTGCATTGAATGCTCTAATAACAAGTATGTGGGTGAAAACAGACGATCACTATGCTTTCAAATGAACTATCACAGAAAAATGAGAAAGACAAAAACACCATATCACCTTCAGGCAAACACTTTTCATAAAATGATCACTCCACATATGACCTCTCAGTCCTCATCCTCAAAGGAAACCTGAACAACACCTTCATAATACTGCTAGACATTTGTTAGATCAGCTCCAATCTATGAGTGTAAAAGATATACTCTAGTTCAAAGACGAATTCATGAAGGGAAGTCCTATGGCCTGTGTTATGCAAGAAGTCAGACTAGATGTTCACAGAGTTCCCTTATGACCTTCCAGTCCATGCATCTATATGAACCCTATATGAAAGGGTTTTCAGCCTCCGTGAGGCAAAGGGAACTAGGGGTCATGACAGAAGGAGTCATTAGGGAGAACTCTGAGAACAGCCAAGCTAGGGAAGAAAAGTACAGGGTGATGTTTATGTTTCATCAGCATTTGAGTTACCAATAAAACCAAACCTCAAGAAAGTAGATAAATTTGGATGGTATACTTTCTTTGGAGCAGGGTGGGAACTCCTCCTGCTTCTAGCAACCTGGAAGAGTCACAATTTCTCTACAGATCAGTTTTCCTAGCTGTAACATGGGAATTGTAATTCTTACCTGACTCATGGGAGTGTTGAAAGTCTTAATTAAGTGCTTTGATATTCTTAATTGAAAGGTGGTCTAGGAAGGGTCCACTGCTGTTAGATGCTAGAAACAAAATAGAATAAAGTTACTTAGCCATACATCCCACTGAGCTGAATCTTTCTTGGGGTTTGGAAATTCCTCCTTCATATACAGTAATTTCCCTCCACCCTTGTCCAAAACATATGACAGTGTAACCTCATTGCCCTGGCTGCGCTAAGAAAGCTTGAATAGTCTTTGGCATGTTTAAGAACTGTGGAGGAGTTTGTGTCATAAGTGAAGTCATTTCAATAGGGAAATACACTTTGCTGCTGTTTGGTGCTCTCCCAGCACACTCCAAAATGCTTGTGTCAGTAAAAGCAATGCGGGGAAAATCCCTACAAGGTTCATGAAGGAAAAAGTGTCTAATGTCTGCAATCACAGAAGAAAATGGAAAGCTCTGAGACAGTTTTTCTGTACCACCCCAGCACATATACTTACCAAGGCACAAGTCAAAACACTGAGGCATCTATAAAAGTGACTACTGTGCCCTGACAACTTTTAGTTGTTGCTTCCCTGACATCTGGAACTGCCTGTCTTTGGCAATTTTGGGTGCTGACACAGTTTCATCACTTAAATCTGTGCTTAAGATTCTTTTGCTTGCCTTGCATTACTCACAATTATTACATGTGGTTAATTTTACATTTTAATAAAAAGCCTGGGAATATATGGCATGACAGGCATTTATAACTTATTTGATGGATGATATGCCATGTATTTATTATGGCTTTTCTGTCTCTGTTTAAACATACGGTTTCACTGCAGTCAACCATTATCCCAGGCTCTACTATAACGAAACAAATTTGGTTTCCAGCAAATCTCCTGGTTAGATCTTGAGTAAGAAGATACATTTTTCATAATCAGGATTTTTGCTACAATGATGTTTTAGAAGGATGGCATTGTGTTGAAAATGCAGGTTTAGCAGTGAGGAGATCTGGGCTCTATTCCCAGCGTGGAGCATCTGTGCCTCAGTTTACCTATATGTGACCTGGAAATGATACTACATTGCATGGGGGTATCATAAGACTTAATGTATCCTGTGAGATCACCCTGAGATCCTCAGGTAGAAGCACAAAATATTATCCTCCTCATTCTGCCCCCTGTGAAATGCTGGATGTCAGAGAGGAGCAAAATCTGGTTTCAATACTCTTTTTATACAAAGTAGCAGTGAGCTACAGATAACAGAATAACCGTGCAGGAATTGTGAAAATTTTTCTCTGAAGTGTCTCAAATTTTGAGAGAGTTAACAGAAGAGACCAATCTTATGGGTACAACTTATTAAAACAATGCATCAAGCTCTGGCAAAGTTGTGAGAGTGGAAGTTAATGGCCCTAATTTTTCCCCATTACACATTTTCTTTTCACCTTCCTCACATACTTAACTTTGGATTGGGAGATATGCTATTCTTGTAAGGCTACTCTATAACCAAAGAGCAGAGATGAATGAGCTCCAGTTAAAAGCAAAGAAATGGTGAAAATGAATGAACAGCAGCAGAAATAAGAAGAGCAGTGTGGTAACTGACTAGCAACAAAGACTTAGCATATGACCGAATTGTAAGAATATAATAAGACATCGCAAACCCTCTTCTCATTGGCCAGAAGCCAAATAGATAAAACATGGCTACTGAGCACTTAATGAGAATTCCTCATCCTTGCTGTAAACCAGTTCTTTGTTGTTCTCCTTCTGATTTATTCACTTTGACTTTGAAGTCCCAAATCCTCTGTCTGAGCAGTTTCCATCATGAATCCCAGACCTGAAGATTGATTTATACCAGAACCTCATGTGGCAGCAGTGCTGTGCTTTCTCTCCAGAATTTTGTCATATCTTGTTTTGTATATCTTGAGTATAAATGTATTTTCCACACAGGGAGGCTAGGGTTTGTTTTGATCATCATATGAACAGCACTCACAAGCCAAATGAGGAAAAGCAGACCAGACTTTCTCCACAGGATCTGATAAATTATTCTGATATGCAGCAATGTATATGTAAGGGTTAATGATTGTTGTGAACTGGAGCATCACATTTGAACCTCTGCAGATTTGGGAAAAATCTAGTTCTGAACTTCCGAGCTCACGCTAAAGACCTAATTTGGAAACTGACTGTTTGTTTATAAAGAGTTAGATGAAGAGTTTCCTCTTAATCCTGTGTAAGGCATGTCATGTAGCTGTACAGCACCAGAATAGCAAATTGTGACTCCTCCCTTGCTCCTGGGGATGGGAAATTAACTTACTGCAGCCCTTTATAATGTGAAGCTGAATTCCACATACCAATAGTTCATACATGCATGTGGTGTGTTGTGGAGGGTACAGAGCCAAGTCTCTACCCACCTCTCTCTACTCCCATCCCAATTACTTGCCCCCCACTCAGATAAATACAAGTTGATGAAATTGGTGAGAAAAAAGGTTTGTCTGAGTTTTTACAACATTACCTCTGTATGCATCAGAAATGCTGAAGATACCAAAATGTAGGCCTGGGGAAGAGCAGGAAGGGGCAACTGGAATTTCCTTCATATGTCCCTGTTAGGGGAAAACAAACAAATGAGTACAAGATTAGACAATATTTACATGCAATCAGGCAACTAAATAACTCTGCATACTTACTCACTGGCATATATTTCCATCCCATCATCAACCTCAGCCTGGACCAGTCCACACAAGAGATCCACTTCCTGGACACTACGGTGCTAATAAGTGATGGTCACATAAACACTACCCTATAGCGGAAACCTACTGACCGCTATTCCTACCTACATTCCTCCAGCTTTCATCCAGACCACACCACACGATCCATTGTCTACAGCCAAGCTCTACAATACAACCGCATTTGCTCCAACCCCTCAGACAGAGACAAACACCTACAAGATCTCTATCAAGCATTCTTACAACTACAATACCCACCTGCTGAAGTGAAGAAACAGACTGACAGAGCCAGAAGAGTACCCAGAAGTCACCTACTACAGGACAGGCCTAACAAAGAAAATAACAGAATGCCACTAGCCATCACCTTCAGCCCCCAACTAAAACCTCTCCAACGCACCATCAAGGATCTACAACCTATCCTGAAGGACGACCCATCACTCTCACAGATCTTGGGAGACAGGCCAGTCCTTGCTTACAGACAGCCCCCCAACCTGAAGCAAATACTCACCAGCAACCACACACAACACAACAGAACCACTAACCCAAGAATCTATCCTTGCAACAAAGCCCGTTGCCAACTGTGTCCACATATCTATTCAGGGGACACCATCATAGGGCCCCCTCCCACCCCACACTGTTCCTCAGACGTTCTTGTCAACTGCTGGAAATGGCCCACCTTGATTATCACTACAAAAGGTTCCCCCCCCCCGCTCTCCTGCTGGTAATAGCTCACCTTAAGTGATCACTCTGGTTACGGTGTGTATGGTAACACCCATTGTTTCATATTCTCTATGTATATAAATCTCCCCACTGTATTTTCCACTGAATGCATCCGATAAAGTGAGCTGTAGCTCATGAAAGCTTATGCTCCAATAAATTTGTTAGTCTCTAAGGTGCCACAAGTCCTCCTTTTCTTTTTGCAAATACAGACTAACACGGCTGCTACTCTGAAACCAATCTTAATTGTGATATTTCTTAACTTTGCAACCTTAATAATGTTCTTTTATTATAATTTTTGTGTGTAATTTGCTAAAAGAAAGAAAGAACGAAAGAAATTCATGTAACATCATACTGACACCCATATGGGTCACAGGCAGGATTGGAACCTTTAGATCCACTTCAGAGACCTCTGCCATTTGAGCTCATGGAATACCTGGTTGTAGGTTGTCATCTCCAACATGGATCAACATTAGAGGGGAGTAGAACACTTTTCCAGTGGGTTTGACAGATATATGCTGATAGCAGAGAAATGGTAAGGCTCAGGAATCTTGAGTGTGCCCTGTCCCCTCCAAATTGTCTTGTCCCAGTCCTATTTGCCTCACCTCACCAGTTCCCCACATCCCTGCTCTTCATCTGATCAGTCTCCCTCTCTCTCCTCCCTTGCCTCCAGTCACCGACACCCTCTGTCTAGCCACTGCCAACCACTGTTACTTTTCTTCCCACACCCAAGTTCCTTATCAGATCTGTCTACCTTCCACCTTCACATCCTTTCCACTGCCCTACTGGCTTCCAGTCCCAGTTTCCTTGCTCAGTCAGTCCCAGACTCCCCCTGAGCTCCCAGACCCAGCTTCCTTGCATAGCCAGTCCCAGTCTCCACTCCCAGGTCCCAGTCCCTCCACCCCTTCATCAGTCCCATTTTCCTTCTCTCCTTCTGCCACACTCACCTACAGTCTCAGTCTCCCCGTCACCTGACCCAGGTCCCAATCTACTCCTCCTTTTCTTCTCCTCCCTTCCACAGATCTGATTGTTGTTCCCCTGAATTCGAATTATGCAGCTTCCTCCTCCACACTGCTTGGGCTCATCAGGAGGCTCATTGAGAGCACAGGAAAGACAGTTTTTCTGTTCACAGTTCAGATGCCCAGAGCTGTAATTGCAGGGGAAGCTCTGCTCAGCCCCAGACTGGACCATGCTCAGAGCAAACAGATTCTTCCAGGAATTTTGCTACTAAAATCAAAGATGTTCCTGAACATACACAGATAGTGATTTGGTCAAATTTGGGCAGATTTTCATAGAGATGGGAAAAGGCACATCCCTGACACAAAGGGAAAATTTCAAGTCTCTGCTTCCAAGCACGGGGGTGCTAGAATTGTTCAAAGAACAGGCCACCAGATTTTTTTTGACACAGGAAAAATAACAATTTTTTTCCCCTGGCCTCATTCTCAGAAACAGCTGGACTATTTTGAGTGAAATGAAAAATAAAATAAAATAATAGAATCACCCTGAGGCGAGACAGCCACCATGGACAATTTCAGCCCATATAGTTAAAGTATGGTAAAGTTATAAGCAACTGAAAACAGTGTATCACAAAGGGAAGGGTCAGGCAACCTTAATTATAGGAAGTGCTACCAGATGATCCACCTATAAAAACTCCTCACCCAGGCCAGATTCCCCAGTCTTCACTTTTACAGTCCTGCCAAAACTCACCCTCATCAACTGGGTGTGTTCAGCTTTGGCTCTCTGTAGTACAGCATACAGCTCTTCATGATAACAGTAAAGTGACAGCGCCTCTCCTTTAGTGTAAGTAGGCTGCCTTGAATCATATGAGTGGGAGAACATCCTGTGTCTTAATTCACTGATGATCAACTATTGAAAGAAAAAACATAAGACAAAATGTTAATTCTCTAAAAGATCAGGGAGTAGAATGATCCTGAACATGTATAAAGGAGGTGAGAAAGACATGGGCTACTTCCTGGAGTCTCTTATGGGAATGTAAATAAGCATAAGATCAGAATTGGTCAGGAATTTTTCAAAGAAATTTTTCTGGCAGAAAACTTTAGGCAGGAATGGATTGGTTTTGATGAAATTTTTTGACTCAAAAAAATTGTTGACAATTCAGAAACATGGTTTCCTCAGCATGTTTTGTATCAACTTTTTCAAAACAATAAATTCTGGCTTACCAGTTCAAAATGAGTTTTCATTTCAAAATTTAAGTAATTCATTAAAGAAGTGGACAAAATCAAAATGAAATGTTTCAAAATTATCAAAAAGAAGATGGTTCAATTGATTCAAACCAAAATTTTGTCAGATTTTCATTTTGTGAAATATTTCAAGATTTTGACTTTTTGTCCTGATTGAGATGGGAAATCTTTCTGATATTTGGGGGGGGGGGTAGGGGGTAATCATGGGACCGGAAAATGTTTCCTTCCCAGCTTCATATCAGATACTACATATTTAGGGCTGTGGTTCTGCCTATCACAGGTCCCAAAGTGACTGCTTGTGCATCATAAAGTGTTTCTCAGGCTCCTGTTCCTGTTGGATGCCATTGAATAAAACGTGAAGGGTAACATCTTCAGTTGTTAATGTTCTGTACAGAAAGGACACATATTTTAAACTAGCTTTAGGTGTTATGTCCAAAATGCAGTTGATGAAGTTCTGCCTTCATCTATGTATATATGAGGCTCTCGTCGCATTTTCTTTCATCTGTCAAGATATTGGACAGCCATGAACATTGACATCAATGGGCATTGCACACATGCATTTCAAGTCAGTCATTCTTTAACTACTGCTTAATTGAGAAATTATATGAGCACTGGAGATAAAAAATCACACTTTAAATAAGACCCCGGGGTATCTTTGCTTTGTTTGTAACTTTGACTTCACATCAATAAAGTGTATGCTAGACGGGAGGCTTGGGGAAAGGTTAAAAGGGGGCAAAAATGAAGTCTGCTACATTAATTGGCTACCCAGGAAACACAAATAAACTGAATGAATTCTTCAATTCCCGATGTCTTCAAGCAAAGCATGGCAGTGCTGTGTTTATTTTTATGACTCACACACCGTACAAAGTTTCAATGAACTAAGAAATGAGTCAACAGACAGTAACCAAGTCAACATTGCAATGCAGTGTCTATAAACCACCAAGCATTGTGGTTAGTTCACCAAATTTTGGAGTTTTGACATGTGTAACATAACAGGCCATCACCCAGCATGACATCTAGATCTCTAGGTGAACAGCTTTAATTAATAGGTTATAATAAGAAAGTAATAGAGTACCTTCATTATCTAAGGGCCTGATCTAAAGTCCCTAGAAGTCAATAGAAAGACGACTCCCATTGACTTCAGCTGACTTTGAACTAGTACCTAAGTGCACAAAATAAGACATAATGTGAGGACATTTGTTTTAAAAAAATATTTGTTTTCTGACTGTTTTAGCTAAAACCATGAGAGAACCAGCATAATCAAAATGAAGTACAAAGATTGCTTTCCTGTTTTACTGTGAAATAGTCAACACTCTCCTTAACAGTTCAAAACCATCACCTACAATATTGAACAAAGTTATCTCAAGAGCTTACAAATCTTAGCCCTCATAATGCAGGAGGTCAGATTGGTGATCCTTTTGGCCTTAAAATCAATGAGTCAATGAAAGTTTCCACTAGCTTTTCCTCCTTTACAGTCTGAATGCAATTAGACTTGATAATATGAAAGTCCTGCTTTTGGGTCTTATCCATTATCTATTGAAGTCTATGGAAAGACAACCAATGACACTGGGAATTGAATTAGGCTTTTATCACCCTTCTCATAACCATTTTGATATCTGCTATAGCTTTGTTAAGGTGTGAGGGATAAAACCCATCACAGTACTGCAGATGAAGTTCCACTATGATCTAATACTGTATATTTAAATAATTTCTATTCCCAATTAGAGATAAAATCCATTTATTTTGATGTGATAACCTACATGTCCATATTCCATGTTTCTAAAATCTTTCCAGTTAGTGGATTTGGTGTCTGTGTATATTTACATATATTTAATACTATAGAAAACTAAATATAGTATTGCCTCCATTTTATCTTAAAATCAAACATTCTAAGATCCTGCATGGAATGAAGGAGATTTCTTCTTAGCAGTTTATCTGAAGTGGAAGTGGTTTACCTGAGCTGGAATGCAATCTGAGAGTAATAGGTAAAACTGTTACAACACCTAGCCCCCTGGCTTTTGGTTGCTTTTAAGACAGGCTAATTAAGTAATACTTTTTAAGTAGACATGAAATCTGTGGTACCCTTATTGCAGCTAAAATCAGAACATCTGTCTAGCTCATCAGCTTTTCCATGATGAAAAAGCCCATTTATTAGGCAGTGAGGTGCTGAAAATAGGCTACATGTAAAATAGCTGCAGTACTTAATGAAGAACAGAATGGCCGTTATCAACCACCTGGTAAATTTTGCTAAACAAATACTATGTAAAGACTTTTGACAACAATATAAAGATTACTTTGGTTACTGATATTAATATTTCTTCTTTATTCGTCTATCTAAAAGCCTATGTAACCATGTATTCCTATCACTGATATCCTTATTCTCCCTCACACGTTCCCTATTTTTTTTTACATCCCCATGTGTTTTGTCTCAAATAAAATTGTAAGTTCTTCAAGGTAGGGACGGTTTCTTATTTGATGTTATTACATCACGTAGCACAATGAGATAGGGTGACCAGACAGCAAGTGTGAAAAATAGGGACAGGGGGTGGGGGTAATAGGCGCCTATATAAGACAAAGCCCCAAATATCAGGACTGTCCCTATAAAATTGGGACATCTGGTCACCCTATGAGACCTCAGTTCTGGCCATTACTGTAATACAAATAATAGTAATAATAGATACTGTTTGAAGGAAATCAATCTTGGTTCAAAAATATAATTCATGACATCGTCACCAATATATGGAATAACAACAACTATAGATGAAAATATGTTGTGTAGTTTCAAACAGCATTGATCTGATATAACAAGAATATTTTTTTTCCAGAGATAAATTATTGCCAACAGATTTCTGTTTACTGTGCAACTTTTTCCATGCACATTTATAATACGGCAGTTGTTTCAGTCTGGTTTCCAGGGATACAAATTCACTCCCTTTTGACTGCTTTTTTTATATCTTTTCTCTGATCCGTTTTGCCTACCCATCTCCCTAGGTTTCAAAGCCTGAGCTTCAGACCAAGCCACAACTTCAAAGTGCTGTCTTCACTGCTGTTTTTATAGTACTAGTGTGAGCCCCCAGGGGCTCCAAAATGCTGAGTTGACATACCCTCGATGTGCAGATCTTCTCCTCACTGTATGGAAATGGCCTCTGAGGAACTTTCCCACTCAAAATTATTTAAAAACTAAATACTTGTGGCAATGGGGAAATGGGGAGAGATCCTGGCTTTTTTTCCTAAACATCAGTGTTCCACATATACAAACTGAGGTAAAAGAGAAAATCTTTTTAAAATAACTATAATGTAATATTAAATAAATTATTGATTTTGGTGAGTGTTATATGTATAAGCCAGTGGTAGTAGATTTCAGAGGCTCATGCGATATGTGAAATAAAAGGATGAAAAAGGCAAGAGAAACTGAGGCAGCCATGTATCATGCTATCTGTACTGGCAGTCATAAACCAGGGCAGATCCCCCAAGCTGATGGTTTGTTCTATAATTAGATTTCACCAAGCCAGGAACAAATGTGAACTCCTGGATCACTATACCAGTCTTACCATGGAGTCACAGACAGTCTCCAGCCTATCTCGCCACCCAGACAAGCTGGACTTTGTGATAAAAGGTTATTTGAACCAAAAAACCAAAAAACCACCACATCAGGTTGCTTCCAGTCCCAGGAGACCAGTCACTTACCCCAGATCAATTGGTACTACAGATCTTACACCAAAGACAATGCTGGCAGCCAATTCTATAGTAAACTAACTAAAGGTATTTTAGCTAAGAAAAAAAAGGAGAGTTATTGAGAGATTAAAGCAGGTAAAGCATATGTACAGGGTGAATCACAGTTTGTACCTCCAAATGGTGGCAGTGATGTAATAAACTGCCAGTTTCCCAAAAGTCTTTTCAGGGTACCCAGATTGTCTCTAGGGATCTCCTCTCTGCATCTGGTACACTTCCCTGCAAGAGTCCAAACAGTCCAGAGATGAAGGATCTTTCCTTGAATCCATATTATAGCTACTTCTGACAGAAAGCAAGCTGACAGTGTCTCTACCCACATGGGCTTTTCCTTTGATGACAGTGGGTGAGGAATGCTCTTTGAATCATTGACCTCCAGTCATCACACACAATGGTCATTTGCTTTGAAATTAGCACTTTTTCTGATGAAGACCTTCATTAGCATTCCACAAGGCTTCTTTGGTGGGTTATTTATTTACATTTTAGTATACACAATGTAAATGTTTGCTGCTGCATCATAACAGAATACAGCAAACAGAAAACAGTGCAAGTAACGTCCCATTACTTTTATGAAGTCTAAACACCAAATACACTCTTCTACTTCAACAATCACTTTGATCTATACTAGTACACAAGTGACTGGGCCTGAATACACTCTGGCATGACCTGGTCTGCCAGGGTCACAATGACCTAGTCGGTCAGGGTCACACCATGTTTGTCATTGGCAGATGAAAGTAACCAATCAAGTCACAGGGATTTGCATAACATGAGTAGTAGCAGTAAAGATATTATGCTTTCAGTCAGACCTCAGAGATTTGGATAACTGAAAAATAAGTTTACTGATGAAGGCTATAATACTAACTCATACCTGTACTCCTATGGGTGAAATAATTCCAGTTCAGTACACTCTTCCTTAAAGTTTTCTCTATAGTTAAGGCTACCCAATACTTTCCATCATAAGACCCTTTTTTCAGTTGCATATAACATTGCAAAACTTCAGTCATTTAGTTTGAAATTTTCCATGCCAAGTGTTTGCCTCAGGCTAATTTTTTAAGTTACAGCAAAAACTAGTCAGTCATTTCAGAGACTGAGGTTCAGGAAAAACCACATTGTTTTACTCAAGTTAACAAAATTACTACAGATGTTCCATTGAGAAGCTCTTTTGCCTGCATGCTTTGGATCAGGGCCTGGAAATTAGGCAGAAAGGCACACTTTACATCCTCTGAAAACCTACTCAAATTTGGCCCAATTATGAGCCTCTGAAAGTCACAGATCAGAGGGCTAGCCATGTTAGTCTGTATTCACAAAAACAACAAGGAATCCAGGGGCACCTTAAAGATTAACAGATTTATTTGGGCATAAGCTTTTGTAAAAAACCCCACTTCTTCAGATGCATGGAGTGAAAAATACAGATGCAGGCATAAATATACTGACACATGAAGAGAAGGGAGTTACTCACACGTGGAGAACCAGTGATGACAAGGCCAATTCAATCATGGTGGATGTGGTCCGCTCCCAATAATTGATGAGGAGGTGTCAATCCCAAGAGAGGGAAAATTTATTTTGTCATGAGCCAGCCACTCCCAGTCCCTATTCAAGCCCAAATTAATGGTGTTAAGGTTGCAAATGAATTGTAGCTCTGCAGTTTCTCTTTGAAGTCCATTTTTGAAGTTCTTTTGTTGAAGGATGGCTACTTTTAAATCTGTTACTGAATGTCCAGGGAGACTGAAGTGTTCTCCTACTGGCTTTTGTATGTTACCATTCCTGATGTCTGCTTTGTGTCACAGTTTGCATAAGATCAGTAGAGGTTTGAATTCTCCAAGTGTTCCATCTTCACTGAGCATGCACCAGTCTCACACAGCTCCTACGTGATGACCGAACTGACCATACTCCACCCCTACAGAACTTACTGAGCATCCTCCAGCTTGGTGCTGAGTAGCTTTTCCTGTAGTTGCTCCTCCTGGCTACTGGGATCCATTGAGGTGCTGGGCACTGGAAGAAAAAGCACAGACATTTTTTTGTTCTGTGCTCTCAATGCCTCCTTCTCCCCACCTTGGAACCAGGCAGTGTGGAGGAAAAAGCTTGTTTCATATACCGCATTCTGGGTAATAACATGACAGGACATCATGCCTGCAAAACTAAATGGCTCTTTCTTAAGGAAACTAGCATTCTAGACATGAGCACATGGCTGCTGGGGAGAGGAGGGAAAATAAAACGTGCAGTTTGCCCTGGGCTCCCCAAACCCATGGAATCTGAATGAATGATATTGTGACCTGGCACATGGGGTCACAGCACCACCCAGTTTTGGCCCAGGCACCCCTCTGTCATGGCCAAATTTGAGTGAGTGCCAGCCCCGTGCACCAGGTCACAATGCCATTCAATCAGATTTGGCTTGGCTACCCGTCCTTTGACAGAAGCAGCTGGGCCAAACCTAAATGGCACTGCAACACCATGCATCAGGTCACAACACCTGGAGCAGGGAGCCCAGGCCTGCAAAAACCTCTTCCCTTTTGCAACCTGTTCTCCTCTCTCCAAGTTCCATGCAGTTTGCTACAAAGAGGCAGGAATACAGAGGGTTGAAGTGGGGGCAGGGGCAGAAGGGGACAGGAGACAAGTGGGAATGCAGGGACAGAAGCAGAAAGAGAATGAGCAGGTTTGGTTGGGATTCAAGCAAAGGGGAGATAAACTCAAAGGGACAAGAACAGAAGAGGCAGGTGTGAGCAAATGGGGCAGAAGGGTCTGCAAATTACTAAAGCACACTCTCTCTAGAACCTAGAATAAAACCCAGAATTCCTAAGTCTGTGTCCCTTTAACACACCACTTCCCTTTCCCTCCACTGCACCCCACTCACAGCTGGCTGTCCTTGGTTAGCGAAGACACTGATTTCAGAGGTGCCTTCACAGGCTTCATTCCGGGGGGAAAGGGGAGTCAAGCAGTGCTTCTGCTGCTACCACTGCAACTGGCTTACAGCTGCCATAGGATCTCTACTGCCACTGACCACTGTCTCTCAGCCACCAACGGTCACTGCTGCTTCTCTGCTGCTACTGGCAACCACTGCTTTCTGTTCCCTCAGTGTCACATTCTGAGATGCCATCACTGAATCCAGCTCTCAGTGATTTCAGCAGGCAGTGAGGAACCTCAAAGCCAGTGCAATCTCTGTGTTGTCTTCCACTGTCCCCATACAAGGTCTAAAGCTTAACTGTTAGACCGGCTCAGCAGTGATGTCACCTCAAGGAATCACCAACCAGAAACAAGGACTCAACCAGTCTGATCAGCTCCATCATTAAACATTGAAGAGGGACAGGTCAAATGGTGTTTAGGACTCTTTGGACAGAATCCAAATCCACCAGGTAGGAACATATATCCCCACCCACTTATCTTCAGTGGGATTTCACATCCCTACCCCTTGCTTAGCAAGTGATACTCATTTTAGTGTGACCCACTCAATCAGGGTGTACTAAACACAGCTCTACTGCCATTTACTTTACAGTACAGACAACATTTCATTACCCCTGCATTCAAATGCTAGAGTGATTTGTAACTCAAAACCAGCCAGAATTGATAATTTTGGCAAAGCAGCTCCATCATGCTGCATACCTAGGCAGAGTAGGCATGTCTATGCAAACATGGTCTCCTCCCAAGGTCTTTTACCCCAGTGCATCACTAGATGTCAGGGGACAGCTCATTCAGACCCTGCTTACATCATAGAATCATAAAAGATTAGGGTAGGAAGAGACCTCAGGAGCTCATCTAGTCCAATCCCCTGCTCAAAGCAGGACCAACACCAACTAAATCATCCCAGCCAAGGCTTTGTCAAGCTAGGCCTTTAAAACCTCTAAGGATGGAGATTCCACCACCTCCCTAGGTAACCCATTCCAGTGCTTCACCACCCTCTTAGTGAAAGAGTGTTTCCTAATATCCAACCTAGACCTCCCACATGGCAACTTGAGACCATTGCTCCTTGTTCTGTCATCTGGTTCCACTGAGAACAGCCTAGCTCCATCCTCTTTGGAACCCCCCTTCAGGTAGTTGAAGGCTGCTATTAAATCCCCCTCACTCTTCTCTTCTGCAGACTAAATAACCCCAGTTCCCTCAGCTGCTCCTCGTAAGTCATGTGCCCCAGCCCCCTAATCATTTTCGTTGCCCTCCACTGGACTCTCTCCAATTTGTCCACATCTCTTCTGTAGTGGGGGGGAGGGGGAAGCAAAACTGGATGCAATACTCCAGGTGTGGCCTCACCAGTGCCGAATAGAGGGGAATAGTCACTTCCCTCGATCTGCTGGCAATGCTCCTACTAATACAGCCCAATATGCCGTTGGCCTTCTTGGCAACGAGGGCACACTGCTGACTCATATCCAGCTTCTCGTCCACTGTAATCCCCATCATGAATGAGTGAAGGAGTGCAGGAAGATAAAGGATGGTCTCATGGTAAAAGCAGTTCAATACCACTCTACTTATGCTAAATGATCTGTTCGACTTTGCATTCTGCTGTGAGACTTTGAGTTCCTTTCCCAGAATTGAAGAAGAACTCTGTGTGGCTCAAAAGCTTGTCTCTTTTAGCAACAGATGTTGGCCCAATAAAAGACATTCCCTCACCCAGCTTGTCTCTATAATATCCTGGGACTGATAGAGCTACTACTACATTGGCTTACCGAAGAAATTGAATTTTATACTGCCTCTGCCACAGAGTTCCTGTGTGATGTTGGGTAAGTCACTTCAACCAAACTTTTCACAGATGGCCACTAAGTATTCCTCATTTCTGGATACCCAATTTGTGCCTCTTGTGGCTGGATTTGCAGAACGCTGAGCACTCACAACTGCAACTGAAGTCAATGAGAGGTCTTCTATGAACAAATAAAGTGCTATAAATATGTTAAGTCCTCTGGAAAATCAGGTCCTGTGCATCTCAGCTTGGGCACCCCAATTAGTAGATACTGGTGAGAGTTTTGATGTTTCTCTCTCTGTGCCTTAGTTCTAGAGTTGTAAAATAGGAGTAACAATACCACTTTACTTTACAGGAGCCACCAGTGTTCCCTTATATATAAAAATTGTATACAATATACAATGGTATGTGGTAATATTACATTTTCATTCCATGATTCATGGATGACTGCATTACTCACCTGGCAAACCATGTGTGAATTATTCATGTCTTCTCAAAAGAGTGAAAACAAAACCTTTCTAATATCCACCTATTTTGCACAGTTTGTATACATCGTTTATTTGGTTCAATTTTTTTGTCTGTACTCTTGTTCTTGTTTTACCCTCTTTTTGCAATATGTTAGTTACTATTCTGGAAAGAGAAACATAATTCCTATGGGCTGATTTGGTTGCAGCCACAAATTCTCTCATTATTAAGCATTCATGCCAGGATTCTGCAATCACTTACACATGAGAAAGCCAAGCCAAGCCAATAAGACTATCCAGCTGAGTAAAATTACTCATGCGAATGCATGTTTTCAGGATCGGGCCCTTGTATAGTAGCATTAATCTACACTGCACTTTCCAAAATGTATGAGATGCATTTTGTGCCCTTTTAAGTGATGGATGTAACAGTTATCATAACAAAATAAGTACAGTTCTACATTACGTCCTGTTCATTAAGCACATAGTTTTACTTGAAGCATTTATTTGACATAAGGAGGAAATCACTGTGGTAATCTAATGTTGATATCGATCTACTGGTAGTAGATGCTAAAATACAGGTTTTAAATTTACATCTGCCAAATTTGTTGTCATGCTACAGCTGGGATTAATTTGGGTGACAACACCACCTGAAGAGCAACAGGTGGTGAGAGTCTCATCCCTGTCACAACTGGAACATTGTAATGACATTCTGAGAGGACTTGAAAGAGAGTAACTTTAATCAAGATGGCCAAGCAGCTCTGGTTTCTGTGCAGGGGGAAAGTGGGAAATTTTGAATCCATATGTTCAGCTTGCAGGTTTGTGACCCTAAAAAAAAAAAAAAAAGTCAGTCAAGCCAAACAAAACAATTTCCTAAAATGTTTTTCTAAGATTGTTTTTTTAAAGCTATAACCAGCTCAAGGTTATACACTGGTTGGCGATCTAAATCTTTTAAAATTACTCTCTGAGGCATATAAAAACACCTTACCATATGCTGTAAACAAAGAGAGCAATCCTGCAAGTAAACAGTTTCAAAGAACTTCTTACAGGCTGTATTATTCATTAGTATTACTGTGAAAAATGATATTTCATCACTAACAGGTAGACACACCAGGGAGCTGCAATACAGCCCTTAAATCGCTGCTATTCCAGCTTACAGACTGGAGTCATGGCTGCTGCCCCTCCACAGGGCTTTGAGAATAAGTGGCACTAATTAAAAGTACATCAAGGAGTTCCTGGCTGGCCTGACCCCCCTCTGACCCTCACTTCCTGCTTGAATCCAGACAAGAGCGATATAAACAGTCAGAAGTCACAGCATAAACATACCAGCGGGACAGACTGTGGGAATTTGTCCTCCATTTGTGTATAAGCTTTGCAACTTGGGGGGAGGTGGTCTTCTTGGATGCCCAGCTGCTACTGGGTGTCCAAATAACGGCAGATGCCAAGAGTGCTTCCTATCATCTATGTTTGGAAAAAAATACTTGCTGAAGCAACTGTAGTCCAAAATGCAACTACTAAATACATTTTGGCTGTTGGCTCCATGGAGCTGCAGACCTACTGATATGCCTCCAATCACCCTGTCTCCTTTTGAAGAGATTGCCATCACAGAGCTGTGCTCTATGGTGCACATTCTGTCTGTGCAAATCCTTTGTGTCTGTCCCTTTCATTGTACCTAGGATTTACCGTGCCTAGGGCCTTCTCCGACAATTCTGTAGGCCAAATAATGCACTTATTTGTCTTTTCACCCTTAGTCATTTACAAAATGCTGTGATACACCCTTTAGTCGCTAGTTAGCCAAGCTGTACACATTTAACCTCTCTTTATATCATTCCCCCAGCCCCTTCCAGTGGAGTCCTCAGATGTCACTTGAAACCTGCATAAAACTCCAAAATGAACACAATTATATTTAACTTGCCAATAGTCCAGAATATCCTGGACTAGGTGCCTGTTTTGGTTGAAATCCAAATACATATATTTTTCCATCCATGACTGAAAAATGTTTACTATCTTCATCTTCTGAGCTATTCTGTAAATTACACTGGCTTCAGCCCTTTAAAGAATTGAAAGAACTATGAGGGATTTTATTTATGCTTCAGATACCTCCTCAAACAGCTGTGACAAGTAAAAATGTACCAACTCTTTCAGAATGAGCTGTTTTCTATTTGCCTAGTTGGACCTCCCACTGATTTTATTTGGTCTTTTAGAACAGGAATCACCAGAATAGCATGTTGGTACTGAATTTCCTGGTTTCCTGCTTTAAAAATAAACAGTGTAGCTTCACGACAGAAAGCTCATGTATATGATAGAAAATTAGTTAAAGTGGCTTTAAGGTGGAGGTTTAATCACATAATAACTGGAAAATTTAGAGTTACATTTCTCACAGCATTCTAACCTCTGTCCCATTGTATAGATCCATTACTATATGGTCTTTGTGGTCCCAAAACAGCAAGGCACTTAGGCCTGCTTAACTTTAAGCACTTAAGCAGCATTAGCTTTTGCTTAAATGCACCTAAGTAGCATTTCATATTACTTCCTGTATGTTGTGTGAAATGTAATCAGGCCCAGATCTAGCAAAAAACTTAAACTGGAATGCATGGTAGAACAACTATGTGCTTAACTTTAAGCTGGTGCTTAAATGCTTAGGCTGGGTCAGGGTCTAATTACATTATCAGAAAACCTATGGGCAGTAATAGAAGATGCTACCCTATGTGCATCTGAAGAAAAATGGAGGTTAAATTTACATTATTCAATTTATTTATATATTATATTCTTACTGGAGGAACTGTATGAAAATTTAGCATGTGAGCACAAAGGGTCAAATGCCCTCATGTACAGTTTGCTCAAATTCTAATGAAGCCAAACGAAACCCCATTGGGTAGAAATACAAAATGCTGAATAGTGAGGGGCCAGTTTCTGCTCTCACTTGCCATTCAGCAAGGGGGTGCACCAGTTTAGATGAGAACAAAATAATGCCACTGGCCTGCTGTATGATCTTGGGCAAGTCATTACACTTCTCACTGCCTGTTTCCACATCTGTAAAATTAGGATAACGATACTTACCTACATTTGTAAATTGCTTTGAGATCTGGGTACAAGAGCTAAGTATTATTCTGAGCCAGATTCTGCCCCCCTCTTACTCAAGAATAGTATTTAGTAAGAGAGAAGTCTTGTTGATTTCAATGGGTTTACTTGTAGAGAAGTTTCTTTGTTACATAAGTAAGAGTGGCAGAATCTACCTCTATATATGCACTACAGAAATAGAAAACAGTACTGTTCCTTCGTACTGTATTATATTATATTATTTGCTAAGTAGTCACATTGTTAGTGGTTTATGATATCACCAGAACCTTTTATAAAATAATCAGTAATAAACCTTACTTGCTATATTTGGGACTGATAAATCAGTTACTACAAGTCAAAGAGTTATTCAGTATTATTTAATAATAATGTTTTTTGAAATGTATTAATGTGCTCCTCCTATTTCCAGGGATTCCTCTCTGCTGTGCAAACAAAGGGATAGTGTTATGCACACCAGTTATTTGTTATGGTTGCTTTCCTAACCCTGGGTGTGAAATCCTCTATGAAAGGTACTTTACCAGCCTAGGCTTTTAATTCAATCAATGGAAATTTTAACATTTATAGGTTTCCTTTTTCTCCCTGTTTATACCACACCCATAGAGAGTTTGATGTTTTGCAAATGTGGAAAGTCCCCTGATGTACTGGAAATAGCTCAAGTTAAAGCAAACACAGACTTCACCCACAATGTGGCAGAGTCCAATAAATTAATTAACTCTGTAGAAATAACTTAATGATGGGGAGAATTGTTTTGTGAACCAAATAGCACATTTTAAGACCATATGGATGAAGGTATCAGGATTAGGACCATGATCTTGAAGTTAATGTAATCCTTCTGCCAACTTCTGAATGCACAAAATCTTGTAACTACCGTGACCAAATGTAGATCCTTCGGGCTCAATTTTTTCCAAATTTAATAACAGTTGTTGCCAGAAGGTTGAAGGCAGAACCAGATCCCAACTGAGTAATTTACATACACTTGGGTCTATTCCCCACTTAATATATCCTCCCTATTAACATTAAGGGAAAGTGGTGTTAAATGCATAGATGGGAAAATAGTCCATACCCAGTGAATATAAATATTGGCACCTCTCACAAAAATAACAGCTAGAAATGTCCTGAAAATTCTAAATATTGGATTACATGCCAACCTGCAGACTATTAAATAAGGATGGGCAAATTCCCTTTGTCTAATTTCAAAGCAAGTCATTCACACCAAATTAAACATTAATCTATACGGCAGCACCATGTCACACTGCTATACCAGCAATCGGGGTCCATGTTTTAACCTCTAAAAAGCTGGTATAAAGCCGCACTATGCTCTGGAATACACAAATTTAGATAATTCCACCATGGCATAAACTCTGTTCTTGCCAGTTATTTTGTAAAAAACCTGTCTCTCGTCTCAAAGCAATGGCAGTCTCAGTACATCTGAGTGCTAAAGGTTTGTTCCAAAGTAATGGAATTCCATCACAACAGACTAGCATTTATATGAAAACATTATTCGTTTTCATCTTGTAACCCCAGGAATTAGGACATTAGAGATAGATAGGTAAGTTATATCTACTGTTTTTCTGGCTGCTTCCCATTTCTTTGTTAGAAATTTTATATCTCCAGAACATTTGCCCCCTTAAATGATTATTTATTCAACATTATCTTAACCTGTGGTATCTCACTATCATCACTTTTGGAGGTGTTTCTTTCTGACAAAAACTTATTCATCATGGCACTGCACATCAGAATAAAAACAGGTGACACAGCCACATTACTTGGCCTTGTCAAGGGCAATCCCTAGTGTTCAGAGGGACCCGCAACGTGCATATTTCTATTCATTCTAGCCCTACTGCATTTGAAAGTTTGCTAGCTACTTTTACAGACAAAAAGAGGGGTCATTGCACTGAAGATCTGACAATCAAAAGAGAACAGAGAGACAAAGGATGAGTAACGATACAACAGAAAGCTGTAACTGAACTGTGAGTTTAACACAAATGGTTAGTTTCATAATTTTTCCATTAGAATTTTTTTCCTTTAACTTTGCTTTTGTCTGTCTACTAAATATTTCTTATACTGGCTGGCTAGGGTTTGTGGACCTTTGAAATTTCTTTCATTTTAAAGAAACAGCAAAAACTCTTTAGGATTCCTGAATCACATAATGCTGCAGTACTTATTCCTCCTGGGAGAGGTAGTGTTACTTACTGCTTAAGCATGACAGTTTTATCTGATTATTCCCAGCTGCTAGTTGTTTCGTTCTTTCTTTTTTTCAGCAGATTTCTTCATATTGGGTCTTCCATTTGACAGTACAGTAAGTGTAAGTAATAACATACCTAGCAGACTGTAATTAAATAAGTCTGGTTTCAAGACCATCATTAATAATACTTAACTGATAAATCAAATTTTGATCTACGAAGGGGAAGAAAGAAAAAAGGGACAAAAATGCTGAACTTTTTACCTTACAAAGCAGAGTGGAATAACTCATATATACTTAAAATGCATCTAGCCTAAACAAGAATAGTTTCATTTCATTCTCAAAATATAAAGCAAATCATCTGCTGCCTAAGGTACTGTCCACACTACAGCTTCTAGGTCTGGGAAGTGGTTTTCAAACATGTTCATGACCAAATATGGCTATAACATAGTTTGTGTCTACACCCAACATAGCTGCAAACTGTACTCAGAAACCATGCTAGTGGTGATCATCTAGGATTGTTCCTTCCACTATGGTCCTAAAAAGCTGTGTTTAGGCAGGTCTGTATGTGAACTAGCTAGTATGATTTTAATACAGTTTTAGTAGCCTATGTGTATGTTTACACAGCATTTTTGGAGCCAGTGGGAGCAAGCCTCCCATCCAGGGTCAACAGATTTGGACTAGGGGGCTCATGCTACTGCTCTAAAAATGACAGTATAGACAGCACTTTGCAGTTCCAGCTCACTGCAGCTCGGGCTTTGAGAGCCAATGCCCTTCCAACAGCTTGAGCTTAGCCCAAGCCACAGGTTCAAAGCACTCTCTATACAGCTCTTTCTAGAGTGCTAGCACAACCCCCACTCCACAATGCTGTGTAGACATACCCATACACCCAAACTGTGTTACAGCCATGCTAGCTACTAGTTCATGCTGCCCTGGGCGCTGTGAAGTGCAGAATATGCTTACCTGACACTGAATTGAGTGGAGAGTGTTCTGCTCCCCGCAGGAAGCACCCTGTGTCCCAGAGCATCAGGCGCAGCAGAAAGGTGGCCTACGGGCCCAATCTTGTTCCCACTGAATAGTAACACCTTTCTCCTACTTAGTGCTTTTCTTTACTAGGTCTCAAGGTGGTTCACAAATAGAATTACATTCATCTCAATTAGGAACCATTTAGTTTGCACCCAGAGCGTCCACACGGGGAGTTACAGTGCAGCACTTTGGTGTGCATTGCTATTCATACCCTGTAATCTAAACTGTAGGGCAGTGTAGTTTCAGACCTCAAAATAGCATGGAATCCTTTAAAAATGACATTGCAATAACACTGCAGCCTCCCCCTCGTGACAGACATGCACCTAAAATATTCATCCAGAGATGGAAATAGTGCGTTTCCCCCTCTCCTCTTATTAAAACAGACTCACTTCGTCTGTGTATCAAAGAAGAGGAGGGGCTTATTGCAGGACTATGAAAGAAGAGAGTTGTGGTTTGGGTGAACTAGGCCTGGACAGTCATTTCATACATAGGAGACAACACAGAAAAATGCCCAGAACTGAGAATGGGAAAGGGAAGGAATGAGATCAAGCAGTGTACTTTAATGCTGTACCTTAAGAGATACTGGAAGCAGAGATATAGAATAATTCACTTGTTTTTCCCCTGTCACTGAACCAAAATATAAGCAGGCAATAGTAATAGAGAAAAAAAAAATTAGATAATAATGGATCCATTGGGCATCTCAAGAGACTGAAAAGAAGTGGTAGCAGAAAGGTAAGTGGACAGAAAGGTCAGGAGTGGGTTTGGGGGAGGCTTGAAGAAACAGAAAAATACATGGAGGTGAATGAGAAGCTTTGCAAGCAGGAGTTAAGTTGGGAAAAGAAATCTTGGAACTTCCAAAGCCCTATTAACTTCAGCCCTAGTAATTACACATAGCTGGGGGGAGTCAGGGTGAGGAGTGGAGAGGGGGAGAATAAAGTCCATAGAGAGTAAATAGAAAAAGGCTTTTGAAGAGAGGGGAAGATATCTGAAGTAAAAAGCTGCATTGAAAAGGGGGACTGCAGGGAGTCGAATGAGAAGGGAAGAGGCAAGAAAAGAGAAAACATCAAAATCAAGAAGAATTAATGAGGGTTTCTGAAGAGCTCTTGAAGTTATAAGTCCTGAGGGTCATACCTCACCTTCAAAATTATCTAAACTATTTTGATAAAAATATATTTTTATTTTCTTTGTTATCCTTTCCCATGAAAAAACAGTAATCCCCCCCTTCCTTTAAAGTGGTGGTGTTTTTTTAAAATTCTGACCCATTAAAATATACAACATCTAAGGAGACTTTCATCCCTATTGCACAAGACAAACTCTGGCAGACTTTAGATCAGTACAAAATTCTAAAATTGGACATAGATTTATGACCAGAGCTCATAGCATGATGGTAAAAAAAATGAAACTTGTTTCAAAAATGACCATTGTGTCTTGGCACCATTGACATGTCATTCTCAATGGACTTTTGAACTAACAAGGTTTTTATTCCAAGAAAAGCTGTGTATGAAACAAAAGCAATAATATTTTCCTCAGACAGTATCCACAAAAGAACAGTGAGATACTAACCCTGACATTAGGCGGTAATGTGGAAATCGTGGCTGGCTTATTATCTTTTACGGCTTAGCAACTGGAGAGAACTGTCAGGCAAGGTTGAAAAATGTTACTGTGTAATTTATTGGAGAGGGAAAATATGAGAGAAATGTATCTGCCATTATGTGAATGAAATAATATATTGGGATGATTTCTCGCATATTTTTCTCTTAAACTTATTCATTTCCCAACGATAAAATAATAGGATTTTTCAAAGGGTTCTACAAGGGGAAAGTCTTCAACTCCCATTAAGGTCAGTGAAAGTTTTGGTGAGATCCATGAAGATACTTAGACATCTAAACCCCAGACCTAGGTGCCTAAATCTCAGTTTTAGGTACCTAAGTTCCAGTTTTGGTTTCCTCAGTGATCTACAAAACTCCTGCTGAGCCCTGTAGGCACCTAAAGTTGCTTGGCACATAAGTTTTTTAGAGTAAAAGTTCCCTAGCCACATATGTTCCTGCTTCCCACTAGAGGCCCAGACACCTATCTCCCACATAAGCCTCACAGCAATTCATGAAGCCAGGAAGACAGACATTCAGCAGCCTAAGTCATTTATGGGACCTGATTTGGTAGGTGTACTCAGAGGCCTACCATATCAGGTTCCATTCAAAATCCTGACAGAGGCGGTAATGTTGCCACCTACCTTATAACTTTTAGACCAGTGGTTAGGGCACTTGTCTGGGATGTGGGCAACCTGTCCCCCCTGTCTGCCGGGGGGGGGGGGGAAGGGTTGGAACAGGGGTCTCCCACTTCTCAGGAGAGTGCTCTAACCACTGAGCTATTCCCGATGACCCCCTCAATTTCTCCTGTTGAAGCTGTCACACGGTGTGGATAAATAATAAAGGAGCAATTGGAGCTGGGGGACTGCACCCAGGGTCTCACATCTCCCAGCCATCCGACTACAGAGTCATTCCCATTCCCATTCTCTCCCTCTCTGGGCCGACAGCCATTTGACTTTGTGGATTGCAATGCTGTTCTGGTGATTTTCTAGGTGCCTAAGTGTTAGTCACTGTGATGCTCAGCATTGCTACACCTAAGTCCCTTCATGGATTCCAGCTTTAGATGCTGAATTCCCTAGAGTTCTTTTGAAAGTCAGTGGCAGTTGCGTGTCTAACTCCCCTAGGTTCCTTTAAAATTCCAGCCAGCACCTGCAATGGATGTGGTGTTGTCCAATAATGCAGCAAGCTTTTCTCTGTAATAAATCATATGTCTCCACTGCCAGTGCTGGAAAAAGCTGTGCATCTAGACCCAAAGCTTTTGCTGCCTCACATTTGGTGATATAGGTCTTGTTCAGTATTTGACACCACAAATTACTAGTCTTTAGCACTCCTGGGCCATTAAACTTGATAAAAGTTGTAATATTTTGTGATGCATGGCATCTTCATGAGACAGGGTACTGACCTTTCTGAAGACAAATGACAGGCAAGGACAAAAATGTGGCATCCCCTGTCTCTGACATACCACTGTATGCAAGCTCCTCTCAAAAGGAATCAGTACTACTCTTTTTGACCATTATCATTGCAATAGCGAGAATACTGATTTTGAATTTGGGAGACTGTTTAATTCATTGGCCTCTCACAGATTTTCAGTGCTAAATGTTTGGTTTTCAGATTTGGTAAGTTACTCAATCAATGTATGGTTTGAATTATTCTCCTATGAGCACATGCGCTATGAATAATAAAATAAAGGTTGACGCCTTCTTTGACTGCTTCAGTCTGCACTAAAGAGCAACCCGGCATGTTAAAATTGACTCATACAACAAGTATTAATCATACCATGGCAGTGAGTATTAGTCACATCATCATGTTAGACCTCCTCATGTCTCTGCTGCTTCAGAAAGCCATGGCAACTGACATTTGGTGGTTACCCAATTTTGCAAGGCAGCACAGCTGGATAAACACAGAGATCAAGTGGTGGGATAATCAAAAGAAGGAAAAGCTTATTTCAGCTACAAACTATTTTTGTTGATATTCAAATCTCCAGAACTGTAATGGTGCAAGACTCAACTTCATTTTTCAGAAGGATCTCATTCTGTGAATGTTTATAGTAATTACAATATTTCTTTTATCTAGCCATTTAAATCTGGCAGACATTAAAAAAAAAAGAAAAGAAATTTTGCATACAATTGTGGGGGCGGGGGGAAGTTGAAGTGTGTGTGTGTGGGGGTGACTGAAGAACTTTACCTGGAAGCTGAACACTGATATTTTCATACTGGTTACAGAGTAACAGCCGTGTTAGTCTGTATTTGCAAAAAGAAAAGGAGTACTTGTGGCACCTTAGAGACTAACCAATTTATTTGAGCATAAGCTTTCGTGAGCTACGATGAAGTGAGCTGTAGCTCATGAAAGCTTATGCTCAAATAAATTGGTTAGTCTCTAAGGTGCCACAAGTACTCCTTTTCTTTTTGCTGATACTGGTTAGAAATTCAAGAATTCTGTCTAAGTAGATTTCTTGAAGGTCATAAGCAAATGATGATGCAGAAAATTTCAAATATTATAAACTAGATCATGGAACTCTGTGAAGGCAGTTCCATTAGGTTTATTCAAGTTGCTTGTGTTGGTCCTCGCCAATGTGAATAAGAAGTGAACAATCTGGCACTGTCGAAGTATTTGTATTCCCTCACCAGGGAAACAACATGATTTCCTAAATTTTCAGTTTACCATGTTGGTTAAGAAAACTAGATTTATTAGTGATATTTGGGTGACTGCATGGATATCTGGTAGAGCATTTGCCTTGGAAAACCTAAAGATCTAGGGTAAAATCGTAACCCCATTGAATTCAGTGGAAAAGCTCTCTAGTTTTCAGCTCTGGTTTCTAGTCACACTATTGGTGTCTCTTGATATTAACTGGCTTGTTTTCTTAAATAATGTAATTTCACCCAGGACAATATATGAATCTGTATGCCTACACATGCACAAAACAAATCATTTTGCCATTTTTTAATTTTTTTATAGCTGATATTGTAGATAATTGTTTTATGCAGGAGTATTTCTCACAGAAATGTACTTTTCCTGAAGTGAAGTCATAATCCTGTGTTTTCCAGCTCTACAGTCTGTTGCTATGGACATTATTTTCATGTCACACATTCTCCATTATGGCACCACTGTGGAATCAGGAGGGAGAGAGGGATTGCAAGAAAACCCTTTCTTTAGAAAGCTTGCAGAAGCAAACACAGGAAAGATACTTACTTATGTGTAAATGAAATATGTTTTAAGGTTTGCCCCCAGGAAGAAGTCCTTTTTGAAGAGGTGTATGGTGGCCTCTAGTGGTTCATATTCAGAGAAAAAGATCATAATGCCATATTTTTAAAAAATATCTTGTCGCATGGCCTGGTATATTTAAAATGTAGCGTGTCATACTACAGTAAGCTAATTGACAGTTAGCTTTATTGATTTATGGATGCACTTAATATGCTGCATATTTTTAATCTTCTGATAAGAATTAACTATAATTATAAACTATTACTATAAAACACATCAATTAAAGGATGGCCTGAACTAAAACTCTTGACCTGAACATCCTCAAAAATAGGCCACGTTTGGAGCCAGATCCAAAATTTGAGGCTCCAGCACATCTGCCATGCAAACATCTCTATGGCCAACCTTCACTTCAGCTTACTGTGACACAGAGAGCAGAAATTAAATGGGAAAACTGCGACAAGCCTGACACAAATCTCAAAGGTCTGCCTATCTGCCTCTTGAGGCAGTTAACTTAAGTGCACTATTTAGGCACATGGACATTTCTATAACTGTTTCTCCTAATCCCAGAGGCACCTAAATCCTTGCCAGCTGATATTTTTAAAGCTGCCTATGCCCTGCCACTACCCACTGCTAATGAGCAGCTTGAGGTCCTAATTCAAGCCGAAGCCCCAGAGGCCCTGCAGAGGGATTCTCAAACTAGGCAAGGTAATGTCCACCTCACCAGTGGGGCCTGATCCTGTAAGTGTGCTCTGAGCATGCCTAAGACCTGATACCTGTAAGATCCCACAGCAGGAGGGTCAGAAGCAGGCTAGAGGTAGGTGGGGGACCAGCAAGGCAGCCACACAAAAGACAGCTGTGGGTACAGGGAGTCATAGGGTGAGCATAAAGGAGATATTGAGTGTGAGGAGAAGAAAAAGAGAGACAGACAGATTGAACTGCTAGGGCTTGAGCTACCTAACAGGTTGATCTAACTGTAGCAGAGAGTTTGTGGCTGAGGATCGTGATCTGAGGGTGAGCCTATCTCTGGCCCATCAGCCAAGCACACCAGGCTTAAGCACCTAAGCCCCTCATTTCTTCCCACCCCTCTCTGTGGTATGTCATTCCTGTTTAGCTTAGGTGAATCCACACTCACTTTGCCAGCTTCTGAGGATCCCTTTCTTCTGTGTCTAACTCTCCCCATGCAATGTATGACCAGACTAAGTGCTAGCTCACCGATGAGGATTCCACCACTGAGGTTCTGGACCTAAGTGACGAAGACACATCTTGCTATTTCTAAGGCCGCATCTGCATTAAAAGTTGGGCATCTCACTTATGGTTAGAATTTACAGTGCTGGTAGGACCTAAATGTGTCCCTGTAAGTGAGCTAACACCCTGGACTGTCCACGTATATGATGTTTATCTTTTTATTATTATTATAATTAGAACGGGTTCAGACACTTTCTCAACTGCAACTATAGCATCTCACAGCAAAAAGATGTTCAAAGACAATCAGGTATGTTGGATAGAAAGCTGGCAAGATCGTCGGGCTCAACGGATAGTGATCAATGGCTCCATGTCTAGTTGGCAGCCAGTATCAAGCGGAGTGCCCCACGGGTCGATCCTGGGGCTGGTTTTGATCAGTATCTTCATTGATCTGGAGGATGGCATGGACTGCACCCTCAGCAAGTTTGCAGATGACACTAAACTGGGAGGAGTGGTAGATACGCTGGAGGGTAGGGATAGGATACAGAGGGACCTAGACAAATTAGAGGTTTGGGCCAAAAGAAATCTGATGAGGTTCAACAAGGACAAGTGCAGGGTTCTGCACTTAGGACGGAAGAATCCCATGCACCACTACAGACTAGAGACCGAATGGTTAGGCAGGAGTTCTGCAGAAAAGGACCTGGGGATTACAGTGGATGAGAAGTTGGATATGAGTCAAAAGTGTGCCAAGAAGGCCAGTGGCATTTTGGGATGTATAAGTAGGGGCATTGCCAGCAGATCGAGGGATGTGATCGTTCCCCTCTATTCGACATTGGTGAGGCCTCATCTGAAGTACTGTGTCCAGTTTTGGGCCCCACACTATAAGAAGGACGTGGAAAAATTGGAAAGCGGAGGGCAACAAAAATGATTAGGGCACTGGAACACATGAGTTATGAGGAGAGGCTGAGGGAACTGGGATTGTTTAGTCTGCAAAAGAGAAGAATGAGGTGGGATTTGATAGCTGCTTTCAACTACCTGAAAGGGGGTTCCAAAGAGGATGGATCTAGACTGTTCTCAGTGGTAGCAGATGACAGAACAAGGAGTAATGGTCTCAAATTGCAGTGGGAGAGGTTTAGGTTGGATATTAGGAAAAACTATTTCACTAGGAGGGTGGTGAAACACTGGAATGTGTTACCTAGGGAGGTGGTGGAATCTCCTTCCTTTGAGGTTTTTAAGGTCAGGCTTGACAAAGCTCTGGCTGGGATCATTTAGTTGGGGATTGGTCCTGCTTTGAGCAGGGGCTTGGTCTAGATGACCTCCTGAGGTCCCTTCCAACCCTGATATTCTATGATTCTATGATTAGTTTATTAGTCACCAAACTAATGAACCATTAGTGTGCTGCAGACTTCATTCTCAAGAGTTCTGCCACCACATACCACACATTTGAAGAGGACATCATTAGCAGCAGATAATTCTGAATTGTTACAGAAACAGAGACCAGTAGAAAAGCAATGTGTAAACATGGAACAAAAAAAATGGAATACAGTACAACCGGGCGTTGTCTATGCCATGACCACAGCTGTTTCTATTAATAGTTTCAGCTAGGACAGATAGGCCACCAAAGGGTACAGCTTTGTTCAAAGTTTTTATCATTGATTGAGATTCCTCATAGTTTCAGCTAATGTGCCCATTTACAATCGTGTCACCACCATGCTGGCTCAAAATGCCTGTCTTTGTAATTTAGAAAGTCTTTCAATTGTTTCCTTCTAGAAATGGAGACTTTTTCATTAGTAAATTTTTAAGGGGTAGAGTGCTATAAAACATGAAATATTTTATTTTTATTTATGAGCATGCAAGTTGACAAGGGAATCTGGACTGACTGGAGAAATTATGGCAGTTTATAAAACCTAGGAAAGGAACCAACGCACAACAAAATTCCAGGTGTATTACGTCAATCTGCTTCTTATTGAAGGTTTGTGGCTATCCACTCCAAGGCAAAGAAGTGGAAAAATGCTTAAATTAATAGTGTTTATGGCCACTTAATTATGGTACATTAGTGCAAGTGTTTTATTCATTTGCTGTTTTTCATCAGTTTCCATAATTCACAAGAAAACAAGATTAGAGAACTCTTGAAATGTTACAGCAGCGGACTGTGGAGACAGTTAATTTATATCCTGCAGACACAACATTAATAAATGATAAGGTGTTAACTGCATGCAGGTGACACTGTGGTAGTTTGAAAAGTAATTCTTTACATCCTCATTAACACTTGACAATAGAATCTTAACAACCGGACTAACCAGAAACAGATGCTACCATCTCAAATAAGTGAGACAATTTGTTCCCTCATCCTGGGCTATGGATTGTATTTCTTCTAATCTTGAAGATCCTGGCCCACAGTAAGTCTCCTTTACCCAGCTCTGTCAGCACAAGGGGGACTGAAAGCTGCCTTCAGTGGGCAGCTGAGGATTCTCTTGGTTTTAGGGAACCATTGGGTGGCATAGACCCAGATCATCTTGTTGAAGAGCCAGTTATATGCTACCCCTTCCTGGTCCCATATATAAGCATGCCCAGGGCTGGCAGTTCCTGGTGAAAGATTCATCGGGGGCTGTTACAAACTGGCAAAACTTAGAAAAGCCTTAAGAATGTTCAAGTTGTGCTGTGGGCTACACCTAACTGCCCCCAAGATTGGGATGTGGGGAATCTCAGAAAACCACTTTGGTCCCCTGGTATGCCAAGCTGTCCAGTCAGAGGTGTTCAGTGACAGTGGCTCTATAAATTTATGAGATCTCTTTTGGGAATGACTGGAAGCTGTTTTAATTAGTTAGTTAATTAATTTAATTAATTGTTTTAATTCTTGAGAGACTCCCAAGATGATGACAAATGAAATAGCTGAATAGCGTGATCGCTATCCTTGTAAGTAAACAGGTGACCAAAGCTTACAAATAGAGCTGGTTGAAACATAGGGAAGTTTTCTGTGAACAATGCATCCGATGAAGTGAGCTGTAGCTCACGAAAGCTTATGCTCTAATAAATTTGTTAGTCTCTAAGGTGCCACAAGTCCTCCTTTTCTTTTTAATGTATTCTTTGTTGTTGTTGGCAACATTTTGATGAAAAAGTTTGTTGAAAAATCAAAATTTGAAAAATTTGCACCACCTCTGCTTACTAAAAGATAATGTGGCATGCCCTGCATGGATACAATCAGAAATATTTTACAAGTGGTCATTAATGCAGTGTATACAATACTTGTACACAGACGATAGAACTCTCCTAAAGGTGTACGTCTCTGTAATTGGTAATAGTTAAAAGGTAACTGTTTTCTCAGTGTGATGTAGGAAAGGTTCTCTCATTGAATATTTAACTGGAAAAATCATCCATAAACATCTACGATGACCACTCTAGTCCTAGAGAATATGAACACAACTCAGAGTAATGGTATGGAAGTGGCTGAAAATTGAATTATATGGTAGAATGATTTTAACGTTATTTAAAAGATTCCAAATAATTGTAAAACAACAAACAGAAATTAGATGGGTCCACTGGGAAAGCCTCACTCATACAGGCGTTTGCAATGTTATACTCCTTTCAGCACTTAAGTTAAACAGTAAATCTTTATGTATATTTTACAGAGCTCTGTCTATTGGGAACTGTGAATCCTTCATTTTTCAGAAAACTGTGTGTTGTAAAGGGACAATTACCAATGGATTTCAGTTGGGCATGAAGTCTAGTCAATAGGGCTAGCCTTAAATGTCCAGACTCTGCAGATCTAAACTCTCTTCTCACCCATTCTGGGTTCAGTACAGCACCACTCCACCTATACCTCAGGACTGGTTCCTATCTAAACCCTGCCAATCCCTTCTGCCTCAATGAAACCTTTGTCTCCCTCTTCTTCTCACTGCTCTCCATCTTTTATCAAGCTGCCCTCTATTCCTGCAGCTTCCTCTTCCTTCTAGTGTGCCAAGCAACCTCTCCCACCTCCTCCAAGACTGTCCTCAAGAAAAAAAACAACCTTTTTTTCTTCTCTGGTCTGTCTACTAACCAACATCCTTTCACACGCTAGCTAGTCTTGTTTTCATGTCTGACTCTTCTACCCCTACACATAATTATATACCTCAAAACAGCAAATTCAAACACATATAAGTCTGGTCCCAAAGAACTGAAGAAATGACTTTTTAATTTGTAAAAAGAGCAGGAGTACTTGTGGCACCTTAGAGACTAACAAATTTATTAGAGCATAAGCTTTTATGGGCTACAGCCCACTTCATCGGATGCATAGAATGGAACATACAGTAAGAAGATATATATATATACACACATACAGATAAGTGGGAAATTGCCATACAAACTGTAATTTGTATTCCTCTCCCCCCACCCTCTCTTTTTTGTATGTGTTAGCTCTAATTTAGGCCATGATTCATCAGGATATTTACCCATGGGCCTAATGTAGAGACAATGTAAATACCTTGATGAATTGGAGCTTAAGATTCTAAACTCCTTAGGGCAGAGATCACAGGCCAGATTCTGCTCTCAGTTACACTGTCTTCTTACACATCTATGATGCCTCTTGTACACATCTGGCACTGGGAAAATTAATTATAATCCCTATAAATCCAGTGCTAGTGGAAACTTGCACGCCTGGATTGGCCTATTAAGCAAACCTTAATTCTTTAAACTGCTGTCACAACCGTAACTTTGAACTATACCAGAACCGAATTATTTGTGTTTGGAAAGTTCTATGTTGATTCAATATCAACAAATCCTTTGTTAACCAATGGAATTCTGCTTTATTGAGGTTTCTGGCTGCTCAATAGGTAGAGCCTAAAGATGCTGGTAAGAGTGTCCTTGGGCCACATCATACCCTTGGTTTCTAGAGAGGGATCTGTATGGGAGAATTCCTCCTGCTACTTCTTCCCTGCCAGCCTTCAATTAATTATTTGTTATATTCCCAGAGGAACTCCAGTTCATTTAAGGGCTCGATTGTGCCTTTTAGGCACATCCCTGCATTGAGGGCAGTGTAGACCTGCACCATCCCAGAGAGAGAGCACTGGAAGGTATTCTACAGATGCCTCCACAGCAGCCAGGTACATAGGGAAATCATTCACCTTGCTACACATCTTCATGAGGGAGAACATATCCCTATCCCCCACCCACAGTGCCTGCCAGCTTGCTGTAGGAGGAGTGGAACCATGACCTTGCCCACTTTCTGCCATGCACCCTTTGAGGAGTAATAGTGAGGAATCACTCCTTGCAGGCTGCAGAGTGGGAGTGAAGGGTCTTTCCCCTGCACTGCACAGTGGTGTAGCAAAGCAGGTCTGAAATCACAACACTCAGATCAAAGGGACTGCATTTTGTGGCAATGGAGGAGTATCCACAAATGTAAGCCCTCTGACCAGAGAAAGCTGCAGGCAGATTGGTGATCTCTTCCCACTCCTCAGCAGCTGGCTTTCTTATCAACCCCTCCCCCTCAGAGGTTGTTCCTGCCTTCTGACATCCTCACCCCACCTGGAAAGCTCCTGCTCCAGGCTGGTACTCATAGCCCACAGCTGTTCTCTCCTCATTTTACACCACACAGGCTCCTATTCAGTACCCCTTCCACAACCTCCTGCTCAGCAACCCCCCCACAAGAAGCTGCTGCTCCAGATGAAGCACCTACATGCTGCCACCCTCCCCAGCCCAGTCACACTGCTCATTGCACCCTCTTCCTCCCATCCTCAAGGCTCCCACTCAGGATAAAGCTCTCCACCCTAGACCTGCTATTGGTCATGGAATTTCCAACAGGAATTCCCATTTCTTACTTGAAGACTCCCAGGCTTCAAGCCCCGACTCCCCACCCATGCTTTCCTCTCTGCCAAGAATTCTGCTACCTGCCAGTTCCCCACCCAGCTCCAGGAACTCCCCTCTCCCACCTCACTGAGATCCCCTACTTACTGTGGTCCTGGCCCTCATTGCCCAGGGATGGTCTTAGGAGAAGCCATCTCTGGCTGATTTATTTTTACTTAAAATCAACTGGCAGAGAGGAATGTGAAGAGATGGCCAGTGGCAGGCTGATATGACCAAGGGCAGCTCTTCCAAGCCTCAGAGGCTGATAAGAGGAGGATAGGGCAGCTCAAATCACACTGCAGCATTTTTATTTTATTTATTTTAAGCCCAAAGGAAAGGAGAGAAGCAGTAGGAAGGAGACATGGATTTGTTTGAACTATAAATAGCCAGAGGAAGGGACTGAACCGGGGCTCTCCAGGTTTAAAGGCATGAACCTCTGCAGCTTGAACAAAAGCAGACCCCTTCCCCTTTCTATAGTTGGGAGCTGAAGCAGACTCTGTGCAGGGGAAGCGTATAACTTCATGGTCACTGGGAGCTATGTGTCCCCTTCTGTGTCTGATCTTCAGAGAATATGGGTCTGTTGCAACTCCCAAGTGTGGAGCCTGGCTCTTTAGCTCAAGCAATAGAGATTCATGTTTTTAGCTCTGGAGGTGCCTGGTGTTGAAGGTCCTACTCCCTCACTGCCTCTCTACTGCAGTGCTGTTGCTGGAGGCACCAATAAAGGCTGCTATTAAACTGTTCAAAGTGGGAACACAGCAGGGAAGAGTATTGAGCTCAGCTGCTTGGCGAGGTGACATCTTCCCACTGCTTTCCCATAACAGTGGGGCTGGTACACAGTGTATCCTGCAGCTGCCACCCCAGAGCAAAGGGAACCTGGGAGTTATGCTGAATTACACCAGCCAAAGAATGAGGCCAGAGTCAATCTGCCTTCCAGCGTACACAGGCTCTGGGTGAAAGGCACCAGCCCTATGCCTACAGTAGCCTATGTCCCTCAGTTTCCTAGTGTACCTGTGCTGATCAGTGCACGGGGTCCAGAGCCAGACCACCCCCTGTTCCTCAACTATCCCACCCACATGTTCAGGGGTAGGGCATAGTGGTCCCAGGGACACTGTTCTCCCCTCTGTGCTACTACCCATAGCCTTATACTTCTTCACTGCCTGCATGGGGTCGCTTTAAGTTCTTGCCTTTAAAATTCTTAAAACGTTTCTGTGGTTTGCTTTACATGTACAATCAATGTGCTTTGGAAAGCCTCAAAAAATAACCCCCCCAGGTGGAAATGTAGAAGTCTGTCATCTATATTTACCGGAATATCCCTCTCAGGAAATGCAGGCTTGAAAAGATGAACCGCCTTCTCCTTTCTTCATAAGAGCTGTCAGATTTGAGAAACCACACAGACAAATAACTAGAGAAGATCCTTAGCCCAACATGATAGAAAACACAAGCAAAGATCATTTGGCCCACACAATGTGCAGATAAGAAGCCTGGGAAAAGATATAATGAGATTGCCTATAAGTGGTCAGATGAGTTCTACATGTCTGGTGAACCCTCCAGGCATCTTAGCTTTGAATGTTGGTGACTCTTCCATTGAGTATGTATTTTAAAGTCATATCAGCACACATGAATAATCTCCCAACAGTGATTCCAAGCTACTGCTACTAGAAGAGCTTTGTGTGACTCGAAAGCTTGTCTCTCTCACCAGCAGAAGTTGGTCCAATAAAAGATATTACCTCACTCACCTTGTCTCTCTATATCCTGGGACCAACACTGCATTCACTATAATAATGTTCACTGCATATTGAGGGAAGTCAATAACTGATATGTCACCACTTCAAGAAAGTAGTGGTCTCACCAAGGTCTTCACGTTATTGCTACTAGTCATTATTTTTACAGAGACATGTTAATCTCCAAGCATATATAAGCAAGATAACGATGTCTGCATCTCAAGGAGCTTACAGTAAATTCAAATTTATTCCAATTTAATATCACCTTATTCTACATGCTTAATTCCTTCCAAATATAAGCTTGAAAGTTAGTGTGGTTAAAGTTCCATTTCCAGAGAAGTGAATGGAAAAGGTATTTCTATTCCAAACTGAAGCATATAATTGAAAATTGCTCTTCTATGGTATTTTAGGAGACATGAACGTTTTTCTGGCATCCTTGAATGGAAATTCCATCATTTTGTTAAGTGAGCCTGCTCAGAATTGCTTGCTGAGATGTGTTAGCGGGTATGGGTGTTCATGCATAAATGCTGTACTTGCACTTGCCTATCTACATATATCCATTATTACCAAGAATATAGAACTATATATCTTAGTACAGTGACGAGTTTCAAGAAAGGTGCTTGTGGTCCACTATGACAAATCAAGTTTCCACTCTGTGCTTCAAAATGCAGCCTTCAGTATATATATATCTTGTTTTCATAAACACATCCAAATGCAGTTTGCAAATTTGTGAGCGGGACCATGTTCTGTGTTCTGCATATGACATTCTCGAGCATTATTGCTAAAGATATGACGGTCATGTTTTAAAATACATAGCAAAAGAATAATTTTATATTTAAACAGTACTTTAAGTACATATCCTAAGTGAAGGTGATTTCTTGAGGATTCATGACCAACTGGGCACTGATGGCTAGTTGACCAGTCAAAGACCTTTAATCTTCCCAAGTATTTATTCCTAGAAATGCTGTTTCAGTTTAAGGCTTAATTCATGCTATGAATAGCTACACACATCAGACTTGATGCCCCACTGCCTTGCACCTTGTATAATCATTGACATCTGTGTAAAGTGAATACACATGATGTAAAAGCACGGGTCACGGCCCAGGGCTTGTTGGTGATAGATATACAGCCCCTTGGGGAGTCAATGTGTTCTGCTACCCCAGGAGCATTGGGTTCTTGAACCAACTAGCATCCCTTCTGCAACTGAAAGTAAACCAAAAACCTGTCTGTCTCCCTAGGTTTTTATACCAGCTCCCACCACTGTCCTGTAGGAGAGCTCTCAAATAGAGTTAGAGTATTTTATGAAACATTTTCATGAAAAAATGTCAGCCAACTTTCTTCGCAGGTTCTAGTTAACTCCATTGCTCTGGCTTATTAATGAGCTTTCTGGTAGGACTTTACCGCAAAGTAGTCCATTTGAAAGGTGGCAAGCACCTGCAGAAGTGCAGGGCCCCTTAACAACCTGATGAATATTGATTCAGAATAAGTCAGAAGACACAGTGTTACTTTCAGAATAATCAGCATCTCCTGTAGCACCTTGGTTTTCCTTGGAGGTTTCTCATCCAAGTAGCGATCAGGCATACCTTACAAGATTTGACAATTTCTATTTACTCAGGCTGTTTCTGAATGAGCAATTTAAAATGGGAGGATTTACCTTAGGTGGAGTATGTTAGTTGTGAGGTCCTGTCAGGAGAGTTTTAATGTTGTAAAATGGTATGCCTTTTGATTGTTGTAGAATGATGCTGATAAGCATAGTGTATAAAATGAAATTATAAATCTGTATCACAGGCTGAAGTGGGATAGCTGCAGGCTTCCAAAGATCAGAGACAGTAGAAATAGAGAACAAAATTAAGGAACTTTTCTGAACCACAAAAACGTACAGACTTAATAGAGTTTTAGAGTGGAGATTTGAGTGAATACTTACTTTATCTAACCCAATTAATCTAGACATACCTGTGAACCAACTAAATGTGCACAGAAGCACTTCATTTTCAGCTGCAGTAAGGAAAGGAAGGCTTTTGATATGTTTATAAATGAAGAGGAGAAAGACCAAAATAAAATCCATGTGTGAATAACTTCTGCTTTTATAATTTACTTCAGTCTAGAAATTTAATCCAAGTTTACAAGTTTCAAAAAGACATCAATAAGCCAACAAGTCATTAAAAGAAACACTATATTCAAACTGCTTATTAGAAGGGTTAGTGAACTGCCTCAAAAACATACTAGATGTAGCCCAGACTCCAAGAGTACCCCCTCCCCCTGCTGTTTACTGGCAGAAATCTGAAGCAGTGCAGGTAATCTTCCCTGAAAAGTATGTTTACTCAACTCTTTCCCAAAGAGGAATGCTTGGATTCAGTCCCCAAACTGTAGTGAAGCACAGAAAGAGACAGTGTGTTCCAATGATCATATGCCTCTGTTTGCTTTTTGCTTCTTTTCTGCTATTGTTGGATATGTTAGTGTTTCCAGATGGCTATGTTTGTGACACTGGGGTCTAGTCAGGGTCACAACTGTGAGTGACAATATTAGGTCAGGCTGTCCAAACTGGGCAAACACTCCCAAGCTGGTGGCATATTCAATAGTTAGATTTAACCAAATCAGGAATATATGTGTGCTCCTGGGTCACTTTTTACACACTCACCATAAAGCCACTGACAGTCCCTTTAGCACTCCAGTCTGATTTACCACCCAGACCAACTGGACTTCTGTTATGAAAAGCTATTAAAACCAAAAATCACCACACGTTAGGTTACACCCAAACCCAAAGAATCGATCACTCACCACAGATCACAAGATGCTCAGGATCTCACCAAAGACTATGCTGTCAGCCAATTCAATAACTAACTAGTGTTTATTAGCTAAGAAAGAAATGAGAGTTATTCAGATGTTTAAAGCAGGCAAGTTACATTACAGGTGAATTAAAGTTTGTAAATCCAAAATTTTAACAGGGATTCTTTATCTGTTAGTTTATTGGTCTCTCTAGACCAATATGGCTAACATGAGGGGGAAAGGAATCCAGAAGATCTGGCTATATTTTAAAGAAGCCTTATTGAGGGCACAGGAACAAACCATCCCGAAGTGCAGAAAGAATAGCAAATATGGCAGGCGACCAGCTTGGCTTAACAGTGAAATCTTCAGTGAGCTTAAACTCAAAAAGGAAGCTTACAAGAAGTGGAAATTTGGACAGATGACTAGGGAGGAGTATAAAAATATTGCTAGAGCATGCAAGGGTGTAATCAGGAAGGTGAAGGCACAATTGGAGTTGCAACTAACAAGGGATGTGAAGGGTAGCAAGAAAGGTTTCTACAGGTATGTTAGCAACAAGAAGAAGGTCAGGGAAAGTGTGGGACCCTTGCTGAATGGGGGAGGCAACATAGTGACAGATGATGTGTAAAAAGCTGAAGTACTCAATGCTTTTTTTGCCTTGGTCTTCACAGACAAGGGCAGCTCCCAGACTGCTGCACAGGGCAACACAGCATGGGGAGTAGGTGAGCAGCCCTCAGTGGTGAAAGAACAGGTTAAGGACTATTTAGAAAAGCTTGACATGCACAAGTCCATGGGTCCAGATCTAATGCATCCAAGGGGAGTTGGCTGATGTGATTGCATAGCCATTGGCCATTATCTTTCAAAATTCGTGGCGATTGGGGGAGGCCCTGAACGACTGGAAAAAGGAAAATATAGTGCCCATATTTCAAAAAGGGAAAAAAGAGAATCCGAGGAACTACAGACCAGTCAGCCTCACTTCAGTCCCCAGCAAAATTATGTAGCAGGTCCTCAAGGAATCCATTTTGAAGCACTTGGAGGAGAGGAAGGTGATCAGGAACAGTCAACATGGATTGACCAAGGGCAAGTCATGCCTGACCAACCTGATTGCCTTCTATGATGAGATAACTGGCTCTGTGGACATGGGGAAAGGAGTGGATGTGATATATCTTGACTTTAGCAAAGCTTTTGATACGGTCTCCCACAGTATTCTTGCCAGCAAGTTAAAAAAGTATAGGCTGGATGAATGGACTATAAAGTGGATAGAAAACTGGCTAGATTGTCGGGCTCAACGGTAGTGATCAGCGGGTTGATGTCTAGTTGGCAGCCGGTATCAAGCGGAGTGCCCCAAGGATTGGCCCTGGGGCCGGTTTTGTTCAACATCTTTATTAATGATCTGGATGATGGGATGAATTGCACCCTCAGCAAGTTCGCAGATGACACTAAGCTGGGGGGAAAGGTAGATATGCTGGAGGGTAGAGATAGGATCCAGAGTGACCTAGACAAATTGGAGGATTGGGCCAAAAGAAATCTGATGAGGGTCAACAAGGAAAAGTTCAGAGTTCTGCACTTAGAAAGGAAGAATCCCAGGCACTGCTACAGGCTGGGGACCGACTGCCTAAGCAGCAGTTCTGCAGAAAAGGACCTGGGGATTACAGTGGACGAGAAGCTGGATATGAGTCAGCAGTGTGCCCTCGTTGCCAAGAAGGCCAATGGCATATTGGGCTGTATTAGTAGGAGCATTGCCAGCAGATCGAGGGAAGTGACTATTCCCCTCTATTCGGCACTGGTGAGGCCACACCTGGAGTATTGCATCCAGTTTTGCTCCCTCCTCCCCCGACTACAGAAGAGATGTGGACAAATTGGAGAAAGTCCAGCGAAGGACAATGAAAATGATTAGGGGGCTGGGGCACATGACTTACAAGGAGAGGCTGAGGGAACTGGGCTTACTTAGTCTGAAGAAGAGAAGAGTGAGGGGGGATTTGATAGCAGCTTTCAGTTACCTGAAGGGAAGTTCCAAAGAGGATGGAGCTAGGCTGTTCTCAGTGGTGGCAGATGACAGAACAAGAAGCAGTGCTGTCAAATTGCAGTTGGGGAGGTCTAGGTTAGATATTAGGAAAAACTATTTCACTAGGAGGGTGGTGAAGCACTGGAACGGGTTACCTAGGGAGGTGGTGGAATCTCCATCCTTAGAGGTTTTTAAGGCCCGGCTTGACAAAGCCTTGGCTGGGATGATTTAGTTGGTGTTGGTCCTGCTTTGAGCAGGGGATTGGACTAGATGACCTCCTGAGGTCTCTTCCAACCCTAATAGTCTATGATTCGCCCAAATAGTATTGGGGACTTCAGTCCATTCTTCAAAATTTTCCTTGTCAAAGTTCATCAGTCCAGAAATGAGATAGGAAAGAGGACAGAGGTAATCAGGGGCCTTTGTTCTTGCCTTTCATACTTTGACTCCTTTTCTGGAAAAATCCTGGCTGTGCCATGGAGTCAGGCCTTCATTGCCTATGTGCTGGGTTACACCACTCCAAAGTCTATGTGCTGTTCCACCAGTCCTTCATTTGAATTGAAAATCTTTGCCTGTCTCTTCTGTGTGGAACCTGATGTACGAGGTGTCTCTGGGGCTGAAAAGCAGGAGTGTTTCTAGTTTGTTACTCCTGAACAGCTAACCTCTGCTAACCTGGGCATTTCCCAGACTCACAACAGGTTTGAGTTACAACCACATAGCAAAATGTCATATCTCCATACACAATGTCGATACACGCATTATAAGAAGATGATAATAATACACAGCTGGTTATAATTTTTCCCATGGTATCTTACAAGGCATACTTTGTACAAGATTTATCACACTTCTGTACAAGTGGCAACCATATTAATGTAGATGGTCACCTTTCCCAGTATATAGCATCACAGCATGTACCAGCTGTGTCCGAGAAGTCTCTGATCAGAATTTTAGTCCACAAATTGTGTAAGCTTAAGGGAAAATGAGCTAGATTCAGTCCTTGCTGCAACACAATTTCCGCCCCCTATAAAAACCTACTAAGTCAAACAAGGCTATCTTTACTAGCCTGTCTAATAAAAATAAACATTCAGTGTTTCCCAATCTTTTCAAAGGGAAACTCAAAACTTCATTACCTGCCAAAATCTGAAATCAGGGTTCTGTGTTTTTTCCAGCTCAAGGACATGGCATCACTATCTCTTAGATATGGGATTGAGCTGTAAATCTGGACATAGATCCAAGCTTTTTTGAAAGATTAAGTGTGTCTGGAACTAGAATTTTCATTTGACCATTATAGATACAAGGGCCTGATTGATACACAAACTTTAACACAAAGCTGGGTAGGTAATTCAACCCTTTGCTCTGTGTTGGTTTCATTATTCACTTCTGCAGGAGAACCAGAGCTCAGATCTTGGAAGATAAGTAAAAGAGGATATCACTAAAACTATTTTGTTTTAAACTGTACTTGTAGGTAATTTTTGAAATCTGTGTATAGATGCTGTAATATTAATGAATTAGAATTGCTTAACTTTTCCTTCTTTTATGTTTAAACAAAATTACAGTTTAACTTTAACATGGGTTCCGTAAAAGAAATTGAAAGTAAGATTTGGGGCAGAAAAAACTATGATCTGTTAAGCTATAGAGCTACCACCCAAGCAAGTGGTAAGATACCCACTACTTCTGCTTGGGTCATGTAAAGTTTTGGTTTTGAGGGGCGGGGGAGAAAGAAGGAGTTGCAGGAGCACTAGAAAATGTACTGAAGGATATAGTATTCACTGGCCTAGGTTTGGATGATCTAAGAGGTACTTACATTACATTATGGTCAACAGTAATTACAAAATGGCTACCCAACTAGTACACCAGCTCTTTCTCACAACCCAAATAAATGCTAAATCTTCCTCAGCAGACCATCACTGTCTTGCACAGTAAATAGCTAACACAGGTCACCATCACTATGATAAATCATCTGTCTGAGCTTTCCCTGATTATAGCTTTTGTAACATAATTCATTGTGTCCCTTTACTTTTACGGCACTATCTATCTGGCAAAACTTGCAGAATCACTGGTATAGTGGATGTTACCATTCTTCCAAATTTAAGAAAACTTTCAATCTATATGTTGAAGTGTTCAGAACTGTAAAAACATAGATGGCCTATATTTTAAAAAGATCACTAATGATATCTTTTTCCGGATAGAACTTGCCAGAAAACTTAATTGCTTCCAGAAAAATTCATATTGTTCAGATTTAATATCAAATTATCCATCTTCAGTTTTTCCAGCCGCTACTATACATGCTCCAAATGCTCTTTAACACCTTTTCGATAGATAAGACACCATCCTACCTACCATCCCTGTCAGGAGTCGCAACAAGTGCCATGAAACTCTGCAGCATTTATTAACAGAATCTACAATGTATCAATCTGAATTTAAATAAGCCTTTTGATGTTGCTCTTTTCTTTTGCTTGCTGGATTCATCTCAGTCTTTCAGTTTCAAACTTTACTAGCCAAGCAACACAATTCAAGTGTGTGACACGCCCTTTTACTTAATCCATTTCACATAAATTGCTTTAGGCCTTGATCCCAATATCTCAGATTCCCTTGTGAGACAGAATGTCAGCTGACTATTTCATTACTGATTGTTTTTCCACTTTTCCTTCATAGAGGCCAGTGTGCGTTTCTTCTTAGAAATTGAATTTTTCACTCATACATAGTCCGAATGATTTACGGCAACCACTTTAAAATTTGCATAAAAATTCTTTATTTACTATTGTGGCTGTTGATACTCTTATACATACAGATATTTGAAGTGAATTGTATTCCTTGTACATCAACTACACAGTGTACTGGGGGAATTCCTCTGGAATTTGCTAAGTAAATCTATTATGAAATTGGAGTCTTTGAGAGCTAGTCTTATTCTTGGGACTTTAACGTCTGTCATGAGCAAGATCTTGATCAGTTTGTGTTCCAACTGCATGGGCTTATGGATTCCCTCAGTCCATTTCTAGGAGACAGTGATATAATTGGCTCCATCAGACAAAAACCCAGAACCTGAAATTCAGGTTTTGCCAGGTAAAAAGTTTTGAGTTTCTCTTTGAAAAGACTGAGGAAATAAAGCCATGATTGATGGTTCAGCCTACTAATGTATACATGAAGGGGATGACATTGTGCTTCTGATTTTTACAATACACATGGCTGTCTCAGAGCTATTTACAATGATCAAACATCCAATAACTGCCTTGCAGTTCAACGCTGGGGTTACACTTTCAACTCCTGATAATATAAAAGTTATTTTTGTCCAAAGTGTCTATTGGGTTCAGTGAGATATGGGAAGACATTAAGAGCATCTGAGCTTTGCACCATTATTCACCATGGATATAACTGAACAGATAAAGTGTACAATAATACTGGAAAATGATGTAGATTCATAGATTTAAAGCCAGAAGGGACATATGATCATCTAGTTTGTTGTCCTACATAATACATGCCAGTAAACCTAACCCAGTAGTTTGTGCATCATGTTTGTAATGGTTGTTTGAACCATAGCTTATATTTCAGAAAGATAAGAGTCTTATGTAGTACCTGTAGCCATTAACAACTTGGCATCAGGCTATTCTTGCTTCATCTTTACTGCTTAGAAAGCATCATGGTTAAGATTTCTTTTGCCCCACAGCTCTATAAAGGGACAGGAAAAAAGGAGAAGACAGGAAAGACATTACAGTGTAATTGTAAGAATATATAATTCATTTATGCACATGCAAGTTGAAAAGAATAAGGAGACAAAAGGTAGGCCCACATATGAGTCAGGAGAAGACTGAACCTATGACGTATTAAAGGAAAGCACCGAAAGCTATCTGATTTCTTTATTGTTAATGATGGCTTGTTTGGTTCAAATTCTAAAAAAACCCAAGTTGCCTTGAAAGCACTAGGATTCGTATTTGTGTTTCTTTGGGGAATGTGTCCCAAAGCCTGAAGCCAAATAACTGTGTCTGGAGTACTCTTATTATTGAAATACCTGTTGACCATGTCGACGCTAGAATTTTGATCATGTTAGTTAACGTGTTAAAACATGGTGTACACAAGCCCTCAAACAGCTCCACCCAAAGAGAGATGGAAACAGAACATTTTAATTGGTTAAAAATGCCTAAAATGTTTATTTTATATCTCTAAATTCTCAGTAAAGGAAAATGACTGGAATGAAATTATATGCAACTGTTTACCTGGGATGAATGCCAAGCAATGGCTCTGGCCTAAGTCTGAGACTCTCTTATCTCCTCCTTTGACTCATTGAGCTTTGAATCTGGACTGTGCAATATTAGCACAAGACCGAGAGTTCTCAGCCTCTTCTTTTTAATCTAGTCTTCCATTCATGCTCCCTCAGAAGCCCCTGTGCTGCCTCTGAATCTTACCTGGTTTCTCACATCATGATGGTGGTCTAATGCTGGTGGTAATAGGGATACATGCAGTATTCAGGACTCAGACCTTTGTTATCCCTTCACTTCAAAGTGCACGTTGGAAAGATTCTACTTCTTCACATAGAGAGAGACTATATGATCTACGTAGGAGATATCTATACGTACAGCACTGCAGCTCTCCCATCGGCATAAAAAACCCCCACCTCCGCAAGGAGCATAAGCAATGCTCACAAACACTCATGTCGGTGTAACTTATGTCACTCTGGGGGGTGGAATATTCACACCCCGAGTGACATACATTTTGCTGACATAGGCTGTAGTGTAGACATAGATTTAGACAAGAGCAATCCCAAGGAAAGTAAATGGTCATATCCTTACATTACATTAGGGTGCATGGAAAGTGATATCCCCAGCTATAACACCATGCCAAACCATCTAAAATATGTTGATAAATGTAACCCCTACAATCCCACAGCAGGACACCATAAGCACCTGAAGTAGACATGTCATCAGACACAATATGGCCACAGCATAGAAAGAGTATTCAGATCAGGGGTTCTCCAACTACTTCATAGCATGGATCATATATTAACGCAAATTGTCTTGTGGAACTCCTTTCCCACATATAGTTATGTGTGGACTTCCCCTCCTATTCGCAATTGCAAATTTATGTGGAAATTCTCTTTTAGTGTGATTTAGCAGCTGGAGAGTGAGGAAAACCAGCACCAAGGGGAACTAGTGAGTTCTCTGCGTGCCACAAAACCTATAATTTGGGAACCACTGATCTAAATTCAGCAGTGTGACGAAAAAAAGAGACAACATGATGGAAAACAATGAGAAAAACCAACCAAACAAAACCACTGTTTCCCAGGAAATTAAGGATGTGATTTTCAAAAGCATTTAGAATGGCCTAACTCTGCTCTCATTGAAGTTAATGCTAAAAGTCCCATTGACTGCAATGGGAGCAGAGGTAGCCCCACACTGAGTATTTTTGAAAATTTTCCTGTAAAACTGTGGATTTGGGAGTACACCTCTTACTCTTGCTAGTCCTGTGAGATGGGATCATTGAAGAATGAGAAAACCATGTTTAAAACTTTGAAATATGTGCTACTGTTTCCAGGAATCTGTCAAATCACTTCCTCAGCAACACCCTTACTTGGAATTTTCACAGAATCATAAATATTGGAGATGGAAGCAAACCAGATCATCTAATCTATCCTTCTTTATCCAGCCAGACTATAAATGATTCAAGCAATGCAGCTTCCACCATTTCCCTTGTAAGAGTATTCCACAGTCTAATAGACCTTATATTCTGCCTGCATTATCCTTTATTCAATTCCACCTGCTTTCTGAAGCCCATTTTGTACTTTCCTTCATTAAATGATCATCTGTAAAAGACAGTTCTGTAAAATTATATTTCAAGCTTTCATTTTATTTTGACCAATTTTCCATCCTCCTCAAGTGATGAATCAGAGAAGAACTTCCAAACCCACAAAAAAATTCCTTAAAGAGGGAAACCCTTTCTGAGATGAGAGAAACTTTAATGAGGTTAATTTTGTTTTAAATGAGCTTCCTATTCAATTTTTTAGAATCAATAAAGCACTTAGTCCACTGTATTAAATAATTTAAAACCACACATTTCCTCACAGGGTAAAAAAGCATTTGATGTTGTTCAGAATAATTAAACCACGATTTGAGGACTTCAATAGCTCAGACATAGGTGAGAGGTTTTTTGCAGGAGTGGGTGGGTGAGATTCTGTGGCCTGCGTTGTGCAGGAGGTCAGACTAGATGATCATAGTGGTCCCTTCTGACCTTGGTATCTATGAATCTTGTCTAAAGAAGCTTATCTCACGCAAAGTTCTCTCCAGTGTTTTCAGCCAAGCCTGGTTGAGAACCCATTTTCATGAAGCAAAGTCCATTTACTGTTCCTAGGTAAGGGATTCCAGGCTGTCTTCTTTGCCTCCCAAAATATAGTGGAGCAAACCTTTGAAGTGTACCTCAAGATAAGGTTCTCTCCCCTTTCCTGCTGATTTTCTCTTTCTGTTCGTTTCTTTTTAAAGTTCTTACAATTCTTCATTTGCATTTATTTCAGTCTAGTGATAGGAGACCCTTTGTGAATGAGACAATGCTCAATTTTCATGTAAACAGATAGCTGGATAAATATCTCATCAGACAGAATGATTGCTTTGCTGGTGAACAGTACCTAGGCACGGACGTCAAAAAAATATATTTTCAGTGTATATACATAACTTCCTACACCACACCTGTACATGTACTCCACAATGATAACAACATCCAGTGAGATACTGGATTTCATTTGAGAGGTTTGGTGAACTAGAATGTTTTTACCAGAATCGGAAGATTCCTGTAACCATGGGCGCTCAGTGCACCCATGGAGAAAAAATAGGGAGTGCTCAATACCCATGGGACTGGCTGGGGCTGGCTGCCAATCAACTGTTTAGCATGTTGCCCTGCGCCGCCCCTCAGCTGTTGAGAAGGGCTGCTCCACCACTTGATTCTCTCTGCCCCCTCCCCGCCTCACTGCGCTTAACGCAGGAGGGGGCAGAAAACAGCAAGTAATAGCGGGTGGGAGGTGCTCCGGCGCGGGGGTCTCGGGGGAGGGAGTGGGAAGAGATGGAGTGGGTACGGGACCTCAAGGAGGGGCGGAGCCATTGTAGGGCATCTACCAGCAAAACTAAAAGTCAGCAGCTATGCCTGTAACCCCTTGGTATCCCCTCTGCAGTGGTGAAAGTAAGCCGGTACGCCCCGGTATGGCATACTGGCAAGAGCCGGTGCTCCGTACCGGGGTGGATCGGCTTCCCCAGGTGCAATTTAAAGGGCCTGCAGCTCCCAACAGCAGCTGGAGTCCCCGGCCCTTTAAATTGCTGCCAGAGCCCTGCTGCCGGAGCTCTGGGGTAGCGACGGCGCGGCTGGAGCGGCGATTTAAAGGGCCCACGGAGGTAGCGGCGGCCGAGCCCTGGGCCCTTTAAATCATCCCCGGAGCCCCACCGTCACTTCCCCAGGGCTCCGGCAGGCTCCGGGGATGAATTAAAGGGCCTGGGGCGGTAGTGACTGCTGGAGCCCTGGGGAAGTGGTGGCGGGGCTCCAGGGACAATTTAAAGGGCCCAGGGCTCTGGCTGCCACTACCGCCCAGGGCCCTTTAAATCGCTGCCAGAGCCCCTGGCTGCCGCTGTTACCCCGGGGAGGGGGAAGGAGGCACTTGCCAGTACAGGGTGGGCCGGGGCTGGCTCTGACCTCCCCCAGCCCCGCCTCTTCTGCACGAGGCCCCGCCCCTTCCGGGGGCCAGAGCCGGCCCCAGCCCAGCCCTGTACCGGTAAGTCCCTAGACTTACTTTCACCCCTGCCCCTCTGTGCCCCTTAACATTTGGCACTGAGGTTGCTAGACACATTGTAGCATCAGGGGACTCCAAATAAATGACGTGAGGCCACATCCTAAGAGATCCAACAACTTCAATGCAGCTAGAGCCCCACACAGCAGTACCACTGCCTTCCTCTCTTATAGCTGGCAACAAGCAGCCCCACTGCCAAAGAACACTTGCACTTCCCATTTCCACAGCTTCTATCTCAAATCTAGTGAGGAGGCAAAGCCTATTACATGCTCTTTATATTGGACACACAATATATTGAGCCAGATTCACTGGTACACTTGTCAGCTTTGTGCTGTTCCAACAATCACAAAGGTGTCATCAAGCTGTCTTAACCCAGCCAATTATGCTGGGTTTATTCTGAGCTGTCAGAGCAATGCAAAACAGTCAGGCCATACCAATGAATATGGCTATAGTCTATCTACAAATTCTGACTGTTCGTATAAAATTTCTGATATATTTTTGGATCATAGTTCTGCCCTTCCAAACCTGCATTTTAAGGTAACAGTCAATTTGGACCATTCCAAAGAATTAAACATACACACACACACACAAAACAAAAGATATGCACAATAATACTTCCTATTAGCTACATGTTCAAGGAGAAGAGTTGCAGTGATTTGGTCCAGGAAATCTCATAGAAATACTGCATATAAAGGCAGGGTAAGGTCACATGAGAGAAGTCTTGATGCCACCTGGTTATTTGAGATAGTAATTAATCCAAAACCAGGAACGTGTGAAGTGTATTTAAGGAAAAACCTACCCTTTAAACACTTCAGGATGACTTTCTTTATGGAAATGTTGTTTGAGATACAGTATGGAACAAAAGTCAGCAACGCATGCAAGAAGCTTAAATTAGTTCAAGAGGAAACTCAGCAAAACATTTGGGGAAGAGTGGAATGAAAGTTAGCAGTTACTAGCACTTTGAGGGTGTGGGGGGATTCTGAGATACAGGTGGATTTGTATTCTCTAAGGCAGAGTTGCCCAACCTTATGACACAGGAAGGCCACATAAACCTAATCACATCCTTGTGAGGGCCAAACAGATTCTACATTCTTGTGTAAATTCAAATGATGTAAACATCATGTCAACATACTAATGAATTGGCTATTAGTATGTTGTATTGAAGCAGGCCGCTCTGATGGGCCATATATGGCCCACAGGCTGTAGATTGGCTACCCTTGCTCTAAGGGTATATATTTACACTACACTCAGAGGTGTCACTGCAGCACATGTAGACATTTCTCAGCTAGTTTTGATCTAGCTAGCTCAAACAACAGCAGCAGTGAAGTGGCCGCAACATAGACTAGCTGCTCGAGTCTGTACCCTGGGTCCCTTCACTGCTCTTGTTTTCAACCTCACTAGATCAACAATAGCTTGGTTATGTCTACACATGCTTTAGTCAGACCTACAATTGCAGTGTAGACATTCTTTACGGATTATAAAGCCCAAATAGCCTATATAATCTTTGCCTGAAAAAAAGGAAGAATGTCTACAGAACTGTATTACTTTGTTGCATTATTGTTAGATTCCCATCTCTATGGGGAAACTGGGCATGTAGTATGATAGTACACGAAGAGAGACAGACAGTGCATGCACTAGCACATCATAAATAACGCATTTTTTTGCTTTGTAGTAGATCCCTAAAACCAATGAAGACCAGAATCCAGTTGTGGTGGACATTGTGCCAACACCTAGAAAGGCACAGTCTTTGCCTTTATGAACTTACAGTCTAACACATTCATATTGAACATTTCATTCAAAGATCCCAATGCCTCTTACAAAGCTGGGCAAGTATCCCACTTTTGCAGCTGGGGACACACACAGAAAGGATGAACTTCTGGAACCACTGTAGTCAATGGCAAATGTCCCTTTGACTTCAAAGGGTCCAGAATTTCACCCAGACAGCTTGAAGGAATCACTCAAGGACACACAACTAGCTAGTGGAGGTGTGGGGTAAGAGCCCTGCTTTCCTAATTTTGAGTCCCTTGGTCTAACCAACAGAACCATCATGCATTAGAGCTTCCACTCATCAAAGACCAGAGAAATAGCAGAAATCAAAAATGACCTGAACTAAAATTAGCAAAATATTAAGTTTGACTGAAGGTATATAATCCATTGATTGACTCAATCAATGGTAAAGTGAGGGAAAACATGGAATGGTATCTGATACATACTCAGAATCTTCCTACTATGCAAATTGTGTTTGTTTTTCTGTTAGCTTGTCCTTGTCTACCCAGTCCCATCCACTTGTCATAAACCTAGGTTGTGAGCTATTTAGGGCAAGTACTATCTTCTTATAGTTTGTTTATATATAGTACATAGAACAATAGGGCCCTAAATCCTTGATTGGGGCTTCTTAGCACAATTGTAATAGACAACCAATAAGAATAAAGGTTTTAAACTATTTTATCTGCATAAAATTTGTTGATCAAACTCTCCAACTCTGAGTATTCATCAAATGCAATAGTAGGCATATTTGTATTTACCAAATGTACTTGCAATATACTTTCATAGATTTCAAGACCAGAAGGGGGCTGGACTAGATGACCTCCTGAGGTCCCTTCCAACCCTGATATTCTATTATTCTATGATCTATGATTCTATGGGACCATTGTGATCATCTAGTCTGACCTCCTGTATAACACAGAACTTCCCCCAAAATAATTCCTAGAGCATGTCTTTTAGGAAATCATCCAATCTTGAATTAAAAATCCACCACAACCCTTTGTAAAGTGTTCTAATGGTTAATTATCCTTACTGTCAAAAATGTACACCTTATTTCCAGGCTGCAGGTTTAGGCTTAGACTTGGAACAATTTGTTTTTTAATTGGTATATTGGTATATTTCACCACACACACAAACTGATGAAAAAATAGCTTGATTGATAATTATCAAAATTACAGATAGGCAAAGTAAGAAAAGAGAACTTATTATAGTTTGATTTAAGGATATCTACCTTTGTATATTTTGCCATTTGATGTAACAGTTTGTGGTTTTATGGTAATAAAGCTTAACTTTTTGAATCTCAGGGTCTACTATCACTAAATAATTATTGTCTAACTCCTTTTTTGTCTGACTCCTCCATAATTTCCTGCAACTGTGAATATTTAAATCAATAAAAACTGGAAAAAATGCTTAAAAATAAACTTCAATATTTGTCTAAATGATAAAAAAACAAGAACTGAATTCTGCCAAGCCTAAATATACTCATGGCTGGTATTATTTTTATTTATATGCAGTATAAATATTTATATGCCTTAAAATTCCACCAGTGCAGCAGGAAGGCTGTGTGTTTATACAACAACCCCCTGTTCTTTAATTTGATTCACCCAGCAGAACACTAGAAATATTAGGAATATTGAGTTTTCAGGAGTGCGGCATCTTAGGTGTGCATGGTGCTTTACAGGCAAATAAAAGTCCGTCACTGACCCTATGAGTTTGCAAGATGGGTAAGGGTTGCAGAATCTTGTCCTGAGTTACATTAGACATGGCATGGGAGACAGATAAACCAACAGGCATGGAGGTGGGAATGAGAAGAAGAAGAAACTCAGAACAGCAGCAGCAGAATCATATTCTTTTACCATTCCAAGAAATAACACCTCCAAAAGGCAGTACTTACTGGGTGGAATGTTCTAAGAGAGCAGCATCACCCTCTGAAGAACCATTTTTTAGGTATGGAACTGTACTTCCAAAAGTAATGGGATGAGGAGAGAAGGGAAACCCATGGTAGCTCCCAAAGATATTTAAGTCGCAGAGTATCAAAATACCCACCTAATGCATAGAGATTTCAGAATATCCTTTCTATTCAGAAGTAAGTAACCTTTTTGGAACTAGATTAATTTGCCTCTAGTGTATGGTTTTATCCTCTCAACTGTACGTGGATTACATTGTTCATCGGTGTCAGAGGACTAGCACAGAACACTAGGAATGATATTGCAATTTACATTGCATAAATTTAACAGTAGAACATTAATGTGGATGAGATGGTGGCGAAGAGCAGGAAATAAGCTCTTTGGGGCAAAGATAGTCTTTTTGTTCTGTGTTTGCACAGCACCTAGAGCTTTGGGGTTCTTGTCCATGACTGGGGTTCTGACACACTATGCTTATGAACACAAATAATAATAATTCTGCCTGTCAACCCTCCTTTCTCATGATATTTCTGTACTGTATTTGAATGCTCTTTGTCTGGGCCAGTGATATTGTTTCCATATCCTTGAATAATTGTTTCCACCTACACATTTTTGACTTTTCATTAAGAGACAATGTTAAATTGTTGAGCAGATCCAACATTATTTTGGTCAGCAAATTCAATGAAGGGCTTAATATTTCTTTTTAATACTTTGTTTTACAGAAGCTTCTAATCATCCAAGTGAAAATACTGTACAAAATTTTCCGTTCAGTCTAAGGCATGGCTTTCCTATGAGTCATTTTCTTAATCATTAAGAAGCCATCCAAATGCAGTTGCCATAAAATTTATAACCAGAGCCTGCGTTTAATTAAAACCTTACTACAACAAGAGAGAAACAGTGGGCTGTTCCATGCAGCTAAATGGAATCTGCCCATACTGGTTTATAATTCAATTTTAACAGTGCCCTTTTTAGAGAAGAATCTTCTCTTTCACACACCCCTGCCCAGTCTTCCCCTGTCTGTCTTAGATTATTATTGGACTGGTGCCATTACAGTGGTCTGCACTGCACAAGATCAAATCTGAACTTACATAACACAAAGAGCATCCTCAGTTTCTCAATCACTCCAACTTGCATCTGACAGCACTCCTGAAGCACAGACTTTACACAAACTGCTAGTAAAACTCAACGATCCAAATGTTGTTCTCTTAAAAGTCACCATTGTTCTCATTCAGTCTTTAGTTTAAAGAGGAAAAAAAGAACCCTGGGAAGTATGAACAACTTCCAGACATTCCTTCCAACCCCATTTTTTTTTAACAATGTTGTAAGGCTCTGGTATACAGAACCCTTGGAATGGGCATGGTTATCATTAAGCCAAGATTTATTTATCTCTAAGATATGACACAAGCTAGAAAAACAAATGGGATTTCCAGTTAACCATATGCTCTAGCATGATATTCCTTTAATCATTCAGAATAAAGTTTCCACATTAGAATAGTTCATGGGTTTTGGAGAGCAGTGTATTAAAATAAAAAGCAAGACATGATTATATCATTGATCTAATAAGTGATTAACCTTGGAGAAATTCCACCTCCTTCAGTAATGCGTCATTTTCTTTTGCAATCCCTGATCTGTTTTTCGAAGCATATAATGTGCCTTGAAATGAGACTGCTGATAATTATATATTTAATTTTTTGTTACATAAAACAGTTACATCCAAGGTCATGTCATGTATGCATGTATTTAGAATAAGGGTATTACTAGATTTTCACATATCTCTTGACTATACATCTTAATTTACCCCTTCTTTATTACTTACCATTGGTTTCCAGTAGCATCCACAATGTCCTAAGCAAAAAAAATAATAATAAAAAAAAAAGAAATTGTGGCCCCTGCTCCAAAGTGCTTATGATAGACAAATGAAGGGTAGAAGAACATATGAAGATTGACAAAATACTCTAGAGAAATATTGTATTAGAACTAATAACTGTCATTCATTAAAATTCATAAAAATCCTAAAGTTGTGTTCTACTTAGAGCCAGTCAATTTTTCGGTGGATTATTTTTCTGTTGGAACGTGTTGATTTGTTGAGACAAAAAATGTTCATGGAAATGTATCCATTTTGATGAAACTTTCACCATGAAAATTTTTCAGGTCCACAAAATGTAATTTCTGGTCTAAACCAGAGAAAGCGAGAAACTCTGGGATATGTTAGACTCATGTTCAAGTCCCTGGTCCGAATCAGGCAAAGCAGGCATTTGAATGTGGATCTGCCACATCCCAGATGACAACCCTAACAACCAGCCTGGAAAGTCAGTCTCCCTCTCCGGCTAGAGCTGTTCCACTGTGTATAAATAATTAAATATTTATTGAGTCAGAGAGAATCAGGCAGAACAATGTGGGTACACAGACCTATAATAGTGTAGACGTAAAGTATAAAACTTTAATTTGTTTTATTTTTACTATGTCTATATTAATGGGATCTTGAAAGCAGCTTTGAACAGTTTTATCTTTGGGCTTTATTAGAGCAAAATGACCTTTCAATAAGCCATAGGGTGACTGGTCTATAATTTGTTACTGTGGTCATGAGGCCCTAGCAAACCTTGAGGAAGTATGAGTATAAGACATGTGAATGAATAAGCAACAATGACAATTTTGTAAGGCAAAACTCCATGAATCATGTCCATGGAAGTGGCTAGGCCTTAACAGTCCAAGAAGCCATTAACCCAGATAAAGGATTGAAATAGTTTTAGTGGAGTCATCATCTATTATTTCCCTGCTTTTGGCTGCTTGGAAGAAATGCGTGGAATTGCAGTTAATGGTGGATATAGTGAAGAAGCAGTCCATTGAAAAGAGGATCCCAAAAGCGGGTCTACAGCTGAGACTGACCATGTTCACCCAGGATTGGACAATGCAGCTGTAGCACAGAACCTATGATCCCCTCATTTGCTCAGAAGATCCCTGGGGAGATACTGCAGAACATTACCAACTCAGCTTGCAACCTGAAAAGTCCAGATAAATAAGGAAGAAGTGTGTTCTTTACTGGGTCACCTCAATGACAACCAGACAGCTGATCTTCCTACTTTCCCTGGAACAGTCCTGAAGACACCACAAACCAACTAGTTGATTGCAGGATGCTGCACACTAGCCTGATAGCACCTGAATCAGATGACAGCACTTGGCTCCCCCAAACTGTAATTCATGACTGACTCTGAAGCTCCACAAACCAGGCAAGTCAAAGAGCAGATCCTTTTTCTAAGTAACATTTTTCCTTTTGATTTTTTAACTTGAACAGTCTATTGGCTCAGTGCCTGACTAATTACCTGATTTTTCCTAAACTTTTAGGTGTGGATGTTTGTGTATGTTAAATAATAGCACACACATGTAAGCCAAAAGTAAAAAAGTTACAATTAGGCATAAACTAACCTAGGTTCAAGGAAAACTTACCCCAGATCACATCGGAATGCATCCGATGAAGTGAGCTGTAGCTCACGAAAGCTTATGCTCAAATAAATTGGTTAGTCTCTAAGGTGCCACAAGTACTCCTTTTCTTTTTGAGATCACAAGAGGTCACTCTGGGAGCATAAAGGTTCCAGTATTAACCCATTCTGCTCACAAGGAAAATTGGAAGCTGCTTCCTTTTCAGTTACTTGATTTCCTTTTGGACTACTCTCAACTCCTTGAGTGACAACATGAGTGAGGTAATATCTTTTATACTAACTTCTGTTTGTAAGAGAAACAAGCATTCGAGCTTACACTGCATACAGGAGCTTGGGTAATTACTCTGATTTCCATTGTAACTTCAATTTGATTATTGCATTGTTTAAGTGTTTCAGGGAATAGAGAAAATTAGTTAACTTTACATTTATTTCATCAACAGAATACATAAAAAGCACCTCAAATTGATTTTTTCCTCATCAAATGGTGATGAGGGCCAAACACCCTTAAGTAAAGAGATTTTAATAAAAACATTAAAATCCATTGTTTTATGTTCTCTATGTATATAAATCTCCCCACTGTATTTTCCACTGAATGCATCCGATGAAGTGAGCTGTAGCTCACGAAAGCTTATGCTCAAATAAACTTTAGTCTCTAAGGTGCCGCAAGTACTCCTTTTCTTATTAATGAGTCATTTATCTCAGGCCCTGAAATAAACTTCTATTATTACTATAGCCAAGACTTGAGCTTGGGTCTCCCACATACCAGATATGTGCCCTCACTACTGGGCTATTGGCTACTATGGGGGTCTTTTGCTCTCATTTTTTTTTCATGGAAATTTTGAAAGGTCTCAGTACTCCTTTGAGTGCTTGTGCACATATAGAGTCACAGAGTTTCAGGCCAGAGGAGAACACAAGATACCTAGTCTGACCCCCTGTATATCCAAGGCCACCAACACCCGCACACTAAACCCAACAAATATACATTCCACTGCAAGTATATGTACGCAGAATACACTTGAGTCAAAGACTTGTCATCAGTACCACTAGGTGGTGCATGTACCCCACTCTCCTCAACCTAGGCATTCTCGACATCACTAGACAGCTTCATCTCAATCAGGCCCTTCTCATAAGACATCAACAGTCTCTAAACAGACATTTTGATTGCCTCCTTGAGGACAACATACCAGTCTCACTACCTATCTACCTTTTGCTCTTTTACAGTGTTCAGAACAAAATAACACTAGACAAGTGGTTGCTGAGCACTGTAAAGAAGGGATATGTTATCCAGTTCACATCCCTCTCTTTCGCCAACCCACCTTTCCCATCCCTTTTCAGGGACCCATTTTACAAGACCATGTCACTTCCAGTAGTACGGTCTCTTCTGGAATTGAGAGTGATAGAAGAGGTTCTTTGTCATTGCAAAGGGAAAGTATTCTATTCCCATTACTTCCTAATTCCCAAAAAGTCTGGTGGCCTAAGCCCCATGTTCGACCTAAGGAAGTTGAACTGATTTATCAAGAAAATCAAGTTCAAGGTGGTTATCCTCACTTCCATTATCTCTTCCCTGGAGTGTGGAGATTGGTATGCTAGTCTCAATTTGCAAGATGCGTACTTCCATGTGGCCACACATCCTGGTCACACAAATGCCTTCTCTTTAAAGCAGGAGACACCCACTACCAGTACACGGTGCTGCCTTTTGGCCTGTCATTGTCCTCAAGGGTCTTCACAAAATGCATGTCAGTAGCAGCAGCCACTCTGTACCACCTAGGTTTCCAAATTTTCCCTTACCTGAATTACTGTCTAGTGTATTGACCCTCAAGCATCCAAGTCCACATCAGCATCCTCAGTATCAGACAGATGTTCTCTTGTCTGGGCCTGAAACTGAATTTAGACAAATCTAGCTGACTTTGTGTGCAATAGTCATAGGAACAGACCTGGACTCCATAACCAAGATGGTCTCTCTTCTGAGGGACAGATTTCAGTACATAGTTGCTTTGTCTGAAAGCTTAATATTCAAGCCAACGACAACAGTGCTTTCCTGTCTACAGCTGCTGAGCCACATGGCCTCATGCATATACGTAAGTCCGCATACCTGACTTCACCTTCGCTATCTACAGACCTGGCTCCGCTCACTCTATTGGCCAGCGAGGCATCCTGTGGAGATGCTAGTTTGTGTACCTGTGTGAGTGTTTCAGTCCCAGCACTGTAGTTGGACTATTGCAATGTGGGCAAAGAGGTTCCTTTTCTGTCTCCAGAGCCAAATATGACTCTGTTTACAGATTCATCTACCAAAGGCTGGTGGGCCCTTCCTTGGCCAACTTTGTGAGTAAACTCTGGTCAGCCCAAGAAGTTTCTGCACAAACATGCTGGAGCTCCATGTGATTTGTCAGGCCAGTGACATATTTATGTCTGCCATCAGGAACCAGATGGTGTAAACCCTAACAGACAACACCACTAACATGTTTTATCTCAGCATGCAGAGAGGTGGCAGATCCACTCAGCTATGTGCGGAGTCTATCTACCTGTGGAACCTACACATAAGAAACAAAGTTTCCCTGACAGATTTCCATCTTCCAGGAATGAGAACACCATTGAAGATTCCCTCAGCAAGAATTTTGTACACCACCACAAATGGTCAATCAGAAAGGACATCCTCCTCCAGACCATCTGTCAGTAGGGATACCCAGAAATAAACTTGTTCGCTACCCATCAAACAATAATTGCAAGACCTTTTGCTCCAGGGTGAGCACAGTCCCAGTTCCTTAAAGATGCATTTCTCTTCCCATGGACCAATCATCTGCTGTATTTCCTCAAGTTCATCTCATCCCAAGAGTACTCAAGAAACCTAAAACAGAGAAAGCAACATTAATCTTAGTGGTGCCAACCTGGTCAAGGCATTACTGGTTCATAGACCTACACACCAGATTTTAATCTGTTCATCTATAACTTTTCCCTCTAGTCAGTGATTTCCTCTCTCAGAACCAGGTCAGGTCTCTGAATTCCAACCTCCAATCCCTCTACCTCACTACATGGATGATCTACGGTTAAATACTCAGCAAAAATGTGCTCTAGAGATGTCCAAGCTGTCTTAGCGAGCAGCAGGAAGGATTCCACTAGACCCATATACTCAGCTAAGTGGAAGAGATTTTTCATCTTGGCACAATCTCAGCATTTATCACCACATAGCTCAGCCATTAGCCATATACTGGATTACGTACTGCATTTGTAGTCATCTGGCCTTTCAATTAGCTCTGTGAGAGTTCACCTGGCTTCCATATTTGCACCAATAAAGCGTTTTTTCTGTATTCTATGGCCCTCTGGTGTCCAGAGTTCTGAAAGGTCTAGTCAATTGCTGCCATCTGGTATCTGATCCAGTGCTGTTATGGGACCTTAACCTACATCTGTCAAGATAAATGGAACCTCCTTTGAACGCATAGCAACAATGTCACGGTCTATGTTGTCTATGACAGTTGGGTTTCTTGTGGCTATTGCTCCAGCAAGAACAACTTTGGAACAAGTTCTGCTAGCTGGCCCTTCTTATATTTTTTTTTTAAGAAGGATAAGGCTTCCCTCAGATCATACCCTTGCCAAATGTGATGTCATCTTTCTACCTGAATCAATCTATTCAGCTCTCCCCCCCGCCCAAAAAAAATCATTCTTCCAAAGCTGAAGAAAGACTTCACAGCTTGGATGTCTGCTGAACTCTGGCATTCAACTTCACGAAACTAAATCATTCAGAATCTCCCCCAGGTTCTTTGTAGTGTATGCTGAGAGAGTCAAATGCCAACCAGTGACAGCTCAATGTATCTCTCACTGGATCTCTGACTGTATCAAACTTTGTTACAATCTTGCAAAAGTCTCTCCTCCACCCACTATGAGGTCTCACTCCACCAGGGCTCAGTCCAGTTCAGGCCTTTTTGAGCAACATTCCAATAACCAATATCTGCAAAGCACAAATGCTGTTGTCTGCACATAGCTTTTCCAGACATTATGACATCATTCAGGACTCTTGGGACACTGCCAGCTTTAGCAAGTCAGTATTTCAGTCTCCATTCAGATAATCTGAAGTTTCTCCAAATGTAAGGGAACTGCTACATAGCCACCAGCAGCGGACTGTATATATGCACATAATCACTAGAAGGAGAAATAGCTGTTAGTTACCTTCAGTAATGGTTATTCTTCTAAATGCATTGTGCACATATACATTCAATGACCTCCTACCTTCCCCACTACTTCAGACAATAATTTCACAAGTGACAAGGAGGAGGCAGCAGGGGACTTTAGACACCTCTTTTATGGCTTTGGCTCAATGTTTGAGGAGAATGGAGGACATGCACCACCTTGTGGCACTGCTGGCAAAAGTGTCCATCTCAGGTGCATTGGGCACACATACACCTGCCATGGAATGTTCGTGTTCTGACAGGGCAGGGCCAGATGGCTACAGGAGAGTAATTTTTTTTTGAAGCAGAAAAGAATTTTATTTATGTAACACTTACAAAGAATCACCAAAAAGAATAAAGCAAAACTATGCAACAAAACAAAAGCAGACGCAAGGTATAACACAGCAGCCGTCAGGAGGGAGAAGTGTTCAGGCTAGCCTGGGCCCAGAGTGGGGGGGCTTCCTCGACCCTCGTGGTCTTCCACCCCCTCGAGTTACCTAGCGCCACGCCCAGTGTCACCGATTATTCCTCTCCTGAGAGTGCCCGACAAGATGGGCATGGCTGCGGGGTGGTCAGTTTGGGGGTGGGGGGACGTACACCCACGTGGTGACAGTGATGATGGTATCCACAGTGGCAACAGCTGGGGCTGGGGTCTCTTGGTCTTCCCCTCAATCAAAAGGTCAGATGGAGGGAACCGGACGGGGTCACCGACCAGAGAACCTCAGACAGTGCCCACCACTCCTCTAAGGCATCAAGGGAGTCGGTGGACGCCGCCCAGAGGAACTCTGCCCGGATACGTGAATGTACTGAGGATCGGAAAACGGCCCTACAGTCGCAGGACGCTTCATTGGCCAACCTCCCCTCTCTGGTTTTATAGATGGCTGTTTTAGCTAGGGCTAGGAGGAGGTTAACCAGGAGATCCCGCGACTTTGTGGGGCCACAGATGGGGAGTGTATAGATAAAAAGGTGAGGGGAAAAGTGTAGCCAAAAGCGTAATAAAATATTCGTGAGGAGCCGGAAAAGGAGCTGCAGCCTGGCACACTCTAAATATACGTGCGCCAGGGTTTCCCTCACGTTGCAAAAAGGGCAAGTATCCGGGATGGGGGTGAACCATGTCAAAAACACGCCCGTGCTCACAGCTCCGTGAAGGAGCCACCAACTAATGTCCCCGACAGGCCTCAGGACCAAGGTGGAATACAGGCTGGCCCACCGGGGCTGCTCACCCTCCAAAGGTGGCAGGAGGTCCCGCCACTTCGTATCGGGGCGGGACACCAGGGTGTGGGCGTGAAGGGTGTGAAGCGTGAGTGTGTATAGATGTTTCCGTGGCGCAATTTGGAAGCTGACCGGCTGCAGTTCATTCAGCCGGCTCGCAGTGAAAGGGTGAAGGGTTTGTTGGGATCTACGGGGTAGGGGACCAATAAAAAGTTCCGGCAGGCCTGGGGTACAGGGTGGGGGGTTGCGCCCTCGCGCAGGGCTCGGTTGAGATAAGCCCGAGCAGCGGGTGTCAAGGCGGCCTTCACCTCCTGAAGTACGCGCCGGGGGGGTACGAGGTCTAGAGAGCCCCGTGCACCGAGCAAGCATCAGAGGATCCAGCCAGTCTCCCCGGTCATAGTCCAGGAGGTCTCCGACTCTCGTGACTTTCGCCAGGACCAAACTCTGGCGCACCAAGCGGGACTCCGCCACCTGCAGATGAAGCTGGGGGTTGTGTAGCAGGGGCTCCGCGAGGAGATATGCTCCCATGGTGACCGCTATGGACTTGGTTGTCGAAAACAGTTTCCAGGTCCGGAGGAGGTCATGGTAGAAGACCGGCAGCCCGGAGAGGTCTCGCAGAAACACTCTTGGACAGAGATAAAAGAGCTGCCGGTCATATCGGAGCCCTTGGAAGCGGCGCAGGAAGGCGTGCGCCAATATGCTCCACGTTGAACTACCTGCGCTATAAAGGAGCCTCTGCTGGGCCTGGAGGTGGAAGACACGGACCTGAGTGTGCAGACACTTCAGGCCCTGCCCTCCTTCCTTCAGGGGTAGATGAAGAACCCCAACAGGGGCCCAGTGCATTCCTGACCAAAAGAACTCTAGAATCGATGTCCGGAGGTTGGTCAGGAAACCCGGGGCCAGGACCAGGGTGTTGAGCCGGTACCAGAGCATGGACAGGACGAGTTGGTTAAGCACCAGTGCTCTCCCTCAGAGGGAGAGACATCAGAGTAGCCTCATCCATTTCCGGATCCGCTCTATCACCCCACCTTCTAAATTTTGCCAGTTCTCCGGCGGAGAAGGGTGTGTGGCAGAAAGGTAAACGCCTAGGTAGAGCAGTGGACCTGTGCTCCACCGGATGGTCTGAAGCGCGGGTGGGAGGGAGCTCACCTGCCGCCAGTCCCCCACCGCCAACCCAGAGCTCTTGACCCAGTTGACTCGGGCGGAGGAGGCTGCCGAATAGATGGCCTGGCAAGCCTCCACCCGCGCCAAGTCCCCCAGATCCTGGACCACGAGGAGCACGTCATCAGCGTACGCTGACAGGACCAGTCGCAGCTCTGGCTCCCGCGGCACCAACCCTGTCAACCTCCTTCGGAGGAGACAGAGGAAGGGCTCGATCGCCAGAGCATACAGTTGGCCCGAGAGGGGGCACCTCTGCCGTACTCCTCGCCCAAAGCTGACCGGTTCGGTCAGGGTCCAGATGAGCCTAACCAGACACTCCGCGGAAGTGTACAGCACCTGGAGAAAACTCACAAATTGAGGTCCGAATCCAAACGCCTGCAGAGTGCCCAGGAAGTACCCATGGTCCACTCTATCGAACGCCTTCTCCTGATCAAGAGACAGGAGGGCGAATGACAGACCGTCTCTACACCCGAGTTCCAAAAGATCTCGGACTAGAAATAGGTTGTCAAAAATGCTGCGACCCGGGACAGTATAGGTCTGGTCTGGGTGGATCATGTCCGCCATCATGGACCCTAGCCGAAGTGAAATTGCTTTCGCTACGATTTTGTAGTCCGTGCTAAGGAGCGAGACGGGACGCCAGTTTCGTAAATCGCGGAGGTCCCCCTTCTTCGGCAACAAGGTGAGCACCACTCGCCTGCACGAAAGAGAGAGGACCCCACCCTGCAAAGACTCAGCTCAAACAGTGGCTAGGTCTGGGCCAAGGATGTCCCAGAACGCACGGTAGAACTCCACGGTCAGCCCGTACATGCCCGGAGATTTATTGGTGGGCATGCGATGGAGGGCTTCCGAGAACTCGGCCAGGGTGAGAGGCAGCTCTAGCCGGTCTCGGTCACCCACGCTGACCGTGGGGAGTTCCTCCCAGAGCACCCTGCAAGTGCCAGGATCGGTCAGATCCAGGGAGAAAAGGCTTGTGTAGAAGTCACGGGCCCTCCCACACATCTCCACCAGATCCATGAGGGGGGCGCCGTCTTCTGCTAGAAGGCAGGTGACGTGTTTCTTGGCCCCCCTCGTTTTCTCCAGGGCATAGAAGAAACAGGAGCTGCGATCCATCTCCCGAAGGAGGCGGATGCGGGACCGGACGAAGGCACCTCGGGCCCGGTGGTCCTCGAGGGCCTGGAGCTCTTTCCGCTTCTCCCGGCACGCTCCGCAGAGGAACGGGTCCTCGGGGCTGGCGGCCAGACACCTCTCCATCTCTAAGACCTCCCGTTCCAACTGCTCTATCGCTGCATTTCTCCATCAGCTGGTGCCCTGAGTGTAGTCACGGCAGAAGAGCTTGGCGCGCACCTTCCCTAGATCCCACCATCGCCGCGCCGAGGGAAAGCCATGCCGCTGCTCTCGCCAGGCCATCCAAAACTCCCGGAGGGACATCACGAAGCCCTCATCCTCCAACAGGCTGTTGTTAAAATGCCAATAGGCTGGCCCTGGCCTCTCTGCGCGGAGGGAGGCTGTTATGGTGGCTAGATGATGGTCGGAAAATGGGGCCGGCCGAATGTTGGAGGAGTGGGCTTGTGAAAGATGGAAAAGGGATAAATAAATACGGTCCAACCGAGAGTGGTGTGACCAGTGGGCCTCCACCCAGACAAAGGTGAACGTGAAAGTGTCATCCGGGTGGTGGTCACGCCAGACGTCTACTAGGGAGTGATGTTCAACTATTTCTCAGAGAATGTTCGCAGCGGCCGGGCTCAGCTTGGCCCCTGAGCGGTCCTGTTCCTCGAGGGTGGTGTTAAAGTCCCCTCCCAGGACTAGGCACTCGTGAGAATCTAGGGTGCTGAGGAAGTCGGACACCCGCTGATAGAATTGCGGCCGCTTCGGGCTCATTGTCGGGGCATAGATGTTAACGAGGTTGACCATGAGCCCCTCCATATGGACTCAGAGATGCAGCAAGTGGCCCGGCATGGCCTCAGTGACCCCTAGCACCTCGGGCTGTAGGTTGGGGGAGAACAGGGTTGCCACTCCAGCTTGTCGAACCGTGAAGTGGCTAAAGTAGACCCTGTCCCGCCACTCCAGCCGCCAGCTGTCCTCGGCGATCGGATCCGTATGGGTCTCCTGCAGGAAAACCACAGAGTACCCCCCTTCCCGAAGGTAAGAGAGCACCTGGGACCTGCGGAGAACCATCCTACAGCCCCTGGTGTTCAAAGTTGTGATAATGAGAGGCGTCATGCGGAGGGCTGCGGGGGTGGGGGTTCCTTGTTGGCAGGGGTCAATCCGTGACCCATCCCGTAAGTGAGTAAATCATCACAGAAGCTGCGGGCCCGCCCGTAGGCCGTGGCACCGTGCCTTCTTTTCCCTCTGCCCTCCTTTATAAGGGCCCTTGTGGCCTGGAGGATTTGATCAAAGTCCCCCCATAGCTGGAGAGCCAGCTGTACTCTGTTGCGGGAGCCATGGATGTCTTCTAAAAATTCCTGCAATGCTTTTCGCAGCTCATGGGGGGGTGGGGTTGCGATTTCCGGGTTATTCCCTGGTGGGGCTCTTGGTGCAGCCTCGTGGTCTGCTGAGGCAGGCAGGCAGGGTGCAGACCACTGACGGGGCATCTGACAGGCTAAAGTTATTAGGTCCGTCTCAAGCCTTGGGGGTAGAAGGGGATGGTGGAGGGAAAATTGCAGCTCCTAATGGGTCGCGGGAGGAAAATGCAAAGGCTGTTCCTTGGGGGGGATCCGCAAAAAACGGGAAGGAAATAACCCCAGGGGCGGCAATAGCATTGCAGGAGGAGGTGGACTGGGCAGGGACAGGGGTGGGGGTGGGGGCGGGGTCAGAGGCGAGGCTCTGGGCTTCGGGAGGCAAACAGCTGAGAGGTGGTGCCTCCCGAACAGATACGAGGGTTAAGGGGGTGGGGAGGGGGCTCCCAGTGATGTTAGGCGCAGGCTCTGTGGTGGATTTGGCAGCCATGGCATCAGGTGGTGGACCACCTTCTGTAGGGTGCCCGCCCGGGGAGGCGGTTAGGGGGAGGGAGCATGGGGAAAGGGGGACTGGGGTAAGGTTGCCCAGATCGAGGCCAGCCGGCAGTAGGTCATTCTCTCCCTGGGTGACTGGGGTCAAACCTAGGGCCTCGATCTCCTCATACATGGAGGAGAGGTCGTCTTCTGCCACCCCGGGGGTCTCCCCTCTGGCACCCGCTACGACGGTCACTTCGGGGTTCATGGGGGGTTCGGGTGATATTCGGGCAGAAGGGGCTTCCTCAGGGTCTCGGAGGGGAGGGTCTCCCGTAGAGGGGAGATTCTACCTTCCAGTGCTATTTTGTCTTCCCCTCCCGACACTGGTGGATGGATCTCACTCGTGGGCATAGCGGAAGGCTCAGTGTCAGTGCCTCCCTTCCTGGTCTTCCGGGAGTCCTCTGCATCGGATGAGTGCAGTGGAGTTCGAGCCTTCCACTTGCCTCGCTTTCCCTGGACTAGGGTCCAGCCTTCCATAGCATCGTCTGGGGCTAGTTAGCAGGGGTCATGTCTGGGGGCAGAGGCGATGGTTCAAGGGCTCGGGGGGGTAACGGTGAGGCAGTATGGGGGGGCGGTTCTCCTTGGGGTGGGCCCTCTCCTATGCCTGGTAATATCTTTGCTGCATCCTCCTCCATAGGCTCTGCTGGATTGTTAACAGCAAGGGCGGGGCTCCCTCGCTCGTCTGGGCGTTGTAGGGGAGGTGTCTCTTGGGCCCGGGCAGGAGCAGCGGTGGCCTCTCCTGTGGAGTAAAAGACCCGATAGCGGGCTCCCTGGTAGGGGACTAGGAAGGACCCCTCGAGCGCCTCTCCGTCACACGCCGGCGGCGGCAGTAGAAGCTGCACTTGCCGGCGGAACGAAAGGACGTGACGGAGGGTGGGGTCCTTGCAGCCCAACGGGAGAGGGCTGATGACAGAGGTAAGTTTCCCCAGGGCGGAGAGAGCGGGTAACAGGGCAGCATTGGGTAAAAAGGGAGGAACGGAGGTGAGGACAAGGCGAACGCCCAGGTCTTCTAGCGGTTCTAGGGGGACGAACACCGCCCCCACACCGCCAGGCCCCTCTCTACTGCCTCCTGGGCGGCAGCCTCCGTAGCTAAGAAAAAAACGACCTTCCCATACATCTTGGAAGCCGCCACAATAGCCGTGGGTCCTACCACCTTCGCCAACGCCTGCACGTATGTCTCCACGTGGGGCGAGGCGGGCACCAGGAGGCAACGGACACCGTGCTTCCTGGTCAAGGTGGGGAAAGGGCCCCGGCTGCTGGTGATGGTAGTGGAGGCAGTGGGTGGGCGAGATGATGAGGCGGCAGGCAGGGGGGAGCCTGCCACCGCCCGGGCATACGTCCTAGGGGCCGGCGGAGGGACATTCGCGGAGCTGGTGTAGGGAGCTGCTGGGAGGGGCACCACGGTCGATGACAAGGCCACGGCTGTGGGGGCAGCCCCTGCCATGGAGGGCCTAGGTGTTTTAGCGGGGCCCTTTCCTTTCTTCCCGCCGTGGCCTTTCCGGCCAACTGGGGGGGGTTTCCTAGAATCTGGGGGGGCGGTGGACGTAGCAGTGGCAGTAGTTGCCCCGGTGTCTGCTACTGCCGATGCCCCAGCGGGGGCGGTGGCAGGTGTTTTGGCAGCGGGGGGGGGGCTTGGGGGTTGGGCAGGGGGGTAGGTGGGGGAGGGGCAGCTGAGGTTATTAGAGGGGTCTCACCCCTCTCACTCCCCGCCATTGTGAGCAGGGAGAGACGGGGAGATACCAGGAGGGGGAGGGGGAAGCAGATTAACCACTCCTCCCTGCTGGGCTGCAGGCGGGGGGGGGGGTGCCAAATGGGTCGGACTGGACGGGGGAGGAAAACAGGAATTTGGGTCCGGTAATAGGGGCAAACTGTGGGGTAAACAGTCAGGGGGCGGGGCGGGGGGGACATGGACCCACGTGCATTTGTCCAAAGAGTCTTGTTTGGTCGGCCGTTGTGTCTGGTCTGAAACGGCAAAATTCAAAGCAAACAGCTGAATCCAAAGGCAGATGGCAAGTTGCCAGCAGGGATGGACGGCGGGGGGGCCGTGACAGCTGCAATAGTGTTGGGGGAGGCACCGATGGATTGGGGGGGGCAGCTCCATGCTACACCCCCTGTGCCCGTACAAACGGGATTAGAACACAGTCAAACTCCCCCCACACGAGAGCATAGTTCAAAAATTACTCAGTCTTACGGCCCCCTCCACGATGGTTAGTAACTTCCCTTGGTGATTTTTCCAGTCGGCTGTCTTCTCTTCTGGCTTTATAATAAGGCTTTCAGCAGGCCAAGAATGTTGCAAAGATAAGAAGATTCCTCTCGGCCATAAACATACAGCAGAACGGCTGGGTCTGGGGGCTTCCACTCCCCTCCTCCGGGTAGCGGGTCGGCAGTCCTTCCCCCTCACCCCCGGGGGTTTCAGCTGGAGCAAATAGCAGTGTCCGAGAGCAGGCGTGGGGGAGGGCTGGCAGCAAGCTGGCAACCGACCACCACTCGAACAGCAGCAAAAAAACCAGCAAAAAAAAAAAAAAAAGTGTCTGGCCCAGTCGGGGGGGGGGGAAACTAAAGCAGGATCAAAAAGTAAGAAAAATCCAGGCCAGGGGGCTTTAGGAGAGCATAGACAGCAGATAGCGGAGCAGCAAGCGAAGGAGGTCCCTTTTCCCTGGGAAAGGGAGTAAGGAAGGTTTTGGTTTTTTTTTTGAAACAGAAAAGAATTTTATTGTGACAGTTACAAGAATTACCAAAGAAACAAACCAAACGATGCAACAAAACAACGCAAACAGAAGGTATAACACAGCAGCTTTCAGGAGGGAGAAGTGTTCAGGCTAGCCTGGGCCCAGAGCGGGGGGGCTTCCTCGACACTCGTGGTCTTCCACCCCCCGAGTTACCTAGTGCCGTGCCCAGTGTCACCGATTATCCCCCCCGCCAGAGAGTGCCCAGCAAGATGGGCACGGCTGCGGGGTGGGCAGTTTGGGGGTGGGGGGGTAGACACCCACGTATTATAGGGCCCCTCCTAGATGACAGTGACGATGGTATCCACAGTGGCAACGGCTGGGGCTGGTGTCTCTTGCTCTTCCCCTCAAACAAAGGGTTAGATGGAGGGAACCGGATGGGGTCACCAAGCAGAGAACCCCAGACAGCGCCCACCGCTCTTCAAAGGTGTCAAGGGAGTCGGTGGACGCCGCCCAGAGGAACTCTGCCCGGATACGTGAATGTACTGAGGATCGGAAAAAGGCCCCACAATCGCAGGACATTTCATGGGCCAACCTCCTCTCTCTGGTTCTATAAATGGCTGTTTTTGCCAAAGCTAGGAGGAGGTTAACCAGGAGACCCGCGATTTTGTGGGGCCATGGATGGGGAGTGTATAGATAAAGAGGTGGGGGGGAAATGAAGCCAGAAGCGCAATAGAATATTTGTGAGGAGCCAAAAAAGGGGCTGCAATCTGGCACACTCTAAATAGAAGTGCGCCAGGGTTTCCCTCACATTACAAAAAGGGCAAGTATCCGGGATGGAAGTAAACCGTGTCAAAAACACGCCCGTGCTCACAGCTCCGTGAAGGAGCCGCCAACTGATGTCTCCGACGGGCCTCGGGACCAAGGTGGAGTACAGGCTGGCCCACCGAGGTTGCTCACCCTCCAAAGGTGGCAGGAGGTCCCGCCACTTTGTGTCGGGGCTGGAGACCAGGGTGTGGGCGTGAAGGGTGTGAAGCGTGAGTGTATACAAATATTTCCGTGGTGCAAGTTGAAAACTGACCGGCTGCAGTTCATGCAGCCGGCTCGCAGTGAAAGGGTGAGGGGTTTGTCGGGATCGGCAGGGTAGGGGCCCAATGGAAAGGTCCGGCGGGCCTGGGGTAGAGGATGGGCGGGGTGCGCCCTCGCACAAGGCTCGGTTGACATAAGCCCGAGCAGCGGCGGTCAAGGAGGCCTTCACCTCCTGAAGTACGCGCCGGGGAGTACGGGGGCTGGAGAGCCCCATGCGCCGAGCGAGCGTCAGGGGATCCAGCCAATCTCTCCGGTCGTAGTCCAGGAGGTCTCCGACCCTCGTGACTTCCGCCAGGACCAACCTCTGGCACACCGAGCGGGACTCCGCCACCTGCACATGGAGTTGGGGGTTGTGTAGCAGGGGCTCCGTGAGGAGATCTGCTCCCACGGTGGCTGCCACGGACCTGGTCGTTAGAAACAGTTTCCAGGTCCGGAGGAGGTCCTGGTAGAAGACCGGCAGTCCGGAGAGGTCTCGTAGAAAACCTCTCGGACAAAGGTAAAAGAGCTGCCAGTCGTATCGGAGCCCTTGGAAGCGGCGCAGGAAGGCGTGCGCCAATATGCTCCACGCCGAACTACCTGCACTGTAAAGGAGCCTCTGCAGGGCCTGGAGGCGGAAAACGCGGACCTGAGTGTACAGACACTTCAGGCCCTGTCCTCCTTCCTTCAGGGGTAAATGAAGAACTCCAACAGGAGCCCAGTGCATTCCCGACCAAAAGAACTCTAGAATCAATCTCCGGAGGTGGGTCAGGAAACCCGGGGCCGGGGCCAGGGTGTTGAGCCGGTACCAGAGCGTGGACAGGACTAGTTGGTTAAGCACCAGTGCTCTCCCTCGGAGGGAGAGACATCGGAGTAGCCCTGTCCATTTCCGGATCCGCTCTATCACCCCGCCCTCCACATTTTGCCAGTTCTCCGGCGGGGAAGGGTGCGTGGCGGAAAGGTAAACGCCGAGATAGAGCAGAGGACCCGCGCTCCACCGGATGGTCTGAAGCGCGGGTGGGAGGGAGCTTACCCGCCGCCAGTCCCCCACCGCCAAGCCAGAGCTCTTGACCCAGTTGACTCGGGCGGAGGAGGCTGCCGAATAGATGGCCTGGCATGCCTCCACTCGCGCCAGGTCGCCCGGGTCCTGGACCACGAGAAGTACGTCATCGGCGTATGCCAACAGGACCAGCCGCAGCTCCGGCTCCCGCAGCACCAACCCCGTCAACCTCCTGCAGAGGAGACAGAGGAAAGGCTCGATCGCAAGAGCGTACAGCTGGCCCGAAAGGGGGCACCCCTGTCGCACTCCTCGCCCGAAGCTGACCAGTTTGGTCAGGGTCCAGTTGAGCCTAACCAAACACTCCGCGGAGGCATACAGCACCCGGAGAAAACTCACAAACTGAGGTCTCCGAATCCAAACGCCTGCAGAGTGCTCAGGAGGTACCCATGGTCTACTCTATCGAACGCCTTCTCCTGATCAAGAGACAGGAGGGCGAATGACAGACCATCTCTCTGCCCGAGTTCCAAAAGGTCTCGGACTAGAAATAGGTTGTCAAAAATGCAGCGACCTGGGACAGTATAGGTCTGGTCTGGGTGGATCACGTCCGCCATCACGGACCCTAGCCGCAGTGAAATTGCTTTCGCTACGATTTTGTAATCCGTGCTAAGGAGTGAGACGGGACGCCAGTTTCGTAAATCACGGAGGTTCCCCTTCTTCGGCAGCAAGGCAAGCACCGCTCGCCTGCACGACAGAGGGAGGACCCCGCCCTGCAAAGACTCAGCCCAGACAGTGACTAGGTCTGGGCCGAGGATGTCCCAGAACGCACGGTAAAACTCCACGGTCAGCCCGTCCATGCCCGGAGATTTATTGGTGGGCATGCGGCGGAGGGCTTCCGAGAACTCGGCCAGGGTGAGGAAGCTCTAGCCGGTCTCGGTCGCCCATGCTGACCATGGGGAGTTCCTCCCAGAGCACCCTGCAAGCGCCAGGATCGGTCGGATCCGGGGAGAAAAGGCTTGTGTAGAAGTCGCGGGTCCTCCCACACATCTCCTCCGGATCCATGAGGGGGGTGCCGTCTTCCGGTAGAAGGCAGGTGACGTGTTTCTTGGCCCCCCTCGTTTTCTCCAGGGCATAGAAGAAGCGGGAGCCGCGGTCCGTCTCCTGAAGGAGGCGGATGCGGGACCGGACGAAGGCACCTCGGGCCCGGTGGTCCTCGAGGGCCCGAAGCTCCTCCCGCTTCTCCCGGCACGCTCCGCAGAGGGATGGGTCCTCGGGGTCGGCGGCCAGGCGCCTCTCCATCTCCAAGACCTCCAGTTCCAACTGCTCTATTGCTGCATTTCTCCGTCGGCTGCTGCCCCGAGTGTAGTCACGGCAGAAGAGCTTGGCGCGTACCTTCCCTAGATCCCACCATCGCCGCACCGAGGGAAAGGCACGCCACTGCTCTCGCCAGGCCAGCCAAAACTCCCGGAAGGACGTCACGAAGCTCTCGTCCTCCAACAGGCTATTATTAAAGTGCCAATAGGCCGGCCCCGGTCTCTCTGCACGGAGGGAAACCGTTATAGTAACTAAATGATGGTCGGAAAAAGGGGCCGGCCGAATGGTGGAGGAGTGGGCCTGTGAAAGATGGAAACGGGATAAATAAATACGGTCCAACCGAGAGTGGTGTGACCGATGGGCCTCCACCCGGACAAAAGTGAATGTGGAGGTGTCATCTGGGTGATGGTCACGCCAGACGTCCACTAGGGAGTGATATTCAACTATTCCCTGGAGGATGTTCGCGGCGGCTGGGCTCGGCTCGGCCCCTGAGCGGTCCTGTTCCTCGAGGGTGGTGTTAAAGTCCCCTCCCAGGACCAGGCACTCGTGCAAATCTAGGGTGCCGAGAAAGTCGGACACCTGCTGGTAAAATTGTGGCCGCTTTGGGCTCATTTGCGGGGCATAGATATTAACAAGGTTGACCACGAGCCCCTCCATATGGATTCGAAGGTGCAGCAGGTGGCCCGGCACGACCTCAGTGACCCCTAGCACCTCGGGCCGTAGGGTGGGGGAGAACAGAGTCACCACTCCAGCTTGCCAAGTTGTGAGGTGGCTAAAGTAGACCCCGTCCCCCCACTCCAGCCGCCACCTGTCCTCGACAGTCGTGTCCGTATGGGTCTCCTGCAGGAAAACTACAGAGTACCCCCCTTCCTGAAGGTAAGAGAGCACCTGGGACCTGCAGAGAGCCATCCTACAGCCCCTGGTATTCAAGTTTGCAATAATGAAAGGCATCATGCAGAGGGCTGGGGGGGTGGGGGTTTCTCATTGGAGGGCATGTTCGTGGCCCCCGGCGGGTTGCGCAGCAACCCGTGACCCATCCCGTAGATGAGTAGATCGCTTCGGAAGCCACGGGCCCGCTCGTAGGCCGCAGCTCCGCGCCTGCCTTGCCCTCTGCCCTCCTTTATAAGGGCCCTTGTGGCCTGAAAAATTTGATCAAAGTCCCCCCAGAGCTGAAGAGCTAGCTGTACCCTATTGCGGGCACCACGGGTGTGTTCTAAGAACTTCCGTAGTGCATGCTGCAGCTCAGGGGTGGGTGGGGTTACGATTCCCGGGGTATTCATTGGTGGGGCTCTTAATACAGCCTCGTGGTCCGCTAAGGCGGGTAGGCAGGGTGCGGACCACCGACGGGGCGTCTGACAGGCTGGGGTTATTAAATCCATTTCATGCCTTGGGGTGGAAGGGGATGGCGGGGGGAAAATTGCAACTCCTAATGGGTCGCGACTGGAAAGTGCAAAGACTGCTCCCTGGGCGGAATCTGCAAAAGGCGGGAAAAAAACGACCCCAGGGGCGGCAATAGCATTGCAGGAGGGGTTAAACTGGGCGGGGGCAGGGGAGGGGACGGGGCAGAGGTAAGGCTCTGGGATTCAGGAGGCAAGCAGCTGAAGGAAGGTGCCTCCTGAGCAGAGTCGAGGGTTAAGGGGTAAGGGAGGGGGCTCCCAGTAATGCTAGGCGCTGGCTCCGTGGTGGTCTTAGCGGCCATGGCATCAGGTGGTGGACCACCTTCTGCAGCGTGCTCGCCCGGGAAGGCGATTAGGGGGAGGGAGCATGGGGAAAGGGGGGCTGGGGTGAGGTTGCCCAGCTCGAGGCCAGCCGGGAGTAGATCATCTTCTCCCTGGGTGACTGGGGTCAAATCTAGGGCCTCAATCTCCGCGTACACGGAGGAGAGGCCAACGCCTGCTACCCCGGGGGCCTCTCCTCTAGGGCCCGCCTCAGCGGTCGCCTCGGGGTTCGCGGGGGGTTCGGATAGTATCCGGGCAGAAGGGACGTCCTCAGGGGCCTCGGAGGGGAGGGTCTCCCGTGGAGGGGGGGTTCTGCCCTCCAAAGCCAGTCTGTCTTCCCCTCCCGACACCAGCGGATGGATCTCACTCGTGGTCGTAGCGGAGGGCTCGATATCAGTGCCTCCCTTCCTGGTCTTCCGGGGGGCTTCCGCGTCGGATGGATGCAGCAGAGCTCGAGCCTTCCGCTTGCTCCGTTTCCCCTGGACTAGGTTCCAGCCCTCCATAGCGTCATCTGGGGGCTGGTTAGCAGGGTTCGTGTCGGGGGGCGGAGGCGATGGTTCAGGGGTTCGGGGGGGGCGGTGAGGCAGCATGTGGGGGGGGTCTCCTTGGGGCGGGCCCTCTCCTATACCCGATAACATCTTTGTCGCACCCTCCTCCATAGGCTCTGCCGAAATGGTAATAGCAAGGGTGGGACTCCCTTGCTCGCCCGGGCGTTGTAGGGAAGAAGTCTCCTGGGCCCGGACGGGAGCAGCGATGGATTGAGTAGGAGGAGGGTTGGTTTCAGGTGCCGGGCAGCCAGGGCCGTCGGCAACAACGGGGCCCCTCCCCCCCGGGCCAAAGGGCAGTCTCTGTGGACATGCCCAGCTGAGCGGCAGAGGTAGCACCGGGCCTCTCCGGTGGAGTAAAAGACCCGATAGTGGGCTCCCTGGTAGGGGACTAGGAAGGACCCCTCAAGTGACTCTCCGTCACGCACCCCTGCCGGCGGTAGAAGCTGCACTTGCCGGCGGAACGAAAGGACGTGACGGAGGGTGGGGTCCTTGCAGCCCAACGGGAGAGGGCTGATGACAGAGGTAAGTTTCCCCAAGGCGGAGAGAGCGGGTAACAGGGCAGCATTGGGTAAAAAGGGAGGAACGGAGGTGAGGACGAGGCGAACGCCCAGGTCTTCTAGCGGCTCTAGGGGGACGAACACCCCCCCCCCACTGCCAGGCCCCTCTCTACTGCCTTCTGGGCGGCAGCCTCCGTAGCTAAGAAAAAAACGACCTTCCCATACATCTTGGAGGCCACCACAATAGCCATGGGTCCTACCACCTTTGCCAACGCCTGCACATATGTCTCCACGTGGGGCAAGGCGGGCACCAGGAGGCAATGGACACCGTGCTTCCTGGTCAAGGTGGGGAAAGGGCCCCGGCTGCTGGTGATGGTAGCGGAGGCAGTGGGTGGGCGAGATGACGAGGCAGCAGGCAGGGGGGAGCCTGCCACCACCCGGGCATACGTCCTGGGGCCCGGGGGAGGGGCATTCGCAGAGCTGGTGGAGGGAACTGCGGGGAGGGGCGCCGCGGTCGATGACGAGGCCATGGCTGTGGGGGCAGCCCCTGCCATGGAGGGCCCAGATGTTTTAGCGGGGCCCTTTCCTTTCTTCCCGCCCTGGCTTTGCGGCCAGCTGGCGGGGGGTTCTTAGAACCTGGGGGGCAGTGGGCACAGCAGCGGCAGTAATCACTCCGGTGCCTCCTGCTGCTGGTGCCCCAGCGGGGGCAGTGGCAAGTATTTTGACAATCGTGGTGGGGAGGGCGAGTTTGGGGGTTGGGCGGGGGTGGTTGGGGGAAAAACAGCTAAATTTGTTAAAGGGGCCTGACCCCTCTCATTCCCCGCCATTGTGAGCAGGGAGAGACGGGGAGACACCGGAAGGAGGAGGGGGGAGGGGGAAGCAAATTAACCGCTCCTCCCTGCTAGGCTGCAGGCGGGGGGAGGGGGGGGAATGCCAAATAGGTTGGACAGGGAGGGGGGGAAAAAAAAGAAATCCAATAATAGGGGCAGGCTGTAAAATAAGCAGTCCGGGGGGGGGGGGGGCGGTGTAGGCCCACGCACGTTTGTCCAAAGAGTCTTGTTTGGTCGGCTGTTATGTCCGGTCCGAAAGGCAAAGTTCAAAGCAAACAGCTGGATCCAAAGGCAGATGGCAGGTTGTCAGCAGGGACGAACGGCGGGGGGCCGTGACAGTTGTAGTAATGGTGGGGGGGGTGAGGGGGGGCACCGATGGATCGGGAGGCAGCTCTGTGCCACACTCCCTGTGCCGCCACAAACGCAATTAGAACACAGTCAACCCCCCCCCCCCACGAGAGTATAATTCGAAAAATTACTCAATCTTACGGCCCCCTTCACGATGATTTGCAGCTTTCTTGAATTATTTCTCCTGTCTTCTGAAATCTTCTTCTCCGGCCGTGTTGGCTGTGTTCCAAGGCTTCCGGTATGCTAAGAATGTTGTAAAGATAAAAAATAAGTCCGAGCTGCCAGCAAAACGGCTGGGTCTGGGGGCTTCCACTCCCCCCTCCGGATAGCAAAATCAGCAATCTTCCCCCCCTCCTCCGGGGGTTTCAGCTAAAACAAATAGCTGCGCCCGAAAGCAGGCAAGGGGGGGCGGGTACTGGCTGCAAGCTGGTAACCAACCAGCACTCGGCAAAAAATGGCAAAAGCAAACCAAAACAAAGAAAAAAAAACAAAAAAGCGTCTGGCCTGTTCGGGGGGCAACTATGCAAGGTCCAAAAGTAAGAAAAATCCAGGCCAGGGGGCTTTAGGAAAGAATAGAAAGCAGATAGCTGAGGAGCAAACTAGGGACGGTCCCGTCTCCCAACAGGGAAGGCTTTTTTTTTTTTTTTTTTATTGAAACAGAAAAAAAAATTTATTGTGACAATTACAAGAATTATCAAAAACCAAATCAAAGTATGCAACAAAACAACGCAAACAGAAGGTATCACACAGCAGCTTTCAGGAGGGAGAACTGTTCAGGCTAGCCTGGGCCCAGAGCGGGGGGCTTGGTCTTCCACCCTCCTGAGTTACCTGGTGGCCTAGAGCGGGGGGGCTTCCTCGACACTCGTGGTCTTCCACCCACTCGAGTTACCTAGGGCCGCGCCCAATGTCACCAATTATCCCCCCCCTGAGAGTGCCCGGCAAGATGGGCACGGCTGCGGGGTGGGCAGTTTGGGGGTGGGGGGTTGACACCCACGTATTATAGGGCCCTCCTAGCAAAGGGTTAGACGGAGGGAACCGGATGGGGTCACCGAGCAAAGAACCCCGGACAGCGCCCACCGCTCTTCAAAGGTGTCAAGGGAGTCGGTGGTCGCCGCCCAAAGAAACTCCGCCCGGATACGTGAATGTACTGAGGATAGGAAAAAGGCCCTACAATCGCAGGACGTTTCATGGGCCAACCTCCTCTCTCTGGTTTTATAAATGGCTGTTTTTGCCAAAGCTAGGAGGAGGTTAACCAGGAGATCCCGCGACTTTGTGGGGCCGTGGATGGGGAGTGTATAGATAAAGAGGTGGGGAGAAAAATGAAGCCAAAAGCGCAGCAAAATATTTGTGAGGAGCCGAAAAAGGGGCTGCAATCTGGTACACTCTAAATAGACGTGTGCCAGGGTTTCCCTCACATTACAAAAAGGGCAAGTATCCGGAATGGAAGTGAACCGTGTCAAAAACACGCCCGTGCTCACAGCTCCGTGAAGGAGCCGCCAACTGATGTCTCCGACGGGCCTCGGGACCAAGGTGGAATACAAGCTGGCCCATCGAGGTTGCTCACCCTCCAAAGGTGGCAGGAGGTGCCGCCACTTTGTGTCGGGGCGGGACACCAGGGTGTGGGCGTGAAGGGTGTGAAGCGTGAGTGTATACAAATATTTCCGTGATGCAAGTTGAAAACTGACCGGTTGCAGTTCATGCAGCCGGCTCGCAGTGAAAGGGTGAGGGGTTTGTCGGGATCGGCAGGGTAGGGGCCCAATGGAAAGGTCCGGCGGGCCCGGGGTAGAGGATGGGCGTGGTGCGCCCTCGCGCAAAGCTCGGTTGACATAATCCCGAGCTGCAGGGGTCAAGGCGGCCTTCACCTCCTGAAGTACGCGCCGGGGAGTACGGGGGCTGGAGAGCCCCATGCGCCGAGCGAGCGTCAGGGGATCCAGCCAGTCTCTCCGGTCATAGTCCAGGAGGTCTCCGACCTTTGTGACTTCCGCCAAGACCAACCTCTGGCGCACCGAGGGGGACTCCGCCACCTGCACACGGAGTTGGGGGTTGTGTAGCAGGGGCTCCGTGAGGAGATCTGCTCCCGCGGTGGCCGCCACGGACCTGGTCGTTAGAAACAGTTTCCAGGTCCGGAGGAGGTCCTGGTAGAAGACCGGCAGCCCGGAGAGGTCTCGCGGAAAACCTCTCGAACAAAGGTAAAAGAGCTGCCGGTGGTATCGGAACCCCTGGAAGCGGCGCAGGAAGGCGTGCGCCAGTATGCTCCACGTCGAACTACCTGCACTGTATAGGAGCCTCTGCAGGGCCTGGAGGCGGAAAACGCGGACCTGAGTGTACAGACACTTCAGGCCCTGTCCTCCTTCCTTCAGGGGTAAATGAAGAACTCCAACAGGAGCCCAGTGCATTCCCGACCAAAAGAACTCTAGAATCAATCTCCGGAGGTGGGTCAGGAAACCCGGGGCCGGGGCCAGGGTGTTGAGCCGGTACCAGAGCGTGGACAGGACTAGTTGGTTAAGCACCAGTGCTCTCCCTCGGAGGGAGAGACATCAGAGTAGCCCTGTCCATTTCCGGATCCGCTCTATCACCCCGCCCTCCACATTTTGCCAGTTCTCCGGCGGGGAAGGGTGCGTGGCGGAAAGGTAAACGCCGAGATAGAGCAGAGGACCCGCGCTCCACCGGATGGTCTGAAGCGCGGGTGGGAGGGAGCTTACCCGCCGCCAGTCCCCCACCGCCAAGCCAGAGCTCTTGACCCAGTTGACTCGGGCGGAGGAGGCTGCCGAATAGATGGCTTGGCATGCCTCCACTCGCGCCAGGTCGCCCGGGTCCTGGACCACGAGAAGTACGTCATCGGCGTATGCCGACAAGACCAGCCGCAGCTCCGGCTCCCGCAGCACCAACCCTGTCAACCTCCTGCGGAGGAGACAGAGGAAAGGCTCGATCGCAAGAGCGTACAGCTGGCCCGAGAGGGGGCACCCTTGTCGCACTCCTCGCCCGAAGCTGACCGGTTCGGTCAGGGTCCAGTTGAGCCTAACCAATCACTCCGCGGAGGCATACAGCACCCGGAGAAAACTCACAAACTGAGGTCCGAATCCAAACGCCTGCAGAGTGCTCAGGAGGTACCCATGGTCTACTCTGTCGAACGCCTTCTCCTGCTCAAGGGACAGGAGGGCGAACGACAGACCGTCTCTCCGCCCGAGTTCCAAAAGGTCTCGGACTAGAAATAGGTTGTCAAATATGCTGCGACCCGGGACAGTATAGGTCTGGTCTGGGTGGATCACATCCGCCATCACGGACCCTAGCCGCAGCAAAATTGCTTTCGCTACGATTTTGTAATCCGTGCTAAGGAGTGAGATGGGATGCCAGTTTCGTAAATCGCGGAGGTCCCCCTTCTTCGGCAGCAAGGCGAGCACCGCTCGCCTGCACGACAGAGGGAGGATCCCGCCCTGCAAGGACTCAGCCCAGACAGTAACTAGGTCTGGGCCGAGGATGTCCCAGAACGCGCGGTAAAACTCCACGGTCAGCCCGTCCATGCCCGGAGATTTATTGGTGGGCATGCGGCGGAGGGCTTCCGAGAACTCGGCCAGGGTGAGAGGCAGCTCTAGCCGCTCTCGTTCGCCCACGCTGACCGTGGGGAGGTCCTCCCAGAGCACCCCGCAGGCGCCAGGATCGGTCGGATCCGGGGAGTAAAGGCTTGTGTAGAAGTCGCGGGCTCTCCCACACATCTCCTCCGGATCCGTGAGGGGGGTGCCGTCTTCTGCTAGAAGGCAGGTGACGTGCTTCTTGGCCCCCCTCGTTTTTTCCAGGGCATAGAAGAAGCGGGAGCCGCGGTCCATCTCCCGAAGGAGGCGGATGCGGGACCGGACGAAGGCACCTCGGGCCCGGTGGTCCTCGAGGGCCCGAAGCTCCTCCCGCTTCTCCCGGCACGCTCCGCAGAGGGACGGGTCCTAGGGGTCGGCGGCCAGGCGCCTCTCCAGCTCCAAGACCTCCCGTTCCAACTGCTCTATCGCCGCATTTCTCCATCGGCTGGTGCCCCGAGTGTAGTCACGGCAAAAGAGCTTGGCGCGGACCTTCCCTAAATCCCACCATCGCCGCACCGAGGGAAAGGCACGCCATTGCTCTCGCCAGGCGAGCCAAAACTCCCGGAAGGACGTCACGAAGCTCTCGTCCTCCAACAGGCTATTATTAAAGTGCCAATAGGCCGGCCCCGGTCTCTCTGCACGGAGGGAGACCGTTATAGTAACTAAATGATGGTCGGAAAAAGGGGCCGGCCGAATGGTAGAGGAGTGGGCCTGTGAAAGATGGAAACGGGATAAATAAATACGGTCCAACCGAGAGTGGTGTGACCGATTGGCCTCCACCCGGACAAAAGTGAACGTGGAGGTGTCATCTGGGTGATGGTCACGCCAGACGTCCACTAGGGAGTGATATTCAACTATTCCCCGAAGAATATTCGCGGCAGCCGGGCTCGGCTCGGCGCCTGAGCGATCCTGTTCCTCGAGGGTGGTGTTAAAGTCTCCTCCCAGGACCAGGCACTCGTGCGAATCTAGGGTGCCGAGAAAGTCGGACACCCGCTGGTAAAATTGTGGCCGCTTTGGGCTCATTTGCGGGGCATAGATATTAACAAGGTTGACCACGAGCCCCTCCATATGGATTCGAAGGTGCAGCAGGTGGCCCGGCACGACCTCAGTGACCCCTAGCACCTCGGGCCATAGGGTGGGGGAGAACAGAGTCACCACTCCAGCTTGCCAAGTTGTGAGGTGGCTAAAGTAGACCCCGTCCCCCCACTCCAGCCGCCACCTGTCCTCGACAGTCGTGTCCGTATGGGTCTCCTGCAGGAAAACTACAGAGTACCCCCCTTCCTGAAGGTAAGAGAGCACCTGGGACCTGCAGAGAGCCATCCTACAGCCCCTGGTATTCAAGTTTGCAATAATGAAAGGCATCATGCAGAGGGCTGGGGGGGTGGGGGTTTCTCATTGGAGGGCATGTTCGTGGCCCCCGGCGGGTTGCGCAGCAACCCGTGACCCATCCCGTAGATGAGTAGATCGCTTCGGAAGCCACGGGCCCGCTCGTAGGCCGCAGCACCGCGCCTGCCTTGCCCTTTGCCCTCCTTTATAAGGGCCATTGTGGTCCGAAAAAGTTGCTCAAAGTCCCCCCAGAGCTGAAGAGCTAGCTGTACCTTATTGCGGGCACCACGGGTGTGTTCTAAGAACTTCCGTAGTGCATGCCGCAGCTCATGGGGGGATGGGGTTACGGTTCCCGGGGTATTCCCCGGTGGGACTCTTAATACAGCCTCGAGGTCCGCTAAGGCGGGTAGGCAGGGTGCGGACCACCGACGGGGGGTCCGACAGGCTGGGGTTATGAAATCTATTTCATGCCTTGAGGTGGAAGGGAATGGCGGGGAAAAAATTGCAACTCCTAATGGGTCGCGACTAGAAAGTGCAAAAACTGCTCCTTGGGGGGAATCTGCAGAAGGTGGAAAAGAAACGACCCCAGGGGCAGCAGGAGCATCGCAGGAGGGGATAAACTGGGTGGGGCTAGGGGAGGGGGCAGGGGCAAAGGTAAGGCTCTGAGATTCAGGAGGCAAGCAACTAAAGAAAGGTGCCTCCTGAGCAGAGTCGAGGGTTAAGGGGTAAGGGAGGGGGCTCCCAGTAATGCTAGGCGCTGGCCCCGCGTTGGTCTTGGCGGCCGTGGCATCTGGTGGTGGACCACCTTCTGCAGGGTGCTCGCCCGGGAAGGCAATCAGGGGGAGGGAGTATGGGGAAAAAGGGGCTGGGGTGAGGTTGCCCAGTCTGAGGCCAGCCGGGAGTAGATCATCCTCTCCCTGGGTGACCGGGGTCAAATCTAGGGCCTCAATCTCCGCGTACACGGAGGAGAGGCCAACGCCTGCTACCCCGGGGGCCTCTCCTCTAGGGCCCGCCTCAGCGGTCGCCTCGGGGTTCGCGGGGGGTTCGGATGGTATCCGAGCAGAAAGGGCGTCCTCAGGGGTCTCGGAGGGGAGGGTCTCCCGTGGAGGGGGAGTTCTGCCCTCCAAAGCCAGTCTGTCTTCTTCTCCCGACACCAGCGGATGGACCTCACTCGTGGTCGTAGCGGAGGGCTCGATGTCAGTGCGTCCCTTCCTGGTCTTCCGGGGGGCTTCCGCGTCGGATGGATGCAGCGGAGCTCGAGCCTTCCGCTTGCTCCGTTTCCCCTGGACTAAGTTCCAGTCCTCCATAGCGTCATCCGGGGGCTGGTTAGCAGGGGTCGTATCAGGGGGCGGAGGTGATGGTTCAGGGGTTCGGGGGGGCAGCGGTGAGGCAGCATGAGGAGGGGGGGGTTCTCCTTGGGGTGGGCCCTCTCCTATGCCCGATAATATCTTTGTCGCGCCCTCCTCCATAGGCTCTACTGAGGTGGTAGTAGCAAGGGTGGGACTCCCTTGCTCGCCCGGGCGTAGTAGGGAAGGAGTCTCCTGGGCCCGGGCGGGAGCAGCAGTGGATTGAGTAGGAGGAGGGTTGGTTTCAGGTGCTGGGCAGCCAGGGGCGTTGGCAACAACGGGGCCGATATCCTGCCGGGTCTCGGGGGTCTCAGGTGTCCCTCCCCTCCGGGCCAAAGGGCAGTCTCTGCGGACATGCCTGGCCGAGCGGCAGAGGTAGCACCGGGCCTCTCCGGTGGAGTAGAAGACCCGATAGCGGGCTCCCTGGTAGGGGACTAAGAAGGACCCCTCGAGCGCCTCCCCGTCACGTACCCCCGCCGGCGGTAAAAGCTGCACTTGCCGGCGGAAAGAAAGGACGTGACGGAGGGTGGGGTCCCTGCAGCCCAACGGGAGAGGGCTGATGACAGAGGTAAGCTTCCCCAGGGCGGAGAGAGCGGGTAACAGGGCAGCATTGGGTAAAAAGGGGGGAACGGAGGTAAGGACAAGGCGAACACCCAGGTCTTCTAGCGGTTCTAGGGGGACAAACAACCCCCCTACCACCAGGCCCCTCTCCACCGCCTCTTGGGCGGCAGCCTCCGTAGCTAAGAAAAAAACGACCTTCCCATACATCTTGGAGGCCGCCACAATAGCCGTGGGTCCTACCACCTTCGCCAACGCCTGCACGTATGTCTCCACGTGGGGCGAGGCGGGCACCAGGAGGCAACGGACACCGTGCTTCCTGGTCAGGGTGGAAAAAGGGCCCCGACTGTTGGTGATTGTAGCGGAGGCAGTGGGTGGGCGAGATGACGAGGCGGCAGGCAGGGGGGAGCCTGCCACCGCCCGGGCATACGTCCTGGGGGCCGGGGGGGGAACATATGTAGCGCTGGTGGAGGGAATTGCAGGGAGGGGCGCCGCGGTCGATGACGAGGCCACGGCTGTGGGGGCCGCCCCTGCCATGGAGGGCCCAGATGTTTTGGCGGGGCCCTTTCTTTTCTGCCCGTCCTGGCTTTTGCGGCCAGCTGGCAGAGAGTTCCTAGAACCTGAGGTGGAAGGGGGCATAGCAGCAGAAGTAATCGCTCCGGTGCCTCCTGCTGCCAGTGCCCCAGCAGGGGCGGTGGCAGGTTTTTTGGCAATCGTGATGGGGGGGGCAAGATTGGGGGTTGGGCGGGGGGGGTGGGGGAAAAAGAACTAAATTTTTTAAAGAGGCCTCGCCTTCCTCATTCCCCGCCATTGTAAGCAGGGAGGGACGGAGAGACACCGGAAGGAAAAAGGGGGAGGGGGGAAACAAAATAACCACTCCTCCCTACTAAGCTACAGGAGGGGAGAGGAATACCAAATGGGGTGATCAAGGGGGGGGAGGGAAAATCCAATAATAGGGGCAAACTATAAGCTAAGCAATCCGGGGGGGGGGGGTGTAAACCCACGCACATTTGTCCAAAGAGTCTCGTTTGGTCAGCTGTTTTGTCCGGTCCGAAAGGCAAAGTTCAAAGCAAACAGCTGGATCCGAAGGCGGATGGCAAATTGCCAGCAGGGACGAAGCGGCGGGGGGGTCGTGACAGTTGTAGTAATGGTGGGGGGGGTGGAGCGGGCACCGATGGATCAGGGGGGCAGCTTATTGCCACACCCCCTGTGCCACCACAAATGCAATTAAAACACAGTCAAACTCCCCCCCACGAGAGTAGAATTCGAAAAAAAAAACCTCAGTCTTACGACCCCTTCACGATGATTCGTAGCTGTTTAAATTATGTCTCCTGTCTTCTAAAGTCCTTCTTCTCCGGCCGTGTTGGCTGTGTTCCAAGGCTTCCGGCATGCTAAGAATGTTGTAAAGATAGTCCGAGCTGCCAGCAAAGCGGCTGGGTCTGGGGGCTTTCACTCCCCCTCCGAACAGCAAAATCGGCAATCTTCCCCCACCTCCTCCGGGGGTTCAGCTGAGACAAATAGCTGCACCCGAAAGCAGGCGAGGGGGGGGTAGTGCTGACTGCAAAATGGCGACTTGTCAACAATCCAAAAAAAAAAGCAAAAAAAACGGCGGAAAATCAAACTAAATCAGCAAAGCGTCCAGCTCGGTCGGGGGGGGGGGACTAAGGCAGGGTCCAAAAGTAAGAAAAATCCAGGCCAGGGGGCTTTAGGAAAGAAAAGAAAGCAGATAGCTAAGGAGCAAGCTAGGGACGGTCCGTCCTCCAACAGGGAAGGCTCCAGAACAATCAGGAATCTTCTGGAGACAATTAAGACAGGCTGATTAGAACACCTGCAGCCAATCAAGAAGCTGCTAGAATCAATTAAGGCAGACTAATCAGGGCACCTGGATTTAAAAAGGAGCTCACTTCAGTTTGTGGTGTGTGTGTGAGGAGCTGGGAACAAGAGGCACTAGGAGCTGAGAGTGAGCATGCGGACTGCTGGAGAACTGAGGAGTACAAGCATTATCAGACACCAGGAGGAAGGTCCTATGGTGAGGATAAAGAAGGTGTTGGAGGAGGCCATGGGGAAGTAGCCCAGGGAGTTGTAGCTGTCGCACAGCTGTTCCAGGAGGCACTCTAGACAGCTGCATTCCACAGGACCCTGGGCTGGACCCCAGAGTAGAGGGCAGGCCCGGGTTCCCCCCAGATCCTCTCAACTCCTGGTCAGACACAAGAGTCATTGACCTGGACTGTGGGTTCAGAAAAACGGCCAAGCTGAGGGCTGCCGTGAAGCTCCAAGGCGAGCAAATCCGCCAATAAGTGCAAGACCCACCAAGGTAGAGGAGGAACTTTGTCACAGTGTGCACAAAACATCTAGAAGAACAATTACTGTAGGTAAGTAAATGCTTTTTCCATTCTGGTGTAGCATGAAAATAAATTCTGAAAGCTCACAATTTTTCACAATTTCCGACCAGGCCTATCTCGAACTCAGGTGTTTATGACATATAAAAAAAATATATTAGGGAAGGAAGAACTTTGAAACTTGATATAAGGTCTGATTTTGCTCTCCTTTGATGTAAATCAGGAATTAACGCTACTGAAATCACTCAAGTTCCACCTGTATAGGACTAGTTTAAGTGAGAAGAATCAGGCCCATGAATCAATATTTCAAAAGGTTCCAAGTTACTTAGGAGGCTAAGTCCCGTTTTCCAAAGTCCTAAATGTCTAGGTCACTTTTTAAAATGGGACTTCTCCTAAGTCACTTAGGCACTTTTGAAATTTTTTCCCAAAACGTTCTTCCTGGGCTCTAGAGATAAGTGATGCGGAGGCTTTCTGGTCCTCTTGAAATGTTGCAGTGCCAAAGGCAACTTAGCACTACCTAAGTATTTATTTTATTATAAGTAGTTTCCTTCTGGTCCTCAGTGAAATCTCTACTCTATGGTTTGCCATTGTCACCAGGACTTTTGTTCCAATGTCTTCAGTTACATCATTTTCTTTCCTGTCCCTCCATCCTCTTCTATCTCTGTCAGGGTTCATTCCCCACTCTGAACTCTAGGGTACAGATGTGGGGACCTGCATGAAAGACCCCCTAAGCTTATTTCTACCAGCTTAGGTTAAAACTTCCCCAAGGCACAAAGTCTCTGCCCTTGGATTAGGTATACGCTGCCACCACCAAGTGTTTTAACAACCAATCAGGGAAAGGACCACTTGGAGATCCTATTTCCCCAAAATATCCCCCCAAGCCCTTACACCCCCTTTCCTGGGAAGGCTTGAGAATAAACAAGATGAGCACAAACCAGCCTTGAATTTTTAAGACCCAAAAAACCCAGTCAGATTCTTAAAAAACAGAACTTTATTAGAAGAACAAAAAAAGATAAGAGAACAACTCTGTAAGATCCAAATGGAAGATAATCTTACAGGCAGTCAGATTAAAAAAAACCAGAGAATCCCTCTAGGCAAAACCTTAAGTTACAAAAAGACACAAAAACAGGAATACACATTTCCTCCAGCACAGTGAATTTCACAAGCCAAAACAAAGAAAACCTAACGCATTTTCTAGCTAGATTACTTACTAACTTTACAGGAGTTGGAGGGCTTGCATCCTTGATCTGTTCCCAGCAAAGGTATCACACAGACAGACAAAAGCTTTTTCTCCCCCTCCAGATTTGAAAGTATCTTGGCCCCTCATTGGTCATTTTGGGTCAGGTGCCAGACAGGTTACCTGAGCTTCTTAACCCTTTACAGGTAAAAGGACTTTGCCTCTGGCCAGGAGGGATTTTATAGCACTGTATACAGAAAGGTGGTTACCCTTCCCTTTATATTTATGACAATCTCACTTCTTTCTCTAGTTTTATTTTCTGACTCTTCTCTTTTGTCCTCCAAAATCTCACTCAGTACCATAGATCTCTGTTTTTACTTCTCCAATCTCTCCTTCTCCATCCCCTTACATACTATTGGGTGTGGACATTATACTTACTAACCAAAGACCAATAAAGATAGGAGATGGGGAAGGAATTCTCTCCAGAGGCAGTGCCAAGGTGAGAATCCAAGTCCTTGTCCCAGCTGTTTGGAAAGGAGAGGCTGCTGAGATTCCTACTAAGGTTCTTTCCCCAAACCCTGTTCAGAGCTATAATGCTGAATAGTAGCTATGTGATAAATTTGAACCCCACTTTTCCACACGATTCTAGCTTCTGTGGAAAATAAGGTACATTCTGTCTCTCTCTCTCTGTGTTCTTCCCTCCTATCCAAGAGAATGAACTATGGTCTCTTGTCTGTCTCTATTTGTGCCTCATTCAGTGGTCCTTGGTAATGTTTCCAGTTCATTAGCAGAAATGGAGGATTGGCACCTTTCATAAAAATCTGGGGGCCAGTGACAAGTCAGTCACTGTACTTCACACAAAATTAGTCCAAAAACTTAGATGGGTACTAATGTGTTCAACATCTGCAGCTTGACTAAGCTATGACTACAGGGGAATATAACCTTCTACAAATATTTGAAGACAGTAAATACTAATGCTGGAGAAAAGTGGTTAAACATGGCATGAGGGGGGTTAATTAGGAATAATGAGGTGGAATTATGAAAGGGAATACTTGCACTGAATTTAAATACTTTCTGACAAGGAGATCAAATTAGACTATGAAAGGATATACTGCAAGAAGTGGTGGAAACCCAATTTAAAGCTACTTTTAAAACTAGAAAATGTTCTATAAGAAACAGCAGTGGCAGAGAGATAGACTGAGTGAGCTAATAAAGTCTTCTCTTTTCTAACTACTAAGATTCTGTGATCTAAAAATGGGACCAATCCAAATAGGCTCAGACTTTGGGAAACTTCAGATCCAAATTTTGGGACTACAGCCTGTCTACTAAGAAAGGAAGAAAAATAATTACGTATTACCAGGGAAATTGGTGCTATTAAGGTTTCCTGAAGTATAGGTTAGATTCCTGTGTTCTTCAAAACCAAACTGACACCCAAAATAGGAAGTGTTTATTTTTCTCTGTTCCTTTTTAAAAGACAGATGAAACTGGGGGACTGATCCAAAGGCTTCCAAGTGAAATCAATTTTGGAAGTATCTGTCCTGTTCTAGGGGTTGAAACATTTAACTCCGTGATTCAGTAGAACTCCTCAGAATAACCCAAAGTGGGAGAGGGATAAGGGAACAGGAGAGGAGGAAGGGGGGGGAGGAAGTGGAAGGTGGGAGGCTGAGTCACTGAGTATTCTAACTCTTGAAAGGGGGAGAAGGAAATTAGAAAGGTCAAGTCATCTTTGCAATCCGTTATACATAAAGCTAACAGGACCCACCAGGCAATATTATGATATTCATTCATTCATTTTCCAGACATCTACCAGCTGTGATTTAGCCTTCCGGGTTTATCACAAAGCATCCAGGCTGCAGCTATCAAAGTCAGTCGTGAAACTCTGGAATCCTTACATTTCAAAAGCCACGTGATTCTGGAACATAAACTGGACAGTGAATGTTTGACTCTCACATGACACTATGGTGGATATGTGGCTCTGAAAAGGCTTGAATTAACTGTCAGACATTGCCTCAGGTCACAAAGATGCATAGTTTTTTCCATTCACTTTTTCACAGTTCTCTGCTTAATCCCACGCAGCAGTTCCCAATGCAAGACGATAGGTCACTGGTGGGCTACTGCGTACAATTCATGTTTTCTTCCTGTGCAGACAGTCTCAAATGTACCAGCTAATTCAGGTTCAAATGTCTGGCATGCAAAAACTGGAAATGAGGGAAAATGTCATCAAATGAGAAATGAGTGTTGAGCCAAGAGATTAATCACGGTATTCACTTTAATGGCTTAGTAGCTCTCTTTAGGAGGTAGAAACTAAAGTGGCACTAGTGCTGCAACTTCATTGCTTTATTTATTTATTGTGATTGAGAGATACTGCTTTAAATGGATTTTTAAATAATTTCCAGTCTTTATCTCTAGTTTATGGAATATGTCTGTTTTATATACCTCAGAAAATGAACCCCAGAAGGTGTCTTGGACCTCTTTATAACTTGTATAAATCCCAGTCCAGACACACATCCATATGAGAAAAACTGAAGCATTTTTATTCCCAGCCACCTGCTCTATTTTAGGGGCCATACAGAACAATTGTACATCTGAATACAATTGCTATGGACTTTGATGCTTTTTCATTATAAAATCTTGGCTAAGGAATTCTGGAAATTCTGAGTTTATGTTTATCATCATTACTTTTATGGGCTTTGGCAGCATTACACAAGGCAACAGAGGCGTGTCAGCTTCATTAGTTCCCACAAATGATATACATTTTCATCAGGTGGTGTATAGAAAAAACAGAGGTTGAAGCCTATGTGCGGGGAAATGAAGTCATTATTAATTTCTGTCCAGAAAACAAAGGCAGGCGCCTGCTAGAAAGTGTTCCGAAAAAGGGCTTGGGAGGATTCAGTCACTGAAAGACAAAAAAGCTTTTCAGAAAAACAAAATCTGACAATTCTTCTTAACATTTCCAGCCAATTACTTAGGAGCACTACATGAATTTAGAACAAATGTTTTGGGGTTGCTTGATTTTCCTTAAACCAGGGAGAGGACAGCTGAAGTTAGAGGATGTTTGACCCAGGAGAGTATGTGTGACCCAGGAACTTCTTGGTGCCAACTGGCAAAAGGGGGTGCACACAGAGTTTTACAGGGGTCCCTTGGGTCAGAGGTATGCATATTAATTTTACCAAAAAGTGTAGGTATGAAGTCTCTACTAAGAGCCAGTAGCCCATTAGTCATCATAGACATTGTGAAATGTATGGACGAATAATATTTAGGAAGCTATGTATATACTGGAATTTATGTTCTCGAAGCCTTGGAATTAAGGTGGATGATCAAGTCGGCATGTATTAAGCAGTTTCCTTTCAAGCAGAGATAGCAAACACTTATCTCCCTGTCTGGTCCTTGTGTATTGTGAGGCTCACAATGTGAGCCTATCTGCATGCAGAGCTAGATGCGTATTAAAATACTGTAAGGTCGACAATCAGCAGAGGGTGTCCTGTTTATGAAAAAGAACAAAGGACTGTCCTGATATATGTAAAGCTAACCAGAGACATCCTTCACCAAGGAGATTAACTATCAGCATGCATTATTTTATGAAAGGAGGGTCACAGCTAACCTGGCTGGAAAATGCTGCAAAGGCTTTGGGTGAGCTAAACCTCATTAGACAAGACAGTATCTTACTCATTAAGTCTAGACTGTAGAAGGCATCTCATGATTTTATTTTACATGTAACCATTTATTTACAATACTTTTACTTGCTACTTCTCAAATCTTTATACTTCATTAAATAAACTTTTACTTGTTTTCGCTATAATATATCTATGTGTGAAGCGGAGCTGTGATCTAAGGTGTAACTGGAAGCTGGGGGGTACTGTTCCTTTGGGAGCAGTGGATCTGTGAATTCTGCTAGTGTCCAGTGGAAAATGTACTGGGCAGTCTAAGGGGATGCTCGGCGGGATTGAGGCATGCCTATTATTAACCTGCAGAGGGACAGCAGAGTCTGCATAGGCTAAGAGGGCAGTGCTTCTTTTATCTGTGGCTGGGGGACTCAGGGAACTGACACTTGGCAGACACACACAAGGCTTCTTCATGCTAAGGGCAGGTGGTAGCAAGGTTCCTGACCCCTGAGAAGTGTCACAGTGTTTTAAATCAGTCTGTAAATCAAATTTGTCCTCTCACCCATGTAACCTGAATCCCATCTCCTCGTCTAGCTGTCAGACTTGGCATTTGAGCCAGATGAAAGAATATTACAATTGGTGGTTCCTAAGCATTTTGGAACGAACTCCTAGTGATTAGACTGCCAACAAATATCTCCACTCTGAAACAGACTTTGGTGATACAGATACTGTATCGTGGTACAGAATTTCACTGAGCTCCTGCCTTAATCCACCATTTCAAAGGGATCAATTAAAGAATAGAGAAAGCGCAGTGAAGTGACCTGTCAGCGTGAACCAAGACACTGACTCTTAGAACTGGAGATTTCCCCTCATCCTCTAGCCCAGGAGTTAAACTACAAGATCTGGATGGTAAGCCCATTTTAAGAATTTATTCACAGTATGGCTCTTAGCAAGTCATTTTACCTCTTTGCATATCAGCATCCCCATGTGCAAAACAGAGATATATCTTCCTTAGAGACAGGTTTCAGAGGGGTAGCTGTGTTAGGAATGGCTAGCAACAACCACTTCCATCCTGACTGAATTGGCCTCATTAGCACTGACCCTCCCACTTGGTAAGGCAACTCCCATCTTTTCATATGCTGTATTTTTATACCTGCCTACTGTATTTTCCACTCCATGCATCTGATGAAGTGGGTTATAGCCCATGAAAGCTTGTTAGTCTCTAAAGTGCCACAAGGATTCCTCGTTGTTCTTCCTTAGAGAGGTGTTCTCGGACTTGTAGCTAATATTTATGAAGCACATGGAGATTTCTGGATGGGAAGCATTATATAAAGGTTCATTGTTATTATTCCATAATAATAATGGCTCTTTGCCATAATCCCCCACTGTAGAGTCCTGAAATCACCAGAGTTTCAAGAATAGATGAACCAGCTAATAAAAAATAAGATAGCTAGCAACAGCAAGTTCCATGGCCAAACTTAGCATCCTCTTTGTCAGTACAGATTGTTGTGTGTTATCCTTCTCTGTTCTGGATGAGAAATTGACGTCTGGAATGTTGGAGGCAATGTAGTCATTTTCAGCTAAATTACAACAACAGGTACTGCTTGAAGTGTGTAAGGTGAGGACACATGGAAGAGCTATTGCCAGTGTAATGTCATCCTTAAACTAAAAAACATCTGAGCTTTGTTTTATTACATAAGGGTTTTTTTGTTTACTAAGCCAAATGTCCTCCTCAGATATCCTAATCCTTCCCACAGAAAGATTTTAGATGTCTAAATTTACCAGCGTTCTTTTTTTTTTTTTTTGCCAGCAATGCATATATTTCCTTCCTTGTGCAGCATGGTAAAATGTTAATATCTGTTCCTTAGTCATCAGTTCAATGATTTAATGCTTAATATTTTATACATGGAGTTCTTAAAAAAAACAACTGAACTGTCAGAATTCTGTATAAAATTATCTCCAGTGGTTTTCAAAATGTTTTACAGCACCTCTTACTGCCACATAATTATAGCAAATTGTAAGAAACCTTTCAAGTTCAATCAAGTCCTGTGAGTGATAACTGTGTGCTGTATTTCAGGGTTGTTGGGGTTTTTTTTACGTCTTGATGGTAACTGTAAGAAAACAAAGTTACCACAGTGGTTTAGAGAAATACCTTTAGCTTTATGCAAAGGTTAATCATGCAAATATGCAGCTCTACAACTCTGTCAATTTCTTAGATACCTGAATTCTCACTCTGTGAACTTTACACATCTATTTATACATTCAGGAAAAAAATCCATCCGACTGTTATTACAGGTTGAGCAGAAATTAGAATGTCTTGCTACCATTCAGTATTGCTATTCCAGATTGCAGTGTTAAAACTTTTTTTTAATCTAGGCATGTAATGCTTTCTTTATGGCTTAGTTATCATTCACCACGTTTCCCGAAGACCTGTTCAGCACATATAGCCATAAGTCAAAGACTTTTGGTGAGAGATACAAAAGCAAGCATAAGTGTCTATCCATGAGTCCCATAAAAATGCATGCCATACCAAGATTTCATTCCAGAGACTCTTGCCTCTGAGAGGCAGGAATGCAAAAATTAGGGCTGTCAATTAATCGCAGTTAACTCACGTGATTAACTCAAAAAATGAATCATGATTAATCATGATTAATTGCAGTTTTAATCACACTGTTAAACAATAGAATACCAATTGAAATGTATGAAATATTTTGGTTGTTTTTCTACATTTTCAAATATATCCATTTCAGTTACAACATAGAATACAAAGTGTGCAGCGCTCACTTTATATTACTTTTGATTACAAATATTTGAACTGTAAAAATGGCAAACAAAAGAAATAGTATTTTTCAATTCACTTCATACAAGTACTGTAGTGCAATCTCTTTACTGTGAAAATGCAACTTACAAATGTAGATTTTTTTTGGTTACATAACTGACAATCGCTAAGACAAACAAGTTTGTTTACATTTACAGGAGATAATGCTACCTGCTTCTTATTTACAATGTCACCTGAAAGTGAGAACAGGCGTTCGCATGTCACTTTTGTAGCCGGTGTTATAGCCAGGTATTGTACCAAGGTAGTTACATGCCAGATATGCTAAACATTCATATGCCTCTTCATGCTTCAACCAGCATTCCAGAGGACATGCTTCCATGCTGATGATGCTTGTTAAAAAAAAAAAAAAAGTGTTGATTAAATTTGTGACTGAACTCCTTGGAGGAGAATTGTATGTCTCCTGCTCCATGGTTTTATCTGCATTCTGCCATATATTTTGTGTTATGGTAATCTTGGGTGATGACCCAGCATATGGTGTTTGATTTAAGAACTTTCACTGCAGATTTGACAAAACACAAAGAAGGTTCCAATATCAGATTTCTAAAGATAGCTATAGCACTTGGCCCAAGGTTCAAGAATCTGAAGTGCCTTCCAAAATCTGAGAGGGACGAGGTGTGGAGCATGCTTTCAGAAGTCTTAAAAGAGAAATACTCCAATGCGGAAACTACAGAACCAGAACCACCAAAAGAGAAAATCAACCTTCTGTTGGTGGTATCTGACTCAGATGATGAAAATGAACATGCATTGGTCCGCACTGCTTTGGATCATTATCGAGCAGAATCTGTCATCAGCATACACGCATGTCCTCTGAAATGGTGGTTGAAGCATGAAGGAACATGAGAATCTTTAGCACATCTGGTACGTAAATATCTTGCAATGCCGGATACAAGAGTGCCATGCAAACACCTGTTCTCACTTTCAGGTGACACTGTCTGAATGATTGGCTGAACCAGAAGTAGGACTGAGTGGACTTGTAGGTCTTAAAGTTTTACATTGTTTTATTTTTGAATGCAGTTTTTTTGGTACATAATTCAATATATTTGAAAATGTAGAAAACATCCAAAACTATTTAAATAAATGGCATTCTATTATTGTTTAATAACGTGATTAATTGCAATTAATTTTTTTAATTGCTTGACAGCCCTAGAAAATGTCACAGTATTGCTAGTCACAAGAGATCAAAAATCATGAGTCAAACCCCAAAATATAGTGAGATTTTTTAAAAAGTCTATCTTGTGATTTTCTGGTCTACCTTTTGATTTCTAAACTCCCCCTGCCCATCCCCAGTGTGCATGTGTGATACTTAGTTGTTGTGTAAGGTGATTTTGGCTCCTGCTGAAGGAGCTCAACCCCCACATCTGCCCATCCCTGCCCAGCAATTAATCCTGTCTCCTACCCACCCCTGGTCCTCTGATCAGTTCAGGCTTCCTCAGCCCCTACTTCCCCAGTTCTGGTCCCAGACTCACTTCTGCTCCTTCTGTGGTTCTTCACCCCTCTCCCAGGCCTGGGGCCTGCAGAGGTGTCCCCTTTCCATCCCAGGCTTCATCCCGTTCTGCCCCTGCCCAGGCTGGATGCTGCCGGGGTGGGGAGCAGGTAGGAGCAGAGGCACTGTCCTATCCATCTTTCTTATAGGAGCGGAGGGGAAATAAGGGAGCAGAGCCTCTCTGAGCTGCTGGATTCTTTAGCTCCCTCCTTCCATCCTGGAAGAATGGCTTTAGGTTGCAATGGGGAGGGGGATTAGCTGAAGCATTTTACATCTTTGTGAGACTGGCTCCAGCCCAGCCAAAATCATGTCACTCATGAAAAAAATCAGAAGAGTTTGCAATACTGATGACCTATATCACAGACTTGTTACAGTGAATCGCCATTTACCTATCTTTTCCACAAGTATCTCGGGAGGGGAACCCTTCCAACTGAGGAGGTAAGACAATGAACTAAAAGAACCCAATTACCTCCTTTCCTGACATTGGAGTTGGCCTGCCATTCTCTTGTGCTGCAGTAGAGCTTGATTTCCAAACTTGGACATCTGTAGTTTGGATACTCTTTTCTGCATTTGGGAGCTCAAATATCCATTTTGTGCATCTGAGTGCCCGTACTTTTGTGCACTAATTTGTACTGAAAACTAAGCTCCTGGAATTATTTCATCTGTTTTTCCTCCCTTATTTTTGATGGAATTTCATTGTAATGGCAGTCAGACACCTCCCAATGCAGTAAACAAAAGGGTTGATTAAAGATAACCATCAAAAGATATTATTTTGTGATTTGCCAGCTCCTCTGGATCATTTCAGCTGGTGATCTGTTTCAAAAGGCTCTCATCCACTTCCTAATGGAATGTAGAACGGAACATGCCCAACCAATGCACTAGTGAAGTGAAGCTGAGGTCCTGTAATTCCAAAGGGATTTCTCTCTGCTGCTGAGCTAAAGCAGCTGCTCTGCTGGTTCACCACAGCAAAACTCTGTCAGGCATAAATCTGATTTCCTTAGACTTTCCTGTTGATCAAAGTATCTCCTAGTGATAATGCAGAGCAGAAATGGAGGCTTCTTGGCTGCTGCATTCAGGCATCATGGCACTCAGCGTGAACAGATGTTTGTGCTTTATCAGAAAATGATCTTAGCTTTTTACACACTGCTTCCACCTACCTAAATCCCTTTTTCTATAATTTTTTTAAAATCAATGGCTCAGGCTTAGCTGAGGAGCGTGGACTGCAGGGAGAGAAAGATGGCCCTAAGCCACGTTCCCACTCCTCTATTCCTGGGTCAGCCAGCGGCCTGGACATAATTTGGAATAGCCCAGCCCCCTCTTGCCTGGGCATGCCCCCTTCTCCCCATCCCTAGACAGATTGTGCATGTATGCAGGAAACGGGAGTGAGTGGCATAGAGCTCACTCTCCTCCGCCTCCACCAGCTTTCTTCCACAGTGTTTTTAGGGCACCTTTAAAGGCTGCTTTGTGATGCCTCAGCAAGGCAGAGGACCTGGATCTGGGACTAAGACTCTGGCCCATTATCCAGAAATACAATTTTGATTTGGACTTGGTGATGGGTTAGGGTGAAAGGGTTTAACTTCCCTGGAGAAGCAAGTAGCGTACCCAAAGGATTTGTGGTACACACCAAGGGTAAGCCCCAGAGCGAGAAGGCTTAGAGGGATGGAATTCTCTACTCCTTCCATAGAGGAACGGCGAGGTCCTGTCAGCCTCATTTACATTAATTATAATATTGTATGCCCATAATTCCACATATTGTGTTTTGTTGCTTTAGTTAGAATTTGTCTCAGTTATGATTATATAAACGGTAGTGGATTGTCACTGTGACCAAACTCTTGATAGGGCTTAGGAATTTTTCAGGATGTACACTGGACTATAGGGGTCACCCTGAATGCACAGGTAGTGAATTCTGGTTTGGCAAGAGCAGGTAGGAGTCTCTTTCAACCCTATGCGTTGAGTGGATGACAGAGGGATGGATCACTTGATGATTGCCCTGTTATTTTCATTCCCTTAGAAGCATCTGGCAATTGGCCACTGTGGGAAGACAGGATATGGGCTAGATGGACAGTTGGGCTGACTGTTCTTATGTTCTGCCCTAGAGACCAGGGACTCTGTCCAGTGATCCTGTTTTTGTTCTGGGTTCCCCACCTGGAAATTCTGTGGGAGTGGACCAGGGACAATGCAGTGCTGACTTTACAGAACTGGGAGAGATAGCTGCACATTGGACCAGGACCGTGTGGTGCAGACCTCTCTGGATTGCAACAGGCAGGAAGAAGAGAGCTGGCCCCTGACTACCAATGAATCTAATTGGACTCATGATTGGGGTTTTAGGTGTCTGGGGATTGTGTGATTAAGATTTGAAAATCACTACATGCTAGAAAATTAAAACCAGGAACTGTGCTGTTTGGTCATCCTCCTGATAGACTGACAAGATTTTGTTCATTTTATTGTATGTAGATATTTATATGGTTATGGGTGGAGGGGTTGGTTCCTTTTACCCCCTCATAGAAAGTAACAGAATGGTTACTCAAGTATTTGGTGCTGTCAGCTTGGTGAATAATTTGTTAGTAAATTTAAGCCCTGTGGCCCACATTTACATTGGTGCAACCCTCTGTGTTGTGCAATTTTGTACATTTTGGAGTTCAGTGAGGAAAGAATTTAACTCACAAGGGCTTAAATTTAGCAATAAGCTATTGGACCAAGTTGATAGCACCAAATACTTGCATTATGACACAAATAAGAACACAAGAACAACCATACTGGGTCAGACCAAAAGGCCATCTAGTCCAGTATCCTGTCTTCCGACAGTGGCCACTGCCAGGTGCCCCAGAGGGAATGAACAGAACAGGTAATCATCAAGTAATCCATCCCCTATTGCCCATTCCCAGCTTCCGGCAAACAGAGGCTAGGACAGCATCCTGGCTAATAGCCATTGATGGACCTATGCTCCAGGAATATATCTAGTTCTTTCTTTTAACCCCTTGGCCAGATGCTTTGGCCAGACAATTTTCTTGCTCAAGGAATTGATACCAGGCCTCATCACCCACATCCACCAGCAATTCCATAGGAAAATCATCCTCCTGATTTTCCAAACGCTCCATGGAATTTTTTTCAACATTATCACTTTGGGTATATCTACACTGGAGCTGAAGGTGCAATTTCCAACCTGGGTAGACATACCTGCTCTAGCTTTCATTGAGCTAGCATGCTAAAAAAGAAGTGTAGCCACAGCAGCACAAATGGCAGGATGAAATAGCCACCCTGACTATGTACCTAGGGTTTCAGAAGGGACTGTACTTGGGAAAGCTAGCTGGAAATTACACCTCTAGCGCCAGCGTAGGCATACCTTTAGATCTCCTGTCCTCCTACTCCAACCTCGTCAAACTATTTCTCTATACAGTCACATCCTCTGTCCTCTCCCTTATTTCCTGCACTTTTGATCAATCTACAATGCTTTCCATGCCTGTCATTTCACATCTTTCTAATTCACTTAGCCTATTCTTGATAGTAATCTCCACCTCACCTCCTTTTCTTCTTTCCAGTCTTTTAACAGTGGTCCAAATCCTCACCCAAGCAAAAAACTCCCCCTGTAATCTACAGGCAGTCTCCAGCATCGTCAATTTGGCACTCTTTCCAAAGATTCCAGATGCATCTTTAAAGCCTGCTTTAAGTATAACAACACAATATTTCCTTCCCCCCACCCTCACCTCCCCACTTGTATTCTTCAGATAAACTACCCTGAAATTCTTTAGTGTGGCTGGGGAGAAAACGAGTACACTATGGGCACAGCAGCTCTCCTACAGCCAGGAAGAGAATGACATATAGAAACAGAGCGGAGCAAGAGGCAAAGAAGCAGTGATATTAAGAGACTTGCAGACAGGGGTGAAAGTAGGCCAGTATGGGCCAGTATGGCATACCGGTAAAAAACGGCCGCCAGTACCGGCCCGTGTGCAGCCGAAGTTAAAGCGCTGCCATGGCATCCCAAGTCACCAGGGCCTGATGAAATGCATCCTAGAATTCTCAAGGAGCTGACTGAGGAAATATCTGAGCCATTGGCAATTATCTTTGAAAAGTCATGGAAGACAGGAGAGATTACAGAAGACTGGCACTATATTTGCCCTTTTCCAATCTATAAAAAGAGAAATTAGGACAACCCAGGGAATTACAGACCAGTCAGCTTAACTTCTGTACCCGGTAAGACAACAGAGCAAATAATTAAGCAATCAATTTGCAAACATCTAGAAGATAATAAGGTGATAAGTAACAGTCAGAATGGATTTGTCAAGAACAAACCATGTCAAACCAACCTGATAGGTGTCTTTGACAGGGTAAAAAGCCTTGTGGATAGGGGGAAAGCAGTAGACATGGTATATCTTGACTTTTGTAAAGCTTTTGATACTGTCTCACATGACCTTCTTATGAACAGACTAGGGAAATACAACCTAGATGGAGCTACTATAAGGTGGGTGAAAAACTGCTGGGAAAACCATTCCCAGAGAGTAGTTATCAGTGATTTACAGTCATGCTGGAAGGGCATAATGAGTGGAGTCCCGCAGGGATCAGTTCTGGATCCGGTTCTGTTCAATATCTTCATCAATGATTTAGATAATGGCATACAGAGTCCACTCATAACGTTTGCGGATGATACCAAGTTGGGAGGGGTTGCAAGTGCTCTGGAGGATAGGATTAAAATTCAAAATGATCTGGACAAACTGGAGAAATGGTCTGAAGCAAAAAGGATGAAATTCAATAAGAGCAAATGCAAAACACTCCATGTAGAAAGGAACAATCAGTTGCACACATACAAATTGAGAAATGCCTGCCTAGGAAGGAGTACTGCGGAAAGGGATCTGGGGGTCATAGTGGACCACAAGCTAAATATGAGTCCATATAACGCTGCTGCATAAAAAGCAAACATTGTTCTGGGATGTATTAGCGGGAGTGTTGTAAGCAAGACATGAGAAGTAATTCTTCCGGTCTACTCCATGCTGATTAGGCGTCATCTGGAGTATTGTGTCCTGTTCTTGGTGCCACATTTCAGGAAGGATTGGAGATGGTCCAGCGAAGGGCGACAAAAATGATTAAAGGTCTAGAAAACACGACCTATGAGAGAACATTGAAAAAACTGGGTTTGTTTAGTCTGGAAAAAAGAAGATTGAGAGGGGACATAACAATTTTCAAATATGTAAAAGATTGTTACAAGGAGGAGGAAGAAATATTGTTTTTCTTAACCTCTGAGCAGAGGACAAGACGCAATAGGCTTAAATTGCAGCAAGGAAGGTTTAGGTTGGGCATTAGGAAAAACTTTCTAACTGTCAGGGTGGTTAAGCACGGGAATAAAGTGCCTAGGGAGGTTGTGAAATCTCCATCATTGTAGATTTTTAAGAACAGGTTGGACAAACACCTGCCAGAAATGGTCTAGATAATACTTAGTCCTGCCATGAGTGCAGGGGACTGGACTACATGACCTCTCAGGGTCCCTTCCAGTTCTATGATTCTTCAGTGGAAGAAAACAACAAAACCCTCAAAGTCCTAAGCCTAATGAGTTAGTCTCATCTGAAGCTAAACAAGACATTTTCCACCTACCCCAAATAGAGTTTTTGGGAAAGACAATGCACAAAGATGGAATCAGTCCTAGTCCTGAGAAAATAAAAGCAATTTGAAAACTGAATGCACCAACTAATGTACCAGAAGTGAGATGTGTGCTGGAGATGGTAAATTACCCTGGTCTATACCTACAGAACCTTTCTTCAGTGACAAAACCACTGAATGAACTCTTAATGAAACACATTTTGGTTGTGGGGGCCAAATCAAAAAATTGCCTTAAAAAAAGTTAAAGAAATGATCTCAACAGCTTCAGTTCTCAAGTATGATGATGTGAACAAACCCACAATAGTCAGTGCAGATATAATTAGCTATGACCTAGTGCTGTATTATTGCAACAACAAGGCTCTGAGTAAAAGCCAGTTGCATTTTGTTCTTGGACACTCACAGAAGATTAAAAAAAAAAAAGCTGGGCAAGCATACGGGCATGTGAGAACTTTTACAGATATCCATGTGGATTGGATTACTCTACACTGATAACAGACCATAATCTGCTTGTAACCATCATCACTGGAAAAGACCAGGATCTAGCACCACTGAGATGTCAATGTCTATTGCTAAGGTTAATGCATTTTAACCCACTTACTAAATATGTTCCTGGGAAAAATCTGGTACTAACGGACTAGGACAAGTGATTTTATCATAGAAGTGTATGATTGTCATGGTGAACACATAGGTTATGTCATATAATCAATGTGCGATAAATAGATACAAGTAGGATAGAACTATAGGAGTATAAGATTAACAAGTATTTAGGAGTGATAAGTGGACATTAGGATCAGTAAAACATGGCTGTAATGCAAGGCCTAAAAGCTGAGGCCTGTAAGATTTTGGTTTAGTCACACTAGACTTCAGGCTTAATGATGCTTGACATAAGGGGGTGACCAAAGAATAACACTATGCCAGTAAAGTAAAAAGATTACTGGAAAGAATGGATCAATAATTGATGTTACTGGAAATATGTTGTAGTGTACCCACCTACATCACAAGACACTTGATTGTAACCACAAAAAATTCTGTTCTGACCGTAGGTTACCCTGAAAACAGGCTTGCACAAATGTTAACGAGATGCTTAGAAGACAAAGGAGAGCTAAGAACAACCTATGAAAAGCAGGGCTCCCCAAAAGGAACTAAGATGTAGAGCACAAGGAGAATGGGGGTGCATGTGCAGACCACACAGACACTGCTAAAGAAAAATCGCTAGTCCTGGGTGCATACAGTGTATGCACAACCTGAAATGAACTACTCATAAGGACAATAACTCAAACTTCTTCATCTAGTGAAATTGTGGTCTGGTTCAGACACTTGTGAAGTTTGTATTCTCAACTAAAGAACCTTGAAATTCAAGATAGAGGGCCTGCAAAGCAGGAGTTAACACAAATACAAGAACTATTATGTTGAAATTAATGGAATTACACCAGTATAAAGCTGGTAGAAATAAAGAGAATCAGGCCTAAAATGTCTGACAACAAATTCCACTTTTCAGTGAAACTCATAACTTTTTGGCAAACCATTATCCTTTCATGGGGACCTAGGCTCTGCCCCAGCAAACTGGTCTGTGCAAGCAAAGGGATCTTGCCCATGTATACCAGCTTGGGAGATCAGGGCTCTAGAATATAATTACATTGTTCTTGCTAAATAGATTATTTATTTCTTCAACTGAGAAAAGGGAAAGTAAAGCTCAGGCTTCAAGCCCCTTCAACCACCTTCGTTGTCAACTCATTTGGGCCTGGGACAGTTTCCTCTCCTCCCCCGGTGAGACTTCAAACTCTTGCACGTTTCTTGTCTTCTCTGTATTAGCTGTCAGGCCCTTCCTTATCTTTCTCTGCACCAAGATATCTCTGTGCATCCCCCAGGCCTCAATCTCCATCCTCCAGGCCTTTCCCCTCCCTTTTCTTATCATGTGATTAAAGACTCTCATTCTACTAGCATACAATGGGAAAGGACCCTCCCTATTTTGGCTTCCATAACCATGCTATTGTTAAAGAAATGATGGCCAGTTGAAAGACAGAGCAGACCAATGTGGTTTGTGTTTTGGACTGGAGACGAGTACACTTCAACATTTCATTACAGTTGGATCTATTTAAAATTTTCTTCTCAGGTTCACGTCTATGTATGGTTAGCAGATTCTGACAGGTCTAAGTAATGGTTGATATCTTTCAACAGCTTGTAGGCACACTTACTCATCTATCTAGTTTTTTTATATTCTCACCAACACCATGGTATTGGAGAAGCACCTTCAATGGAGTTATACATTTCTAGTGCTAGTTAGCCTACTTTCCCCAAATATTTTTCACGTTAATACTTCAAAAAGCATATGGTCAGAAGAAACATCAAAGAGTGGGATTAGGCTTTGCCAGCTCATCAGACCTGCAACTGTACAACTTCAGTAATACTGACATGTGTGGTTTGCCAAGGTAAAGTAATCAAAGATTTCTAAATGCCAGTTTAACTTCAGAACTGCATCTAACAGGACCAATCATGAAAGGTGCTGAACAGCTATTTGCAAGATACCAAGCGCTTGACTCCCACTGAAATAAGGGCACTCAGTACCTCACAGAACAGACCCCTTTGTTAGTGGTGTGTTTGACAGCATGCAGTAAATACATCATACCGTACACCTCAATTGTAATTTTACAGTGTACCATTTTGATGTAGTTTGAATATTGTGCTGAGAAAACCTGACTGCAAAAGTTTTACAGGAAATTTATTTTTTTGGAACACAAGACTAACATTACGCCTGGGAATGATACATTGTCGGTTTGTTAAATCTGACTTTTTTAAAAAAATGCTGACGTACAGGACATGGATGTGAAAATAGCTAGTGGCTCAATAAAGGTTTTTCTTGTCTGTGAGGTCATGTCTTGAAGCAGCCATATGAATAACAACATCCTTAACATATCTCCCAGCTACTCCTTTGGGAGAGTGATGAAAAAGTGGAAAAGTGGAAAAAACAGAGTCTGATTCATTGACAAGTTGTGATTTTTTTTTAGTGTACTGTTCCATGTATCATACTGTCCTTTAAAGTCCCTGATTTACTAACATACTCTCAGGTTAGTGTTTTATTTCAATTAATAAATGAACATTAGTATGGTCTCACCTTATCATTGGCAATGAGACTAGCAATGGCTTTTAAGGGGAGATACCTTGTCTTCTTGTTTTTGCAAAGGACTATGTATATATAAACACCTATAGAAAAATAACAATGCATATTAATCTTTAAGTAGGCTGTAATGCTGTGTTCAAATATGAATCAAGTTTAAAATGCAATTTCATTTGGTGGTTAGTCTATTCTTTAGTGGATATTGGCCACATTAAACAAGCAAGCAAACAAAAAGAATCAGCAGAGTACATCAAGATTAGTGTCCTCTTCTTACAACAAGGTATGTCTATACTGCTGCTGGAAGTGTGCTTCCCAGTGTGGATAGATAGAAAAGTGCTAGCTCTGCTCAGCCTACTGCACTAAAAATAGCAATGCAGCTTGGGACAAGATGGGCAGAGACTTGGGCAAGCTGCCCCAAAAGGTACCCAATGTGTCAGGGCCGGGGGGAGGGGAGTGTACTCAGGCTGCTAGTCTAATCCACTATCCAGGCTACCCTTGGCTTACACAGCTATTTTTAGCGTGCGAGCTCGAAGTATGGTCCCAGCTGCAGTGTAAACAGATTTAAGATTTGGTCATGCAACTTCTACCCCCTCAGATAATCAATGAGACATCAGCAACATTGACTGAAGATTGGGGCCTTATGGCCTTTTCCATGAGGTATTTGTGAAGACAAAGTTCCTGCCCTTCTCAGATATGGGTAGAGAATGATCAACAGATACTGCACCTTGACATGACGTGCACTTTCCCAAGGCAGTACAGGTGGTCATTGCTGACCAAGAAGGATCCTGGGCAGGAAGCACAGAGTCTGAAGTCCTGGGCATGGTCCAGTATTGAATGGGGTCTTTAAAATAGACACTTGAATGTAACTTTGTTGTTTTTGCTTTATAAGTGGAGGACAGTCTGTATATCCCTTGACTGAGGGATTGCCAATGGGTATTAATACTAACCAAGTCACATGAAGAGAGCCCTAAATCTCCCCCTTCCGAACAGGAAGCTGGTTACATATGGACTTTTGAACATGATGACTTGGTTTTCCTGGACTTTTTTTTTTTTTTTTTTTGAAGATCAGGCTCTTGAGCGCCAAGGTAAAGAACAGTCAGGAATTAAATAATCCTGACTGAAACAGTTGAATGATTTACTACTTAATTTAAAAGCAAATAATACAGAAAAAGTTGTTGGACCATACTTTTATAGTACTTCCACTGTTTGTTTGTTCTTTAAAATGTTTAGTTTAATGGGAGAACATTCCCCCGCAAATTGTCCAAGGCACAAAAATAATTCAGGTTCTGTTGTGTAACAGTGGCTGATCCCTTCTTGACATTGGCAAGCATCCTTTTTCATTATCTGTATTTCAGATGAGGGAGGATGCAGGAGCAGATGTTATTACCGATATACCGATATACATAAATTGCTGAGCAAACAAGAGAATTACTAGAGAAGGGAAAGTACTTGGAAACAACATCAGTCTCCCAATGTTTTCAGTTAAATATATCCCGGGGCAATTCTGGTGGCTTTACATCACTGTTGCATCCTCATTTTAGCCCTTGGTATAAATTAGAGCAGCCCTGCAGCAATCCAGAATCCGGGGCAATTCCCAAGATCCAGTTTTCAGCTAACCAGGAATGATATGCAAACTCTGTAATAATAAAGGCCAACATATATAGGCCAGTGTTTTGCAGGGGACAGGCAATTCAACTATTTCTTTAGGTCAGAGTTAATCAACCACTGCAACCCCAGGTGCAAGGTGGGATGAGCATCACAAAAAGCATTCAAGAGGGTTATGAAGCATTGAAAATGTTATTACAATCTAAAAAAAAAAAATCACTCTCCTCTCTCCTGACACACACTTGCCCTTCAAGATATGCTCTGTAAACATCTTGAAACACACAAACATCTAAAATTATATAATCTTATCATCATCACTGACACTCTTTTCTAGCAAATGTAAAGGGGTAATGAAAATTTCTGAATTCAAATAAGGGGTTGCCAACCAAAAAAAGCTTGAGAAAGATTGTTATAGATGACTCATTGTGCTGCTGCTTTCATCATTTCAGATCACATATTTGATATGAAAAATTTCATTTGGATTAGACAAATTTGGAGAAAAGCAGATGGATTCACTGATGATGGTGGTGGGTGGGGGGTTGTTTGTTTTTCCCAACCATCATTGGTTACATTCCAAGTTATTGACTTCCTCTGATTCAAGCCTGCAAGATGGGGATCTGTGGGTACAACAAACAAAAGACATCAATGGGACAAAATGACTTTATGTCCTCAGCCCCATGCTTTAGGAACTCTTACTAACTTAGTCATGGTTACTGAAAATCCATTAAAACTCGCCAGCATGATAAGGCCTTTTTTTCATTTTTGGTAGGCTTTGGTCTGTTTTCTGTTCATGGCATTTTTATATTGCTTTATGAACGTATTGTTTCAGTCTGTAATTTATTGCTGCTCTTGCCAGAACACCTTGGAGAATGAGATGTACAGATCAAGGATTTACTGATAAAATAAAACAGATTTGAACTCCACTGAATATAGCCTTCAGGGCAACAAAGAAACACACTACAACTTGAACATAAAATAAGTACTTCCAAAATGAAATAAGAAAATAAAGCTTGGGTTTCTTTAAAGTTGACCAGTTAAAAGGAGCCAGTAAATGTAATAACTTTCTGGCAACTGTGTTTCTATATAATGACTCAAGCATGGTTTCAAGGTGGTTTGCATTTTTTTCAGTAGATCACACGCTATAGTACATTCTTATTACTGATGAAAATATGCAAGGGGAAAAAAAAACTTTTGGATAACACATGTTCTAAAACTCACTGTTTGGTTCCATAATCTTGAAGCTTGTGTCTTTTTAGTTCCTCGAAGTACTGCCAAACTAAAATCAACCAAGATTTAGAGGGGAAAAAAAGCTATAAATGGGTTGAATTATCCTAAATTTCAATGGGAGCGTTGGGAGGGGAACACTGTGTTAAATTGATCAGAAGGCTAATGAGTAGAGTTTCTTCCCTATTCAGATTTTAATGAATAAATGAATTTTCATTAACAATTTGAAATCAGAAATGTAACAGTTCTGAATATTTATAATTATAGAAAATAGGCACATTCGGACTGAACAGCAAAATTCACTAATTACAAATGGAGTTATTTATACGAACACTATGCATGCATTTGGTACTAGGATAATACAACATTTATTCATTACATTTCTACTTTTAACTGTTAATAATACGTTAACATTAAAAAATCAAACTAAATGCTCTCCATTTGATGGACCTGCACACTTTGTACTCTACAATTAGAACAGAATCCTGTAACTGGAGTGTCTATCACCTATAACCCTAAGGAAACTCTGTTTTCAAGGTGAGTATTATATCACTCATGTTAAACCATTCCACTTCACCAATCTTGCCTGCTTTCCTATCTTTGTTACCTCAAACCTTATATATACACACCTACACAGAGAAAGGAGAGGTTACTCACCTTGTGCAATAAGTGGGGTTCTTTGAGATGTGTGCTCCTATGGGTGCTCCACTTGTAGTCTATAGGGCTAGCCTGCTTGCTTGCCTAAATATCTTTTCTTACGGGTTTCTTATTTTCTTATGGGTTTGAGCCTTTGTTTTATTATAATAGGTTTATAGATTGATATTAGAGTATTTTTGGCTGTAACGCAAGGGACGTACGTCCTGTATGTTGAGGTAAGGCAAAGTTAGCGTACATACGTTTGGGACCTTTCACCTAGATAGATGGTGATGAGCTAAAGCATCAGGTCCATATATGTTTGCGACCTTTAACATAGATAGATAAAAGATACATTGAAACAGGTTGGTATAGGGGTCTACCTAAGTTCATACCCACTTTTAAACTTAACAGGTACATCACAAAGAACGTGGAAAGAACCAAAATAATTGGGTAGGACAGAAATAAAAAAAGTGAGAATGAGCTACTGTCATTAATATGTATATATATGTCAGCAATATGTACAAACATGCCAGCCTAGAGTAAGTGTACCCCAACATTTCTGTGGGTGAGGAAACTAAGTTTGGACATAGAAGGAGGGCTCAAGTGTTCAAGCTCTATAAGAGAGGTCTATTAGTCTGTTAATCATAATTGTAAGTTTTAGGTCAGTTAGTTAAGTATAACTCTAAGTTAGCCTCTGTAGTCTTCTATACCTCTCAGCTCTCTAGCTTCTCCTAAACTCTGCACTTCCCACTCAAGAACTGGACCTGAACTCTCTTGGCATACCAGAGGCAAGGCTAGTCTTTTGTCTCTTACCACCAGGTAGGGCCCTACCAAATTCATGGTCAATTTTGGTCAATTTCATGGTAATAGGATTTTTAAAATTGTATATTTAATTATTTCAGCTATTTAAACCTGAAATTTCACAGTGTTGTAATAATAGGGGTCCTGACCCAAAGAGGATTTCTGGGGCTTCTCAAGGTTATTGTAGGGGGGATTGCGTTACTGCCACCCTTACTTCTGCACTACTGCTGGCGGTGGTGCTGCCTTCAGAGCTGAGGAGCTGGAGGGCAGAGGCTGCTGGTCAGGAGTTCAGCTCTGAAGGCAGCGCCGCCACCAGCGGCTGCAATGTAGAAGTAAGGATAGCATGGTACCGTATTGCCATCCTACTTTTGCGCTGCTGCCTTCAGAGCTGGAGCTGGGCACCTGACCACCCACCGCCACTCTCCAGCTGCCCAGCTCTGAAGTCAGCGTGGAAGTAAGGGTGGCAATACCATGATGCCCCTAAAATAACCTTGTGACCCCCCCCCAAAACCGCCTTTTGGGTCAGGATCCCCAATTTGAGAAACGCTGTCTCCCTTGTGAAATATTTATAGTATAGGGTAAAAGCACACAAAATACTAGATTTCACAGTAGGAGACCAGATTTCATGGTCTATGAAGCATTTTTCATGGCCATAAATATGGTAGGGCCCTACCCCCAGGTTATCAAGGAAGAGTCGGAGCATAGTAATCAAAAGCTTTATAGTATAGTATATAATATCACATGTATCTCTAGAACAATATTCTTGCCTTTGTAACTCAAATTATTTTACCATTTGATTAGAATGTCATAACAATTCAATTTATCTCAATAAAAGTCTTTAAGGCTACATTTGTCTCAGTGTGAGCATCCTTGTCATATATCCCGAGGGTCCTTGCAAACTCTGTGTAGCCTGATTCTGGACAAGAACCTTATTGGCTTCTGATCATATTAAGTGGTGAGCCCTATAACCCATATTATCTAAAATAATAATATTAACCTCCTAAATCAGGCAGCACATTTCAGGTACAGATGTGCCCCCTGTACCTTTGATCAGAGATTTTTGGTAGCAGTGCCCGTTCACCAAGTGTGGGCGCTCTACACATCCTGAGGATCATAGAAATAATAGAAGATTACGGTTGGAAGAGACCTCAGGAGGTCATCTAGTCCAACCCCCTGCTCAAAGAAGGACCAACCCCAACTAAATCATCCCAGCCAGGGCTTTGTCAAGTCGGGCCTTAAAAACCTCTAAGGATGGAGATTTCATCACCTCCCTAGGTAACCCATTCCAGTGCTTCACCACCCTCCTAGTGAAATAGTTTTCCCTAATATCCAACCTAGACCTCCCCCACTGCAACTTGAGACCATTGCTCCTTGTTCTGTCATCTGCCACCACTGAGAACAGTCTAGTTCCATCCTCTTTGGAACCCCCTTCAGGTAGTTGAAGGCCGCTATCAAATCCCTCCTCGCTCTTCTCTTCTGCAGACTAAATAAGCCCAGTTCCCTCAGCCTCTCCTCATAAGTCATGTGCCCCAGCCCCCTGATCATTTTCATTGCCCTCCGCTGGACTCACTCCAAGTTGTCCACATTGTTTCGGCAGTGGACACAATACTCGAAATGTGGCCTCACCAGTGCCAAATAGAGGGGAATAATCACTTCCCTCGATCTTCTGGCAATGCTCTTACTAATGCAGCCCAATATGTCTTGTATATAGGGCTCCATGGGTGAACCACCTTTAGTTGCTTCTCTCCCACAGAGCTCTGCAGAGGATCTCGGAAGTAGAGGGGAAGAAGGATGGTTAGCGGAGCACCCATTGGGATACACATCTCAAAGAATTTCAGTTACAGCACAAGGTGAGTAACCTCTCCTTTTTTTTTTCTTTTTTTTGAACAGTGTCCCTATGAGTGCTCCACTTCAGGTGACTCCTGAGCAGTATCCCCACAGGGAGGAAGAAGCTTCAGAACAGAGTCTAATACCAAAGATAGAATTGCATTGCCAATTGCAGCATCTGATTTTGAGGCATGCACTATACATAGTGGTTGCAGAAAGCATGTACCGAAGTCCAAGTTGCAGCTCTTCAAATTATAGCAAAATTAACATCCTTGAGTAATGCCATAGAAATAGATTGAGATCTTGAGGAATGGGCTAAAGCACTGTAGAAAGAAGTTCAATATTGGCAGAGTCATAACAAGAAATAGGACACCAAGAGCTACTTCTTGAGTGTCTCTGGGTGTAGGCTGCGAATCTGTTGGATTAGTCTGCAATTGAAACAACCAGTCTGGGAGACTTTCAGAAAGATTTGGTTCTGTTCAGATAGAAGGCTAACACCCTTCTGACATACAGATTCAATACAGTATGGAAAGCTGATTCCTGCCTCGTCTGATGCGGTTTTGGGGGACGGAGAGACTGGAAGGATGAATGGTCTGGCTAATATGAAATTCAGAAGAAACCTTAAGTAGAAAGTGGGATGTGATAGCAACAATAGCTTTTCCTTGAAAAAACACTGTAAAAGAAGGGTCTACTATTAAAGCCCCCAGTTGTCTGACCCTCTGGGCAGAAGTGATGGCCACTAAGGAAGCTGTTGTCATGGATGGGTGGAGCAGTGAATACCCTTCAAAGGGTGTTTCATAAGGCAGTTATGGACAAAATTGAAGTCCCATACTGGAGTAGGTTCCCTAATCTGTGGGGAAAGATTAATTAGTCCCCTGAGGAATCTTGACATTGTAGGGTGAGCAAAAATTGAAAAATCATCTGCAAATGAGTGAAAAGCTGTTATAGCCATCAAGTGAACCTTGACAGAACACATAGCAAGACCTGTTCTTTTTCATTCCCATAGGTAGTCCAAGATGGTGGAAAGAAAAGAATGAAAAGGAAAGACTTGTTGATAGGTACACCAGATGTGAAATCTCTTCCATTTCTGAAGGTATTTCAGGCAGAGGTTTTTCTACTGTTTAACAATATTTGTTGTACCTCAGTTGAACAGGAAGTGTCTATCCCTGAAAACCATCAAGAAGCAAGACCTGAAGTTGCAGAACTTCAAGATTTGGGTGAAGAATCTTATTGTCATTCTGAGACAACAGATGGCAACTGATTGGAAGTCTCAGTGATAGAAGAGAAGCAAGTCAAATGAGGCAAGAATACCAAACTTAGCTCAGACAAGTCAGTGCAATTAAAATGACTTTGGCCCTGTCCTGTTTGACCTTGTTCAGTACTTTCAAAAGTAATGGTTTTGGTGTGTAAACATAAAGAAGACCCCTTTTCCGCGAAATAAGGAAGACATTCCCTGGTGGTGGACGATCTAATCCCCCCTTGACCAAAATTTCTTGCACTTTGTGTTGGCAGGGGTTGAAAAAGCTCTACTTCTGGAAAACCCCCAGGATAGAAATATGCTGTTGAGGACTCATGACTCCAACTCCCATTTGTAATTTTGGGAGAAGTAACTGCTGAGGTCATCAGCTGTGGTGTTCTGTATACCTGGGAGTTAAGAAGCTGAGATGACTATCTGGTTGCATATGTACCAGTTCCATAGTTTTATCGCTTTGGCACAAAGTAAGGTGGGGGGGGCACATCCTGCCCTGAGAGTTGAGGCAGAACATGTAGGTCACATTGTCTGTCAAGATATCTACAGATTTGGCTCTGATCAGGTGAAGGAAGTGAATGCAAGCATTTCTGACTGCTCTCAGCTCTAAAAGATTGGTAGACAACCATTTGCCCTGGGTAGTGTGCAACTCTAGATGCGCCTCCCTCACCCTAAGAGAGATGTGTCTCCTGTTATAACAATGGTAGGAAGAACTTGAACAAAAGGGGCTCCTGCACAGACCTTGCATGGGTCCTTCCATCAGCTGAGTGAGTCCAGAATCCAATGGGTAATAGACATCTGCTTGTCCAGATTGTGTTTGTTTGGTAAATAAACTGTCCTGAGCCATCCCAGGAAGCATTAAAAATGTAATCTGGCATAATGTTGGATTATGAAGACATAAACTTTCATATGATCTAATAGCTGGAGACAATTTCTTGCTGAGGTTTGAGGTCTTATCTGAATCCCTGAAATGAGATTTTTTTTTTAGGATCACAAACTTGTCCATTGGTAGGCTTCATGGCTTCCAGAGACACTCCTATGAAATCTATCCACTTTACTGGTTTCAAGGCAGACTTTTTAACGTTGAATTGGAGATCTAAAATGTGGAATAGAGACATTGTCATTTGTACTGCCAACAGAACCTCTTGGTAAGATCAGCCACTAAGTCAAGATATGGGAAGAGGTTTATCCCTAGTTGGTGTAGGTGGGTGGCTACAACTGCCATGATCTTTGACAATACCCTTGGAGCAGAGGACAGGCCAAAGGGGAGCACATGGAGCTGGAAGAGGTTGTGGTCAACTATGAAACGAAGAAACTTCTTGTGAGAGGGGTGAATTGTGACATGAAAATGTGTGTCCTGCAGGTCAAGAGTTGCAAAGTGAGGGAATTATAGCTGCCAGGATCACAATCCTGAATATCTGCTGTTTCAGGTATTTCTTTAGACACCTGAGAGCTAATGTTGTTCTTCATCACCTGTTTTTTTGTGGGGACCAGAAAGTACTTGGAATAGGATTCCTTTCCTCACTGCTGGACTGGAACTGGTTTTATGGCCCCTGAGCATAGAAAAGAGGTGACTTTCTGTCTCAGCAAATGATTGTGAGGTGAGTCTCTGAAAAGGAATGGGGAAGGGGAGTGTGAAGGAGGGATGGAAGGAGGTGAAATGGATTGGATAACTGTATATTGTGACCCCCAAATGGCAGAATGTTATTCTCTACTGTGCAGGCTGGAACTGGGAGAGACAGCATCCAAAGGTCAGGGGAGGCAGATGGGATAGTGCAGCAGTAGATTCCTGTGGAGCAGATTGCTTGCACTCCCAAACACGCTATCTGAACTGGCGTTCAGATTATATGGATAGCTGGGATGAGGTAGCTATGGGAGCAGCTGTCTTCTTTTTTGAGTACCTTAGTCCCTTGGCTGGTGGTTTAGACAGTTTATGAAAATTAGAGAAATAAGCTGGGTGAGCTCTCTATGATGTTTGAGGCCTGATAAATTTTCATTTATTTGCAGGTGTATAGATCTCAAGGGATCTAAGTATGGCACTGTAATCCTTCAGGGTGTGAAGCAAGTCATCTGAAGACTCTAAAAACAACTTCATAGAATCATAGAATATCAGGGTTGGAAGGGACCTCAGGAGGCTCTTAGCAATCAGGGTCTGGAGGTAGACAGGGCACTAAGTGTACTCTGAAGGTGGTGTACAGGGGGGTTCTTGGATCCTGGGTCAGAAGCTGATCTTAGTGCTTTCCCATCATCGAGAGCTTGAACTTTATTTCCCTGTTTTTTTAAGATTTGCTCTTGAATGAGACCAGATCTTACACTTTGCTGGTATATGGGTATCCCCCAAACACCAAAGACACCAAGAGCGTACATCACAAACCTGGATAGTTTCCTGGCAGGAAAGACAACGTTTAAAGCCTAGAGATCCTGGCATATCCCAGATAACGAAGTCCAAAATAACCCCTGAGATGGGGAAACACAAAATCCAAACTAAACTACAGCCATCTAATTATCTAATAACTCTGAATAAAGCAAAGAAGGCACACTGGACATTCCATCTCAGGCTAAAGGCAATTGAGACAGAACTGAGAGCGGTTCAAAAATGCAGCCTAAAATATCCTCGCTACAGTGCGCGAGGATGCGTAGAGTGCCTGCGCAGGTTGAACAGGCATTGCTACTGAAAAGCTCCAATCTAAAGCTCAAGGACACATGTGCATCTGAAGTGGAGCACCCACAGGGACATTACTTGAGGAATGAACAGTTCCTTAGAAACCAAAAAAAGACATAGAACAAAATGTGACACATGGTGGTATCCACAACAAACATGTCATTAATATTCACTCTCATTACGATCATTCTTATTTAGTGTAAACATAGGAATAAAACCTATTAAACAGAACAAGTTAGAGGCACACAAGCCTTAATCAAGTAACTTATTGTACTGCTGCAATATATCCTCTTCCTATAATTCTGTCATGTTCACATGTGTTGTGTAAAACCTTGATTGTAAACTCTTCTGGGCAGGGACCATATCTTTCATTTGAGTGCCTAGCACACTTTTGAGTGATGTAAAATATATAGTAAATTATAACAAATCCTGACTCTACTCTTCCTTCACCCCACCTCCCCAACCTCCTGTTACACCCCGCTTTCCTTGGTCTGTTTTAGATTTGAAGTCCTTGTGGCAAAGACCTGTTTTTAAATTGTCTGAAAAACACCATGCAGATCTATGAAACTATAGAAATAACCAAGTTGCTTCCTGTAGATGTTTTATGCATACTCGCTAGACATTTTATGTCTGATACTTCCACACTTTCCCCCTCCCTCCGCAACTTAATTTTTTATGGCATGTCTTCACTACTTTGGCGGAAAAGTTTGAGATTGATTAGGGCTTCCTTTCTTAATACACCTTTCAGTCCATGTTTTTATTTTATTATTCAATTTAAATTTCCACGCACCAAAGAATGTCTAGCCACAGCTCTGGCTAGAGATTAGAAAGAGGGGAAAAAAAACAAGTTTACAGAACAAAAACAATCAAAGTGGCACCACCCTGTTCTCTCCAGAACCTCTTATACAAAGTGTGTTGTTCATTGTCTCTTATATAGTAAAATATTTTACCTCAAAAGCTTCACTCATTTTTGAAATCTCATTCTTAAACTGAAATTGCTCTACTGCCAAGTCAGTTTATTAAAATAAGTAAGGTTTCAACAGATTAAATAACATACAATGTATTGTTTTAACGATCCATCATCTTCCACAGGCAAATAAACATCAATAGTACAAATAATGGCTAAAATGAGGAGGGATGTTTATTAACTACTGGAAAGCTATGTAGATAGTTGAAAATAGGCTTTATAACAATTTTTCATATCTAAAAATCTATCAGATTAAATGCATGCGTCTGCAGGAAGATTTGACTGCATAGTAAAGCATATTTCAGTAAAACAGACATACAGAAATAGCCTTTCTATGGATACATTTCATGCTCTTTAAGAAGCAGATAGTGACATTAAGCTATAGTTTCAAGCTCTAGCAAAATTCTGTTAAAACGATCCATCACCAAACTTTGGGTCTTTGGCTGTGAGTGACAATTCATAGGAGCACTGGACAATGACTTTTGTAACCCATTTTAATGTGCTGTTCACACTCCACTTTACCTAGCAATATATTGCGACAGTTTTGCTCTCCAGTGGGTAGGTACCCGTGCTGAGAACATATGCACTAGTACTATTGCCAGTTACTGGAAATGCCCTTACAGCTCAAGAAATAGAGCTACTGCTTTTAATCCAATCTTCAGATTACAGCAGGATGATTTTCTTGTGCTTTAAGGGACTGATTTAATATTGCCTTGTGGATCACAGTGGCACTGCAAAGAAACTCACAATATATGCTGAGGTGTGCTTGAAGTTCCAAGAAAAACAAAACTCCTGTGTTGGTGTGTCTCTAAAAGAGATGGCTCTGAAGCAAAACCCAACAGTAATTGAGTTCTCATCTAGAACCAAACTTTCTTCTCTGTTGTTCTTTAAAATGCCCAGCGATGTGTTCCCACCCCAGTTTCATTAGCCTGAAAGACACCTGAACGTATTTAGCATTATCCTATTTGATTAAATAAACCCTGAGTGTTAATTTTTTAGCACCATTTGTTTTGCCTACCTACTATGGCGGTAGGTAATTATAAATGCATACATCTCTCAGAGTCAATTCAGCTTGGGATGTCTTTGAGGCTTTGTAATGCATCAGGGCTAGGGGCCCCAGTCATGGACAATGCCCATTGCCTTAGGCATTGATGAAAGTATACTGTTAAGGGCACTCCCGATTGGTGAAGCTTGCTGCCAGTTTTCATTCAAAGTTAAATAATGAACAGAAAAAAGAGTGTATTTTAATACAGTCATAATCAACTGCTTCGTCATCACAGTGAATGGTTTGATAATGTATTTCAGTTTGCCTTAACGAGGATTGTTTTTTCTAGATTTGACTATTTCACCTAGTATAGAATAAGTTTTCCTCTTTTGCTTATTTTTTGGTCTGCATTAATACCTTATTTTCAATCATGTTTAATAATTCATTACAAAACCAGATTTCAGTCAACTTCAGATAGACTATTTTCAGATCAATAAAGACTACCTTTTGTGCCTCACTATATTGGTGTTATCCTAGGGAGACAAGGAGTTTGAGAAGATTTTTGTTTAGAATCTAGAACATAAAATGCAGTCCAAGCATGACCTTCAAGGGGTGTATATGCTGTAGCAAGTTGTAGCCTTGAACTGGCTCTTCAGTTATACTTAACGAGGACCAGAATTCTCTGCTGAGCAGAGATCACACTTACTGCAACTGAGGAAAGGGGTCTTTCCTTTCCTGGGCTTGTAAAAACCCACAGAATAATTTAAGGTAGTCTGAAGGCTGCTTTAAACTATTCCAACTCCAGTAGTCTTCTGTTAATTGCAACTGCAGAAGATCCTCTGGAATATTGTACACCCTGGCCCTGCACCTTCCCATCCCTTATGGAGCAAGAATGGGTGTCACAGAGCTGGCTATGATGACTGATTCATCTCAGGGATTCCATTTCACTATGTCAGTCTGCAGCTGTCCTGTGGGTAAGTCTCCTGGCCTTTTTGGACAGCTCAGGTAGCCCAAAAACCAGAACAGAGGCAAACATGTGGCCCTAAAAACTCCCAACTGCCATAGCAACGGAGGGCTATGGAAGCGAATACATCCTTAGCAAGATATTTCTTGCTATGCTGTTACCTCCATCTTTTGGAGACTACAAAGAGTGCACATCTTTATATAGTCAACATCTAGGAGATAAAAAAAAAAAAAGGGAGGGAAAATTACAAATAGATCAAAAATTAAAATAGCCTAAAATTTTAAAAATGAACAGTGATGTGTTATGATACAGCTGCTATAAGGGTCGGGGAGTTGGGAGAGAACTGGGTCCTTACCTCTGCAGAAAGCTAGATTTCTAAATGGAAGATTGTCACACTTGCACCGTTCTCTTTTCTGGACGACTGACCTGAAGCATACAGAGGTATCCAAAAACAAGAAAAGCCCTCTCCCTCCTGAAAGCAAAACAAAGAATAGTTAAATGTATTTTAAAAACTACAAAATCAGTCCAATTGCTACAGAAAGAAGTTTGTATAATACTGTGTATGTATAGCAGCAATTAACACAGACATTCCATGTGTCTTAATTAATTTAGGAGTATTCAGAAAGAGATTAGCCCTTTACATGAATAGCAGACTATAGAGTTACATTTGCTAGGACAGACAGTTATTATACAGTACAGCCACATGGGGATAGAAGCCCAGGGCACAGCTCTGGCTAGCCCACATCAGCTGACTTGGGCTCACAGGGCTCAGGCTGCAGGACTAAAAATTTCTTTGTAGATGTTCAGGCTCAAGCTGGAGCCTGAGCTCCAGGACCTTCCACTCTCGCAGGATCCCTGAGCTCAGGCTTCAGCCCGAGCCTGAACGCCTACACAAATTTTTCAGCCCTAGAGTCTGAACCCTGCAAGCCTGAGTTAGCTGACGCGGGCTAGCTGCGGGTTTATCATCACAATGTAGACATGCCCTTAAGTGGTGCAGATAGGGCCACCTATTATTAAAGTTGACTGAGACTTTCTATTTTAAGACCCTGATTTCAGTTACTTATAACATTGTCACACCAACTGTTTGGGCTGAAATTTTCGATGCTGAGTGTATGCACCAGGCTGGTGTTTTCTGTTCTTTTTTATTTCAGGCACAGCAGTTCAACCACTTCTCAGAACAAGGTTAGAGAAACACATTGTTTTGCTCATGTTAAAAAATTCTTATAGCCAATATTTCCAAAATTAATTTTGTTATGTGCACTAATATCGAAGTAATGAATGGATGTGCACCACCAGTAGAAACAAAAAACCTAGATACAATATATATTTTAAAAAAGTTACCATCAGGATAATTACTTCAGCCAGGACAGGTTAGGCATTTTAGAATTTGCTACTCAAAGAATTAAATTTAAGCATGAGCGAAATAAAAATTATGAAATGCACAGTCAAAAAACTAAAATAATATTTTGAAAGAATAAAGTTACAGAGAATATATGTGTATTGCTGGAAATATCAAGAAGTAACAATACAAGTACGTGTTCGGAAGTGAGTGAGATGGGCATGTGCAAGAGAGAAACAGATACACTGTGTGTGAGAGAGATGTGCTACCCTTTAAGTAGAGCCGCACTCGACAGTCTGAAACCTACTTGCTCAGACAGCAGCAGTAGCCAGCAAGCTCCAGCCCACTCCTGAGCGCTGTTGTGTCCCCCTCAGCGGAGATGGGGTACTGGGGGCGGGGGTGGAGGACATCCTGGCATAAGCACCCTCTCTCCCCGCTGCTCAGCAAGCAGGAAGGGTCTGTGAGCAGTTGACCAGGGCCCAGGGGCTCCAAGGCAGAGGAGCGCGGCAGTGGGGGGAGGGGCACCTGAAGTGTGCGGCACTTGATAGCCTGCTGGGTGGCTGCGCAGCTGCGAGAGAACTTAGGTTATAGCTATCATTGAGAAACTTCAGCACCCCAGTGCTTTGTGGCACTGATGTGAAATTTGGCCAGGAGGGAGGTGGGATTGTCCTGTTATAAGGGATGTGTCTTTTGCCTTTCCTGTGAAAACCTGCTCAAATGTGGCAAAGTTATGAGCCTCTGAAAATCTTTTTAGCACATGCTCAGTAGAGAGAGTTTGACAGCTAAGTTCTCCTAAGATACTGTTTTCACTTAGCACAGCCCAGGCCAGGAATGCAGAGGCTGAATAGGACTGACCATGTGGTTGCAACTCCTTGCAGGCAGCAGTCACTATGAGCACAGGAGAACAGGAGCTGATGCAGGGAAACCAGGAGTGGGACAGCCTGGAGAAGCCAGCAGTAAAAGTGTATAACCACTAGAACGTTTTTCCCTCAGAACTTGGATTAGAATCCAGGCTTGCGGAGTCAGCACTCATCTGCTGTCAACAAATGTCTGTGAAACCCACTGGCAAAAAGGGTGCCTTATCTCCCTGTAGTACTTGGCCCACACAGAGGAGGACAACCTTCTATTGCTATTACTCCATTAGCTTGAGTGGAGGAGGTCCATGCTCCGGATCTAAATGTTCCACTGGTGAACAATATGGAAGTCAGTATGGTTCACTATGACAGAACTGTTTTTTTCAGTTTGCTTTTTTTAAAACCTAGGAAATTACAGACAAAAAACAGTATCTCGAAAGAACATTAAGTTTGCAAAGTCAAATATGCAAAAGTTACAAAATGCCAGAACTAAGGTTGCATGTGCAAGCTTAATTCGCTCCCCTTGTGTGTACACATAAGTCTTTAAGTGCATACTCATATGCTACTTCCGCTGCTAGCGCAGGGAACTCTACATCTTTCAGTGTACAGGATGAACACTGCCCACTTAATGAGCAGATATTCAAAATTTTATTTTATTCTCATTGTTTCTATTTGTGGCCCCAGGCCTTATTCACTGCATACTATTCAAACCCTGCTCTGAAGAGAGAATTAATTTCCTCATGTACTTTTCTAAGGTGCTCGTCCCTGCAGCAACTTAGTGCTTCATAAGAAATGAGTAATCTTCACAACACCTGTGTGAAACAAAGAGATGGTATTATTCCCATTTTACAAATGAGGAAATGAGGCACATGTATCTTATATCAAAAGTGAAAGGGAAAGCTGACAGGTGCGGAGGAGCATGTGGTTCAGACAGAGATATCCCTTAGGGGAGGATCTATTAATGGAGATTCTCTATGCCCTAGTGAGGAGGAGAGGATGGAAGATGATAAAATACAGCTAGGATCTGATGAGAAACAGTCAAACGTAAAAAGTCCTATTCCATTACATTTACATTCAATTACAGACAGATTTAAAGTTTTTAAAGTGCTTATATACCAATGATAGATGTCTAAATAGTAAGATGAGTGAGCTAGAGTACCTCATATTAAATGAGGATATTGATATAATAGGCATCACAGAAACTTGGTGGAATGAGGATAATCAGTGGGACACAGTAATACCAGGGTACAAAATATATCAGAAGGACAGAACAGATTGTGCTGGTAGGGGAGTGGCATGATATGTGAAAGAAAGCGTAGAATCAAATGAAGTAAAAATCTTAAATGAGGAGAGGCAATTCTTGATTTAGTCCTAAGTGGAGCACAGGATCTGGTCAAGAGGTGAATATATCTGGACCGCTTGGTAATAGTGACCATAATATAATTAAATTTAACATCCCTGTGGTGGGGAAAACACCACAGGAGCCAAACACTGTAGCATTTAATGTCAGAAAGGGGAACTACACAAAAATGAGGAAGTTAGAGAAAAAAATTAAAAGGTACATGCCCAAAGTGAAATCCCTGCAAGCTGCACGGGAACTTTTTAAAGACACCATAATAGAGGCCCAACTCAAACATATACACCAAATTAAAAAACATTAAGAGAATCAAAACAGTGCCACCAGGGCTAAACAAAGTAAAAGAAGCAGTGACAGGCAAAAAGGAATCCTTTAAAAAGTGGAAGTTAAATCCTAGTGAGGACAATAGAAAGGAGCACAAACTCTGGCAAATTAAGTGTAAATATATAATTAGGAAGACCAAAAAGAATTTGAAGAAAGCTAGCCAAAGACTCAGAAAGTAATAGCAATTTTTTTTTTTTAAAGTACATCAGAAGCAAGAAGCCTGCTAAACAACCAGTGGAGCCACTGGACGATCGAGGTGCTAAAGGAGCACTCAAGGACGATAAGGCTATTGCAAAGAAACTAAATAAATTCTTTGCATCGGTCTTCATGGCTGAGGATGTGAGGGAGATTCCCAAACCTGAGCCATTCTTTTTAGGTGACAAATCTGAGGAACTGTCCCAGATTGAGGTGTGACTAGAGGAGGTTTTGGAACAAATTGATAAACTAAACAGTAATAAGTCACCAGGACCAGATGGTATTCACCCAAGAGTTCTGAAGGAACTCAAATGTGAAATGTAAGAACTACTAACTGTTGTCTGTAACCTACCATTTAAATCAGCTTATGTACCAAATGACTGGAGGATAGCTAATATGACACCAATTTTTAAAAAGGGCTCCAGAGCTGACCCCGGCAATTACAGGTCCTGACTTCAGTAGTGGGCAAACTGGTTGAAACTATAGTAAAGAACAAAATTGTCAGACAGATAGATAAACATAATTTGTTGGGGAAGAGGCAACATGGCTTTAGTAAAGGGAAATCGTGCCCCACCAGAATTTTTTGACAGGGTCAGCAAACATGTGGACAAAGGGGATCCAGTGGATATAGTGTATTTAGATTTTCAGAAAGCCTTTGACAAAGTCCCTCACCAAAGGGTCTTAAGCAAAGTAAGCTGTCAAGGGATAAGAGGGAAGGTCCTCTCCTGAATTGGTAACTGATTAAAAGATAGGAAACAAAGGGTAGGAATAAATGGTCAATTTTCAGCATGGAGAGAGGTAAATAGTGGTGTCCCCCAGGGGTGTGTACTGGGACCGGTCTTATTCAACATATTCATAAATGATCTGGAAAAAGGGGTAAACAGTGAGATGGCAAAATTTGCAGATGATACAAAATTGCTCAAGAAAGTTAAGTCCCAGGCAGACTGCAAAGAACTACAAACGGATCTCTCAAAACTAGGTGACCAGGCAACAAAATGGCAGATGAAATCCAATGTTGATCAATGCAAAGTAATGCACACTGGAAAACTATACATATAAAATGATGGGGCCTAAATTAGCTGTTAACACTCAAGAAAGATCTTGGCTTCATTGTGGATAGTTTTCTGAAAACATCCACTCGTGCAGGGGCAGTCAAAAAGCAAACAGAATGTTAGGCATCATTAAGAAAGGGATCAATAATAAGACAGAAAATATCATATTGCCCCTATATAAATCCATGGGACACCCACATCTTGAATAGTGTGTGTAGATGTGGTCGCCCCATCTCAAAAAAAGATATATTGGAATTGGAAAAGGTTCAGAAAGGGCAACAAAAATGATTAGGGGTATGGAACAGCTGCCATAAGAGGAGAGATTAGTAAGACTGGGATTTTTCAGCTTGGAAAAGGGACGACTAAGGGGGGGAATATGATTGAGATCTAAAATCATGAATAGTGTGGAGAAAGTAAATAAGGAAGTGTTATTTACTCCTTCTCATAACAAGAACTAGGGGTCACCAAATGAAATTAATAGGCAGCAGGTTTAAAACAAACAAAAGGAAGTATTTCTTCACACAATGCAGAGTCAACCGATGGAACTCTTTGTCAGAGGATGTTGTGAAGGCCAAGACTATTTAACAGAGTTCAAAAAAGAACTAGATACATTCTTGGATAGGTCCATCAATGGTTATTAGCCAGGATGGGCAGACATGGTGTCCCTAACCTCTGTTTGCCAGCTGGGAATGAGCAACAGGGAATGGATCACTTGATTACCTGTTCTATTCATTCCCTCTGGGGCACCTGGCATTGGCCACTGTTGGAAGACAGAATAATGGGCTATATGGACCTTTGGTCTGACCCAGTATGGCCGTTCTTATGTTCTCTTCTAAGTATCTACTTATTTTTGATACTCAATTTGATATATCTACAACCTGATTTTTCAGAATACTTACCAATATACAGCATATTATTTCTTCAGAGCACAGGCCTCACTGAGTTCAAGGGTAGCTGTGAGTGCTCATCATTGTGGAAATCATATTCCAGGTTTCTTAAGTTGGGCACCCAGAAAACGAGGAACACAATTTAGTGACCACCTGTTAATTTTGGTTAAGTGACTTATTGAGCATCACAACAGAACTCTGTGGCAAAGACAGGGATAGAATCTCCAAGTGACTGATCTAAAATTATTTTGCTTGGTTCAATTTTAAGTGACTTGCGAGGGAGACCATTCTAAAATAGAATCTTAATTTGGATTTCCCCTGCCATTGTATGTTACGATCAATGCAAAACTAAAGAACTGTAGTCTACTCTAGCAGGAAGTCATCACAACCACAGAGAAGCAGTTTGTTACCACACTTACATGAACATCTGTAGAACACCATGTATTTTTCTGAGGCTCCTGAACACAGGGAATATTTAGTTAAATGTACTTGATTCAATACATGTGTTTTCACACTTGATTAAATTAAAAACAGCATGAAATGAACTTGGGGACGATTTAGAGCATTAAATCGTGAACACGCTGAACTAGATCAGGACTAAGTGTTTACACAATTTAATGAGAACTTTGCAGATTATGTTTTTTACTATTGGAGATATCCCCGAACAAACAGGAATCAGAACATTTTTGTTCTCCAATATTTCCTGTTCACTCTTCATGCCAGTGGCTACTGAACTATCTTTCACCACCTGAGTCTTGTGCTGAGAAATCTTGACTTCTGCTTTAAAAAGGGACAGTTTAAAAAAAAAAAAAAAACAATTAAGCATTTTCATTTTGAAAGCTGGTGCAGAAGTTATACCCTCTTCCCAATATAAATAGAAGCAAACTAGATTTTAGACACTTACAAAGATAGAAAGGTTTATTAAACAAATCCAGAATTGACAGATATTACATAAATTAAACAGCAGTAAAATTTTACTAAAGTTTATGTACAGATCACAGTGATTTTAATTGTGCAATGAGGGCTGACTTATGACTTTGAACAGTACTTATACATTGGATTTAGGACAAGCAACCAACAACATATAAGATTTGTCTAAGTTAACCTTGGCAGTCTAGCAGTTCAAATTGGTTAAGTAGTACACGGATGCTGCTGCAACTACCACTACTTACTATGCAAGTATTTATCAAGCAGTTAGGTTTGCCATAGAAAAGTGCAATACATGAAAAAGTCTGTACACAGTACAGTACAAAAGGAATCATGCTACAGTTCTTGAAAGCTGAAAAATAATTGTATAGCAGAGGAAGCACTGCATCACAAGTCTTCTGAATGGCAAGCAGATGGGCTGAATAGTAGGCATATTTTAATTGCTTTCAAAATCCACAAAATCCCTGTTCATCCATTTAAACATAGTTTAGTACCTATATTTTGATCAATTAACAATGACTTTTCTACAGTGGAAGATCACATTAGTTAAAGCTCAGTAGCACAAGTATTCATCAATTAAGCTAATTTACAGGAAAATCTACAGCATGTTCTCCATCTAAATCATGAAGCATTTTAACCATTTGGTTACAAGGCAATTTAGTTTACAATGCAAGTTCATTCACTTAAAAGCTCATATTGGGCAGTTTAAAAACCAATATATAAACACAAAAATAAAGGTAATTTTAACGTTTCTTTTTTAACGTTCTTGTTCACTGAAGCTGAAGAAATAGAAAGGTCTTATAGACTGTTGTGGGAAACAGCACTAGTTTATATGCAAAATACTTGTTAACAAAACCAACCATTATAAAAAGAACTTTAGAGAATAACACTTGAGTCAAATAAAAAAATGAAAAAAAATGTTTTAAATTACTGAAGAAATCAGAGTCATTCATGCAGCGTCTGTCTGAGAACTTCTGGTTAAGCACTGATATATATTTGCAACAGTGTGGTGTGAAATCCCAATGAGCAAAGAGGTAAAATGAAACTGACCCAGCTATGCAAATAAATAAAATGGGTAGGCAGTGGTGCCTCTTAAATTCTATATTGTACAGGAAAAAACTGCTCATAATTACAAAACCGTTTTCATTTAAATAATGTTCTGAAAGTGGTCTATGGTTAATAATTATAAGTTACCAAAATGTGAAATAAGTTTTATACTAGAAAGCACATAAAGAGATTATTAGTCTGTAATAATTAGAGATCAGCAGTTGAGCTATACATGCAAACACAGTTCCAGAAAGAATGTAAAGTCAATCTATCAACTTAATTTACCTGCCTGATTAGATTTCTTTACTCTCTGGCACAAAGAGTTTCAGTGCATCCATTGCCAACAATGGATAAATTTCACGGACAAAAATCTAACTCCTGGTGTGAAAACGTTCAAGATCAATTACCTCCAATGTGACACGTGTGTTCAAATGTAATGTTATTCCCCTCTTCTGGCTTTGAAGATGTAAATGAGGTCTTAGGCAGTTCAGTTTTTAAATCTGCAAACCTAGTTCTTGAAATTCAGCACATTCATTGCAATATGTACATTTTGTAATAAGAAATGGGTTTTATAGTTCTCCATGGAATACTGTAAGCTTACACATTAGAAAGAACTGTACTCTTTTGAAAATACAAGCTCTGTGTGCTGTGTACTTAATTATTCTATCAAATCAGCAAGAGAAAGCTATCTCACTGCATATAAATACATGCCAGACCAAACATTTTACAGAGATTGATATATTTTTACCAAGTAAAATGACTGTTCCTTATGCCAGTTCTGTATCTTTTTATTTATTACCAATTTCTACACAGTATTTAATGGGAGTGGCACGTGGGGCCTATTAATAATCAGTGATATGTGGCACTTGCATAAAGTTATCAAGATGTCAATAGCAACACAGAATTTCCCCTTCGGTGTCTCAGTTTACTACCAGATAAACACTGTCTGCATTTCTGCAAGACACTTATGTAATCAGTCACACTCCGGTATATAGGTCCAGGGATATATCCCATTAATTTTTCAATATAAAGCAGAAATTGGAGTTTGACGTATGATTAATTATATCTGTCAGCTCACTGCACTTGTGAACTGATGAGAACTAGGTGGGTACAGATGTCAGCAGCTTTTTACTGCTAGAGACTCCTGGCTGAAATTTGACTGAAGTCAGAAGCAGAATTATTTTACTAACTTGGGTTATGAGCCAAGTGACCATTTGAATATCACATACTGTACTATATTGCATTCAGCATGCAGTTCAGAACAATTACCCAACTTAGGCCTAGATTTCAACAATACCTAGGGCACTGCAGGTTATGACTGAGGTGCAGAGATCTGTGGAGAATTGTCCACATCATCTGTTTTGGTATTCTTAAACTCTACTTAGAGCTATCAGTATAAGTAGTAAGACTCCAGGGCACAAATGTGCCTTTTAAAAAAATACTTTTGGCCTAACTACAAATTTATCTACAACACAATCATTGGAAGCATGTATTTTTTGTTTTGTTTTTAAACCCTGATACTTCAAAATCAATTCCTTATGTTAGCGCAAATATCACAGTGTGAAACATGAAATCAAATATTCTTAAATTATATCTAAATCTACCTCTGCATGTATGTATATACACACATCACCTGCTAGTATTTGGTATTACTTAAAATGAAGCATTATTGCAAATATTCCTTAAATACAGTGCGCTCCACTTATAAACGGATGTGGTCCACCTAGAAAACTGATCAGAGTAGATAAAAAACAGATTAGGTTTAAACCTGAAGTCCAATCCTGCACATGTTTAAAGTCCTAATGGTGAGGACTTATAAAACAAGACCCGCATAAGTTTAGCCCTGGATTTTCAAATATAGGAGCACAAAGTTAGGCATCTAAACCCATATTTAGGAACCTGTCTGATTTTCAAAAGTACTGAGCACCCAACAGCTCCTACTTAGGTCAATAACAAAAATAATTTCAACTATGATCAAAGTATGCCTGACACTGCTTGTACTCAACTTGGGGAAAATAGAGCTGCTAGGGAGAGCCAGGAAGTTTAAAAAAAAATGGAGCTATTGTACAGATCATTTCCACAAAGTTAAGTAATTCCATGATTTTTAGGAAAAATATTCAAAGATAATTCCACATTTTGCAGCATAACCAAACAACAACATTTAGTAGTTTTTGGTTGGTTTTTTAAAATCTAGATTTTTTGTTAGGGAGGATTGCGTACTCTTCACTAACAAGTTCACACTGTTTATACTACTGTTCACATCTTTTAGATTATACATTTTTCATATTTTCTTTGAGTAACTCATTCTCCTACTTAAATATCAGAAATTGGATAAAGTAGAAACACAGTGAGAGCAACAATAGATCTACCCCCCGCCCCTCATGAGCAGCATGCACTGCTTTATTTGCCCTACAGTGATTTCACATATAAGGGAAACCCACTACACACAGAGTGTAGTCATCAAATATCATGTCATGTAAAAACACAATGCATTGTTTTAACCAAAGTTACTTATGAAGTTAATATGTTTTTGAAATGAACAACAAAACATGTCCTTTTTCTTTCTGCTTTCAAGTATTATGGTTGCAAATGTGAAGCACTGGAAATTTTAGGTACAAATCTTTTTAAACTTAATTATTTTTATTTTTTACAAAGAATTATAAAATGCATATAAGATGATGAAAAACTCATTTATCCTTTTACGATTTTCCCCCAGAGAACTTCTTGAAAAACATTATTTGAAAAATAAAAATCATAGACTCTGCAAAGTACAAAAATTTACATCTTTGCACAGTTCCTGTGCTTTAGTTGTATTGTATTCATTATATACATATATACTAATTTGTGCTTTTAATTACACAAGTTTAGTATAAACTTATAAAATTAAGACTATGAGTTAACTATGCAAAAAGGATCTGGGCATAGCAGGAAACTAACACTAAAACAAGTTAAAAAACTACAACATAGAATTTTTCATGAGTCTACTACAGAGTAGACTTTCAGTATCATAATTTGCTAAACTAATGCCATTTCTATACAGTTAAAATGAGTCTCACCTGCCTGCCAATTGTTTAAATATTTATCTACTAATGTGCACATATGAATGTGATAACACTCTCCTATATGCCAAAGAATGTCCTCATGTATGTACTTAGTTCTTCTTTGCAAACCTGCGAATACCATGTCAATCTTCTTCCAGTTTCCACCATAAAACTAAAAGAAAAAAAAAAAAAACGTTTTAAAAGAATGCCAAGTTCCAGACTATTATAGTTAAGATTACAATGCTGTGAAAATAGGGACATACAAATGCTTGGACCACCTCATCTGTAAACTTAGCTAGTATCTCTTCATCTAGCATACTTCATATTATTTATATATTTACTATACATTACCCTTCTCCAATTTTCTCACCCTAACCGAATCTTAAAAAGAGCATGGTGAATTATATAGCGATGTGATTAAATAATCAGAAGCTGTTGTTACTCATCAGCTCTGTGTTCTTGGGGAACCAGGGAACAGTATCCAGCCTGTCTGTCTCACGAAAAGACCTTCCCATCCCCAGCCTCTGCTTGAACCAAAACCGATCAGAAGAAAGACTTAAGAAAAGGCAGTGGAAGACACACCTAAACCCCTGGGATAAGGGTGACAGGATAAAGGAAACTCCCCTAACCTCATTTGCATCAAGGATGGGACAGGGAGGCATCCCCATTAGCATACTGAATGGAGAACAGAGATTCCAAGGGAAGAACTGAACTGAATCCTGGGACCAGAAAAGCAGGGAAGCACTGCATGATGGGGGATCTCTGCTCCAGATGTTAATGAACCCACGCCTGCACACATCCAGCGCAGTAGTTATCAGACCAATTCTAGTAATAAATCCTTTATTGGTATCCAAAGTACTGAAGCTGCCTAATTGTATTGTGAGCTCCCTCGAAGGAACATCGCCCATGGCCAGGAATGATCAGTTCCTATTGTCTAGCCTGAACAATACAACTTTCGTATACTCCCTTGAGCCATCAGTTTAGCCATAAACAAATCTAGTGTTCTCCCTTGAACCACTGTTCTGTCCCTACAAAAACCCCACCCATGCTCAAGTAAGTGTTCTAATGCTTGGTTCAAAAATCTGCATCAGTTCCACTGGTACTTCATCTTCTCCTGACTGATCATGCTAAGCGCTCTGCCTGTCTCCAGCACTCCGGACCCTGAGCTACCACCACCACCTGGGACCCCTGATTGATTCAAGCTTCACAGAGTGGTGAGAACCCAGCTCGCGCTCTCTCTCTCTCTAGGTATAGCCTTCTGACCCTGACTTGTGTGATCAGTTATAGTTTTCTAAACCTGACTTTCATAATCAAATTTAAGTTAGATTTAATATTATAACTGTTTTGTTTGTTTGGCTCCCCTACGGTCATTATATGGCAATACATAACTTTCATGGTTAAGCTGGTTGCTCCTCTCTTGCCCCCTCCATCGTAGGTGTTTTTTGGCGCTCTCATTCACTCTGCAGCAACACTCCTCGTTCCTAAGCTAAAGATCCCTGCAGCACCCAAAAATCCTGTGGAGTTTGTTCACCAAGTGGGTTACTACCAAAACAACTGTAATGTAAAAGTGGGGATAGGGATGTGCTGAACCTGGGACATAGGAGGGTGGCAGCTTAAAAGTGCTGCGCAATCCAGCCTGCTCAGGCGTACTCTATTCCGGTGCGGTGCCCATGGCATATGAGGGTGACAGTTTGGAGGTGCTGTTTGACCCAACCTGCTGAGTCCAAGGGCCTATGAGGGTGACAGCTTAGAAGTGCTGCTCGATCCAGCCTACTGAGTCCAGGGACATATAAGGGGTCAGCTTGGGAGTGCTGATGGTCCCGGTCCTCTCAGACATGTGTGTGTTCGTTTGCCTGATTCTGGGGCTGGAAGAACCCAGCCCTGGGGAACCTAGGTCCTGTAGGATAGCTCCATTGGGAGGGAACTTGCAGAAGTAGAGATCTGTACGAGAACACAAGTGACACAAACAGTACATTGATAGAATTACGAACCCCGCCCCACAAGAGTAACTCTAATAAATGAGCATACCCCACAGTAACAGGCAAATCTGGTAGCACTGTTTTTTCTGCACAAGGCTCTGTTGTACAAACCGACGTTTCCTACAGAATTTCAACATACATACTACATGCTGCTATTTTACTAAGGTTACAACTGACAAAGATGAAGGTCAAATACCTTGATGAGTTTGGTTGTCCCCCCTCAGAAGTTCTGGAAAATTTCTAGATCTTTAGGGGCTACAGGAGGGGTTTTGTTCCAGTCATCTTCAGGATAAGCTTCAAAATTAGACGTATCTCCATCATTGGATACCTTCGGCACTATTGGAGGCTGACCAGAAATAAACAATACAAAAATGAAATAGATGTTTACATACCACAGTAATTATCTCTTCATCACCATCTTTTTGAACACATACTGTAGTAGTGCCTAGAGGCCAATCAGGTTGGTGCCCACATTGTAAACGTTGTACAAACAGCAAGTGACAGTCCCTGCTCAAAGAGCTTGCAGTCTAAAATGCCAGACAACAGGAGGACAAGAGAAAAAAGCAGGATAGTGGGGCGGGGAGGGGTGATGAGGGGAACAGGAGAACAAAAATAAGATTGGCTAAAAATTACACAATCAGGGGCACTATTTACAATTCCCACCTGCATACTGTTATCAGGGTGCAATTTGCTCTATGCATTATGGAAGAAGTGATTTTTTAGTAGAAATTTGCAGGACAAGATTTATGGATTTAACTAGGAGTTTTTCTCCCATTCATGAAGAGTTGGGATGTGAGTGGGTGAGGGAGAAGCAAGTGCTCTAGGCTGATACCACTGGTAGAAGGAAGGCAGGAATCAATGGCTCAACAACCTAGTAGGCCTAATAGGTCCAGGCTAAATGCTGAAGGACCTTAAAGAAGATGACCAGGAGTTTGTCTAGGACAACGGGACAGACAAGAGGGTGGAGGGGGGCTTATGTGGTCTGTGCGATAGACAAGAAGAGGTTCCTGACAGCAGGAATGATTGGAATGATTTTAGAGGGGGCATTCATATTTTCAGATATGATGGCTCTATTAAGACATAGAATAAAATTTCTGTGATTTAATTTTTGATACAAGGATGAGCAGAGCTAAGAAAAAGGCTTTGGAATAATGTTGACTCTGGATTAAACACAAGAGAGTACAAAGATTACATCAAGGCTGAAGCTCCATCCTTAACTCATCTGTTTTTTCCTAGAGATTTGACCATCATCAATAGTCACATCTTTTAACTCTCTCTAAGGGTCAATGGACATCTTAGCACTGACTCTATGCTGGGCAATATCCATAAATAAAGTAGGACCAATTATTACACATGGCACAAGGATGTGCCCCGTGGTGGTAGTTCCTTAACATTAATGGGGTAACAGGGAAGGAAAAGCAGGAGACAAGAAGAAATTAATAAACACCATGAGAGAAAGGATGAGGTAAAGAAAGTAGTAAGAAAGGATAAAAACAAATAAATACTCTCCCGTACCCCTTTTTATAAATTCATCTCCCCTAATTATTTTATCATTTGTAGGCATGCTCAAGGCTTCTCAATTGTTGCACAGTGCTTACATACTGTGGTGAATGGCACTGTAGTAATACAGTAAAGATATGAGATTGAAATTTTAGTCACTAAGCAATTAGTCAGAAGCTTATAGAGAGTTAAATATAATCAGCAAATGACTTTTTCCTGCTGAGTATCAAGAAGTGATTTGGTCACATTAAATATTAATGTCTTTTTAATAGTCTTTGCCATGATGACATCAGTAGGTCCTTTTGCTGGCAACAAAAGTCTATCTTTCCAACCCCTCCTCAATAGTGATTTGCATACTTTGTTTTTTGGCTCAGAAAACACCCCAAACCTATCAAACTGATTGCTTGTAAGTGCATTAAAATGTTTCACTCAGATACTTCACATCGTTAATATCTTATGTTTTTTCTAGTCTGGCAATAAACCCATGCAGGAGAAAAGCATTCAGCACTTAAAATAAAAAGTAATTTGAACTGCTGTAATTTGAAGAAAAAGTAGCCACATCATAAAATGCTGATTTTACAATGTTTTATTAATAAAAGTATTTCTTTCACCCCAGTAGATCTTTTAAAGCAAATGTGGAGATATTGTGAGGAACCATCTGTTCTTGGCTTCCCCTGAAGGTCCTGAAGGCATTTCTAATATTGGCCTGGGGATTCCTAGTCTCCATAGCCTTCCCTGTCTTACATCTAGCACATAAATCACCAGCCTACTCTCCTTCTGGGCCTGAAGTACAGAATGGGGTTCCCTTTGTATCTTTCTTTCATTAGCCAGTTTGGTTTGCCTTCTCTCACACAACCCCCATGCCCTACTACCTAGACAGTAAATTTAGCATTGTGAATCAAACCTGCATCATCTGCTTGGCATTGCAAAGGCACTGGAATATCAAATTGCCTAATCTAAAGCTTTATTCATATAATTTGCTATAAGCCATTAATAGATCAGAACATTACTATTAATTCCTTCAGGAAAAGTGATGAAAACATTTTGAAATTAAGATTATTCCTGTTAGATATGGGATATAGATGGTTTATAATATATACCATATAATATAGATGGTTATTTTAGTGTTACGTCCAAAGTCATGTGATCAGTGTGGAACTGGGGAAAAAAAAACGGTGGTACTCTCATAAGTAAGGTTATGTTTTATTCACGAGTATTTTTAGTAAAAGTCATGGACAGGTCACAGGTAGGGTGACCGAGTGTCTGGTTTTTGACCAGAATACCTGGTCAAAAAGGGATCCTGGCAGCTCCGGTCAGCATTGCTGACCAGGCCATTGACTCTCCTCATCGTGGTGCTGCGTGGTGGTGCTGGCAGGCTTCCTGCTAGCCTCCATGCCATACAGCTGCCAGGAAGCAGACAGCAAGTCTCCCCTCCGGCTCCCACACATAAGGGCAGCCAGGTGACTCTGCACACTGCCCATGCCCTAATGCCACCCCCACAGGTCCCATTCGCCGGGAACCATGACCAATGGGAGCTGAGGGGGTGGCGCCTGATAACAGGGCAACACACAGAGCCACCTGGCTGTGCCTCCATGTAGGAGCCAGAGGAGGGTATGACAGGTTCGGTCACAGAGACCCCATTAGGACTGTCACCTGATATGCTGAATTTGCCTCTGAGCCCATTTTCCCTGCCAGCTTGGGACTCCAGAACCCTGCCTGGTTGAGCCAGACACGCTAGCCAGCTGCAAACACAGATCCAGGTCTGAACCACGTCCCCCAAAGCTGCAGAATTTAACCAAAAACTGCTCAGCAGGTCACCTATCTCCAGCTCCCAGACACCCAGTTCTCAATGGGATTCAAATCCCAAATAAATCCGTTTTACTCTGTATAAAGCTTATTCAGGGTACACTCAAATTGTCCGCCCTCTATAACATTGATAGAGAGATATGCACAGCTGTTTGCTCCCCCAGGTATTAATCACTTACTCTGGGTTAATTAATAAACAAAAAATGATTTTATTAAGTATAAAAAGTAGGATTTAAGTGGTTTCCAGTAATAACAGACAAAACAAAGTAAGTTACGAAGCAAAATAAAACAAAACATGCAAGTCTAAGCCTAATACATTAAGAAACTCATTACAGATAATCACACCCTCAGAGATGTTCCATTTTACAGACTAGACCTCTTCCTAGTCTGGGCCTAATCCTTTCCCCTGGTGCAATCCTTGTTAGTTACAGCTCAGGTGGTAACTCGGGGATTTCTCATGACTGGCAGCCCCCTTTGTTCTGTTCCCCCCCTTTTATAGCTTTGGCACAAGGCGGGAATCCTTTGTCGCTTTGGGTCCCCACCCCTCCTTCTAAATGGAAAAGCACCACGTTTAAGATGGCTTCCAGTTCAGATCACATGTCACTGTAAGACTTCATTACCCACTCACTGTAAGTAAGCCATTTACAACCGGTTGTCCTAGTTGATGGGAGTCGTCAAGATTCCAAACCACCATTAATGGCCCACACTTTGCATAATTACAATAGGACCTCAGAGTTATAGTTCATATTTCTAGTTTTAGATACAAGAATGATACATTCATACAAATAGGATGGCCACACTTAGTAGATTATAATCTTTGTAATGATACCTTACAAGAGACCTTTTGCATAAAGCATGTTCCAGTTACATCATATTCATACTTATAAACATATTTTATAAAACATATGGAGTGCAACATCACAGGGGGACATGCTGCTGCTTCCGGGACCACCTGAGCCTGAACCCCTCGCTCGTCCTGTGCCCCAACCCCCTGGCCCATCCCTGATCCCCCCGCCACCCTCCAAAGCCCTCAGTCCCAGCCCGGAGCACCCTCCTACAGTTCAAACCCCTCAGCCCAAGCCCGGAGCATTCTCCTGGTCCCCAAACGCCTCATCCCCAGCCCCACCCCAGGGCCCGCATCCTCAGCCAGAGCCCTCCCACTCCCCGCACTCCAACCCCCTGCCCCAGATTGGAGGCCCCTCCTGTTACCCAAATTCCTTGGTCCCAGCCCGGAGCACTCTCCTGCACCCCAAATCTTTCATGCCAGGCTTCTCCCCAGAGCCTGCACCCCCCAGCCAGAGCCCTCACACCCCCCTGTACCCCAAACCCCTGCCCCAGCCCAGAGCCCCCTCCCGCACTCCAACCCTTCGGTCCCACCCCGGAGCACCATCCTGCTCCCCAAATCTCTCATCCCCAGACACACGTCAGAGCCCACACCCCCAGTTCAGAGCCCCTCCCATACTCCACCCCCTAGCTCTGAACTCCCTCCTGCACCCCAAACCTGTCATCCCTGGCCCCACCCCAGGGCCCGCACCCCCAGCGGGAGCCCTCACCGCCTCCCGCACTGGAGCCCAGTGAAAATGAGCGAGTGAGTGAGGGTGGGGAGAGAAAGTGAAAGAGGAAGGGGGGATGGAGTGAACAGGGGGTGGGACCTCAGAGAAGGGGCAGGGCATGGGCGGGGACCTTGGAGGAGGGGCAGGGCAAGGGTGTTTGGTTTTGTGCAAGTAGAAAGTTGGCAACCCTAGTCATGGGCAGTAAACAAAAATTCATGGCCTGTGACCTGTCCATGACTTTTACTATATAGCCCTGAGTAAAACCCGGGGGGAGGGGAAGAACGGTGGCTCAGGGGGGCATCCCAGGGGGATGTCGCGGGTGTGGCCTAGGGGGACGCCGCAGGTATCTAGGGGGGAGGGGCGGCCCGGAGTGCTCGGTACACATTGTAAGGAGAGTGATCACTTTAGATAAGCTATTACCAACAGGAGAGTGGGTTGGGGGGGCGGGGGGGACCTGGATTTATGCTGGAAATGGCCCAACTTGATTATCATACACATTGTAAGGAGAGTGATCACTTCAGATAAGCTATTACCAGCAGGAGAGTGGGGTGGGGGGAGAGAAAACCTTTTGTAGTGGTAAACACGCATTTTTTCATGGTTTGTATGTATAAGAACATCTTCTGTATTTTCCACATTATGCATCCGATGAAGTGAGCTGTAGCTCATGAAAGCTTATGCTCAAATAAATTGGTTAGTCTCTAAGGTGCCACAAGTACTCCTTTTCTTTCTTCAAATATTGGTATCTCTTATATACATTTGCTCCTCTATACTGGCTGAATTTAGTGCTGCTGTATCCGTTACAATTTTAATAATAAATTCATTTTCCCCCAGACGCTTCAAATTTTATTTAAAGATTTCTCTGCACTGAAACTTAGCAGCGAGACTCAAAGCCAGAATAAAATATTTCTAATTATTTTTGAAAAACAGCTATTAACTAGCTCTTGTGAAATGAGAAATATGTATGTAATACAGGATATCTTTTTCAGATTATTTTAGGGATTTTGTAATGTAAACCCACACCAATTTGGCAGATGTTAAATTGGACTAGTGAAAAGCATATCTTTTTAAAGAATCAATATTTGTAAATGCATCATATGACTATACATTTCAAATTATTCTGTAATAGATCTTAACTGAATACACATGCAACATTATACCCCTATATAGCATGAAAAGAAATTTTGCATGGATGATTTTTGGTTACCATAGTCTACATAAGATTTTTGTACAAAATACCTTTAGTTTTCTTTGAGGTACAGCATCCCAGTCTATAGACCTGAACCACCGATGCCTTTTCACATCATCTGCTCCATTCTTTAATAAAACCAAAAAACAAACAAAAGATAAGATAATGTATACGCAATAAAACCTTAACCTATGTATTTCATTACAGCTGTTCTCCTGCCCCCCTCAAGTTCAAACTTTATATTAAAAAAAGTCACAGAAGTCCAGAGGTCATCCCTAACCCTATAATATGAAGTGAGAGAGAGAGAAATATGAAAAACATTTCAAAGCTTTCATAAGTGCATTAAATAACCAGTGAGCATAAAAAATTAGATACTACACAAATTCACTCTCATTTATAACATAAGCTTCTATTTTATTTCTGAAAAGCTTTTAACCCTAGTTATACACCTTGGACAAGATTTCTCAGTGGCATGAAGGGCCAGTGCAAAGCCCTCTGGACCACATAAGCCCCCACCTTGGTCTGCAAAGGACAGTGGTGAGAAATAGATGGAGTGGTATCTGTACCCACAATAAAGGGTCCTGGCCTGGCTCTACATAGAGTATTAAGGTAGTCCAGAGAAGGGATGAGGGGATCTGCATTGACACAGATCCAGTGACACCCACGATCTCATACATGTGGTTCAAGGACATGGGAGAGTGTGGAGCATCCCGACACCCAGGTTTTGGTTGAGTGCGTATATTCTCTCCAATATCCTCTCCCACCTGGCACTTTACCACTTGTGAAAGGCTAACAGAGAAAAGTGAAGTAATGCTGCTGAAAAACCCCCACAAAACAGGATGGATAAAAATCAATCAGATTTTTTTTTATTTAAATCTGATTTTTTGATAAAATGCTTTTTGAAGAAAAAAACCCACCTAAAAATAGTTGTAATTAAGATACCTTTGAGCTATAATGTATCTCATCACGGAATAGGGATTATAAATTCTAATTCTAGTATGAGACAATTTATTCATGTAATGTTTAAGAAAAGTTTTGTAAATGAGTTCCAATAGTTCATGGATTAGGGAACCAATCTTATGGGGTTCAAGGGGCTTCTGTATAGAAAGATTAAGCTAAATAATCTACCTCCCCAATGTGACTCAGTGCTCAGTCTACAAGATACCATCAGAGATGCTTAGTTTTGCAGTTCTCAAACTGTGGATTTGTCTCCCCAGAGGTAACATGCTTGTTAACAGCAAAAATGTTTTAAAATAAATAAGTATATAGAGGTGAGAAATAAGACCTCGACTCTAGTGTCCCTCTGCAAATTTGTGTACACAGAGTCAATCCCTTACCTCTCTCTAAAAGTGCAAAGTTTCAAAAAGTTCAATGAAAAGATGATTGTTGGGGACAGAATAGATCTGGACAAGGAGAAGAAGTCTGGAGATAAATGTGCGAAGCAAGGGACATATGCTTGTTTTGTTAAAATATTATATGTTTGCTGTTGAAGAAAAAAATCCAGAATACTTAATGTTGTTGTTTTAGTTAAATAAAACAATTTAAATGTCTGTCTGGTGATGTTCTCCTCCTAATACAGCATGGCAAGAAAATCCTCCAAATATTAATGATTAACCTGTTGAATTGGAGATAGTTCACCTCCCAATGACTTCATAAATATCTGCTTCAATTACCTTTGGTAAATGAAATAATCAAACAATCATTAGTTTTCTGATATAGCTGTAAAATTAATCTGAAAAGTCTTCAAAATAAATCACTATTTAAAAAGGTATAGTGTGTACCTTCTAAAAATGAAACCTACATCTGAGTTGTGAAGAATATGTATTAAGCTTATAACAACCAACAAGAATGCACTTTTATGTAGAAAACCATGATTAAATTGAGTCTTCCTGAGTAGTGATTTAAATCATAATTTACATCAATTTGATTTAAATAAAATCCACCCTGAAAAAAATCATTAAGAAACAAACATTAAGAACTTTGAAAATATTTTTTTCAGATATACGGTAAAGAGATAGCTATGCAAATTATTTTAATGAGGGATATGTACTTCACCAATCAGCAACCCTCACATTCTGGCCTGCTAACCCACTGGTGGTCTAATGATCTGATAGTCTATGGAGAGCTGTCTGGTGACAGATGGTGAGTGCCAGCCCTCATTTCCAGTTGCTAAACTGCAATAACAGCAGCTAAAAACACATTAAATACTGTCCTAATACGACTTTTTCCTATAGGCAATTGCAACATGTGTTTTGTGACTGTGACCTGAAGGGGATATAATCCACAAGAAAATTATTCTAATAAATGCCTCACTATGGAAAAGTCAAAATCTAATTGCAGTGGGCATTAGTCTTCTTTATATTAGCACCTTGAGTTTCATGTATCTATGGCAATTTCATTAGAGAGAAGAAAGAAAATAAATCTGTTAGCATATACCAAGACAGAATTGTAGAAGACAAGACAACAGGCTCACTAATGTGCAAGAATACTAAATGAATATTTAAAAGTGCTGATTTTTCACTTTTTGTCTTAAAGTTCTTTAAGCTTTACACAGGAAGATGAGTTATTAGCAGAGCACAACCCTTGACATTTTTCTGGTTTTAGGTTTTGTCTCTAACCATTTTCCTTTAACAACAGTTTGCCCTAAACACTGCAAAAGAAACACACACACACACATGCCCACACACCATTTTCAGGATAATGGTGAAATTAGTCCTAAATTAATTAAAAATACAGAAGTAGAAAATAATCCTCAAGTCAGGCATTTCTTGCAAGCTAGGATTTGGGGGAACCATAAGAATCCACTCAACCGTACATGGAATCAAACCAGTGTGGGAGTGGCCCATATCTTGGATGAGAGATCATTGTCAGGTGAAAGCTCATCATTCTCCAAATTTCGTATTTTTTCTAAACTACATGGAAGAATCTCTTTGCTTGGTTCCTAACTGCACCAGAATTTGGAGACCACAAGACCTCACACACTGTTGGTCTAAATTTCAATCCGTTTATCTAAACTTCTTCCAAGAATTACCCACCACTAGCAGGTTGCTTCTTTGACACTGCTGACCTTATACCAGTGACAACCTTTCCCAACTACTGTACCCCTTTCCAGAGTCTGATTTGTCTTGTGTACCCCCAAGTTTCACCTCACTTAAAAAATCAGACATAAAATACAGTGTCACAGCACACTATTACTGAAAAATTGCTTACTTTCTCATTTTTACCGTATGATTATAAATCAATTGGAATATAAATATTGTACTTAAATTTCAGTGTATAATATATACAGCAGTATAAACAAATCATTGTCTATAAAATTTTAGTTCGTACTGACTTTGTTAGTGCTTTTTACATAGCCTGTTGTAAAACTAGGCAAATAACTAGATGAGTTGACATATCCCCTGGAAGACCTCTACGTACCCCCAATGGTACACGGACCCCTGGTTGAGAACCGCTACCTTATACCACTATCCAAACAATTCAAGCTGAAAGTGCATTTCCAAGACAAATATTCAAACATCAAAAGGAGCAAGTTATCCAGCCACAATTACACTGGGCAGTCGTAACAAGCTTCATGTTTTCTCCAGTGAAAACCTTGTTGAACCCATGAGGTCCCTTCCCATTGGACCGTTAACATCTAATATTGCATCTAATCACAGGAACTGGGGGCTAGAGATCTGAGGAGGTACTTTGATTCCTGAGAAAGAAGGCTGGGGACCTGTGGTAGGAGGGATCTGCAAATCAGATCCATCTTGGCCACAGAGGAGGCATAAGAATAGACCCAAGTCTGTCTCTTTTTTGGGGGGAGTTCAGGGGAGGATATATACAGCTGCATGAGACCTGTGGCCATAGGACTGAAAAGCATCTTGAGAAAAGTCAGATGTATTAAGTAGCTGGTGCAAAGCCTTCAAGGTACATCATAGATGTAAAGCCTTCGGTACAAGATGAGGGTTAAAAAAAATCCGTGGTGTTCATTAGAGAAGTAAAGATATCCATGGTTGGAAGTTGCATTTGGATATCAGAAAAAACATCAGATTCCATGCTCTGTGGAGTACCACGTTGTATGTCTGGAAGAGACTGACCTGCCTTACCTTTCTCAGAACTGAAGAGCTATGTAGCTTGAAAGCTTTCCTCTTTCGCTAAAAGAAGTTGGTCCAGAAAAATACATTACCTCACCCTCCTTGTCTCGCTAATATCCTGGGACCAACACAGTTACAACAACACTGCAATTAACACCCCAGCTAAGGCAAACAGGGTCTTTCCAACAGCTCTTGCCTTTAGGTGAGAGCACTCCCCGATCTCTTCTGTTCTCCACAGGGACTTCAACAAATCAGACAATTATTGTCACAACATACTTCATATCAGACAGAGATATCTCTCTAATGATAACTGAACACTGAGCCCATGACATGAAGGAGACCGGGGCGGGGGAGGGGGGGGGGGAGGGAAGGGTAAGAGGGAGAGCGGAAAAAGGAGAGGATAATTATCAGTGACGTTCCAGGTTTGATCAGCTCCAATGTGCATGAAAAGCAGCTAGGGGCTCTGTAACAGAAAAGGAGCTCAGGAATTCACCTCAAGGAAAAATAATACAAGAAAGTGAAAGTAACGATGAGCCTGAAACAACTGAACTGATTACTTACACCTTTACTTAGGCTCTCCCGAGGTCAGTTGAGAAATAGATTAATGAAGCTCTGAATGTGATCAGCGAGCACTTGACTCAGTTAACAGTTAGTTCTAGGTTCTGAAACAAGTCTAAAATCCACTAGCTGCATAATAGTATCGTGAAGGAAAATTTAATGAACTAAACAGTTGTAAACGTAAGGAATGACTGATCTCCTGGTTCCAGAGGGGGCTGGGATTTGCCCTCTTTGTATTTATTTATTTATTTAAAAAAACAACAACACTGAAATATATTGAAGAGGTCTCAAAAGAATTGCTAATCTGAGGAAATATCGTTTACTCCTAGGCCAAAGTTTAGAACTTAGCCTTCTCTTTTGAGATATGAGAGCACAGAGAATTAACAATTTTGGGTAACGGCAGAAACTACTGAAAATCTCTGGAGTAACCTCTAGTGACAATGGACCTTACTCATGATCTGATGTGGTGTATCTCCACTGCTGCAGAAACTCAGACGTGGTCTCTGATTTGGATGAGTCCTTGAGGTTGATGATAGTCAGACTAACTCTCTATATAAGCAAGTCTATGTGAGGAGTCCTCTGCCCTGGCAGAACTGAAAAGTCGCTTCCCTCTGGTTTACAGAATGAAGGGTATCAGCAAAGTTAGGTCTGATTCAGAAATAAGCCTGTGGTGTAGGAGTATTTTCACCCTCTTTTGTGGGGGGAAGTCTTTAAAAGCTTGGTCGAGAAGGTGAATGGAGCATCTGTAGGGCTTATATTCCCTCATGGAAAATGAAAAAAAAAAAAACACCTAAGTAACTTTCTTCATGGTTCACAACAATCTTGTTGGTAGACTTGTCTGTCTCCTTAGAATGGTGTACGACACATCAGGTGTTCTGTCTGGTAATCCATTTTTCAGGTGTGGAACAAGGGAAGTCTCCTGGTTACTGTATTATTTGCTATTGAGCTCAAAGAGAATCAAACTGAATAAAGGGTGACACAATGAAGACTGGTTATACAAAGCTGATATGCATTTGTCCTTGGGAAGCAGTTCCTTAAGTCCACTGCATCAGGAAGGATTAATTCATTTGAAGATCATAACCAAATTGAATGTAGCTGTAGGGACAGACACATCTGTTTATCAGCTTTTTCATCCCTTGGCTACCCAACTGGCACTCCTGCCAGCCACTTTTGTCCTCCAAACCTATCATGGGCTCAGACAGAGTCCAGCATCTACCTACGTTTTGTTCCCCAACCTATAGAAGGAAGCTGCTCACTGGACAAAGCAGAAATAATAAGAACATCTTGTTCTGCTTACTTTGGTCACATCTTTAAGTCAGAATGGAAAGAATTAAAGATACCACCAAAGATGAGCAGACAAACTGCCTGCAATGCTGGGGTGATCAAGGACAGATGGACAAGAATGTAGTAAGACAGACAAAAAACTGATTCAAACTGGACAATGGTGGTAGGAAGAAGCAAAACTGAAGAGAAGGGACAGCATGTGCGTAAATTGAGAAGCGGGAGAACATAAGAACAGCCATACTGGCTTAGACCAATGGTCCATATAGCTCAGTATCCTGTCTTCTGACAGTGGTCAGTGCCAGATAACACATAGGGAATGAACAGAACAGGGCAATTATCAAGGGATCCATCCGTTGTCGTCTGGTCCCAACTTCTGGTAGTTAGAGGTGTAGGGACACCCAGAGCATGGAGTTCCGTCCCTGACCACCTTCGCTAATAGCCATTGATGGATCTATAGTCCATGAACTTACATAATACTTTTTTTAATTCTATTTTTACCTTCACAACATAAGAACGGCCATACTGGGTCAGACCAAAGCTCCTTCTAGGCCTGTAGTCTGTCTTCCAACAGTGGCCAATGCCAGGTGCCCCAGAGGGAATGAACAGAACTGGTAACATCAAGTGATCCATCCAGTTGTCCATTCCCAGCTTTTGGCAAACAGAGGCTAGGAAAACTATCCCTGTTCATTATGGCTAATAGCCATTGATGGATCTATTCTCCATGAACTTATCTAGTTCTTTTTTGAACCCCGTTATAGACTTGGCCTTCACAACATTCTCTGGCAAGGAGTTCCACAGGTTGACTGTGCGTTGTGTGAAAAAATACTTCCTTTAGTTTGTTCTAAACATGCTGCCTATTAATTTCATTTGGTGACCCTCAGTTCTTGTGTTATGAGGAGTAAATAACACTTCCTTATTTACTTTCTCCACACCCGTCATGATTTTATATCATATCATGATATTATATCATGATTTTATATCATATCATGATATTATATCATGATTTTATATCATATCATGATATTATATCATGATTTTATATCATATTCCCCCGTAGTCATCTCTTTTCCAAGCTGAAAAGTCCCAGTTTTATTAATCTCTCCTCATATAGCAGCCACTCCATACCCCTAATAATTTTTGTTGCCCTTTCCTGAACCTTTTCCAATTCCAATATATCTTTTTTGAGATAGGGAGACAACATTTGCACGCAATTTTCAAGATGTGGGCATACCATGGATTTATATAGAGGCAATATATTTTCTATCCCTTTCTTAATGATTCCCAATATTCTATTTGCTTTTTTGACTGCTGCTGCGCATTGAGTGAATGTTTTCAGAGAACTATCCATAATGATGCCAAGATCTCTTTCTTGAGTGATAACAGCCAATTTAGAACCCATCATTTTATACATACAGCTTGGAAAATATAATCCCATGTGCATTACTCTGCATTTATCAACATTGAATTTCATCTGCCATTTTGTTGCCCAGTCACCCACTTTTGAGAGATCCTTTTGTAGCTCTTTGCAGTCTGCCTCGGACTTAACTATCTTGAGCAATTTTGTATCATCTGCAAATTTTGCCATCTCACCATTTACCCTTTTTTTTCCAGATCATTTATGAATATGTTGAATAGGCCTGGTCCCAGTACAGACCCCTGGGGGACACCACTATTTACCTCTCTCCATGCTGAAAATTGACCATTTATTCCTACCCTTTGTTTCCTATCTTTTAACCAGTTAACAATCCATGAGAGGACCTTCCTTCTTATCCCATGACAGCTTACTTTGCTTAAGACCCTTTGGCGAGGGACCTTATCAAAGGCTTTCTGAAAAATCTAAGTCCACTCTATCCACTGGATCCCCCTTGTCCACATCCTTGTTGAACCCCTCAAAGAATTCTAGTAGATTGGTGAGGAATGTTTTCCCTTTAGAAAATCCATGTTGACTCTTCCCCAACAAATTATGTTCATCTATGTGTCTGACTATTTTGTTCTTTACTATAGTTGCAACCGGTTTTCCCGGTACTGAAGTCAGGGCCTGTAATTGCCGGGGTCAGCTCTGGAGCCCTTTTTAAAAATTGGTGTCATATTAGCTATCCTCCAGTCATTTGGTACATAAGCTGATTTAAATGGTAGGTTACAGACAACAGTTAGTAGTTCTTACATTTCACATTTGAGTTCCTTCAGAACTCTTGGGTGAATACCATCTGGTCCTGGTGACTTATTACTGTTTAGTTTATCAATTTGTTCCAAAACCTCCTCTAGTCACACCTCAATCTGGGACAGTTCCTCAGATTTGTCACCTAAAAAGAATGGCTCAGGTTTGGGAATCTCCCTCACATCCTCAGCCATGAAGACCGATGCAAAGAATTTATTTAGTTTCTTTGCAATAGCCTTATCGTCCTTGAGTGCTCCTTTAGCATCTCAATCATCCAGTGGCTACACTGGTTGTTCAGCAGGATTCCTGCTTCTTACGTACTTAAATTTAAAAAAAAAAAAATTTTTTTTTTGCTATTACTTTGAGTCTTTGGGTCACTGTTCTTCGAATTCTTTTTTGGCCTTCCTAATTATATTTTTACATTTCATATGTCAGAGTTTATGCTCCTTTCTATTTTCCTCACTAGGATTTAACTTCCACTTTTTAAAGGATGCCTTTTTCCCCCCTCAATGCTTTTTTTCACTTTTGTTGTTTAGCCAGGGTAGCACTTTTTTGGTGGTCTAGCATTCCCTTGCAATGAGCTCCAAGGGTGAATCATGCATTGTGTGAAGAAGTACTTCCTTTTGTTTGTTTTAAACCTGCTGTCTAATAATTGAGTTACCCCTCGTTCTTGTGTTATGTGAAGGGGTAAATAACAAAGTATTCACTTTCTCTACACCATTCATGATTTTACAGACCTCTTTATATCCCTCCTTAGTCATCTTTTTTCCAAGATGATGAGTCCCAATCTTTTTAATTTCTCCTTGCATAGAAACTGTTCCATATCCCTAATCACTTTTGTTGCCCTTCTCTATACCTTTTCCAATTCGAATATATTTTTTGAGATCAGGGGACAAGAACTGCATGCAGTATTCAAGGTGTGCACATACCATGGATTTATACAGTATCATTATGATATTTTCTGTATTATCTATCCCCTTCCTAACAATTCCTAACATTGTTCGCTTTTTTGACTACTGCTGCACATTGAGCAGATGTTTTCAGAGAACTATCCATGATTCCTCCAAGATCTTTCTTGAGCGGTAACTAATTTAGACCTCACCATTTTGTATGTATAGTTGGGATTTTTTTTTCCATTGTGTAGTACATTCTGAAAAGTCAATGTTTACCCCCTCGTCAAAATCATTTCTGAATATGTTGAACAAACAGGTTCCATACTGATCCTTCTGGGACCACGCTATTTACCTCTTTCCACTGTGAAAACTGATAATTTATTCCTACCCTTTGGTTTCCTATCTTTTAACCAGTTAGTGATCTATGAAAGAACCTTCCCTATTCTTCCACAACTTCTCACTATATTAACTGATCATCCTTGTCCACGTGCTTGTTGACACCCTCAAAGAATCTAGTAGACCAATGAGGTATGAGTTCCCTTTACAAAAGCTGTGTTGACTCTTCCCCAATATATTGTGTTCATCTATGTGTCTGAGTGGTTGAAACTATTTGTCTAGTACTGAAGTTAGGCTAACCAGCCTTTAATTGCCAGGGTCACCTCTGGAGCCTCTTGGGGGAAAAAAAAATCACTGTTACATTATCTATCCTCTGGTCATCTGGTACAGAGGCAGATTTAAACAGTAGGTTACATACCACAGTTCAGAGTGGCAGCCGTGTTAGTCTGTATCCGCAAAAAGTGATGAAGTGAGCTGTAGCTCACGAAAGCTTATGCTCAAATAAATTTGTTAGTCTCTAAGGTGCCACAAGTACTCCTTTTCTTTATACCACAGTTAGCAGTTCTACAGTTTCATAGTTAAGTTCCTTCAGAACTCTTGGGTGAATATCTGGTCCTCATGACTTATTTCTCTTTAATTTATCAAATTGCTCCAAAACCTCATCTACTGATACCTCAATCTGGGACTGTTCCTCATATCTGTCACCTAGAAAGAATGACTCGGGTGTGGGAATCTCCCTCGCATCCTCTTCTTTGCAATGGCCTTGTCTTCCTTGAGTGCTCCTTTAGTAATTTGTTCATCCAGCGGCCCACTGATTGTTTGGCAGGCTTCCTGCTTCTGATGTACTTAGATTTTTTTTTTTAATTTTGTTTTGCACTTCTGTGTTTTTTTGCTAGTTGCTCTTCAATTTCTTTTTTAGTCTGCCAAAAGGAGACAAAACTAACATCTTCCAGCGCTTAACTCTCCCTATGAACACCAGTCTTCCAGTCTCTGTAGCTTGAATTTGACACATCTGTAATGGAAACTGGTTGGTGTAAATCCCCGAGACCTGATACTGCAATAACCATTTCTGAAAAGTGAAGCTACAGAATTTTGCAGTTTTATGTAAGGAGCATTAGTGAGGTTTCCAGCATACTATGCAAAAAACCGGAACATTTCCCTTTCCCCAGTTACTACAGCAATTCTACCAGGCTGGATCTTCACTGCTAGCCCTGAGAAACTGTGGTAACCTTATACTATATCCAAAGCTTCTCAATTTCACAATGCAGTACTGTTCAAACTGTAACTTGTGACATTTATGAAAATGAACTGAACTTCAGATGTACTTTATATCCTAATAAAGAAAATGATTGTAATTGTCTTGCCCAGGACTGATTTTACTTGGCCCAATCTCAGTACCACTCACATGCTCATTCCCAGCAATGGCTAAAGCAGAGATTTAGTGCTGACAGCAACAAACTGTCAGTTTTAAGTGTCTGGCCTTATAAATGTATACAATTTTAAATCAATTAAGCTAGAATTATAATAGACCATTGCATCTGCAGTTTCAAACCTTCATACTTTCTCCATCACAGATAAATTATATTTAAATGCAAATATATGGCATTATTTCTTACACCTACACATTGGCACCAAAGAGATTTCTAGCCTACTTTATATCCTGGACATGAAAACTCAGCCTATAAATATATAGTACTTGATGGACTGAACAGTTGTCTTCATTCCTCCCTGAAGGCTAAAAGGAATGTAATGTTCCAAAATGTTTTTAGCTCTAACTTCTTCCATCTTTTGCTATTAAAACAAAATCTTATTTGAGGTTTTCAAGACATCTTATATTGGACATGCTTACTTTCCTAAGTATTACCTTCCACTGGGTCATTCCCACTGCCACCCTCAGTTCAAGTGTTCTATCAGATCAGTCCCTTGGGTCTCTATAGATGTCCTGATTTATTTCTATGTACTCTATGTACCTGATTTGTTTCTTTTACTTGCAGATATGTCTCTATTTTTAGAGCATATACACCATATAACTTGCTTAATTTATCACACTGCTAAATAATTTCCTTCTTGGGAAATACGGTGCCAAACAAGGTTTGAACTATTGTTAACTTACAAGGACTTCTTCAGTTTTGAAGCCCTAGGATACTGCTCTTTATTATTCTTACTTGATGTCATGCTAGGCCTCTGTGGTCTTTTACGCTAAAAGATTGTGCTGTGCATAAAAGGCAATACGTACCATGTACAACAGTGTTGTTTTGTTAATGCACTTGCACAGATGTCCATGGTTTCCCATCAACAGTTGGAAACCAGATAGTCAATTTTCTAATGTAGACTGGAGACTTCTGATTTAGAAAATAATTGCTCTTAAAATGACCTTTTAAAATGTTTTTAGAGCTGTGTTTCTCAAGCTTTTAATGTATGTTATATTCTAGATACACAAAATTATTACTCTTTCCTGTAAATAGACTTATTACAGATTAACTCTTTTGGTTGTGTGTACAAAAACAGAAGTGTCACTTTCTCTCTTTAGAATAGTAGTTTGTTTTTACACAGATTTCATTTTCTTTTTAAGTAAATATCATGAGCAATAAGTATGGGGAAAAAACCCAGCTTCTCTCTATCTTGAAGCTGATCCAGCAAAACATGGATCTATATGCTTAACTTTAATCTTCTGAGTAATCCCACAAATGTGGATTTGGGATTGGTACTGATATTACTGGTACTGTGAGCTGATAAAGTTATTTAAATGGGACTATTCACATGTAAGAAGTTAAGCACAGGGTAAGGATTAGGGTTAGGATCAGAGCCTTTTACAAAAGAAGAGTTATTTATCCTAGAGTAATTGTGGTTCTTTGAGATGTTCTAGTCAGTGTGGATTCCACTGTAGGTGACTGATAACTAGCATCCTCCCTGGACAACGACAGTGAGGAATTGCAGCTGGATTAATCAACTGACGATTGAAATCCTGCTGTCCTGACCTTGGCATCAGATCTATCTGGCACATCAACTGCATAAAATCTGACAAGTGTCTGTGGGTTTGTTCCACATTGGTACTTTGCAAATCTTAGATAGGAGCACATTTCTGAAGCAGGACAAAGATAGTGCCCGTGTCCTACTAGAGTATGCTTTGATGTTCAGAAGAGGCAATATGAAGAAGATGGGTGGAAGACTGTTTCCTTTTGAAAAAAGGGATCCATATCCATGAGATTTAGAATAGTAGAAAAATGGCAACAAAGGACATTTTATTGGAGGGATACTATATGTCTGAATGAAACTTGCTGCTAGTTACCTGTGTGGGCAGCTGACAGTACATATTTAAATCTACAGGAATTTCTAGGATGCTCACATCTCAATATATGATTTTTATTCCACTTAAACACAAAACAGGATATGAAGTTATTAGGATCACACCTTGATGTTATTTTCTATTCTTGTTCTATATTTAGAGGGTACTCTGTACAACGTGTACACACCCACCCACCCACACACCCCTTCTTCTGAAAAGCTGCACATTCACCTCTTTATGGACATGGTATTACATTCATTCCACAACAGATTGGTGACAAGCAGGGGGACCTAAGATCTCCTGCTTGTGAATTATCACTGTAACAAGAATGCTGACACCATTTCCTTTGGCTGTGGGGGAGCCACAACATTACGGGAGAATCAATTTAAACTGGGGGGGAGGGGACACACTTTCTAAATGAAGCCAATTTAGTATTGGGTACCTTTGCCTCCAAAGAAAACATTTTTTTAACTTGTAGTAGTAATTTTCCAAATTTTAGTAACATTAAAACAAAATAACTTGAAAATATTTTAACGCTCAGTCATTTGTACGCTTACACATACAGTTACAGGATGAGGTTGTTCCCTTCAGGGGGAAAAAAATCATTAAAACCGTCCAAGGAAATAGAACCGCAGAGGAAAGGAGTGCATCTGGACAAAGTGCCAGATGACAGCCCATTGCAGTAGATCACCCCATCACATACATACACACACCCCCTCTCCTTCCTCACTACTATTTTCTCTTTTGCTTACATTGAACTGAAAGTATGGTGCAATTATATATTCAACACTAGTAACAGCAATCAAGTGTAACAGAGGTACTTTTGTAAAGTTTAGGACAAAAATCAACTACAGCATTCATCGAACTAGTACAAGAATGAAAAAATTCAGAACACAAAAATGTAATATTTTTCATATACTAATTTAGATGTTCAGTCCTAAGTAACAGAACAGAAGCACAAGTGGACCTCAAAATTCATGTGTACATTTTTTAACATATTTAACACTAACCTTCATATTTCCCAATCGTCTTGTCCTGTCAACCACTAGAAGCTTCTTAATAAGGTCCCTGTAACAGAGGAAAAAAATGTCATTGTTTTATTTCATTAGGATATGCATAGTACAGACCACTGGAAGCACTTTTATTTTACCAGCATAAACATTTTGTGCATTTTAACAATTCACGTTTTCCATATTTCAGAACATTTTACATTCAAACAGTTCAAGGCTGGTATGAAAACAGGTAACCGGTCTCAGAAGAACACAGGGGAACAGAGGTGGGCAAACTATGGCCCGCAGGGCACATCCTGCCCACGGGACCCTCCTGTCCGGCCCCTGAGCTCCTGGCCTGTGAGGCTAGCCCCTAGCCCCTCCTCCCCCACAGACTCAGCTCACTGCGCCACCGGCACAATGCTCTGGGGGGCAGTGCAGCTGCAGAGCTGTGGCCTGACCCGGTGCTCTGTGCTGCACGGTGGCGTGGCTGGCTCCAGCCGGGCAGCATGTCTGCCTGTCCTGGTGCTCTGGGTGATGCGGCTGTAGCGCAGCCAGCCACCAGTGCTCCAGGCAGCACGGTAAGGGGGCAGGGAGCAGGAGGGATTGGATAGAGGGTAGGGGAGTTTGCGGTGGTGGTCAGAGGTGTGGATAGGGGTCAGGGTGGTCAGAGGATGGGGAACAGGAGGGTTGAATGGGGGCAGGAGTTCCAGGGGGGGAGTCAGGAATGAGGGGGCGGTTGGATGGGGCAGGAGTCCTGGGGGGCCCATCAGGGGGAGTCAGATAGGGGGTGGGGGCCGGTCCATGCCTGGCTGTTTGGGGAGGCACAGCCTCCCCTAACTGGCCCTTCATACAATTTCGGAAGCCTGATGTGGCCCTCAAGCCAAAAAGTTTGCCCGCCCCTGCTATAGAGTGTAGTTTCTTAAGACAAGATTTGGGATACAAGTTCCTTGCACTCCTGAAGTGTCTAACCTTCCTTTGCATGTTGTTAGGCATTCCAAATCTTAAGTCAAAACTGAACTTCCTCCAGAAGTTTCTCATGGTTTCAGACTAGACCTTATAGCAAATTAAAAAAGATATATAATTTTCAATCGTTAGGTTTCAGCCAATAATATATTGAATTCTACCTCAGTTAAAAATAGAGAAAATGTGGAACAGCAAGTTCTCTATTTAAAATATAGTGGGGACTAGCTCGCATTCATAAGTCCTCCGTAGAAAATGAAATGTATACTTTGAGACCCTAACAATGTTTTATGAGTTTTGTATAAAGCTAAATTAAACTTTTTAAAAGCTGAGACGACGCTTAGAAAATCAAAAGTATTACATAGATACATTTGTAATACTATGTTAACAACAAAATCAAGGATCACATTTTGTTTGGTTATTCTAGTGTAAATCCAGAATAACTCCATTAAGGCCTGGTCTACACAGATCATCTTATGTTGACCTAAGTATGTCAGTGTACACACTACAACCTTGTTGCGCCAATATAAGTGCCCTGCTACACCTACATAACTACTCCACCTCCATGAGAGGCATATGGCTTATGTTGGTGTAGTTAGGGAGATGCAGTGTCTGTGTAAACACTGCATTACTTATGTCTTCTGTTGGCTGTCTTAATTTCACGGGTCCATGCTGGAGCCGTGAAATTGACAAGAAAGCCAGGCATCTAAAGCCCGGCTGCCCCTAGGTATCTGCTCCCAGCCGGGCTGCTGCCTGGAGGTTCCTCTCTTCGTGAGATGAGGAGCCCAGGAGGCTGCCCCCCACTCCCAGCCAGGAGCGGGGTGCCAAGAGCCGGGGGTGGGACGGAGGGAAGCTGTGTTCCCAGCAGGGAGCTGCATGGAGGGCTCAGCACCTCATACTAGAAAAGGATAATAGTCAGGGCATGCAAGTTCAGGAAAGACATTTCACATGTAGGGGATGGGAAGGAATGAAGCACAGAGACTGTTGCAGGAAAGTCAGATAAACTGGCAACAAAGATGACATCAGAGGCAGAGTGAAGAGCGATGTGAAAAAAGACTAGGTTAGAAGTAAGTAGAAAAGGCAGAGAGTAATGCAGGGCCTTACTGGCCGTAACAAGAAATTTGAACTTGAAACAGTGGAAGAGGAGAAGGTGGTGTGACATAGTCAGATCAACAGTCTACAAAAGCAGCTGTTTTCTCTATGGATTATAAGGAATGGTATGGGCATCAAGTGGGACAGATAAAAAGAAGCTGTGGTATGAAATGGTATGGGCATCTGTGGTGACAGATCAAGGCCTTGCCAAGAGTCTTTACTGGCTAGACATTATGGAAATGTTGTGGAGAAAGTTATTTGGGCACAACCTAGATGAGAGAGGGGGAAATGAAGGGCGGTGTCAAAAATGAAAGAATAGGGGTTGAGTTCATAGTAAAAAAAAAAAAAAAGAGTTCAGTTTAAACTGATGGTGAGAAGTCAAGGAGGAGATGTCAAAGAGGTAGGATGAAATACAGAATTGGATAGCGGGAAACAGGTTAGGAGTGAAGTCATAGATTGGTGAGTCAATAGTATAAAGCAGCACTGGATGAGCTCATCCAAAAAGGTGTAAAAGGAAAAAAGTGAGGGGTGAAGAATACCCCTCAAGAAAGACACTACAAAAATACCTTAAGAAGTAAGAGGAGAACCAGGAAAAGACAGTAGTCAAAGGGTATGATACCTAAAGTAGCCTAACTGCTCATTGATGGCCATCTTTCTCGACTTACAATGGAACTTGGAGAAACTTGCCGAGTTCAGCGACTAGAACGTCTTTCATGGCATCAGAAATTTACTGGATGATACAAGTCAGTGATTACTGTGTGACTGAGAAATACAAACAGATGCTGACAGTACCCTAAGTTTAACTGCTTTTCATCATGATGGCCTAGTCATCAATGACAAAAACCAACTTTGTACTGTTCACCTTCTGGCCATGTGCCCAGAAATTACTGCAGACAGTACATGTGGAGATGTATACTCTTTGTTGAGAAAGATTGTATTAAACACAATAGATGAGAAGAAGAAACTACAGGAAACTGGTGGCAAAAGCAGCATTTCGAGGGCAGCCAATGTTCAGAATATGTACAGGTATGGGATACCAGGATCAGTCAGCATACGCACATATAATAAGCTGGAGCATGCTCATGAAATCTGCTGATACAGCTTTAATAATGGTCTTGTGAGAAGCCTTGTGCCTGAAGAGGCATTCACGGGAGATGGGAGAGAGAGAGAGAGAGAGAGATTTAAATTATATTAAGTATGTTTTCACTTTGATTTCAAGACTAAATTTAGTCCAAAATATTTTCCAACAAAGCATTTTAGAATACTGCAAAAAGGTATCCTCCTATGCAGATCCTTTCAAACTATGCTAAAGAGGTAATTAAAAATAAACATGTCAGTGATGAAAGCCAGTATACTTACTTCACATACAAATCCAAATGTCTGGGGAAATCTATTTTGCCAGCAAGAATCTTCTGATATATACCAAATGGGTTGTCATCAAAAAATGGAGGAAACCTATTTGAATAAAACAACCAAAACACAGCTTTCTTTAGCAATCTGCAAAAATGTATAATGGTATTATATTGAAGTAATTTATCTGCTGACCAGTTTGTTAGGTACATAGTTATTCTCTCTGCACCGAAGCACTGCGTACTGAAGTCAGGGTTAACCACACCTGTGTAACCAAATTAAGGTAGCTATTCTCCAAAACATAGAATGTACTGTGCACAGAACGAATTCAGAATATATTAAAAACAAAATACTGAGAACTATTTTTAATATTAAAACAGAAAGATCAGTCACATATAGTGAGGGAAGATTTCCCTTAGAAAGTCTGTGATTTGGCTTCTTCCCTATTCGTGAAATTTGAGAAGCATTCACCAAAACCAGCTCTTCCCTTCTAGTCTGGACACTACTGACTTTCCCTTCACCTTGGCTGCTAATTCTAGAATTAAGCAGCTGTAGTTCCTTACCTTTAAAAGACAATATAAAAATAAGGAGCCAGTTGCCTCTATCTTTTTTTTTTTTTTTGGGGGGGGGGACGGACAACACCCTCTTGCAACAACTAAGAATTTGTATCCTCTCTTGGGCTTCTCTTTCTACAGGCTGACATGTTTGCTCACCAGAAAGGTGACATGTATCACTGTGCCAATATCTCAGTTCAGTAGGTTTAATGAATTGAATTCTGGACTCCATGCACTTCATGGAATTCTGGACATCCACCTTTCTAAAAGTTACCCAGGGGAATATTTTTACCAAAAGAAGCTACTGTGCAGCTACTGCTCTCACAACCACCACCCTTGGCCTCCATACATGGCACGTGAAGTCACTGTTAGCAATGCTTATGACTCAAACTGAAAAGGGTTGCAGCTCCTCCTCTTAACTGGAGTCAAGGCTGCAGGGGGAAAAAAGCCACCACTAATTTTTACTTCACATCGAGTCTTTAGTAGTGTAATGCCTGTGTAGGCTAGGAAGAAGGCTGGTGTTTTTAATGTATTAGCTAAAATGTTTTAAAGAAGTGCTGAATAAAACCTTGTTAAATCCTATCTATATTAGGTTCTAAGACCCTTAAAAGCTAGCTTCCTCCCTACTGTTTTAACACGCTTAGCTCCTTTTTTAAAAAATGTGGTGAACTCTGTATACATTAGGTGCTAATACTTTGCAAACCCTTGCTGGTCTAGACAAGACCTTAGTGCCAGAACAATAAATATTTTCCTCCTGTGTGACTTTTCTTCCTGCAGCCTTGTGTTTTTGTTTTTTTTTAATTTAGTCTCTTGTTCCACAATTACTGTATACCAGGTAGATACTAACTGGACAATTGTTTCAATATACCAGATTCTTCATGAAACAGGCACGGTAACTGGATTAACATTCCTCTTACACTGCAGTTACCAAACCACAGTCACAGGCAACAACCGAGTTCAGAGTGTCCCTAGATGCTGTTTGAGTGTCCAAGAAAAAAACAAACAAAAACAAAACGGCCATACGTTCACCAAAGAAAAGAATAACAACAAATATTTTTGGTAGGAGCAGACAAGGGGATGGAACTTTATTTTTGTTCATAAAGGTAAAAGTAACAATGAACCTTGTTTGGATGATCTCACATGAAATAGCGGAGCTATTCACCCAGGAAAACAGGGGGAGGGATAGCTCAGTGGTTTGAGCACAACCTCTTAAACCCAGGGTTGTGAGCTCAATACTTGAGGGGGCCATTTAGGGATCTGGGGCAAAACTGGGGATTGGTCCTGCTTTGAGCAGGGGGTTGGACTAGATGATCTCCTGAGGTCCCTTCCAACCTTGATATTCTATGAAACTTCAGAACATACAATCATCATGTGTTTTTCTGAAGTCTAAGGCCCAGATTTTTAAAGGTATTTAGTCACGGCTATACTCATTGAGTTAAAACCTAAGTCTCATTTTCAAAAGTGATTTAAGTACTTCAGAGTCCAGATGTCAGTGGGCTTTAGGCTTCAAAGTGCCTAACTGACTTTTAAAAATGTGCCTAAATATCTTTAAAAATCTGGGCCTAAATTCCTATCTCGGACAACTGCAAGAAAGAACAATAGCGAGAGAGGGTATTAAATTTTGGATGTGCTCAATTTATTCCCCCTTATATAGCAGAGAGACTGAATGGATGTCCTGTTGCTTATTTAGGACAGCCTATAGAACTGGGTTGCATCTGTATAATATTTTTCTTCATCCAAAGGATATTAAACTTTAAACTTTCAATTTTGTATTTACTATTAAGATTCAATCCTATTTTTGACTTGGTGCATGCATTACAAATAGGATTGTTAGGTGCCTGAGAAATCTATCAGGAATTGTTAATCCAGATTTATTAATAATGTAAAAGGCAAGTTAAATGAATTTTATGCAAGAAGATTTTTTTGATGGAAGTTACTTCCCTCAAAAACATTTTTTTTTTTTAAATGACTGGATTCTCTCCCAGGGAAAAACCCAGGTGAAACCTTGAGAAATATGATAGACTCATTCATTCCCTAACAATCAATACAAGTTATTACACTGCCACAAATTAAAAATGCAGTTTCTTTCTGCAAAAGTATGCCATTCAAGTCCAATTGTAATTGTTACATAGGACAGATATGGGCTCCCTCAGTTGCTTAGAGAGCTTCTGGAGCGGGAAGCAATGCTGTCATCTGGATTCCATTCAGTAAAATGATGATATTGGAATGCAAGTTTGTGCTTCAAGAGTTGTCTGCTGTTGACAATTGCAGAGACATTTTACAAGCAGTACACTATTGTTGGAGTATACATTTGTTTTCTCTTCCAAGACTTAATTGCTTAACACAGCTTTGACCTTTAACATTAATCTCAGAGAAAAACCAAAATGGCAGCATCTTGGAAAACTGGTCCTATTTATAAACTGCTAAATGCTCAGTTATGGTTATAAAGCACTCCACTGTATTGTGTTCATTTTATAGGATACTACTCTGATCAGACTTTCCACTCATATGCACTAGTGATGTGAATAATCCCTAGGACTAGCAGTGGAGCAGGGATTTTGTTTGTGACTATATATCCACTTTTATTCAACTCCTACATATCAAATACATTCCCAGAGGCAGAGTTCTTCATCCATGCTTGAGACTACTGACATCTCAGAGCTATTGACATGGGGACTATTAAATGCAACCATATTCTGCATAAGAGGAAAATCTGATAGCACCCAAGTGGAACTATTAAAAGAAAACAAAAGAAAGACTAAGCAATATATGATAGGACAGCAACTGTTAAGGTGGTTAGCATGTTCTCCTTGAAAAGCTGGTTAGCCTTTTAAAAAAACTGCAAAACAAAAAAGTTAACATTATAGTTATCTGATGAATGTCCCTAATAAGTTTAAAAGGAGGAGACCGTAAAGTTAAATTGGACCACACCAACTTGAAATTAGTCATTTTAAAAAAAAGATGCAGATACCACACCTGCCCCTGAGTGTCCATCAAATTTGTGATTTTACAAATATCTCCCCCTCTTCATTTTTTTTTTAAAGTTTCTCTCCCCTGTTGCTGTGCTAAAGACTCATACAAACGTAAAAAAATCAGTGAAATTGATGATATAGTTATGAAATGTACAAAATGAAAAAAAAACAACAACTCTATTCTATTTCAGCTACTGTAATCTAGGTGTGACCTGTAACAATAATAGATTTAAATAAATATATCTCCAGATTTTTTATTAATTATTAAAGTTGACCGTGTCCCTTCACAGTGTAGGCCTGACCAGAATTTGAACCCACTGCAGATCACTGTTCACCTGAAGTTCTCAATGCTTCTGGATACCCCAGCAGTCACAGACATGGTAGGCACCCTTTTCCATGTACGTCTGGCAAGCAGGCTGTGTCCCTTCTATTGTGCTCAGACTTTGTTATGATGATTCACATATTCATGTTCTCCAGGCTTGACCACTCTAATAATCCTCTAACTATTAATGAAGCCGACAATCTTAAATAAATAAATAAATAAATAAATAAAAAGCGACAGTTGACTTAGCACTGTCTGCTTAGGAACGAAGGCTGACAAAAGTACATCCCCTGGAGTGCTCTCCTCTCAGCCTCCCTGCGAAATACCACGTCAAATTCAATGTTTCTGTCTTAAACTTCAAAGCCACATAAGGGGTAGGTCACATTTCCCAGGGACTGCCCGACCCTCCTTCATGATGACTTCCCATGGTTTCTGTGCTGCACTATGTGCAGGAGTCAGAACTTTCTGCACAACTGCTTCACACATCTGGAGTTAACTCCCAGAAGATATTAAAATGACTACAAACCACACTGATTTCAGATGAAAATTTCCAATCCACTTTAAATCATCAGCCTTTCCAACTTAATGTAAGAAAAAGAAAAAAAGGATTCAAAGTAAAGTCTCCTTCAGTCAGCTAGGCATAGGAGAAACATTTGTGTGTTTGGAGAGGCACTCATATCTCAGCAATGGGGGCCATTTAAGAACCTAGATGAACAGATGAAGCCAGTGACCCCAGGCTCTGACAGACATACACTTGCAGGTACTGTGGTATGACATCACATCATTTGTGTAAGTCTGCCTATTCCAGTATAAGAAATACGTACATCTTCCTTACATGAAGAGTTTTTGTAAAATCGTGTGTGTGTGTGTTTCTTTTGCTTAAGTTTTTTACATTTTCAGGTCATTAGAGCTGGTTGGGAATTTACTGTTATAATACTTTTCTGATGGAAAAAATAGATTGCTACTGAAACAGTTTCCAAGCCTCTAGTTTCATTACTGGAAAACAGAGCTGTACCTTTCTTCTTTCCTCTTCCTGTATCTGTGGTAACGTAAATGAGCCAACTATACCAATTACTTATGTTGTAGAAGATCATTTTTATAACTTTGTCATCATTTACACTATAGTGTTAAAGATTTGCATGGAAAATGAACATCCTAGCTATATAGCATATATATAAAAATCAGGGCAATTATGATGGAAATTACATTCTTATTTTAGGAGCTTAACCTCTCCTCTTGCAGTATTCAATTCAATTCTAGGAAAGGAATCAAAGTGAGTTTGCCAAAAATTCTGTATGTTTTTTTTTTTTTTATGAAGTGGTAACTTTCATAACCTGCACTTCCCACCTTAAATCCATCTAAATTAGAAAAATATGATGTTAAAATAGTTATGGAATATTTTCCCCACTTTACATTAAATCAAGTGTTAACAGATTTTCAAAATGTATGAATTTTGATATACAAACAAGGGCTTTTAGAATTTTATTTTTAATACGATAAACAAAACAGACACCAAATTATGTCTAAGAGCATGTCTACCCTACAGGTGCTGCAGCTATACTTCTGTAGTAACATAGTGTAAACACTTCCTACTTCATAGTTTCATTCAAACAGTGTTTTGGAGCTTATTTAGATCATATCACTAAAGGGGTGGTGGAGACAGTTGCTTTGAGACCGTATTCTATCCTTTCATTCGTGAAATATTACATTCAGACCTGGCTGGAGGCACATATTAAAGAGTTTGATGACCCTAGCTGTATAAAACTGTGCAGTGATTTTGCAAAGTGAACAGACTTCATGCAAGAGAACAAAGGTTTTGTGCTAGGAAACACCTTATAAATTTACATTTTAGACTGTGTTCAGCACAAACACAAATGAAAACACAACTGCCTCCATCCCAGCTGATAGATTATAGGTAAGGCTATGATTTTGTCACAGAGGTTGCCGAAGTCATGGAATCCATGACTTACAAAGACCTCCAGGACTTCAGCTCTGGCAGCTGGGAGCTGCAGGGCCCCACCGCCTCCCGCAGCAGCAGGGAGCGGTAAGGTACCCCTGCCATCATGGGCAGTGGGTGTACACCAGGAGCTCCCTGGCCGCCGCCGCAGGGGGTAAGGGGGACCCCGGCAGCACCTTCGGCTGCCGCCGCAGAGGGGACCCCAGCAGCTCTAATCCGTGGCTGGGGAGGGGCCGGGGGACCCTGCAGCTCCGAGTCCCACTGCGTGGTGGAGGCCCCAGAGCTTCCAGCCACCCCACAGATGCCAGTCCCTTCCCATTTCATCATGGATATTTTCAGTAAGTGAGAGACAGGTTATGGGCTTCTGTGAATTTTTCTTTATTGCCCGTGACCTTTACTAAAAATATCCATGACAAAATATTAGCCTTAATCATAGGCGTGTTGTGGTGCTGAAAATTTCTGTAGAAAGACAGTGGTGAACCACTCCCTTTGTTGACTGATCCATTGGATGGCATTGAAATCAATCTCATAGGATTAAATATGGATTTTGTCACTAAAAAGGTACTATAGACGCATCTGCCTCCCCCCCCCCATAAAAAAAAAAAAGGATAATAAATCCAAGTGCTGACAGCTGTAGGAAAAAAAAATGGTAGATAACCTACTGCCCTGTCTATTTAGGTAAGCTCCAGTATCATGTCGAGCTACCCAATAAAAACAACCCAAAATTCATGCCAATATCCCTTCATTAAAAGAGAATTTTCATTTGGCAACATAACTGATGACATGACTACAGATTGACACATCTAACTTGTTAAAGTAACCAATATTTGACATTAGGCAGAAGAGGTATCACCTATGTCTGTTCCTGAAGGGGATCAACCCATCGCAGGATAGGCAGGGTTTGAATCCTGAAGTTTTAGATTCCACCATGAAGGCAAGGCAGTTGGTGTGACGTGCCTCGCCCTGCTAGAATACCAGGTTGTGTCTTAGTTTGGATTTTCTTTAATTTTTTTTTCATGGGGGGGCTGTGGAATGGAAGTATGAGAAGATTTTGTCTCCTAAAAGGTTGAAAAAGAACCTGTTTAAAGTCTCGGAAAAGAGTGGTAGGTCTGATGCTCGCTGGGTTCAGTCCTGCTGCCACAGGCGGTAAATGGGAAATAAGGGTGGGTTACAGCCATTCTACTCTTCATACCCTTGTACAGGAGCAGAAGGAGGCACAAGACACATGTGCGGCCCAAAGAGAGACCCTTTTATACTGCTGTATGGCAGCATTAGTGATAAAATTCCATCAGTTCTCACTTTTTTTCCCAGTACACTTTCAGCCGACATGCAGTGCGCATACCAGGAAAGGTATAGTTTTTAAAAACATTTTTGAAGTCTTTACATATAATATACAAGAAATACTCAATTGGGCTTTTATTTTCAGTGTAATCAAATAGCTGTAACAGGAAGAACTATATTAATTTTCCTTTTTTATTTTTCATTTTAAAAATTACATTGATTAAAAACCCGACAACATAAAGAGTTTCAATTTTTCTACTTAATATTTAACTCAAATACTTAAATGAATGTATTTGAAATGCCAAGAAATCTTTCTTTAGTGGCAAAGATTTTAAGTTTGTCTACTGAGAACACTGCCATCTAGTGAATCCCAAAATATTGCCGGAAATAAAGTTGATAAGCATATGAACTCAAGAAATAATCCCGATGGCTTTTGCTTTTTTACCCCTCTTCTTATTCCCCTGCACCTTTTTGGAATTTACTGTGCTTATAATAAACATTTCATCCAGAGAAATAAAGCACCATAACAGAGTGAACAAAATAAAATAATGCAGAATCTGTTTTCCATTCTCCATGTTCAAACTTCAATAAGATAGGAGAGGTTTTTGATATAGTAGTTAAAGTCTCAGTCTTAAAGTTATACCAGGCTCTTTAGAGCAAACTAGTAGCCTCTCTCTGCACAAGAACAGTCCATGCACAAAATCTAAACTTCTGTAAAAAAAACCTAAGCCTCCAACTGAAATATAAGTTGGAGTGAGAGGGTAGAAAATAATTAAGTTTGATCATACCACTGTTTATTTATTTTTTTTTTTAAAGGAAAAGAGAGAAACGTTTAAATATATACATATATTTTCTTAATTCTTGAACTGTGAATCAGGTGAGTTACCCTTTATGAAGCTTGCTCACTTCTCTTCAAAGAATTGCCAAACAGACAAGTTACAGTGCTAGTTTGCAGGATGCTCAACCTTTGAGAAAGGTATAACCGATTATTAATATTTTACAGAGGTTCAAACTGAACTCCATGATGGGAGAATATATAATTGCAGAATTTTGTGCAGAATATTTTCATAACTGTAAACTGGGATTTTGCTGCAGAATCTCCAGTCAGGTTACTGGGAGTTGTATGGCTAAATTATTTTGCATTCCTAATTGGGTACATCTTTGCGGTCTCTCTCATAGGCTCTCAATTCTTTTCTTCACAGAAAGACAAGATAATCTAATTGGTAATAGACATAACATATACCCAAGATATTTCAAACTTGTTATTCGGAATACTGAAATAGAGTGAACGTTATGTACTTAGTATCACCAGAGAAACACTTACCCCGACAGCATCTCAAATATCAGAATTCCTAGAGCCCACCAGTCCACGGCTCTTCCATGACCTTTACTCTGTATCACTTCTGGCGCAAGGTATTCTGGTGTGCCACACAGCGTCCATGTTCTAAGAGAAATGAACCAACAAAAACATAACATCTAAACTTTCACTTACTGTTTTAAAGGGCTGGATTGCAACTATAATTAAAATTAATATTGTAGGCAAACTAACGTTTGGAACAGTCAAGTTCACAAAGCTCTAAATGTATATTACAAGTGGCAAGTCAAGAATACTGCTGTTCTTAATCATTTCATACAAAGTCAGGAAAGGCCACTGTAATTATCTACTCTGAACTCCTATAACAGAGGCATAGGAAAGTGAAATGTCTTCCTCAGGGTCAAACAGGAGGTTAGTGATAAAGATAGGAATAGAAACCAGGTTTCCTGATTCCCAGTACAGTGCTCTATTCACTAGACCAGTGGTCACCAACCCATCGATTGCAATCGACTGGTCGATCCTGGAGCCTCAGCTAGTCGATCGCGATCTCCGGGGCTAAAAGTCTGGCGGCGCAGCGGGCTCAGGCCGTCAGGCTGCCTGCTGTGGCCCCATGCTGCTCCCGGAAGTGCCTGGCTGCGGGCATGTCTCTGCGCCCTGGGGAAAGGGAGTGGGGGGGTGCGGTGGCTTTGCACACTGCCCCCACCCCTGTAGCTCCCATTGGCTGGTTCCCGGCCAATGAGAGCAGTGGGGCGGTGCTTGCAGGCACAGGCAGTGCACAGATATCCGCTACTCCCCTCACCCCCAGGGGCCGCACGCAGAGACGCGTCAGCAGCCAGCCACTTCTGGGAGCGACATGGGGCCACGGCAGGCAGTCTGTCTGAGCCCTCTGAGCTGCAGACCAGGAGCCGCCTGTGGTAAATGCCTCCAAGCTGGAGCCTGCACCTTGCACCCCTGCCTGCACCCAAACCCCTAGCCCAGAGCTGAAGATTTTTAGAATCATGTTGTTCATTCTATTTATTCATTCACATTCCTATGTATGCATCTTATTTTCATGCTAGGACATTTCCAATATTTATAATTAGAATTTAACATATTTTGTAAGAAAAAAAAAGAGAGAAATAGGCAAAAAAAATCAGTAAAGTACACAGCTTTCATCTAATCCTGAAGACTGCATCCACCATGCCAACCCACAAAGCTTGCAGCTCATATAGAAATGCATCTTTTGTAGTCTTCTCAAAAGCTGAAGTTCTCCAAATTAGCTTAAATATGCAATAAATAAATAACTTTTTAGACAATTTAAAATTATGTTCCTTATAGTGCGCTGTAGTCCTGAGTCCGAGTCATCTGTACAATCATAGAATATCAGGGTTGGAAGGGACCTCAGGAGGTCATCTAGTCCAACCCCCTGCTCAAAGCAGGGTCAATCCCCAACGAAATCATCCCAGCCAGGGCTTTGTCAAGCCTGACCTTAAAAACCTCTAAAATACAGGCACTTTTGGTCAGATCAAGAATAGTATTAGTAATACTAAGAATAGCAACAGTAGTAACTTCAGCATTGTGCATGGCGGCAATGAGTTGTTTGTTTAATGCTGCTAAAACCTCCAGTAAGCTCCAGCCATTGACAAAACCCATCTTGAATCTTCTGATTCAGTATTTAACTTTGTACTCTGATCTCTGCTAGTCATCAGTGTGCTACAACCCTACCCCTGAGGCTATTTAAGGCTCCCCGTGTGTCTGGAAATGACAACTTTCAGCAGAATCCCAGCCCTCCCTTTTAAACGCATCTGAAGGACCCGTGCCAGAGCGCCCTCCCATACCCTGCACCCCCTCCCACACCACAACACCCTGTCCCAGCCTGGAACCCCCTCCTGCATACAAACTCCCCCCAGAGCCCACACCCCTCATCTCATCTTGCACCCCAATACCCTGCACCAGCCCGGAGCCTGCTCCTGCAGCCAAACTCCCTCCTAGGGCTTGCACCCCTCACTCCTGTACCCCAGCTCCCTACCCCAGGCTCAGCCAATGCACACCCCACAGTTGAGAATGTTACACTGATTTGCAACAATCCCGAAAGGATTTTGGATCTATAAACCATAAATGACACTAATAAAAAGTAAAACTCATGAACTGTCCAGTGGATTCTATGAGATTAGGTGCAGTGTGACCATATGACGCCTGCACCCAAAGCCCGTCCTAGAGCTTGCACCCCTCACTCCTGCACCCCAACCCCCTGCCCCAGACTCAGCCCAGAGCCCCCTCCCACACTCCGAACCCCTCGGCTCCAGCCCAGAGCCTGCACCTCCTCCTGCACCCCAATGCCCTGCCCCAGACTGGTGAAAGCGAGTGAGGATGGGGGAGACAGAGTGACGGAGGTTGGGGGGAATGGAGTGAGCAGGGGCGGGGCCTCGGGGCAGCGGCAGGGTAGATAGATCCTGGGTTGAACTTAAGTTCAAAAAGTGATCTTGTGCGTAAAAAGGTTGGAAACCACTGCACTAAACTATACTGCTTTGAACTTTGTTCCAGTCTAAAAATCAATAGGGATGCATCAAACTTGTGTCTGATTACTTTTTAAAGCTCAGTTTACTTAGAAATATTTATTGTCACAAGAATGATTGGAATATCCTCTCTCCGCAGATACACAGGTCTGCTAAAATTTAAACGCTCTGTAATGTAATTCAAGCAAACACTTGTATTATAGTATATTACATATACACACACATTTAACTTTCTGCTTTGACTCAGGGCTCATTTATTGTTTTGTTAGGATACATTTCTAGCCATTCAAAATGTATCTTTACTATCCAAGGTTACGCACTGTTATTAAGGAATGTTATTAAGTGGTAATTCAGCTGTCTATGTTATGTACAATAGATAACTAATTGTTGTAATGAACTAGAACGCCGAACTGCTCTCTGTGAAACATCTGTGCCGCATCTCTTTCAGAGTTTCACTGGCTTTACTATCTTGAGATTCTTTTTAAGTGTGAAAATAAAAATCCTGTTTTCATTTTTGAAGACCTGCACTTCCCTCAAATGAAGGAGTCAAAAGATAAAGCCTTAAAGAATATTCTTGAGTTGAAATGGGAAAAAGGGGCATCTGCATCACAGAAGAGGTATGTAATCTTACTCCTTGTCAAATTTTGACAAAAAATACTCCTAGAATTAATGAGAAAAATCATTTCAAAGCTTTGTATCCCACCACTATAGCTGCATTTGAAATAAAAAACACCCCCCCCCCCCCAAACTATACATTGGCTATATCTCGGGGCCGGGGAGTGTTTTAAGAGTCAGGCCTGAGATTTTAAATTGGGTGTTTATGAGAAAGGAAAAGACTGTTGAGGCAATCCTTTAAAAGAGGGCTCCTACTGTAGGAGTTTAAGTTTGATAATTTTTTAAATGTGGCAAAAGTTAAAGATGTTTTGCTCCAACAGAACTGTCAGAATACATTTTCAAACACGCTCGTCTACGTGCCCAGCATTTCTTGAAACTGTTCATTAGCCTGAAGGTACTCCTTCAGTTTTCACCATAAGAAGCTTGGGGTATTATTTTTAAAATTTGGAAAATGTCTGATGATTAGAAAATACAATCTAATACATACAAATACCCAGACACAACCCTGCTTTACACACTAGTGCCATCTAGCAGTAGCCTGAAAGAGGACTATAAATGCATTACAAGGTATGCAATCAGTCTTAAAAAATGAAATTTTCAAAACAAATAAAAAACAGAACCATATCATTTTAGGGTTTGATTTTTCATTCACATTAATTTGTCAAGTGCTACTGAGCCAGATTCTAGCCTCTGACTATGGACTTTATGGGCAGAAAACAATGCATGCAGCACAGAAGGGAGCTGGAATCTTCTTGGATTCTGACCTTCACAACTTATTTGTGGCCAGATTTTTCAGATAGAAGAGGCCTTATGAAATATTAGAGCATTGCTTCCAGTGCACAAAAGATTACGTATCTTACTGCTAACAATAAGATTAAAATGAGCTGTTTCCTTAACTACTTGACAGTTTAGTAATGGATAAAATTACTCAACTTGCAAAAGGAAAATGACAAGTGTAGGGAAATATAATTAGAGAGTATCTGGTCAAACAGGACTATTGGGTTTTACTACTACCCAACAGGCCACCTGTTTTGACTGCTAATTTTATCACAAACTACTTATGTTAACTGATTGCACACACACATTTGCAGGCGAGTGGGTTAACTCTTCGTCACACTGGAATCATTAGCGTATCTATTTTTCTCACACAGCATTCTTCTGGATATACTTGTGCTTTTACCTTTTTATTTTTTTAGATTTATAAAACACATTCATTCCATGTTTCAGGAATGTAAATAATTCGATAATGTTTTTTAAAAAAAAATCAAGTTGCTCTGCTGAGATCAATAATAAAGTTCACCAAGTTCATAAATGGCAAGTCCCTCCCTCACACAAGAGTTCTGGGAAAAGTGACCAGCCTTACAGAATATTTATTGGCTGCATGCTTCTGTTTTCTCTGAAAATATAACTGAAGCAGAAAGGCAATTAATCTTTAACGGAGTAGACAAATTATTTTAAAACACTACAAGATTTTTTATATCTTAGGTTCACAAGGTAGGAATTAAAATAAAGCAGGAAACCGAAGGGTATGGAAATTGTCTTGTGTAGGATTGTAGCTTAAATTCCCACTAAGCTGTGCAGTGGTGCAGCAGGCTATCAGGGGCCCCGCAGGCTTGCCCCGGGGCTATGGTAGGGAGAGAGGATTCCCCCCAACCCTCTCTTGCCCCAGTAGCCCAGGGCTGGAGGAGAGGCACCTCTTTCTCTCTCTCCCCCAGCCCTGGAGCTGCCATGGCTGGGGGGTGGGGGGGTGGGGAAGAGAAGAGAGAGAAAGAGGTGCCTCTCCCCCAGCCCTGGGCTACTGGGGCAAGAGAGGGTTGGGGGGAATCCTCTCTCCCTACCACAGCCCCGGGGCAGCCTGCACCCCAAACCCTGCCCCAGAGCCTGCACTCGCAGCCAAAACACTCACCCCCTGACCCTGCAACCCTCTGCCCCACCCGAGCCCCCTCCTGCATCTCAACCCCCTAATCCCCAACCCTACCCCAGAGCCAGCATCCCCAGCCAGAGCCCTCAACACCCCCCACACACCGCAACCCTCTGCCCCAGCCCTGAGCCCCCACCCACACTCCAAAGCCCTCAGCCCCACCCCCGCCACACATCACCTCCCTATTGGTGCACATAAAATTAATTCTGCACACGGATATAAAAAATTAGAGGGAACATTGATTGCAGCTGTATTTTCATAACAATGTGCATCTAGTCTTGTTCTTAAAACTTTAAGCTATCAGAAAAGGCTTTGCCCAGCTTGTCTAAGCAAAATGTATTCAACTAGAACTAGGGCCGACAAGTGATTAAAAAAAAAATATCACAATTAAACACACTGTTAATAGAATACCATTTATTTAAATATTTTTGGATGTTTTCCACATTTTCAAATATATTGATTTCAATTATAACAGAATACGAAGCGTACAGGGCTCACTTGACATTTTTATTACAAATATTTGTACTGTTAAAAACAAAAGAAATAGTATTTTTCAATTCACCTAACACAAGTACTGTAGTGCAACCTCGATCATGAAAGTTGAACTTACAAATATACAATTATGTACAAAAAATAACTGCATTCAAAAATAAAACAATGTAAAACTTTAGAGCCTACAGGTCCATTCAGTCCTATTTCTTGTTCAGCCAATCGCTCAGACAAATAAGTTCGTTTACATTTGCAGGAGATAATGCTGCCTGCTTCTTGTTCACGTCACCTAAAAGTAAGAACTGGTTTTCGCATGGCACTGTTGTAGCCGGCGATGCAAGATATTTACATGCCAGATGCGCTAAACATTTGTATGTCCCTTCATGCTTCAACCACCATTCCAGAGGACATGTGTCCATGCTGCTGATGGGTTCTGCTGTATAACAATCCAAAGCAGTGCAGATCAACGCATGTTCATTTTCATCATCTCAGTCAGATGTCACCAGCAAAAGGTTGATTTTCTTTTTTGGTGGTTCGGGTTCTGTAGTTTTTGCATAAGAGTGTTGCTCTTTTAATACTTCTGAAACCATGCTCGACACCTCATCCCTCAGATTTTGGAAGGCACTTCAGATTCTTAAACCTTGGGGCAAGTGCTATTGCTATCTTTAGAAATCTCACATTGGTAAAAATGTAAAACCCTTCTTTACATTTTGTCAAATGTGCAGCGAAAGTGTTCTTAAAATGAACAATATGTGCTGAGTCATCATCTGAGACTGCTGTAACATGAAATATGTGGCAGAATGCGCGTAAGAGAGAGCCAGAGACATACAATTCTCCTCCAATTCTCCCCTAAGTTAGTCACAAATTTAATTAACACATTATTTCTTTAATGAGCATCATCAGCATGGAAAAGTGTACTCTGGAATGGTGGCCGAAGCATGAAGGGGCATACAAATGTTTAGCATATCTGGCTCGTAAATACCATGCAATGCCGGCTACAAAAGTCCCATGTGAATGCCTTTTCTAACTTTCTGGTGACATTATAAATAAGGAGTGGGCAGTATTATCTTCTGTAAATGTAAATAAACTTGTTTGTTTTAGTGATTGACTGTATACATAGGAGGACTGAATGGACTTGTAGGCTCTAAGGTTTTGCATTGTTTTGTTTTGAGTGCAGTTATTTAACAAAAAAATCTGCATTTGTAAGTTGCACTTTCACAATAAAGAGATTGTACTAGAGTACATGTATGAGGTGAATTGAAAAATACTATTTCTTTTGTTTTTTTACAGTGCAAATATTTGTAATAAAAAATAATAAAGTGAGCAGTGTACACTTCTTATTCTGTGTTGTAATTGAAATGAATATATTTGAAAATGTAGAAAAACATCCAAAAATATTTAATACATTTCAATTGGTATTCTATTGTTTAACAGTGTGATTTAAACTGCAATTAATTGACAGCCCTAACTATAACTAAACAAGTCAAAATATTAGATAATTAAGATTGTAGGGTTTTATGCTGGCTCCCATCACCGTAGTATCCGAATGTCTTTACTGAAAGTCAACAGAGGAATAGCCAAGTCCTCAGTGGATGTCAAGGTTTACTTGGGTGGGGCTGTATGGAGGAAGGGGTTTGGTTTATTTTATTTTTGGGGGGGAGGGAGGGTCGGGTGCCTAGGTGGGGTATCTATATTGTTAGTATCATTCTTGCAACAGCGTAAAGGATTTTTCAAACCCTTCAAAAAGAATTTAATAGTGTTTCCTGAAGATGGTCAGGAATGTCCTTTGGAAGTTCATTCCATACCCAGATTCCCTTAGCTGACAATGCTTTATCCCCAGCTCTTATATACTTTGCCCTGTAAGACACTCATTTGTACAGTGAGAGAGCAAGACCACTTTACAGATAGGTAGAATACTAGTCCCTAACCCAATGAATTTAGAATTCAATTAATTTCATGATGAAGTCAATGGGAATCTATCCATTGATTTAAATGGAAGTTTGATTGGGGTCCTGGGTTATAACTGTTCTGCACAGGCAAATCATGTCCATGCAGAATTTCATTGGTCTGCATTTGTAGCAGGATCAAGGTATGTGCAAACAATAATGATTGAGCTATATTAAACATATCCTTCACTTCAACTCAGGCAGATACATTATTCTTATTGTGGTGCTTCCACCAACTGAGAAACAAACTGCTAGTTGTAATCTACAAAATAACAACTTAATTTTGCACAGAAGTATTGTGTGGGTGTCTCCAAAAACATCTTAGTAGTATTAATATTATTTTCACCGGTTTCAAACAGTATTGGAAATTAAAGTTGTTACAAAAGGTCTGCTCAAATAAATCACATTCTATGGGCCAGTTGTGGCTTGGGATTAAACATCTCTTGTGCTGGAGCAAGAATACTCCAAAAACTTTAATGATGCTACTTCACCACACTAACTGGAGTACCTTGACTTCCCTGAACGCTTTCCTCACCTTTAACTTAGGTTAAAACACTAGAAGGAATCAAATAGCTAAATTATCTAAAATTTCTAACATGTAAAACATTTCCCTACACCTTGAAATTTTGTGATGGCTTGCTCCAAAGACATTTCTTAAAATCTTGAGTGAAACCCTGCATTGGATGGAGTATTAGCAGTCTTTTCCAAAACTTAAGCTCATTTTCTCCCTGTTTTCAGTGAAGGCATCTGAGGGAGAGCAGTACAGAAAGCAGTGAGACAGCAAGAGAAATAGGAAAATGGTGTATAGAAGTAATAGCTTAAAATAGGTGTTTTGTCCACTAAAAACCACACATGAATGACATTAAAACCAATATGGGACTTTTATATGCTCATTCTCTTCTTCAGGCTATTGCTGATGCTTCTGTATCTTCCTCTCTTTTCTCCTTTTATCTCTTCCCATTTTCCCACTCTTGCTTTTGAGGTAATTGGAATATATGTTCCTAATCACATGCCTGTTGATGTCTAGGCACTTAAGCTCAAAAGTACGTTTAGTCCTGGTTGAGAGAACAAGAGTGAAAAAAAGATAATCAGGAAGTGAAGTGAGGACACACTACTTTGGAGGAAGCCACCCACATGAAGCGGAAAATTGGAAGAAAACAGTGAGTGATAGAGAAGGAAGAAAAAAGGACAAGTAAACATAAGAGAAGCAGAAAAGAGATAGCTCCTTGTTTTCTAAGGAGGGTTGGAGAAAAGAGGCAGGAGAGAATAGAAAACTAAAGAAAAATCTTACCTGCCAGAAACCACCACCTTATCATTCACAGACTGAAAAATTACTATTTTAGGGCAAAAGCGTAATATGGAGGTCGCTCGCTCCATGGAAAGCTCAGGTAGACCCGAGAAGCTATGCGTACAGGAAGGACAGTGCAGATTGCGCAATCACGGAGACTGGCGCAATTTGCTCCCTTACACATTGTGACCGGACAATCAGTGAGAGGATTTGGGAGGGTTTAACCTGGCCCACGTCTTCTTGTTATTTCCTGGGATGACATTCTCCACCCTTTTGGGCTTACCAAAGCAGCAGACCTTGTGCTCATTTGAATACAGAAACTATAACTGTTTAAACCAAGGCACGGTGGGGAACTCTGTGTGGGCTCATTTATCTTCTGTATGCTGCACATGGGCTTGTCACTACCTGGCAGCCAACTCATTCGGCCAAAGGTAGGAATGACGGGGGGAAAAAAAGAAATGAAGTAACCCGCAAACTAAAGGGAACAGAAGAGTGAGAAATCAGTCACATTTCATGTTAAAACGATACCCTCCTGAACCATTAATCTTAATTACTCCTTTTTTAGAATACTTTGACAGCAATTTACTTCAGGCATTTAAGAGGAAATATCAATAAATTGACATTTTTGCCATTTTTGAAAGGGAATAATCTTTACATGCAAACATTATGAAGTGTGAACCAGTGATACACAAGCTTGTCATGTTTTATAAGGCATTCTAATCCTTAGAAAGATGTCAATGTAAGTAATAGAATAATCTAAAGGCCAGGATACAAGCACTAGGAATGGTATAATTCTATTTAATTCCTTTTTGAGAGGAGAGAGAAACAACACAGATAATCTTGAGGTACTTCTGCTTTGACGTATAACCTGGCCTGGGCAGTTTCTTTGTAGCAGCTGTGTTAGTTTTCAGAGTTTTGAATTGTTGTATTTATATTTTTGTACAGCTCCTACCTTGGGGTAAGTGCTCTATAAATTTAAAATATTATAGCTATATAGCCACTACTTCTCTGCAATTGTATTAGGAAAGCTCTCCCTTTTTATAGATGCACAATAATACATTATAGCTATAAAGCCACTACTTCTCTGCAATCAATTGTGTTACGATAGCTCTGGTTTTATAGATGCACACTAATATATAGCAGTGGTGGGCAAACATTTTGGCCGGAGGGCCGTATCTGGGTGGGGAAATTTCATGCAGGGCCATGAATGTAGGGCTGGGGTTGGGGTGTGCTAGGGGGTGCGGTGTGCAGGAAGGGGCTGAGGGCAAGGGGTTGGGGTGCAGGAGGGGTGTGGCAGGAGGCTCAGGTCAGGGGGTTGGGGTGCAGGAAGGGTGCAATGGGGGCTCACGGCAGGGAGTTGGGGTCCGGGAGGGGTGCGGCAGGGGCTCAGGACAGGGGGTTGGGGTGCGAGAGGGAGTGCGGTGTGCGAGAAGGGGCTCAGGGCAGGGGGCTGGGGTGTGGGAAGGGGCTCAGGGCAGGGGTACAGGAGAGGACTGGGGTGTGGCAGGGGGCTCAAGGCATGGGGTTGGGGTGCAGGCTCTGGCCTGGCGCCGCTTACCTTGAATGGCTCTGGGGTGGCTGTGGCACGCAGCAGGGCTAAGGCAGGCTCCCTGCCTGCCCTGGCCCCTCGCTGCTCCCGGAAGCTGCCGGCACCATGTCCCTGCAGCCCCGGCGGGGGGTGTGGGGTGTGTGTGTGTGTGTGTGTGGCAGAGGGCTCCACGCGCTGCCCATGTCTGCAGGTACCTCCCCCGAAGCTCCCATTGGCCGCAGTTCCCCATTCCCAGCCAATGGGAGCTACAGGGGGCGGTTCCTGCAGGCGAGGGCAGTGCACAGAGCCTTCTCCCCCCCCCGCCCACGGGCTGCGGTGCCCGCCACTTCCAGGAGCAGCGCAGGGCTGGTAATCCCACAGGCTGTATCCAAAGCCCTGTCGGGCCAGATCCAGCCCGTGGGCCATAGTTTGCCCACCCCTGATATATAGTAAAAGAAATTGTAGCCATTTTAAGTTCACAATAATACGAAGGGAGAATAATATTTAACCACCAGAAGGAGATTACAACTAGCAGCATGGGTTTGATAAATTACTATTTGTGGCTGGTAAATACCATCCCCATTGCTGAAGAGCATACTTTTTATTACTCTCCTTATCTCTTTTACAGTTGGAGTAGCTATAAATTACACACCACTCTACCATACTCAAGTCCAACCTAATGCAAGGTGCCAGACTATAATCTTATCAACTACTTTTCTGAAATAGGACAGAAAATGTAAACAGTATACAAAATACAGGAGAGGTATTACAGTATAATATTATAGAATATATTTAAATTAACCCACTTTCCCTTTGTTCTGGATTTTAAATTGCTAAAATCAATGTATATTGTTTAGTCACACTGTTGATGCTGAGTTATACCCATTATACTTAACCACCCCAAACACCAAATTTAGATCAGTCACTAAGTGGCAGTATCTACATTTAAAAACAAAATCATGGGAATTAGTGCCAAATACAATAGTGCCAAATAATTTACTACATGCAATAAAGGTTTGTTTCTTGTTAGTTAACGGAATTCAGTGAATTGAAGTTTTATGAGTTTCTGAAATAAGAATTGCCACCGGGTTATAATCACTTGTGTAAATCAGGTACTGTCTCCATAATGTCTATTAAGACAGTCATTAAAGATCTTCCATTCAAAACAATGTTTAAGTTAAATTTATTCAGGCAGGAAAGGAGCAATCATTTCTATATTATTAATGTAAAACAAATCCAGACAACCCAGTGAAATGTGGTGCTCAGAAATTAAAATTAACCTCACTTTATCACAAACCTGACCTCCAATGTTTAAGAACCTTTACTATTTCAGGACAACCTCAACACATGAGATTCATTCATGTTTTAAAAACAAGAGCTACTAGATTTCATATATGCCCAGCTTTAACTGAATTAAGACAGAATCAAACACATATTTGATCTTTGGCATTTTTCAATTGATCTTTAGCCTCAATGTGTTTTAGGTGTTCACAAGAGTTGGAAGAATCTTTTATAAATAACAGAACACCAGTCAACTGAGGTTATGCCCAACCATCATCATCTTTAGTCAGCACAGGATTGGAAAGATGCAAGCAAAAGTTTGTTTCCCAAGTGACCTTGCTGTTATGATTCAGCCTGCCATGTTCTGTTTTTGTCACTTTAAGGTATATGTTAGGGTAGCTGCAGCTGAGCCACTTCCATTTGGGTCCCCTTTGTAAAATCCCCACATATGCTAAAGTAGAACAAAAGTGATCATAGAGATCAGCATAATCTCTCATCAAGTTTGTGTAATATTGTTAGCATTAGTATATGATCCAGTCTAGTTTTTAGCATCCAAATCAAATGGGGTTTCCCTTACCCTGAAGGCCAACAGAGTCCTCATTGTCAGGATTTTTCTCTAATATTCAGTTTAAGTTGTTCCTTCTTAAATTCATCCTCACATGCTAACAACCACCTCCCCTTTCCTCCCAAATAACACCTAAATATATTCTTTTACACTGTGCCCATTACCATCTTTCCAAGGTTTATGGATAGACCAAGAGATACAAGATACACTATTCAGACTTCACCCTTACATGATCAGCAAACAAATACCCCTTTCTACCAGAGAAAGGCAATAGATGTGTTTCACAAAACATATACAGCAGCATATCTACAGGGGAGACGGTATGGGCCATAAGATTTTTCAATGAAACTGTCATTATGCCTTCAGTCTAAGTTTTTTCATAATTGTATTTCAATAATACAATATGCTAATGAATTACCAAATTTTCTTTAATCCAAACTGAAATGCACTCTGACCCCTCTACTTTCAAAAAGTCTCTCAAAATGTAATGGTAACAAGAAAATAAATTATAATGCATTCCAAAGTTAAACAACTTTTACTTCTAAATCTGAAAGGTTAATATCACATTTTAACACTGATGTTCATATATTAAGGTTTGTTCATTTCACATGAGTCACTTGGTGTTTTGCAGTGCAAGTATGAAATATCAAGTGCACAAAAACATCTCTAATGTTTTGTAGAAAGCGATTCCTTTGCCACAGTGGAGCTACTTGCTATAAATATTGCTGAATACTATCTACTGTACAGTAGTTTGTTTCAGTATTACTTTCCTCCTGCTAGTAAGGGTGTAATGTGGTTCTCTTAAAT